>NC_092134.1:136086901-137286901 GCF_043159975.1 Macaca nemestrina
TAGAAAGAAAGAAAGAAAGAAAGAAAGGAAGGAAGGAAGGAAGGAAGGAAGGAAGGAGAAAGGAAGGAAGGAAAGAAAGAAAAAGGAAAGAAGGAAAGAAAAAAAAAGAAAGGGAAGAAAGAAAGAAAGAGAAAGAAATAAAGAAAGAAAGAGAGAAAGAGAAAGAAAGAAAAAAGAAAGAAAAAGAAAGAAAGAAAGAACGAAAGAAAGAAAGAAAGAAAGAAAGAAAGAAAGAAAGAAAGAAAGAAAGAAAGAAAGAAGAAAAGAGAGAGAGAGGGAGGGAGGGAGGGAGGGAAGAAGGAAGGGAGGAAGGGGAAGGGAAGAGAGGGAAGGAAAATAACAGACATGCAGGAAAAAAGTCATATTTTCAGAGGATAGATGATGGCAGTGAGGACAGCACAGGACACCAAAAGGAGGGCAAGCCACCAAGGACCGGGTAAAGAGACCTGAAAGGCTTCGGGCCACTTAAGGCAAACTCAGACAACTTCATAAATTGCTGGAAAAAAATTCTACATAAATTGTACCACAATTATGTGACAGAGCAGGTAAATGTCTCACGTGACCGTGTAAAGAGACCACCAAACAGGCTTTGTGGGAGCAACAAGGCTGTTTATTTCACCTGGGTGCAGGCGGGGCTGAGTCCAAAAAGAGAGTCAGCAAAGAGTGGTGGGATTATCATTAGTTCTTATAGGTTTTGGGATAGGCGATGGAATTAGGAGCAATGTTTTGTGGGCAGGGGGTGGATCTCGCAAAGTACATTCTCAAGGGTGGGGAGAATTACAAAGAAACTTCTTACGGGTGGGGAGAGATTACAAAGTACATCGATCAGTTAGAGCGGGGCAGAAACAAATCACAGTGGTGGAATGTCATCAGTTAAGCCTCTTTTCACTTCTCCTGTGGATATTTAGTTGCTTCAGGCCATCTGGATGTACACGTGCAGGTCACAGGGGATACGATGGCTTAGCCTGGGCTCAGAGACCTGACAGTAAAGTTCATCTAGGTCCAACCTAGGTGGTCAATGTTTTCCAAAATCTCTCCTCAGGGAGTCTCTGTCAAGCCTTTTGGGTTCAGCCCTGCCCCACGCAACCGGCCTCTGCTTGTCCCTGTGAGCAGATCAAATTCTCCCTTGGGGTCTTCTTCAGTTCTATTCAGGTCTCACAGAACTCACCTGCCGTGGTCCCAGGCTTCTCTGCTGTCCTGACTTCTCCCCCAACTAGTGCTCAGGTGCTTTTTTTGCTTTCATCCCTGCTTCCGTGCATTTTTATTCCGTGAATTTTTATTTCTGTCATTTTTGTTTGTTTGTTTTTGAGATGGAGTCTTGCTCTGTCACCCAGGCTGGAGTGCAGTGGCCTGATCTAGGCTCACTGCAACCTCCGCCTCCCAGGTTCAAACGATAATCCTGCCTCAGCTTGCTGAATAGCTGGAACTACAGGTGCCACCATGACGCCTGGCTAATTTTGTACTTTTAGTAGAGACGGGGTTTCACCGTGTTAGCCAGGATGGTCTCGATCTCCTGACCTCGTGATCTGCCCGCCTCGGCCTCCCAAAGTGCTGGGATTACAGGTGTGAGCCACCACGCCTGGCTCTATGTCTGTGAATAAAAGAGAATTCTAGCCATCCTCTTTTATTTTTTCTGTTAAAAACCTTAAGTTCTTCTTGCTTTCTAAGAGAGATCAAGAAACATTTTCATTTTATCCATGAATAGGCAGATACCCAGAAAAACCTGAGCATATTATACCAAAAATATTTCACACTCAGTCCTTAAGCAATGAAGACAAAAGAAATAATTTGTTTCCACATTAAACCTAAAGGGAGATAGATACACAATGCAAACAGCCCATTTGGCGATGAGGCAGAATGCAATGGTTACAATCAGAATGAGCTCCTTCCTGGCAGCTGCAGGTCTTTTGCGTCCTTTGTAGTGCCTTGTAGAGGAAGAGAGATTTTTTAAAAACAGATGCTCCCAAGGGCCGGGCGCGGTGGCTCAAGCCTGTAATCCCAGCACTTTGGGAGGCCGAGATGGGTGGATCACGAGGTCAGGAGATCGAGACCATCCTGGCTAACACGGTGAAACCCCGTCTCTACTAAAAAAAAATACCAAAAAAACTAGCCGGCGACGTGGGGGGCTCCTGCAGTCCCAGCTACTCCGGAGGCTGAGGCAGGAGAATGGCGGGAACCCGGGAGGCGGAGCTTGCAGTGAGCTGAAATCCGGCCACTGCACTCCAGCCTGGGCGACAGAGCGAGACTCCGTCTCAAAAAAAAAAAAAAAACAAACAGATGCTTCCATTCAGGAAACTAGGTCCATCAGAGACTTTCCCTGTAGGTTTGCTTTGGGGGGTTCCCCCATTGTGGTTCTTGTTACCACAACTTCATGTCCCTCAATATGTTCAGTCTCTGGTTCAAGGGTGGACATACCCAAAATCAATTTCCTCTTACAACAACTGAGAGAAGCTGGATCTTTCCAATGTGTCTTTTTACGATCGTAAGAGAAAATTAAAAAGGGTGGACTACAAAAATTTGGCAAGAAGGGAATCTTTGTAGTGATGGAATTGTTTCATATCTTGACTGCAGAGGTGCTTACATGACTCTCCAATGTAGTAAAATAACACACAACTACCCGTGCACATTGTACCAGCATAAGTTTCCTGGTTTAGATATTGTACTGTAGTTACCTAAGACGTAGCCATTAGGAGAAACAGCACCTCTCTGTACTAACTTTGCAACTTCTTGTGAATATGTCAAAAGAAAAGGAGTTTTGTTAAATCATTATTTTAATAACCATGGCAGAGTTTGTGGATTTGATCAAGATTAAATAAAGTTGTGTCGTGTGTGTGTGTGTGTGTGTGTGTCTGTCTGAGATGGAATCTCACTCTGTTGCCCAGGCTGGAGTGCAGTGGTGCCATCTTGGCTCACTGCAATCCCAGGTTCAAGCGATTTTCCTGCCTCAGCCTCCCGAGTAACTGGGATTACAGGCACATGTTGCCACACCTGGCTAATTTTTGTATTTTTAGTAGACAGGGTTTCACCATGTTGGTTAGGCTGGTCTTGAACTCCTGACCTCAGGTGATCCACCCATCTTGGTCTCCCAAAGTGCTGAGATTACAGGCGTGAGTCACCACACCCAGCCTCATATTTTCAATTTTTAAAATAATAACCAATATGCAGGAAAAAAGTTACATTTCCACAGTGTATGTTTCTGATTCTAGCAGTCACCGTAAAGGAAATTTTAGAGTCCCAGGATCCCTTCTAGCCCTTTCTGGGCTGGTCCAGTTTCAAGTAAGTTCCTTTGCTTCAAGTCCTCTTGACCACTGGACATTGTCTTTCCTCCCTGGCATGAGCTGCTGACCCACCAGTCCATTTTCTTCTGACCAAAGAAAAATGACAATTCACCTTCTTTAAAAAGCTAACTATTTTCTCTGGGAGCGGTGGCTCACACCTATAATCCCAGCACTTTGGGAGGCCAAGGCGGGCGGATCATCTGAGGTCAGGAGTTCGAGATCAGCCTGGCCAACACGGTGAAACCCCGTCTCTACTAAAAATACAAAATTAGCTGGGCGTGGTGGCACATGCCTGTAATCCCAGCTACTTGGGAGGCTGAGGCAGGAGAATCGCTTGAACCTGAGAGGTGGAGGATGCGGTGAGCCGAGATCACACCATTGCACTCCAGCCTGGGCAACAAGCGTAAATCTCTGTTGCACCACCAAAAAAAAAAAAAAAAAAAACCACACTGTTTTCCTGAGTTTCAGAAGAAGCAGACATACGTTCCCAACTAACTTGTAAGGTACTATGATGGATACCCTTTAAACACAATGAATGACTTTGTAGCCCCTCTAGGACCTGGTGACGAGCTCTTCCCAGCTCTGAAGTCTCTGATGATGATTCATTTAGATCATCTCCCTGAGCCTCTGATGATGATTCATTTAACTCTTCTCCCTGCCACTCACCAAGAGAAATGACCTTGCAGCACAGTCAATGATGCAAAACCCATACCCGTCACGCTGTACAAGGCGGCAGCAAAGAGGGAAATTCTTCACCAATACCTCAGCCCATCGGCAAGGGCAGAACCCACATAGACTGGTTATTCTCTGAGAGGGAGGAACTTCCTTTTCTGTTACTTGTCAGATTCCAGGTTAATGTTTTGCTGTTACCCCAAGTATAAAAAAATAAGAAAAATATCTCTATCACAAATCATGTTTCTAAATCTTAATATTTCTCCAATGCCTTTTTATCTCTAGAAGAATCCTCCTCTCACCGAAACACTCTCGCCCAGGCCACACTGTCAATTCCATTGCCCCTGCAATGACAGGAAGTGTGAGGAGGCGGCTTCGATGCATACAGTTCAGGGGTGACACAGTGACTTTATGCTGCTTGGTTGACGATATAATCCTCCCAGAGGCTTCCTGTTGTAATTCCCTTCAATTCTTCAGGCCCTTCAATTAGAGTTCCTCTGGTTACCACATCGTGTTTACCCTCTGGTCTAAGGTCAGCTTTTGAATTTAGTCCTCTTGGTCTATGGAATATCAAAGTCCATTCTTGATGGGCCCAAACAAACCATTTTTTGGCTTCTGGTAAAAACTGCCCTCCTGAAAGCCACGTGTCACATCGAATAGGTCAGATTTCCCCTCAACTCTTCTTCTCAGACCTCTGCTTTCCTAAGACACCCTGTTAGGGCAACCGCCATCCTGAGAGAGTTCTCCTGTCCTCAGTTTGTAAAATGCTAAGTCTCTATTCTGTAGTCATTTCTCATCAGTAATCATTCTTTGGGAGGAGGAATATTTTCTTTTCCTTCCCCTAGAAAATAGAAGGGAGAGGCCGGGCGCGGTGGCTCAAGCCTGTAATCCTAGCACTTTCGGAGGCCGAGACGGGTGGATCACAAGGTCAGGAGATCGAGACCATCCTGGCTAACATGGTGAAACCCCATCTCTACTAAAAAATACAAAAAACTAGCTGGGCGAGGTGACGGGCGCCTGTAGTCCCAGCTACTCGGGAGGCTGAGGCAGGAGAATGGCGTGAACCCGGGAGGCGGAGCTTGCAGTGAGCTGACATCCGCCCACTGCACTTCAGCCTGGGCGACAGAGCAAGACTCCGTCTCAAAAAAAAAAAAAAAGAAAGAAAATAGAAGGGAGAGTTTAGGAGTCCATCCTCACCGAGATTTTCTGCTATGTCATCTTGGTACAGAGTTCAATCTAATGAAAACATTGTCACAAATTGATCAAAACCACCAGGAAAGCAGACAAGAGCATGCTCAATTTCTATAGTTTTTCTTTTTTGTTGTCATAATATTGCATGATACTAGTGAGTATTAAAGGAAAATTAACTTTCAGTTGACATATTGAAAAACATTATACTTAAAGAAGATCTTAAACAGCCAACTCAAACTATTGTACATGGACTTCTGAATAAGTTGGGAGTTTTTTGTTTTGTTTTGTTTGAGACAGTGTCTCATTCTGGTTGCCCAGGCTGGAGTACAGTGGCATGATCACAGCTCACTGCAGCATTGACCTCCTGGGCTCAAGCGATCTTCCCACCTCAGCCTCCTGAGCAGCTGGGACTAAGGCATGCACCACCATGCCTAGCTAATTTTTACTTTTTATTTTTGTAGAGACAAGGTCTCCCTGTGTTGCTCACCCTGGTCTTGAACTCCTGGGCTCAAGTGATCCTCCCACCCCAGCCTCCCAAAGTGTTGGGATCACAGGTGTGAGCCATGCACCCGATGGGATTTAATGAGTTTCTTTTTTTTTTTTTTTCAGGTAAATATTAATGAGTTTCAAAAGCAGAATATGATGCCTAACACTGGCGATCTTCGTACTAATCCACAATATTCAGTAAATCTCAGTTGGAAGAGAGAAGAAAAGCTGAATTCTCTGTTTTCATGACAATTAAATTAAATATAAGTTGCTAGATGCCCAATTTCAGTGACATAACAGCCTTCTCATCCCACTCCCCTTCTATAATTCTGAAGATTTGGTGTGGAATGAGGTAAGTCAGCCAAAATTTGCTTATAAACATACTTTATTCTACATAGACAGTGGATACTGAGAATGATCAAGTAAATGGAATTTTGAACAGGTAAAGAAAGAAACAAAGAATTAAGGTATCCCTGTGGAATAGTGCAAGATAGGAGTGCCCCACCCATAGTGTTATCTACAATAGGTACTCAAGGGAAAGGACCCCAAGGAGTTAGACTAAAAATGTATGACCAGCACAATTCTATGATCAAACTCTACCTCTCTACTTCCAGCCAGGCATCTCAACAATCAAGTTCTATTTAAATCATTCACTCGTGTCTTCCTTTAGTCATGATGAAATAATGAGAATACCATAAGGAACAGAAGGCAATGCATTGGTCACGCCCCTTGGAGAGGCTGGTGGGATGTATCCGGATTAATCCTTACTGGGGGTGCTATTTTCCTGCATAGTCTTCTTTATCCAGTCAACATAGTTCTGTACCCGTGTGTAGAGCCCATAGGTCCCACACTGGGGTCCCCAGGACACCAGGCCAGCTACATAGAATTTGGTCTTGTCATTGGGATCCTGTACAGCAAAGGCCCCACCACTGTCCCCTTTACAGCTATCCATGCCCTTCTCTCCTCCAGCACAGATCATGTTAGGAGTGAAAACATAGGCCCCTGCATCTGCTTTGGGGTTTTCCACTTTCACTTCTCTACACTTTCTTAAAGGAGCTACAGGTAACCTTGCCGCTTTGAGGCGAAGAGCGCGATCTCTCTTCTCTGTTCGGCCCCAGCCTGCGATCAGTCCCAGGTCCCCATCCATGAGGTTGTAGTCAGAAGAGGTGCCTGGTAGGCAGATGGGGGCGACGGTGGGTCCCATTTTCACTGGGTCTTTCAGCTGCACCAGTGCAATGTCATTATCAAAATTTGTTCGTGCTTCTGGGACTTCCAGCAGCTTCCATCCCGGATGAATAAACACACGCTCAGAAGTCAGCATCTTGGATTTTGCCAGCCGTGAGGTCTGCACTGAGGTGGACCCAACATACATTGTTGGCTCCTGGTTTCCCTCCACAACATGAGCTGCCGTCAGCACCCAGTACTCATCAATGAGCGCTCCACCAGCCCACGGGTTGTCAAAGAAGACTTGCCAGGGGAAGTTTTTAATATCTGCATCGGATCCGCCAATTATCCTCTGTTTTCCTTCAAAAGGTTCTCTGGGGACTCCACAGACTAGGAAGGAATAAAAAAAACACGGGGAAGGAGCAAGAAATGATACTGGCTTCCTGCAAATCCTCCAACCACTCAAAGAATTTTACCTGCTAGGTTGCAGGGTTCTCTAGTACAAAATGGTCAACCCTATTTGGTCAACAAGCTCAATACCTGACCCACCCTGGTCTTACCTAAACACCCCGCTTTGCCGATGTCATAGCAGGCTCATGGCAGAGCTCAGTTAACCAGAGGCAGTGTGTGAATCACTGAGTCCAGATGCACTGGTGCCTCACACTATCCACAGTGTGACTCACAGCCCCTCTGGAGGCAGGGGTCCACCTTGCACCTCCCAACTCGACATGTGAGGCCAGCGCCCAACCAAGAGCCAGTGCTGGAAACCCTTTTCTCACACAGATGGTGGAGGAGGGAAGCTTTCTGCCTTCTTCAGATGCCCAGATCAAACTTTAATCGCCTTCTTTACTGGAGTCCTAGTTGCACCTGAGTCCCTCCTAGTAAACCACAGGTCAGCCTAGGTAGTAGAGAGGGGTTCCTTCTTTGGCCTCGACCTGTCACTCCCAGTGACTGGTGCCATTACCATTCAGTTATACTAATAACTGAATTCAAGCGAAGCTGCTTACCTAAGTCCCTTGCTAGACAGCCTGGAGGGACTCCAAGTTGAGCACAACAGGCTTTGGACTTAGACAAACCTGGGCTCAAAGCCTGCCTTCGCAACTTGCTAACTCTGCAAACTTGCACCCACCCATTGACTGGTCAAATAAGACTAATGACACCTAGCTCACGGGGCTGTTACAAGGACATGAATGAGATAATAAACACAACAAATAAACTTGGTCTTTCGTTCTCAGTAACAACCAGGATGGTCTTCATCCTACTGGATTTGCCCCAGCCTTCTGCTACCCAACTTTGATCTTCCTCGTTACTTGAATTCCTTGATATCTTGCTGCCATATAAACTTTTAATATAATAACTAGGTTATTTAACTAGTCTTGTTTCCGAATGTTGATTACTCACTCTCAGTTTTCAGGCCCTGTTTTTAGCAGTTCTGTATCTTCTTGTTGCAGCTACATTACCAGACACCAACTGTCGCTGGCTGACGCTTATATTTCCTTGCAGTCGGCCTGGCTTCAGTGTAGCTGAGGAGGTTCCCCACAGCCCCGACAGCCCACGGCACAGTGCTACTGCCACCTCACTGAGCTGGACTCTGGCAGGCCACTGTTCAGTCCTTTCCCAAGAGGGTTACAGCTGCTTTCAGAAGGTGACTCCCATTCACCCATGCCTATCATCTCTCCCCAAGCCTTGGCCCTCCTTACCTGGAACGCATTTCGGCAGCTCTGGGCTCAGCGCCTCATTCACCCAGCTCCCATTACTAGCACAGTGATACTGCCCTGGAATAGCACAGAGAACACAGGCCACACTCACTACCGCATCTTCCCTCCCTCTTCCATTCCCCCACAGCCCGCCCCATCCCTTCAGAGCCTCAGCTCCTCTGGGATTCAAGTAGTAAATCAGATTAAATCAGCCAGAAAAAAAATATCTTCCTCCAAACAATCCCTCAGGCCTCTAGCCCGCCAGGGGAGACAAAGGGAACATCTCCAAAGCAGAAGGAAAGAAGGCATTGAGAAACTGGGAAAATAAATACAAAGCAATGCAGAGAATGTATAGTGTCTCATCCAGCCCTTCATCTAGCACCACCAAAGCCTCTACATCAAGAAAGCCAGTCAGTGTAGCTTGCTGTCTTGAAGCGGGAGGCATTGCTCCTGTGGGTTTTACATGAAATAACTGGTCCAAAGGTGGGTAATCCCATGAAATGGATGTTGTAGGGGAATTCCTGCAGCAGCTATGAAGCTGAGCTGGTGACCTCTATGATTCCCTGTGACTGGTGCTGCCCTGCGCGTGCCCTGCTCCATATGAAAAGTGTATCTTTGGATGAAGCCAAGGGGATGAACACTGTCTGTCCTATCGCCTTCATTTGTCTGCAGACTCTCTCCGGCACAGACAGATTATGCTATTCACCCTCCAACACCTTCTCACTCTCTCTCTTCTCCAGTAGAAGAAACCTACCATTTCCTCCATTTTCCATGTAGTAATACGGCTCCTCACAAGTGTAGCGGGTGACAGAACCAAACAAAGTGCTCTCTGGGTCTTCAACTTTACCATTCTCAATGGATTCAGGAATGCCACAGTCCACAGCTACCAGACGAAGGAAGGAGAGCGATGGTCAGGACAGCCACTTCCTCCAAGGAGGAGTCATGGGGCCAGTTTCATCCTCACTGCTTCCCCACCCCATATGCACAGGCACACCTGGGATGAAGCTCCCCACACCAGCCTCTCTGTGGCCATCCTCCCCATCTGGCAATTCTCAGGTCTCTGGCCCACTGAGATGCCAACTCAGATGGCCCCGTGAAAGCCGTAGTGAAGAGCCTGGTTCTCAGCGATTGGTGATGGCCCAGTGGAAGCCACAAATGCACCCACATGGGACTATTAACTCGACCTATCCCATAGCCCCTTTCTTGGAAAGAAACTTGCCGATCTAGTTGGCCTGGGAACAGATTCGGGGCTGGACTAGAAAAGCCTCCATGACTGGCTTCCCTTCAAAAACCCAACCCACTCCCTCCATGCCTAAGAGGAAACCATGCATCTGAATTTGGATGTGCTGATCTTTCCATTCTCTCTGAGAGAAAAAGAAAGACTTCCACTTTGAAGAGACACGTACGTTGACATTTCAGTTTGGAATTACTCCACTTTCCATTGCTTTGACAAGTCGAATGGAAAGATGTTGCACCAACACGTCCCTGGAGAATAACAAACATCACCACTTATTTCTGAAGAGAAATATGGGAAACCAAAATCAAAACTGGAATTGATCTCTGGCCTTGGATCAATGAGGAGTCCTCACCACAAGAAGCTTGGGAACGTCTTAGCAGACTGACCCAAAGCACCCAGGAGATGAGGCTGACAGACAGCTCTGCCCCAACGTGTCAACTCCCCTTCCCCAAGAAGACTGAAGGCAGAGAGAGAATGCCAAGCTGGCCAGGGAGCTCCATGACTCACAAGGGAGAACTACAGATCTTAAGCTGTCGTGTTTATGGGAAAGGCGTTATACCTTGATCACACACTTACGTTGGTAAACAACTGGACAATTTCAGTCTGCTCATCCTGATCTGGGGTCAGGGATTGGGGAGAAGCCAAGATGGTACTTTACCTCCACAACTTCAAACCCATCCAGACAGGTTATCCGCACCACATCTCTAAACACATATTTTGCCTTCGCAGGCTCCCAAACAGAAGTGGGAGTTTCTTCTTTAGGACAGGGCATTGCTTGAAAGAACAGAAGTTGGGGCAAGAAAAAAACGTTACTAAATAGTTGAAGACTCTCATTCTATTTACATCATTCTCACACTTTCTAAAATCATCCAGTTGTCCTCATTCCTGATGCTTAACATTCCAATACAGCAGATGTCTAAAATCATATGGCATTACCAACTAACCACCCCCAAGCTGTCTGCACTCTCAGGTCTAGTTAAAGGATTACTAGAGGTTGAGGCATTCCTAGCAACCATTGACTGGTTTAGATTTTCCTGAGGAAGTGAAGAATCTCAGGATACTATCAGAACAACAATCTATCTGTTTTTTAAATTATTGTTGCTTTGTTTTTGTTTTGTTTTAGAGACAAGGTTTTGCTCTGTTGCCCAGAGTGGACTCAGACTCCTACTTCCTGGGATCAAGGGATCCTCCTACCTCAGCCTCCCCTCGTAGCTGAGATCACAGGTACTTCCATTGTGCCTGGATCATCTACCTGCTTTGATCCCACATTGTTTGGGGACTTTGGTATCACCAACCAAAGAGGGTCTTCTAGGTTACTCACGATCTCCATGGTAGCGAAGTTTCCAGCCCTTGTTTTGCCCTGTTAGATCAGTTTGGAAGATGATATCAAGAGCATTACTCTTGGTTTCAATATTTAGTGGCCCAGGGAATCCACGACCGCAGTAAGGACCAAATTGCTGATCTCCTGCAACAAACTGAACGAAATGATGAAATCAGAAGAGGGAAAGAACTAAAGGAAAGAGGTAAAATTGGAAGATGGGAGATAAAAATAAGAGAGGCATTGAATGTCACATAAAATAAGAAGAAGGAAAATAAGGGTCAGGAGAAAAGATAATTTTATCTTTAGGCTGAGTGTAGTGGCTCACACCTATAATCCCAGCACTTTGTGAGGCCGAGGTGGGAGCATTGCTTGAGGTCGGGAGTTTCAGGCCAACCTGAGCAACATAGCAAAACCCCATCTCTGTAAATAAATAAATAAATAAATAACAATAAAAATATTAGCTGGGTATGGTGGCTCATGCCTGTGGGCCTAGCTACTCAGGAGGCTGAGGTGGGAGGCTTGCTTGAGTCCAAGAGGTCAAGGCTACAGTGAGCCGTGCTTGCACCACTGCACTCCAGCTTGAGCAATAGAGCAAGACCCTGTCTCAAAAAAAATTTTTCTTTCTTTTCAGAGAGAGATCTCTTTGTGTAAGTTGAGGGTGGGGGTATTAATCAACCGTCACGCACAACTAAACTGTCAAGGCAGTTTCCCTCTGAGTCAGCTGGTTCCACATCAAAATCTTCTCTCTGCACAGTCACCACCACTTGGAACCCTTTCTCCAGCCGGATCTGGTATTCACACCTTGAGTTCTCTGGATATGGTTTGGGATAATTGGGACTTGCAATCTCCCCAATCAGTGCAGTGAATACATCCCCACTGCAATTAACTAAGAGAGAAAAAGTGAAAGGGAGAATCAAATACGGCGTCAAGCAAAGGAATTCCTGCACTATTCTATGATTCCTTCTCTCAGAAACTGACAGTCCTCCATTCAAACTAACCTGAGATCCCCGCCCTAACTGGAGGGATGCAGCAATTACACATGCAGTAGATATCAGCAGGAACACCCAAGTCCTATTAGGTTTCCATCACTTTGCTTAGGATAGAGCCTTTCCTGGTTATGAACAGCCCCCAGTAGACTCTTTACAGACATCTATCTCTTTTCTCCAATTAACTAACTTTACCCTGTAGTCTTATCTTCCTCCCTTCTTGTGGCTTCATCTCAGCTTATGAGTAACTAAGAATAGATGCCAATACTGAGTGATATAATGGACTCTGTGGACTCAGTGTGGGGGAGGTTGAAACGGGGGCGAGAAAACTGCACATTGGGTATAGTGTACACTGCTCGGGTAACAGGTACAATAAAATCTCAGAATTGACCACTAAAGAACTCATCCATGTAACCAAGAATCACCAGTACCCCCAAAACTACTGAAATTCTTAAAAATAATAAATAAATAAATAAATAAACAAACAAACAAATAAGTAAATTTTAAAATAAAAAAGGAATAAATGCCAAATGAAGGCTGGGCCTAACAGAAGTTGGAAGGGTGGACAAAGCCCTTTCTAGGGCCTCAGCCATTCCAAATCCCAGGGAACATGCAACCCTCTTAACACCAAGCTCACCTCCACAATTCTTCATGTCATCATGGAGGAAATATTCCGGGGGGCAGGAGCAGAAGTAACCACCAATGAAATTGTTGCAGAAGTGGCTACAAGGGGCATCTACAAAATCTGTGCATTCATTTATGTCTACAAAGAGTAGAGAGAGGCTGAGGTCAAGAACAAACACCAAGAAGGCAGAATGAGGTTAAACCTAAAACCATAAGGGTAAGAAAAAGTAGGAAAGGCCTGTTGCTTAAAGATCCCTCAAGGGATCGCATGTCAGGCCGGTATTATTCTATATTACTCTCCTGACATATGGTTCCAGAGTTGAACCCTACCACTACACAGCTATAAGGGAGCTCGTGTGTGCGTGTGTGTGTGTGTGTGTGTGTGTGTGTATGTGACATAGCCTCACTCTCTCACCCAGGCTGGAGTGCAGTGGTGCAATCTCGGCTCACTGCAACCTCCACCTCCCAGGTTCAAGCAAGTCTCATGCCTCCACCTCCTGAGGAGCTGGGAACACAAGCACGCACCACAAACCTGGTTAATATTTTCTATTTTTAATAGATACAGGATTTCACCATGTTGGCGAGGCTGGTCTTTAACTCCTGGCCTCCAGTAATCCACCCGCCTCAGCCTCCCAAAGTGCTGGGATTACAGGCATGAGCCACCACGCCTGGCCTAGGGAGCTCTTAATGTCAGAGGTCCTTGACTTTTCTCATGTACAGAGCGTTTCAGCTCCAGGGATGACGCTCTGCAAGGTAAAAATCATGATGATGCCTTCTGCAGGGAGGAATCAGTACATTCATTGCTTTATATGATGTTGGTCCTTCTATCAAATCTAAACAATAGTTTGGCTTTATGAGATGTCCTAGCTTCATTTTAACCTGGAGAGAGATACAGAAGTACCCAGAATTTGAAGGTTTGAATGCCATATATTGAATGGGTTTAAATACTACACATTCCTCGTGTGATTCTTGGCAAGTTATTAACTTTCCTAGTCCTTATTTTCTTCATCTTTATATGGAGCAAATAACACCTACCTTGAAGGGTGAAAGTGATGATTGTGTTAAAATAGGAAAAATCCCCGGCACATACCCAGTTTACAGTGGCTCTCAATAAATTACTGTGTATTATGTAATATGTGTTATTACCATTATCATCGTCACCACTAAGATGTGATCATGCATTTGAATTTCATAAAAGTGATTTATGGAGGGACTCAGGCCAAGTCAACACTTTTTGTATGAATTACAAACAGAATCCTCATTCAACGTGTTGCTCAGTGGATTTCTCACTTCTAATCTTTTAGCTGGGTCAATAAGGCACATGCAGAAGAGTGAGCCTTACCTGTGGCGACATAGTATGCAGCAAACCCCGTAAAACGCTCTTCATTGGAAAAGTCTGACTTAAAGATCACCTGGAGTTTGTTGTATGGGACTTGGAACTCTTCCACAATTGGAGAGTGGGGATTGTTACTGGTCCTCTGTCCACAGAGCCTCCCTTCTTCAATGTCTCCTGACATTATCTAAGAGAAGAGTCAACAGCAACAATAAAAAAGCTAGGAAAGGGTAATATTTTGGTATGGAGGTAAGAGAAGGGACAGAGAGAGTAGAACTTTTATGCCCCTAGGACTTGACTTCAGTTCACTGTGAGTACAGGTGGCTCTCCCTCCCACATCCTTATTCTACTACCTCAGCCCTGGTCTTCTCTCTCTATTCTTTTTGTGCTTATAACATACCTGCACTGAGTCATACGCACAGTTCTCTGACAGCTCTATGTCCAGATGGGTGAAGTAGAGGTGAATCCCATACCCTTCAGGAACTTCTATGTCCCAAGATTTCTCTACCTCACTGGGGTATGCCTGAGGATAGTTAGGGGACAGGATCTCCCCATACATGGTAGGCTCAGCATAAACCCATGCCAAAAGGCAAAACAGGATAATGCACCTGAAAAAAAAGAGGCATAGATTGGCGGGTGACCCAGGCACTAGTAGCCTAGGACAGAAAGCGCTATTTGTCAGAGGCAGAAGGGGGAAGAAGATAGAGGTAGTCAGTCGGTTGGCCATGGGGGAGAATCTTAGGTCGGAATAAAGAAAAGTCCCAGGTCAAACCAAAACCCAGGCTTCAGATAAGAGCCCCCCCCCCCTTTTTTTTTTCTTTTCAGACAGGGTCTCACTCTGTCGCCCAGGCTGGAGTGCAGTGGTGCGATCTCAGCTCACTGCAGCCTTGACCTCCTGCGCTCAAGTGATTTTACTACCTCAGCCTTTTGAGTAGCTGGGACCACAGATGACACCCACCACACTGGGCTCATTTTTTTTTTTTTTTTTAATAGAGACAGGGTCTCCTTATGTTGCCCAGGCTGGTCTCAAAGTCCTAGGCTCAAGCAATGCTCCTGCCTCAGTCTCCTAAAGTGCTGGGATTATAGGTGTGAGCCATCATGCCTGGCCCATGAGCACTTTTCTTGAGAAGATGAAGGGAATAGAGTCTGTGTAACCTCTGGAGACCCTTGATGACTTACCACATCTCTGGCGATTCGTCCGCCCTGGTGAGCTGCCTGTCTCTTGGTCCTGGCTTTCTGGACCTCGGGACTTTGGAGCCTAAGGGGTGGCAGGCCTGGCTGTATTTGTCTGACAAACACAGGCACCTTCTTTGGTGGTGTGGCGTCACCTGGGGCTCAGTGTCACCTTCAAAGGGATAACACACAGGTTAAACAGAGCCATATCACCAACATCGCGGCATGGCACCAGGCCCCTCACACCCTCCTTAGTTCAACTTCAACTAACTTTCTAGACTATAACTAAATTGTATCCTTTCCTCCTTGCTTCTCTGGACTTTCTCCTAATTTTTCTCCAAAGGAATCGAGTACTTTCCCCCAGTTTTCTTCTTCCTCTGTTGTCCTCCACCAGCCCCACCCCGACGGTATCAGTCTCTCTCCTGCCCTCAAGAACAATGCTCCCATTTCCACTCGGGTTTCGGGTTTTCAGCAGTCTTCGCACATCATGACCATCCATCTAGGACAGCCCCTCTTCTTTAACCATGATCTCCTTATCTCCTCAAGCAGCCCTGTCTGCTGTTTATCATTGCGTGCATCTCCGTTGATGCTCCCAACGCCCACGGATGGACGCAGGAGCTTCTTTCACTAGGGGAAGTCAGGGGCCTTGGAACAAGCAGTCTGGGAAGGAAGTGCTGCCCCACTGAGACAGGGTTGCGTGAGGAAGGAGAAAAGGGACAGCCAAATGACAAGGAACATAAACACTTCCTACATTCGTTTTCCAGAGTTTCTTTGGGGTTTGTCCCTGCTGCCACCCCCACTCCCCTGCCAACTTACTGAAAATATAAGCTATCTCCCCACAGTTCCTAGTAAAGTCTTGCTAAAATTGCTTTAACCCTGAAAACAGTGGTAGGTAAGGGGGTGAAGTAGGGGTGGATGGGGTGAGCCTAAGAGAAATAGGTTGCCTATATTCTGCTTTTTTTTTTTATGCTGCCTTTGTGAGCCCTCTATCACTGCCCCAAGCCCTCCTACGTGAAGTTCTCTGCCTTTCTTTCTTCCTGCATCAAAGCTCTGCTCGTCGTTTGTAAGGATTTTACCTTCAGAAGCTGGTAGGAGCAAGTGGGTCAGTCCCCTGTCTCCTGCCAGTGGGCATGCTGGGCAACCCCTCCGGCCCCCGGGGACAGCGGCACAGGGCCTTGACGCTCCCTCTGCAGGAACCTCCGGTCAGCCTCCCTGTCCAGGTTCTGTTCCTAAGAGTGTGCATGTCTGAAATTCCCTGATCTAAACAGAGGGGGCTGGGAGACCATGACATAGGGAAAGAGTAACTCAGCCTTGATCTTGGAGCTCCCTCTGCTTTTGAAACAAGGATAGCATCCTCCTCCCAGGCCTGAGAGGCCTCTATCCGGGGCTCCAAGCGGGAAAGGAGGAATGGGGAATTTCACCGATTGCTTAATGCTATTTTTCAGCCAAAGGGCGTGTTTCTGAGTTTTCGGGGAAGTCAGGTGATTTGTGGGAAAAGGCGGGGATTGGTACCAGGGGAAAAAACCAAACCCAGAAAGCCCAGCCCTCCAAATGTGTGTGAATCATGAATTAAGGGAAAGTAGTTATCAGAAATGCAAGTCATCTCTGCTTTAAAGCAAATGTAATGGTTGATAATGACTTACACCGAGACCCAAGGTGGTATGGCGTGAGGCTTCCTCTTCATAACATCCCTCCACATCCCTTCCAAACATCAAAATTCTACCCCCCAACTGAACCCCTTTTCAGATCCAATCCAGAGTCCCTTATCTATAACCCCTGGAGCCAGCTGTGTTTTGAAATTTTATAGATTTTTTTAAGGCTATGTAGTCCATGGACCCAGTATTAGGTAATATCTCCTCCTCTCCCTCCCTTTATGGACCAGGATAACCCCCTATTAACAAACATTAAGATTTCTGCAGCTAAACAGATTGATCTGATGGTAAGTGGATAACTAAAGATGACAAATTCCATCAGTTCGGGTCAGGTTTTGCTGCCAAATTGAGTTTTAGTCCCAAACTTGGAAACAAACAAACAAAAAACAATAGCCAGGTGTTGTGACACACACCTGTAGTCCCAGCTACTCAGGAGGCTGAGGCACGAGGATCACTTGTGTCAGGGAGGTCGAGGCTGCAGAGGGCACCATTGTACTCCAGCCTGGGCAACAGAATGAGATCCCATTACAAAAAAAAAAAAAGAGAGAGAGAGAGAGACTTTGTTTTCAGAGTCCTTTGGATTTTTTTTTTTTTTTTTTTTTTTTTTTTTTTGAGATGGAATCTCACTCTGTCGCCCAGGCTGGAGTGCAGTGGCAGGATCTCGGCTCACTGCAAGCTCCGCCTCCCGAGTTCACGCCATTCTCCTGCCTCAGCCTCCCAAGTAGCTGGGACTACAGGCGCCCGCCACCTCACCCAGCTAGTTTTTTTGTATTTTTTTAGTAGAGACGGGGTTTCACCGCTTTAGCCAGGATGGTCTCGATCTCCTGACCTCGTGATCCACCCGCCTCGGCCTCCCAAAGTGCTGGGATTACAGGCGTGAGCCACTGCGCCCGGCGCCTTTGGATTTTAGAATTGCAGACAAGGGAATGAGGGGCAGTGCCACTCCACAGAGCCTTCCCTGATCTCAGCTCCCCTTTATGCCCCTTTAGTTGGCTCAGCACTGGGCCAGGAGCCAAAACACAGGCTCATGTCCTAGCTCTGCTCCTCACCAGAGGTAAGGCCTTAGGCTCATCACCTAACTTCCTGATTTCTTTTTTTTTTTTTTAACCTGGCTCACTATTGACAGACCTAGTTTCTTCAACTATAAAACAAATCATATCAGTCCTGCCCACCCTACATGACTATCAGGTGGACCTAATGAAATAATTCGAGCAAACAAGCTTTGTACACTATGGTACCTAATAAATATACATGTTAAAAGGAAGAGAATCATGAGCCCATAAGGTCTCGGAAGGCAGGTGCTGGCTCTGATTCATCTTGGTATTGTCCACCATGTCTAGCAGCGTCATGCAGACCACAGATGTGCATGCAACCATCTGTGGCTCCCCTGGCTGCCCCGCATTCAAACCGCTTGGCCGTATTTGAGGAGCTCCCCATCATATCAGTCTGGGGAACAGAGCCGACCTCCCAAGAAAGAGGACGCAGGCACAAGAAGGTGTCACCCCCACCCCCAGCAGCTCTGGAGCAGGCTAATTTGTAATCGCCTGAAGGGTTCTTCCTGCCTGCTGCGTAGAGAAAACCAGTTCACTGAGACCGTGGTATTGCAGTAGAGAAAGAGTTTAACAACACAGAGCTAGCCAAGTGAAAGGATGGCAGTTTATTAATCAGATCAGTTTCCCCAAGAACTCACAGGCTAGGGTTCTTATGGATATTTTGGTGGGCAGTAGGAGCAGAAAATGGGTGCTACTGATTCATTGCAGATAAAATGATACAAGTGGAGAAAACAGACCTTGTGCACTAAGCTCACCTCTAGGTGGGGGCCACAGGACTAGTTGAGTCATGAATCATTTCAGAATGCAAAAGTCTGAAAAACATCTCAAAAGACTAATATTTGGTTTTACAATAGTGATGTTATCTATAGGAGCAATTGGGGAAGTCACAGATCTTGTGACCTCTGGCCGCATGACTCCTGAGCAGTAAGGGATTATAGAAAGGCAAGCTAGGGGTCAATGGCTGGTCCTCGGTTAGCTACACCCACATCTTAGCAAAATTCAAGCCCCTCCCATAATCCTAAATCTTGTGGCCTTTCATTTGTTTTACAAAGGCAGGTCCCTGAGCAAGGAGAGGGTTCGTTTTAGGGAGCGACTAGTATCACCTTTCCTTCAGAGTTAAACTGTAAACTAAATTTCTCCCATGGTTAGCTTGGCCTATGCCCAGGAATGATTGAGGACAGCCAGCCTGTGAGAGTAGAGGCAAGATGGAGTCACCCATGCTAGACTTCCCTTACGGTCATCATCTTTGCAAAGGCAGTTTCACATGCACACACGTTCCATTTGTCAGAGGCCCAGGCTTTGAATCCAGAGGCAGTAATGCCAGGAAGCAGGGACCCTGGAGCCTGTGGGGACAGTGGTGGCCACAGCAAGATCACAGAGAAGGTAGAGTTTTCAGCAGCACCCAGCATCCAGTCCCAGTGGGTAAGCATCACAAGCTGAAGCATCCAGGGCACGGCCAAAGAAGTGGCAGCAGAAGCAGCCAGGTCCTGACCGTTGTCCAGGCTGGAAAGCTTTCACACATAGCTCTGCAGCTCCCCTGGCATTTCCATGAGCAATCCAAGATCCCTTTAATAAATTCATCTTCTGCTAAACTCAGCCAGAGTTGGTTTCTGCTGCTTGCAACTAAAAATAATGGCTGATACAACATGCTCAGTGAGTACCTGAGGATTGGCTGATTGAATGAATGTGCCAAAGTGAATTCAAACCATTCACTACCTTTTGTTTTAGCCGTGTGACCTTGAAAAAGTTACTTTGCCTCTCTGAGTTCCAGCTTCATCAGGTGTAAAATGGGGATAATAGCACCTATTTCAGACATAGCTATCACTGTCAGGGCCCATTGTGGCCAAGATTAAACAAAATAACGTATGCTAAGCATTCAGCGTATACCTGGTACTCAGTAAGCTTTTAACAAATAACAAAACATATTAACTTCTCCAAACACCAAACATGGCAGCAGTAGCAGCAGCTGCCTCTCCATCAAGAGCATGCTTCAGTTAGTAGCAAGGAAAAGAGGACGCCTTATCAATGTGTCCAGGGTTCCTTCTCCTTTTCCTTGTAACTCAATGCTGCCTGATCTTGCAAGAAAAGTTAGACTCTTCCCTACCCTCACCTGTGTTTTATGTTCACTTCTGCTATTTTGCCACGAAATTGAAATATATTGCCAGGAGCAGTGGCTCACACCTGTAATCCCAGCAACTCAGAAGGCTGAGGCAGGAGGATTGCTTGAGGCCAGGAGTTCAAGACCAGCCTGGGCAACATAGGGAGAGCCTATCTCTCCAAAAAGTGTTTAAAATTAGCCAGCCTGTGGTCCCAGCTACTCAGGAGGCTGAGAGGCGGGAGGATTGCTTGAGCCCAGGAGTTCAAGGCTGCAGTGAGCTATGACCACAGCACTGTACTTCAGCCTGGGTGCTCCGTTTCCCACTCAAATTTCATCGGTCAGGCATGGTGGCTCATGCCAAAGTGCTATAATCCCAGCACTTTGGTAGACCAAAAAGAGAGGATCACTTGACATCTGGAGTTCGAGACCAGCTTGGGGAACATAGCGAGATTTCATCTCTACAGAAAGTCAAAAAATTAGTCAGGCATAGTGGCATGCACTTGTAGTCCCAGTTACTCAGGAGGCCAAGGGAGGAGGATCACCTGAGCCCAGGATTTTGAGGCTGCAATGAGCTATGATCACACCACTGAACTCCAGCCTGGGCAACAGAGTGAGATCCTGTCTCAAAAATAAATAAAATAAAATTTCATCCGGCCATGATATCTAAGCAGCTATCAGAGATCCACGATGAGATTAAACAATGGTATTAAGAAGCTCCAACAATGAAATACCAACAATAAAGTTTTTGAACAACAAATAACCCTCCCAGTTTCAAATATGAACAACAATTAACCCTCTCATTTATCAAACTCCAAAATTAAAGTTCAAATCCCGTTGCAAACTAAAACTATGACATTAAAGTCAAAAGTAATTGAAGCCCAAAGTTTCTATGTTAAAGCCACAAAACCATCAGTTCCAATTTGTGTTCTGTTTCATCTCAGCTAGTAGGTTTCCAATCCCTGGGCAGTTGTGGTCCCTTCAGAAGCTGCAGCCGGGGCTGGAACAGGTTAGTTCCTCCACAGCTTCAAAGACTGAGTTTGGAGGCAAGCCTTCCATGAGCCTCAGTTTTTAAAATTCCAAAAAGTAATGAGACACAAGAATATTGCAACACCAGCCCCACAACCACAAAATTTAGAAAATGAGCTATCCCCAGACCCCAAGACAATCATCCCAGGCAAAATTAAAATTATATTTCCAGAAACCAGCACTTAATGTCACCAAAATCCGAAGAAGAAATTCAATGGTATCTGAGGGCAACAGAAAAGATTAAGCTTAGTTTAAAACCTTACCTTGAGGCCAGTCAATTTATGCCAATTGTTCAGAATCCATGTCCTGTGGGCCAGGTGTGGTAGCTCATGCCTGTCATCCCAGTGCTTTGGGAGGCCAGAGCAGGAGGGTTGCTTGAGTCCAGGAGTTTGAGACCAGCCTGGGCAACATGGTAAGATCTGGTCTCCACAAAAAAAAAAAAGAAAAAAAAAAAGTGCCAGGCAGGCTAGTGCATGCCTGTAGTCCCAGCTACTCAGGAGGCTGAGGTGGGAGGATCACTTGAGCCCTGGAGGTCAAGGCCACAATGAGCTGTGATCACACCACTGCACTCCAGCCTGGGCAATAGTGAGACCCTGTCTAAAAAAAAAAAAAAAAAAAAAAAAGGTCTATGTCCTGTGAACTTAAACACCATTGGAAGAAATCATGTAGAAAAAGGTTAATTGGGCATTTTGTACTTGCCATATCGGGATCCTCATAGGTGGAAGTTTTAAATTCGCATCCCCTCCCAACACCATCTCCCAACCTTGTCCCCATGAGCCCCAAGCTGTGGGCTCCTCAGTGCCTTGTTAGTTGGTGAACTCTCCCTAGTTGGAACTCTAGCAGCCTCCATGATATTAAAAATAACAGACATTTCCATCGTATGCCTCTTTTATGACTTCTGCCACTCCGCTTTTTTGGACTCACTAAGACCTAAAAAGTCTTCTTCCTAAGACTTTCCCCATGACGGCTTTCCCCACACCCTCATGTTCATTTCAGCTGAAAGCAGCATCCTCAGCAGATTTTCGAACTAAGGTTGTCACTGAAGCTTTGAAGCCTGAGCCCCAAGGTAAAGACCAACACCTCTACCAGATGCCCTAACACTAGTTTTTCTTCCTCCCCGTTTTTATTCTTTTTTTTTTAAAGACAGGGTCTCACTATATTGCACAGGCTGGTCTTGAACTCCTGGGCTCAAGTGATTCTCCCTCCTCAGCCTCCCAAAGTGCTAGGATTACGGGCGTGAGCCACCATGCCCAGCCTTTCTTTCCCCTTTTAATTTCAGTAACAAATTAGGGTGACCTTAAGGGTACAGGCAATACTAGCAAACCTATCTATAATAAGTATATCACCTCGAAACTCACTGATATGATTAGGCTTCGTGTCCCCATCCGAATCTCATCTTGAATTGTAATCCCCACGTGTGGAAGGTGGGAGGTGATTGGATCAGGGAGGCAGTTTCCCCCATGCTGTTCTCATGATAGTGAGTGAGTTCTCATGAGATCTGATGGTTTTATAAAGCAGTTTTCCCTGCTCTTGTTCACTCCTCTCTCCCGTTGCCATGTGAAGAAGGTCCTTGCTTCCTCTTCCCCTTCTGCCATGATTGTAAGTCTCCTGAGCGCCCCCGCCCCCAAGCCCCTGCCGACTCCGAGCCATGTGGAACTGTGAGTCAATTTAACGTTTTTCTTTTATAAATTACCCAGTCTCAGGTAGTATCTTCATAGCAGTGTGAGAATGGACTAATATATCCACCCAGTAATTTGGGGGGAATTTTCCATTCTCAAGTCTGTGAACAAGCCACCCGAGTTCAAGGTCAGTCTTTCCACAATTTCTTCCTTGGTCCTGAACATAAAATGGAATTTGCCAATCTAGTATTCCCTACCTAAGCAGGGCACTCACAAATTAAAGCTAGAATCTTCCTAGTGCTCTAGAGCACAAACAGAACTCAGCTTCCTTGCAGAAGGCATTTCTACAAGGAAACATTATGGGTAAGGAAGAGAATACCACCCTACAACATACAGGGAATCTGGACTATTGTCAAGGGCTGTAGATATAAACAATGTTTGCCAAAGTATCAAAGCATTTAGTATCCAATAAAACGAAAAAGAAATAGTTGATTGATACAACTTTTTTAACCTACAAAAATTATACAAACGAAAACAAGGATCTATCAAAAGAAATAAAGTGAATGCAGGGGAAAATAAAAGAGAATAAGTATGGAAAAGGAGCAGTAACAAGGTAAAGCCAAGGTAGGGGAGTTGCTCTGCTCCACCCTCCACTTGCACTTTTGTATTACAAAGCACAAGAAGACTGTATTAAGTGCCTCGTAGCTTAAAAAGATGATAGGGTCAGAGTCACAGCGCTAGGTAGAGGAAGGTAAGCAATATGAAAGAAGTGTGACAGAGGGCTTCATGGCTAAAAGGAAAAAGATACTGCATCTGGTTAAGGAGACATCAGAAAGAAAAGGCACCATGCATGCGTTGAGATTTCAAATGGGACTGAATGGCTGGCATTTCAATGGGGATCTTACGCTTCCCCTTCCCTTTTTCTGTTTTTTGTTTGTTTGTGTGTTTTTGAGATGGAGTCTCGCTCAGTCTCCCAGGCTGGAGTGCGGTGGCGCAATATCGGCTCACTGCAAGCTCCGCCCCCCGGGTTCACGCCATTCTCCTGCCTCAGCCTCCCGAGTAGCTGGGACTACAGGCGTTTGCCACCACGCCCGGCTAATTTTTTGTATCTTTTAGTAGAGACGGGGTTTCACCGTGTTAGCCAGGATGGTCTCGATCTCCTGACCTCGTGATCCGCCCGCCTCGGCCTCCCAAAGTGCTGGGATTACAGGCGTGAGCCACCGCGCCCGGCTCCCTTTTTCTGTTAATGACTCTACCAATTTCCCAGCCATCTAGGTTCAAAGCTTAGTTGTCTGTAATCCTCCCTCTCCTCTGCCCCCAAATCCTTGCCGAGACCTGCTGATTCTATCTTTTCCATGTCTTTCACATCCTCTGCCCTACTCTAAGTCAGATCCTCATTTCATCTCATCTGAATAGATGCCTTGGAAGTATACCCCCTTTCCTCCTTTCTCAGGTCCCCAGTCATAACCTACACAAACTGAAAACTTAATCCTTCCTAATGACAACTCTAAGTACAGTTTTAAAACCTAGTGGCTCCTTTTGTCTTCAAAATTAGATTACAAAAGGTAGTTCCTCCAGATATTTTACTACTTCCAAACAGAGCATCTGTTCTCTAATGACAGCTTATTGAAACTTCCAATGTTCTTATGCTAATTCATTCATTTACCCAACAAACATGTATTGAATGCTCACTGTGTAGGGGAAATCCAAACACAAACCAGAATCCCCAGTGCCCTCAAAGAACTTACTTTCTAATAGGGAAGAAAGGCAAAAAAAAAAAAAAAAAAAAAAAACAACAACAACAACAACAAAAACCATGTAGAAGTCCAAGGATAGCAGGTGCAGTGGTTTTTAAACATGTCTCGAGGTAGCTAGCCAAGATGGCAGACTAGAAGCAGCTTTTGTGTGCCGCTCTCATTGAGAGAAATAGAAGGGGCAAGTAAATACAGCACCTTCAACTGAAACATTTAGGTACATACATTGGGATTCAGCAAGAAAACAACTCGACCTACAGAGAACAGAGAAAACAAGGCAAGATGACCACCCACCCGGGAGCGACACGGAGCCAGGGGAGTCTGCCCTGCCGAGGGAAGCAGTGAGTGAGTGAGCAACCCTGGGGACCCACGCTTCTTCCACAGATTTTTTGCAACCCTCAGGTTAGGAGATCCCCTCATGAACCCAGTCCACAGGGCCTGCAGTCTGACACGGAGCTCTGTGGAGTCTTGGCAGAGCAGCAACCCAGACACACATAGAGCCCCAGGAGTTTTAGATACTTGGGCTTCCTAGCAAACGCAGCTGTAACTCCAGCAAAGTGTGAGGTTAGACCCTGTGCATACTCCTAAAAAAGGGTTTGAATCCACGGGGCTGAGCAGCAATGGTCTACAAGCCCCGCTTCTACAGCTCCTCGCAGGGTAAGACCCACTGGCTTGGAACACCAGCCAGCCACCAATAGCAGTGTTACTCCTCCCTGAGATGGAGTGCCCAGCGGGAGGAGTGGGCCTGCCGCCATCTTTGCCGTTTTGCAGCCTTAGCCGTTGTTGCCTTCAGTGCTGCTATTCTACAAAAAAGTGGCCAGACTGCCTTTTTATGCAGGTCCCTGACCTGCTTCTCCTCACTGGGTGGGACCTCCCAACCGAGGTCATCAGCCAGCCTCACCAGTATTTTCCAGCTGGCAGTGGTCTGAGCCTTTCTGGGATGGAGCTCCCAGCGGGAGGGACAGGCTGTCATCTCTGCTGTTTCACAGCCTCAGCTGTTGTTGCCTTTGAGCTCTAGGGAGCAGGAGGCAACTAGAGACTGGAGCAGTCCCCTGACACAGTGCAGCAGCTCTTCGGAGAAGTGACCAGACGACTTTTTCACGTGGGTCCCAGATCCCATTCCTCCTCACTGGGCAGGACCTCCCAACCAACCGAGGTAGCCAGCCACCCCCACAGGTATTTTCTGGCTAGCAGCAGTTCCCAACCTCCCTGGGACGAAGCTCCCAGAAGGAGGCAGGCTACTATCTTTGCTGTTTAGCAGCCTTAGCCATTGTCGCCTTAAGGCTTTAGAGAGTACACAAAGCACAGCTGCCTATGGAAAAGTGGCCAGACTGCTTTTCTATGCAGTTCCCCAATCCCATTCCTCCTCACTGAGTAGAATATCCCAAATGGGGTCTCCAGCCACCTCCTGCTGGTGTGTTCAGGTCAAAGGTCCTCACCTTCCTGGGATGGAGCTCCCAGAGGGAAGGGCAGGCCGCCATCTTTGCTGTTTTGCAGCCTTCAGTATTGATGCTTCAGGTGCTGGAAAATCCAAGGTGACTAGGGACTGAAGCAGATTCCCAGCATACTGCAGCAGCCCTACGGAAAGGTGGTCAAACTGTTTGTTATGTGGGCCCCCAAGCTCTGTATCTCCTCACTGGTTGGGTCTTCCCAGTCTGGGTCTCCAGCCACCCCGAACCGGGGCTATGGAGCCAGTAGCAGCTCTGCAACTCCCTGGGACAGAGCCCCCAGTGCGAGGGGCAGGTTGCCAATTTTGCTGTCTTGCAGCCCTCGCCCTTGCTGTCTCCAGCTGTAGAGAGTCCAAGAGGACCAGGGGCTGGTCCAGACCTCCAGCAGAGAGCACCCATTTCACAGAAAGGTGGCCAGACTCTTCTCCACACAAGTTGAGGTCCTCACTTCTGCTCACTGGGAAGGGCTGTCTGACCTGGGATTCCAGCACAACCACCATGCCCTTACCTGGCCCCTTCAATCAGAGGCAGCCCAACAGTTAAAGGAGCACCTACACACAGAGAAGAGAAAGAACCAATGCAAGAACTCCAGCAACTCAAATGGCCAGACTGCCCTACATCCTCCAAACAACCTCACTAGTTCTCCAACAAGGGTTCTTAATGAGGCTGAGTTGGCTGAAATGATAGAAATAGAATTCAGAATACGGAGAGCAATGAAGATCGTTGAGATTCAGGAGAATGGCAAAACCCAGTCCAAGGAAACTAAGAATCACAATAAAATGATGCAGGACCTGACAGATGAAATAACCAGTATAAAAGAGAACCAAACTGATCTGATAGAGCTGAAAAACACACTACAAGAATTATACAATGCAGCCGGGCACAGTGGCTCATGCCTGTAATCTCAGCACTTTGGGAGGCTGACACAGGTAGATCACTTGAGGCCAGAAGTTCAAGACCAGCCTGGCCAAATAGTGAAACCCTTTTTCTACTAAAAATGCAAAAATTAGCTGGGCATGGTGGCATACACCTGTAATCCGAGCTACTCAAGTGGCTGAGACATGACAATCATTTGAACCTGGGAGGTAGAGGCTGCAGTGAGCCAAGATCATGCCATTGCACTCCAGTCTGGGCAACAGAGTGAGACAGTATCTCAAAAATAAAATAAAAAATAAAAGACTTTCACAATGCAATCACAAGTATTAACAGCAGGATAGACCAAGCTGAGGAAAGAATCACAGAACTTGAAAATTAGCACTCTGAAATTAGATAGCCAGACAAAAATAAAGAAAAAAGAATGAAAAGAAATGACAAAACTCCAGAGAATTATGGGATTATGTAAAGAGGCAAAATCTACAAATCACTGGCATCCCAGAAAGGGATGGGGAGAAAGCAAACAACTTGGAAAACATATTTCAGGATATTATCCATGAAAACTTTCCCAACCTCACAAGAGAGGTCAGCAGTCAAATTCAGGAAATACAGAGAACCCCTGCAATATTCTGCACAAGAAGATCAACCCCAAGACATATAATCATCAGATTTTCCAAGGTCAAAATGAAAGAATGTTAAAGGAAGCTGGAGATAAAGGGCAGGTCACCTACAGAGGGAGCCCCATCAAGCTAATAGCAGATCTCTCAGCAGAAACCCTACAAGCCAGGAGAGATTGGAGACCTATATTCAACATTCTTAAAGAAAAAAATCTTCAACCAAGAATTTCATATCCAGCCAAACTAAGCAAAGGAGAAATAAGATCCTTTTCAGATCAGCAAATGCTGAGTTTGTTACCACCAGACCTGCCTTACAAGAGGTCCCGAAGGGAGCACTAAATATGCAAAGGAAAGGCCATTACCAGCCAATACAAAAATACACTTAAGTATACAGACACTATAAAGCAACCACACAAATAAACCAGCATAATAACCAGCTAACAACACAGGATCAAATCCACACATATCAATACTTAAATGTAAACGGGCTAAATACCCCCATTTAAAAGGCAAAAACTGACAAGCTGGATGAAAAAGCAAGATCTTATGCTGTCTGCAAGAGATCCATCTCACACACAATGACACATGTAGGCTTGAAATAAAGGGATGGAGAAAAATCTATCAAGCAAATGGAAATCAGAAAAAAAAAAATCAGCGGTTGCAATCATAATTTCAGACAAAATATACTTTAAACCAACAACAAAAAGACCAGGGTATTACATAATGGTAAAGTGTTAAATTCAATCAGAAGACATAACTATCCTAAATATAAGTGCACCCAAAACAGGAGCACTCAGATTCATAAAGCAAGTTCTTAGAGACCTACAAAGAGACTCAGACTCCCACACAATAATAGTTGGAGGCTTCAACACTCCACTGACAATATTAGACAGATCATCAAAGCAGGAAATTAACAAAGATATTCAGGACCTGAACTCAGCATTGGACCAAATGGATGTGATAGAGCTCTACAGAACTCTCCACCTAAAAACAACAGACTATACATTCTTCTCATTGCCATATAGCCCATACTCTAAAATTGACCACACAATCAGACATAAAACAATTCTCAGCAAATGGCAAAAAACTGAAATCATAACAAATGCACTCTCAGACCACAATGCAATAAAAATAGAAACGAAGACTTTTAAAAATCACTCAAAACCATGGAATTAAACAACCTGCTCCTGAATGACTTTTGGGTAAATAAATAATAAAATTAAGGGAGATATTAAGAAGTTCTTTAAAACAAATGAGAACAAAGATACCACATACTAGAATCTCTGGCACACAGGTAAGGCAGTGTTAAGAGAGAAGCTTATAACACTAAATGCCCACAACAGAAAGTTAGAAAGATCTCAAATTAATAACCTAGCATCACAACTAAAAGAACTAGAGAAGCAAGAGCAAACCAACCCCAAAGCTAGCAGAGGACAAGAAATAACCAAAATCAGAGCTTAATTGAAGGAGATAGAGATACAAAAAACCATTCAAAGATCAACAAATCCAGCAGGGTTTTGTTTGTTTGTTTGTTTTTGTTTTTTTTTTTAAGTTAGTAAGATAGATAGGCTACTAATAAAGAAGAAAAGAGAGAAGATTCAAATAAACACAATTAGAAATAACAAAGGGGATGTTACCACTGACACCACAAATATACAAACAACCAGCAAAAATCTACTACAAACATCTCTATACACACAAACTAGAAAACCTAGAAGAGATTAATAAATTTCTGGACACATACACCCTCCCAAGACTAAACCAGGAAGAAACTGATTGCCTGAACAGGCCAATAATGAGCTCCAAAATTGAATCAGTAATAAATAGCCTACCAACTACAAAAAAGCTCAGTTCCAGATGGATTTATAGCCAAATCATACCAGATATATGAAGAAAAGCTAGCACCATTCCTACTGAAACTAACTCAAAAAACTGAGGAGGAGGGACTCCTCCCTAACTCATTCTATGCAATCAGCATCATCCTGATACCAAAACCTGACAGAGACACAAGAAAAAAAGAAAAACTTCAGGCCAATATCCTTGATGAACATCAATGTAAAATCCTCAACAAAATACTTGCAAACTGAATCCAGCAGCACATCAAAAAGCTTATCCACCATGATTAAGTGGGCTTTATCCCCGGGATGCAAGGTTGGTTCAACATACACAAATCAATAAATGTGATTCATCACATAAATAGAGCTAAAGACAAAAACCACACGATTACCTCAAAAGATGTAGAAAAGGCTTTTGATAGAATTCAACATCACCTCATGTTTAAAAAAATCTCTCAGTAAACTAGGTATTGAAGGAACATACCTCAAAATAATTAGTCATCTATGACAAACCTACAACCAACATCATATTGAGTGGGCAAAAGTTGGAAGCATTCCTCTTAAAAACCGACGCAAGACAAGGATGATCTCTCACCACTCCTATTCAACATAGTATGGGAAGTCCTGGCCAGAGCAATCGGGGAAGAGAAAGAAATAAAGGCCATCCAAATAGGAAGAGAGGAAGTCAAACTATCCCTGTTTGCAGATGATATGATTCTATATCTAGAAAATCCCTTAGTCTTAGTCCAAAACCCCTCAAGCTTATAAATAACTTCAGCAAAGTTTCAGGATACAAAATCAACATACAAAAATCACCAGCATTCCTATACAAAAACAACAGCCCAGCTGAGAACCAAATCAGGAATGCAATCCCATTCATAATTGCCACAAAAAGAACATAATACCTAGGAATATATACAACTAACCAGGAAGGTGAAAGATCTCTTCAATGAGAATTATAAAACACTGCTCTAAAAAAATCAGAGATGACACAAACAAATTGGAAATCATTCAATTCTTATGGATAGAAAGAATCAATATCGTTAAAATGGCCATACCGCCCAAACCAATTTACAGATTCAATGCTATTCCTACCAAACTACCAATGACTTTCTTCACAGAATTAGAACAAACTATTTTAAAATTCATATGGACCTAAAAACTAGCCCAAATAGCCAAGGCAATTCTAAGCAAAAAGAACAAAGTTGGAGGCACCATGTTACCCAGCTTCAAATTATACTACACAGGGCTACAGTAACCAAAACAGCATGGTACTGGTACAAAAACAGATACACACACCAATGGAACAGAATAGAGAGTCCAGAAAAAAAGCCACAAACCTACAACCATTTGATCTTGGACACAGCTGACAAACATAAGAATGGGAAAATAACTCCCTATTCAATAAATGATGCTGGGATAACTAGCTAGCCATATGAAGAAGATTAAAACTGGACCCCTTCCTCACACCATTTATGAAAATCAACGCAAGATGGATTAAAGACTTAAATGTAAAACCCAAAACTATACAAACCCTGGAAGACAACCTAGGCAATACCATTCTGGACACATGAACTGGCAAAACTTTCATGACAAAGATGCCAAAAGCAATCACAATAAAAGCAAAAATTGACAAATGGGATCTAATTAAACTTAAGAGCTTCTATACAGTAAAAGACAATATCACTAGAGTAAACACATAATCTAAAGAATGGGAGAAAAATTTTGCAAACCATGCATTTGATATCCAACATCTATAAGGAACTTAAATTTACAAGCAATAAACTCAACCCCATTAAAAAGTGGGCAAAGGGACATGAACAGACACTTTTCAAAAGAAGACATACAAACAGCCAAAGACATGGAAAAAAAGCTCAAAATCACTGATTTTTAGAGAAATGCAAATCAAAACCACAATAAGATACCATCTCACACCAGTCAGATGGCTATTATTAAAAAGTATGCCAGGCACAGTGGCTCACATCTGTAATCCCAGCACTTCGGGAGGTCAAGGCAGGCGGATCACTTGAGGCCAGGAGTTTAAGATCAGCCTGGCCCACATGGTGAAACCCCATCTCTACTAAAAAAAAAAAAAAAAAAAAAATTGCCAGGTGTGGTGGCAAGGCCTGTAATCCCAGCTACTCGGGAGGCTGAGGCAAGAGAGTCACTTGAACCCATGAGGCGGAGGTTGCAGTGAGCCGAGATTGCGCCACTGCACTCCAGCCGGGGCAACAGAGCAAGACTCTGTCTCAAAAAAAAAAAAAGGCAAAAAAATAACAGAAGCTGGCAAGTTTGCAGAAAAAAGGGAAGACTTATACACTATCGGTAGGAGTGTAAATTAGTTCAACCATTGTGGAAAGCAGTGTGGCAATTCTTCAAAGAGGTAAAACAAGAACTACCAGCTGGGTGCAGTGGCTCACGCCTGTAATCCCAGCACTTTGGGGGGCCAAGGCGGGTGGATCACCTGAGGTCAGGAATTCGAGACCAGCCTGGCCAACATGGCAAAACCCCCATCTCTACTGAAAATACAAAATTAGCCGGGCGTGGTGATGCGCACCTGTAATCCCAGCTACTCCAGAGGCTGAGGCAGGAGAATCTCTTAGAATCTGGGAGGCAGAAGTTGCAGTGAGCCAAGATCCCACCACTGCACTCCAGCCTGGGCAACAGAGGGAAATTCTGTCTCAAATAAAAGAGAACTACCATTCAACCCAGGAATCATTACTGGGTATATACCCAGAGGAATATAAATAGTTCTACCATAAAGAGACAAGCACACATATGTTCACTGCAGCACTCTTCACAATAGCAAAGACATAGAATCAACCTAAATTGATGTAGCCATAAAAAAGAATGAGATCATGTCCTTTGCAGGAAAATGGATAGAGCTAGAGACCATTATCCTTAGCAAACTAACACAGGATCAGAAAATCAAATACCACATATAAGTGGGAGCTAAATGAAGAGAACACACGGACTCCAAGAGGGGGACAACAGACACTGGGGCCTACTTGAGGGTGGAGGTGGGAGGAGGGAGAGCAGCAGAAAAAATAACTATTGGGTACTAGGCCTAGTACCTCGGTGATGAAATAATCTGTACAGCAAACCCTCGTGACACAAGTTTACCTATATAACAAACCTGCACATGTACCCTTGAACCTAAACTAAAAGTTTTTTAAAAAATAAACATGTCCCAAAATTCTTTGACCCTCCTCCCAATGAGAGGTGGAGTCTACCTCACCTCTTCCCTTGAATGTGGCTTGGGAATTTGTGATTGCTACAACCAATACAGAATACAATGGAGTCTGTTTGACTTCCAAAGTTAGATTGGAAAAGGCAATCCTTAGACTTCCTAGCTTGATAGGTAAAAAGAGAAGAGAAAAGGAAGAGAAGAGAAGAGGAGGAAAGAAAAAAAGAAAAGGAAAGGAAAGGAAAAAAAGAAAAGGCAATCCTGGGCAGGCACAGTGGTTCATGCCTGTAATCCCAGCACTTTGGGAGACCGAGGCAGGTGGATCACCTGAGGTCAGGAGTTCAAGACCAGCCTGGCCAACATGGTGAAACCCTGTCTCTACCAAAAATATAAAAAATTAGCTGGGTGCGGTGGTGGGTGCCTGAAATCCCAGCTACTCGGTAGGCAGAGGTAGGAGAATGGCTTGAACCCAGGAGGCACAGATTGCAGTGAGCCGAGATCACACAGCTGCACTTCAGCCTGGGCGACAGAGCGAGACTCTGTCAAGAAAGAGAGAAAGAGAGAAAGAGGGAGGGAGGGAGGAAGGAAGAAAGAAAGCAAAGCAAGGAAAAGCAAAGCAAGGAAAAGAGAAAGAGAGAAAGAAAAGAAAGAAAGAAAGAAAAAGGAGGGAGGGAAGGAAGGAAGGAAGGAAGGACAGAAAGAAGGAAGGAAGGAAGGAAGGAAAGAAAGGAAAGGAAGGAAAGGAAGGAAAGGAAGGGAAGGAAGGAAGGAAGGAAGGAAGGAAGGAAGGAAGGAAGGAAGGAAGGAAGGAAGAAAGAAAGAAAGAAAGAAAGAAAGAAAGAAAGAAAGAAAGAAAGAAAGAAAGAAAGAAAGAAAGAAAGAAAGAAAGAAAGAAAGAAAGAAAGAAAGAAAGAAAGAAAGAAAGAAAGGGAGAAAGCAAGCAGGCAGTCCGTCCTGCATCTGTCCAGTCCTCTTGGGACGTTCACTCTTAGGACCCAGAAGCCATGCAGTGGAGAAGCCCTGACCATGTCCTGGGGTTCTGGTTGAGCCCCCACTGAGGTTGCAGCTGTCAATCAGCATTAATTCAGCACCAGACATCTGAGTGAAGACCTTTTCAAGATGACTCCAGCCCCTTCTGACTGCAGCTGCAGAAGATGCTCTAAGTGAGAACCATCTCTCAGCCTTGTGAGCACCCAGAACCGTGAGAGATAATTCTTCAAAATGAATGTTGTTTTAAGCACCAAATTGTAGGGCAGTTTCATTATTCAGAAATAGATTGGACCGCTTCTTTGTCACACACTTTGCAACTCTTTCTCTAGGAAGAGCTTCAGTCTTTTTTGAATTCAGTGTCCAAGTTAGAGGGCTTAAAGATCACTTTACGGGAAGCTGCATTTCCTGCTGCTATTCCTAGAAAGCTCTACGAGCTGCATTCTTATTTCCTTCCCTTTTGAAAATCCTTCCAAGCACGCTATGCTGGCTCAGGGCATCTCTTCACCTTATGCCTTGCCAAAGCTGACTAGTATTCTCAAAATCTTCAGTGGCCTCTGAGCCTCCGCTTCCATTCCTGAACGCCCATGTTGCAGATGCACCCAGTAGCAGGTGCTGAGTCCCTGGACTAGTTAGGCAGGCTCACTTCAATAACAAATACATCTAAAAACTATTTTGGCTCAAATATAACGGAAGTGTTTGGGTTTTTTTGGTTTTTGGGTTTTTTCTTAATACAGACAGGGTCTTGCTATGTTGCCCAGGCTGGTGTCCATCTCCTGGGCTCCAGCAATATCCCTGCTTCCGCTTCCCAAAGAGCTGGGATTACAGGCATGAGCCACTGCGCCTGCCATGGAAGTGTATGGTTCCCATATAAAGTGTCCAAAATGGTTCCGGATGGTCAGTGGGGCTCACCCCTTACAGACCCAGGAGGACAGCAAAGGCCCTGCAATCCTCAGCACATTCCTCCCAGGGTCACGGTGAGAAAAGAACATTGACAGTCACACAGTAGGAGGTTTGTATGGGCCAGGCCTACATGTGGCACACATAACTTCTACTCATATTCTCTTGGCTGGAACCCAACCACAGGCCACACCTAACCACAGGGTGTGTGCACAGAAACATGAGAGAATTAGGATTTGGTGAGCAGCTAGTGGCCTCTTCCACAAACTCCAAGTATAATGCATATCTTTCCAGCCTGTGGGTGCACCTGGGGTCCTATTAACGTTTCTCTGGCTCTCTTCTTCTACCCACTTAGGCTCTCCAGCCCCATGTTCATAAACACGTCTGTCTGGGAGCACCCAGCACCTTCCACACCATATGGTGAGGACCAGAACACCCCAGCAGTGCCATCCCCTGGTGGGACGCCCCTGCCATTACAGAGAAGCCCAGGTACTAAAACTGCACAGCAATGTAGCGTGAGGAAAGGAATGGAGAGGAGGAAAACACTTCCTTTTATTTTTTGGTTACTCTTTTTAGGGAGCACCAAGGCAATGTGAAAGTGCTCCCAATGCCCTTCTGAGTTTTCAGTGACACGATTCCTGCATTTTTTACATATGGCCTGCAGGATCCAAACATGAATTCATCAGGGTTGAGGTGAACATCAAATCAGGGGACATCACAGGGTAGTAATATGATTTCAATCAGTCAGCCAATACTCATTGAGTATCTACAGTCAGGCCAGGCTCTGTGCTTACCCTATACGGTATAAACAAAATGGACACAATCCTGGCCCTCCCAGAGTTACAGTGCAGTGCAGGAGAGCCATATGTCAACTCTGACCCTGAGATTTCTGTTACTGAGTTGAGCGTATCATGCCAAGTGCCTTCTTCTCTTTGGGCGAGTTCTTTCCCAAGAGGCTCCTGGTGCAAATAGATTACTCATAATCCCACCTCACCCCTTCACAAGGGAGAGCAGAGATATACAAATCCCAAGTCGCCACCCTCAGCCTCCCACCACGTAGGTGAAGCCGTCAGAAAGGCAGGCCACTGAGATAAAACACATCAAACCAGAGGCTCTAAATGTGTGGCCTGTGGCCAAACGTGGCCAGCAAATCTATTTGGTTTGCCTTATGTAGTATTGGCCTACACAGCATTTTTTTAAGTGACTTGCAATTATCTTTTTTTTTTAATAATTTCAATTTTTATTTTAGATTCAGGGGGTAAACGTGCAGGTTTGTTACATAGGTATACTGAATGATGCTGAGGTTTGGGGACAATGATTCCATCACTGGGGTAGTGACCATAGTACCCAAAAGGTAGTTTTTCAGCCCTTGTCTGCCTCCCTCCCCTCTCTAGTAGACCCCTGATGTAGTTTGAATATATGTCCCCACCAAATCTCATGTTGAATTATAATCTCCAATATTGGAAGTGGGGCCTGGTGGGAGGTGTTTGGATCATGACGGCAAATCCCTCATGAATGTCTTAGCACCATCGCTTTGGTGATGAGTGAGTTCTCGCAAGATCTGGTGTTTTAAAAGTGTGTGGCACCTCCCACTCTAACTCTCTTGCTCCTGCCCTGGTCAAGTGACATGCCTGCTCCTGCTTCACCTTCTGCCAAGAGTAAAAGCTCCCTAAGGCCTCCCCAGAAGCTGACAAATACCAGCACCATGCCTGTACAGCCTGTAGAGCCATGAGCCAATTAAACCTCTTTTCATTATAAATTTTCCAGACTCAGGTATTACTTCATAGCAACGCAAGAATAGCCTAACATGGCCAGACGCAGTGGTTTGTGCCTGTAATCCCAGCACTTTGAGAAGCCAAGGCAGATGGATCACCTAAGATCAGGAGTTCGAGACCAGCCTGGCCAATATTGTGAAATCCCATCTCTACTAAAAATACAAAAATTAGCCAGGCGTGGTGGTGGGCACCTGTAATCCCAGCTACTCGGGAGGCTGAGGCAAGAGAATCGCTTGAATCCAGGAGGCAAAGGTTGCAGTGAGCCGAGATCACGCCACTGCATTCCAGCCCGGGTGACAGAGTAACACTCCGTCTCAAAAAAAAAAAAAAAAAAAAAAAAAGAATGGCCTAACACATCCCAATGTCTATTGTTGCCATCTTTATATCCATGTTTACCCAATGCTTACCTCCCACTTATAAGTGAGAACATGCAATATTTGGTTTCAGTTTCTGTGTTAATCACTTAGGATAATGGCCTCCAGCTGCGTCCACATTACGGCAAAGATCACGGTTTCATTCTTTTTTATGACTGCATGGTATTCCATGGTGCATATGTACCACATTGTCTTCATCCAATTCACTGTTGATGGGCACCTAGGTTGATTCCACATCTTTACTATTGCTACACAGTATAATTAGTTGCCAAAACATTAAAAATGGAAAGTTATATACACACATACCCCTCCATATTTCCATTTTCTTTTGAAGAAAACAGAATATGTAGTGTGCACTTCTACATGGCACATACTCTGTAAGGTTTTCCATACTCTCCACCACTCCCTATTGTCCCTGACTCTGAGGTCAACCGTTATTATTTATCACTGTTTGTAGCAAAAGAGTAAAGAGAATTATGTTTATGGCCTGCATCTGTCAAAAGTGAAAAACCAAAAGCAAGATTAAAAGTTAGAGAGAACCTATCGGGCGCCGTGGCTCACGCCTGTAATTCCAGCACTTTGGGAGGCTGAGGCGGGTGGATCACGAGGTCAAGAGATGGAGACCATCCTGGCTAACACTGTGAAACCCCGTCTCTACCAAAAATACAAAAAATTAGCCGGGTGTGGTGGCGGGCGCCTGTAGTCCCAGCTACTCAGGAGGCTGAGGCAAGAGAACCACTTGAACCCAGGAGGCAGAGGTTGCAGTGAGCCAAGATTGTGCCATTGCACTCCAGCCTGAGTGACAGAGTGAGACTCCATCTAAAAAAAAACAAAAAAAGTTGGAGAAAACCTATATCTTTATGGAAATAAAGAATATTCCTGGCTGGGCATGGTGGCTCACGCCTGTAATCCCAGCACTTTGGGAGGCCAAGGCATGTGGATCATGAGGTCAGGAGATCGAGACCATCCTGGCTTTGGTGAAACCCCTTCCCTACTAAAAAAAAAATACAAAAAATTAGCCGGGCGAGGTGGCGGGCACCTATAGTCCCAGCTACTCGGGAGGCTGAGGCAGGAGAATGGCGTGAACCCAGGAGGAAGAGCTTGCAGTGAGCTGAGATCATGCCACTGCACTCCAGCCTAGGCAACAGAGCGAGACTCCGTCTCAAAAAAAAAAGAATATTCCTGAAAAAAGCTTCTATTGAAGACACCACATGAAAAAATAAATGACTCTGCCAAGGTCAATAGTGAGAAGAAAAAATAAATGATATTTCACTTCACTTAATCACATTATCTGCCTGGCCTCTGTAGGCCCCAGAGTAGAGTGGGGGCTTGATATAGAACAGGGGTGGGGTGGGTGGGGAGAGGGGCCAGTGAAAGACTCCTGGGGAATATCAGAATTTACAGGCAGCTGGAGGAGCTGGAAAAGGAGCCTGAGAAACAGCACAGCAATAGGAGAAAAATCAAGAGCAAGTCACACCAGCAAAGCTGAAGAAGACAGAGATTAAGGATAAGCAGTTTCCATAAAAGATGGTACAGTAAAGGCATGTTTACTCATTCCTCTCCTGAATACACCAAAATTAACAGTAAAATTAGTAGTAGAAAAGAAGATTTTATCTGCACTGAAAATAGAAAATGGCGGCCGGGCGCGGTGGCTCACGCCTGTAATCCCAGCACTTTGGGAGGCCGAGGCAGGCTGATCAGGAGGTCATGAAATCGAGACCATCCCGGTTAACACGGTGAAACCCCGTCTCTACTAAAAATGCAAAAAATTAGCCGGGGGTGGTGGCGGGCGCCTCAAGTCCCGGCTACCCGGGAGGCTGAGGCAGGAGAATGGCGTGAACCCGGGAGGCGGAGCTTGCAGTGAGCCGAGATGGCACCACTGCACTCCAGCCTGGGCGACTGAGCAAGACTCCGTCTCAAAAAAAAGAAAAAAGAAAAAAGAAAAGAAAATAGAAAATGGCTACAGCCCAGATCATTGACCATAAGAAATATCCGCCAAGTGTAGTGAAAATTGGAACCAAAACAAGGGAGGTCACCTGGAGCAGATACCTGCTCTGCTCCAGGTGACCTAGTAAAGGAATTAAGAATTAAGAATCCTTTACTGGCACAGTGAAAACTAGGGGCTTGGGGGGGTCATGGAAGAAGTAGAGAACACCCCTCAACAAGAACCCAGTGTGCACAGCAGCGGGGAGGCCGGGCTGATGACAGGCCAGTGTGGATGCCTCCTTCATTTTCCCCCTTCCAGACTGGAGAAAATGGCATGGAGAGAGGCAAAGCGAGGAGAGTGGGCCCACACAACCAATTTTACCGCTGCTGAGTCAGTTGAATACAGGTAATTAAACAGCAAATATCTAAATGAAATCTACCTATAAGCCCTGACAGCCACCCGGAGCTGAGGTGCTTTTCCAAAAGTGACGTGGAGGAAGGGGGATGCAAAAAAGAGGGAGAGAGAAGTTATCGAGCAGAGGAAATGTCAACTTGGTTCTTGGTTAGCTACAACATGATTGAGTCAGAACTGCCAATTCCCTCTAAAAAAATTCCCTCTTTATTTGAGAGCTATTTTTTTTTTTTTTTGAGAGCTAAGTTGCAGAATAAGCAAATAAATCTGAATTAATACATATGAACAAAAACCCCTCCCCAATGAAAAGGGAAAAATAATAGCAAACAAAAGACAGATGATCAAAAAACACTTCAGAAAAAGTTACTCCAGCATCCTCTGTAGAATTCCAAATAAATTATGTAGCTGTCCCATCATAAAGGACGGGGAACAGAACTCCCCACTCCTTAAGCATGGACTGCTTATAGTGACTTCCTTCCTGAGAGTGCAGTATGGAAGGGACAGGGAGCAAATTTATAGCGGGGAAATCTAATAAACACTACGTTGGGCAGGTGATCAAAGTCAGCATCAACAGTCATAAATCATGCTAATATGGCCAGCTGTGGTGGCTCACACCTGTAATCCCAGCACTTTGGGAGGCTGAGGAGGGCGGATCGTGAGGTCAGGGGTTGGATACCAGCCTGGCTAACATGGTGAAACCCCGTCTCTACTTAAAAAAAAAAATACAAAAACCATTATCTGGGTGTGGTGGCAGGCGCCTGTAATCCCAGCTACGCAGGAGAATCCTTTGAACCCGGGAGACGGGGGTTGCAGTGAGCCAAGATCGCACCGTTGCACTCCAGCCTGGGCAACAGGGTAAGACTCCATTTCAAAAAATAAAAACTAAAAAAAAAAAAAATCATGGTAATACAATGTGACGAGAATGGCACTCACCTCTGAGATCTTCCTCCCCCAAAAGCCATGATCCCTGTATAATCATGAGAAAAACATCTGACAAATTCCAGTAGGGGGCATCCTATAATACTCTTACCAGTACTCCTCAAAACTTCAAGGTCATCAAAATCGAGGAAAGTCTGAGAAACTGTAACAGCCAAGAGGAGCCTAGCAGACATGAAAACTAAAGGTAATGTGATATTCTGGAGGAGGCCCTGGAACAGGAAAATGACATTAGGTAAAAACTAAGGAAATCTGAATAAATTATGGACTTTAGTCAATAGTGATGTATCAACATCACTTCCATGATTGTAAAAAATGTTCCATCCTAATGTAGACATTAATAATGGGGAAACTGTGTAGGAGCTGTATGGGAATTATCTGTACTGTATGCTCAATTTTTCTGTAAATCTAAAACTGTCCTATAAAAATAAAGTCTATTTTTAGAAAGTTATTCCAGCAAGCAAAAGAAAGATGTCAGACATATTTTTTCTATACTTGCAAAAGTTAAAGAAAGCATGGACTTTTTCAAAAAAAGATACAAGGGAAAATAACAGATGCATATTTTTAAAAAGAGAGAAAAAAGTGATGTGGTAGAACTTAACTGAGAAATTGGAAATAACAGGAAAGCCACCATAAAAATGAAAAATTCATTATAGAAACAGCAAGAAGTCAAATACATACTATGAAAACATAGATAGTACATGGAGGCCAGTCTTGAAAAAAATCACCCAAAACAAAATGGAAAAATGCAAAGGGATAAAAGTGATTGCAGAGACGCTGATGAGAATGGATCAAGGAGATACAACAGATACATGATTGGTGTTTTGAAAAAAGAAATATAACAACTAGAATGGGAACGTATTCAAAGATATGGTTGAGTATGGGCACGGTGGCTCACGCCTGTAATCCCAGCTCTTTGGGAGGCCAAAGCAGGCAGATCACCTGAAGTCAGGAGTTCAAGATCAGCCTGGCCAACATGGTGAAACCCCATCTCTACTAAAAATACAAAAATTAGCCGGGTGTGGTGGTGCACAACCTGTAATCCCAGCTACTCCAGAGGCTGAGAGAGGATAGTGGCTTGAACCTGGGAGGTGGAAGTTGCAGTGAGCCAGGATCATGCCACTGCACTCCAGCCTGAGTGACAGAATGAGACTCTGTCCCCGCCACCAAAATATATATATTTTTTTAATATATATATTTTTTATATATATTTGTATATATTTCTATTGTAGCAGGACAAGCCACAGACAAAACTCCTCAGACACTGGATTAAAGAAGGAAGAGCTTTTTAGGTTTTTATTCGGCCGGGAGCATCTTAAGAGCCGAGCTCCCCAAAGACAGAGTTCCTGGCCCTTTTACGGGCTTACAACTCTAAGGGGTTCCACGTGAAAGGGTCGTGATAGATTGAGAGCATGTGTGGTTACAGTGGGGGGTTAATCTTTTAACCTCAGGCCTGGTCATCAGTGGCACTGGCTGGTCTTGCCACTGATCATTCCTGTTGTTTTTCAACTTTTACTTCCTCCTCTTCAGAGACAGGAGACAGTAAGAGAAATAGCTTCTCTCCCCAGTATATATACTTATAAATATATATATGGTTGAAGAAAATTTCTGTCAAATAAATGAACTGAAATATTTAAATAAAAGGGCACTCTTACAGGAAAATAATGACAAAGAACCATGAACACTGAAGCCAATCCTGGAGATCCTAAATAACAAGGATAATGTAAAGAATATGGGACAGTGGTTTCCTTCCCCAAGAGTGTGCAGAGGCTTGGGTATGAGGGCCTATTTCTCTTCAGCTCCAGTTCACCCCACGGACCGAGGGCGGGCCTCGCCATCAGGACCCAGTGGTCATGTCCTGATGCGAGCTGCGATGGTCATTGTCCTCCAAAACAGGGATGGAGAAAATACCAGCCCAGGAAGCAGCAGGATCACCAAGGGTCCAATTTCAGTTTTTGGAGACCCAGTTTAAGAGTCTGACTCCAGAGCCTCACTTTGCACAGGCCACCGACATGGAACAGGGACTCACTAGGGCTCCACCTGTTCCCCAGGTGCCTGCTCTTCCCCATGAGGAAAGCCCGGGAGACCAGGCAGCTGTGCTCCTGACAGTCAGGTACCAGCAGTTTGTGACATTTGAGGATGTGGCTGTGCACCTTACTCAGAGGAATGGGGATACCTGGACCCTGTTCAGAGGGACCCCTACAGAGATGTGAGGTTAGAGAATTATGGGAATGTGGGCCGACAGGGCATACTTCTCCACCTTCCCTCCACCAGACTCATAGTGTGAATTTTTGCCCGGCCCTGAGTCATACCCAGGCAAGTGCTTTCTCTGGAGAAACTTGCAGTCCTTACAGCAAGAATCTGCAAGAGATGGCCCAAGTATTACCTGCTCGTAAACTCCTTTTCCACAATTGTGAGATATTAAACTTGACTGATGCAATAGATGCCCCCTAGGATGCCACCACTATGTAAAATCGCAGCTCCTCGAATTACCTTTGTTAAATTTCTAGTATCAGAGTCCAAGGAAGCCCTCTGCTACAACCAGATGCACTTTGAACCCAGTTTATTCAGAAACCATGGCTGGTGGTCATCTTCTACTTGTGTTCTGAGAAACCACAAAATTCAACTTCAGCTCTTCAGTTATGATCTCGTCATATTGTTTTAGAATGTGAAACATATGCTGTGTGCCCCTCCTTTTATGTAGTGAATACAACCTGCCCCTTATGATGGCTAACTCCCTGTGACCCCTGGGCTTTCCTCACGTTTAACACTCTGGTTTTCTCCTTCCTGAAGTCCCTGTGGCCCTCTTCAGGGTCTTACCCTCCTCCCCTTTATTCTTTGTAGTTCTGTACAGATTGATGCACTTTTATCACCTTTTCTGATGAAATGTTCCTTAGTCTTTCTTTGATGGAGGGGAGAAGGGAGGAAAAGAAGTTAAATTTTATGTTGGGGCATCAAAACAAATGTCTACTTAATAACTTTGTAAACTGTAAAGTGATATATATAATTGTAAAGTACTATTAATTTTATCTAATAATTACAGAGTGTTCAACAGTTAAAGAAAAAAAAAAAGAACGCTGGCTCACGCCTGTAATCCCAGCACTTTGGGAGACTGAGGCAGGAAAATGGTTTGAGACCAGGAGTTCAAGACCAACCTGAGCAACATAATGAGACACTGTCTCTACAAAAAAAAAAAAAAAGAAGAATGCCATAGAAAACTAAGCAGAGAGGCCGGGCGCGGTGGCCCATGCCTGTAATCCCAGCACTTTGGGAGGCCGAGGCAGGTGGATCACAAGGTCAGGAGATCAAAACCATCCTGGCTAACACGGTGAAACCCCGTCTCTACTAAAAATACAAAAAATTAGCCGGGCGTGGTGGCGGGCGCCTGTAGTCACAGCTACTTGGGAGGCTGAGGCAGAAGAATGGCATGAACCCAGGAGGTGGAGCTTGCAGTGAGCCAAGATCACACCACTGCACTCCAACCTGGGTGACAGAGCGAGACTCTGTCTCAGAAAAAAAAAAGAAAGAAAGAAAAAAGAAAACCAAGTAGAGAAAAACATAACACCTATAAAGTTTTTTTAAATCAGGCCTCAGACTTACAGCAACACTCAGAGCTAAAAGGCCAAGGGGGAATGCTTACAGAGTTCTGAGTAAATGGGAAAAAATACACCCCAGTAATTTTATAAACAGGCAAAGTGTTGCTCATTTAAAAGGTAACAGAAAACATTCACAATGGTGAATAAAACATGGTGATGATAACATGCAGCCATGCAAGAGATGAATCAAATGATATTAAAAAATTGGGTATGAGAAATCAAAAATGGTAAGAAGGGACTAGCAGTGAGCATTGGATCCATTCAGATATGAACCAATGCTAAACAAGCATAAGAATTATTATTATACAACAGAACATAAATATTGCAAATCTTAATAATGTAAAAAATAGTAATATACTGTTTTGAAGGTTTGCGGTCAGGGTAAAGACAGGAGAAAGTTTAAGAGAGCTAATTTCGGCCAGGCATGTTGACTCATGCCTGTAATCCCAGCACTTTGGGAGGTCAAGGTGGGTGGATCACCTGAGGCCAGGAGTTCGAGACCAGCCTGGCCAACATGGCGAAATCCTGTCTCTACTAAAAATACAAAACATTAGTCGGGCGTGGTGGCAGGCGCCTGTAGTCCCAGCTACTCGGGAGGCTGAGGCAGGAGAATGACTTGAACCAGGGAGGCAGAGGTTGCAGCAAGCTGAGATCATGCCATTGCACTCCAGCCTGGGCGACAGAGCAAGACTCTGTCTCAACAAAAAAAAAAGAGAGAGCTAATTTCCTCATCTTCCTCTGGAAATGTTAACTGTTAGTTTGCAAAGTTGGCAAATCAGGAAAAATAAACTATAATGGTTAACTTTATCTGTGAACTTGACTGGGCCATGGGGTGAGCAGTTATTGATTAAACATTATTCTCAGTGGGTCTATGAGATTGTTTCTGGGTGAGATTCACATTTGAATCAGTAGACTGAGTAAAGCAGATTGCCCTCTCTGATGTGGGTGAGGCTCATCCAATCCACCGAAGACATGAATCAAACAAAAGGTTAAATGAAGGAGAATTTACTCTCTGCCTATCTTCATGCTGGAACATCAGTATTCTCCTGCCTTTGGACTTGGACTTGAACTAGAACTTACACCATCAGCTTTCCCTGTTCTCTAGTTTTCTGACTGGAAATCTTGGAACTTCTCGGCCCTCATAATTACATGATTGTGTGAACCAATTTCATTTTTTTTCTTTTTTACTTTTTTTTAGAGACAGGATCTCACTCTGCTGCCTAAGCTAGAGTGCAATGACTCATTATAACTTCAAGCTCCTGGACTCAAGTGATTCTGCTGCCACTCAGCCTCCAAAGTAGCTGGAGTATAGGTATGCACCACCAGACCTGGCTAGTTTCTTTTTTTTTTTTTTTTCTTAGAGACAAGTTCTCACTGCCTTGCCCAGGCTGGTCCTGCACTCCCGGTCTCAAGCAATCCTCCTGTCTCAGCCTCCCTAAGCACAACCTTTGCCTCCTGGGTTCAAGCAATTCTGGTGCCTCAGCCTCCTGAGTAGCTGCAACTATAGGCGCCCACCACCACACCCGACTAACTTTTGTATTTTTAGTAGAGACAGGGTTTCACCATATTGGTCAGGCTGGTCTCGAACTCCTGACCTCAGGTGATCCGCCTGCCTCAGCCTCCCAAAGTGCTGGGATTTACAGGCGTGAGCCACCTCGCCCAGACTTTTATTGTTGTTTTAAAGTATACTCCTTTTAGTTATATATTTTTTTAAGTTAACTGTAAAACAGCCTTAGGCAGGTCCTTCAGGAGGTATTTCAGAAGAAGGCATTGTTATTATAGGAGACGACAGCTCTATACATGTTATTGCCCCTGAGTGGGATAAGACGTGGTGGTAGAAGACAGTGATATTGATGATCTTGACCCTAGGCTAATGTGTTTGTATCTTGGATTAAAAAAAAAAAAAAAAAACAAGCGTAAAAAGAAAAAAAATCTAAAAGTTAAAAAAGAATAGGACAAGGATATAAAGAAAGAACATATTTTTGTACAGCTGTACAATGTTTGTGTTTTAAGCTATTATTACAAAAGAGTCAAAAAGTTGAAAGAAATTAGAAGTGCATAAAATAAAAAAGTTACAGTAGCCTATGTATACTAATTTATTATTAAAGAAAAATACTTTTTATAAATTTTGTGTAGCCTAAGTGTACAGTGTTTATAAGGTTTACTGTACTATTCAGTTATGTTCTAGGCCTTCACATTCACTTGCTACTTACTGACTCACCCAAAGCAACTTCCACTCCTGCAAGCTCCATTCAGGGTAACTGTCCTATACAGATGTATCACTTTTTACCATTTTTTAGTATTATTATTTTTTGTAGAGATGGGGTCTCCTTATGTTGCCCAGGCTGGTCTCAAACTCCTGGCTTCAAGCTGTTCTCCCACCTCAGCCTCCTGAAGGCCTGGGATGACAGGAGTAAGTCACCTCAACCAGGTGTGTTTTATCTTTCATACTGTATTTTTACTGTACCTTTTCTATGTTCAGATACACACATACTTACCATTACAATTGTGTTACAAGTGCCTACAGTATTCAGTACAAAAACATTGCAAATTAAAAATAAAATTATAAGCCCTCCAAATGACTGAAAGGACCATCTCTTGGCCAAGGGGACCCCAAAGTAGCCTGCAAAACTGAGTTCTCAGGGCCAGGCACTATGGTTCATGCCTGTAATCCCAGTAGTTTGGGAGGCTGAGGTGGGAGGATCACTTGGGGCCATAAGTTCGAGACCAGTGTAGGCAACATAGCAAGACCCAGCATCTACTCCCACAAAAAAAAAAAAAAAATTTTAATTAGCCATGCATGGTGGCACACACCTGTAGTCCCAACTACTCAGGAAACTGAAGTCATAGGACCACTTAAGCCTAAGAGTTTGAGGCTGTAGTGAGCTATGAGCACACCACTGCACTCCAGACTGTGTGACAGAGCCAGACTCTGTCTCAAAAAGAAAAAAGAAAAAAAGAAGAAAGAAGAAAGATGAAGAAGAAGAGGAAGGGAGGGAGGGAGGGAGGGAGGGAGGGAGGGAGGGAGGGAGGGAGGGAGGGAGGAAGAAAAGGAAGGAAGGAAGGAAGGAAGGAAGGAAGGAAGGAAGGAAGGAAGGAAGGAAGGAAGGAAGGAAGGAAGGAAGGAAGGATCAGACACATATCAACAAATGACCTGATGCTTCCCTTGCTTCTTTGCCTGATACAAGACCGCTGACCACAAAGTGGCTCTGGACATTCTATGGAGAATGCACAGTGAGGGTTTTCATGTCCTCTGCTTCAGCTTTTGATGTGAGAGGGTTGAAAACTCCACGCTTGGATTATAGTAACCCTGCCATTTTTTTTAACGTGGGTCCCATGGAAAAGCATGAAGCTCAATTGCGCATGCACATTTTTCACCTTTTATAACTATTCATCACTCTTCCTATAGCTTATTGAGTACATCTATTTGGCCACCCTACTCAGCATAAATTTCTGTTCCCTTTGTCCGTCCCTCGAGGTGTCTGTTTCTGGATTCTGTTTGGAGGCTATGCTTCCCAGCGTCAGAATGGTCATCCTGCAGTCTGCAGCCCTTTGTGAGAAGTAAGGCTCTACTTTTCAGATTTATGAACTCTTCATTTTTCAGTTGACAAAATGCTGTAAATGTTTGTAGCCTAGGTGCAATAGGCTATACTCTTTATATTAGGAGTATAGTAGGCTATGCCATCTAGGTTTGTATAAGGGCACTCTATGATGTTTGCACAATGAATTTCTCCAACAATGCATTTCTCAGAACATATCTCTGTCATTAAATAAGGCATGACTATATATATATATATATATATGTGTGTGTGTGTATATATATATGTGTGTGTGTGTGTGTGTATATATATATATATATATCTCATACTGGTTCTGTTTCTCTAAAGAACTCAAGCTAAGAGAGGCTTTTGGTACCAAAAGTGCTTCTGGATTAACAAAATATTAAGAATGAATTTTCTTTCTTTCTTTCTTTCTTCCTTTTTTAAGAGACACAGTCTTGCTCTGTCACCCAAGCTGGAGTGGTGGCGTGATCGTAGTTCACTGCAGCGTCAAACTCCTGGGCTCAAGCTATCCTCCCACCTCAGCCTCCCAAGTCGCTGGGACTACAAATGTGTGCCCTGGCTAATTTTTTATTTTTTGTAGAGACGAAGGTCTCACTATGTCGCCCAGGCTGGTTTCAAACTTCTGGCCTCAAGAGAGCTTCCTTCCTCAGCCTCCCAAAGTGCTGGGGTTACAGACATGAGCCACTGTGCCAATCAGGACAAATTTTCTGGATGATTCTGAGTTTTCTGGAATTGGATCTCTAATCTGATTAGATTTAAAGATGCTAATAACTCAACTTCCCATGATAAAGAGAACACTGATAATCCATTGTGTGCTCTAGCAATAGGGGTAAGCAAAATATCTCTATCAAAGTAACTCCTCATTAACCACTTACAAGAAACAAGGAGCTGAGTGACTGTGCACATGATACTTTCAAACATTTTTAGAAAACTGACAAATATAATGAATGTCCCATGGTGAGCAAGTCTATGCAAACCTACCATCAAAGACCAAGCAGAAAGCTGAGAAGCCAAAAAAAAAAAAAAAAAAAAAAGAGAGAGAGAGATTGACAAATCCAGTTTCTCAGAGAGAAACATTTAAAAGGGAAATCCGAACAGAAGCATAGTCTCAGGTGGCTTCTGTGGATTTCTGTGCCATTGCTTCCAAGCCCCAAGGCTTATAAACCATAGGGAAGGAATGTGTAGGCCAATTGAAGTTCACCCCTCAGGGAAAGGCAAGAATGCTATATGAGTCTGCTTAAGGGCAAGACTTATGGTCAGGGTTGTTTTGATCTGAAAATAGACTTTAGAGTAACAGTATAGATAAAGTAGTCTGGGCAAGGTGGCTCATGCCTATAATCCTAGCACTTTGGGAAGCTGAGGCGGGCAGATCACCCGAGATCAGGAGTTCAAGACCAGCCTGGCCAACATGGTTAAACCCCGTCTCTACTTAAAAAAAAAAAAAATACAAAAAATTAGCTGGGCATGGTGGTGCATGCCTGCAATCCCAGTTGCTTCAGAGGCTGAGGCAGGAGAATCACTTGAACCTGGAAGGCAGAGGTTGCAGTGAGCCAAGATCATGCCACTGCACTCCAGCCTGGGTGACAAAGCAAGATTCCATCAAAAAAAAAAAAAAAAGGAAAATAAAGTATAGATAAAATCAAAATCATAGCAGCATTCCTGGAACCGGGGTTAATCAGAAGTCAACGTGGCAGATTAGCATCCATGATAGAGTTACTTTAGCCTCCACAAAGAGGTTAGCTGGTTGCTCCTATTGTCACCAAAGTGGTTAAATGATGAGCTCAGGGAATGGCTGAATTACAAAACAATTTTAAGTCTTATCCTCACAGGGTCTGCTGTTAAAGTGAGGGCATTGATTGGGAAAGAATGGGATTCTGTTCTTTGGAATGGGGACATATGGGAAGATCCTGATGAAGCTGGGAACATTGAACCCCTACATTCTGGTGGATCTTCTTTAGTGAAAGAGGCCTCCCCATCCCCAGTGGAGGCATCCTACCTGAGGCTTCTCACTCACTTACTTCGTAATTAAACAATTCCCCTTCACTGTATCATCATGACTCCCTCACTGCCTCTCCATTTTCCTAAAATGTGTTGAAGTGATTCATCTGCTGGCATCTCTTCTTCCATTCTGTTGGGATGATCAGACCCAACACCAGGTCATGGGGGTGACGAAGTCTAGCGGAGTCAAAGGAATGAGAAAAGACAGTTTGAGAGAGAAAGTGGGTCCAGGGGACCATCACTAAGAATGAAGGCCCCGAACTCTGGAAGCCCAGACTATTTATTGGTGATCAAACAAAGAAACAGGTGGTGAGAATGTGGGGGTTGAAAGGAAGTGTTGCATTAAGCATATGATTTACAGCTGTGATGGTTTAGCATCTGCTCTGCTACTTGAGATAGTGGAGAGCAGGTTCTTTTAACTCAAGACACAACCAACCCTGGGAGAGCAAGAAGCAAGGAGCCAGAAAGTCTGGACACATTCCAGAGCCACTAGCCCTGGATTCTATCCAAGCCACAAGGGGTTTTATGCCCTAGGCTTAGATTATGGTGCATCAGGGTAGCCTTCCACCCTTTAGCACAGAGCTTGGTGTTCCAAAGGCCACAAGGGGTTTTAGACCCTGGACCTGGTTTTGACTTGGTTTGAATTGCTTGACAGGACTGGTCTTGGGAACGTGCCTACTCCATTTGAGTGGAAGCATGGACATGTTCCAAGACTCTTTTACATTTTGTCAGACATGCAAGCCCTGCCTCGGCTTCTCTCCCAACACTCAGCTTTTCTCCCAACACATTCCCTTTCCCCCAGTAGAGTCATACCTTCCATACCCACCCTTTAGTATTTTAGTGGGATCTTTAGCACAAGAGGTAAGTCAATCTGCCATTTTTATTAGAAGCTTCCTTCTTTATTTAAAAAATATTTGTATAAGTGGTCTGCTTTAAAGAGTATTTTATGTGGAGCCAGGCACGGTGGCTCATACCTGTAATTCCAGCACTTTGGGAGGTCAAGGTGGGCAGATCACAAGGTCAGGAGATTGAGACCATCCTGGCTAACACGATGAAACCCCATCTCTACTAAAAATACAAAAAATTAGCCGGGTGTGGTGGCGGGCACCTGTAGTCCCAGCTACTTGCAAGGCTGAGGTTAAGGGAGGAGACCACCCCCTCGTATTGTCTTATGCCCAATTTCTGCCTCCAAAGAAAGAATAAGTAAAAACTAAAAGGCAGAAATGAAATCCACAGTCAGACAGCCCGGCGCCACACCCTGGGCCTGGTAGTTAAAGAATGACCCCTGACCTAATAGCTTATTTGCATAAAAAAGGCACTGTGAAGATCCCTGTCCTGTTCAGTTCCTTTCTAATTACCAGTGTATGCAGCCCCCAGTCACGTACCGCTGCTTGCTCAATCGATCACAACCCTCTCACGTGGACCCCCTTAGAGTTGTGAGCCCTTAAAAGGGACAGGAATTGCTCACTCAGGGAGCTCAGCTCTTGAGACAGGAGTCTTGCCGATGCTGCCGGCCAAATAAACCCCTTCCTTCTTTAACTTGGTGTCTGAGGGGTTTTGTCTGTGGCTCTTCCTGCTACAAGGCAGGAAAATGGTGTGAACCTGGGAGGCAGAGATTGCAGTGAGCTGAGATGGTGCCACTGCACTCCAGCCTGGGCAACAGAGCAAAACTCCGTCTCAAAAAAAAAGAGTATTTTATGTGATTAATTATTCTAATAGTACTCAGTGCTTCTGCCATGAAAAGAAATAAGAGCTGGGCACGGTGGCTCACACCTGTAATCCCAGCACTTTGGGAGGCTAAGGCAGGTGGATCACCTTATATCAGGAGTTTGAGACCAGCCTGGCCAACATGGTGAAACCCTGTCTCTATTAAAAATACAAAATTTTGCTGGGTGTGGTGGCGAGCGCCTGTAGTCACAGCTACTCGGGAGGCTGAGACAGGAGAATCACTTGAATCTGGGAGGCAAAGACTGCAGTGAGCCGAGATTGCACCACTGCACTCCAGCCTGGGTGACAGACTGAGAACTACCATCTCAAAAAAAGAAAAAGAAAAGAAAAAATAATTATTGTAGTAGTTAGCTTTATGTCTTTAAAGAACATGCTAAAGTTTCTGGGTTCTCCAGAGAAACAGAACCAATAAGAGATACTATACAAGGGAACTTCAACAAGTTTGTTTTTAAAAATGGAATTAAAAGACAAAAATAAAAAACATAAACCATATTTCTCAATATAAGTTTCATGAAGGTCAAGACACTTTTGTAAGTAATTATACCAGCCATTTAGTTCATTTCTAAAGTACAAAGCGTCCTGGAAATCTAACCATGTCAATGCAGTCTTTTTTACATTATTAACTGAAGAAAAATAGGTGCCCATTACAGATGTTTTAAGATTAGGAAGCAAAAAGAAGTCAGAAGCAGTCAAATCAGGACTGTAAGGTGGATGCCCAATGATTCTCATCAAAACTCTCCCAAAATTGCCCTTGATTGATGGGAAGAAGGAGCAGGAGCATTGTGGTGGAGAAAGACTCCCTGGTGAAGCTTTCCCAGGCATTTTTCTGCTAAAGTTTTGGCTAATTTTCTCAAAACACTCTCATAAGCAGATGTTATCATTCTTTCACCCTCCAGAAGGTCAACAAGCAAAATGCCTTGAGCATCCCAAAAACTGTTGCCATGACCTCTGCTCTTAACTAGTTCACTTTTGCATTGACTGAACTACTTCCACTACTTGGTAGACATTGCTCTTTTTTCTTTGGATCAGGTATTATAAGTAAAGACATTGCTTTTATTGTGCTTTGTCTTTAGGATTTTACTGGTAAAGCCATGTTTCATCTCTTGTTGCAATTCTTCAAAGAAATGCTTCAGGATATTGATTGCCCTGGTTTAAAATTTCCATTGACAGTTCTGCTGTTGTCTGCAGCTGATCTGGGTGCAACAATTTGGCACCTATTGAGTGGAAAGTTTGCTCACCTTCCATTTGTCAGTCAGAATTGTGAAAGCTGAATCAATTGAGATGTCTGTGGTATTGGCTATTGTGCATATTGGTTCTCTTCAATTAGGGCATGAACAAGATGAATTTTGTCCTCAAAAATTGATGTGGATGGTTTGCTGCCAGAGGCTTCATCTTCAGCATCATCTTGTCCCATCTTAAAATGAGTTTTCCATTTGCAAACTTCTGATTTATTTGGGGTATTGTTCCCATAAACTTTTTATAAAGCATCAGTGATTTCACCATTCTTCTACCCAAGCTTCACCATGAATTTGATGTTTGTTTTTTCTTCACTTTTAGCAGAATTCATGTTGCTCTGAAAGAGACTCTTATTTTTTGTCTTTCTTTTTTCTTTTTTTTTAATTTAAAGCAGTTTTATTTGTAACTGCCACAGGTGGGAAGCAACCAAAATGCCCTTCAGTAGGTGAGTGGATAACCATAGTCTATCCACTCAGCACTAAACAGAAATGCGCTGTCATGCTATGAAAAGACATGAGAAAGTAACAACATGCTGCTAAGTGAAAGAAGCCAGCTGAAAAGGCTGTATACTGTAGGATTCCCACTGCACCACATTCTGGAACAGGCAGCACCAAGGAGATGGGAAAAGAATCAGTGGTGATTAGAAGGAAGGGATGAATGAATGGAGCACAGGGCCCTCTTGGGGCAGTGAAACTGCTGTGTGTGATGCTATAACAGTGGATGCACAGCGGATATTCATTTATCAAAACCTGCAGGCGGGCGCGGTGACTCACGCCTGTAATCGCAGCACTTTGGGAGGCCAAGGTGTGCGGATCACCTGAGGTCAGGAGTTCAAGACCAGCCTGGTCAATATGGCAAAACCCTGTCTCTACTAAAAATAGAAAAATTAGCCAGGTGTGGTGGCAGGCACCTTCAATCCCAGCTACTCCGGAGGCTGAGGCGGGAGAATCGCTTGAACCCGGGAGGCAGAGGTTGCAGTGAGCCGATATTGCACCACTGCACTCCAGCCTGGGTGACAGAGTGAGACCCCACCTCAAAAAATTAAAAAAAAAAAACCCACAGAGCGTGCCACACCAAGAGGGACCCCCATGTAAACTGCGGACTTTGGGTGATCATGATGTGGCCATGTAGGGTCATTATTATAACAAATGCACTACTTGGGATGAAGGGTGTTAATAATGGGGGAGGCTGTGCATGTGTATTGTGGGGTGTCGGGGGTGTGTGGGAACTCTATCATCTGCTCAATTTTGCTATGAACCTAATACTGCTCTAAAAAATAAAGTCTATTAAAAAAAAAAAACACAGGCTGGGTATGGTGGCACACACCTGTATTCTCAGCTGCTTGAGAGGCTGAGGTGGGAGGATTGCCTGAGGCCAGGAGTTTGAGACCAGCCTGGGCAATATAGTGAGACCTCCATCTCTGCAAAAAAACTTTAAAAATTAGCCAAGCATGGTGCCACACATCTGTACTCCCAGCTACTCAGGAGGCTGAGGAGTGAGGATCGCTTGAGCCTGGGAGTTTGAGGCTACAGTGAGCTACGATCATAAGAAAATGTAGAAGAAGGCCAGGCATGGTGGCTCACGCCTGTAATCCCAGCACTTTGGGAGGCCGAGGTGGGCAGATCACCTGAGGTTGGGAGTTTGAGACTAGCCTGACCAAGATGGAGAAACCCTGTCTCTACTAAAAAATACAAAATTAGCCAGGTGTGGTGGCACACACCTGTAATCCCAGTTACTTGGGAGGCTGAGGCAGGAGAGTTGCTTGAACCCAGGAGGGAGAGGTTGCAGGGAGCTGAGGTCACGCCATTGCACTCCAGCCTGGGCAACAAGAGCGAAACTCCATCTAAACAAAAAAAAAAAGAAAGAAAGAAAGAAAAGAGAGAAAAGAAGGAAGGAAGAAAAAGAAAGAAAAGAGAGAAAAGAAGGAAGGAAGGGAGGGAGGGAGGGAAGGAGGGAGGGAGGAAGAAAAGAAAAGAAAAGAGAAAAGAAAAGGAAAAGGAGAAAATCTTTGGGACTGGGAGTCATTGAGGAATTCTTAACCATGACAACAAAAGCAGATCCTTAAAAAGAAAAAAAATTGATAAATCAGACTTCACCAAAATTAAAAAGAAAAAAACCTTTTCTCTGCAAAACACTCCTTAAGAGGATGTAAAAGATAAGCTATGGACTGGGACAAAATATTTACAAACCACACACATACAAAAGCTGTACATCTAAAACATGTAACGACAAGGCGCAGCTGGGAGCAAGACTGAGAGGATGAGCAGTGGCAGACTTGCCGGCTGCAGCAGTGCTCCAGGAGTGAGTGGCCGCTGCACGCCTGCCCCGCACGTCCAAGGCAGCTCTCGTGGCCTCCAGTTGACAGTGCCACCCGGAGTCAACCCGAGGCCAGAAGGCTCGGCCTTATGCTGGAGACCCATCCTGGGCACCTCCCGTGTTCCTTGTGGGAACATCTGCTTCTGCAGACGGCGGAAAAGGTTGAGGTTGGAAGCTGTGCGGATGGAATTTGGAAAGAAGGAACCGTGAGAGTGCAGGGAAGGGAGGCAGGGAGCCCCCTGCACCGCAAGGTGGTGGCCAAGCACTCCAGGGAAGAGGACTTGGGCTCTGCCCAGTCCCAGAGCGTCAGATGGTGACACTCTATCTCACTGATGCTAAGGCGCACTCTCTCATCTTATCATTTCTAATGTCAGGGTGTGCCTTATAATCAACAGGCCACAAAGGTCATAAGCCACACTCACAAGAACCAGGAAGTTAATTGGAAAATATTCCTTGTCCTTGATCATTGTGGCACAGAGGATCAGACTCACCCTGCCAACACAATCACTAGGGAAGGTGCATCTCCAAGGGGAACGCCAGCCTTTTCCACCACCCCCCACTCAGAGGAAGCCCAAATGCAAACAGACCCAGGTCAACTGGGCCCCTCTCCAGCTCCTGACCAGCAGCTCTGGATCCCTGGGTGGGGTGCAGCTGCCCTTCCCCACCGCCCCTCAGAATAACCAAAAAAGCCTGCCCACCTGCCTGAACGTGGCAGGGGAAGGACAGTTCCCTCCGTGTAAGACACGCTGCTGCATCACAGAAGCCTCCGCAAAGCGCTGGGCTGCAGAGCACAGTGCACAACTAGGGCACCTCCCTCCCTCCCCTGCCAACGCACGCGCGCACACACACACACACACACACACACACACACACACGGCGCACACGGCCACAAAGGCACAGCCCCAGGCCAGGAGCACACAACTGCCCTCAAATGCCCTCACCAGCCTCAAAGGGGAGGCCACGTCCACGTGACTTCAAACATCCATACTAGACTAGGATGCAACCAGGAAGCTGAGTCAGGGCCACACACCTCCTACGCCCCCATCTGTGTCCTCCCCCAACCCCTCCAAAGGAGTTTGCACAGGGGCTGGCCGGGACCCTTGGGTAAACAGCTGCAACCTCTGGAGGGCATTTACACCATGAGCTACAAGTACTTATTGGGGTTCAGCTGGAAGGTGGCTCCCTCTGACCATCTCCCCAGGACACACACGAGCTTTCTGCCATTCTCTCTGATGGGGCTGGCCTGCTTGGCATGGGAAGTCTCCACAGACAAGGCTGTCTGCAGTGACCTGATAGCTCAGTGGCTTAGAGGAAGCTAACCTCCAGCACTCCCCAGCCACAGAGCAAGGGGCTCTTTTCAAACGGATTTCTTACCCTTCTTAGTGTCTCAAACTAGATCCTGTCCAGACATGTTATAATAAAGTTAGTAAGAATTTATTTTGGGGCCAAAATTTTTTTAATCCATGCATAGTTTTTTTCATAGTATGCATTTTTTCATAAACTTTTTTTTTTTTGTTTTTTGTTTTTTGTTTTTTTGAGACGGAGTCTCGCTCTGTCGCCCAGGCTGGAGTGCAGTGGCGCAATCTCGGCTCACTGCAAGCTCCGCCTCCTGGGTTTACGCCATTCTCCTGCCTCAGCCTCCTGAGTAGCTGGGACTACAGGCGCCCGCCACCGCGCCCGGCTAATTTTTTGTATTTTTAGTAGAGACGGGGTTTCACCGTGGTCTCGATCTCCTGACCTTGTGATCTGCCCGCCTCGGCCTCCCAAAGTGCTGGGATTACAGGCGTGAGCCACCGCGCCCGGCCTTTTCATAAACTTTTTAAGACCCTCTTGTATATACTGGACTGTAGCCTGAGTCTGAAAGCCTTAGAACCAGGAGATCCAATGGTGTAAGTTTTATTCTGATTCTGAGTCCAAAACCAGAAGAATGACGTCTTAGCTCAAAGACAGAGTGTAAATTTCCATTTACTTGGCCTTTTACTCTAGTCAGCCCTTCATAGGATTGGATGAGCCCCACTCACCCTAGGGAGGACAATCTGCATTACTTAGTTTACCAATTCAAAGGCTAATCTCATCCAGAAACACCCTCACAGGTATATCCAGAATAATATTTAACCAAATATTTTGGCATTCCATGGCCCAGTCAAGCTGGCACATAAAATTAATTGTCACAAGTCCACCCCTTGTCAACTTGGCACCCGCATGTATCTTCTGAAACCATTCTTTTTTTTTTTTGGAGACGGAGTCTCTCTCTGTCGCCCAGGCTGGAATGCAGTGGCCGGATCTCAGCTCACTGCAAGCTCCGCCTCCCGGGTTTACGCCATTCTCCTGCCTCAGCCTCCCGAGTAGCTGGGACTACAGGCGCCCGCCACCTCGCCCGGCTAGCTTTTTGTATTTTTTAGTAGAGACGGGGTTTCACCGTGTTAGCCAGGATGGTCTCGATCTCCTGACCTCGCGATCCGCCCGTCTCGGCCTCCCAAAGTGCTGGGATTACAGGCTTGAGCCACCGCGCCCGGCCGCCATTCTTATTCTCCAAATAAAAACAATGACAAGGTCATAATTCCACCCAACATGATACAATCATTCCACATACAACTGAAAATGCACTACCTCTTCCCCAGAAGAGAAGGCAAAGTCCTTAAATGATGTTTGTTCTTCTCAATATCTCATAACTTAAACACTATGACGTAAAATGTAAAATAGTTAAATACTATGATATAGAGTCAATACATTTTATGTTACAAGACAGGAAATGAGAGGAAAGAAAACAAAGATATTTTATACATATTCATTACAAAACAAGGAGAGTATATCTGAGACCAGCCTGGGCAAAATGGTGATACCCCATTTCTATTAATAATAATTAATTTTAAAATAAAAAATAAATTTAAAAAAGGAGAAGTACTTATGATAATTATAGTCTTCATTTCTGTAAGTGATCATGTGATCATAGCTGATATTTATAACTACCTTTTTCCACTACCCATTCTGTATGTCCTTTGCCTTCAGCAAGCACCTCACTCAGCTGGTTGTGGTTCTTTATCTGGTAGAGTGAACCAAACCTTCATTCCTGCAGGGACTGGGCCATTAGTAGTCCTGCCTGGATTGGGCTGTTGTAGTTTTCCATCGACATTAATCACAGGCATGACAATACTAAGAGATGCACTCAGGGGACTCCTGTATTCCAGGCATATTCCTCCTTACCTTCATCGTGAAGTAGCAGTCCAATTTCCCCTTGGTAGACAGGATCAATCACCAACCAGCACAGTAATTCCCTTCTTTGCCTGTTGTTTCAGAGGTATAAGGAGTCTGAAGTGACTGGGTGGCAGTCTTAAGATCCAGTTCAATTGAATCATTGCTCTCTCTTGGTGGGAGAATTGTTCCTGTTGGAACTAAGACCAGTAGACCAGTGTAGCATAAGGTTTCAGAAACTGGAAGCAAAAATTTTGCTAGTGGGTCACTAGGGATAATAGTGAGTGGTGCCACTCCCTTTTCTACCCCTTGATTCCCGGACCAGTGAATCTTGGCTATGGGAGAAACAGCACCATATGATGGACGCTGATTCAGAGCACATTTAGACCCCGGAGAACATATTGCTGCAGCTCTGCAATACATTGCCATCTAGCTGGTGCTGTAACTGCATCTTCAAATAATCCTATCATCTTATCACACCCATTGGTTCATGAGACATGGTAAGACCAGTGAATTCCATGAGGATGGTCTCACTGCTACACTTGTTTTGCTGAGAAGTGAGTTCCTAAATCAGAAGCAATGCTGAGTGGAATATCGTGACAATGGATAAAGCATTCTATAAGTCCACAAATGGTAATTTTGGCAGAAGCAGTGTGTAAGGATGGAAAATTGTTATCCAGAGTAAATTTCTGTTCCAATGAGAACAAAATACTGCTTCTTCCAAGATGAAAATAGTCTAATGTAATCAATCTGCCATCAGGTAGCTGACCATGCTGGTGAATGACGCCATATCAGGGACTCTGTGTTGGTCTCTGCTGCTGACAGATTGGGCATTCAGCAGTGGCTGTAGCCAGATCAGCCTTGGTGAGTGGAAGTCCATGTTACTAAGCCCATGCATAATGTCCATCCTTGCCACCATGGCCACTTTATTCATGAGCCCACTGGGCAATGGCAGGAGTTCCTAGAGAATGAGGCTAACTGGTATCTACAGAATGGGTTAGCCAATCAATTTGTTATTTTAATAAATAACTTCTGAGATCACTCTCTGGTAAGCATTCACATGGGACACAAATATCTTCATTATTTTCCCATTCAAGAGGTCTATCCACATACCTCTTCCCCAAATTTCCTTGTCACCAATTATCCAATCATGTTCCTTCCAAGTCCCTGATCATCCATCCAAACCATTGACCACAGAACATGAATCAGAATATACTTGCACATCTGGCATCTATCTTTTCAAGAAAAGTGAACTGACTTAAACTGCTTAAACTTCTGCACATTGGGCCACACGTATGGTGCATGCCTGTAATCCCAGCAATTCAGAATGGTGAGGTAGAGGATGACTTAAGCCCAGGAGCTCAAGACCACCCTAGGAACATAGCTGACACTGCCCCTATAAATTTTATAAAAGTAACCAAGGAAGAAAACGGGGGATAAATGAAAATTAACCCAGCTTGCAGCACACTCAGCATTAATCAGTAGGTCAGCCTGCTCCCTGACCTGCTTCTTCACAGTTGTTTGGTGCCTATTGTTCTAAAATCATGTAGACCTTAAATTATTCCCCTAAACTATCCTATAGATAACACCTAAACATTATGAAACATTAAGATTTCCCTTTGAGCTGGGTGAGGCGGCTTGTGCCTGTCATCCTAGCACTTTGGGAGGCTGAGGTGGAAGGACTGCTTGAGCCCAGGACTTTGAGACCAGCCTAAGCAATACAATGAGACCTTGTCTCTAAAAAAAAAAAAAAAAAAAAAAAAAAAATTCCCTTTGAGGTAGTCCTTCAGGTCCTGCATTCTGAAGAAACTGCTCAGCTGAGAACCGCATGGACACCAGCTGATCTGAAAGATTCCACTGACTAACCTGGTCTGAAGGGCCCCACTAACTCAGCTGGTCTAAAGGACCCCACTGACTCAACTGGTCTGAAAAATGCCATTCATTCAGCTGGTGTAAAGGACCCACTGACTCCAGTGGATCTGAAGGACCCCACTGACACCAACTGATCTGAAAGATCCCACTGACACCAGCTGATCTGGAGGACCCCATCGACTCAACCGATCTGAAGAACCCCACTGACTTAGCTGATCTGAAGGACCCCATTGACTCAACTGATCTGAAGAACCCCACTGACTTAGCTGATCTGAAGGACCCAGTTGATACCAGCTGATCTGAAGAACCCCACTGACTTCAGCTGATCTGAAGAACCCCACTGACACCAGCTGATTGGAAAGATACCACTGACTCAGCTAGTCTGGAAGATCCCACTGACTCAGCTGATCTGAAGGACCCCATTGACTCAACTGATCTGAAGAACCCCACTGACTTAGCTGATCTGAAGGACCCAGTTGATACCAGCTGATCTGAAGAACCCCACTGACTTCAGCTGATCTGAAGAACCCCACTGACACCAGCTGATTGGAAAGATACCACTGACTCAGCTAGTCTGGAAGATCCCACTGACTCAGCTGATCTGAAGGACTCCACTGACCCAGCTGATCTGAAGGACCCCAGTTTATCTGACTCAGCTGGTCTGAAAGACCCAACTGATACCAGCTGATCTGAAGGACCCCACTGACTCAACTGATCTGAAGAACCCCATGATGCCAGCTGATCTGAAGGACCCCACTGACACCAGCTGGTCTGAAGGACCCCATGAGGAGCTGGCCCACCAAAGAATGCAGTTTCCATATCCTGATTATTTTCTCTCTCTTGTGCTGCCCAATCAACAATCCCAATTCTCCAGCCTCTCATCCTCCACAATCCCCTTAAAAACCCCAGCTCAGAACTCCTACTGGAGATGAATTTGAGGATCTCCTCCCAGCTTCACATCTGGTTGCCCATGATAATTACATGTTTTCTCTTCTGCATCCCTGCTGTCTCAGTGTAATTGGTCTATTACTGTGCAGGAGGCATATGAACCTGTTGGTCATGTAACAAAGTGAAATCCTATCTGTTTTTATTTCTTTTTTAGATTTTGTTAAACCATAGCATTTACTGACAAATAATAATATTGACAATAATAGTGAAAAATCATTGAAATTCCTAAGATAAACTGGTTGCTGCCATAGCTGCTCTGTCAGGTTTAGATGATGTTCCTCCACAGAATCCATGCTTGAATCTGTGGTGTACAGTTTTTAGGTGTTTCATTCAATCAGTCCCGGTGGTATTTTGTCTTTCAGCCTTTGCACTCCAGTTATACTTTCTCTTGCACTTGGCAGGGTAGTCATATTTGTCACAGGTAGACTTCTGAAGGTGATAGGCCTCAGAGCCACACCAGTGGCACAACATGTGTGTCTTATCGCAATGCTTTCAAAACAATGGCATTCCCTTCATCATCTCACTTCTGCAGACTAGACCAAAGAGACTGGAGACCTTGTCTCTTAAAAAATTTAAAAATATAAGTTATGTCCACTGAGAGTACTTTCCTTCATCACTGTCCTTCAGGGATGTCACAGAAAGTGGTTGTAGAGCTGCAGCACTCTTGGGTGGTGCATACATTTGTGCAGAACCAGGCCTAAGTCTTCTCTTCTGTCAATTGATCACAGGCAACTCCCCACGAAGTCACAGGGGCAATCTGGGAGACAAACGTAGTGTAGCAGTGATGGTGGCATTGGCCTGTCTGGAGCAGCCACTGTGCTAATGCTAGCTGCAGTGGGAAAGGTGAGTCCAGGGCTGCGCACTCTGTGGAGTCAGTGGGGGCTAGGAACAGGCAGGAGCCCCATCCCCTACTGAGTTGGCAGGGCAGGAGCCCTGGACTCTTGGGCGCAGCTACAGCCACCCAGCCATGGCTCTGGACCAGGGCATCCCTATGCTGTCAGGGGGCCAGGAGGCCACCCTGCTCCTGCAGGCTCAGAAGTGTCTGCTCTTGCTCTCTGGCCTCTCCCCACTCCCAGCACACACCCCGATTTTGGAGCAAAGTTGAAGCTGAGCCCGGTGCTGTCACAACCCAGCGGGTGTGCACATGCTCAGGGCACCACCGACATGCCAGCCCCCTGCTGCCTCAGTTCTCTCCAGACTTTGGGCACCAGTGAGCACAGGAGGGAGACCAAGGGTGGGGGGCGCCAAGGGAAGCTTGGCACAGGCCTTCAGGCACCCTTTGGTACAAACAGCCTGGGTGCCATGCGTGGCATGTTTATGGTGGCAGGAGGCAGACAGGCTCCTGGGTGAAAAGGGGTGGGTCTCTGTTGAAACCCCACCTTCAGGCCAGGGATGTCCTGAAGCCTAGGGGCCAGGCTGCCAGGTCTGGGTGGAGTCCATAGCCTGGAGTGAAAACTTATGGTGCTTTTTCCAGGCCCACCCATAACCACCCATGGACAAATCAGCACATATTTCCTCCCTTCTGAGCCCATAAAAACCCTGGACTCAGCCAGATGTGAACAGGTGTTGGAACTACCAGCTGCAGAAAGGGGCTACCCACTACAGGTCTCCTCTCTGCTGAGAGCTGGACAGCCGTTGGGTCAACCTACCTGCAGAAAGGAGCTACCCACTATAGGTCTCCTCTCCACTGCGAACTGGACACTCTCATCAGGATGACCCACCTTGGAAAGGAGCTACCCACTACAGGTCTCCTGAGAGCTGTTCTATCACTCAGTGAAGCTCCTCTCCACCTTGCTCACCCTCCAGTTGTCTGCATACCTCATTTTTTGTGGACCAAGAACTTAGGATCTGCTGAATGGTGGGACTGAAAGGGCTGTAACACAAATAGGCCTGAAACATGGTCCCCTCCTTGCCACATTGTGGGTGACAAGAAGGAGAGAAGAGCTGTGGGGCCCTCCAAGGAGCCCAGACCTAGGGGCTCCGTGAACCAGGGCTGTGACACCCTCTTTGGGGCTGTACGGTTCCTGGTGTCTCCAAACTAGGCCCCACCATGTTCCCCTTGTCCAGACACATGTGGTGTAGCTGGTCCAGCTGCAGCCTTGCATGGAGCCGGCACCTGTGCCAGCACCTGAAGCTGCCACCTGCCCCGCCACAGCAACCTGCATGCCTGACTGTGTGCAGTGGCTAGACCCCACACTCACTCACTCACACACCCCTTGCCACTCTGCACCTGGCTCACCCTTGGCAGGTGTGGGATCTGGGCCAGTAGTGTGAGCTGACCACAGCCTGCCAGGCCAAGTGGGCAGAACAAGCCCAGTAGGCATGAGCAATACTCGGGCAGAAGGCACCACCGGCCACAGAGGTTTCCAGTGGGCAAAGTGACACCCCAAGGATCCCGTGACAACAGGAGTCGGGACAGTGGACATTTGGGCCACTTCTTTTTTTTTTTTTTTTGAGACAGAGTTTCGCTCTTGTTCCCCAGGCTGGAGTGCAATGGTGCGATCTCCACTCACCACAACCTCCGCCTCCCGGGTTCAAGCGATTCTCCTGCCTCAGTCTCCCAAATAGCTGGGATTACAGGCATGCGCCACCATGCCCAGCTAATTTTGTATTTTTAGTAGAGATGGGGTTTCTCCATGTTGGTCAGGCTGGTCTCAAACTCCCAACTTCAGGTGATCCACCCACCTCAGCCTCCCAAAATGCTGAGATTACAGGCATGAGCCACCGCGCCCAGCCTGCCACTTCTTTGTGTAACTTACTTGTGCCTTCATAGCCTGCTCAGCCCAACTGAAGTATATACCACTTCCATTTGATGATGGAGTTCTGCTGCGTATGCCCAACTTTATGGCTTGGTGGGTCAGATAACACTCAGCTCATGCTGGGCAGCTCAGGTTGCATAGTAACTTGGCGGCCCATGGTTAAGTGTTCAGTCTCTATGGAGACTCAGTATCAGGCTAAGAGCTGTTTCTTTTTCTTTTTCTTTTTTTTCCTGCAGTTTAAATTCAATAAGAGGCCGGGTACAGTGGCTCACGCCTGTAATTCCAGCACTTTGGGAGGCTGAGGTGGGCAGATCATGAGGTCAGGAGATCAAGACCATCCTGGCTAACATGGTGAAACCCCATCTCTACTAAAAATACAAAAAAAAAAAATTAGCCGGGCTTGGTGGTGGGCACCTGCAGTCCCAGCTACTTGGGAGGCTGAGGCAGGAGAATGGCATGAACCCGGGAGGCGGAGCTTGCAGTGAGCCAAGATCACGCCACTGCGCTCCAGCCTGAGTGACAGAGCGAGACTCTGTCTCAAAAAAAAAAAAAAAAAAAAATATTAACCGAGCATGATGGTGCATGCCTGTAGTCCCAGCTCCTCGGTTGGGGGCTTAGGCAGGAGGATCACCTATACCTTGGGAGGTCGAGGTTGCAGTGAACCACGATCGTGCCACTGCACTGTAGCCTGGATGACAGAGTGAGACTCTGTATATTAAAAAAAAAAAAAAAAAAAAAAAAAAAAAAGCATAGTAATTATCCACCAAGGCTGGCAGGGCTTTGCTCCAAATCCTAAGGAACAAAGCTCCAAACAATATCCCTTTCTCCACTGACACTTCAAGCATCACTGGGTCTGCTAGATCATATGGCCCAAGTGATAGAGCAGCTTGCACAGCAGCCTGGACCTGTTGCAAAGCCTTCTCTTGTTCTGGCCCCTCTAAAAGCTAGCAGCTTTTTGGGTCAGTAAATGGGCTGGAGTAACACACTCAAATGAGGAATACGTTACCTCCAAGATCCAAAGAAGATCACTAGGTGTTGTGCCTCTTTTGGTTGTAGAAGGGGCCAGATGCAACAACTTATCCCTCACTATAGAAGGGATATCTCAACATGACCCACACCATTGGACCCCTGCAAATTTCACTAAAGTGGAGATCCTTAAATTTTTGTCAGATTTATTTCCCACTCTCTGATACACAAATTTCTTATGAATAAGTCTAGAATAGGTTGGGCACGGTGGCTCAGGCCTGTAATCCCAGCACTTTGGGAGGCCGAGGCAGGTGGATCACAAGGTCAGGAGTTCAAGATCAGTCTGGCCAATATGGTGAAACCCCGTATCTACTAAAAATACAAAAATTAGCCGGGTGTGGTGGTGCATGCCTGTCCCAGTTACTCAGCAGGCTGAGGCAGAAGAATCGCTTAAACCAGGGAGGCAGAGGTTGCAGTGAGCCAAGATCATACCATTGCACTCCAGCCTGGGTGACAAAGCGAGACCCTATCTCAAAAAAAAAAAAGTCTAGAATAGTTGCCACTTCTTGTTCACTGGGTCTGATCAGCATAATGTCATCAGTGTAATTGATTGCAATTGCCAATCAATGTGATATCTTGTGGAAGGGAAAGGCAATCAAGATCCCAGAAAACTAAATTATGACATAGAGCTGGGGCGTTGGACAGGCATGGTGGCTTATGCCTATAACCCTAGCACTTTGGGAGTCTGAGCCAGGAGGATCACTTGAGCCCAGGAGTTCAAGACCAGACTGGGCAATATAATGAGACCCCAACTCTACAAAAATAAAAATTAGCCAGGCATGGTGATGCATGGTAGTGTGTGCCTATAGTCCCAGTTACTCAAGAGGCTGAGGTGGGAGGATCACTTAAGCCCAGGAGGTCAAGACTACAGTGAACCATGATTGTATCACTCCAATCACGGAGAACCATGATTGTACTCCAGCCTGGGTGACAGAGCAAGACCCTGTCTCAAAAACAAAAACAAAACAAAACAAAAGTGAGCTGGAGAGTTGATATACCTCTAAGGTAGGACAGTGAAGGTTTATTTCTGGCTTTGCTGGCTGAAATCAAACTGCTTCCGGTAATTTTTGCTAACAGATATCAAGAAAAAAAGCGGCCAGGCATGGTGGTTCACACCTGTAATCCCAGCACTTTGGGAGGCTGAGGTGAGCGGATCACCTGAGGTTGGGAGTTCGAGACCAACCTGACCAACATGAAGGAACCACGTCTCTACTAAAAATACAAAATTAGCCGGGCGTGGTGGCACATGCCTGTAATCCCAGCTACTCAGGAGGCTGAGGCCAGAAAATCACTTGAACCTGTGAGGCAGAGGTTACAGTGAACTGAGATCGCGCCATTGCACTCCATTCTGGGCAACAAGAGCGAAACTCCATCTAAAAAAAAAAAAGACACCAAGTCCAGGAATGAAAGCTATTCAACTCCTCAAGGCCCAGAGGCTACTGCAGAAGAGGTGGACACATGAGATGGTAAGGGCTGATTTTGAAAGATAAAATAAGTTCTGTTTCTCTATAAATTAATCATTAATGTCAAAGGCACACTGATGCAAGACCAGCATATGGGCCCCTGTGTCAGATGACCAAGATTTTCTTGAAGCAGTCACTGACTCCTCAATAAAAGTTATGAAGGTTATAAAAGGCTTATGGAAGTTATATTTTATGGTCAAGATTAAAATTTTATAGATTATAAAATTTTGAAAAACAAATGAAATTGACTTCATGCTGTTTTTATTAAGGCTTGTTATTTGGAAAATTGTCTCCCCTCTCAAAGAATGAAGATTTTTACCTTTTTTTCTGAAATCTTTCAGTTATCACTTCGGTTAAATGAATGACTTATTTTACAATGACCTGTGATCCTATTTTGTGATATCAAGTGTTGAAACCTTTGATACTTGACAAACTTTCCAAAATCAGATTATAAATTATGTCTTTTTCTGACCTAATTATTCCTTTAAGATATTAGGTTCCCTAAATTCTAAAAATGACATAATTTGGCTTATTTGTTACAAAAATTATACAAGAAGCATTGTCAAATATAAAATGGTGCTGGTTTTCTCTGGACTGTATTTGTATAAATATGATGTCGGTATGTGTTCCAAAGTTATGGGAAACTCCTGTAATTCTGATATGACTTAGTGTACATTATCAGTAATAATCAAAATTGGGTTTTTTTTTTTTTTTTTTTTTTTGAGACGGAGTCTCGCTCTGTCGCCCAGGCTGGAGTGCAGTGGCGGGATCTCGGCTCACTGCAAGCTCCGCCTCCCGGGTTCACGCCATTCTCCTGCCTCAGCCTCCCGAGTAGCTGGGACTACAGGCGCCCACAACCGCGCCCGGCTAATTTTTTGTATTTTTAGTAGAGACGGGGTTTCACCGTGGTCTCGATCTCCTGACCTTGTGATCCGCCCGCCTCGGCCTCCCAAAGTGCTGGGATTACAGGCGTGAGCCACCGCGCCCGGCCTCAAAATTGTTATGTTAAAATTGTTGTGTACCACAGAAGTAACAAATTTCCTTGCCAATGTGTCTTTGACGATGGCTGCCCTAAAACTTTTTGTCATCCATGGACAATGGTTGTAATGTTTTGATCCTCTTTAGAAGGTGGATTTATAATCAGCTATAAAAGTCTAACAGGTGCTCTTGAATGCAGGTTTTTTATAACTTTGGAGATTGCGACACTGGAATAGAGGAAAAACTTTCCCCTATAGGACTAATGGGCTAAAATGTTCATGAATATCAAGCAGAACAGGAATTAACTGCATGGACTGAACTCATCTTTCTGACTTTTTGTTTAAAACATTGCTGATCCTGGCCAGGCATGGTGGCTCTTACCCATAATCCCAGCACTTCAGGAGGCTGAGTCAGGTGGATCACCTGAGGTCAGGAGTTTAAGACCAGCCTGGCCAACATGGTGAAACCCCATCTCTACTGAAAATGCAAAAATTAGCCAGGCGTGGTGGCAGGTGCCTGTAATCCCAGCTACTTGGGAGGCTGAGGCAGAAGAATTGCTTGAACCCAGGAGGCGGAGATTGCAGTGAGCTGAGATTGCGCCACTGCACTCCAGCCTGTGTGACAGAGTGAGACTGTATCCAAAAAAAAAAAAAAAAAGAAAGAAAGAAAGAAAGAAAAAGAAAAAGAAAAAGAAATGAAAAGGGGGTAAATGTGAAAGGAAAATCTTATGGTCCCAATACTAAACTAATGAGAAAAGTCAAGCTGGGAACTGTTCAGGGCAAACCTGCCTCCCATTCTATTCAAAGTCATTCCTCTGCTCATGGAGATAGATGCATATCTGATTGCCTCTTTTGGAAAGGCCTATCATAAACTCAAAAGAATGCAACTGTTTGTCTCTTACCTACCTGTGACCTGGAAGCCCTCTCTCTGCTTTGAGCTATCCCCACCTTTCTGGAGAGAACCAATGTACTTCTTATATATACTGGTTCTCATGTCCCCCTAAGATGTATAAAACCAAGCTGTGCCCTGACCACGTTGGGCACATGTCGTCAGGACTTCCTGAGGCTGTGTCATGGGTTCGCATCCTCAACCTTAGCAAAATAAATTTTCTAAATTAACTGAGGCCACCTCAGATATTTGGAGTTCACACAGCCATGCCCAGCTGTTTTGCGTTATTTATTTATTTTGATACGGAGTCTCGCTCTGTCGCTTAGGCTGGAGTGCAATGGTGCGATCTCGGCTCACTGCAACCACTGCCTCCCGGGTTCAAACGATTCTTCTGCCTCAGCCTCCTAAGTAGCTGGGACTACAGGCGCCTGCCATCATGCCTGGCTAGGTTTTTTGGGTTTTTTTTTTTTTTGTATTTTTGTAGAGAAGGGATTTCACCATGTTGGTCAGGCTGGTCTTGAACTCTTGACCTCAGGTGATCCACCCAACTCGGCCCCCCAAAGTGCCGATCACAGGCATGAGTCACTACACCCGGCCCTGTTTTGTTCTTTTAATTTTTGTAGAGAGAGAGTCTCACTATGCTCCCCAGGCTACTCTTGAACTCCTAGCCTCAAGCTCTTCTCCACCTGGACTTCACAAAGTGCTGGGATAACAGGTATCACCCTCCATGCCCAGCCACAAATTTATTTCTTACAATAATGGTGAAAGACATGTCTTCTGGATCCTTCCAGTGTGGGTGAATAGTTCTTAAATGACAATCCCTCTAAATTTTCAATCTTCCTAAGCCTTTGAGTATCTTCCTCTACATTAAACCAAGGCAGGTTTGGAATTTCTGATTTACTCATTATGACCCACCTTTGATCCATGTCTCAGCCAAATAGCTAGACAAATTGTTAGAGCTCTTCCTAACTCTCTGAGTTGCAATATTAAATGTAGAACCTCTATTTAGTAAGACCATATAAATAAATTTGGCCAGATCCAGTTTTATGTTCCTTCCATTATCCCATGCCTTCGATATCCATTCCCATACATGTTCCCAAAATTTTTGTCTGTATAAATTAGACATCTTAAGCTATTCTTTTGGAGTGTCGCACACTTCCTCATGGGTCACACTTTGTCCCTCACCTTAGGGGCCTGCTGGGATTTGAGTCTAGTTACAGGTCTAGAAGCAAAGAGGGTAGGTGGGGAAGGGTCCTGGGGAGCATCAGCTTTGTCCTGCATGGCAACTGCATGGAAACCATTACAGTTTCTTAGGCAATGCAGGGTTAGTCCTCTCAGATGGGATGCTTCCACCAGGGATGGGGAAACCTCTTTCACTGGCAAAGAAGATCCATCAGAATTTAGGGGCTCAATGTCCCCAGCTTCGTCAGGGTGATGAGGTTCATAAATATAAAAAAGAGGGCTTTATTTATCCTAAAGGGTTGTAAGCCTACAGGGTGGCCATTCTGATAGGCCAAGAAGCATAGCCTCCAGCCAGAAGCCAGAAACAGACACTTCAAGGGAGGGCCAAAGGGAAGAGAAATTTATGCTGAGTGGGGTGGCCAAATGTACATATTTAGTACGTTATAGGAGTGATGAGTTTTACGAAAGGATAAACATACTCATGTGCAATTGAGCTTCATGCTTCTCCACGGACCCCATGTTGAAAAATGTGGCATTAGGATGATCTAAGGGCAGAGTTTTTGGCCCTCTGGCATCAAAAGGTGAAGCAGAGAACAGGAAAACCCTCACTGCACTCTCTGTAGACTGGTCAGAACCACTTCGTATTCAAAGCTCTCTTATCAGACATAAAAGGAGGGGACAATATGAGACAGTTGGTTGATATCACTGGTAGAGTCTTTTGAAAGAGCTAGTTTCTGTTTAGCCCTTAGGTTAGAAAACCTAAACGGGTTAAGGAGGGAGGGGTGAGCATAAGGAGGCATGCCTGGCCTCATCCCATCACGACCAATAACTCAGTTTTCAAGGTTACTCTGGGGTCCGCTTTGCCAGGAGAGGGTCCATTCGGTCAGTTAGTGGGGGCTTCGAATTTTACTTTAGTTTACAAGGGTATAGCCTATTGCTCCTCGGCTAAAAACTTGCACAGCATGTTATTATAATGAATATTGTGTATTACAATTATAATACAATTATAATGATAACTATTTGTGTGTATCTAAACACATCTAAACATAGAAAAGGTACAGTAAAAATATGGTATAAAAGATTAAAAAGGCCGGGCGCGGTGGCTCACGCCTGTAATCCCAGCACTTCGGAAGGCGGGCGGATCACCTGAGGTCGGGAGTTCGAGACAAGCCTGAACAACATGGAGAAACCATCTCTACTAAAAATACAAAATTAGCCAGGCGTGGTGGTGTGTGCCTGTAATCCCAGCTACTCGGGAGGCTGAGGCAGGAGAATCACTTGAACCCAGGAGGCGGAGGTTGCAGTGAGCCAAGATCATGCCATTGCCCTCCAGCCTGGGCAACAAGAGCGAAACTCCGTCTGAATAAAAATAAAAAATAAAATAAAATAAATTTTAAAATGGTACACTTGTATAGGCCATTTACCTGAATGGAGCTTGCAGGACTCACAATTGTTCTGGGTGAGTCGTGAGTGTGAAGAGTGTGAGAATGAATGTGAGGGCCTAGGACACTGCCATACACTATCCTGTGTGATTGCCCAGTGGGCCTCTTCCTGCCCGCTGCACACACAAAATCAATTCACTGAGACCATGGCATTGCATTAGAGGAAGAGTTTAATTGATGCAAGGCTGACCATGCCACACGGTACATGAAGCTATTACTCAAATCAATCTCCCTGAAAATCTAGAGGCTAGGATTTTTCAAAGACAGTTTGGTGGGCAGGGGCCTACGGTATAAGTGCTGCTGGTTTGTTGGGGATGCAATCAGAGCGGTATGGCAAATGATCCTCATGCCCTGATTCCACCTCTGGATGGGGTCCATAGGACTGGTTGAGTCATGAGTCCAGCTGGCGTTTGCAGAAATGCCAAAATCTGAAAAGACATCCTAAAAGGTCAACCTTAAATTCTACAACATGATGTTATCTAGATGCATAATTGGGGAAGTTACAAATCTGGTGACCTCCTGAACAATGGTTGGGAATCACTTAATTATGCCTACGTTTTAGCAGAATTCAGGCCCCTTCCATAAGCTTAACCTGGTGGCCTTTCACTAGTTTTACAAAGGTGGCTTAGTTTGGGGACGGGCTATTATCCCTGCTTTAAGGTTAACTATAAACTACATTTCTCCCAAAGTCAGTTTGGTTTATGCCCAGGAATGACCAAAGATAGCTTGGAGGTTAAAAGCATGAGGGAGGTTGGGCATAGTGCTCACACGTGTTAATCGCAGCACTTGGGGAGGCTGAGGCAGGCAGATCACTTGAGGCCAGGAGTTCAAGACTAGCCTGACCAACATGGAGAAACCCCATCTCTACTAAAAATACAAAAATGAGTTGGGCATGGTGGTGCATGCCTGTAATCCCAGCTTCTTGGGAGGCTGAGGCACAAGAATTGCTTGAACCTGGGAGGCAGAGGTTGCAGTGAGCTAAGACCATGCTCCTGTACTCCAGCCTGGGTGACATAGCAAGACTGTCTCAAAAAAAGCAAGATGAAGTCAACTATATCAGATTTCTCTTACTGTCATAATTTTGTAAAGGCAGTTTAGTTGGACTCTATAAACACTATATGTTTAGGCTTTACTGAAGTTATAAATACATATATAATTTTCTTTTTTTTTTTCTTTTTTTTTGAGACGGAGTCTTGCTCTGTCGCACAGGCTGGAGTACAATGGCACGGTCTCAGCTCACTGCAACCTCCAGCTCCCAGGTTTAAGCAGTTCTCCTGCCTCAGCCACCCAAGTAGCTAGGATTACAGGCACCCACCACTGCGTTTGGCTAATTTTTGTATTTTTAGTAGAGTCGGGGTTTCATCATGTTGGCTGGGCTGGTTTCGAACTCCTGATCTCAGGTGATCCGCCTGCCTCAGCCTCCCAAAATGCTGAGATTACAGGGGTGAGCCACCGTGCCCAGCTTTTTTTCTGAGACACAGTTTTGTTCTTGTTGCCCAGGCTGGAGTGCAATGGCACGGTTTCAGCTCACTACAACCTCCACCTCCCGGGTTCAAGTGATTCTCGTGCCTCAGCCTCCCAAGTAGCTGGGATTGCAGGCGCCCAACACCACGCCTGGCTAATTTTTTTGTATTTTTAGTAGAGACAGGGTTTCACCATGTTGGCCAAGCTGGCCTCTAACTCCTGACCTCAGGTGATCCACCCACCTCGGTCTCCCAAAGTGCTGGGATTACAGGCGTGAGCCACTGCGCCTGGCCTATATATATAATTTTTGGTTTCTTTGCAAGACAGAGTCTCACTCTGTCTCGCAGGTTGGAGTGTAGTGTCATGATCACGGCTCACTACAGCCTCAACCTCCCAGGCTCAAAGTGATCCTTCCACCTTAGCTTCCTGAGTAGCTGGGACTACAGGCACGTGCTACCATGCCCGTCTAAAATTTTTTTTTTGTAGAGACAGGGTCTGTCTGTGTTGCCCAGGCTGGTCTCCAACTCCTGGGCTCAAGCAATCTTCCTGCCTCAACCTCCCTAAGTGCTAGGATTACAGGCATGAACCACTGTGCCCGGCCAATATAAGGCATGCAAAACTATACTAATTTTCCTTTCTGGATATATGCTGTATGTAAAGTATTAAAATAGGCATGGGATTGATAAATACCAAAGTCAGCAAAGTGGTGACCTCTGAGAAAAGAAAGAGGGAAATGCCCTCAGGAAGGGATATACCAGCTTTTCAAATGTATAGGTGATTTTTTTTCTTAACCTGGGGAAGTTATATTATCCTCTACTTTTCTGTGTGAATGAAATATTTCGTTTTTTAAAATTTTGCCCAAAAAGGGAGTAGGAGTAGGGAATTTGACAGACCTTTGTTTAAATTCTGTCTGCCACTTACTTGTAAAGGAACTTACCCGGGTTCTTAATTTTTCCAAGCCTCTGTAAGAGGACATCATCATAATAAATATTCTATTGCACAGTCAAAGCAAGTGAAATAATACGGATAAAAGTGCTTTATAAAGTGCAAATGCTGTAAAAGTATAAGCTGTAATTTTACAAGAATGCGCCACAAATTATTGTAACTAAGAGTTATTACAAGAAACTCGTAGTATTCCTTTGTTACATACTCTCACAGAACCTTGCTTGACCTTTTCCTTCAGAGCACTTACCCTCACTTGCAATAACACGTTCATTGATGCTATTATTTGTGCACCCTCCCACCGTGGTTCTGGGCTCCTGATTCTATTCCCAAGCCCAGCACAGTCCCTGGCACATGGTAAGTGCTGGACAGAAATTTTTTCTTTTTCTTTTTTTTTTTTTTTTTTTTGAGACAGAGTCTCGCTCTGTCGCCCAGGCTGGAGTGCAGTGGCGCGATCTCGGCTCACTACAAGCTCTGCCTCCCGGGTTCACGCCATTCTCCTGCCTCAGCCTCCCGCGTAGCTGGGACTACAGGCGCCCGCCACCACGCCCGGCTAATGTTTTGCATTTTTAGTAGAGACAGGGTTTCACCGTGTTAGCCAGGATGGTCTCGATCTCCTAACCTCGTGATCCGCCCGCCTCCGCCTCCCAAAGTGCTGAGATTACAGGCTTGAGCCACTGCGCCCGCCCTGGGGCGTAATCTTAACAGGATTACCTGTAGGAAGTGAGAATGGAAAGCAGGACCTGGAGATAGGACTCTGCTGTTTTACATTACTATACTGTTAGAACTTTTATCATAAACATGTATTAGTGCAAAACTATTTGAATTTTTAATTAAAATAATAAGTGTTAAATATGCATTTCTTAATTTCATCGCCTCTCGGGGGAAGATCACGTTTTACTACACGAAATTGCACGGAAAAGGGATACATGAAATAAAAGGAGCAATGACTGCTCCTGGGGCACTGGGCTTTCCACTGAACCTCGGGGAGTGAACGCGACTTTAACAGCCTAAGAATTTAAGAATGGGCCGGGAGGGGCCGTTAGGGGGCGCGCGCGAGGCGGCGCGGGCGTTCCCGCCTCCCCGTTACATGCCCCAGTAACCTCAGCGCCGGCGACCGGGAGTAACCTCGCGCGCGGGCTGTCCCCCCGCGCCCAGACTCTCGCCTGCTCCCGCCTCAGCCAATGGGAAGGCAGCGAACGGGCCGGCCGGTTGCTCGCCCGGGAGGACTCCTCCCGGGAGCACTTCGAACGGAGTTGAACGGTCGCCGGACCACGGGCTCAGACCTTTCCAATGGCAGCTCTGGGTCCCGACGCCAAGCCCCGCCCAGCCCTAGGCCTCCACCGTGTGCATTCTCGGCAGGAGTCACCTTTGCCTTACAAACCTTCAGACCCGCCCTCTTCCTACCTTGCCGCTCTAGGCCCCGCCCTCTGCGCGGGTCGGCCAATAACGGGGTGAGCTGGCGCCGCGGGGCGGGCCTCTAGCCAATGCGCACGCCGTGGGCGGGCCCCGAGCCGGAATTGGGGGTGAAGCGATAGCGTTTTGCCTGCTTTCGGGGCGCGCGGAGCTGGGGGGTCCCTGTGGGGCGCCCGGAGTTAAGATGGCGTCCTCAGCGGAGGGGGACGAGGGGACTGTGGTGGCGCTGGCGGGGGTTCTGCAGTCGGGTTTCCAGGAGCTGAGCCTTAACAAGTTGGCGACGTCCCTGGGCGCGTCAGAACAGGCGCTGCGGCTGATCATCTCCATCTTCCTGGGTAAGGACCCTCCTGCCTCCCTCCGCCCCTCGCGGAGTCCCCGGGGAGTAGGGGAGGAATGGGGACAGGACGGCCCTCTCTTCCCGGAGCCACCCGGGAGGGCTGTGCCGGGTGCGGGTGTGAATCCTGAAGCACACCAACAGCTATTGAGGGAAGACAGAAGTCCTGTCTCGAGTCTGGGGAGCTGTGCCCTCTGAACCTCTTCACCTTTCTCTTCAACCCCTGCCATGCCCTCTGGCCCCTCAGTCGGGCCCCCGCCCTCTTGTGCCAGGCTCTACCCGTGCTCCCACGACCTGTCTTTATTTGTCGCTCTGTTGAGTTCCACTGTCTGGCCATGTGTCCTGCTCTGTCATTAATAACCACCCCGCACACGCGCGCATCTTATCGGTAGGCATAGGGCCCCTAACTTAGGAATTTTAGCCCTTTCGTCCTTTTCAGCCCCATATTCCATATTTCATATTCTTAGTGTCTGTTTTGTTTATTGCCAGCTTGTATTATACTTTCGTCTCTTTTCTGTCCCGTTCCTACTATTTTCTTCTTATGCCATGTTGCTTTTTTTTTATTTTCCAAGCCACCTACCTGTCATTTACCCTGGAATATCATTTTAATGCTGGACTTGGGAAACAGGACTAACAACCTCCTTAAAATCGATCCATACTATTCCAAGCGTTTATTACACGTGTGGTTCAAAGGATGTGGTGTATCTGAATTTATGCCACAACAAGCTGCATTACAACTGGTTTATAGGCTTTTTTACCGCATCCTCACTCCATGGTTTAATACATGGAGGCAGCATAGTACAATGGAAAAAAGTATGGGCTTTGAAGGCAAACAAATCACACCCAGCCTTGTTGCTGCTCAGAAACTGAAGGACCCTAGGCAGGCCACAAAACCTTCTGGGGCCTAATTTCCTTATCTATGAAATGAGGACAACAGTGCTTACCACATAGGATTGCTATAAAGTCCTGTAGAAAGGCCAAGATTGGGAAGTACCTGTACATATATATACATAAAATTTAAGCAGTTGGAACGTTCTATGAAGGTTATGGAACTTTAGGAGAGGGTGGGTGGGAAGGATTAAGCAAAAGCTGTAAGTGGTGATTAGGAAACAGGACTGGGGCTAGAGCAGAGGGTTAGAGGTCTGAACCATGAGAAGTTTGAGATAAAGTTGGGCAGGAAAAGCCTTAAATGCCAGAGAGAAGTTTGGCGTTTATCCAGTAGAAGCACTGACATATAATATCACCAGAGGGTGTTAACCCAATCTAGATAATGGGATAGGCATTAATTCATATTTAAACAACCTAGCCTAATAGCATTGTTATTTGCCTATTACATATCAAACCAAGATCTTCCTTTCTTCCAAATAAAGATCACCTTTTTCTTCCTCTGTAGAATTGTAAGATTTTAAAGATGGAATGGAACTGGGGTTTTGCAATCTGCTCAGTGTCACCTAGACATCACCCAGATTTATCAGCACCCCAGTCTAGGGTTATTTGCACTACACCAGCTTTGAACTTCCTACTCTTTCATCCTTGTTTCTGACCCAGTTATTTGTTGACGTTGTAATTGGCGACTAGTGTTTACATTTGACAGGACGCAGTGGCTTATGCTTATAATCTCAACACTTTGGGAGACCGAGGTGGGAGAGTCACTTGAGGCCAGCCTGGGCAACATTTTATTTGTCTCTGCAAAAAAATTAAAAAAAATTAGGCCAGGTGCAGGTGCAGGGGCTCATGCCTATAATCCCGGCATTTTGGGAGGCCAAGGCGGGCAGATCGCTTGAGGTCAGGAGTTCGAGACCAGCCCGGCCAACATGGTGAAACCCTGTCTCTACTAAAAATACAAAAATTAGCTGGGCGTGATGGTGGGCACGTGTAATCCCAGTTACTTGGGAGGCTGAGGCAGGAGAATCACTTGAACTCAGGAGGTGGAGGTTGCAGTGAGCCAAGTTAGCACCACTGCACCCCAGCCTGGGTGACACAGCGAGACTCTGTCTCCAAAAAAAAAAAAAAAATTAATAAAAAAATGAGGTAGGCAGCGGGGTGCAGTGGCTCACGCCTGTAATCCCAGCACTTTGGGAGGCTGAGGCGGACAGATCAGGAGGTCAGGAGATTGAGACCATCCTGGCTAACACGGTGAAACCCCGTCTCTACTAAAAATACAAAAAATTAGCCGGGCGTGGTGGCAGGCACCTGTAGTCCCAGCTGCTGGGAAGGCTGAGGCAGGAGAATGGCGTGAACCCGGGAGGAGGAGCTTGCAGTGAGCTGAGATCGTGCCACTGCACTCCAGCCGGGGCAACAGAGCCAGACTACGTCTCAAAAAAAAAAAAAATGAGGTAGGCATGGTGGCTCATGCCATGCCTGTGGTCCCAGCTACTCCCGAGGTTGAGGTGGGAGGATCACTTGGGCCTGGGAGTTTGAGGCTACAGTGAGCCATGGCACCACTGCACTCCAGCCTGAAGGATAGAGCAAGACCCTGTCTCAAAAAAAAAAAATAGTCTTACTATTAGTAATTAGTTAGGAAACTGTTGGTTCTCAACAATAAATCGAGAATGTAACACAAGTAGCAACCAGTTATAAGGGGCAATCTGTTAAATGGAGTTAGGGCTGGAATTAGGACTTGGAATTTAACTTTTGTGTGTTGACATAACCTGCCTGTGCACTCCTGCTGGGCTATTGCTGTGTACTGTCATGGGGCATACAGCTGACTAGGAAATTGTTTTCTCCGTATCCCACTCCTTCTCTCATCTTCTCTCATTACCACCAATCCTCAAAGTAATAAGCACTTGGTGTAATGCATCTACCACACTCTGGAGCCCCCTTGCTCATTCTACCATTTCCCACACCCTCCCTTCCTGTCTCACATACACTGTTGCCTTCAGTAACTCATAGTATTTCTCATTTTCAGCTCAACTTGGGGCTTCAGCTTGCCTCCTATCAGGTATAGCTCATTCATGTGGACAGGTAGGATTGTATTCCTAGTAGGCATAGGTTAAATACATATATGTAAATATAAATTGATTAAGCTTGCTGTGTGCGTGGTAGGAGTGCATTTTCGTTGTAAATATGTTTCCCTTACAAAAGGTTATTACCACTTCTGTGTATTGTAACCTAGAAACCAGTAGACTTTCAGCAGTGGAGTTCCTGGTTCTTGAACCCAGCTCTCCCAGGGAACTGGGCTACTGGAGGAAATCCTTGCTGGAGGCACCAAGAAGCCTGTAGTTCAAAATGATTTCCCGTTCACTTTCCTGATTAGATGAATTCAGGTTAAAAACACCTCCCTAAATGCAAATACCCCAAGGGAAGAGTTAGCTATATCATTCACATTTTAAAATATACGTTTTAATCAGCTAGTCTAATTACTATTTTCCTAACATCTTTCTTTTGTTACGTCAGTTCTGTGTGCTGATCTTGGGGTGAAATGCAGAGCATTAAAGCACTAGCTTTCAAACCTTTTTGACTAAGACCCATCGTAAGAAATATGTTTTGCATTGTGACCCAGAACACACAGACATGTATATGTATACACGTATTTGAAACAAGTTTCAGGAAAGAATACTTTCCCTTAATAATAACTCACTAAGTTGATTTCATGGCTTATTAATGAGTTATAACAGTTTGAAAAATATTGAGTTAGAGGCCTGCAGTTTTTTTTTTTTTGAGACGGAGTCTCGCTCTGTCACCCACACTGGAGTGCAGTGGCGTGATCTCGGCTCACTGCAGTCTCTGCCTCCCAAGTTCAAGTGATTCTCCTGCCTCAGCCTCACAAGTAGCTGGGACTACATGCACACGCCACCACACCCGGCTAATTTTTGTATTTTTAGAAGAGGCGGAGTTTCACCATGTTGGCTAGGATGGTCTCAATCTCCTGACCTCGTGATCCACCTGCCTCCCAAAGTGCTGGAATTATCAGTGTGAGCCACCACGCCCAGCCGAGGCTCCAATTTTTAATATTCAATACTTCAAAGAAAAAGTAAGTTTATGTGGACTGCTGCACTGGAGTATTTTGAGCAGTCAGAAGACTATAAATGGAGTGTGTTTATGTTTGTGTTGTGTGTATGATTGCAAGGAGTTTGATGGAAGGATCCTGAAGAGGAATTTTGCCATGAGCCCTGGTGCTGGCAAATACTACCAGAAAACATCTCCCCTTCAACAACTTGGATCTCATCACTCCTTAATGTAACTGATACCATGAATTATTCAAATACATTTAGTAACATGCACCTACTACGGTAAAGCAGTATTCTTACCCTTGCAAGGGCAAGAGCTGTGGGTGTAGTATGAGTCATGGAGCCCTGCACTCAAAGGTATTATGGTCTGTTAGGGTACAAGAAATGGGCATAAGTACACTAATGACCCCAATAAATTTTAAGTGCCATAAGAGAGGTACAGAGCTTTATGAGATTTAAAGATGGAACATTTCATTGAAAGATGAGTAAGGTTTCAGCATAATGAGACAGTAAGACTTAAGGAATAGCATGAGCAGAAGCACTGAGGTGTGAATGTGGCAACACAGCCAAGGAACAAGTAGCCTAGTTAGATTAAAACAGGACTTTAGAGAAGTGATGGAAAATCAGGCTGGAACTGTAGGTTAAAGAGCCTTTAAAGCCAAGGTAAAGAGTTTGTACTCACATAAGTGATAGGGAAGACTGGAGATTTTTGAATGGGGAATAATATGACTGGAGCTGTATTTAAAAAGATAATACAGCCTGGGGTGTTTTGAAGTCAGCATAGACAAGTAGGCAAACTAAGGAGAAGGAAGTGATCTAGAGAGGAAGTTATAATGGCTTGGAGGCAGGCTGACTGCGCTGAGAGGAGAAAGTAGGGATCTCCTGTGACATATTCTAGGAATACCAGAACCTTTTGAAAGGCAGATTCTGTAGACACTGTCATCCCCACAGCTGCTCATGCCTGAAACCCAAGAATCAGCTTTGTTGCCTTTCTTCACTCCCCGCATCCCAGTCACCCAGTCCTATCAATACAACCTTTAGATTGTGTCTCAGATTCATCTATTCTCCATCACCACAGCCACCAGCCATCTGTCACCAGCACCACCCGAGTAGCCTCCTGACTGGTCTCTAATTCTGTTCTTGCCCCCTCAGTCCACTCTCCAAAAGCAGCCAGAGAGATCCGATCGTGTGCCTCTCCTGCTCAGAACCCTTCAGGGGCTTCCATACTGGCTGGTAAGCCCCTGCCTCGTCCCAAGCAAGCTGACCACCTTTTAGCCACATGACCTTTGTTCAGTTCCTCAGGAAAGGCATGAAGCCTTCCCTACCTCAGAGCCTTTGCACACGCTCACCTGCTGCCTGGAGTGCCCTTCAGTCACCTGACAAACTCCTTTTCATCTTCCTCTGAGAGTTCTTCCCTGACTCTCATGTTAAATTATGTCCCCTGTTACACTTTCTCATACTGACTGGAATTTCCTTCCAAGTATATATCACACTTTGTAATTATGTATTTGTAGATGAGGGCAGAAACCATGGAAGTTTTGTTTACCACAGTGTACCCAGAGTTTAACACAGTACTTGGCTTGTAGAAAAGGCTCGATAAATGCTTGTCGAATAGGTGAATGTGTGAATGAATGACTTGGCAACTTATTAGTTGGAGGATAAAGTTGTAATTTTAAAAAGACTCCATCCTCCTGCCTGAGTAGCTGGATGGGCTAAAGACAGAGTTTTAGGAGACAGTATTGGTATCATAACTGACTCAGGGAGGGAATGAAATGCCACGGAAAAGCTTATACAGAGAAGAGGATCTTATTCATGTTGATTGGGTATGTTAATATTGCTACCCCTTGATAATAGTAATAGCTGGCATTTATTAAGGATTTTCTGCGTGCCAGACATTGTCCTCAGTGGTAAACAGGCAGTTCCCCACCTAAACCTACCAGTTACCCGTGAAGTAATTATAGTACTGTTAAGATCTCCTGGTACAGACAGGAAAGTCAGCCGTACAAAGATTGAGTAACTTGCTTAAAGTCACACTCAGTTCTGCCTGACTCAAGTTCCTGCTCTTTACCACCGAGATTGGGAGGAGCATGCGGGGGTAGAAAAGATAAATAAATGCCCTTGGTGTCCTTTTCTCTTTTCACTCTCAGTGGTTAAACCGAGATGCAGTCAGCATATGAGCCACCTCTCAGCGTCCCAAGCTAGAGCTGGCCAAATGGAGCAGATGGCCACCCTGCTTAGTGTGAGTGTTCCCTAGTCTTCGCCATGATGGTGGCTTGGCTGTTAGACTGATCAAAAATTGCAACTGGGGGTAAGAATTCATTCCTCAGAGGTTCAGAATTAGCATCACTAAAGTTAGCGACCTTTAAAATCAAAGGAAGTCCTGCAGTTTAGTTCCCTTTGGACCAAAGTCAGGTCTGGCCCTTCAGAAAAAAATCCATTATTCAGTGCAAAAAGCTTTCTTCAGGTAGCACTGGAATCACAATATAAAGAGACCAAAGGTAAGCTAGATGAAAATTAAGCAGCATTAATGAAACAAAGAGACTTCTGACCATAACACAAAGCAGGGTCCAAAAATTCTACTACTGTAAAATAGGGAGATTGTCCTAAATGACTTTCAAGGACCCTTCCAGTTTTAAAAGTCTAGGTATATTACTCCTACATTTTTAGACTTTATTCTAGTTCATAGCCACAAATTTCATCATAATCTAAACCTTCCTGTTTGGGATTTTTTTTTTTTTTTTTTTTTTTTTTTTTTTTTTTTTTTTTTTAGACAGGGTCTCACTCTGTCACTCAGGCTGGAGTGCAGTGGTGCAGTCTCAGCTCATTGCAACCTCTGCTTCCCAGATCAAGCAATTCTTTAGCCTCAGCCTCCTAAGTAGCTGGAACTACAGGCGTGAGCCACCATGCCCGGCTAAATTTTGTGTGTGTGTGTATTTTTTGTAGAAACAGGTTTTCACCATGTTGCCCAGGATGGTCTCTAACTCGAGCTCAATCAATCCACCCACATCAGCCTCCCAAAGTGCTGAGATTACAGGCATAAACCACTGCCCCTGGCCAAGAATTTCTTTTACATACAATTTTCCAGGTCAGGCATGGTGGCTCATGCCTGTAACCTCAGCACTTTGGGAGGCCAAAGCAAGAGGATCACTTGAGTCCAGGAGTTCAAGACCAGCCTGGGCAACATAGTGATACCTCATCTCTACAAAAAGTGAACAGAATTAACTGGGCTTGGTGGCATGTGCCTGTAGTCCCTGCTGCTTGGGAGGCTGAGGTGGAAGGATCACTGGAGCCTGGGGTCCTCCCCTCAACTCAGGACGTTGAGGCTGCCTTGAGCCAAGATCATACCTCTACACTCCAGCGTGGGCAACAGAGCAAGATTCTGCTTCAAAAATAAATAAATGAATAAATAAATAAGTAAAATTTTTTTAATTATCCAGGCATGATGGCATGCACCTGTAGTCCCAGCTACTCAGGAGACCAAGGTGGGAGGATCATTTGAGCCCAGGAATTGGAGACTGCAGTGAGCTATGATGATGTCACTGCGTTCCAACCTAGATGACAGAAGAAGACCTCATCTCTAAAAATAAATATATATTTTTTTCCAACCACTTTTTATTTATACTCCAATGTCTTACATTTCATAAAACATTATGTTTTGAATTCCAATATAACTTTATTGTTAAACATGTTTATTTGCAGAAGCATGTATAAGTTAGGGTCCACGAGATTATTTGCATAAGCTAATTTACAAAAAAAATTACATAATCACTGACATGAAAGCATGTCTGGGCAGCCATGGGAGCTCATATGAGGCGTCCAGTTCAGTCGCCTTTTAAAAATATTTGCATTAGCTGGGCATGGTAGCATGTGTCTGTAGTCCTAGCTACTCAGGAGACTGAGGTGAGAGGATGCACCAGAACCCCAGAAGTCAAGGCTGCAGTGAGCCATGATCGCACCACTGCACCAGCCTGGGCAACAGGACTAAGGCCTTGTCTCAGTCAGTCAGTCAGTCAATAAAGGTATTTGGTCTCCTAAAAGAAAGTGGCATTTTAGCTGGGCCTTAAAGGGGATGGTAAGATTCTAGTCAGGTAGAGATGAAAGAGGAGGAGTTTTCGAGCTGCAAAGAGTAATCTGGAGGTCAGGAAGAGTAAGATCCTGTCTGTCCCAGAATCTAAGGAAAAAGAAAAAAAAATTTTGAGAAAAATCTGAGGACCAGCAAGTAGTCCTCTGTAGCTAGAACAATAGAAGATCATGAAAGAGCAGTAGAGAAAAACATGATAGGCCTTTTAGGTAGGTGGGGGTCAATGACAAAGTAAGGTCGTAATATGTGCATTGCCTTTAGAGACCTTCTGGCCTGGGTTCAAATGCTAGATCAAATAAATATGTTCTAGCTGTGTCACCATAAGCTCATTCCTAAACTTCAACTACCCATTTCTTCATATTGCTACAGGCCAATTTTACTAAAGAATTGCAATTAAGAGTTAAGCAATGTATCTAATAAATAATTCTTAGATTTATATTTCATTCATAACTAGCAGCAGTATTTTGAAACAGAATACAAAATGTGTATGAATTTTTAAAGTAATACAGTCATCAGAGAAATTTTCTATTTCTGGAAGACTGCTTAGGCATACTCTTTTTTGATGTGTTCATTCTCCTTTGATCTGGAAAAGTTTGAGAACTGTTGCTCACTAGGATGTTGGGAGGACTAAATAAGATAAACTATGTAAACACTTAACCATGCCTTAAATAATTGTTCTTCCCTTCCCTGTCAATAAATATTTATTTTCTCCCTTTCCAAGGAGACACAAAGTATGGTCTTGTGACCAACAGCGTCTGTATCTCATGGGAGCCTGTTAGAAATGCAAATTCTTTGGTCTACTCCAAAACTACTAATTGAGAAACTCAGAGGACAAGGCCCAGTAATCTGTTTCAGCAAGCCAGGTTATACTTATTACTCTAGAGTTTGAGGATTACTAATTTAGTATATTTCTTCCGGTGCCTATCTTGTAGTACTTAATGTCCTGATATTACCTTTTTGAAGTGTCATTGGCTGGGCGCAGTGGCTCACGCCTGTAATCTCAGCACTTTGGGAGGCTGAGGCAGGCAGATCACCTGAGGTCAGGAGTTCGAGACTAGCCTGGCCAACGTGGTGAAACCCATTTCTACTAAAAATACAAAAATTAGCTGGGCATGGTGGCACACGTCTGTAATCCCAGCTACCTGGGAAGCTGAGACAGGAGAATCACTGGAACCCAGGAGGCAGAGGTTGTTGTGAGCCGAGATTGCGCCATTGCACTCCAGCGTGGGCGACAGAAAAAAAAAGAAAGGTCATTATATCCAGTACTCTTTGGAATAAACAAAACTCTTAGATTCCTTATGATTTAGTTTTTCCCATTTGTAGGCCCGACAGATAGGAAAGTTGGGCCTACAAAGATTGAGTAACTTGCTTAAAGTCACAGTTCTGCCTGACTCCAGAGTTCCTGCTCTGGATGTTATTTGAAGAATAACGAGATGTTGTTGTTATTATCTTCACATTATTATTATGTTGATTATCATGATCATTACATACACCATCTGTTTCACACTTTTGATGAGAAGGTTAGATACAGAGGAGGTTTTGGTTTTTTTTTTTTTTTTTTTTGAGAGGGAGTCTCACTTTGTAGCCCAGGCTGGAGTACAGTGGTGCAATCTCACTGCGTTGCAGTATGGAGGTGCAACTCTGCCTCCAGGGTTCAAGCAATTCTCCTGCCTCAGCCTCCAGAGTAGCTGGGATTACAGACATGCACCACCACACCTGGCTAATTTTTGTATTTTTAGTAGAGATGGGGTTTCACCACATTGGCCAGGCTAGTCTCGAACTCCTGACATCAGGTGATCGGCCTCCGAAAGTGCTGGGATTACAGGTGTGAGCCATCACACCCAGCGGGGAGTTTTTAATAAGGTTATTGGACTAATAGCTCCATCTTTTTTGTGTTGCATCAGCCACCTTGAGCAATATAGCAGTCTCCTGATTGATCTCCTTACATTTCTTAATATAAGTGATAAATTGTGACTTGTAGATCTAACAAAAATTAGGTGCCCTCGTTGCAGCTGCCACGGAAAGCTGGTCTAATATCAAAGCAAACTATCCTTCTTCTCGAGCAGAGTTTTTAAGGTAGGAGTGTGTGTATATTGACATTTTCCTAGCAGTTGCTGAAGTTAAGGACCAGGAGATTTAGGGCCCACTTGGAGTTCTTATGGTGAAACAGTAATAGCTTCCTAGAGACCTTTAAAGCCTGTCTATAATTTGTATAGTTGAAAAGATATTGTATATATCATTATTTCTCCCTGCTTTCAAAACAGGAAGGGAGTGTGGAGAGTAACACACTAAAAAAAGGATAAGTAATTAGTTTCTGGGAGAGAATTTCCTTTTGGCCTCAAATGGACTGGTTCTGTAAGTTCCTCCCTTTTCAAGCAGAAGCTTTGAGGATAGTGAGATACGTGAAGCTCTGGACATCTTGAATGAGGTATTCTGTATTATTATACACCAAGTGTATAATAATTGTTAGTAATAGAGGCTTCTCATAGAAATGGCACTGCATTATAATTGTAGGGACAATTTGTCAGAGACTAGGTAGAAGATTATCAGACCCAAGTTTTGTTCTTGGCTTACATGAAGTCATCAAGTAGGCTATTTAAATGCTTCACTTTAACCATAGGCTGAGATTAAATTAAAAATAAAAAGCTTTTGTCATGGCTGGGCACGGTGGCTCATGGCTATAATCCCAGCACTTTGGGAGGCTGAGGTGGGCAGATCACCTGAGGTCAGAAATTCGAGACTGGCCTGACCAACATGGTGAAACCCCGTCTCTACTAAAAATACAAAAGTTGGCCGGGCGCGGTGGCTCAAGCCTGTAATCCCAGCACTTTGGGAGGCCGAGACGGGCGGATCACGAGGTCAGGAGATCGAGACCATCCTGGCTAACACCGTGAAACCCCGTCTCTACTAAAAATACAAAAAATTAGCCGGGCGAGGTGGCGGGCGCCTGTAGTCCCAGCTACTCGGGAGGCTGAGGCAGGAGAATGGCGTAAACCTGGGAGGCAGAGCTTGCAGTGAGCTGAGATCCGGCCACTGCACTCCAACCTGGGCGACAGAGCGAGACTCCGTCTCAAAAAAAAAAAAAAAAAAATACAAAAGTTAGCCAGGCATGGTGGGCACACACCTGTAATCCCAGCTACTCAGGAGGTTGAGGCAGGAGAATCGCTTGAACCTGGGAGGCGAAGGTTGCAGTGAGCCAAGATTGCACCATTGCATTCCAGCCTGGGGGACAGAGCAAGACTCCGTCTCAAAAAAAAAAAAAAAAAAAAAGCTTTTGTCAATTAAAGATGCTTTTCAGTACTGAGTATTCATGTTGCTATGGCATTTTTATAAGAAAACTGTACATGGTTATATCTGCTACCTAAAATAATATATAGTGAGATGGTAATTTTACAGGCAATTAAGAATTTGCTGGCCAGGCACGGTGGCTTATACCTGTAATCCCAGCACTTTGGAAGGCCGAAGTGGGTGGATCACCTGAGGTCAGGAGTTTGAGACCAGCCTGGCCAACATGGCAAAACCCCGTCTCTACTAAAAAAAAAATCCAAAAGATTAGCCGGGCATGGTGGCGGGTGCCTGTAATCCCAGCAACTTGGGAGGCTGAGGCAGGAGAATCACTTGAACCCGGGAGGTGGAGGTTGCAGTGAGCCGAGATCGCACCATTGCACTCCAACCTGGGCAACAAGAGCAAAAACTCCGTCTCAAAAAAAAAGAATTTGCTATCATAGCAGATCCATGTGTACATACTGTATGCAAATCTTAGGAAGATATTAGATCCCAGAAGGTTAAAGTTCTGATCTCTATATATTTGTATATGCTTTAAGGAGAAGTGGCATCCATGTAGATGTGGTAAATGGCTTATAACTCTCAAGGTTTCCAATTTCTGCTGTGGTAGCAATTCTAAATTAAGATGGACTTGGACACTACTCTGGATTACTGTCCCTAAATATCAACTCCTGTTTATAAGCCAGCAGAGGCCAACTGAAATAGTACCCATAAAGTTCCTCAGCATATCCCTCAGACAGAAGTGGGAAAGATTGATTAAAGTTGGAGTACAAACATATGGGGCCCTGACCAAAAATACTGAACCATACTGCTAGAAATCCCCATTCTTTAGCTAAAGGATAATCTGACTTCACTTTTAATTCTTCATTGACCATTGGTGTTCTGAAAGAATAGGAAATAATAGCAAAACATGGGAACTCCTAGATAGCATACATTTATTTTTAAAATGTATACTGTCGGCCAGGCACCATGGCTCACGCCTGTAATCCCAACACTTTGGGAGGCCAAGGTGGGCAAATCATTTGAGGTCAGGAGTTGGAGACCACCCTGGGCAACATGGTGAAACCCCATCTCTACTAAAAATACAAAAACTGGCCGGGCGCGGTGGCTCAAGCCTGTAATCCCAGCACTTTGGGAGGCCGAGACGGGCGGATCACGAGGTCAGGAGATCGAGACCATCCTGGCTAACACGGTGAAACCCTGTCTCTACTAAAAAATACAAAAAAACTAGCCGGGTGAGGTGGCGGGCGCCTGTAGTCCCAGCTACTCAGGAGGCTGAGGCAGGAGAATGGCGTGAACCCGGGAGGCGGAGCTTGCAGTGAGCTGAGATCCGGCCACAGCACTCCAGCCTGGGTGACAGAGCGAGACTCCGTCTCAAAAAAAAAAAAAAAAAAAAAAAAAAATACAAAAACTAACTGGGCGTGGTAGCACACACCTGTAATCCCAGCTACTCAGGAGGCTGAGGCAGGAGAGTTGCTTGAACCTGGAAGACAGAAGGTGCAGGGAGCCACGATCATGCCACTGTACTATAGCCTGGGAGAAAACAAATAAACAAAAAACACATATGGTCACCTTCCCAAGTAAACTGACCAACATCAGTTTAGGTTCACTGTAGGAGTGCCTTCCATAGGCCAGCGCCTCTCAGCCTTTCCACTAAGTACATTAAGATCCTAATAGTAATCATTGGGACCCAGGTCATCGTCTCACCAGAAGCTCCAGATTTCTTCAAGTCTTGGCCCTCTTGTTTTATATCAAAATTTTATGTGTATTATTTTTACATTTCAAAAATTCTCCCCAAATCATCAAGTAATATTGAGATGCTGATGTAGGAAAAAGTAGATTTCCAGCTGGTATGATCAGTGATAAATTGGACTTCATCAAAATTAAAAGCTTTTGTGCATCAACGGATACTATCAAAAAGGTAAAAAGCTATCCCACAGAATAGGAGAAAATATTTGTAAATCATGAGTCTAGTATTCATATGTTTAAAGAACTCTTAGAACTCAACAATAAAAAGATAACCCAATTTACAGAATGGATATGAATAGACAGTTCTCTAAAAAAGACATATACATGGCCAATAAGCTCGTGAAAAGCTGTTCAGTATCTTTAGTCATTAGGGAAATGCAAATCAAAACCACAGTAAAATATCACTTCATACCTACTAGGATGGCAATAATCAAAAAAGCACACACAGGTGTTGGTGAAGATACGGAGAAATTGGAACCCTCATGCATTGCTGGTGGGAATGTAAAATGGTGCAGCCACTTGTGGAAAATCGTTTGGCAGTTCCTCAAAAAGTTTACAGCTACCGTATGACGCAGCAATTCCATTCCTAGGGTTATACCCAAGGGAACTGAAAGCATACATTCACGCAAAAACTTGTACGCAAATGTTCATAGCTTTATCATAACAGCCAAAAGTGGAAACAACCAAGCTGTCCACCAGTTGGGACAAATTGAATGAGTAAACAAAATGTTATATGCATACAATGGAATGTTAATTCAGCCATAAGAAAACAATGAAATCCTGACAACATGCTGCGACACAGATGAACCTTGAGAACTCACTACATGAAACAAGCCAGACACAAATGGCCACATATTGTCTGATTCCATTTATATGAAATACCCAGAATAAGCTAATTCATAAAGACAGAAAATAGATTGGTGGTTGCTAGGGGATAAGAGGAAGGGTGAATTGGGAATGACCGCCATGCGGTACATGGTTTCTAATGTTCTGGCATTAGATAGCAGAGATGAAAATATTCTGGCGTTAGATAGTGGAAATGGTTGCATAACACTGAATATACTAAAATCCACTGAATTGTACACTTAAAAAAAGGAGGACTCTGCATGATCAAAGAAAAAAAATGCTTTGGGTGCAAGTAGGGATAGAAGAAACGGTAAGACTGGAAAGACAGATTGTGAAGGACTTTGAATGGCAAGCTAAAGAAGCTGGCTTTCATCTTGTAGATGGGAAGCCACCAGAGTATTTTGAGCAGGGGTGACATGTTTAACGTAGTGTTACAGGAAGTTTAATTTGTGAAATGAGTAAGAGATTCTATCAGCCAGGAGAGGTAGAAGGTTCTATAAAGTCAAATTGAACACCCGAAGTTTCAGATTTCATGAAGGACCCTGGGTATGTGTGTATACAGGTATGTATGGGATTCGTAGCCATCTAGGGTAGGCTGAGGTGCTAATATGAATACTGAAAACTAGAGAGGTCATATAGCAGAGTAGTCAAAAACAAAAACACTCGGAACCCACACGCTGTCTGGGTTCAAATTCCAGCTCGGCCACCTTCCAGCATTGTGACCTTAGGTAAGTCACTAACCCTGTCTGTGCTTCAGCTTCCTCTTCTGTAAGATAAGGATACCCACTCATCAAGGTTGTTTTGAGGATTAAGTGAGTTAATACATACAAAGTGTTTACAATGTCAAGCTTAAAGAAAGGTCCCCGAAAATGTCAGCTGCTAGTCTGAAACTCCAGAGCACGTTTGAGAGTAGCCCACTATTGTTCTCTGTCCCGAATAACCTATGAAGTAACAGTCCTGAAGTGTTAAAAGACAAAACAAATTTTTCTTTGTGAAAAATGACCCTTTAAAACAAACTCCATCTACTAATAATGAAGCTTAGTAGTAGTAAAATGATTATTTTTAGCCATAAAATGGGTTTTCTGTATGTTAACAAATATAGTATAGAGTTTGACAATATTCTTTGATATGAACCAGTCTCATACTTTCTGTACAGCACTGATTCTCTAAGTCAGATGCCAAGGCATGACCTCCCTTCAGGAATTGGGAATCTGCATTTTTAATAAGCATCCTAGGTAATTCTTATGCATGATACAGGTTGAGACCAGTGCAATGTACAGAAGTGGGAAAAATGGCTTGTGAAACTCAGTTGTATTTAGCACACTGTAGTAGACATAAAAATTGAAAACCCAACCTGGACAACACAGTGAGACCCAGTCTCTACTAAAATAAAATAAATAAGTGAACATTGAGAACCAATGGATAGTAGAATGTATTCAGTTCAGTGGGACATGAAACAATATTTTTGCTTAATTGAATCAAACATGTTAAAAAAAAAAAAAAAAAAAACCCACCCTACTCCCAAAGCACTCAATAAATTCTTCAGAGAGAAGGAAGAGCTTTTTGTACTACATTGCCTCTAAAATCTTTTTTTTTTTTTTTTTTTTTTTTTTTTTTGAGACGGAGTCTCGCCCTGTCGCCCAGGCTAGAGTGCAGTGGCGCGATATCGGCTCACTGCAAGCTCCACCTCCCGGGTTCACGCCATTCTCCCGCCTCAGCCTCCGAGTAGCTGGGACTACAGGCGCCCGCCACCACGACCGGCTAGTTTTTTGTATTTTTAGTAGAGACGGGGTTTCATCATGTTAGCCAGGATGGTCTCAATCTCCTGACCTCGTGATCCACCCGCCTCGGCCTCCCAAAGTGCTGGGATTACAGGCTTGAGCCACCGCGCCCGGCCTAAAATCTTGTAGGATAAGATATTTTAAGATAACTTAAAATCTTAAAGTTTTTAAGTCCAATTTTAATAACCAAATAAAATGGTTTTTATTTGAGCCAGTTTCAAGTTCTTAAAGTGACACGTAGGACTTAACAAAATCCATTATTTGTCATTTATGCTTTGCCCATTTTTACTTATTTCTTCATACTCTGAAGGAAAAAAATGCTACAAATATATGTTGATATATAAGACAGTGCATTCCACAAATATTAGAAAATTTGTTTTTTCTTTTTTTTTTTTTTTTGAGACGGAGTTTCACTCTTTTGTCCAGGCTGGAGTGCAATGGCACGATCTCGGCTCACTGCAACCTCTGCCTTCCGGTTTCAAGTGATTCTCCTGCCTCAGCCTCCTGAGCAGCTGGGATTACAGGCACCTGCCACCACGCCCGGCTAACTTTTGTATTTTTAGTAGAGACGGGGTTTCACCATGTTGGCCAGGCTGGTCTCGAATTCCTGACCTTGTGATCCACCAGCCTCCGCCTCCCAAAGTGTTGAGATTACAGGCGTGAGCCACTGTGCCCAGCCAGAAAAATATTTTTATAGAATTCAAACTTGTATTTTCTTTTGAAGGGCTATAGAAAGGGTGAGAGAACCCAACAACCACACTTATTCAAATTTATAAGGACAATTAGGAGTATTCTCATGGTTATCTTTAGAATCTTAGCAGGGTAAAAAAGAGTTTATTGTTTCATTTGCTGAAACTCCTGAGAAAAAGTCTCACCACGTTTGTATTCACAGAGATTAGATTTGGCAACTCTAAAGACAAGAGAAATTATCATGATAAGTGTTTGGAGGGGTTAGAGAGAAAATTAGTCACTTGGCAGTGTGGCAGGGCAACCTTTGGACAACCCAGTCCAGATTAGGTTAGAAGAGGAGTCGAGGACGTTTTGTCCACTGCAAACCAGTGCCACAAATGAAGTGGGAGGAGACGGGTTACCACATACTGGTTGGACTTATTTGAGAGAGAACCAGAAAGTATACAATCCCATAAGCATAAAAAATGGGGATAAAACTTCAAGTGTATATAAGGGTAAGAACAGGAGGAAACAATAACAGAGAGGGCAGGAGAGAGATCAGAAGGAATCAGACAGCCTGAGAAGAGCTGGGGGCTGAGTCCTGGCCTGGCCTGGCCGCTCCCCACTCCTCCGTCTGTGCCTCTGAGGGGCTTCAGTTGTCCCAAGTGAGAAACAGCTGTGCTAGATTGCTTCTACAATCCTTTCCACTCCTGGACCAAAACAGTTGCCCCTGCATCTAAAATACATAGCTTTAGCATATAAAATGCAGGTTACCTCAACTCCCCCCGACTCCCACATCTCACTCCCTTCCTTTCCCTGCCTGCCCCAATTCTGGCTGCATTCTGTTCTTGCCTCATATGGGCTCTTTTTCTCCTCCCCTTCTTTTCCAATGTCATGCAGTCTCTTGAACACTGGGTTTCAACCACTATACAGAAAAATGTTAGTGAAAAAGGAAGAGGGGTTCTATGCTGCGTGATTCTCCTTAGCCACGCACACTCCCTAGCCAGGCACACTAAACTAGGGGTGACAATGTATCACAAAGTCCAGACTCGCAGTCTTGCTGCCTCTTCTCCTCTTCAAAGTTTGTTTCGGAAGTACCACCCCTTGCACCTCACATCCCAGCTGACTCTGCCTACCTGTCAGCCCCAGCCCTCCTCGGGCCTGCCTCAGCCTCACAGCCAGGATCCTACCAACACCAACACTGCACCAAACAACCCTTCCCAAAAGCCCCACCGGAACTAATGTGGGGACTCTGCCTATTATTAGGAACACCTTGGATGAAGCCCCTGTCCGCAGAATTCTGGCAGGAGAAGCAGAGTTTTCAGGCATATGCCTAATTTTGTTGGGGTGGTGGTTGATTATTTTTTTTAAATCTAGGATTTCTGGGATCTGAAGCTTATACAATCTTGGATACCTTCTTTAAGAAAAAGAATACAAAAATATCTTCTATAAGTTTTACAAAAATATATGACCATGTGAGCACGTTGCTAGCTCCCGCCCCCACCCCACCCAGAGCCTTGGAAGGGGAGTGAAACCGAAGCTTTTTTAGCTTCATGGCAAATATGCTTCTTCCTGGGAGTACTGGGTACATTTACAGACCTGTATTTTTTACTTTCTATAGATTGAATTTAGTTAAGTCAGTTTTAAGCGGGCAAAGGCTAAAATTTCTCACCCCTAGGTGGCTCAAATTTCTGAACCTGAGATTTTATATCTTAAAATCCATTAAAAGAATACTCAATTTTTCAGAAGTTAGGTGTAGGTATGCTTATATAAAATATTTAGACATGCATAAGTATTTTAAGTGGCCTGAAGGAAGTACATGCATGCTGCTTTTGCAAATATTTTCGCTTTTTGTTTTTGAGATGGAGTCCCACTCTGTCGCCCAGGCTGGAGTGCAGTGGCCGGATCTCAGCTCACTGCAAGCTCCGCCTCCTGGGTTCACGCCATTCTCCTGCGTCAGCCTCCCGAGTAGCTGGGACTACAGGCACCTGCCACCATGCCTGGCCTTTTTTTTTTTTTTTTTTTTTTTTTGTATTTTTAGTAGAGACGGGGTTTCACTGTGTTAGCCAGGATGGTTTCAATCTCCTGACTTCGTGATCCACCTGCCTCGGCCTCCCAAAGTGCTGGGTTTACAGGCATGAGCCACCGCACCTGGCCAAATAGTTTCACTTTTAAGCTGCACAGCAGCCCTGCAAGATGGCTGGTATTTTCCCTGTTTCACAGATGAAGAAATTGAGGTTTAATGAATGTAAGTAGGCTGGGCACGGTGGCTCACACCTATAATCCCAGCACTTTAGGAGACTGAGGCGGGCGGATCACCCGAGGTCAGGAGTTCAAGACCAGCCTGGCCAACATGGTGAAACCCTGTCTCTACCAAAAGTACAAAAATTAGCCAGGCATGATGGTACACGCCTGTAGTCCCAGCTACTTGGGAGGCCGAGGCAGGAGAATCGCTTGAACTTGAGAGGCAGAGGTTTCAGTGAGCCAAGACTGCGTCACTGCACTCCAGCCTGAGGAACAGAGCGAGACTCTGTCTCAAAAAAAAAAAAAAAAAAAAAAAAAAGAATGTAAGTAATTTGCCCAAGCTGCAGAGCTAAATTTTAAACTAGATCATTCTGATTCCAAAGCCCAGATAATCTGGCTAGAAGTTGCCACCAGGGGATTTACTAATTTACAAAGAATTAGAATGCGATAAAATGCCCTGAGTACAGGCACCTGGAGTGTGATTTTTATCTTTGCTAGTAAAGCCATTTAGATGTCTTAAAGTACCTCAAAGTCAATCTGTTGCACCTGCTCTACTAAAACAAAGAAATGAGTCAACGGCCTCTTTTAGCTTTAACATGCTTTCTGTCTATACATTTTTATAGAATAATTTTTAGTTTTTGCAGCAGGTTTCACCAGTCAGCCAACAGGTGTGTATAACATCAATCACTAGCACTATACATCAGAAGTCTTGCTTATTAAGAGCACTCAGCTTAAATGGAGAAATTAAAGGCCTTTGGGACAGGTCAAGTTTAGGTTGTTTGGTTGGGTTGAGAGAGTAAAACTAACATTTCTTAAACTAACCCTTTTTCTTTCTTTCTCACAAGTAACAACCATCCAATAGCTTGCCTTTTTTTTTTTTTTTTTTTTTTTTTTTTTTTTTTTTGAGACGGAGTCTCGCTCTGTCACCCGGGCTGGAGTGCAGTGGCCGGATCTCAGCTCACTGCAAGCTCCGCCTCCCGGGTTCACGCCATTCTCCTGCCTCAGCCTCCCGAGTAGCTGGGACTACAGGCGCCCGCCACCTCGCCCGGCTAGCTTTTTGTATTTTTTAGTAGAGACGGGGTTTCACCGTGTTAGCCAGGATGGTCTCGATCTCCTGACCTTGTGATCCGCCCGTCTCAGCCTCCCAAAGTGCGGGGATTACAGGCTTGAGCCACCGCGCCCGGCTATAGCTTGCCTTTAAAATGTCCCCTCTATTGTTCCTCCACCAGACATTTTTGATCACTTGTCCCAGTTTCCATGAGTCCTGTATCACAGCTGTCAAAATGCTTGAGCTATTCAGGTGGAGATAACTTTCAGAAATGAATTGCTGAAGGGGACGGAGTGCCCGAGAATTAGATTAACAAAGAAAGTACACCTAAATTTAGCATTAAAATGAACTTCTAGAATATTTTTCAATAGGAAGATAAGCAAAGATAAAAATGGGTGTGCTTATGTCTATAAACAGGTGCTGAAGCATAGATTGTTATCTGGAAATCAAAGAATAATAGAGCTGTAACTTTAAAAGAGCACACAGCTGGTTATTAGTGATTCACTCCCAGGTCACTGCCAAGTGCCAAGGCATGTGGCAAGAGCAGTAGAATGGAAATCAGGTGATGTGGATTCTAATTTGAGCTCTGCTCTGTTAACCTTGGGCATGCCAGTTATCCCCTTCCGGCCTTAGTTTCTTATCTACCTAATGAAGGGTTTGGAGCAGGTGATTCTTCAGTTCTAAGAATCCGTATTCATGGATAACTGTTTAGCATATGACTCAGCCCAAGGTGTACAGGATTGCTGGAGTGTGGAAGGTATGTTGGCTCCTGCCCTTACTAGCAACAAGGCTTAATCTAGTGAACAGAAAGGATCAAAGGTGGCTATATCCCCACCTCAATGTCCATGATCTACAAGTGCTCTTCCAGCTGGCAGAGTGTGTCAGTAATGAGATTTTGTATCTCATTATATGAAGTTCTAAGCACTGAGCCTAATCAGTTACCCATCACTTAAGTAAACAGTGTCAGGCAAAGCTTAACTCTCCTTCCTATTTTTCTTTGTCTTCCTTTTCTCTGGAAGCTCTCTAACATAAGGAACTTCCATTTTGGTGAAAGAATAGAAAAGTTGAGGGACAGGCCAGGTGTGTTGTCAGTAAGACTGATCCAGCTGATTGGTTTGCCATTTAGATTGCATGGCAGACATCTGCCATAAGCACTTAAAACACACCTTCAATAGACATTAAAAAGCACACACACGGCCAAACACAGCAGCTCACACCTGTAATCCCAACACTTTTCGAGGCTGAGGCGGGAGGATTGCTTGAGCCCAGGAGTTCAAGATCAGCCTGGGCAATATAGCAAGACGCTATCTCTACAAAAAATTTAAAAATTATCTGGACATGGTGGCACGCTCCTGTGGTCTCAGCTACTCAGAGGTCTGAGATGGGAAGATCACTTGAACCCAGGAGGTCAAGACTGCAGTGAGCCGTGACTGCACCATTGCACTCCAGCCTGTGTGACAGAGCAAGACCCTGCCTCAAAACACACACACTGACTAGGCACGGTGCTCATGCCCAGCACTTTAGGAGGCTGAGGCAAGTGGATCACTTGAGGTCAGGAGTTCAAGACCAGCCTGGCCAACATGGTGAAACCCTATTCTACTAAAAATACAAAAATCAGCCATGTGGCCAGGCACGGTGGCTCTTGCCTGTAATCCCAGCACTTTGGGAAGCCGAGGCAGGAGGATCACCTGCGGTCAGGAGTTCGAGACCAGCCTGACCAACACGGTGAAACCCTGTCTCTACTAAAAATACAAAATTAGCCAGGCATGGTGGCACATGCCTGTAATCCCAGCTACTCGGGAGGCTAAGGCAGGCGAATTGCTTGAATCCAGGAGGCAGAGGTTGTGGTGAGCTGAGATCACGCCATTGCACTCCAGCCTGGGCAGCAAGAGCGAAACTCCGTCTCAAAAAAAAAAAAAAAAAATCAGCCATGCGTGGTGACACACAGTTGTAATCCCATCTACTTGGGAGGCTGAGGCAGGAGAATCACTTGAACCTAGGAGGCAGAGTGCAGTGAGCCAAGATTGCACCACTGCACTCCAGCCTGGGCAACAGAGTGAAACTGTGTCTTGAAAAACACACACACACACAATTTGCTGTCGTTTTGGGGGCATGGTGGCACATACCTGTAGTCCTAGCTACTTGGGAGGCTAAGGCAGGAGGATCACTTGAATCCAGGAAGTTGAAACTGCCGTGAGCTGTGATTGTGCTGCTGTACTGCCTGTGCAACAGAGTGAGATACTGTCTCAAGAAAATAAAAAAATAAAGAAATAAAAACCAAGGTTTAGATGGCAACTTTAAAATGTGAAAGGAGGATATATAGTTTTTCAAAATTATTCTAGGAGCTGTGCCAGCAAAAAGGTTTGAAGACATTATATCAGTGGCGTAAACATCTTTAATTTGTCCTTTTCCTTATCCTACACCTGGTCAATTGATTTTTTTTCCCCCATTTATCAATTTCAGACTCTGCTTGGTTTTTCACTTTCCCATCCATTTTGTTACAATATTTTCCCCTCTTGAAATTAGTCCAGGCCGGGCGCGGTGGCTCAAGCCTGTAATCCCAGCACTTTGGGAGGCCGAGGCGGGCGGATCACGAGGTCAGGAGATCGAGACCATCCTGGCTAACACAGTGAAACCCCGTCTCTACTAAAAATACAAAAAGAAATTAGCCGGGCGTGGTGGCGGGCGCCTGTAGTCCCAGCTACTCCAGAGGCTGAGGCAGGAGAATGGCGTGAACCCGGGAGGCGGAGCTTGCAGTGAGCCGAGATCGCGCCACTGCACTCCAGTCTGGGCGACAGAGCGAGACTCCGTCTCAAAAAAAAAAAAAAAAAAAAAAAAGAAATTAGTCCAGTCTCTTGGAGTGAATGCCCCATGCTCTTTCCTACCTCTGTGTCTTTACTACATTATCCTCCCTTGGAATGCCGTCATCTCCTCTGTTCAAGAACTACTACTCCCGACTACTATGGTCGAGATTGATTTCTCTTTAACCTCTGCAACATTGGCTATTCCATACAGTTAGCACTTAGCATAGAACATCATCGTTTGATTTTGCTCCTTAAGAACAGAAAGCACCTCTTAAAATTCTACCATATTCTCCCTAATGCCTAATGCAATGCTAACCACATAGTGGGTGCTTAATAAATACTATATTGACTGCCTAGAGTACAGAGCACTTGTTCACTCATTCGTTCGGCCATTCAGCTAATACTTTTTGAGAAATATCGTGTACCAGGAACTGTACTCGGCACTGGGGTATGGTAGGGACTAAAGTAGATGACAATCCCTGCTTTAAAAGACTGAAAAGTAAAATATATGGTATGTCAAAAGGTAGTAAGTACTGAGAGGAAAAATAGAAAAAGCAAGAAAGAAGAACAAGAAGTGTGTGATGGGGGAGGGCTACAGGGTGGGGAGGGGTAGTGTTGTATACAGTTCTAGATAAGATAGTTAGGGAAGTCCTCACTGTTATCAGTGAGAACTTACGGTGACATTTTACAAAGGACCTGAGGTGTAGGAAGGACTTGAGCTTATCTGTGGAAAGAGCCTTCCAGGCAAGGAATTTATCATGTGAAGCCACCAAGGCTGGACCTGCCTAAATTCCAGGAAGGGAGGGCTTTGGGGCTGGAGCAGAAGGGTGGAGGCCAGATTGAGAGGTGAGTCAGAGGACAGTGGGGCCCGGGCAGAGGGACAGAACCTGTGGGTGCTGGCTGCACTCAGGCTTTTGATCTGCGTGAGAATGGAGGCCTTGAAGGGGCTTTGAGCAGAGGAGTGACCTGCTGACTTAAGTGGAATAGAACCCTCTAGATGCTTCATTAAGGCTAGACTGAAGGGAGGCAAAGGCAGAAAGGGTGAGATTGATCAGGAGGCAACTATATAATGATAATACATTGAATATAATAATGGCATTAATAATGATAATAATCCAGAGATAGTGGCAACTCGGACCAGGGGAAGCAGTAGAGGTGGAGAGAAGTGATCAGATTTCGGATTTATTTTGAAGGTAGAACAGACAGGATTGCTGACTCTTGAGTAGTCAGCTGGGAGCTATTGATGGGTTCTGAGCAGGAGCTGAAGGAATATGACCCCAGACTGCTGGGAAGACTTGGTGCAGGCAGAGATCAGGTAGGAGGCCATTGCAAGGATTTAAGGGTGAGATCCCTAAGAGTTATTTCATGGCTAGATACAGAGAACCAATATGAAGAAGGAAAATACTTTTTTTTTTTTTTTTTTGAGATGGAGTCTGGCTCTGTTGCCCAGGCTGGAGTACAGTGGGATGATCTCGGTTCACTGCAACCTCCACCTCCTGGGTTCAAGCAATTCTCCTGCCTCAGCCTCCTGAGTAGCTGGAATTACAGGCACGCACCACCACGCCCAGCTAATTTTTGTATTTTTAGTAGAGATGGGGTTTCACCATGTTGGTCAGGCTGGTCTCGAACTCTTGACCTGGTGATCCACCTGCCTTGGCCTCCCAAAGTGCTGGGATTACAGGCGTGGAACCACCACGCCTGGGCAGGAAAACACATTTTTTTAATGTTGTGTGACCTGGAGAATGGTACCACTGTTAATTTTTTTTTTTTTTTTAATGGAATTGTTTCTATATTTGGAGGCCTTTTTGCAGACATGTGATTTGAGTTTAGGAAATGGGATTGTACAAAGAAAAGAGATGGAGACAAAACTGGATGAGGGTTTCGCACTGGGTGTCCCATCCACAGGCCTCAGCAGCCCTGCCACGGATCTGCCCGATTCTTTCGCATCAAGAAGTTGATCTTGCGAGCCATTTCCATGTTGTAGATCCGCTGGCACCTTTCATAGCTTTCCCTCTGTCGCCGGCGGCATGGCTTCTCATAATACCGCCGACGTTTAATGTCCTCAATGAGCCCATCCATAGTGAGGATTCTGTTTAGGATCCTGTATGCACCTTCCACGTTCCCTTCCTGTACCATCACAGTCCTGGCGATGAACTTCAGATGTTTTGCCATGACCTTGGATTTAAACCTTCACTCTGTAGAGCCTGGCCTCCTCACTACCGGAAGCGGAAACTGACCACTGTTAATTTTTTTTAAAAACCCAGAGAAGTCTGATTTAGGGAGAAATTTATGCCTTAGTTATACAAAGTTTGAGATGGTAATGAAATATCAAATTAAAACTGTCCTGCAAGGAAGTAGGAAATGTGGAACTGAAACTTAAAGAAGTTAGAACTAAAGATGTGGATCTGTCTTTGGCATAAAGATTATATTAAGTTACTTGAGAGTAGGTGAGTTTCCAAGAAGCAGTGTAGCAAGACTAGTGAAGGGCCAAGACTGGATCCTGGAGGTCAGCAACATCTAGGAGCCAGAAAAAATGCCTTTGGTGAAAGAGACAGAAAGTTGGGTCTATTCAAATTGTAGTCAGCCAACCCATGCCAGAAGTAAGCACAGAAAGTAAGGGTGAACATTGGCCAAGCACAGTGACTGATGCCTGTAATCCCAAAGTGTTGGGAGGCCAAGGTGGGCAGATTGCTTGAGCTCAGGAGTTCGAGACCAGCCTGGGCAACATGGTGAAACTCCAGCTCTACAAGAAATTAGCCAGTCCTGTGTACACCTGTAGTCCCAGCTACTAGGGAGGCTCAGGTGGGAGGATCGCTTGAACCTAGAAAGTTGAGGCTGCAGTGAGCTGTGAGCATGCCACTGCACTCCAGCGTGGGCGACAGACCGGTGACTCATGCCTGTAATCCTAGCACTTTGGGAAGCCAAGGCAGGTGGATCACTTGAGGTCAGGAGTTCGAGATTAGCCTGGCCAATATGGAGAAACTCCATCTCTACTGAAAATACAAAAATTAGCTGGGCATGGTGGTGCACACCTGTAATCCCAGCTCCTCAGGAGGCTGAGACAGGAGAATCACTTGAACTTGGGAAGCAGAGGTTGCAGTGAGCCAAGATCATGCCACTGTACTTCAGCCTGGACAACAGAGAGAGACTCTGTCTCAAAAAAAAAAAAAAAAAAAATGGATTCCAGGAGATCCATTCCTAGGTATATACCCAAGAAAATTAAAAACATAAAAATATATGTTCACACAAAAACTTGTACGTGGGCTCATACCTGTAATTTCAGCACTCTGGGAGGCCAAAGCAGGAGGATCATTTGAGGCCAGGAGTTCAAGACCAGCCTAGGCAACATAGTGAGACCCTGTCTCTGCAAAATGCATGAATGTTTGTAGCAGTATTCTTCATAATGCCTGAAAAGTGGAAACAACCCAATTGTTCGTCAACTGATGATGAATGGGTAGATCATATGCAGAGCATCCAGGCTGGGCGTAGTGGCTTATGCCTGCAATCCTAGCACTTTGGGAAGCTGAGGTGGACAGATCACTTGAGCTCAGGAATTCAAGACCAGCCTGAGCAACATAGTGAGACCTTGTCTATAAAAAAGTTTTTAAATGTTAAAAAAAAGGAAAAAAAATGCAGAGTATCCATACAAAGGAGTATTATTCAGCCATAAAAAGGAATGAAGTGCTGATACATGCTACAACATGGATGAACCTTGAAAACATGCTAGGTGAAATAAGCCAGACACAAAAGTCTACATATTGCATGACTCCATTTATATGAAACACCTAGAATAGGCAAATCTATAGAGACATAAAGTAGATTAATGGTTGCCAGGCTCTGGGAGTTAAGAGAGAATGGGAGATGACTGCCAACGTGTATGGGGTTTCTACTTGAGGTGATGAAGATATTCTAAAATTAGATAGATAGTAGGGATAGTTTCACAACCTTTTTTTTTTTTTTCCTTTTGAGTTGGAGTCTTGCTCTGTTGCCAGGCGCAATCTCAGCTCACTGCAATCTCTGCCTCCTGGGTTCAAGCAATTCTCCTGCCTCAGCCTCCGAAGTAGCTGGGATTACAGGCGCGCACCACCACGCCCGGCTAATTTTTTGTATTTTAGTAGAGACAGGGTTTCACCATGTTGGCCAGGATGGTCTTGATCTCCTGACCTCGTGATCTGCCCGCTTCGGGCTCCCAAAGTGCTGGGATTATAGGCATGAGCCACCACACCCGGCCACAACCTTTTGAATATACTGAAAAACATTACATTTTACACTTTGAAGGGTGAATTTTATGGTAAATTATATCTCAGTAGAAAAAATCCAGGAAACTGTATATAGTCAGCCCTCCGTATTTGTGGGTTCCACATTCATGGATTCTAAACTAATAATACAATAATAAAAATATAAATAAAAAACAATATACTATATAGCAGCTATTTTCAATAGCATTTACATTATATTAGGTATTATGAGTAATCCAGAGATGATTTAAAGTGTATGTGAAGATATGTATAGGTTACATGCAATACTACACCATATTATATAAGGGACTTGAGCATCTGTGGTGTTTGCTGGGAGTGCTAGAACCAATCCTTCATGGATACCAAGAGATAACTGTATTCAAAACTAATGAAACCAGTGAAAGAGAAGTTTCAGTAAGAATGAAAACACAGCAGGGCTGTCAAGGAAACTAGGGAGGAAGGAAAGACTACTGGATTTGGGTATTAGAAGATAAAATATTCAAACAAAACATCATTCCATATTAGCATGCAGTCCACAGACTACTCCTAAAAGTTCTGAGACCTCTTTAAGGAATCCCTTTGGGGTAAAAATTATTTTCATGATACTACTAAGATGTATTTGTCTTTTCACTGTGTTAACACTTGCACTGATGTTGCAAAATGGTGGTGGTGAAACTGCTGGCGCCTTATCACAAAGCAAGACATTGGCACCAAACTGTACTGATCACTGCATTCTTTACTGCCATGCACTCACAACCAAAACAGCCAGTTTCACTTAAGAATCCTTGATGAAGTGGTAAATTTTTTCTGGTTTTTTTTGAGTCAGGGTCTCACCCAGGCTGGAGTGCAGTGGGACCATCACAGTTCACTGCCACCTCAACTTCCTGGGCTCAGGTGATCCTACCTCAGCCTCCTGAGTAGCTGAGGCTACAGGTGTGCACCACCACACCTGGCTAATTTTTTTTTTTTTTTTTTTTTTTTTAGAGTTGGGGTTTCACCTTGTGGCCCAGGCTACATATTGTTAATTTTATCAAATGTCAGTCCTTGAATAAATCTTTTTCTTCTTTTAAACTGGTATACACCACCACACCCGGCTAATTTTTGTATTTTTAGTAGAAACGGGGTTTCACCATGTTGGCCAGGCTGGTCTGGAACTCCTGACCTCAAGTGATCCACCCGTCTTGGCCTCCCAAAGTGCTGGGAGGCATGGGTCACCTTGCCTGGTCCTGAGTACATCTTTTTAACCTTGTTTGAAGAAATAGGAAATATGCATTAACCACTTCTGCTGCACACTGGTAGAGTACAGTGGTTGTCACAAGGAAAAGCATTTGGGCGATTATTTGAGTTGCATATTGATTTAGCAGCTTCTTTTTTCACTGACCACCATTTTTACTTGAAAGAATGATGGACAAACTATGGTTTTATTTAGATTTAGGCATCTGGCAGACAGTCTTTTGAAACTGTATGAAGTGAGCCTGTCACTTCAAGGTAAACAAATGACAATATTTGTAGCCAGTGATAAAATCTACACTTTCAAGTAAAAATTAGAATTTTGGAAAACTTGTATCCACTCCCATGAGCTTGACCACTTGCCAGTATATAAGGACTTTTCTGCTGAAATCAATGGTGAAATTTAAGGAATATGATTTTTTTGATATGTATTCTAATGAAATATGTCAGTATTTAGAAGATCTGCCTAACGACAGTGAACCAGTATTTTCCAGTGACCCATGTGTGATGTTACAAAGTCATGCATGGTACAATATCCATTCAAAGTGCAAGAGAAGCCAATGGATTTTTTTTTTTTTTTTTTTTTTTTTGAGACGGAGTCTCACGCTGTTGCCCAGGCTGGAGTGCAGTGGCGCGATCTCGGCTCACTGCAAGCTCCGCCTCCCGGGTTCCCGCCATTCTCCTGCCTCAGCCTCCTGAGTAGCTGGGACTACAGGCGCCCGCCACCGCGCCCGGCTAATTTTTTGTATTTTTAGTAGAGACGGGGTTTCACTGTGGTCTCGATCTCCTGACCTTGTGATCCGCCCGCCTCGGCCTCCCAAAGTGCTGGGATTACAGGCTTGAGCCACCGCGCCCGGCCAATTTATTTTAATTTTTATTTTTTGAGACAGAGTCTCAAAAAAACCCAACTTTGTTGCCCAGGCAGGAGTGCAATGGCATCATCATAGCTCGTCGTCGCTTCTGTCTCCCCAGACTCAGGTGATCCTCCTGCCTCAGCCTCTCAAGTAGCTGGGACTACAGGCATGTGCCACCCACCCCACCCAGCTATTTTTTTTTTTTATTTTTTGTAGAGACAGAGTCTTGCTTTGTTGCCCAGGCTGGTCTCAAACTCCTGGGTTCAAGTGATTCTCCCGTCTCAGCCTCCCAAAGCGCTGGGATTACAGGCGTGAGCCACCACTCCCAACCAGATTTACCAGACTTAATGGAAAGAGCCCATTTCTGTTTCTTCAGATGAAACCTCGCAACTTTAGGATTATAAGTAATCTCAACAACTATTGTTCAGGAAATAAGAAAACGTTCCCACTAGAAATGCAGGTTGTGATAGATCTGGTCCCTGACACAAACAGCACTTGGAACTGAGTGAAGTCCAGAGACTGAAGAATACAGTTCTATCCACTCCCTGTGCTTGACTACAACCCCTGAAGAGGTCTGGTGCAAATTAAATGTATCCCAGCAGCTGCTTGAAAGACCACAGCATTTTGAATGCCCCTAGCATTAGGGCTTATAGAGCTCCCATTCTAGTAGAAGAGCCTCAGGTTTGGAGTGTACTAAACGTCATCATCCTTCATCTGCTAATAAGTTTCTGAAGGCCCTGCTTTAAACAAACAATCAAAAAGAAGGAACAGTTACAGAGCTGCCAAACAAGTTCTTACAAACCTCTGGTCTGTTACAAACCCATCTGGTGCTAATAAAGGCAAGGCATCAACCCCAATCTCCAAGCCGAGAATTTTATCCTCAGGACTGAGTACTGCAACCTGCATCCGGATGATAGTGGGGCTGTCAAAGCCGTGTGTCGTGCTGTTAAAAGTGGAGGTCCTTCCCACTCAGACCCACAGAAGCCAACTCTGATGAGTGGGAGGGTGAGCAGGAGGGGCTTCGGTCATTTTTCATAGATTCTTCAGGTAACTGTAGCCACCATATTAAGCATTGGCTCCCATAAAAAAGCATTAAGGCCCAGAAACCTCTTGTAGGGTCACACCCTCCCTAAAAACCGCACATCCCTGAAGTGGTGGCTGGGCAGCCAGGCTCCAAAGCCTGCTGAGCTGAGCTGAGCGGCAGCCAAGAGCAAGGTTTGGTGTTTACACACTCAAAATCAGCCTGGGTTGTCACAGCAACTCACCCCAGCACAGTTCTTCCTTCTCCACGGCGGCTTCCTTCCAGGCTTTGCTGTTCTCTGTCACCGTCTTAATGTTCCTGGTAACCTGGCCTGCTGCATTCTTTTTATTTTTCTCCCAATTCCTCCACCTTCTTGTCATGTGTTTGCTAGTGTGCAATACTTCACCTGTTTGGAACTCAACAACGTCCCCTCCCGCAAAACGCACCTGAAAGCAAGAAATAGCACACAAGACCTCTCAGTGGCCAGAACAGATGTGCACTAAGGCCTGTGCACTAAGTCCATAAGGAAAGCACCCAAGCCCCCTGCTTTTGTCTTAAAATCTTTTTTTTTACACCTTTAAAATAAGATTATGGTTTTTAAGGCCTGCAGTAAATTGGAAGTAGGGAGAGGAACTATTGCCAAGCACCCCGGAAGTTCAAGAGGTGACTATTAATCCCAGAGTAGCAAGGAAAGGGACAGACAGGCTATAAGAAGTGGACACAAGAACTCAGAACTCAGGACAGTGTAGGCCTTATTAGAGTCAGGCAGACAATTTCACATACCTCAGAACGTCATAAAGCGATCATGACATTACTCTGGAATAGCTATGATCCAGACACCTAGAAAATGTTAAACTAGATTCAAGTTAAAGAGGCAGAGTAGAATGTGTAGTGTTTTTTAATTTCAAGCATTCCAAATGGTTAAGGGTTTTCATGCTTATCTTTAATAAACTTAGACATCTAGAACTTATGAGTGCTCTAGATAATTATCTATTCTTTTATATTTTTATTTATACCCCATTACTTAAAAAAAAAAAAAGTAAAAATAAAGCAAAAGATTGAAGACATTGACTTTTAGTCTATATAGTATCTAGTTCCTGGCTCTAGTTCTTAGCAATATTTGCTGCTAACCTGGTGTTCTATCTCTGCCAAATTTCTGCCCGTATGAAATGTATGAGACTTGATCCTATTTTCTTGCTCATTCATCTGCCTGAAAGGATCATAGACTTCTCCACCTCCCTTGAGCTAGTGATCCTATATCCCATCATCTCAGTCAGCTAGAAAATGAACCATCACATGCCACCTCCTCCCAGTTACATGCTCCATAAACAGAATACCTGGCATATAGCAGGCATTTACTAAACACTTGGTCAATGAATACATGAGCCTGTAATCCACAAGATATCGGTAGAATTAACTACAGTTGACCCTTGAACAGCACAGGGCCTATGGGAGCCCACCGCTTGTACAGTCAAAAATCCTCATAAAATTTTATTTATTTATTTATTTATTTTGAGACAGAAAAAAAAATTGCCCAAGCTGGAGTGCAGTGGCGTGATCTCAGCTCACTGCCACCTCTGCCTCCCAGGGTCAAGCAGTTCTGCCTCAGCTTCCCAAGTAGCTGGGATTACAGGCGCCTGCCACCATGCCTGACTAATTTTTGTATTTTTACTAGAGACGGGGCTTCACCATGTTGGCCAGGCTTGTCTCAAACTCCTGACCTCAGGTGATCCACCCTCCTAAGCCTCCCAAAGTAGGGGATTACAGGTGTGAGCTGCCGCACCCGGCCCACACGTATAACGTTTTGGTTTTTTGTGTTTTTTTTGAGACAGAGTCTCGCTCTGTCACTAGGCTGGAGTGCAGTGACTCAGTCTCAGCTCACTGCAACCTCCGTCTCCCGGGGTCAAGTGATTCCCCTGCCTCAGCCTCTTGAGTAGCTGGGACTACAGATGCGCACCACCATGCCCAGCTAATTTTTTGTATTTTAGTAGAGACAGAATTTCACCGTGTTAGCCAGGATGGTCTCGATCTCCTGATCTCGTGATCCGCCTGCTTCGGCCTCCCAAAGTGCTGGGATTACAGGCATGAGCCACCGCACCCGGCCACATAAAACGTTTGACTCTCCAAAAACTTAGCTACTAATAGAAGACTTACTAATAGCATAAACAAGTTAACGTGTATTTTTTATGTCATTTGTATTATATATGTATTTCTTACCATGAAGTAAACTGTAGAAAAGAAAATGTTATTAAGAAAATCATAAGCAAGAGAAAATATGTTTACTCTTCACTCAGTGGAAGTGGATCAGCATAAAGGTCTTCCTCCTCATGATCTTCAGGTTGAGCAGGCAAAGAGGAGGAGACAGGAAGGGTTGCCATCTCAGCAGTGGCAGAGGCAGAAGGAAGTCTAAGGGGAGCCATGCTGTTCAAAATTGTGTTGATCAAGGGTCAACTATACTTGCATGAAGCTATAAATTTAATTAAGAGCCTAGCCCATTATGGGAACAGCAATAAAAAAAAAAAAACACCAGTTTGGGAACAGCAATAAAAAAAAAACACCAGTTAGCCAGGCGTGGTGGCTCACACATGTAATCCTAGCACTTTGGGAGGCCAAGGCAGGTGGATCACCTGAGGTCAGGTGTTTGAGACCAGGCTGGCCAACATGGTGAAACACCGTCTCTACTAAAAATACAAAACTTGCTGGGCATGGTGATGGGCACCTGTAATCCCAGCTACTTGGGAGGCTGAAGCAGGAGAATCGCTTGAACCCAGGGGCCGGAGGTTGCAGTGAGCCAAGATCATGCCATTGCACTCCAGCCTGGGTAAAGACAGCTAAACTCCATCTCAAAAAAAAACACCATTTGGTCCTGGCACCAAGAAGATCAAATGGGGGATATGCTGTTATATGGGAATAGTAGGACACACATCAGTACAGTTTGTTTGTTCTGAGACAGTCTTGCTCTGTCGCCCAGGCTGGAGTGCGGTGGCGCCATCTCAGCTCACTGCAAGCTCCACCTCCCGGGTTCATGCCATTCTTCTGCCTCAGCCTCCCAAGTAGCTGGGACTATAGGTGCCCACCACCACGCCCGGCTAATGGTTTTGGGGGTTTTTTTGTGTGTGTGTGTGCTTTTTGTGTGTATGTGTGTATTTTTAGTAGAGACGGGGTTTCACCATGTTAGCCAGGATGGTCTCTATCTCCTGACCTCGTGATCCATTCATCTCGCCCTCCCATAGTGCTGGGATTACAGGCATGAGCCACCACGCCCAGACTTTTTTTTCTTTAATGTATGGGGGAATAATTACTAGAAGGACAGAAACCAACATATAATATGATTGTGCATTTACTTATTTAACTAATAATTGAGCAATTTATTTCTGTATGATACAATTCTAAGCATTTTAGAGTTAACCAAACTCACAGTAAACTGTATTGCCAATGATAAAACTGCACTTACATAATTTTAAAGCAAGAATCGCAGCAATTCATCAGGCACAGTGGCTCATGCCTGTAATCCCAACACTTTGGGAGACCAAGGCAGGAGGATTCCTTGAGCCCAGGAGTTCAAGGCCAGCCTGGGCAACATAGTGAGACCTCATGTCCACAAAAATTACAAAATAGCCAGGCATGGTGGCAAGCACCTCTGGTCCCAGCTACTCAGGAGGCTGAAGTTAGAGAATCACTTGAGCCCGGGAAGTCAAGGCTGCAGTGAGCTATGATCATGCCACTGCACTCCAGCCTGGGTGACAGAGCAAGACCCTGTCTCAAAATAAATAAAAATAAAAGCAAGAATTGCAGAAAGTATAAACCATGACCAACTCAAGAGAATAATCAATGAAAGAATAGGCAGAATGTCTTTCCAAAAAGCAGTTGGGAGATTCCCATCCTCCACATACGCACTAGTGCAGTGGGAATGTTGCCCGGCGTGGCAGCCAGACCTCTAGATAGAACACTGAAGGTGAGTCTGCAGTAAAGCCACGGAATATGCTAATTTTAGTTTAGGAATACCAAATGGTATTGACCGCTTTTAATTCAATAAGCAACCCTTGGCCGTGTATAGTCAGTTCATGACCCATCAGGAGATCTTCTGTGGTTCAGTCATGGCCTTTGGACTATACTCTGAATCGTGGCTTTAGAAGACATTTTTCCAGTATACTTAAATGAATTTTATAACTTGATTGATGCCCAGATTACAGACTGTGAGGAGTATCTCCACATATCTTGTAACTGCTATATGCAGTCAGCAATTCTAGTATTTAGCCTGATAATTAATTTATATTTGTCCTCATAATCTGATAATACTGTGCTAGCAAGATAGATCACAAAGTGTAAATGAGTGTTTCTGGAGCATAGATGGGTACCCTCAAATCTCTGTATCTTGTTTTTTAATAGAGACGGGGTTTCGCTATGTTGCTCAGGCTGGTGTCGAACTCTTTGGCTCAAGCAATCCCCTTGCCTCAGCCTCCCAGAGTGCTGGGATTACAAGTGGGAGCCACCATGCCTAGCTTCCTTGTATCATTTTTTTTTAATTCAAGTAAGAGAAAATGTCTGGCAATAGTTCATAAGCTATAATGAAACCTAGTCTTAGGACCCAGCTTTATATTGCCTCAATCAAATATTAATATCTTCAGTTCAAAATTTCCATTTACAAAAAAACTTTTGGTTCTTGGGATACTGTTATTGCCTTCTCTGTTGCCATCCATATAATGTATGTTTTTTTGTTTTGTTTTGTTTTTTTCTCTTTCTCCCTCTGGGCTGCGTTTCATGCCAGATAAACTTCCAAACCAAATTGGGATGGCACCAGGCACAAATAACACTCTTATCTTTTTCTCCATCTAGGTTACCCCTTTGCTTTGTTTTATCGGCATTACCTTTTCTACAAGGAGAGCTACCTCATCCACCTCTACCATACCTTTACAGGCCTCTCAATTGCTTATTTTAACTTCGGTGAGTAAACTAAGTTAGTAGTGACACTGCAGTTAGAGGGAACCTGGAAGGAACAGACTTGAATGGAATTTCCTTGAGAGAATCTAATAGGTAGGGAAGTTATAATGCTCCTGCTTGCAAAGAGGGTTGTATGGACAGGAACACAGCTTAACTTTTCCTTTTTGTCTTTTGTGTACATTCCTCTGTCAGATAAAAACATTTTGAGGGTGGTTACCCTTGCCAGACCCCATCAACAAAGAATCCTCAGTTTCTCTCTGCTGTGGATGTAACTGAATGAGCCAGGCAATCTCCACTTAGATTCATTCTTCACTTCAGACATTCAAAAATACAGTAACAAGCTGGGCGTGGTGGCACTTGCCCAGGAATTCAAGGCTGCAGTGAGCTATGATTGAGCTACTGCACTCAAGCCTGGACAACAGAGCAAGTCTCATCTCTAAAAAAACAAACAAAAAAAGAAAAGAAATACAATAACACCCTAATAATCCTTTTTATTTATACAACTAATTTCCATCCTCTCCTCCAAAACATGAGGTTATTCTGAAAAAAAGATCCTGATGCCAACATTTTTTCTTTATATATTATGTTGTGATTGGAAGTCTCAGGACAGGTGGGAGTGTAAAAACCAGGCTATGTTCTCTCTTCTTGCATCCAGGAAACCAGCTCTACCACTCCCTGCTATGTATTGTGCTTCAGTTCCTCATCCTTCGACTAATGGGCCGTACGATCACTGCCGTCCTCACTACCTTTTGCTTCCAGATGGTAAACGTCTTTCCCTTAGCAACTGAGGCTACAGCTGACACCAGTTCAGGGGACAGGGGTAGGCAGGAGACTGTGGTATAGAAATTAGCAGACCTAATTTCTAACCCCTCTCGCAGCACTTAGCAGTATGACTTCAGGTAGGTGGCTTATCACAGGTGTTCCATCCACAGAGTGTAATGGTAACTCTTTGCTTGCCTCAAGGAAGGGCTACCAGCTAACCCTTTGCATACTGTACCATTAGGCTCTTTGGTTTAGCCCACTATCCAGGAGGAGGGTCACTTCAAGGCAAGATAGAAAAGCAACTTAGAATGAGTCAAAGAACCTAAGCCTAGGCCAGGCACAGTGGCTCACACCTGTAATTCCAGCACCTTGGGAGACCAAGGCAGGCAGATTACTTGAGCCCAGAAGTTTAAGACTAACCCGGGCAACATGGTGAAACCCCATCTCTACAAAAAATATATAAAAATTAGCCCTCCAGGCCAGGCGTGGTGGCTCAAGCCTGTAATCCCAGCACTTTGGGAGGCCGAGACGGGCGGATCACGAGGTCAGGAGATCGAGACCATCCTGGCTAATACGGTGAAACCCCGTCTCTACTAAAAATACAAAAAACTAGCCGGGCGAGGTGGCGGGCGCCTGTGGTCCCAGCTACTCGGGAGGCTGAGGCAGGAGAATGGCGGGAACCCGGGAGGCGGAGCTTGCAGTGAGCTGAGGTCCGGCCACTGCACTCCAACCCGGGCGACAGAGCGAGACTCCGTCTCAAAAAAAAAAAAAAAAAATACAAAAAATTAGCCGGGCGAGGTGGCGGGCGCCTGTAGTCCCAGCTACTCAGAAGGCTGAGGCAGGAGAATGGCGTGAACCCGGGAGGCGGAGCTTGCAGTGAGCTGAGATCTGGCCACTACACTCCAGCCTGGGCGACAGAGCGAGACTCCGTCTCAAAAAAAAATAAAAATAAAAAATTAGCCCTCCAGCCTGGGCAACATGGTGAAACAAAAATAATTAAAACTTAGCCGGGTGAGGTGGCATGCACCTGTGGCCCCAGCATCTAAATTCTCATCTCAGTTTAGCCCTCATTTTGCCGAGAAGCCTCGAGCAACACTCTTCCCGTTACAGGTTTTCAGCACCTCCATTTGTAGGAATTTATTAAGGCTTTTAATGATGGGATGAGGAGAAAGGAAAAAGGAAAGAGAACATTGAATTTCAGAGCAGGGAGAAGAAATAGTAGTGATGCTGGAATACATACTTCTGCCTCTCCTAGGCCTACCTTCTGGCTGGATATTATTACACAGCCACCGGCAACTATGATATCAAGTGGACAATGCCACATTGTGTTCTGACTTTGAAGCTGATTGGTGAGTGATGGTCACTGCCTGCCTTCCTTACATGTAGGTACCTCCCCCATCTCGCTAAAAACTTCCTCGGCACCCCTCCGCCATACACTCCTGGCTGCGCTCAGTCTACAGGCCACATCCTCAGTGTCCTCTCCCATCACCCTACCCACCCGTTCTCTCTCTGCTCAGGTTTGGCTGTTGACTACTTTGACGGAGGGAAAGATCAGGTAAGTACCCGTTCATCAGCAGAGAGGTTCAAGACTTAATGAAAGGGAAGAAAAAGGTTGTTAACAAAGACTGAACCCAAATTCCAGAGCAGAGCCTCTCCCTCATTCCCCAGCCTGTGCAATCTCCCTTTCAGATAGCACTGAGCAAGGATCAACAAACCTAATTTGCCCAGGATCCAGCTCTTGCACAAAGTCCAGAGATCAATGCCAGCAAGGCATTTGCTACAGCAGCAACAGCCAGCTATGCACACACATACGCATTTCCACAAGAAGCAACTATTTGTCATCCCCCAAAGAGAAGGCTATTTGAAGAACCCCAGTCAGTGGGGCACACGGGTGGGGAACACTCAAACTGGCTCTTGTGGGGAGATTCAAGGCTATCCTGAACTATGCATTCTTTTCTTGGCATAGAATTCCTTGTCCTCTGAGCAACAGAAATATGCCATACGGGGTGTTCCTTCCCTGCTGGAAGTTGCTGGCTTCTCCTACTTCTATGGGGCCTTCTTGGTAGGGCCCCAATTCTCAATGAATCACTACATGAAGCTGGTGCAGGGAGAGCTGACTGACATACCAGGAAAGATACCAAACAGGTAATCACCCCTCTTGGTCCAGATGTTCATGTAGGTATTGCACTCACTCTGAAGTGACTCTTCTGAAAGCTGCATTCTCCAGCATGACCCTGGCGTAGAGACCTGTGTCATGCAGGCCCTGGACTGTTGTAATGGATACTCTGTGCCAGGAGTGGGCCCTTTTTAGTTTAGGGTTCTTCCAGCTATCCATTCTGACACTGGTACAAACATAAAAATCCACATTTATGCCACAGGATTTTGTCTGAACCAGTCGTATTTCTGCCTTTAAAGCCTATTTTCACATATATATGAAATATATTTATGATTGATAGGTAGGTAGGTAGGTAGGTAGGTAGGTAGGTAGGTAGGTAGAGGCTGGGCACAGTGGTTTCACCTCTGTAATCCCAGCACTTTGGGAGGCTGAGGTGGGAGGATCGCTTGAGCCCAGGAGTTCTAGACCAGCCTGGCAACATAGACTCTGTCTCTACAAAAAAATACAAAAATTAGCAGGCATAGTGGCATGTGTCTGTAGTCTCAGCTACGTAGGAGGCCGAAGTGGGAGGATTGCTTGAGCCCAGGGGAGGTGGGTCAAGGCTGCAGTGAGCTTTGATCACACCACTGCACTCCATTCTGGGCGACATAGCCAAATCCTGTCTCAAAAATACTTATTTATCAGTAGGAAATGTAGGAGGGCACAGTGGCTCATGCCTGTAATCCCAACGCTCTGGGAGGCCAAAACAGGAGGATCACTGGAGGCCAGGAGTTCAAGCCCAGCCTGGGCAACATAGTGAGACCCCATCTCTACCAAAAAAAAATTATCCAGGCAAGGTGGTACATGCCTATAGTCCTAGCTACTCAGGTGGCCAAGACAGGAGGATCACTTGAGCCCAAGAGTTCAAAGCCACAGTGAGCAATGACTATGCCTCTGTACTCTAGCCTGAGTGGCAGAGCAAGACCCTGTCTCTAGAAAATAAAAATTAAAAAGGTTAAAAAAAAAAAAAAAAGTTTTATTGCCAAAAGAATTCCTTCACTGAGAACTTGTCCATACTGTGTTTCAGCATCAATTCAACCAAGAAATGAAGGCGCAGATTCAAAGTGGTTATTTTTATTGTCTTACCTCCACTGGGTTTTCAGTCCCAATGGAGACTGTGAAACCTGGCAAGACCTTGAGATCAGTAGCATCCCTGAGGGGTAAACACAAGACTGGTCCACTGTCTGCTGCCCTGACCTTCCCACAACTCTTAGAGGTTTGCAGTCCCCATTCCTCATAGCCAGCCATAGAAATCTTTCCCTGAAACAGGAAACACTGGGTAGCAGAGCTTCTCATCCCAATCCAAGTAGACAACCACACCCCTAAAAACTCCTCTCCATAACTGAAGGTCAGAGGGTGAAGGGAATAGTCTGTGCTCTCTATGACCAGGAACTTCACTCGTTCCTTTCCAGCACCATTCCTGCTCTCAAGCGCCTGAGTCTGGGCCTTTTCTACCTAGTGGGCTACACACTGCTCAGCCCCCACATCACAGAAGACTATCTCCTCACTGAAGACTATGACGTGAGTGTCTACTAAAGCAGCAGCAGCATGACCGCACCAGAGCTAGAAAATGGACAGGCAAGGATCCCTATAGATAGTAGAGAAGTAGGAAATATCACCTACAAATGCTCTAGATCTGTGAGTTGGTGTCGGTGCCAGCCAGGCCGGGACACGTTCACTGGCCACCACTGAACGACCTTCGTGGGCACAGGGCTGTGCCAGCTGCACATTTAGCACCCCTTGCCTTCTCTAGGAGCCACTCCTAGCTTGCCTTATCACATCCACGTGACCCCTCAGAGCACAGCAGCTTCTGATTCTCCAGCCTATTTTCTTCTCTTGACTGATACATTTGGGCGCTTCTAGGGAATTCAGAAACCAAGGGAAGCGGGAAGTGCTGGCTTTTGCTCCTGCCCAACTGAAAAACTTGAAAACAGTTCAGTAATTCTGGGCAGGTTTCTCTCCTTAAATTTAAATCCAATATGGGCCCCTCCGTACTTAACATTCCAAATGCTCATTCCAAAAACTTTGCCAACGAAGGCAAACAGGAGTTAAACACAATGCTGCCCTTGGGGCTCTCCAAGGGAAAGGTGAATGAATATTCTCCAGGCCCTCTGCTTCTTCCTCTCTGCCTGTGGTGAAGGCAATCAGGCCAGACTATTGGGGACATCTGGCAGCAGGCCTTAGGCAGGTATGAAGTAGCCAGCCACAAGTGTGAAAAGGAAGAGTGCTAAGAGAAACTGCCTAGTCATGCCATATCCCTAATGCACTGTGCTTTCTTCTCTCAAGAACCACCCCTTCTGGTTCCGCTGCATGTACATGCTGATCTGGGGCAAGTTTGTCCTGTACAAATACGTCACCTGTTGGCTGGTCACAGTAAGTAGAAAAGTTGAAACCGGGTCCTATTTAGACGAGCCATGGAGGCCAGTGTGGGGGGTGGCAAGAGCCCTAACTGAGCTATTCCCTCTCAGGAAGGAGTATGCATTTTGACGGGCCTGGGCTTCAATGGCTTTGAAGAAAAGGGCAAGGCAAAGTGGGATGCCTGTGCCAACATGAAGGTGTGGCTCTTTGAAACAAACCCCCGCTTCACTGGCACCATTGCCTCATTCAACATCAACACCAACGCCTGGGTGGCCCGGTGAGCTGCTGGTGGGGAGCCTGGACCCTGGTTCCTTCCTTCCACTGTCTTCCCAGATTGGACGGCAGGGGTGTACCATGTTCACCCTTATGCGTCTTTCCCACCTGGGCAGAACCCCCTGTCACTCACACAGACTTTGATCCCCACCTATACCCCCCAAAAAAAACCATTCCTGTCATTTGAAAAAAAGGCAAGATACAAAAGTGTGTTGAGACCTGGGTGTTACTCCAGTTCTGCCAATGGACTTATGTCCTCCACTGCCCTGTTTATAAACAGCTTGACTTGTTTGTCCCCACCACTAGAGTGTGGGCAGCTTGAGTGTCTGGTTCACCACTGATCTCGGCATCAGCACTCAGTCACTGCTGCTGAACCAAGTGACTCATGCGCACACGGTCTCCAGCTCCGCCTTGGGTCTGCTTTCCATCTCTAAAATTAATCAGTCAGCACTGCCTCCTGTACCCTCTGGGGGCTACTCGTGGGAGCCCACCAGCACTCCACTCCAATCCTCAGGGTGAGGACCCAGAGGCAGGTGGCAGGATGCAAGGACCAGTCAGTTTGAGGGTCGCCCCACCCACCCTTTTCTCCAGCTACTTCTTCAAACGACTCAAGTTCCTTGGAAATAAAGAACTCTCTCAGGGTCTCTCGTTGCTATTCCTGGCCCTCTGGCATGGCCTGCACTCAGGATACCTGGTCTGCTTCCAGATGGAATTCCTCATTGTTATTGTGGAAAGACAGGTAGGCCTCCAGGGTGGGGGTGAAGGGGGACATGAGGGACAAGATGCTGATGAGCTCCTCCTCCCTCCCCAGGCTGCCAGGCTCATTCAACAGAGCCCCACCCTGAGCAACCTGGCCGCCATTACTGCCCTCCAGCCCTTCTACTATTTGGTGCAACAGACCATCCACTGGCTCTTCATGGGTTACTCCATGACTGCCTTCTGCCTCTTCACGTGGGATAAATGGCTTAAGGCAAGTGAAGGCCTGCTTATGAGACTGGGAGGGACTCACTGCAACCTCGGGCAGCGAGGGATGCTCCATGCCTGTCTACCTCAGTGGCCTCTCTCTCCACAGGTGTATAAATCCATCTATTTCCTTGGCCACGTCTTCTTCTTGAGCCTACTATTCATATTGCCTTACGTTCACAAAGCAATGGTGCCAAGGAAAGAGAAGTTAAAGAAGATGGAATGATCCATCTCCCTGGTAAGTGAATACAGCTAAGCTAAAACCACCACCAGGTTACAGAATAGAGCAACAGACTGGGGAAAAAAAATAGTATTAGAAATCTGGGGTGAATTCCAAGGATTAGCCTGGCTACTAAGGGACACAGTATGGGCAATGACTGCTGTGACTTACTGAGGCATGCTAGGAAACATCTGGAAGGGCTACAGACCAGGAAGTAGGGGAGTAACTAACCAGCCTTCCAATCACATGTCTTGTCTTGCAGGTGGCCTATGCAGGACTGGTGCAGAAACTACTTATCTCCCTTTTCATAGCACTCCTTTGCCCCAGAGCACAGAGAATGGAAAAGCCAGGGAGGTGGAAGATCGATGCTTCCAGTTGTGCCTCTGCTGCCAGCCAAGTCTTCATTTGGGGCCAAAGGGGAAGCTTTTTTTTTGAAGAAGGAGTCTTGCTCTGTCACCCACGCTGGAATGCAGTGGCGCGATCTCAGCTCACCGCAACCTCCACCTCCCGGGTTCAAGTGATTTTCCTGCCTCAGCCTCCCAAGTAGCTGGGAATACAGGCGTGCCACCACGCCCAGCTAATTTTTGTATTTTCAGTAGAAACGGGGTTTCACCACGTTGGCCAGGCTGGTCTCGAACTCCTGACCTCAAGTGATCCGCCCGCCTCCGCCTCCCAAAGTGCTGGGATTACAGGCGTGAGCCACCATGCCTGGCCCAAAGGGGAAACTCTTGTGGGAGGAGCAGAGGGGTCCACATCTCCCCTCTGGCTCCCCCATGCACATTGCCTTATCTCTCCCCATCTAGCCAGGAATCTATTGTGTTTTTCTTCTGCCAAGTTACTATGATTGTGTATGTGCCGCTACCACCACCCCCCCCATGGGGGGGCGGAGAGGGGTGCGAGGCCCTGCCTGCTCCACTTTTTCTACCTTGGAACTGTATTAGATAAAATCACTTCTGTTTGTTCAGTTTTTCACCACCAGCATTCCTGACTGCTGTCTTTCACAGTTCTTCTCCACCCTTGCCGTGGCTGATTATCAGGGTTCTCTCCTTTAGCGCACAGGAATCTAGGAGCTAAAGCCTGCCTTCAAAGCATGGAACCAAACTGTAAACTCTGTAACCTCGTATCTGTCCCTGAAGTCCCAGGGGAACAAACAGTTTTACGCCATTAGATACTTTAGGAACCCCAAAACAACCAGGTTTGCAAGAACAGTATTCATAGGATAAACAAATAGCAAATGTACAGCCTTGGCTTCCCCAAACTCCACAGTCTCAGTGCAGAAAGATCATCTTCCAGCAGTCGGCTCAGACCAGGGTCAAAGGATGCGACCTCAACAGTTTCTGGTTTCAGAACAGGTTCTACTACTGTCAAATGACCCCCCATACTTCCTCAAAGGCTGTGGTAAGTTTTGCACAGGTGAGGGCAGCAGAAAGGGGATAGTTGCTGATGGACACCATCTTCTCTGTATACTCCACACTGACCTAAGAAGAGAACAGTTTTGTCAGCCAACTGTCACTCAGTAGCTGTTTCAACCCTTCTTTAGGTCAGGAAAACTATGGCTGAGCTAGTATTTCAGCTGTGCTGTTTAATATCAAATTCCTACAAAGGATGAAGAAGGTCCTAACTGTGACTATTACAAATATGGCAGCAGTCCTCAAAGGATGTGCACTGGGGCAGGGTGTGAAACTGTCATGTGTCTTTAGCTCATTGTAAGCATTGTTAAAATGCCTACTGCTCTGGGAATTCTATACTAAGTTCAGCTCTACCAAGAACCTCAGGGTTGAGCCCAGACCTTACCTTGCCATGGGCAAAGGCCCCTACCACAAAAACAATAGGATCACTGCTGGGCACCAGCTCACGCACATCACTGACAACCGGGGTGGAAAAAGAAGTGCCAACTTTCATACATCCAACTGGAAAGTGATCTGATACTGGATTCTTAATTACCTAAAGTGAAAAAGAAAAGTCAGCCCCAGAAACATTCCCAGAACCAACCTTCAACTAGTAGGTTTCAATACCTCACCTTCAAGAGCTTCTGGGGGCCATCAGCTGCTCGAACACTGAGCTTGTGTAAAAGTTGAACTAGAAGGGGGAAAAAGAGTTCAGAGGTAAATGGAGACCATCGTCCTTCTCTGTCCAGTCATTATCTAACAAGGAAAACCCCATAGGTAAGATGAATTCCCTGTGTGCTCTATATCCAGACTGGACTCCTGAAATGTTAGGAACGAACAGTTGCCAAGCATATGGCTAGCTGTACAGTGATAGGTTCAGACTCCCTCTTTCACTCAGCCAGGAAGCTACTGCAAGAACAGGAGAGTGGAGTTTCCACAAACAGGAAATAATAGGAGTCTTTGTCCTGGTATTAATCATGTTCTCCCATCTCCTCGCTTAAAAATCCGACATTTAGTTCTCCCTTTTCCTCTTCCTCCCTTCTTCCCTACAGACAAGTTCATTCTGAACTTTGTTCTAAGGCTTCTTACCCATGAGGCCACAAAAGCGGTCAAAGGTTCTGGGAATTCGGGTCTGGGGATTCACTTCAATCAGAACATTCTTCTGTGTATGGATATAAACCTGTAGCAAGCCAGCTCGGTTCAGGGGACTATCCATCAGCATCAGCAAACTCTGAGCAAAGCAGAAACCACGGCATGGTTAAGGCTGAAGAGAGGCAGCACTCAGCTGCCAACCCTTCCAAACAGAGGCTCAAAGGGTTGTGAGCACTGTCCCTGGAGTTACCTGGTGGGCGATGTCTGGCCGCACTTCCCCAGGGTCCCGTCCATTCTTCAACAATATAGACTTGTGCTTGTCACAGTTGAGTAGCTCATATGTCTTCCCTACCTGAAGAACAGGGAACATGACCAAAGAACAGCATTACCTAGCCCACCACCACCAGCAGCTGCATCTGGAAACCTGTTAGGCAAATTCTCAGGCCCACCCTAGACCTACTAAACCAAAAACACAGGAGGTGGAGCCCAGCAAGCCCTTCAGGAGATTACTGTGCAGCCATATTTGCACTCCCCAGTAAATGGTCTTGGAAACAGGAGAAAGGGCATAACCTGTGACTTCACATTACCTACCAATACACTGGATTTAATTTTAAAACCTGTGGCTGTTAGGCAAGGCCAATGAGACATCCTGGAACTAGGCAGGAGTTAGTAGTTAGTGAGCAAGGCTGAATGCTTTATCACAGGAGCAGTATGTATGTACTATGCAAAACATACCATCACTACCCTCAGTTTGCGTACACCAAACATGCACTAAGTGAAGAGCTGCAAATCTGAACAAGAAGAAATGTGAAAATTCTAATGATGCAGGAGGCAGCTGAATCAAAGAAAATGCAGAAGTAAAATGAAGAGGGGTTATTCCCAGTTTTAAGACTGGCATGGGGACAGGTGCAGTGGCTCACGCCTGTAATCCCAGCACTCTAGGAGGCCAAGGAAGGCAAATCACTTAAGGTCAGGAGTTCAAGACCAGCCTGGGCAACATGGCAAAACCCCATCTCTACTAAAAATACAAAAACTAGCTGGGTGTGGTGGCATATGCCTGTAGTCTTAGCTACTTGGGAGGCTAAGGTGGGAGGATGGCTTGAGCCTGGGAGATGGAGGTTGCAGTGAGCCAAGATTGTACCACTTTACTCCAGCCTGGGTGACAGAGCAAGACCCTGTCTCAAAAAAAGAAAAAAAAAGATTGGCATGAGCAGAGGTAGTTAGAATCAAGAAAAAGTAGCTAGGTGTGGTGGCTCATGCCTGTGATCCCAACAAGTTAGGAGGCCGAGGCGGGAGGATCACTTGAGCCCAGGAATTTGAGACCGGCCTGGGCAACACGGTGGGGCCCTGTCTCACCAAAAAAAAAAAAAAAAAAACAGGTGCAGTGGCATTTGCTGGCAGTCCCTGCTACTCAGGAGGATGAGGTGGGAGGACTGCTTAAGCCAGGGAGGTAGAGGCTGCAGTGAGCCATCATACCACTGCACTCTGTTGCCTGGGCAACACAGCGAGACCCTGTCTCAAAAAAGAAAAAAGTGGAAACGAAGAAAGGAAATTTTGAGGAAAATTGGGAGCTGGGACACTGAAGGGCAGTGATTATATATGAAGCTGCTTTGTAAACCACAAAATCCTAATGTATCGAGCACAAAGCCAAAAATAATTCTGGAGTAAGAAGGGCAGGATGGGAATGACTGACAGACATTATCCTAACAACTCTGTGTACACTGAAAAAGACATCAGAAGTTTGATGATAAAGAAGTGGACTACATCTGTAGTAGCTAAAAGAAATAATTCCAAGTTGCAATTTGGAGTCCCAAGGAGCATTAGGGTGGTCAGTAAAAAGCCTAAAAACAAACTGTTATATACAAATACAGGTTTTGGAAGGCTAAGTTTTTATGTATCACTAGAATGTTTGTGTATGTCTAGCAACATTCTTGAGATACATGGCTCCAAAAAGTCTGCGAAAAAAGGGATACAGATTTTGAAATTGAATAGTTGAAGTAGCAATGTCACAGAGTAAGCACAAAGAAAGAACAAATGACGAAGAACTAAGTCCATGAGACATCCTTAGTTATAGAAGAAAAAACCTTCTTGAATGAATAATAGTTTCAACCCATTAGTAGGATATAACCATGTTTTCTATTCCTTTAATAGATTACAGGTGCAGGCCAGTAATCCCAGCTACTCTGGAGGCTGAGGCAGGAGAATCGATTGAACCCGGGAGGCAGAGGCTGCAGTAAGCCAAGATCATGCCACTGCACTCCAGCCTGGGAGACTGAGGCTCTGTTTCACACACACACACACGCACACAAAGTGTATTTAGAACGAAGACTAAAATCCTGGTCTGACTTCTAAACCCATGCAATTTCTCCTGGGCCTACTCATTGAATTATTTCTAAAGGGTAAGAGAAAGGCGGAAGAACATTGCCCAAGGCTTTAAGATAGAGAATTGCTGGTTCTATTTATTACATGTGGAGAAAGACATGAATGATAGATAAAAATGCAGACGTAAAAGTGTTAAACAATAACCTGGTCTGGACAGTGTTTCCAGGTGGATATTAGAGAGAGGTGACTGTGGACACGAATGAATTGAAACATGAAGCCCTTACAAAAAGGGAGGGCAGGCTAGACTACACAACTACCTTTCTCATCTGCCCAGTAACTTGTCTTGGGATGTGGAATGACGCAACAAACGAAACTTTCCTCTCCTTAGACTACTGTATCACAGAATCCTGGTAAACCAGTTGGAAGCAAAGAGGTGAGGGCTGGAATGGCATTCAAGAAGAGCAAAAGAAAATGAGTACTACCGGCCGGGCACAGTGCCTCACGCCTGTAATCCCAGCACTTTGGGAGGCCGAGGCGGGCGGATCACTTGAGGTCAGGAGTTCGAGACCAGCCTGGCCAACACAGTGAAACCCCATCTCTACTAAAAAAAAACCAAAAAATTAGCCGGGCATGGTGGCGCGTGCCTATAGTCCCAACGACTCGAGAGGCTGATTCAGGAGAATTGTTTGAACCCAGGAGGCAGAGGTTGCACTGAGTCGAGATCGCGCCACAGCACTCCAGCCTGGGCGCCAGAGCGAAACGCCGTCTCAAAAAAAAAAAAAAAGAAAAGAAAAATGAGCACTACCATCCCAGGATGTCAGATCAACGCACAGCCAACCAACCCATCTTCCTTCAAAAGCATCTTTCACCCCTCTCTGCTTTCTCCATCCACTCTGAGCCCCTCACCCTCATTCCACGGATCCCAGTCTATTGATTTACTACTTATCCACTTCCTGTCCCAAACTACCTTGACTGTCTCCAGACTGGCCCCTTCCAGCACCACAATAAGCCTACGGCCTCCGATCTTGTTTCCTGCCCCTAGTCGGGGCCGCTTGGGTGGCACAGCATCCCAGTCCTGTGCCTGCTCCCCACCGCTTCGTTCACGAGGCTTGAATCCACCACTGGGCGCGGCCATCTTGCAACCAGACCGGAAGTTGCGCTAACGCTCTTAAATGAGAACAGTGAGGCTTCTAATCACAAATTTCCTTCCGGCTGCCATTTTGAAAGTGGGCTTGTAAATGGCGATGACTTGCCGTCTTGCGCTGCCCTCCCTAGGAGGGCAGCCCTGCAGAAAAGGGCGGGACTTCCGTATGCGCTCTTCCTGTGCGCGAAGTTCGGGTCGGTAGTGGGCTAAGGGGGAGGGTTTCCGAGGGAGCGCACTTCCGGTGCCCTTTCTTTCGCCAGTATTACGGGCCCGAACCCTCGTGTGAAGGGTGCAGTACCTAAGCTGCAGCGGGGTAGAGGCGGGCCGGCACCCCCTTCTGACCTCCGGTGCCGCCGGCCTCAAGATCAGACATGGCCCAGAACTTGAAGGACTTGGCGGGACGGCTGCCCGCCGGCCCCCGGGGCATGGGCACGGCGCTGAAGCTGTTGCTGGGGGCCGGCGCCGTGGCGTACGGTGTACGCGAATCCGTGTTCACTGGTGAGCAACCTTCGCCTGCTCGCCGGACGCTTCCAGTCCCTCCCCCAAACCCCTTGCCCTATCTCACCGGTCCCCGCGCCCCACCACGAGCCTAGCTAGCATTTACTCTGAGCAGCGGCCTGGCCTGATCACCACCCCTCTCCCCACAGTGGAAGGCGGGCACAGAGCCATCTTCTTCAATCGGATCGGTGGAGTGCAGCAGGACACTATCCTGGCCGAGGGCCTTCATTTCAGGTAATGGCGGGCAGAGCTTACTGACCCTGACCTTTCACCCTTGACGCCGACCTAGCAGTGGCTGTAGTGGGACGTGCAACAGGATTCAACGCTGCTCTTTTCCCTCCCTCCTCATCCCTGCTCCTAGGATAGTGGGTGCTGCGCGAACCTCCAGCACCATATGAACTGTTGTTTTCCAAAGGGACAAGAGAATCTCTCCTTGTCGGTGGTCATGGGGAGGAGCAGGCCAAAAAACGCGTGGTGAGGGGAAACCGGGCAAAGCTAGTGAAACTGCGGCTTTTTTTGGGGAGGGGGGCGCGGGAGTTTTGCTGTGTCGCCCAGGCTGGAGTGCAGTGGCGCGATCTCGGCTCTCTGCATCCTCCGCCTCCTGGGTTCAAGCGATTCTCCTGCCTCAGCCTCACGATTAGCTGGGATTACAGGCGCCCGCCACCACGCCCGGCTAATTTTTGTATTTTAGTAGAGACGGGGTTTCACTATATAGGTCAAGCTGGTCTCGAACTTCTGACCTCAAATGATTCGGCCTCCCAAAGTGCTGGGATTCCAAGCGTGAGCCACCGCTCCTGGCCGAAACTGCGGCCTCTTAATACCTATCCCTGTCCCCTCCAGGATCCCCTGGTTCCAGTACCCCATTATCTATGACATTCGGGCCAGACCTCGAAAAATCTCCTCCCCTACAGGCTCCAAAGGTAGGTCTGAGCACTTGGTAATCACATGGCAGGTGGGAAGATCAAGGGAGCTGGCAAGAAACCCCAGGTGAAGATGGTAGTGTCAGGCCTTTAGGCCTTAGTTTCCATGTCTGCAAGAACTGTAACAAAAATACCTGCCTCCCGGGGTCAAAGCAGCACATTCTGAACACCCTGTGTTTGCGTGCTTTCTACTGTCTCATCCCTGACATATTCAATAAGAGTATTGTTTGTCCTTGTCTTATTCACTGCCTAGATCAAAGCCTTGTTTTAAAGCCTTTTTTTCTAATTGCTTGACTTACTATATCTACAGTTACATCCACTAGTATACTCTGTTCTGGAGAAGTTTGTCCCTACCCTTGACTAGTTCACCTATTCTCTCCTTCTAGACCACACATAAAAGCCATGCCTTTGAGTTCCCCAGACCTCTTCCTCCTCCCCACCCACCCCCCCCCCCCCGACACACACACACACACGCATACACCCTGGGTGAGGTAGGTCACCTGTAACCTGTAATGTACTTCTTTGTACTATACCTAGTGCAGGTGGCTTATTCATTTATTAGGCTGCTGGGCCCTGGAATACAAGATTCATTAAGCACATTTTTGTCCCCCAAGTCCTTACAGGAGACGTGATTACGGTACAGCGTGAAAGCACCCACATTAGAGGTTGCATGGAGTGCAGAGGGGGAAAGAGCAGTCAGCCCTGCTGGTGACGGGGTTGCAGTTCCAGGCTTCACAGTGGGTGAGGGTGCATCTCACCTGTGCTGCCTCATGTGTTCCTTGTCAGCCTGATTAACTCTCCTCCCCCCAGGGCAGTGCCAGGCTGTACATCATTGCACAGGGCATATAGGGAGGAACATGAAGGAGAAAATGCTTGGGAAAGGGTGTTTGGCCTTGACCAGCCACTGCTGACCTCAATCTCAGACCTACAGATGGTGAACATCTCCCTGCGAGTGCTGTCTCGACCCAATGCTCAGGAGCTTCCTAGCATGTACCAGCGCCTAGGGCTGGACTACGAGGAACGAGTGTTGCCGTCCATTGTCAACGAGGTGCTCAAGAGTGTGGTGGCCAAGTTCAATGCCTCACAGCTGATCACCCAGCGGGCCCAGGTCTGACTCCCACCACCATCTGCATGGTGTCAGCCTTTCCCTTCTAGGCCCAGAGTACTGGGAATTAGGAAAGGCAGCTTAATAGAAGAGGATTGTCACCCTAGTGCCATTTCCACCTAAAAGCTGTGCTAATTGCCACTGTGAGATAAGGAGAGCCAGCATTAGAACTCGGTAGCACTTGGTATTAGGAAGCACAGAGGAAAATGGCCAAGTCTTGGCTTTTCCTGCACCTCTTTCAGCAGAGAGGCTTATGTTATAGGTTTGCCTGACAGGAAGCTAAGGCAGCGCATATTGTATTGAGAGAGTGAAGGATTCGGGGTCGCAACCCAGTCCCCTCAAACCACCCTTCCCCACCCCTGCCCCCAGGTATCCCTGTTGATCCGCCGGGAGCTGACAGAGAGGGCCAAGGACTTCAGCCTCATCCTGGATGACGTGGCCATCACAGAGCTGAGCTTTAGCCGAGAGTACACAGCTGCTGTAGAAGCCAAACAAGTGGGTGAGTCGCACGAGCAGTGGGGTGAGGGCTTCCGAGATGCAGGAGGAGGAAAGACTCGGTGGACGGGGCTCCTGACCCAGCACACGGTCTCCCTGACTCTCTCCCGCTACAGCCCAGCAGGAGGCCCAGCGGGCCCAATTCTTGGTAGAAAAAGCGAAGCAGGAACAGCGGCAGAAGATTGTGCAGGCCGAGGGTGAGGCCGAGGCTGCCAAGATGATATCCTTCTGCATGAGAGGTCTCGGCCCAGTCCCTAGGGCGCCTGAGTTCCCCATCCTCCTTCACGGGCAGGCTGATGAGACTAAGGCGAATGCGACTCCGTGCTCTCTGGCCCTTGGCTCCTTGTTGCGGGTGGGGGCTACAGATGAAATCTGAAATCTTAGCGGGGGTACCTGAGCCCTGACTCCCCACTGTAAGGCCAGATCAATAGCACTGCTGGCCTTGCCTTCATTTCTGCTGCTGCCCCTAGTTCCTGGCAGCAGCCTGCAGGGAGGCCCACAGGTGGGGTCCAAGGTAGAGCGGGCACAAGCCACCTGAGCGCAACCTTGGATCTGACAGCCCAGAGGAGGATGGTAGCAAGGGAGTGTGGTAAGGACGGGGCTAGGGATTGAGACCTGCCCTTGTGTGAACCTTAACCCTCCTCACCTTGGAGAAGCACTGAGCAAGAACCCTGGCTACATCAAACTTCGCAAGATCCGAGCAGCCCAGAATATCTCCAAGACGGTGAGTGTGTCAGCCCAGGGTCTCTGATGGGGCTGCCTTGAGAAAGTGCTTTCAGTTAAGGCACATTGAGGTGAGGGAATTCGAACCTTGCTTGTTCGGGTTTCTACTCAGAGTGGTTTTATGGCCGGTGCAGTGGATCACCTGAGGTCAGGAGTTCAAGACCCACCTGGCCAACATGGTGAAACCCCATCTCTACTAAAAATACAAAAGAAAATTAGCCTGCTGTGATGGCGTTTAGCTATATTCCCAGCTACTCAGGAGGCTGAGGCAGGAGAATCACTTGAACCCAGGAGGCAGAGGTTGCAGTGAACTGAGATCACGCCACTGCACTCCAACCTGGGCAACAGAGCAAGATTCCGTCTCAAAAATAAATAGCCGGGCGTGGTGGCTCACGCCTGTAATCCTAGCACTTTGGGAGGCCGAGGTGGGTGGATCACAAGGTCAGGAGTTCAAGACCAGCCTGGCCAAGATGGTGAAACCCCATCTCTACTAAAAAAATACAAAAAAAATTAGCTAGGCGTGGTAGCGGGCACCTGTACTCCCAGCTACTCAGGAGGCCGAGGCAGAGAATTGCTTGAACCTGGGAGGTAGAGGTTGCAGTGAGCCGTGATAGCACCTCTGCACTCCAGCCTGGGCAACAGAGCGAGACTCTGTCTCAAAAAAATAAGTAAATAGGCCAGGTGCAGTGGCTCACGCCTATAATCCCAGCACTTTGGGAGGCCGAGGTGGGCGGATCACAAGGTCAGGAGATCGAGACCATCCTGGCTAACACGGTGAAACCCCATCTCTACTAAAAAAATACAAAAAATTAGCCGGGCGTGGTGGCGGGCGCCTGTAGTCCCAGCTACTTGGGAGGCTGAGGCAGGAGAATGGCGTGAACCCGGGAGGCGGAGCTTGCAGTGAGCCGAGATCGTACCACTGCCCTCCAGCCTGGGTGACAGAGCGAGACTCCATCTCAAAAAAAAAAAAAACTAAGTGAATAAAAAACAAAAATAATAAATAAATAAATAATTGGCTTCTCCAGTACTTTTCCCCTCATCAAGAATGATTCCTCTGGATTCCCTGACCTTTTGTTCTTGCCTCTGTTACTTTGCTAATAGTCATAGCTGCTGCTCAGTGCTCTAGATCCCTAAATGAGAGTAGAAACCATGTCTTATTCATTGCTGTATCCCTGCACTAATCTGCATGTGTTCCATTAAGTGGCTACTGAATTGCAGGGGTGGAATTGAGGTCTTTGTATTTCCTGCCCTGTAGATCGCCACATCACAGAATCGCATTTATCTCACGGCTGACAACCTCGTGCTGAACCTACAGGATGAAAGTTTCACCAGGTGAGAGATGGGACCACACGGTGGGGTCTCACAAAGAACGTGGGACTTGGGTCTGGGTGCTTGGGCTCTGGAGCCTGCTACAGCTATTCATATGGCTCTGAGAGACATTGAACCAAAATTAGAAAAGGGGGTGGTTGACAGTTTCTATCTTGTGTCTCATAGGATTGATTTTATGAGATCAAATAGAATTATTCACATAAAAAGCACTTTAATTATAAAGTTTTCATCCAACCAAAAAGTGATGAAAGATGATACTGAGTGTTCTTACTCAAGAGCCCTCAAACTCCTTTGGTGCGGGGAGGGATGTTAGGAAAGGAGATGAGAAATAGCAGTGGCCATGAGAACACGCCACCTCCTTTCATGAATCAGAGATTCCTGGCTGTCAACCCTGTTTGTCTTTTCTCTTGGGAGCAAAGGAGGGTTCAAAACTGAGTGGGGCCTGAAGCTGTCAGCTAACATGTGCATTTCTCTTCTCTGCTTCCTGTTCATCTGGCGATCTGGCACCACAGAGGAAGGTAAGTTGTTGCTACTTCTGTGGGGTCCTGCAGGCCACCTTCTCCCAGTACCTGCCTCCTACCCTACTCCCTTTCCCACCTCCCCCCAGACAAACCCTCAATCGGGGTAGGAGGGTCGTAGAGGGAATGGCCTGGAGTGTCCTGCCTCTCACATTTATGTCCCCTAATAATGTCATCATCTATCTTTTTTTCCTACAGTGACAGCCTCATCAAGGGTAAGAAATGAGCCTAGTCACCAAGAACTCCACCCCCAGAGGAAGTGGATCTGCTTCTCCAGTTTTTGAGGAGCCAGCCAGGGGTCCAGCACAGCCCTACCCCGCCCCAGTATCATGCGATGGTCCCCCACACCGATCCCCTGAACCCCTCTTGGATTAAGGAAGACTGAAGACCAGCCCCTTTTCTGGGGAATTACTTTCCTCCTCCCTGTGTTAACTGGGGCTGTTGGGACATTGTGTGATTTCTCAGTGATTTCCTACAGTGTTGTTCCCTCCCTCAAGGCTGGGAGGAGACAACCACCAACCCAGGAACTCTCAATAAATTTTTATTACTTAACCTGAAGTCAAGGCTTCACGCTTCACGTGTTCACGTGGATAACGGGCAGCACGCATGCGCACGTTCACATATGCGCTCCTGAGTCTCTTTGTGTCTGCCAGCAGGGGGCGCAAACAAATCTGGCTGGGGCAGCTACGGGGAAGCTGGGCCTGGGCTCCAAAACAGGACCCAAACTGGGAAGGCTGGCCCTGAGTTCTGGAGGCCCAGCTGTGCTCTTCACCCCACCCTCCATTTCTCCCACACCACCTGTTTTTTTAAGGCTGGACAGCCATGGCTTTGCTGAGCCAGATTTAAAATCTGATGACCCCAACAGAGCTGCTTCCTTGGTTGCAGGGTTCCTTGTGACTGTGGGGAGCCTGCCTGTGCCTGTTGAGGCACTTCTGTGCCCAGAAGCCCGGTGGATTGCGTGGCCTGCTATAGGCCACCCACACTCCATTTCTCAGTCACCAGGCGTGAGGAGCTGCTCGCTAACAGGGCCCCCCCGTGGAGGTGGGCTTTCCCACAGCTCTGGGGCCAACGGAACAGGTGCCTGTCTGTTCAGTCCAAAGATAAGCTGACACTTATCTTCCCAAGACAGGCCTTCCTGAATCTCAGGCACCAGAGAAACAAAGCCACTGTTTATACCTGAATCTCCCACTACTGCCCATTTCCCATCCCTGCGGGGAGACAAGGAAGATGTAGAACTCAGACAAAACATGGGGGCAAAGTATGTACAGGAACTGCCAAATGCAGATAGGGCAGCAGGTGGATCTGAACAGAGGGACTGGGTTAATCAGCTTCGATTTTTAAGATGTTTTTCTCTGCTTAGGGTTGAGTATCGAAGGACAAAGCAGACGTCGCAGCCCCAATCCTGAGTTGCTGGGAGGCTGAGATCAACAATTAGACAAAAGACAGGTCAAGTGACCTGGGTCAGTCTTCCTCATGTTCCCATTCACACTTTATTTCATGTTCCCAAAGCGGGAAGACAATGGAGGTGCCTAGGGAACCAGTGTTTCCAAATCTTGCTGCAGCCGTAAAGGCAGCCATTTTGTCTTCTTCCCATTGTTCCCCTTTGCCTAGTGATTCGTCCCCCCATCCAGAGGGGTGAAGGTCAGAGGTTGTTGGTCAGTAGTCCTCCATGGTCTTCAGGGGTCCCTGAAGGTCACTGCCGAAAAACCGACCCGGGGGCCATCTTTACCAGACAGTGTTAGGAGCTTCACAATTAGACCATCCAACACTGTACTGGAAGATGGGCCCAGGGCCGGCCAAAAGAGAACTACGGTGCATGCTCACCAGTTGCTACAGGGACCCTGGCCACAGGCCAGGTCAGGTCTCTTGAGAGGAGGCGAGCCAACCCCAAGCTCAAGGTCGACTGTGGGTTCTAGATCCACCAGGTGACAAATCGCACTGGGTGGGAGGAGGGGCTGGGGCCCATTGTGTCCCTTAGTGGCAGCCAGTCAACAAGAGCCACCCCTTGTACAGCACTCTCAGCTCAAGACAAGGGGCTTCCGGGGAGCGTGGGAAGTGGGGAGGGGGCTGCAGCCAGCTAAGAGCTGGGGACCTGAGGCGATGGATGTTGCTGACACAGGGACGGGGGCCTCCATCATTACCCGGCAGTATTAGAGACTCCCAACCGCACCCAAACACTGCTGGGTAAGACGAGGGCCCCCACCCAGCCCGCCCACCTTGGGTCAGGCAGCTTCAGGCCCAGGCTCCCTGCGGAAAAGCTGCAGATCCCTGGCTCCCATCCCCCCACCACCCGAGTCCCTGGGGACACTTCCTGGTGAGCCTTGCTACCCGCCACCAGCCACACCCTGGGTCGCTGATTGCTAGGCCCAGGTTGCGGTCCAAGCAGCCTTCCGAAGCCCCTCGCCCGTCGGCCCCCTGCCTCTGAGCCACCTTCCCCCACCCCCGCAGCCTGTCCCGACCCGCAATACACACCGATTTACCCACCCTCGTCCCCCCTCTGCAGTCCCTAGCTCAGCCCAGGACCTCTCCCCTGGTGGCCTTTACCTGTCAGCGGGCCCGCCTGCCCCCAGAGAGTGGGTGCCGGGGAGACGAAGGGGCTTTAAGGCCCCAGATTCCACGGCCTAGAGCCCGCCCTGGCCTCCGCTCTTCCTCCTTCCTTCTCCGCCTGCCGGGCAGCGCAGGCTCCTTACCTGGGCCCCGCCTGCCACCCTGCGCACAGGTGTGTCCTCCTGCCATAGGCTGCCCCTCACCGCCTTAACCCCTTCCCTCCCAGCGCCAGCCATGGGCACCTCCTCTAAGGCTTGGCCACTCCTCTGGGCCTCCCACCCTCTCCCAGGGGCCTCTTTCCTCCAACCTGCCCAGTCTCACCCCTCTCTCCAGAGGAACAAAAAGAGGGGGGCTGTTCTCAGGTCCCCTCCCCACAGCAGCTGCTGCCCCCAGGACTAGCCCATTCTTCTGTGGCCTCAGACCCTGCCCACAGCAGAGCTGGAAGGCCAGAGAGATCCCTGAGGTCAGCGAGGGGTCAGCTGGGCAGGAGTTGGGCTGTGCCGCCACGCGGTGCCCAGCCTGTGCTGGGATCCCCTGAGGGAAAGAGGAGGGAGAAGGCCCCGCCAGGCCTGTGAAGGGCAGGTGGGTCCCAGCAAGGTGCCCCTAGTGTGGAGTTACCCACCGCTACCCAGAGACCCCAGCTGGCCCGGAGCATCAGCCCTGCCCCTCGACTGAGGCCTGCAGAGGGAATGATCGCGCTCCACTCTCGGACCGAGCTGCTCCTGGACCCACCTCACAGCACAGCCCTCAGTGGAGTCCAAGTCCCACCCCAAGGGCAGGTAGCCCAAGGGCGGTTAGAGGAGGTGGGACTTGCCTTTGTGCAGCTCCGGCTGGGATAGAAAGGGCGTTGCTGGGAGCGGGGACCTGAGCCCGACAGGTGATTGCCCCACCCGCGCCCTGGAGGGCCGTAGCCCCAGGGAGCTATTGTGTTGCTCAATCCCTAGCTGTTCTCTCTCTCGGTCTTTGTTTGCTTCCTTCTTAATACCCGCCAGCAATTATTTGATGCTTGTGATCGGGTTGTGAATCTGTCTCCCTGACCAGCCTAAATTCCAATTCGGGGGACTGCGAATGCCTGTGGTGCCGGGGCCTCTATAAGAAGGACTTGCTGAATAATGCACGCCCAGCCTCTGGGCTTTGGAACCTGTGCCGTCTCAGCCTTTCCGGGAGTGGGCGCCAGCCCTTCCTGAGGGATGAGTCCCACCGGCTTTACTCCCCAGGAGACCAGTGTTTCAAATAAAGAAGAAACACCAATCCTGACATGGGGGAAGGAAGAGGGGACCAAAAAACAAAGCAATCTTCAAGCCAGCCAGCTCTTCAAACTCTGCCCAAAAGGATAAGGGCGGCAGCAGCCTGGGTGAGGGGAGGAGCTGGGCGCACCTGGGTGCACTGAGGAGCCAGTCCCTGTTCCCGCCAGAGGGGACGCAGCAGGGCTGGCCTCGGGTCTGCGCTTCCGGCTGTTAACTACTCTTCTTAGTTCAGATCTGGAAGTCGGCATCAGGGGAGTGTGATCAGGCCCCCCTGAGGGTGGCCCCAGCTGCAACTCCAGGGTAAGGAGTGTGGACTCTGGGGCCAGACGGCCTGGGTTCAAATCCCAGCTTCACTGTTCCATAACCCTGTGACCTTGGGCAAGTGACCAAGTTACTTAGTCTTTCTGTGCCTCAGTTTCCTCCACTGTAAAATGAGAATGATAAAAGTGCCTAGACTGAACTATCGTGTGTAGTCTTTTAGTGCCTGGGCACATGGCGAGCTTGTGGTGAGTCACTGTGCCCGTCTTATCGTCAGCCGTCATCTCGGTGCTTTTCATAACCACCTTGTTATGATCGCCCTCCATTTTAAAGAAGGAGACTGGGGAGCTTCGCCCACAGTCACCCTCCCACGTGTGAGGCGGAGCCCCGACCCACGTCCATCTGACAGAAGGCGGAGCTTTCACGCGAAGGCACGCACGGTTACCCATCCTGCCCTCCGGCCGCCCACTCACAACCATTCACTGGGCAAGCAAAGCGCTCAGAGGCGACACACAGTGATCCCAGGGCTTTATTTACAAGAGGAGAAGGGTTGGCCCTGCCTGGGGCCTGGCTGGGCTATATACAGGGTCAGGGAGAGGTGGGGGGGATGCAGCCATTTAAATTACAATAGAATGGGACGCTCCTAGGTTCACGTTGTGAGTCTGTCCACCGTGGAAGGCTTCCGCAGGTTCAGGGCTGAGGCTGCCAAGAGAAGCGAGTGAGGGAGTGAGAGGGTGGCTGGAACCTGGAGGGGGAACAAGAAGGTCTGGGGCATCTGGGAAGCACAGAGTGAGGCTACGGCCACCCCATCCACCCAGGGAAGGCAGTGGAGCCAAGGACACGGGGCAGGGCCGGGAGGACACCCAGGCAGAAGAGCTGTACCATGGCCACCTGAGGACAGCGCCGCTCACTTCCTCTTGAGGGAACCCTTGCTCTTCTCCTTGTCTGCTGACCGCTGCTTCTTCACTTTCTCCTCCCTCTTGTTCTTACTGTGCAGGTTCTCATACACATCCTCCTTGTGTCTGCAGCGGGGTGCAGGGGGGCAAGTACAGGCAGTGGGTGCAGGTCAGGAGACAGCGCGGGGGACTCGGCACTGGCAGCCCCCTCTGGCCACCCCATCTCACAGGTGACCCAGCCACTGTCCCCGCACTAGACTCCAAGCTCCTAGAGGACAGAGGCTACATCTCATACAGGAGTGCATGGCTGGTACCTAGCAGAGGCCCACACGTGGTGGGCACTCGGGAAATGCTTATGAATAGAAAGGGTGAGACCCAAGCCTGAACTTGAAGCCAGGCCCCCCCAGTTGTGACACTTGTCCTCTCCAGAAAGTGAGGATCGGGTTGGGCAGGACAAAGGGGTGGATGCCGGGCGGTGGCAGTCAGGGCCACTCACTTGGACGAGGTGCGGGAGGCCTTGGCATGGGCGTTCTTCATGGCTGGGGGGTAGGTGATGTTCCCATACTCCGACTCCTGGCCCTTCTGCGACTATGGACAGAGGGATGGTGGGAGGGTGGTGGTCCCAGCACGGCTAGGTGGCGCCTGCCCCGCACTGCAGCCCCCCAGGCCCTGCTCTGCACACACCTGCAGGACCTCCAGCTTCTTCTTGGTGGTTTCAATGAACTGGGCAATGGCCACGTAGATGAACTTGTACTGCGCCTCTGTCTGCACCATGCCTGAGCGCTGCGCCCGCACCATCTGGATGGTCTTCTGGATGTCAATGTCACAGTCCAAGCCTGGGTGGGGGGCAGTCAAACCTCAGGTCCAGGCATAGGCAGACACCGAGAGGCTGCTCAGCCCCACTCCCAAGCCCCCAGGTGCCCCTCACCCTTGGTGGAGATGTTCTCCATGAGCATGTCGATGACAATGATGGTGCCCGTGCGGCCAATGCCGGCGCTGGGGAAAGACGGGGGTACGGTCAGAGGCCAGTCAAGCCCTCCCGGGAAGGGGGGTACCCAGTGCTCAGCTCCAGCCCCAGGCACCACAGGAGCAGCCTGAGCCTCCAGTGATGGGAGGGAATGTGCCCAGGGTCACCGGGCAAGTGACGACGGACATTTGCCCAGCTCTGCATGGGCGCGCTCCACTCTGGCTCTGTGGTGTTGACGCCGTCTCCCCGGCTGCCACCATCCTTCCCTCCTCCACTCCTCGCGCCGACTCCCCACTCCCGGTGAGTGGCTGCCCCCACCCCGGAAGACCTGGGACCCCCAAATCCCACCACTATCCTGTCGGCTCCCAGGTACCCTGAGCCCTCCCCGCCTCTCCCTGCAGGAGATCTGGCGCGTCTCTCAGCACGGTTCACTTCGTTTTTCTTCAAACCCTGACATCAGGAAAAGGACACCCCTGAGACAGCAGGGTGCAGGCGCGCCAGGTCAGGGCGCTCGGAGGAGCAGGGCCGTAGGAAGCTTCTCTTCTTTCCCACCCCTGGGCAAACAGACGCCAGGGAGACCCCAGGCCCACCCTCGGCTGGGCCCATCAGGCTGATGCCCTGAGTCGCACTGTCTAATTTCAAACCCAGATTGTCAAAAATAACCCCCCACACCCACTTCCTTCCTGTAACGTCTAAATAAAGGCCACGGGGCTTCCAAGAAGTGTGTGATGTGTGTGTGGCGGGTGAGCAGGAGGGTAGCTCTCGGGGATGGGCCTGTCTCTGAGAGAGCAGAGGACAGAGCCGGGTCCCCGAGACAGCCCGTCGGGGGCACCTCTAGATTCAGCTGACTTGTCCCAGGACAAACAGCTGCTGGGGGAAGAGGAGGAAGCCAGAGACTGTCGCAGGCCTGGGGTCCACGGTGGGAGTGGGAAGGGACCAGAGCAAGGCAGGTTCTCATTTCCCCCATTCTCTGCCTGACGTGAGTTACTAAACCAGTAACAGCGCCCCGTGTTTGAGGGCTGACGGAATTCCAGCTGCAACGACAGGGTCTCATTGAGTTCTCACTACAACCCTGAGGTCCTGATTTTACAGAGGAGGAAGCTGAGGGTTAGAAAAGTTAAGTAATTTGTCCAAGATCACGCAGCTGGTAAGCGGAGGGGCCCTGCACCCGCTGCCTCTCATCCACCCAGGCCAGGCGGGCTCAGTGGGCTCATCTGTGGGACCCTTGCTCCTCCTTGAGGCCCCCACCTCTGCACCTTACCAGGGTCTCCTGATCACAAACATGAGGGTAGATAGAGGAGCTATGTGCACCCCCAAAAAGGCATTGTCCATCCCCACACAGCCCTGGGGGCCAGGATGGGGCGCTGCCTGGGGAAGCTGGGAGAGAGGGCGGAGTCAGGAACAAGCCAAAGCCCTGGGTCTACCGATGGAAAAAGAGGAGGAACGGGGAGCACAAGCCCCATGGATGTTCCTGGGAGGCGAGAAGAAACCAACGGAGTGAGACCTGGAGAGAAAGCGGAGCAGCCAGGACCCAGGCCTACTGTGGGTGCCTGCCCGGCCTTGCCCTGCCTAGCTTGGGCCTGGCCAGCAACTGGGTCCCAGGTTCCTCCTCTGTATTTGGCAGGGTTGGGCGAGATGGTACATCTGGGGAGGGCTCTGAGGAAGACAACCACAGGCAGAGGGCCAAAGTGGGGCTGGTTCCAGCCACGTTCCACCCAGGGGTCTGGAGCCATGAGGGGACCCAGAAGAAGCTGGGAGTGAGCGGAAGGCACTAATCGTGTGAGCTAACGTGTATGTTGCTTATAACGCTCATGGCACTTAGCAGTATTTACTTCTCAGCGGCCACTACTACCATCAGGATTATCATCCTCACCTGCAGTGCACGATGATGGGCCCTGCATGAGGCAGACTTTCCTGCCGCTGGTTGATCTGGTCCAGGAAGCTGAGGACACCCCCAGGCTCACTGGGGACCCCATGGTCGGGCCAGCTCAGGTACTGGTAATGCCAGATCTCCCGAATGAGGTCCCCCTGGGCCGAGGACACAGGGTCAGTGCCCCCTGCTCCCTCGGAACACCCCACCTGTCTCGCCCTACCCAACCAGAGAGGAGAACAAGTCCGGGAGGGACTCCCGGAGCAGGGCAGGGAGTGGGGGCCGCTCACATTGTCCAGTGGGGAGACGTGTAAGGTGCGGAGTTTGTATTCGGTCGTGTCATGCTCCCCGCAGTTGGTCACAGAGTAGGGCCCATAAACGCGCTGAGTGCCCACCTCGGGCCAGTATGGGACACATTTGTTCTGGAAAGGGAGGGTCGGGTGGGGATGAGGCACAGAGCAGGGCGCTGTGGCCCATCCCAGGTCCCGCTCTAGGTTCTGAGTGCCTGGCACCGGCCCAAACGTTTGTTGGATGGATGGATGAGCTGGCAGAGAGGCAGGAGACCTGGGCTCTTGTCTCAGATCAGCCACCAACAGGTGGTGCGACCTGGCCAGCCGCTTTACTGGTACATCCATTTGTCATTCAACAAACATTGCCGAGGCAGGCGTTGTGCCCGAAGCCGTGCAAACCAGGCTGTAGTCACAGACACAGCTAACACCCAGTCTGTGCCCCTGTGCCTGGAGGAGCTCACAGAGACAAGTGACCGGGGAGACGCCACGCTGAGGAGTGTGGCTGGGAACGAGGAAACTCGCCCTCTAGGTCCTGGAGAAAACAAGACCTGAATTCACAGAGAAGGCAGCGCTTCAGCTGTGTCTTCAAACACGAGGCATCTGCCGGGCAGAGACAGTGTGGAGAGAGAGTCATTTCCTAGCAGAAAAGAGCTTGTGCAAAGAAAGGCTGGGAACCTGAAAGAGCCGCGGCTGCTGGGAGCGGTGAGCCTTCAAGAGAAGCGTGGGAGTCAGAGGGAAACCACCAGGCCTTGAACGCCAGGCCTTCGAGTGTGACTTTATCCCAAAGGTGACCAGGAGCCATGGAAGAGATTTCAGAGAGGAAGGAACTCGACCCAGTTTGTCACGGATGGCATCACTTCAACGGCAGCACAGAGGGTGCTGTGTAAGGGGAGGCTGCAGAGTGAGGGGCAGACTCCACAGACATCTATGGGGCAGGGAGGACAGGAGGGGCCTGGATGCAGACAGGTGGGGAAGGTGTAGGAGGAAGGAGGACAGCCTAAAACCTGGGTCTGGAGCTCAGAAGAGCCCACGGGTGCATGCAGGGATCTGGGGGTTGCATCGTGTAGTCGAGACTTTGTCACTAGCCCTCAGTTTCCCAACAAGGCTGGACCCTCACCCCCGAGATCCCTTTCTGCTCTGGCATCTGATGGTTCTTTGACTTAATGGTATGACCACAAGGACGGGGCACGGATGTGGAGATGGGGCGGGGTGCCCTACCCGGCCTTTCTCCACCTCTCGGGTGGTCATGACGATGACGCGGGTGTTCTCCTGCCATGCCATCTGCCAGAAGTCGTTGACCGTGGCCTCTAGACAGCCCTGGCTGGCGATGTAGGTCTTAGTGTTCTCATCAGGGCCTAGCAGCTGGTTCTGGACACAAGCGTGGAGAGACGCACCCCAAAACAGTGAGCCCCTCAGCCCAGCACAGGGCCTGAACCACTGCTTCCCTCACCCATGCAAGAAGCCAGCTTTGGCTTTGCCCAGGTGTCTCTGGATCTAGGGTCCCCCACCAGACAGGGAATTCCCAGGGCCCAGCCTCTCCTCCCACATGACCCACACCACTGACCTTGATGTAGTTGGCATTGATATAGTCGGACCCCGGGATGTTACTGTCACGTCCCTGCAGGATCACTCGGCTGTGGTCAACTGGGAGTGGGTGGAGAGGAGGCGAGATGGCCTGGGTCAGCCAGGGACTCACCACACCTGCGTCAGACCCTCCTGAGCTAACAGGCCGTTCTGGTCTCAGAAGCCATGAGGCTTGCGGGGGACTGTGGGCAGCAGGGGTGGGGGATCATCTGTACGGAGGGAGTGAGGGGATTCACAAGAAGGAGGTTGGGAGCATGGGGCAGCCTGCCTGCTGATGGTGGGGAGGCACTTCTGGGAGGAGTAGAGGCCTTTTGGAGAAGGGGTGTGGGGAGATGGCCCCTCCTGGAGTGGAGGGTGGAGACCTGTGAGATAGGGGCGGCGGCTGGAGCGGGGCGGTCTCCTGGGTGAATGGGGCAGGGGCGGCGGCTGGGGCAGGGCAGTCTCCTGGGTGAATGGGGCAGGGGCAGCGGCTGCAGCAGGGGAGGTCTCCTGGGTGAATGGGGCAGGGGCAGTGGCTGGGGTGGGGCGGTCTCCTGGGTGAATGGGGCAGGCTGGGTGCTCACAGGGCAGAATGTTCTTATAGCGGTTCTTGCCCTTGTTCTCTGGCCGCTGCCCTTCCAGACGCTGGTGCAAGTTCTTCACCTCCTGCTTCTGCAAACTCTGAGATGTGGGTGAGGAAATGAGCATCACCTCCCAGGGAGAGCACCCATCAGGGGAGCTCACGTGGGGTGGGTCAGGAGCAGAGGTGGGCAAGGGGAGGAAGGTGTCCGCCTGGGGCCCCACGCGGCCGCCACCGCCTCAGCTGCCCCAGCCCTGCCGGTTCCCCACCATGCACCTCAAACTCCTCCCAGAAGCCAGCCTTGGCTGTATCCTCGGACTCCTTCTTCTTGTTCAGTTCCAAGACTCGGTTCTCAATGTCAGCCGCATTCACCCTCGTGGCGTAGTACGGCTGGGATAGGGGAGAGCGAGAAGTCAGCAACTCAGAGGTCTCAGAAGCTCACACCTGGGGGACAGCTCAGGGGAAGGGAGGAAGCAGCTGGGTCCCCGCCTGACCTGCCGCAGGTAGACAAAGGCACCTGAGGCCTCCTCAATCCCCGTCTTCTTGAAGTGCTCCACCAGGTCCGTGAGGCTGTCGAAGGTCTCTGAACCACCCACTGTGTAGCGTCCACCCTGGAGGGAGCCAAATAAGGCCACTCACAGGGCTCGAGTCTCCCTCCCTGAGCCCCAGCCTTGAATTCAAGCCCAGGCAGACCCTCCCTGCCACCCACACTGCGGTCACAGACAGGAGCCTCAGCAGAGGCTCCCCCACCACCTGGCTGCCTTACCTCACACATGACCTTGATGTGGGTGACCCTGAGCGGGGAGCCTGGGCCAGCCTTGGGCTGGTCACTAAGCACAGATAGCACAAAATCTCCAGGCTGGCTGAGGCTCTCACGCACAAGAAATGTCCAGGGCTCGCCCTTGGCCTGCAGCAGCGTCTCTGCCTGCCCTCCAGACATGTGGCCATGGTACCACCTACAGAAGGCAGCGTCAGGGAAGGTGAGACCCAGGCCACAGGGGAAGGCGCTGAGCAAAGATATTCACAGAGAGGGGCAGGAAATCAAGCACCTACTGTGGCCAGGCACTGCGCTAGATGGTTCCAAATCCACCATCGTATTGATGCCTCTCACAAACATGCCGAGGGCTGGGTATGATATTACCCCCATTTTATAGATGAGGAAACTGACGCTGAGCTGTTACTCACTGGCCTAGGGCCCCTGATGGTCTCCAAGGCAAGCCTCCAGAGCTCTGTTGCCCAGGCTGGAGTGCAGGGGCACGGTTATTGCTCTCTGCAGCCTTGACCTCCCAGGCTCAAGCTATCTTAGCCCCCAGAATTCTGACCAGGCTTTGAACCCAGAGACCACCTCTGAAAGGCAGAAGGGCTGGCAATATTCCAAATATTTGGAAGAGGGAAACTAAGGAAGAGTCTCCATGAAGGATCAGGCTGTGCCCCGGCAGAGACCAGAGGCAAAGAGAAACACAGACCAAGGCCACACCACAGGGAGTGGCGGGAGATGGACAGAGAGACACAAGTCACAAGGAAGGCCAATGGGGTGCGCTCCCCCAGGGAGGCGGGGAGGACAACCCCACTGGGGAAAGAGTGGTGTAGGGGGCTCTGGGGTGCCCTGGATGATGTCACTGAAGGGGAGCCCAGGGTTCAAAAGGGTTCAAAGGGATTCAAAGGGGCTGTCGGGGCAGAAAGCAGAACTAAGCCCTTTCCCCAAAGCACACCCCTTTCCCAGGAGGAAACTGTAGCCCCACAATGCCCTGCCCCACAGGAAACCACGTGATGGAAAAAACACAAAACTCCTTCTGGGGAGAGAGTGAGAAGTGAGGTTGTGAGGTTTCCTCAGCCCAGGGACAAGGGGAGGGCGGGCAAATTTTCCAACCGCAGGGATGGGGGGAAGAGGGGAGGACCAGTCTGTCCCAACCCATCTCACCCCTGCCCAGAGGTGACTCCAGCCGAGAGACCCCCCAGAGCCTCCATACCCCATTAGGCCACTTCAGCCCACCACCTGGGGACAGGCTAGGACCCCAGGCAGCAGGGAGGGGGCTGAGCCCCTTCCCTTGGGCCCCAGGATGAGGAAGTCTCCATGCAAATGTCAGGCTGACCACAGGAAGCGCAGAGCCACCGAGGGACAGATGCAAATTCCCGCAGAGAAGGAGGTGCCACAGACAAGGCAGGGGACACAGCAGAACCTGGGAGAAAGTCTCTCACACACTCCCAGGTTCGGGGGTGACACTGGCTCCTGGGATGGGTCACCCAAAAGGGCCTTCAGTGTGGCTTCCCCGGTCTTAACCTCCTGCCCCAGCACTGCCCTCCCTTCCTTCTCTCTCTTCTCTTTGAACCCAGGCCTCAGCCTCCTCTGCAGGGGCCTCCTGGGGCCCTGCTCCTCTCTTCCAACTCTAGGCACTGGTCAGCCCGTCCTCCTCCTCCTAGCTTGAGGCAAGGAGAAACAGAGGACATGAGCTTTAGAGGGTCTCGCTGGCAGAAGCCCCCTGAGTGTTGCAGTGGGGAAGAGGAAGGGCAGGGGGCAGACATAGAGCCAGCCATGTGAGGCTCAGATGAGGAAGGCCTTGAAGGAGGCAGATCCAGGAAAGGAGGCCTCCCAGGTGGGCCACAGGGCTGTACCGCGACCGAATCCAGCTCTAAGTTTCAATCAGTGACTTGACCAAAAATATTGATGCAGTTTGGAGGCCCGAATCTAAGAAAGGCTGCAAGCTGGCAGAAGCAAGTTTCCCAATCATTTCAACAATCGATCCACGAATGCAGGGCAAGGGCAAGTCGGCTTGGCCCAGGGGTCCGTGTGAAAACCCCCTAGCGTTATTCCGCTGCCCTTTAAGAGGATCTGGCATTGAGATGTGGCTGCTGAAAAGAGCTATGGTGTCCTGAGGAGTGTTCAAAGCTCCCCAGCCCCCCATCCATGCCTTTGGAAGACCACAGGAGGAGTCGAGGAGGGCACAGGAAGGAAATGCCTGGAGTATTATTCTGTGCCTGGGACAGTGCGAGACCCTTTACACAGGTGAACACTTCACATCCTGCTTTCAGTGATCTCTGTATTTGACCCCACAGGACAGACCCATCCCCACTGGGCGGCTGGGACAAGGTATCAAGTGTCCTGGCAACCGTTCATCCCCATCCTCATCCGCAGTGTCAGCTCCTCACTGTCCTAACATGCACTGGGGTGAGAGGCAGACGGAGGAGGGCAGGCTGGCTTCCAGAGGAAGAAGAGCTTTCTAACAACAGAGCTGGCCGGCACGATATGCTGGCCACCAGCAGTGGCCTCCCTGTGTCTAGTGGGACCTGGGCTGCAGCGGCCAGGGCCCCTGGTATAGGGCAAGGCAGCTTTCTCTGGCTTCCTCGGGGTTAGGTGGAAAGGGTGGTAGGTTAGGCTCTGAGACACCAGGCCACAGGACAGCATGAAGGAGGGACACTGAGAGCCCCAGCCAGTGCGGGGAGGGGAGGGGATGGAGGGCAGGCAGTGCCGGGTGCCAGGCTCCCTGTCTCCCTGGCCGCTCAGGGCGGGAGCCGACTCACCCCTGCTTGCGAGTGGCGGGGGTACAGAGGCCTCACCTCTCACTGGTGGGATCAGAGCAGTTCAGCGGGTACTTGAGGTGGATGATGGTGCCGTCGCGGTCTTGCAGGACGCCCTGCTGCTGAATGTAGTACTCCACCAGCTCTGTCAGCGTCGCGAACTTCTCCCCTCCATACAGGTCATAGAAATCCCCTGAGTTCTGGATCCGAATATGGGTCACCTGATCCCCCACCCTGCAGGGCACCAGGCGGTGAGGCCAGTCGGTGCGGGAGTAAAGCAGGAGGGCAGGGATCGGCTGAGGTCCTGGGTGGGGGCACACATGGGCATGGGTGGGCACAGACAGGGGTGGGGAGGGCGGGGGTGGGGCGCGAGGGCACAGACGGGACGTGGGGGTCGGGGAGTCGGCACTGCCACGGGGAACCAGGAATGAGTGGTTCAGGGCCTGGATGGCACAAGACAGTGGCCAAAACGCCGGGGGTGGGGGCACCTACCTGACAGAGAGCGAGAAGTCACCCTGGTTCTTGCGACTGGGCCGAGCCAGGAAGCTGCCATGGACACCTCGGCCCTTGAGCAGGGTCTCTGCATCCAGCCCACTGAGGTCTCGGTGAAACCACCTGGGCGGCCCAGGCAGGGCAGTGAGGAGGGGTCCCGTGGGCACCAGGCACCCTTGCCTCCTGTCTACCGTGGGTGGCAGGCCCTTACCTCACCATCCTGGGGGCTTCCGGAGAGGAAGGGGGCGCAGGGAATGAGGAGGTGCAGCTAGTCTGGGCAGGCGGAGAACTCAGGGACTAAGCCTCAAATGCAGCTCCCAGTGCCAGGCCGCTTCACCACCCCTGGTGGTCCCAGTTCTGGGGCTGCCACTCCACTGGCCTGGGGCGGCCAGCAGGGCGGGGACAGGAAGAGGCGCGGCCGACCCCTTGGGGGAACTCACTTGCACTTCTCGTTTTAGAGCAGAGCAAGGGAAGAGAAGCAGAGCACGGTGGCACTGGGGGTGGGGACGGGGCCCACTTCCCACACGTCTGCAATCAAAGGCTTAGGAGCATGGCATTGCACACATGTGACAACACATGCAGTAAGGACACACGTGTGCACTGCACACTCCAGGCCCAGATCATACTTCATGCATGTGAACCGAGACGCTCACACGGCATCTCTTCCTCCTCCACCAGCTGCTTTTACACAGCCCTCCCTGGCCCACGCTAATGACAATGATGGCGGTGACAGCTGTCAGCGAGTGAGTCCTGCTGGATGCCGGGTGCTGTGCTATAATGGCGTTCACATGCCTCGTCTGATTGATTTCTCACCACAGCCCTATGAAATAGGGGCTATCTTTATCATCTCACAGACAAGGAACCTGAGGCTCAGGAAGGGTAAGGCATTGCCTGAGCCCCTCAGTGAGTCAGCTGCAGTGCCAGGATTCAAACCCAGACAGGCCGGTTCCAAAGCCAATGCTTTGAACTCCTATACACCAGCCCTCAGGGCTTCAAAGAACAGAGATTAAGAGCCTCCTTGTGCAAAGGGGCTGCCATGGGAGCGGGAGACTGATAGTTAAGACCTTGCCAGTGCTTGCAAGAGAGAAGGGTGCACTTCTGTAACCAACATATGCGTTTTGTCCATGCCACTGTGGCAGAGGGATGGACAGCATGACCCTGAGCAGCCCTGTCAAACTTGGGTCCTTTCTGATTCTTGTCCCTAGGCCTCTGCCCCGCCCCAGGACTCCCACCAGGGGGCCTATCTCCGGGGGGCTGGGGACCAAGGTCCTCGCCATGGCTGATTTTCTCAGGGCTGGTTCATCTTAGAGGCCCTAAACACTAAGGTATATGATGCTCCCTGCCTGTAATTCCAAATACAAACGCCAACACCGCCAAACCAAAATGAGGAAAAGAAGCTCAACAGGGGATACAGAAGAAACACATATTGATGGCTTCCCCTAGGGAGGGAAACTGGGTGGCTAGAGGACAGGGCTGGGGGGACACTTGGTTCTCTACATACCTTTTTGAATGTTATATGATGGGCATGCATTACCTTTACAAAAATAAATATGCTAACTGGGAACAATTTCTGGGAAACTTTTAGGGTGCAGGGAAGGCTCTTTGTCTCTACCTGGATGCTTTTTGCATGGGTGTGTATAAACGTGAAGTCGGCCGGGCGCGGTGGCTCACGCCTGTAATCCCAACACTTTGGGAGGCCGAGGCTGGCGGATCACGAGGTCAGGAGATCGAGACCATCCTGGCCAACATGGCGAAACCCCCTCTCTACTAAAAATACAAAAAAATTAGCTGGACGTGGTGGTGGGCGCCTGTAATCCCAGCTACTCGGGAGGCTGAGGCAGGAGAATCACTTGAACCCAGGAAATAGAGGTTGCAGTGAGCCGAGATCACACCACTGCACTCCAGCCTGGTGACAGAGTAAGACTCTATCTCAAAAAAAAAAAAAAAAAAAAAAAAAAAGTGAAGTCAGGTTGTTGTGTACTTAATGTTTATGAACATTATGCATGGTTTGCTTCAGTTAAAATAAGAAAAAAATAAAGTTTTAAGCCCAACAAGTCTAATTTTCCCATGATAACTACTTTATCATTTTTAGAAACAACAAACATTAATGTTTTCCCCCAAAAAAAGGCTTTTCCACTTTTCCTTCTTCCTTTATGTTCTATTTGTTTCCGGTTTTCTTCTCTCACTGGTGCCCTGGGGAATCTGCCTGGTGGGTTTATTGCATGGTCCGGCTTTGACTACCTCTTCAGCTTGGACACCACCCTGGAGCCCCAGAACTCCACGGAACCCCCATGCCCAACGCCAAGGAGCTAGAACACAGCAAAGTGCGCTGCAGTGCGGGACACCCACTGGTGCTCTCGCTCATCTCAGTGTTCAGAGTCCAGTGCGATGCCTGGCACTGAGCAAGTGTCTAACAAACAAACTTGTCAGTCCATAGGCACATACCTGGCCACAAGTACAGCTTCCTGGTCCTACACACACAGCCTGCTTGTCATACACAGCCAAGGATGCACACATAGTCACGGCACATGCACCTCATCATCCATGTCCACCTACACAGATACCTGGTGCAGTGCACATCCCCACGCGTGGAATGTAATTCTGACCACACACAAAGTTTCAGGTCCATGCTCAGCACCAAACACCCACTGCACCCTGGCCTCAGTACACTGTCCTTCCAGGGCTTAAACCCACTTGGTGGAAAGGAACTAACTAGGTACCCAGAAGAAACTAACTAGGCACCTCTTCCTGAACCATGGAAGAGGCAGGAATTTCTCTAAAGGGTGTCAAGCCAAGATGCAGAACTCAGACAAGAGGTACAGTTTCTGCTATCCTTTGGCAGGAAAATGAAAAACTACCTCCCTGACTTTGGTGTGGTGTGGGATTTGCAGATCACTTTCACATACATGATCTCATTTAGGCCTCAGACAGCCCTGTGATGTAGGAATAATTTTCCCCGTTTTCTTATGGGAGGAAACAAGCTCAGGGAGACTAAGAATTACAAAAGTAAGTGCCTGATAATTCAGAAGAAAAAAATATTTCCTTGGAAGCAGGAAGATAAAAGTTGAGATCAAGGCCAGGTGCAGTGGCTCACGCCTGTAATCCCAGCACTTTGTGGGGGTGAAGCTGGTGGATTGCTTGACCCCGAGTTTGAGACCAGCCTGGGAAACCTGTCTCTACAAAAAATACAGGTGTGGTGGCACAGCCCCTGTAGCCCCAGGTACTTGAGAGACTGAGATGGGAGGATCACTTGAGTGTGGGGTGGTCAAGGCTGCAGTGAGCCATGGTTATGCCGCTGTAATCCAGCCTGGGTGACAGAGTGAGACACTGTCTCAAAAAATAAAAATAAAAATAAAAATAAAAATACAGCTGGATGCAGTGACTCACATCTGTAATCCCAGCACTTTGGGAGGCCGAGGTGGGAGGATCGCTTGAGGTCAGGAGTTCGACACCAGCTGGGCAACACAGTGAAACCCCGTCTCTACTAAAAATACAAAAATTAGCCAGGCGCGGTGGCAGGCGCCTGTAATCCTAGCTACTCAGGAGGCTGAGGCAGCAGAACCGCTGGAACCTGGGAGGCGGAGCTTGCAGTGAGCCGATATTGGGCGGCTGCACTCCAGCCTGGGTGACAGAGCGAGACTCCATCTCAAAATAAATAAATATAAAAAAAAAGATTTTTTTTTTTTTGAGATGGAGTCTCGCACTGTCGCCCAGGCTGGAGTGCAATGGCACGATCTCTGCTCACTGCAAGCTCCACCTCCTGGGTTCACGCCATTTTCCTGCCTTAGCCTCCCGAGTAACTGGGACTACAGGCGCCCGCCACCACGCCCGGCTAATTTTTTTGTATTTTTAGTAGAGACAGGGTTTCGCCATGCTGGCCAGGATGGTCTCCATGTCCTGACCTCGTGATCTGCCCGCCTCAGCCTCCCAAAGTGCTGGGATTACAGGCGTGAGCCACCGCGCCCGGCCCAGTGAATTTTTAAAAAATTAAAAACCAAGCCAGGCGTGGTGGCTCACATCTGTAATCCCAGCACTTTGGGAGGCTGAGGTGGGCAGATCACTTGAGGTCAGGAGTTCGAGACCAGCCTGGCCAACATGGTGAAACCCCGACTCTACTGAAAATACAAAAATTAGCTGGGTGTGGTGGTACACGCCGGTAATCCCAGCTTCTCAGGAGGCTGAGGCAGGAGAATTGCTTGAACCTAGGAGGTGGAGGTTGCAGTGCGCCGAGATCGGGCCACTGCACTCTAGCCTGGGCAACAGAGTGAAACTCCGTCTCAAAAAAAAAAAAATTAAAAACCATGCAGATCAAGATCAACGGTGATATAAGAAGATAGGCAGTCTGGAAGGGCGAATAAAGCAAAATAATCTGTAGAAAATTCGTGAACTTCTCTGAGCCTCAGAATCCCCGTGGACAAATGAGCTTAACAATGTTTCCCAAATACTGATGTGAAAAGCTGGTAAGTGGCAGGGTTTCAGTGCCGCCAGCTTTTACATTATAGTATTAATCCTCAGGCCAACACTACTTAGTAGGTGTTATTCACCCAATTATAGAAATAGAAACTAACACTCAGAGATGTTAAGTAATTGGCCAGGGTCACAAGCTAGTGAGTGGGAAGGTGGGTAAAACAAGGATGTCAGATGCCGGAGCCTGGTGCCCTTTCCACCACCAACCATACCGCAGCAGACAGCGTCGGGGTCAGATGGGATAGGCACCACCACAGCCCATGATGGAAGGTGGAGGAAGAAGTGCTCCCCCAGAGGCAACATGCATCAGGGCAAAGGGGTGGCACGCACTGAGTCCACATGTGCAGTGCCTGGCTGTGAGCAAGCTATGTGGCTGGAGCAAAGCTGCTCTGAGAGGTTGGGACCCTGCCGTAGAGGGTCATTCAAGGCCAGGCTGAGAAACCAAGGATGGAATCTGCACCAGGGGAGGCCTGGCCAAGCTACCTGGCAGGAAAATGACCACGGAAAGGATCAAGCACCAGAAGACTCAGTTGGAACCCCATCGGTGGGGCCGACAGTGACAAGACGTGCACTGGGGCAGGAGCAGATGTGAGTGTGAGAAGCAAGAATCAGCAGGGCTGGGGAGCCACCCACCCACAAACTCACCAGTACTCTGTAATCAGGTTGTCACTTTTTCTTTTTTGTATTTTTTTTGGGGATGGAGTCTCTCCCTGTCGCCCAGGCTGGAGTACAGTGGCGCAGACTTGGCTCACTGCAACCTCTGCCTCCCAGGTTCGAGCAATTCTCCTGCCTCAGCCTCCCTAGTAGCTGGGACTACAGGTGCGCCCTACTGTGCCCACCTAATTTTTTTTCTTTTCTTTTCTTTTCTTTTTTTGTATCTTTAGTTGAGACAGGGTTTCACTATGTCGGCCAGGCTGGTCTCGAACTCCTCCCAAAGTGCTGGGATTACAGGCGTGAGCCACCGCGCCCAGCCAGTTGTCACTTTTTCTTTCTTCTTTCTTTTGGCCAGTTGTCACTTTTTCTTTTTCTCTTTATTTTATTTTTTTTCTTCTTTCCTCTTTCTCGCTTTCCTTTTCTTCCTTCTTTCTCTTTTTTTCTTTCTTCCTCTCCTTCCTTTCTTCCTTCCTTCCTTCCTCTCTCTCTCTCTCTCTTTTTTTGACACAGAATCTTGCTTTGTCACCCGGGCTGAAAAGTGCAGTGTCACAATCACAACTCACTGCAGTCTCAACCTCCTTGGCTCACGTGATCCTCCTGCCTCAGCCTCCCAAGTAACTGAGACCACAGGTGCGTGCCACTATGTCCAGCTATTTAGTAGTAGTAGTAGTCATAGTTGAGATGAGGTCTCTCTGGGTGTTGCCTGGCGTGGTCTTGAACTCCTAGGCTCAAGTGATCCTCCCACCTCAGTCTCCCAAACTGCTGGGACTACTACATGCTTGGGCCATCATACCCAGTATTTTTTTTTTTTTTTTAATAGAGATGGAATCTCTCTATGTTGCCCAGGCTTGTTTTAAACTCCTGAGCTCAAGCGATCCTCCCATCTCGGCCTTCCAAAGTGCTGGGATCACAGGCATGCACCACCTCATCTGGCCAGGTTTTCACTTTCAACATCCCAGATCCAACAAGGTCTAACCTGCCGTGGCCCTGCCTCTGCTCCACGAGGGCCCTCTGCCACGGACACACGGTCCTTTTTTTGTTTGTTCCCACATTAGGGCTTTGTGCTCACCATCTCCTCTCCCCAGGGATGCTCCTCTGCCCAGGCCTTGATCACCACATCACATGGCTGGCTCCTCTTCCTCCTCAAGCAGGTCTCAGCTCAAATGTCACCTCCTCGGGAAGGCCTCCCCGATCCCTCCAGCTAGTAATGTCACCTGCACACCCAGTCACTTGCTAGCACATGAAGCTGGTTCATTTTATTTTTTTTTCTTTGAGACAAGGTCTCGCTCTGTCGCCCAGGCTGGTGTGCAGTGGTGCAATCACTACTCACTGCAGCCTTGACCTCCCAGGCTCATAGCTGGAACCACAGACGCATTCCACCACACCCAGCTAATTTCTTATTTTTTGTAGAGACAGGGTCTCACTATATGGCCAGGCTGGTCTCAAACTCCTGGGCTCAAGCAATCGTCTCGCCTCAGCCTCCCAATGTGCTGGGATCACAGGCGTGAACCACTACACCCAGCCGAGGCTGTTTCACTTACTGCATAACACTCCTGAGAATCTGCAATGATCCAATTTATTGGGTTATTTGTTCAGTCTGTAACCTCCCACTGGAATGTAAGCTCCGTGAGAGCAGGGACCATGTCTGTCTTGTTCACTCCAGTATTACCAGCATCTTAAACAACACCTGGTGTGTAACAAGACGCTCAACACGTACCTGTTGAATGAATGATGCAGGGGAACGGGAAGTGAAAGGAAACGGAAGGAAGATGGGACCAAAGTCAGATGTTGGGAAGAGCGGGGAAGTTGGCTGGGCATGGGAGGGCCTTCGCGGGTGGCCTCTGATTGCTGTTTCAGGTGTTGTGAGCTACCCACGGGGGACAGGTCCTAAGCAGGAGACAGAAGCAGGAGCCCAGAGGCTGGAAGTAGAAATGCAATGGAGAGAACAGATACACACTTGTCAGGCGGAAAATGTTAAAGATGGGGCAGAGGGGCATGAGTGAGCCTGGGGGTCCTGGTCCTCACACTTTGCGGGAAGGGGAAGGTTTATAGGGACCAGAAGCAGGCGCATGGCAGGGCAGCGGCAGATCGCACTCACGCTCACATACATGATGGAGTGAGCATCAACAAGGCCCTCCCTCCCTCCAAAACTAACAGGAGACTAGGACCCAGGTGGTGCCTGGGACTTACCCACAGGACAGCATCTCTCTGTAGGGATGGGGAAGTCACAGCGGAGGGCCACAGGGGGCGGGGCTGAGCCAGGGGCACAGCTGTGCACAGCGGCCCAAGCCAGGAGAGGAAGAACCACTCAGAAATCAGCCACTTCCTCCTCGATCCAGCCTGCCAGGCCAATGGCACCACAGGGACAAACCCTGGACTAATAGTCTCCAGGAAAAGGACAGGTGGGGCGGGGCTGGCCTGAGACCGCCCACAGTGGCCAGCTTCCCTGCAGCCCCAGTGCGGGAGTACAGCAGGCCTGCCCGCTGGGCCAGGGCCCCCTTCCCTCCGGAGAGGAGGAGCCACCTGGAGCTCCACCTGGAGCTCAAGCTGACAGAGCAGCCGGACGCTGGGTAGGAGCAAAGACCAGGAAGTAACCCTGGCTGAGGGAAGAGCAACCAATGGGGGAAAGCTCTCAGTAGGTGGAAACCAAAGGGCCTAAGGGAAAGTCCTAACAGCCCAATTCCTCAGAGAAGGAGGTGTCCCCAGTGCAGGCCCGCCCACCCACCCAGAGCGTCGAAGGGCCCAGTCCAGCCTCTCACCCTGCCCTGGGGGAAGGGGAGGAGCCTCAGGCCCTCACTGGAGCAGGGTTAGGCCCAGCCAGGAGTATAGGAAGGAGCTGTACATGGGGATGGGGCCTGGAAAGGCAGAGGGAATCTGGGAAGGTGAGATGGGGGTTGTCAAGTCTGCAAAAGACTGACACCAAGGCTAAGTCACAGGCACGTTTATTATCGTCTGGAACATCAGGGCCTTTTCTTCCCTGGCAGGGGCACAGGGAGGGCCAACTCTCAGGAGGCAGCCACGCTGCCACCAGCAGCAGGCCCGTGGGGTGGCAGGGTCATGGGAGGCAGGAACAGCGCCTTCAGCTTGCCTGACAGGCTGGCGATCTCAGGATCCTGGGCTTCATAGGACTTGACCAAGCGAGCAAATTTAAGGACACCTGCAAGAGGGAGTGGAGGGTCAACGCTTCTTCCAAGGACCAGCTGCGTAAGACAGCTGGAGGGGGTGGTAGTTTAAGCATGAACTGCTTCCCCACTGGCTGGGCAGCTGTTTGCAAAACAGGACGCATGCACGCCTCTGTCCTATGTGGTTTGGATCAACTTCTTGGTCTACACTGGGCACAACTAGATGGGATGCAGTGAATGAAAATATCCCAAGGCAGTGTGCTTCTTGCTCTCAGGTGAACCCTTTTAGCAGTTTAGTCACTGGAACCCCATGAATGAACACGAGACCCCAGGTCTGTAGCTGGAACGCAGGAAGGCTATGGGGCAGCAGAGCTGAATCAGTCAGCACCTTTGGGGAACACCAGGATCTCACCAAAAATTTAACCACCAACCCCCAAACAGAAATTAGCTGAAACACCCTGGAGAGACTGCAGCCACTGCTGTAATGCAGACCTCTCACTAAAAGATGGCACAACAGCGTTGACGTCCAGCTCTGCTACTACTAAAAGTCTGCACCATTAGCGTTTGCTCCCTCATCACAAAATGTAATAATAATGTGATTCACAGTACAGGTTGACCATCCTTAATTAGAAAACCCAAAATCTGAAATTATTTGAGTGCCAGTGTGAAGCCAAAAATGGAAAATTCCACACCTGACTTCATGGTGGGGGGTGGGGGTGGGGGGACTGTAGTCAAAACGCAGTCAAAACTTTGTCTCATGCACAAGATTATTCAGACTATTATATAAAATTACCTTCAGGCTATGTGCTTAAGCTGTATGTATACGAAACAAAACAATTTCGTGTTCAGATTTGAGTCCCATCCCCCAAGATATCCATGTATACGTAAATATTCCGAAATCTGAAAAAATCCGAAACACTTCTGGTCCCAAGTATTTCGGATAAGGGATACGGAACCTCTCCTGTACAAAATGCAACTCGGAGGCACAAGCTCAGGGTAGACCCTGAGCTCTGAGTGCCAACACTGTCGCCGTGTGGCGAGAAAGGGGACAACCACTCAGGGCCCCACAGATCCGGCGCCCTCTCCCGACCCAACCCCCGCCTTCCCGTGTCTGACCCACCTTCCCCGTCGCAGCTGAAGCCATAGGCTTTGATAACCTCCTGCTGGATCTGCGTGGCCACGGGCAGCACGAATTGCAGCATCTTACCCATGTCGTTGCACGCGTTATCCCGAGCCTCGTCCATGCGCACTGCATTCTCAGGGGCGGAGAACGCCTGGATCACCTCCGCCAGGACCACTGCGCGTCAGAAGCATCCCAGGGAGGCGTCCCGGGTAGGCGTCGGAGAACGGAGAGCGGGCCCAGTGGAGAGCGCAGGGAATTAGTGGATTGAGGCTATAGGTAACCCAATAAGATTCCGAGTCTTGGGGGCAAGCGCCCCACTTAGAACGACGGGACCCGGCGTCCCCTACCCTGTTTTCCCGGCGGACGAAGCCAGGTTTGTCGCCCCACATCCTCTGCCCGCATCCTCCCCGGACCGGCAACCCATGCGTTGACTACGATTATTCTCACCCTTTGCCTGCTCAGCGCTGAGGGCCGCGGGTTGGGACGCGGCGGACGCCATACGGCGTCTGAAGCTGCAAGTGCAGCGGAGATCAATGGAAAGCTCAGGAAGAAAGAGCCACGTCCTACTAACAGTTCCCAAGACCAATGGGGGCGGAAAGGAAACAACATCCGGTGTAGCCGGAAGCCCCCAGGCGTGGTCCGAACCTTCGCATCCAAACCTTCTAACATCGTTTGCACCGGGAAAACTACCTACTAAAAGAACTTCACGGAAATTGCGCGCACTAAACAGATTCTACTGTTATGAACAAGCTATGTGAAAGGGGCTTTCCGGCAAATAGCGGAAAGCCTGCTAGACAAATTCTAAAAGAGCTGTAACACTGCTGCGCATGTGTGTAGAGAGAAGAAGGGATATGCATGAACTCCACAATTGGTGAGGGTGAACTCAGGTGGCTTTTTCCTTGTTCCTATTACTGTATAAACAACGATGCATCTTGTAACTTTCGGTAGGAAAAAGAATATTCTAAGGAACTTAAGTCATTCATTTCTAGAGTTCGCGAACATTTGCTCTCAGCCTATGCAAATGAGTTCGATGCTGATTGGTTGAGATACCAGCCAGTCACAGCCCGTTCGTTGTTGTTAAGCCCAGAGACCTGGATTCGGCAGTAAAAGCCCAGAGCAAAAGCCTTTCTCGCACTTTCCTAAAATGGCCTTGTCTACTGATGGGCGACGGAGCATAACGCCCAGCCTGATTTCCCTTCCCTTCCAGGCTTTTGAGATTATCAACCACTCCCTTCTCAAACTGTAGGGTGGTTAAGGATGCCAGGTACTAATCGCCTGGATCTATTAAAACTAGCCCACCCCATCCCCGCTTCATAACTGGTTTTGTTTTTTGTTTTTGAGATGGAGTCTTGCTCTGTCGCCAAGCTGGAGTGCAGCTGGAGGGATCTTGGCTCACTACAACCACCACCTCCTGGGTTCAAGCGACTCTTCTGCCTCAGCCTCCCAAGTAGCTGGGACTACAGGTGCGCACCACCATGCCCAGCTAATTTTTTAGTAGACACAGGGTTTTGCCATGTTGGCAGGCTGGTCTCGAACTCCTGACCTCGTGATCCGCCCGCCTCGGCCTCCCGAAGTCCTGGGATTACCAGCGTGAGCCGCCGCACCTGGCCTCATAACCGTTTCTTAAACTATTCCATGGAAAGGATTCAGGACTCTGAAGCCTTTGTTCCAGAGGACTCTGGTGGCTCCTAACAGTGAGACCCCTCTGAATAGATTCCAAGACCTGACCATGTCAGAGGTGGGCTTGTCCCAGGCCTCTAGTGTTTGGTTGGTTGGGGTTTCTTTTGTTTTGAGATAGGGCCTTGCTTTGTCACCCAGGCTAGAGTGCAGTGGTGCGATCATGACTCACTGCAGCCTCGACCCCCAAGTGATCCTCTCACCTCAGCCTCCTGAGTAGCTAGGACCACAAGTGCACCACAACGCCCAGGGGATTGTTTTTTAAGTTGGGGTTTCTCTATGTTGCCCAAGCTGGTTTCCAACTCCTAGGCTCAAGCAATCCACCCGCCTCAGCCTCCCAACGTGCTGGGATTACAGGCATGAGCCACAGAGCCCAGGCCCAGGCCTCCAGTATTTTGACTTCCCAGCCTTGGGACAGGAGGGAGCACTAGCACCCCCGGTACCGCCTCGGGCTGAGTCAATGCTCCGGGCTCTTCAGGGATCCCCTCGCCAATTTTTCCCAGCCCCTACACCCAGTTCCTTAAGAAGGACTGGTCTCTTCCCGCTTCCCTGCCAGAGCCTGGCTGCAGTTCTAAGTACGGCTGCACTGAGACCCAGCCTCACCCCCATATCCCACAAAGAACAGTCACAGCCATGTTCCTGGGGAGTTGTGAGGATGTTTTTGTTTGGTTGGTTTTGGTTGGGATGTTTTTTAAGAGCGTCATATAGATATTTATATATATAAATTATTAATGTGGGGAAGGGGCAAGGGGCATACATTGCAAAGGGGGCGCGCACACAGGGATCAGGGAGGGGCAGGGGTGGCACACGATGCTACGCAAAACAGCCACATCTAACAGATGAAATAATCACACCAACGGGGCAGGGGAGGGGCGGCGGCCACGGGGCTTGGGCATAGGGGAGAAGAAAAGCAGGGGGGACAAGGAAGAGAGACCTGGTCCAAGATTCTGTGCGCTTTCTGTCCCCATCCTCGCCTCCTCCCCACCTCTGCACACCACACCAGACCTTGGCCTTCTGTCTGTCCCTCCCTCCCCCACTCTGTCCAGCTGCGGAGGCCCTGCAACTGAGCAGCACCCTCTTGGCTCTGGGTGGCAGGCCAAGGGTGGGGTGGGGGGAGGGTGGGGATGCTCCAAGGTCCAATGTAGGAGCCGTGGTGCTCTCTTGATCGCAGGTTCTACAGTGGCTTGTCGCTCTCCTTCTTCAGGTGACTAGGGAAGGGGCAGTGCATAGCAGAGAGGTAAGAGACTTGAGACCAACCCTGACCTTGCCCCCTTACCAAAGGGGTTGGGAGAGGAGGGGTTCCCTCCCCCCAGGAGCACAGTGCCCAGCTGTTCCATGCCCACAGCCCCTCCCAGGCTCGCTGAGCCCATGTCCCCCTGGGGACCCTGGGGTACCTGTAATAGTCCTCCTGGGCAGGCAGCGGCACACTGTGCAGCGGGTGATGGGCATGCAGCCACTGCTGCTGTTCCAGCGCCAAGCGCTGCAGCTCAGCTGACTGTGCGTGCATGGCCTGCAGCTGATGAGCTGCTGACATTGGGGCAGAAAGGGAGGCCGGCAGGTCCCGGTAAGGGGCAGCTGTGAGCAGGAAGGGCAAGGGTCACATGACCAATGGATAACAACCACCTGCTCTGGACCAGGGGATAGCCAGCTCCTTTACATACAAAGGTAATGAACTAAAAAGTTAGGTAACACAGCCAGTTCTGTAAGTTGCCAGTGGTAGAGTGGAATTGGGATTCAAACCTCTTAGGCTGACACTAAAACTTGTGCGTCTCTTGGGCAGAGGTTCAGCTCTTCTATTCCCATGCCCAGCTCCTCTAGGCATCTCCTCATTCCTCCTCAAGCCCAACTAGGCCCATCCCCCCACCTAAATACCTCCTTTCTGCCCTTTTCTCATTACAGCTTGCCTACGCCAACTTCCATCCTTACCAAAGAGCTGGTGACGAAGAACTTCGTTCTCGTGCAGAGGGTGAGGAAGCAGGGGGTTAGGGAGAGTTCCAGCTGGGTAGGGGATCCGAGTAAGGTGAGACCCTGAGGCCAGGGGGTCGATGAGAGGGTGCACTGAGGCAGAGGCTGGAAAGCAGAGAAGAGGAAGGTGTCACCAGAAGGCAGGTTTAGGGAAAACCATGCATTTGGGTGAAGGGATCCAAGGCTGGGAATTGAGTTGGACAAACACAAGGAGCTCCAAAGTGGAACAAAGGCAGAATGGAAGAACTAGAGGCCTGTGGGGGGGGGGGGGTGGACAGGCTGAGCCCTACTGGAGGAGGGACATATGGATGACAGAGGACAGGAAATTAGTCATCAGAAGGGTCTGAGGGGAAGGAGAGGGAGAGGTAGACTGCTTGAAGGAGGTGGAAGATAGAAGTTTAGGAAATAGGAAGAGGCCAGGTGCGGTGGCTCAAGCCTATAATCCCAGCACTTTGGGAGGCTGAGGCAGGCGGATCACCTGAGGTCAGGAGTTCAAGACCAGCCTGGCCAACATGGTGAAACCCTGTCTCTACTAAAAATACAAAAAAATTAGCCAGGCATGGTGGCACATGCCTAGTCCCAGCTCTTCAGGAGGCTGAGGCAGGAGAATCGCTTGAACCTGGGAGGTGGAAGCTGCACTGAGCCGAGATCGCGCCACTGCACTCTGGTTTGGGCAAAAGAGCGAGACTTGGTCTCAAATTAAAAAAAAAAAAAAAAAAAAAAGCAAGCGGGTGCAGTGGCTCACACTTGTAATCCCAGCACTTTGGGAGGCCAAGGTGGGCGGATCACAAGGTCAAGAGATCGAGACTATCCTGGCCAACATGGTGAAACCCCGTCTCTATTAAAAATACAAAAATTAGCTGTATTTGGCGGCACACGCCTGTAGTCCCAGCAACTCAGGCAGGCAGTGCCTGCTGAGGCAGAAGAATCGTTTGAACCCGGGAGGCAGAGGTTGCAGTAAGCTGAGATCGCGCCACTGCACTCCAGCTTGGCGACAGGGCGAGACTCCGTCTCAAAAACAAAATGGTGAAAGGATAGTAAGTAAAGCTCATTATTGCCTATGACACCCAAACCCAAAGCTACAGGGCCCCTTCTAGAAAGTTACAGATCTAGAGATGGGGAAGAACATGAAAGACCTCCCACTGTGAGAAAAGGAGAAAATGGCAAAAAATAAGAGTTAAATCCAGAGAAATCAGAAAATAGGTTTGTGGATTGGGCAGGGTGGCTCACGTCTGTAATCTCAGGACTTTGGGAGGCCAAGGTGGGTGGATTGCTTTGAACTCAGGAATTTGAGACCAGCCTGGCCAATATGGCAAAACCCCATCTCTACCAAAACTACAAAAATTAGCCAGGTATGGTGACACACGCCTATAATCCCAGCTACTCTGGAGACTGAGGTAGGAGGATTACTTGAGCCCAGGAAGTTGAGGCTGCAGTGAGCTGTGACTGCACCACTACACTCCAGGCTGGGTGGCAGAGCGAGACTATGTCTCAAAAAAATAAATAAGAAGATATGTTTGTGAAGGGCTTGGGAGAATGGGGCTGTGAGGATAGAAAGGTGTGTCCTTCAAAGGCTCCCACCTGGGCCTGTCATGGGTAGGATACTAGACTATGGAGAGGACTGGGGTGTGGGGAATACAGGCTCTGTGGCCAGGCAAGGCCATGAGGAGACAAGGCTGAGAGAACGTCAGGGAGGCAAAGTTGAGGGCAGCAATCTCAGGAAAAGTTCATGCCAGGCCAGGGGAGGAAAGTCTCAGCCAGAAGAACAAAAGAGCCCAGTCATGATGGGGGAAGGTGGCCCCAAAGGGCCAGGGAGAGGAAGGAGGGGGTCTCACCTGCATGGATAGCATCTTGCTGGTGCAGGTGCAGGTGCGAGTGGATGTGGGAGTGCTGGTGGTGATGGGGAGTCACATTGAGCATCTGCAGCCGGGCCAGCGGGTCATTGCCCAGGGCCGCCACCCTTTCTGCGTGCTGCCTCTCAGCTGCCAGCCGCTCAGCATAGGACATGTCAGGCCGCAGGGCTGGCCCAGCTGCCAGTGCTAGACGTTCTCGATCCAGGGGCCCCAGGCTCGGATGAAAGGGGAAAGGGTGCAGGCCAGGTGGGCCAGGCTGTAGAGCCAGGCCCCCATGTCGGGGAAAGGGATCCAAGCCCGGCCCAGGGACCCCATGTAGGGGTTCCAGCTCACTAGGCTTCACCTCAAAGCCAGGCTTGAGGCGGTCACGGAGGTCTCGTTCACGGGCTTCCCGTTCCCTCTCCCGGGCAGCAGGATCACTGCTGTACAGGGCCGGGACATTGTAACCCAGGAGCCCCGGGTCCACTGCCCCCAGGGGCACGTAGAATGGATGGTTGCGATTGCCAGGAGACATGACATGAGGCCGGGCATATTCACTGAGAGTGCGCAAGGCTGGAGTGTCAGGACCCAGGTAGGGGGGCACTGTAGCCACCGCACTGCCCGGTTCAAATGGAGGGCGATGGGGCACTGGGCCCAGAGATGGGCATTCCACCGGAGCACGGCCCTCCTGAGCCAACTTCTGTGGGGTACAGGGAAAAGTGGAGTCAAAGCGGCAGTTATGAGAAGAGATGGCTGGTTTCAAGCTGCCCATTTGTTTCCACAGCTGAATGCCAAAATGCCTCACCTCACTGAAACTCTGCCCACCTGGAACTTAACTGCGACCCCCCCCCCCCCCCGAATATCTGCCCTTCTTGGGATCCACAGGTAGTCCCATCTGAGCAGGCCTTCTCCCAACCCAGGAATGCAGACTGCTGTCGCTGAAATCCTTTTCGGCTCCATTTCCTGGGCTGCAGTGGTACCTCCCCTCCGACAGGTGGCGACTTGATTCGCCCGCCCACCTAGCACAAGCCCCAGCCCCAGCCCCAGCCCCAGCCCCAGCCCCAGCCCCAGCCCCAGCCCCAAGCCCAGCCCCAAGCCCAGCCCCAGCCCCAGCCCCGTAGCGCGGCTAAGAGAGAAGGAGGCAAAGAAGGCGGTGGCGCAGGCAGTGACGCACTCACCACGCTGCGTTCAAGCTCGCGCTCCTTCTCGCGCTCGCGCTCCTTCTCGCGTTCCCGCTCGCGCTCCCGCTCCTTTTCTTCGCGCGCGCGCTGCTCCGCCTCGCGCCGCACCTTCTCCACCAGGTCGGCCCGCTTCTTGGCCAGTTTGGAGCCCTCCAGTGGCACGAAGTACAGGTCGCTGCGCGCGCACGAGTTGAAGCCGCGATCCAGGTGTTTGTTGAACCTGCCAGGCGTGGAAGCAGCACGCGCTCAGCCGGTGCGAGATGCCGGATGGAGCCCGCGGAGCCGCGACCCCGGCGAGTGCTTGTAGCCCCCGCCTAAAAACCACCCCTGCAGGCTGAGCTGCTGCCGGCCTCACTGGCCGCTAGGCATGGACGGAGGAGAGGGGCGTGCTTTTCTAAAACACTACACCAGCGCAGGGCCCCTCCCTGCTACTCCCTCTCCGTCGCCGCCTTGTCGTCCCCCTTCCAGGCCCACCTCCGCCCCACCTGGCCGCTCACCTGGCAGACTGACTGGCATGGCTGGGCACATCTACCACCTTGGGAGGGGGCGAGGGGCTGCGGGCTGGCGGAACTGGGCTCTCGGGGGTCTCATACTCCTCAGCCGGCTCCTGCTTGATCTGCGTGGCGCTCAGGGGCGGCCCTGAGGCAGGGGCCGCGGGTGGTGGTGGCAGAGATGGCAGGCCTGAGGGCCCCGCAGGTGGCAGGGGCCCAGGTCCCACGGTGGGCGAGCCCGGCTTGAAGGTCCCTGGGCCTGCAGGTGGCGAGGTTCCTCTATAGCCCGGTGGGGTCCCCGTTCGGAAGTTGGGAGGAGACCCGGGCTTGTATCCGGGTGGGGTGGCTGCCTTGTAGGCCCCCGGGGATGGGGCTCTCTTTCCGTACGGTGGGGGCCCAGGTGGGGAGGCCGTTTTGTAGCCTGCTGGCGAGGAAGCCACGGTGGCAATGACCGTGGAAAGGGTAGCCGAAGAGGTGGTGACCGTAGGCACCGGTGGGAAAGGGTAGGGCGTCCCCTGAGGTCCCTGGGAGGGGGAGGGGTGTGAACATGGGAAGGACGCTTGAGAAGTGGAAGAGGAAGAGTTGGAAGAGGAAGAGACTGGAGGGCCATTGGGGCCTGCTTGGCTGTAGGACACCTGGCTGTGAGGTGGGGGCAGGTGTGTTGGCCCTGGTGGGTAGGGCCTCAGAGACCCCAGGGAGGGAGACATGGCATAAGGGTGTGCGTGGTGGGAGCTGCCGCCCTCCAGGGGGTGGGGAAATGCTCCAGGAGGGGGCCCAGAGCTTCCGTGATGCTGCTGCTGCTGCTGCTGCTGCTGCTGTTGCTGGTGGTGATGGTGATGTGTTGAGGCTGGTGGGTGGGCAGTGGACTGGGCCCCAGTAGATGGCGGGAAGGGGCCTGGATGGGCATTGCTGTTGGCTAAGAGGCGGCCATAGGGAGGAGGTGGTGGGGGACCCTGGCTCCACACAGCCTGGGATGGGAGAGAAGGCTGAGTATACTTGGGGGGCTGATTGGAGACAGAGAGGCTTGTTGGGGGAGGGAAAGAGTGGGGGTAACTGGGCAATGCCTGGGAAGCTGGGTAGGGGGAGGCAGAGGAAGAGGAGGAAGAACTGGAAGAGGAGGCTGCTGCAGAGCTACTACTAGAGGATGAATAAGGAAACCTCATGGGGGGTGCTGGGGCAGAAGAGGAAGCAGGAGGCAGAGAGTGGGGTGAAGGAGCCAGAGTCGGGCCCTTCTCTGGGCCAGGAGGAAGTCCACCCATACCCTGCCCCATGGCATGGGGAGAGGGCAGATGCCCAGGTAGTGGTTGGGCCCCCAGGCCAGGGGGAGAGGCTGAGGCATTGTTGAGGGGTCTCAGGGCAGGTGGGGGAGGCAGGTTCGGGGTCACATGGGGGAAGTTGGCTGGTGGTGGAGCAGAAGGCAGGTTCCCACCACCCACCGGAGTGTTAGGTGGCTTAGCTGGGGGAGCACCGCTAGCCCCAGAGCTTGATACTGAAATGGGAGTAGTGGGTGGGGGGTGCTGCTTACCCCCATTAGGGCCCCCCACTGATGAGGCAGCCCCTCCCCCCTTGGGACCCATTGGGGGTCCAGACAAAACTCCTCCACCAGCGCCCCCAGGATAGAGCTGTGGGTGAGGGGGAGGGGCCCCAGGAGGAGCCTGGAACATTCGAGATGTGGGGGGCTCCATGGGAGCATGATATCCAGTGGGTGTCACAGAAGGATGGGGTTCAAAGCTAGCCTCTGGCTGTCGAGGGGTGCTGTCTGGCGGTGGAGGGGAAGGAGGAAAGAGTGGAGGTGGGTGGTAGGGGCGGGCTGGGCCCTGGGACAGGCCAGAAGATGAGTCGGAGTCATTCTCCACACTTCCAGGGCTGTAGATGCTGGGGGACGTGCTTCGGTTGTCCTGGTCAATATCCCTAGGGTCGCTGCTGCCATCATCATTAAGGCTCCGCCCATCCAAGCTATCCAGATCAGAGGGAGACTGTGGCCGAGGGAGTTCCTGCTGTAGAAAAGGGAAGCCTCATTTTTTCTCTTTTCCTTTCCTGCTTCCCTGAGATTTAGGGCCGGTCTTGCATAAAATCATTTCCCCTCACAGCACACTGTTGTACTGTGATGTGGTGAGTACCTCTTGCCATCTGGGGATTTCCCACTTTCCCCACATTCTTGGCTGCTCCTTAGCAGCCAGTCTTGTTTCCCTCCTATAAAACCCTATTCCTTCCTCAAGGATCCATCTCAAGCACCTTGTCTTTACCCACAGCTGACTCCAAATCCCTGTCTTCCACCATCTCATAACCACCACTTTAACCATCCTCCATCCCCCAAGCCCTTGGTTCTTAGACCACTTCTGGCCGGGCACAGAGGCTCACACCTGTAATCCCAGCACTTTGGGAGGCTGAAGCAGGAGGATCACTTGAGGCCAGGAGTTCCAAACCAGCCTGGCCAACATGGTGAAACCCTATCTCTACTAAAAGTACAAAAATTAGCCGGGCGTGGTGGCTCATGCCTATAATCCCAGCTACTCGGGAGGCTGAGGCACAACTGCTTCAACCCAGGAGGCGGAGGTTGCAATGAGCTGAGATTGTGCCACTGTACTCCAGCCTGGGTGACAGAACGAAACTCTGTCTCAAAAACAAACCAAAAAAAACAATAAAAAAGAAAGACCACTTCTGCATTTTCCTTAAGATTTATTTGTTCCTCCCACTAAGACTTCTCACCCAGAGACGAGAATCCCCCAACTCTTCTGGTCCCCTTTGGCCCTGCCAGGTCATCTGGTGGTCTGTCAAAGTTCTAAGACTCTCTCTGGCATATTAGAGACAGAACTGCTCTCATAAGCACTATGATCTGGCCTTTCTCTTATGTCCCAGGAGAGATCCAGCTAAGAATAGTGAGCATAAGGAAATCTGAGAAAAGAATGATCACAAGATGGGTCAGGATGGCGACAAGGGTCTCCCACCTCAGTTTTGGTCTTTTTTGGTGCATTGGTCTCCTCACTTTCACTCTCTGAGATCTCCTCACTCCGACCCTGCTTGTTGACCTTTGGGGTGGAGGCTTCCTCTACTCGGGCCTTCTGTTAGAGAGAAAGAAAATTCCTGTCTTTTCCCTACCTCCCAAGCTTCACCGTTACCCTCTGCCAAACAGGAAGTTCCCCCGACAACACACACACACCCCCTCAGCCCCAGTGCCTGGGCATCCTGTGGGAGGACCTGAGGACAGAATACCTTGGCTGTCTGCCTGGACTTCTCAGCTTTGCCATCACTGCTGGACGTGCTGACCCCTCCAGGGGAGGCCCGGCCCCTCGATCTCAGTTCTTCCCGGGGCCCAGGGGCCTCTTTCTTCCGTCCACTCCTCATTGACATCTGCAGGAGGAGGAAGGAGGTAGGTAACACTGTTCTTTACACTGCAGCTAACTTTATGGTGCACATTATTTGTTCTTCTCTAGACCCTTCCTCCTAGCTTGCCTGCCCCGCCCCTCATCTTTCACATCTCTCATTTTAACTCACCGAGTCTTTATTCTGTCGTGTCTTCATTCTTCAGGCTGTGGAGACCCCATTCTCCTCTGCCTGGGCAGCTGAATACAGAAACTTCTCTGCTCCACCCCAAGTTCCCCACAGCTGTGGTCTGGGAAGCAGGATCTCCAAGTTTCCAGTATAGGCACCTGGAACTTTTGCAGGATCTGTTTTCAGTGAAACCTGTTAGAAGGAAACCATCAGAGTCTCCCACTGGGAGAATAGAGTCACAAAGGAATACTATTACGCTTGTCAGAGAACTGAGCAAGCGGCCCAACCCTAAGCCTTTAGGCCAAGAGGTACAGATACCACAAGACATTGCTGGCTTGCCCCATGGGCCACCTTAGCTATCTAAAAGGCAGGGAGATTCTGCTTAAAGTATAATCTCTTTCACCTCTGTAGAGGGCAGAAAATTCAGATGTACCTACAAGCTCCAATCCAGGAGATCACACAGTTTGACCCTTCATGATCCCTAAAGGATATTTGTGAACGCGCACATTCCACGGAGCCTTGCAAAGGAACATAAAGAAATGGAGCGGAGCATGGTGGTTCACGCCTATAATCCCAGCCCTTTGGGAGGCCGAGGTGGACAGATTGCAAGGTCAGGAGTTCAAGACCAGCCTGGCCAACATGGTGAAACCCAGCCAGGCGTGGTGGCGCGTGCCTGTAATCCCAGCTACTCAGGAGGCTGAGGCAAGCAAATCACTTGAACCTGGGAAGCAGAGGTTGCAGTGAGCCGAGATCATGCCACTGCACTCCAGCCTGGGTGACAGAGTGAAACTCTGTCTCAAAAAAAAAATGACGTTCAAGTATTAATTTATTGAGTACCTTCTTTATATCAAGCCCTTCACACACATGATTTCATTTAATATTTACAACCAACCCTGAATGGTAAGCATTATTACCTTCATTATATAGGTGAGGGAACTGAGGCTCAAAGATGGTGATTGTGACTAGCTCAACCTCACACAGTGAGGAACCAGTGACAGAGCCAGAATCAAACCCACGTCTGTGACTTCAAAGCCCATGCTCTTTCTTCTATACTTTGCTATATTCTCCTCAGAAGTTGGTGGGGAGAATTCTCAGAAGGCCTAGATCAGTCACAGAGATATGAAAAGAATCTTTTCTCACATCAGAGTAGGTAGAAGAAGAATGTCCCATTCTATAATACAAAGGAACACAGCCCTACCAATCCCAAGACTAAACCTAGGTAGCCCCAAATTGTAGAACTTCACTTTTGAGAGCCTCATAAAGGACTCATTCTCTAGTACTTGAGCTCCCTAAGGCTAGAGGAAAAGTCAGGGTTTTCACATGAATGATTAAAGACTCAAAATATCCGTGAGCAAACAATACAGATTTACCAATTTTGAAGCCTGTCCTCCTACTTGGTATAGACAGGGTTACACAGCTCCTCAAGCCAGTCCATCCATATCTGTCTATCAGTAAGTAGGCAGGTATCTATCTTTATCCAAATCCCTAGAGCCAGCTATATTCATTTGCACTTGTTCGTATTTCTTGCTAAGTGTCAAGTCCCTCCAAATTACTGATTGTAAGATCTTTTGAGAGCAAAAATGGTATTTTCTTATTTTTTCTTCCTTTCCACTGATGTCGTATATATACGTGTGTGCACTTTTCTTGTGATTGACCTTTAAACCCACTAACTTCAGTAGGTCTTTATTCCTGAATTAAGTGCTGCCAGCTCCAGTGGGAATAGACTAAGCTTACCCGTCTATTCTATTCTGAGTTGGTGGCCTGCTAGGTAAACGGCATGTCCATATTCTGTAGTGTATTTTTCCCAAGGAACACAGTAATTCTCACTCAGCTCCATGGAACCATACTGATGCAGGCAGTAAGGGGTGAGTTTAACCTTTCCAGGAAACTTCACAATTTACTTAGAATCACAAAATTGCTGGGACAGAGCCTGTCTTCTGAACTTTCAACTGATGTTCTGCCCAGTAGACTAGTCTTTTTTTTTTTTTTTTTGAGACAGAGTTTCACTCTTGTTGCCCAGGCTGGAATGGAGTGGCGTGATCTCACTCACTGCAACCTCCACCTCCTGGGTTCAAGCAGTTCTCCTGCCTCAGCCTCCTAAGTAGCTGGGATTACAGGCTGTGCCACCACACCCTGCTAATTTTTTTGTACTTTTAGTAGAGACAGGGTTTCACCATGTTGGTCAGAGTAGTCTCGAACTCCTGACCTCAGGTGATCTGTCTGCCATGGCCTTCCAACGTGCTGAGATTACAGGCGTGAGCCACTGTGCCCGGCCAACTAGTTGTTTTTTTTAAGTAGATTTTCGCTGTTCTTCCCCAGGCTGGAGTGCAATGGCATGATCTCAGCTTACTGCTACCTCCGCCTCCCAGATTCAAGCGATTCTCCTGCCTCAGCTTCCCAAGTAGCTGGGATTACAAGCGCCCACCACCATGCCTGGCTAATTTTTGTATTTTTAGTAGAGACAGGGTTTCACTATGTTGGCCAGGCTGGTCTCGAACTCCTGACCTCAGGTGATCCACCCGCCTCGGCCTCCTAAAGTGCTGGGATTACAGGCGTGAGCCACCGCGCCTGGCCTTTATTATTATTTTTTTTTCAACTACAGCTATTTTCCCACATTTTTTAGTTGTTGTGTAGACTGGTTTTAAAATACTATCAACCAAAAAAAAAAAAAAAAGAAAAGAAAGAAAAAATCCAAAGAACACCACCCACCATAGCAAAAGAGGAATCTTAAACAAAAAGCACAACAAAGATGACTATTTGTGACTGGTGTATCTTTGCCAGCCCTCCTAGAGAAGGGTGTCCATCTCCCTTCCCCATCACAGAACCTGTTCACCAAGTCAGTTAGGTTAGGGGATTCAAAAGGTCAGAGAAACACAGGAATGTACCTGAGGAACACAGCAATCATAGTATGCCCTTCTTTTTTAATCACCTGAAATCTGATAAAACTAGCAATGAGTAGCTTTGAAGGAGAAAAGCAGTCATAAAAGAACAAGTAATCCTGGGGATAAGGAGTGGCAGAGGAGGGAAGGAGTTAGGGTTGGATTGTGTGTGTTTCTAGACCTGGGTCATGTTTTAGCACCAGCCTACACTCCTAGCAGACAATAATTGTAACTAATATTACAGAGCACCTACTCTGTATCTGGCCACACACTAAGCACATTCACCTTCGTTACCTTACTTTAAAAAAATGATTAAGACCAGACTGGGTTGGGAGGAAAGTGAGAAATAGAAAAAGAGCCCCTAAGTAAGACCAGGAAAAGAAATTAAGAGACATATGGGATGTCAGAAGGAATACAGTGGAGTCACAAGCTCCCTGGGAGGGGCTCACAGGCTAAATTTCAGGATCATTGGCCCAGCCCCCAACATCATTCTGGACCTGCCAGACTAACCAGTCCAAAGTGACTCCTAGATAACAATGCAGCCCAGACCAGCGGATAACAATGCACTGGCCTAAGCCTTCTGAGAATCCAGGACCTTCAGGGAGGTCTCAGAGATCATCTCATCTATGGCCCCTTCATCTTAACAATGAAGTCGGACACTCCAAGAGGAGTGACTTGCCCAAGGTCACAGAGGCACAGCCAGGTCGAGAGACACAGGTCTCCTGGCTCCTATTCTATAGTATTTCCCCTGCATGAGGCTGCTTCATGCAGCCCTCTGTCCTGGGCCACCCTCACCTGGGATGGGCCTGGGAGCCCAGCCATTTCTACAAGGTCAGGGAAGAAGGCCAAAGGTTAGTTGAGGGAAGGAGGAAAAGGGTAAGTTATTCAAGAAGGGAGGCTCAAAGAGGAATTCGTTTTAGAAAATGAAAGAAAGTGCAAAGAAGCAAAAAAACAACTCTACAAAAAATAACATAATAAGGGAGGTAGAGGTCAGAACCAACTGCCAAAAGATGGTGAAATCTGAACAGGAGCATTTTCATCCTCCCATCATGCCTAGGTGGAGAGACTTGGAGAAACACCTATGATCTGCAAGGAACATATCTACCTGTTCAAACAGACTGCAACATGAAAGGGTACACGCCGCCGTGGGGAAACTCCCATCCACCAACAGATCCAGAAACATCCTCCAGAACCCAGCCCAGAGTCCCAAGGACATAGCCGCAGGCCGACGTCCAATGAAGATTCGAAGCCCCCCGCCTACCAATTGGACATCCCACTGGATCACTACCATAGCGACACAGTGGCAAAAGGTGCCCCCAAGAGACCATCCCAGGAGTCCATCTGGAAGCCACCCCTGCCCCCTCCCAGTTGCCAAAGCAACTCCTACTCTCCTATAGCACCTCAGGGAAGGGAGCTTAAAGGTACCTACCCTAGTCGAAATAAGCCCATGCACAAAGGGAGATCTTTGAGCTCAAAGCAGTAACTAAGGCCTCCCTATATAGATCACAGCTCCAGGGGCAGCGGACGCTCCGGAAATTGGAGGGTGGAGGGTGGAGGGTGGAGGTCGCAACTTGCTTGGAGTGCCTGTAAGGTTGCTCAATTATCTCATTTCCATCCTCCCAGAACCCCTTTCTTCCCAACTCCCCCTTCTGTGTTCCTGTTTTCCTCCTCATTAGTTTTGGGATAACCCACACTACTGGGCCCCAGTGTCCTCTCCAAGAAGTAACTATGTCTGGGATGGGGAAAACAGGGTCAGAGGTGACCTGGAGTAGGGGAATGAAAACCGTCACAAAGACATGGCCTTCCCACTTCCACGCTGGAAAACCTCCGGCTCTTCTCAAAGATGGACCTCTTTTTGCCCAAGCCTCCGTTTCCCCGAGGTTCATCAGCCACAGTCCCTCTTTCCACCTACCACACCCCTTTCCCGTTTCCCACTTCCCGTCCATTCCTAACGCCCCCAACCCCAGGCTCCGGAACCCGTGTTCTGGGCCTTTGGAGCTTTTTCCTGGAGCCTTCATGCCCCACCTCGCTGCCATCTCTCCTATCCCTTCTGCCTTCGCCCCGAACCCCACTCAGAGCATCCCCCGTTTTCCTCCGCCAACCCCCGCCTCGATGTTCCTCCTCTTTTGGGTCCGCGGGTCCCGGCTACCCTCTGGCCCCACAGCCTTCCTCCGGAGACCCTCCCTCCTTCCCCACCTTCCCGATCCTCCCGAAGCCCTGGCCCCCGACCCTCCTCGGCGGGCCCCACCCCCTGAGCCCCCCGCCTCAGGCCAGGCAAAGCCCGCAGTGGGGGGACGGGATTGGGAAAATAACAAATGGAGGCGGCGGCGGCAGGAGGGGGAACTGGGAGGGGTGGGGGTGGGGAGCCGCAGGCCGGAACCCGGGCGGGACAGAATCCCGCGGGCCCGGGGCCCAGGCGGCCGCAGACCTTACCTGCTGGTAGCTCGGGACGGCTGGCTGGCTGCGAGCGGGATTCCGGGCTCCGGCGCCTCTGGGGGGCGGCGGCGGCAGCTCCCCCGCCCCCCTCTCCTCTTCTCGGCCTCAGTCGCCGCCGCGACGACGGCGGCGGCGGCCCCGACCCCCCCGGAGGGCGGCCCCCATCCCCCCTTTTCCCCGCCTGGCCCCAATCGCCCGCCGGCCCCCGGAGCAAACCCCGATCCCCGCTCTGCTCCCCACCTCCCCGGGCTCGCCGCCTCCCTCTGGCCGCCCGGAATGCCCCGGGCCGCGCCGCCCGCCCCCGCCGCGCCGCCCGGCCCCGCGGCCCGCCCGGCCCTCGGCGCGGCTCCGACCCGCCGCCCGCGCCCGCCTAGCACAGCCCGCACCCGCGCGATCCCGGGCCCCTCGGCCGCCTCGCCCACGGCCCCCGCCCCTTCCCCGGCGGCCGGCTCCCTCGCCCCCTCCTAGCCCCTCCCCGAGGCCGCGGTCCCTCCGAAATGGCCCGGCCCGAGGCCCCGACCCGGCACGGGGCTGCGGACGGGCTGGGCGGTGCGTCCAGCGACTCGCACAGGAAAGCGGACGGCGAAGGGAGGGAGCCTGGGAGAGGGGGATGGGAGAAGGGAGGAAGAGGGAGAAGGAGGGAGCGCGGAGGAACGGAGGAGAGAGGGGCCAGGAGGGAGACGCGAGGGAGGGAGCGCGAGGCAAGCCGCGAGGGGGGAGAGAGGGGGAGCCGGAGAGGGGGAGGCGCCGCGCGAGTTGGCCGAGGCCGAGGCCGAGGGGGCCGGGGGGCGGGGAGGGCTCGCGGTGGCGGAATGTGGGGAGCCCGCGGGCCCGGCGCGGGAGAGGGCTAGGTAGGAGGGGCTGTGGGTGGTGAGGGCAGATGAGGGGAGGCTGAAGTTTGGGGGCGACCGGGTCTGTGGCAGAGGTGAAGTGGGAGGAGTTTGGGGGATCCTGGGGTAGAGATTGGGATAATGGGATTGGATTGGAAAGATGGAGCTGCCTGGGGGCTTTGTGGGTGCCTGGTGAGAAGTGAGAGAAGCTTGGGGTGAGGGGTCTGTGGCAGAGATGGAGCCAGATGGGTTTGGGGTCTATTATCAGAGAGAATGGGATGCAAGTTTGGGGTCATAAGGAGGGAGAAAAATTGAAATGATGACATATATAAGAAGATGGGGCTTCTGGAAGACAGCAAAGCTTTTGGGGGTGATTCGTGTTGGGAAAAGAGTCAGAAATATAATAATTGGGGGTGGGGGGGTGAAGGAGAGCTGGAGAGAGAAGTCCAGAGGAAACGTCAGTGAGGAGAGAGGAGGGAACGTGAAGAACCTTAAGAAGGGATGAAGGAGGTGGACCCAGGTGCCAGTTCTAGAGAAAATGGGTTCCGGGTGAGAAAGGAGGGCTCTGGATGGGAAAGGAGGGTGGGAGACACGGGGCTGGCTGGATCCTGGGGGTGGGGGCTCCCAGTGGAGCCCAGGAGGATTTACTTGGGCAAGCAGAACGGGGAAGAGGGGGATAAGAAGATTGGAAGGAAATGTAAGCTGAACAAGGCCTTTGGCGGCAGTATGGAAGAGGAAAGATCATGGATGGGAAAATAAAATGGAGATGGGGCCGGCGCGGGGGCTCACGCCTGTAATCTCAGCACTTTGGGAGGCTGAGGCGGGTGGGTCACTTGTCAGGAGTTCAAGACTAGCCTGGCCAACATGGCGAAATCCCGTCTCTACTAAAAATACAAAAATTAGCCGGGTGTGGTGGCGCATGCCTGTAATCCCAGCTACCCGGGAGGCTGAGGCAGGAGAATCCTTGAACCTAGGAGGCAAAGGTTTCAGCGAGCAGAGATCGCACCACTGCAGTCCAGCCTGGGCGACAGAGCGAGACTCCGTCTCAAAAAAAAAAAAAAAGAAAAACAAAGAAAAAGAAAATGGAGATGGGAAAGGAGGGCAGTTAAAGGAAATGACAGATTTGGTGGGGTGGGGGGGTTGCTGGCAAGCCCATGGGTAGATAGGTAAGGGATACAGCTTGGAGGAGTGAGACACCATCCTCAGGCCTTCCATCTAGTGACATCTCCATTTTCCTTCTCAAATCTGTTGAAAGTCATCACTGAAGATCCCCTGGGTCACAGGGAAGCAGTCGGGTGAAGATTGGGCTTAATGTGGACCCAAATCCCTAGGTATCCTTGTTCCTCAATCCCACCTGTTCTAAGGTGTAGACAGTCCCCACCACAGACTGCAGGCTCCTCCCAACCCTTTCCTCTCCCTCCCCTGCTCTCCAGGTAGCCTCTGGCAGTCAGTCTGCCACCGGCCATGAAGCCAGCACCTCGGCTAGCCCACCACCAGTTCCTTCTCCTGGGCTCCCTCCTGGCCCTCCACCAAGCAGCAACATCTCTCAGGACAAAGGACACAGGGTGATTTTTGGCAGCAGAAATTGGGAAGGCCAGAGAATGGGAGGGAGGCAGGCTGGCAAACCGGAAGAGCTGGAGCTGGAGTGTGGATTGGGAGCCCTCAGTAGCGCTCCATATTTGGGGTGGGGGCCGGGTACTTGTGGGACCAGTCTTGCTGGAGGCTAAGGGTGGTCCCTGAACTGACAAGATCCCACCTGCCTTCAGGGAAGGAAGGAGGTTGGCTCTGGAGCAGCTCAGTAGATTTTGTCTCAATTCCTTGGGCCAGATTCAACAAAGTTCTGGGAATACTCAAAAGCTCTAAGCAAGATTCCAGAGCACTGGGGAACTGGGCGCAGGAACAGGAACACTTCCTTGGCCTGGGAATGAGTCATCACTCTGAAGTCCCTTGAATTGGTTGGCACTCACCACTCCATGCACACCTTCCCAGCCCCTCCCAGGGCCTCCCTGAGACCAGGCCAGCTCCCTGTCTCCCGGTGCGCCCCACTCCCTCTTGCTCTAGGGTAGCTCCTGCTCCTCCCCACCCCCAGCTTTGTTCCAGGGCTCCCCCTTTCCCCCTCGCCCTCTCTCCCCATTGCATTTCCTCTCTTTCTGCACCACTCAGTTCAGACTCCCACTGGGCCTTGGCTCAAGCCCCTTCCAAATCCCTTCCAGGCTGAGCTCTTCTCCCGTGTTTTTTAATCACTAAGGAACGGGCTACAATGGAGACTAAAAGAAAAATTTAGGCATATGTGGGGATAGGGGATGGTGAAAGTCACAAAAGAAACCAGTGTCCACCCTCTCCCATTCCTCCCCTACCTGAGGCTTATAGTCCAGCTGCAGGGGACATCTCTCTCTCTCACACACACACACACACACACACACACACACACACACACACACACACACACGAGCGCGCGCGCGCCCGCCATCCCTCACCCCAGCTCCCTCTCTGGCTCAGCCCCCCACAACCCATTGGTCTCCAGGCAACGGCACAAAGGGAAAGTGGAGAGAAGGGCCTGGAAGGCCCAGGCAGAGCTAGCTGTAACCCAATCCAACCCCAGTACTTTGGGGATGGGGGGGCCAGACTGTCAGAGAAGGCGACCTGGTGAGGAGGGATGAAAGAAAGGACAGAGGCTAGGAACTAGGCTCAAACTAGAATAGTCCTGGTCAGTCTGGGAGTTACTAAGGTAAGATAGGTATCAGGGACCCCAGAGAAAACTGAGAGGCACAGAGAAAAGTACAGGAAACCCCAAGGGAGGCATAAAGGGTCGCCAGGAGACAGGAGAAAAGGGAAAGATGAGATGCCCACACTGAAATTAAAAGGCACAGAAATGGAAAGGGGGCATGAAGCTCTTTGAATTGAAAATGGCTGAGGTGTCAGGGACCCAGGAAGGAGGGCAAGAAAAGAAATGGGCCATGCCTATACAAAACTAGAATCCTATTTTAGCCCTGGAGCTGAGCAGGATGGCAGAGGGAGCCAGGACCGGACCTTAGCAGAAGCAGAGTGGGAGGCCCACAGGGGACAGCTTGAAGTTCCTCCCACTTGGCCTCCAGTATGGCGTCCTGCAGAACTCTAACTCCCTCTAGTGGTTAGATCTCCCATGTGCAGACCCTATCTGTGGGACGCAAGGTTGCATCCAAGCCACGAGGAAGGGATTTGTCCCCCTCGGTGGTACCTAGAATGAGCATCTCAACGCTGAGGCCCCGTAAGAGTTAACGAGTTATAGCTAAGGAGTCATATGTCTCTAGCCACATATTGGAACCCTACTATTAGTCTGACCCAGCCAGGGGTCTGTTAAGCACTTTCGTCCCTGAATTTTCAGTTTATTGGAGGACTCTGTTTCCTCAGGTCCTTCTCTCTACTACCCCCAGAACCATTCTTCCTTCCCATTTCCCCATCTTGCAGTGAGTAATGGCCAGGAAGTCCTGTTCCATTCGAGAACCAGCCAGGCTTTTGTTGGCAGAGGTCCAGTACAGGAGCTGCTCCAGTCCACAAGCCCTTTGGATATGAAAACACCTTAGACCCCCTTTCCCCCAAAATACACATACACACACAATATTTTATGCTTTTAGGGGCTCTTGAACCCCTTAATTCACCCGGGTCTGGGAGCCAAGCCTGCTGCTAAGAAAGCAGGGGCCACATGCACCCCACCTAGCCAGAATGGGGTAGGCAGTGCCATCATCTTGGCCATATTTGTTCAGTCTGTCTTCCTCTTTTTGTGCCCTCCCCAGTTCTGCTGTCCAGTTTCACCAGCTTCCAGGTGCTCCATCTTCTCTCCCCTCATATGGACTAGAGTAAGACTCCTCAGACACAACAGTACACTGATTCAGACTTTAATGGTGGTGCTCATTTCAGTGCCACAGAGGTGCTGGCAACCGTGGAACGTGGCATGGGGAGTGAGAGGTTGCTCTGGTGCAGCTGGAGGAAGAACAGGGAACCTAGGGTTGGGGAGAGATGTATAGAGGAAAACTCCCCCAGGCACACAGCCTCCGCTCTGGACCAACGCAGGCTTCAGTGAGTACACACAAAGGAACTGATGTCAAGGCCCTTTCTATGACCCTTCCCATTCTAGCAAGACCTCCTACCCCAGTCATCTTGGGATCTACAGCCACATGAAATACAGACACATCGTTCCCTCAAGTCAGGCCAGTTTTAGGCCATTGAGTTATGGGGAAATGATTAATGGGATGAATGAAAAGCAAATAAAATAAATAAATAAATAAATAAATAAATAAATAAATAAATAAATACACTAAAGCCTTATTAGCCAGGCATGATCACACGCCCAGCACTCCCCTCCACCCCAGCACTATGCACAGTTCATGGCTCATATGCAAAGTGGAAAACACATGGGACAAGAGCAAAGCACAAGTGACACATGGTCCCTCTCTAACACCTCAGCACACCAACCCTGACACTCCCATCACAGACGCTGATCATTCTTCCACAGACCCCCTTTTATAATAATCCTCATTCACATTTCTAGTTTTTGAGGGAAGAGAGAAAGAGAAAGGAAGAAGTGGAAAGTGCAGAACCCCAATGAGTAGGGCCCAGAAAGGAGGGTGAGCAGAGACAGCAGAGGTCAGGTAAGCCAAGGAGCAGCCGGAGCAGGTCAATCAGGGAAGTTCTGGAAACCCTGGGACTCAGGGGATCTCACAGGGTGAACTATCACAGATCAGGACAGCAAGGTTCCAGGAGGATGAGACAGAGGTTCCACGTCTCCAGGCAAGCAAAGGAATCACAGCACACTGGGATTACGGAAGTTATGTCCAGCAAATCGAGCTTCATCCCCCAGCTCTTCCTCAATTCTGAGAGACATGAACCACAAAGGAAGTGGTCAGGGATGCAGAAGGATCCTGCTTCTCTCTCTAGGGGGTCCCCCAGACTCCAACCACCCCCACACCACCTGCTTTTGTGTCCTGCCCCAAGGCTGAGCATTCCCTGGCTTTCCCATGTGATCTCTGGGATCTGTCAATCAGGCCATCAATAAACCCAGGAAGCAAAAACCAATATTATCTGGAAATGGACTGTCATCCAGGCCCTGGGTGCTAGAGATTGTCCGGCAGGCAAATGGGGCCTTTAGCCCTCTGGGCCAGGGGCTCCCACCCCAGGGACCCTCACCTCATGAGCTGGTTGTACTTAGCCAGACGTTCAGAACGGCACGGGGCGCCAGTCTTGATCTGAAACATTTCAAAGGATTCGCAGCTCAGTGGCTGCCCTCTCACCCCTGAAAAGAAACTTCTGCTCTCCTGAAACTCCCCTGACACCCTCAAACACCTGGAAGGAGAGACCAGGTGGGTGAGCTAGAAATACCAGTCCCACAGAGAGTTATCTTCACTCACCAGGCTGCCTCACTCACCTGGCCTGTGCACAGCCCCACCACCAGGTCAGCAATGAACGTGTCCTCCGTCTCTCCTGAGCGATGGCTCACCATGACCCCCCAGCCATTCTCCTGGGCCAGCTTGCACCTGTATCCACACACAGCGCTGCTTCTCCAGCCCTCACACTGGGCGCTCTCTTCCCAGCCCCAACCTTGGTCTGTATCAGGAAACATCTAGGGGAAAGCTATCTGGGAGGGGAGCAGAGAATCAGGGGTGGAGGGGCAGAGGTGGGAGAACTGCGATGATGATTCCAGGTTCCCTGCTCTCTTTGGCATCCCTGGGTAGAATCAGGCTGCAGCACTTGCAAGAGGAGTCTTACGGAAACGAGGACCGCACAGGAGGGGGCCCGAAGTCACTCACGCTTGGACGGCTTCAGTGACCGAGCCGATCTGGTTGACCTTGAGCAGCAGACAGTTGCAGGCCTTTTCCTCCACTGCCCGCTCAATACGCTTTGGGTTGGTCACTGTCAGGTCATCGCCCACAATCTGGATCCCTACATTGGCTGTGAACTTGGACCAGGCAGCCCAGTCATCCTGGTCAAACGGGTCCTCAATGGAGACCACTGCAGAGAGAGCACGGGGGGCGGGGGCTGTTCATCTTCCCTGGGCCTCTACACCAGGCAGGAACATGCCCCTTCATTCCCTGAAATGGACAGGCCCTTGGCTAACTATACCTGTTCAGCCTTGCTAAGACAAATCCCCCCAGCGTAAGCCTGCCCTGATTCCTAACCTTTTTTTTTTTTTTGAGACAGAGTCTCACTCTGTCATCCAGGCTGGAGTGCAGTGACACAATATCAGCTCACTGCAACCTCCACCTCCCCAGATCAAGTGATCCTGCCACCTCAGCCTCCTGAGTAGCAGGGACTAGAGGCATGTGGCACCACACTCAGCTAGTTTTTAAAATTTTTGTAGAGATGAGGTCTCACTGTATTGCCAAGCCGGTCTCGAACTCCTGGACTCAAGCGATCCTTCTGCCTCGGCTTCCCAAAGTGATGAGATTACAGGCATGAGCCACCATGCCTGGCTCCTGATTCTTATTTCATAAAACCTTACAGGGAGAGGCCAGGCACAGTGGCTTACGCCTGTAATTCCAGCACTTTGGGATACTGAGGTGAACGTATCATTTGAAGACAGGAGTTCCCTGACCAACAGAGTGAAACTCCGTCTCTACTAAAAATACAAAAATTAGCCGAGCATAGTGGCACATGCCTGTAATCCCAGCTACTGGGGAGGCTGAGGCATGAGAATCACTTGAACCTGGGAGGCAGAGATCACACCCCTGCATGCCAGCCTGGGCGACAGAGCAAGACTCTGTCTTAAAAAAAAAGACAGCCGGGCACAGTGGCTCAAGCCTGTAATCCCAGCACTTTGGGAGGCCGAGACGGGCGGATCACGAGGTCAGGAGATCGAGACCATCCTGGCTAACACGGTGAAACTCCATCTCTACTAAAAATACAAAAAAAAATTAGCCGGTCGCTGTGGCGGGCCCCTGTAGTCCCAGCTACACAGGAGGCTGAGGCAGGAGAATGGCATGAACCCGGGAGGTGGAACTTGCAGTGAGTGGAGATCACGCCACTGCACTCCAGCATGGGCGACAGAGCGAGACTCCATCTCAAAAACAAAACAAAACAAAACAACCAAACAAAAAAAAAACAGGCCAGGTGCACTGACTCACGCCTGTAATCCCAGCACTTTGGAAGGCCAAAGCAAGTGGATCACCTGAGGTTAGGAGTTTGAAACCCACCTGGCAAACATGGCGAAACCACATCTTTACTAATCATACAAAAATTAGCCAGGCATGGTGGTGCGCACCTGTAATCCCAGCTACTTGGGAGGCTAAGAGAATCATGCAGTGAGCAGAGATCTCACTCCACTTCCATGGGCTGGGCACAGTGGCTCATGCCTGTTATCCCAGCACTTTGGGAGGCCAAGGCATGTGGATCACTTGAGCCCAGGAGGTCAAGACCAGCCATGAGCACCATGGCTAAACCCTGTCTCTACAAAAAAAAAAAAAAATTAATTAAAAGCAAACCTGCCGGGTGTGGTGGCTCACGCCTATAATCCCAGCACTTTGGGAGGCCAAGGCAGGCAGATCACCTGAGTTGGGAGTTGGAGACCAGCCTGACCAACATGGAGAGACCTCTGTCTCTACTAAAAATACAAAATTAGCCAGGCATGGTGGCACATGCCTGTAATCCCAGCTATTCGGGAGGCTGAGGCAGAAGAATCGCTTGAATCCAGGAGGTGGAGGTTGTGGTGAGCCGAGATGGCGCCATTGCACTCCAGTCTGGGCAAGAAGAGTGAAACCCCGTCTCAAAAAAACAAAAAACAAGAAACAAACAAACAACAACAACAAAAATCCAAAAAACAAAAAAATCTTCCAGTAACAAGGGTTCACAACCTAACTTTGTATTTTCCTGTTCTCACCCCCAGGAAGCCCTTCCTCATTGCTAATCCAAATCCTTAATTCTGCAATTATGTTTATTTTCTTTCGCTCTGTTTCAGGAAGATGGAGACCAACTGCCTCCTTCCTGGGGTAAAGGCCCTGGACAGACTTGCAGAAGCTAATTCAGTCCCCCTCAGCCTTCTTTCTACTCACACATCAGTCCCAGCTCCATTCAGCATCCACAATTTCATCAATCAAAGATACCGAAATATTCTAGTTCTCTGCTAGATCCAGTCACCCTCTCACCATCCCTGGTTCCTTCCAGAGCCTTCCCCCTGACCCCAGTAATTTTCAGAACCCATGACTTTAATCAGGATCTGAGGCAGATAGAACAGATTAGTCTCGGGTACCTGCACTTTTACACTACATACAAAGCCCAGTCTTTGCAGGTGGCTCCTGCACCCTCTCCCTGGTTCTCAGGTTCTTCTTAGGACACCTCCACCTGGTGCCTGAGTCAGCACCCCATAAGGTCCAGAGTTGCTGGGACACTGCCTGCCCCCAGACCTCCCCCTCACACTGCTTCCTCTCACCAGGATAGTCCCTGACAAAGTCCTGGTAGAGTGTCCCCAGCTGGTCCCCAGTGATGTATCGGGAAGGATCAGCGGGAGACTTGAAGTCCAAGTCGTATTTGCCATCACGATGGAACTCTGAGGCAGCAACATCCATGCCAATGACGATCTTTTCCGTATAGCCAGCCTTGTCGATGGCTTCCTTCACCAGCTCCAAGGCTGGGGACAGAATACAGTGAGATTATAGTACAAGCAAGAGGGATGGGCGAGGAGGAAAGAAAAGACATTCAGGGCAGAGGTGGAGGACCGTTCCTGAGGGAAGTGTGGTGGGGTTGCTATTGGGGTTATCCCCAGGACTGGGAGGAGAGGACGTCTGGGAACACGGAGGAGTGGAATTCTGCTAATAATACTTATTATCTTTTCATTGGCAGCAGGTCGCCTAAGCATTTCATATATATTTCGTTTAAACCTCACACGACTATGAGCTAGATTCTGTTATTATTTCCAGAGAGAAGTAAGATCACCCGCAGTAACTTCACAAGTCAGGGTTCAAATACATCCAGGTAATTTGGCCCCAGAATCTTAACTTTTAACCACTACCTACATTGTTTCCATTCCCTATACAGTTTCTCCCAAGGCACAGAAAAATTAGGGATTCTAGAGGCCTAGGAGGTTGGAATGGGGATAGGACAAATTTCGAACGGATGGGATGAATCCAACAGGTCACCCAGACCATCTCCCAGTATTCCCAAGGGCTCCAGTGACAACTTTTTTTTTTTTTTTTTTTTTTGAGATGGAGTCTCGCTCTGTTACCCAGGCTGGAGTGTAGTGGCACAATCTCGGCTCACCACAACCTCTGCCTCCCAGGTACAAGCCATCCTCCTGCTTCAGCCCCACTAGTAGCTGTGATTACAGGCACGCGCCACCATGCCCGGCTAATTTTTGTATTTTTAGTAGAGACAGGGTTTCACCATGTTGGCCAGGCTGGTCTCAAACTCCTGGTCTCACTCCTCAAGTGATCCACACACCTCAGCCTCCCAAAGTGCTGGGATTACAGGCATGAGCCACCGCGCCCGGCCCTCCAGTGACAACTTAACAGATGCTAACACATCCGGCTAGGCAGATGAAAGACTGGTCCCCTAGGTCTGCATGTGAATTTGGGAAGCCCCCTGCAATCCACTCTAAGAACTGGTAACTTTTGGAGTTTGCAGAGTCCGAGGACCCTCCACACCTACTCAGGACTTGGTGAAGTGTGTGGCCCTTTCTGATGTCCTGCAGTAGGGTAAGACTTAGAGCTGGCAGTGGGGCTCTTGGCCTCACCTTCACTGTTCTCGAGGATATTGGGGGCAAAGCCACCTTCATCCCCCACATTAGTGGCATCCTTGCCATATTTGTCCTTGATGACTCCCTTGAGTGTATGGTAGACCTCTGCACCCAGTCGCATGGCATCCCGAAAGCTCTCGGCTCCCACTGGGAGGATCATGAACTCCTGCATGGCCAGCTTGTTTCCAGCATGAGAGCCACCATTGATCACGTTGAAGGCCTGGGAAGCCGCAGAAAGACAGAAGGGTCAAAGAGCCCCTCCCTGCCTGCCCCAGGAGTCTTAACTCAAGATCCCAAACTTCCCCCAGCTTCCCGGACTAAATCTCACGTCCCCATCCTTCCTCTTTACCTCCCCCAATTCACCTTCCTCCCATCATTCCTCATGAGTTGCATGCCCCCTCCCCCACCCACCCCTGGGAGAGTCACAGGCACGGCTCAGCGCTCACCGGCACAGGCAGGATGAGGTCTGAGTTCCCGGCCAGCTGAGCAATGTGGCGATACAGGGGCAGTTCCCGCTCAGCTGCCCCTGCCTTACACACGGCCAGAGACACACCCAGGATGGCATTGGCCCCAAACTTGGCTGGAAGATTATAGAGGAAGGTGCTGAGCACAATGTCCCCTTCTCCTTCTAGCTCCTGCCTCTATCTGTAGTCTCCAAAAGGAGCCAGTAAAGGAGACCCCCTCCTCCCTCCTTACCCCTGCCCCAGCAACACCTCATCCATGCTCTCCTGAAAACAGCAGGGAGAGGAATGGGTGGGGAGGAGGAGACTGGAAGCAGCAGAGAGCCGCACCTCTGTCCAAATATCCCTGAGACCACAGACTCTCTCAGGCCAACCCCCTCCTATATATGCTACAAAGAAGGTCTTCCTTCTGCCTAATGTCGGTCCCTCCCTCTGCAGCTAAACTCATCTCCCCTTGCTCCAGCTTTGGGAGGAGGAGGCCCCTGACAGTCATTCCTGAGGAAGCCACTACAGCACTGGCCCTTCAGCTCTCTATCTGCTCCACGCCTCCCCACCCTGATGCTTCCCCACTTTCTCCCAGCCCCGGCTCACATTTGTTCTCAGTCCCATCCAACTCCAGCATCAGGTTGTCCAGTTTCTCTTGCTCCACCACAGAGAGACCCTGAGGGCAGAGCCTCCATCACCCGGGGCCAGGCTGGAAGCTGAGCCCTCAGGCAGAGGGTCCCCTCATTCACACCCAAGCTCACATTTGGCCAGGGCCCAACCAGGTCCCTGTGACAGGGGCCTGCCTGGATTAGGGGACCTGAACCCCCATGGGACCAGGGGCAGTAAGGAATCTGTTCCCCACCCTTCCCCCTTGTGACCATGATTCCTAAAAGTGGGCATTCTTTCTCCCCTTCCTCCTGCCCTGCTCCAGGATTCCTTCCAGAACTCTGGCCCTGCTATCCCCAGCAAAGAGCGGGCCTCACTGAGCTGATGAGGGCTGGCGCGATGGTGGAGTTGATGTGGTCCACTGCCTTCAGGACACCTGGGGAAAGGAAGAGGCTGAACTGGGTCAGGCCAGGAGGGGCCGGAAGGGACAATGGGAGGAGGGGAAGGCATGCTAGAGGAGGACTGGGGACTGGTGTGAGGTAGGGGCATAAGGCTGAGGTTGGGGAAAGTCTGGAAAAGAGAAAGAACCTCACCTTTGCCTAAGTAACGCTGTTTGTCTCCATCTCTCAGCTCCAGGGCCTCATAGATGCCGGTAGAGGCTCCACTGGGCACTGCAGCCCTGAAAAGACCTAAAGGAGGAACATGGAATGAGAGGGAGTGAAGAGACACAGGGGCCAGGGAGTCCCTCAGCCTTCTGGCTCTAAACTTCCTGCCTACCACATCTAGCTCTCTCCCCACACTGCTCCCTAACGTCTCCCCCACCCCCTGCCACACACAGAGGCAGATGCACAAGAAGTGGCCTCCTCATCCGCCCATCTGAGGCCCCACATGCACAAGTGGGAGCCCGCAAAAAGGAAATTGCTCGCAGCACACGTCTGCACACATGCAGGTGCACAGGAAGACACACGGAGGCAGGGCATGCCTCACACGCTCAACTCGAACACAGACTCACCTACCCTGGCTCCCTGGACAAGGAGGATCCAACCTTTACAACCCAGGCTTGTGAGCCTGGCCCAGCACCCCATCCCCCTGGATATCAAAAAAGGCCTCCGAACCCCTGGCCAAACCCAGCCTGGCGGTGGAAAAGCTAGGGCTGTAGGAAGGCCCATGCCACACCCATTACCTTTGGCAGTATAGAGATCCACCTCCACTGTGGGGTTCCCGCGGGAGTCCAGGATCTCCCGGGCCCAGATCTTCTCTATGGACATGATGGCTGGGATCTCCTCGGGTGGAAGGGAAGGAAGGAGAAAGATAAGAGGCTTAGAGGGGTGGAGCCTGAGATCAATGGGCGGGGCAGGAGGCTGGGAGGGATGGGAAAGAGGTTACTGCAGTGGGGTTGGGGGTGGGTAGGGAGGTGCTGGCTGCAGTCTAGGGCTGTAGAAGGGATTCCCCCTCCCCCCTGGGAAGAGGAGAAGGTCAATGCAGTGAGGAAGGGGAGGTCACTGCAGTGGGGGGCGGGGTACGATCAAATGATGAGATGGGAGAACACTGCAGTGAGGAGGGGAGGGGCACGACAGTGGTTCCCGCGCCTCTTTGCAGCTTGGCCAGCCGGTGGGGTTCCCCCAGATCTCCTCAGAGCGGAATGGCTGCCAGGCTTGCATTTCTCCTGGGAGCCACGAAGAGGATGGGTTGCCTGGGCCTCTCTTCCAGAGCCCCCATCCCTCCCCAACTTAACACCTCAGCTGCCTGAACTCTGCCCCTTCCCCAAGGTCCCACTCTCTCCCAAACGTGTCTCCCTCCTCTTCCCGCGAAAGGCGCACGCAGTAGAGGTGTCGTGGGAGAGGGTCCTGAGAAAGGCCCTGCAGTCCCTGGGGGTTGCAGCGGGAAGTGAAGAGGATAAGAGCCGGTGGGGAGTGGAGACCAGCTGGGCCTGTCCTCCTCCCTGCGCCCCGACAAATCCCCACTTCTTCCATCCCTCCCCCGTGCAGCTGAGGGGAGGAAGCGCGAACGGAGAGGGGCGTCGTGGGGAAGAGCAGAAGAGAGGGGAGTCCAAGGGAAGTCTGGCGGGGGGGCGGTGAGGAAGGGTGAGAGAAGACATTTCCCCAAATGCAAACCAAAAGGGACGCGCCAGGATAAAAATGCACCGCCCGGAGAGACTCCCAACTTAGAAACAAATGGACAGAACCGTAGGTGAGGGTGAGCACCGGGAGAAAGGCAGGCAAGGGTGGAGAGGCGCAGTTAGAGACAGGCGTGGAGAGGGCCAGAAAGCTAGGGCAGCGGGCGGGGAAGGCCAGGGAGGGAGGGCGCCCTGGGCGCGGGCGGCCGAGCAGGTGCGTAGCTGCACCGGGCCAGAGATGCGGAGAGGTGCGCAGCGGCACCGGGTAAAGGGGACAGGGGCGCCGCGGCGAGGGGAGGGGGCCGCAGGGGCTCGGGGCCCGGCGGGGGCTTCACCTCTGGACTGCAGACTCAGGCAGTGGTAGTGGCGGTGGCGGTGGCGACGGCGGCGCGGAGAGAGCGGGAGTGGCAGCGGCGGCGGCTGCGGCTCCCGGGCGGCGGGCGGAGGAGGCGCCTATAGGGCCGAGCGGGCGCATGTGACCCGGAGCCCCCGATGAGTCAGGAGCTGCCGGCGGAGGCGCACGTACTAGCGCGGGTGGGGGACCGACGCGGGTGGAGTGGGGGAGGGGGGAGGATGGGGGAAGGGTGGGGGCACCCACGACCTGGCCCCCCCGCGCACACAAGTGCTCATACCCACGGCCCAACCCACTCGAAAGTAACAGAGCCGCACCCCTGTAGCCCGGGTACGAAGGCCCACACTGCCAGTGAAGCTCAAGACAGCCTTAATGTCTCACAAACCCGGTCAGACACAGGAGCATCACACTGTCTCTTTATTGGAAATCCGAACACCCCAGCCGCCTCCGCAAGTCTCTCCAACCACTCCTACCAGCACCCCGCGGCCCACGCGGGCTTGGCTCCCACCCACACCTGCCCGAGGGCGGCCCCCGGCCTAGGCTCCAGGCAGCGCTCAGGTCTAGGCACCCCACTCTGCACCCCACACTGCCCAGAGGACCCGCACAGAGCGGATCCTGGGCCTCAGGTTGTGATGAATTTCCAGCTTTGGGGCAAAAACAGGCATCCTCTGTCCTCGCCCTAGGAGGTATGAATGTGGTGGCCCCCCTGGGAGTCTGATCAGGTCTGAAGGCCAGCGTTTTTGATCTCCTGGAGGTAGAAAACAGAAGTAAATAGGGACCGGGCGCTGTGCCTCACGCCTGTAATCCCAGCACTTTGGGAGGCTGAGGCGGGCACATCACGAGGTCAGGAGATCGACACCATCCTGGCTAACGTGGTGAAACCCCGTTTCTACTAAAAACACAAAAATTAGCCAGGCCTGGTGGCATGCGCCTGTAGTCCCAGCTACTCGGGAAGCTGAGGCAGGAGAATTGCTTGAACCCGGGAGACGGAGTTTGCAGTGAGCCCAGATCATCACGCCATTGCACTCCAGCCTGGAGACTGAGGGAGACTCCCTCTCAAAAAAAAAAAAAAAAAAGAAAACCGAAGTAAATAAATAAAGCCTCTGCCCTATCTAAAGTGCCTGGCAGCCATCCTCATCTCTTCAGTCTCCTTCTGCCTCACTCTGCCCTCTTTTCTTCCCCCACCTCTATGTCCTGTTATTTTTAGCTCAAATTTTTTGTGCAGGATCTTCCTCTCCTGCTTCTCTCCTAGGTCCAGCTGCATACACCACCAGCCTTCCCCTGCAGCCCCTACCATGCACCCACACCTGTCCTTTCCTAGCAGACTTCACTCTGTGTCAGGTATGGCTGCCCCACCCCCATCAACTCCTCTGCCGGCCACCCCAATTCTTTTCACTTACTCTTCTGGCCTCCTAAGCCTTTCTCAGCTGGTCCCAGGCCCCACAGGTCCCTTTTCCTCTCCCTGACTCCTAACCCTGCTCTCTTTAAGGGTTCTGCTTGTCTGATGCTTTCCTCCCCCACCTCCTTCTGCAGCAGCTTCCCCTCTGGCCTCTTTCCCTACCTGCCCAGCCCTTGGCCTCCTCCCACTGCCTCCCTGCAGGCTTCCTTACTATCTTTAGAGGCTAGAACTGCCGCTAGATCAATGACTGTTCCGGTTCCAGGTCAGGCTTGGGTTCAGGCTCCTGCTCCTTCTCCTTGTCTTCCTTCAGACTCTGTCGAATCTCATCAGCCTCAGCCCGTTCCTCCTCCTCATAGAATTCCTTGTCCAGGCGTTCGAGGTATGGCATCTGCACCAGGGCCTCCTGGCGGTAGTTGGTTTCCTCCGTGCATGGGTTATCGAGCAGCACCAAGGCTCGCAGCTTGGGCAGGTCTCGAAGCTTGGCCAGCTCCCCCAGGTTGGCCACCATGTTGCCCCTGCCAGTGTGGTCAGGAGGGGTTCACGCAGGAATAACGGGCTTTGGTTGCCAGTTGCTAGGAATGGGGCTTCTGGGGGACTCTGCTACTGGGTTCCCATTTCCCTAGAAACACTGAGAACTGGCCTGCCAAGCCTTGCCAGATTTACTACAGAGGTGCTGTGCAACCCCACTCTGGTCCTGCTTCTGCTCTTCAAGGAGTCCCTAAGTGCCATATTCTACTCTGTCATGTGTTCATGTGTTCTTTTGGTGCAGCAAAGCTAGGCCACAACCCTGTCTTGTAGCTGGGGAGGAGAGGGCAAATTTTCCTCACAGGGAGACACGTTTTCTGTGATCACACCTAAACAGAAGGTAGAAGGTAGGACCCAGCCTGGGCAACATAGTGAGACCCCATCTCTACAAAAACTAAAAATAAAAAAATTAGGTGGGCGTGGTAGCACACACCTGTAGTCTCTGCTACTTGGCTGAGGAGGAGGGATCGCTTGACCCCAGGAGTCTGATGTTACAGTGAGCCGAGATCGAGCCACTGCACTCTACCCTGTAGGACCTAGGTCAGGGGACAAGGAACTGGGATCTAAGCTGGAGTTTAGAGTGGTGGGTGCTCTGTTGGTGCTCCCCACAAAGGGAACCTAGGGCTACAGATGGGTTGGAGCCTCCCAACCTGGAGAATAAACTTCATCTCCTAATGTGCCTCATTATATGATACTCTATTTATTTTTTTATTTTTATTGAGATAGGGTCTCACTATGTCACCCTGGTTGGGGGTGCAGTGGCATGATCATAGCTCACTGCAGCCTTGAACTCCTGGGCTCAAGCGATCCTCTCACCTTAACTTCCCAAGTAGCTCCAGGCACGTGCCACCACACCTGGCTAATTTTTAAATTTTTTGTAGAGACTGGGTCTCACTATGTTGCCCAGGCTGGTCTTGAATGCCTGGCCTCAAGCAGTCCTCTTGCCTTGGCCCCCCTAAAGTGCTGGGATTACAGGCATGAGCCACTGTGCCTGGCCTTTTATTTATTTTCACGTTCTCGCTTTAAGCCTTTATGCAATCATATTTAAGTGTTTCAGCCTGATCTCATGGTCGTGCTGAGCCTCATGCAGTATTTCTCACCAGGAGGGCTACAGGCACTTTGTACTGGACTCTGCCTTGCATTGCTGGATGCTTAGCATCTCTGGCCCCAGAGGCACCTCCCAATCATTGAAACACCCTCACCCCCCTCCACATACACCCGACTTACTCTCAAAACATCCCCATTTAATAGCCACTCAGGAAGGGCCCATCACGCCTGTCTAGATCATTAACAGGAAGATGGCACATATACACACCCCATCAGATCTGTGTGGCAGACTTCATGAATAAGAGATTGCCCAGGGGGTCAGGATGAGAGTTGGGGCTTCCAGATGCAACCACCTCTCCCTACTTGGAGATGCTCTTTCCATTGCCAGCTCAAGAATCTGGTCTTGGCCGGGCGCGGTGGCTCAAGCCTGTAATCCCAGCACTTTGGGAGGCCGAGATGGGCGGATCACAAGGTCAGGAGATCGAGACCATCCTGGCTAACACGGTGAAACCCCGTCTCTACTAAGAAATACAAAAAATAGCCGGGCGAGGTGGCAGCGCCTGTAGTCCCAGCTACTCGGGAGGCTGAGGCCGGAGAATGGCGTGAACCCGGGAGGCGGAGCTTGCAGTGAGCTGAGATCCGGCCACTGCACTCCAGCCTGGGCAAAAAAAAAAAAAAAAGAATCTGGTCTTGTTGACTAAGGAAAGAGGCAGTTTCCTTACATGTTTGCTTAAAGACACACACATAAAGTCCTCCATCCGACAAGAGTGGCTGATCTTCAGTGCCTTTCTACCAAAAGATTTTCTTACAAATGTCCTTCTCTCCTCAAATCTGAGCACATCTTGTGTTTTATATCAGTAAAAAGGTCATCCCTTACAGGTGGGGCTCAGGAGAAGAGAGGCAGGAAATGGGAAGGTGAATTGGGACCGAGGAAATGGAGAAGGGCAGTGGAAACTTATATAGGATAGGGCAAGGAAAAAAGAGTTGGAGCCACACTGTGAGCCCCTTAGGAACAGGAATCACCTCTGATTCCTTTATTTCTTTTAGAGACAGCTCACTCTGTCACCCAGGCTGGAGTGCAGTGGCACAATCATGGCTCACTGCAACCTTGAACTCCTGGGCTCAAGTGATCCTCCTACCTCAGCCTCCTAAGTAGCTGAAATCACAGGTGTGCACCACGAGGCTCAGTTAATTTTTATTTTTAATTTAATATTTTAATTTTTATTTAATATTTTTTGTTTTTGAGGCAGGGTCTGGCTCTGTCACCTACTCTGGAGTGCAGTGGCTTGATCTCAGCTCACTGCAAACTCCACCTCTAGGCTCCAGCAATCCTCCCGCCTAAGCCTCCTGAGTAGCTGGGATTACAGGTGCTTGTCACCATGCCTGGCTAATTTTTGTATTTTTGGTAGAAACGGGATTTTGCCATGTTGCCCAGACTGGTCTCAAACTCCTAGGCTCCAATTATCTGCCCGCTTCAGCTTCCCAAAATGTTACAACTACAGGTGTGAGCCACCATGCCCAGCCATTATTTTTACTTCTGTAGAAACATGGTCTTACTATGTTGCCCAGGCTGGTCCTGAACTCCTAGCCTCAAGTGATCCTCCCTTCTAAAGTGTTGGGAGTACAGGCATGAACCACCATGCCCAGCCTCTGATTCCTTTAAATGTCCCCAAAACATAGCACAAGGCCTGGCATATAGCACATTCTCAATAATTGTGGATTGAATGAATACAAATTCAGGGGTCACAAGCTATAAGGGACTTAGTGTTGCAACTCAGTGCAGAAGAAAGTAAGGAAAGGCGGGGTGAGGATCAGGGAGGAGGATGAGGTGAGTATCCAGCTGTAGGCTAGGACTGGGGAATTGGGCCAGGGAGGAACACAGACTCAAAAGCTGCACCTGGTCAGGGGTAGGGACAAGGTGGGGCTTAGAAGGGGTGCATACCTCAGGTTGAGGTACTGCAATGATTTCATTTCCCTGGAGAAGCCACTCAGAGTGTCAATCTGGTTGTCTCGAAGATGCAAGGTGGTGAGATTGCTCAGGTCCTCCAGGCCTTCCACCTTCTTCAGCAGGTTTTGGGCCTAGACCCCCAGGGCACAGTGGATTGATTGAGAAGGAGCAGGGACAGGGAAGAAAGAGAAGTCAGAATGAGATAATGCAAAAGAGGAAATCCAAGACGTTGAGAGGGAGGAGTGGAAGAAGGGAGTGGGGATGAGTAGAGATCAGTATAGAAAGTAAAGAAGTTGGCTGGGCGCGGTGGCTCAAGCCTGTAATCCCAGCACTTTGGGAGGCCGAGACGGGCGGATCACGAGGTCAGGAGATCGAGACCATCCTGGCTAACACGGTGAAACACCGTCTCTACTAAAAAAATACAAAAAGCTAGCCGGGCGAGGTGGCGGGCGCCTGTAGTCCCAGCTACTCGGGAGGCTGAGGCAGGACAATGGCGGGAACCCGGGAGGCGGAGCTTGCAGTGAGCTGAGATCCGGCCACTGCACTCCAGCCTGGGTGACAGAGCGAGACTCCGTCTCAAAAAAAAAAAAAAAAAAAAGTTCAGGAGAAGCTGCCATCCCAGAGAAAGGTCAGCAGTAACCCGCTACCACTCACCCCCCAAAGCCACTTGGGATGGAGGAGATGCTTCAGCCCACTCCCCATATGGCCCAGGAGCCCCCATGCCACCACTGAGGATTGCCATCAGCACCATCCCAGAATAACGAAGCTTAAGAGTCTAAAAGACTAAATATTTCAGTGGCTTCCTGTGGTGTTAATTTTTTTTTTTTTTTTTTTTTTTTTTTTTTTTTGAGACGGAGTCTCGCTCTGTCACCCGGGCTGGAGTGCAGTGGCCGGATCTCAGCTCACTGCAAGCTCCGCCTCCCGGGTTCACACCATTCTCCTGCCTCAGCCTCCCGAGTAGCTGGGACTACAGGCGCCCGCCACCTCGCCCGGCTAGCTTTCTGTATTTTTTAGTAGAGATGGGGTTTCACCGTGTTAGCCAGGATGGTCTCGATCTCCTGACCTTGTGATCCGCCCGTCTCAGCCTCCCAAAGTGCTGGGATTACAGGCTTGAGCCACCGCGCCCGGCCCTGTGGTGTTATTATATATAACGATTTTCATCCACAGTCCCTAGCTTATAACTCCCATAATAGCCCTTGTTGCAGTCTTTTGTTATAAAGTTGGGTGTGCTGGGTCTCAGGGGCAGGTCTCAGGAACCTTCTCCTGCTGTCTTTTCACCTGCCCCAAGGGAAGGCTCTAATCTTTCCCCGCTTCTCCCTCTTTCTGGTTGTGTTTTTTTTTTTTTTTTTTTTTTTTTTTTTGAGACGGAGTCTTGCTCTGTTGCCCAGGCTGGAGTGCAGTGGTGCCATCTCGGCTCACTGCAAGTTCTACCTCCCGGGTTCACGCCTCTCTCCTGCTTCAGCCTCCTGAGTAGCTGGGACTATAGGTGCCCACCACCACACCTGGCTAATTTTTTTGGTATTTTTAGTAGAGATGGGGTTTCACCGTGTTAGCCAGGATGGTCTCAATCTCCTGACCTTGTGATCCGCCCGCCTCAGCCTCCCAAAGTGCTGGGATTACAGGCATGAGTCACCGCACCCGGCCTCTTTTTTTTTTTTTTTTGAGATGGAGTCTTGCTTTGTCTCCCAGGCTGGATTGCAGTGGTGTCATTTCAGCTCACTGCAAACTCTGCCTCCTGGGTTCAAGCGATTCTGCTGCCTCAGCCTCCCGAGTAGCTGGGATTACAGGCACATGTCAGCATGTGTGGCTAATTTTTGTATTTTTAGTAGAGACAGGGTTTCACCATGTTGGCCAGGCTGGTTTTGAACTCCTGACCTCGTGATCCGCCCGCCTCAGCCTCCCAAAGTGCTGGGATTACAGACGTGAGCCACCGTTCCCAGCCTGATTGTGGTTCTTAAGACCCTCCCCAGAGACAGCCTCCCCAATTCCCTGGGGGAGGGAATACTAATATTTGAAGCTTCCATGGAAACCCAAGAGGACTGGGTCCAGAGAGCTTCTGGGTAGCTGAACACATGAAGGCTTTTGGAGGGTGATGCACCCAGGAAGGACATGGAGCACTGCACCTATTCCCCCAGACTTTGCCCTATGCATCTCTTCATCTGTGTCCTTTGCCCTTGCAATAAACTGATAAAAAGTCACTCCAGAAAATTAATTAAATCCAAAGAAGAGGTCATGGGAACCAGCTTCATGTTGAAGCTGATGTGTCAGAAGTTCCGGAGGTTTGGACTTGCAACTGGTGTCTGCGGACGGTGTGGGGGTCACTCTTGGGAACTGAGCCCTCAATCTGTGGGATCTGATGCTATCCCCAGGTAGATAGTGTCGGAATCGAATTAGAGATCACCCAGCTGGTGTCTACTACTTGGTGTATGGGGAGAAACCCCACATCTTGGGCCCCGGAAGTCTTAGGTTGATTATTGCTGTGGTGGCTAGGGCAAGAGCTGAAGAAAAACCCAATCTGAGAGGAGAGTTTTCCTAAAACATTTCCACAGCCTGATGTTTGTACCTCAATTATGGTCCATTTTGCTGCTACCTGTATCAAAGTAAATTATCTCTGTATTATCCACACATTATATATTATCAGCCCTGCTAGGTGGCTCTGTATCTCCACAGTATCTGGAACCAACTATGGGCTTGATAATACCAGTTACTATCATAATGAAGAAGTTAGTAGCTGAGCCTACTAGAAAACAGGCATCCTGACCCCCAGGACAGTGCCCTCTTCCCTGTACCACCCTATGACCCAGTGAGTTACCAGGTAGAGGTTCTTCAGCTTAGGAAGATTGATCCCCACCGTGCTTTCCAGCTGATTCCCCCGAAGCTCCACTGTGTGCAGGCTGATCAGCTTCTGGGGGTCCAGACCTGTCACCATGTGGATTCTGTTTCCTGGGGAGGAGGGTTTCAAGAGCTCAAAGGGCCACTCCAAATGTTCAGCATTAGAGCCTGAATTTGGGAAGCCTCTAAATCACCCTACCCTGGACATTCACAAAGCAGGGTAGTAGTGAGGAAGGACAGCTCCAGACTTAATACCTCCAGAGCCCTGGGGCAAGTGGTGTGGTAGTCCAAGGTCCTGATGGACATATCCACCTAAGCCTTTGAAGAGTGAACGAAGCAGCTGACATGTCTAATTCCCTCTCCTTCTTCAACTCTTTGCTCAAATGTCATCTTCTCAGTGATGGTTGTCCTAACCAATCCATTTAACATTGCCACCTATGTCCCCCATTCCTCTTACTCTGATCTATTTCTTCCAAGGCACTTGTCTCCTTTTAACATGCTACATGAATTTACGTATTGTGTTTGTTGTTACTTGTACGTCTCTCCCAACTAGAAATATAAGCTATATGAGAATAGGGACATTTCTTGTCTTATTCGCTCCTATATGGTTAACATGTAGAACTGTCATAATGAATCACATTGCGTATCTGAATGAATGAATGCAGACTGCCATGTGCCATAGCCAAGGACCATACTGCCCACTTCTGTTGGCCTCAGGCTAGGAAGGAAAGAATCTTGTGTAGCCCATCCTAAGACCCACCTTGGCCGGGCGCAGTGGCTCAAGCCTGTAATCCCAGCACTTTGGGAGGCCGAGATGGGCGGATCACGAGGTCAGGAGATTGAGACCATCCTGGCTAACACGGTGAAACCCTGTCTCTACTAAAAAATACAAAAAAACTAGCCGGGCGAGGTGGCAGGTGCCTGTAGTCCCAGCTACTCGGGAGGCTGAGGCAGGAGAATGGTGTGAACCCGGGAGGCGGAGCTTGCAGTGAGCCAAGATCCAGCCACCGCACTCCAGCCTGGGCGACAGAGCGAGACTCCGTCTCAAAAAAAAAAAAAAAAGACCCACCTTTGAGATTCAGGGTTTCAAGACGAGGATGAGAGATGCCTTCAGTGTCAGTAATCTGGTTATAAGCAAAACTAGCAATCTGCAGGTAGGGCAGTTCATTCAGCTGGGCACTTCGCAGCCGATTGCCATCAGCCTTGAGCCAGAGCAGGTGGGTGAGGTAGTTGAGTGGCGACAGGTCTGTCAGGTGATTCTCAGAAACATCCACATAGCGCAGATGGATGTAGGAGCGCAGCAAGTAGATGTCTGTCAGGTCCCTAGGAGATGGAAGAGGGAGAAGGAACCAGGTTTAGGGTTAAGAACCCAGCGAGGACTGGCAGAGTTGCTAAAGCAGAAGGCTTATAATGAGGAGAAGAATGGGCAACAGATGGTAGGCGAGAAGAAGGGTAAGAGAAGGTAGGTGGGTTCTTAACAGTGGGCAGAAAGACCTGTGTCTGTGAAGGACAGAGAACCCATACTCTGAAAGACAAATGAGGGAATCCAGCAGGAATCCCCCCATATACTCTCAGTCTCCAATTCCCCACGTCAGCTTTGATAGAAGTCTCAGCGCTCCTGAAAAGTAAATTTTGTCCTTCCCTTTCCACTAGGCATGAGAAGGGTCAAACTCTCAGCCAGAACACCCAGGAATGACAGTGGGAAAGGAGACAGGGGCCCTACAATCTCACAGTCCTCATCTGGTCCCCCCACAACGCACCTCTCTTTAACCTCCAGCTTGACATAAGCATGAGCCAGCCCACTGCCTGTCTTACAGAGCAGAGAAAGCCCTTCCTTCATCATGTCCTCCGTGAGGGGCGTGGGCAGCCACTGCAGGTGGAAGTGGAATAAGGCGTCCCTCCCCTGCCCAACCCCGCCCCTCAGCCCTAGGACCCCTCTTTGTCCAGGCTCTCACTTCCTCAGGGAACTCTTCCCCCTCTTTTCTGTAGTCCTCCCCCTCCTCTGTCTCCTTCTCGTCCTCTTCTTTCTCAAAATCATCCTGGTCTGGCTCAAAGTCTTCTAGATCATCTTCATCTGACATCTTTCTTCCCTCCTGAAAGCTCTGAAGTCAGATAAGCTCAGTCCTCCTCCTGAGAAAGAAGGTCTCCTCAGCTTCTGCCAGCCTTCAGCTCCTTCATCGTCATTGACACGTGCCACTCCCATCACCCCCATCACTTCTGACCCACCAACTCTAGGCTTCTTTCCTCATCCCTGTGAACATCTCATTTTGACTCTCAACCCCCACTTCACACTTTCCACTGAGGACCCCCTCCCTTCAGGATGTCACCCACACCCCCAGGCCTTTCCTGTCCTTCGCAGTGGCTCCAGCTCTCCTCCAGCAGCCCAGTGTCCCTATTTCCTGGGCTTCCCTCTCCCCCATTCTTCCCACCTCCCCCTTAAGCCATGCTCTCCACTCTTCCCTACCAAGTCCTCCTCCTCCCCCTCTCCTCTCCTCTTAGCTCCCACTGCGCCATCCCTAATCCCCGCTCCATTCATTTCTTCTACTTTTCCCTCCCCACTGGACCAATTTCCTTGGGCCCTCTGGTACACCAGCCTAAAGCGCAGTCTCCAGTCCTCCCACTCAATTCGCCTTAGCAAAGGGGCTCAGACCCTGTTTCTGCTCAATCAGAAGCAGTTCTGGAGAGGCCCTTGGTCCCGAGAGGGAAGGACTGTTTAGCAAGCGGGCGAGGGGAAGGAGGGGTTGTGTACTGCTGTTATGGCAACGGGGGCGGGGCACTTGGCTACTGAAACTCGCCACCGTTGAGCGCAGAGCGGCGACTACCTGATGCGCAAATCAGCTGGGGAGGGGATTGATCAGTAGTTGCCTGGTTACCAGGCCAATTTCCCAGTCCCGGGAACCCGGATGAGGCGCGGAAAGGGCGTCGGGCCGCTAATTGGTTGAGGACAAAAAAAAAAAAAAAAATGGCCAGGGCTGAGAAGAGAGAAGAGAGAGGGCGGGGCTAGTCATTACGTCACCCAAGACCTTAAAGGGACCCCCGACATCTTCAATGCAAAAGTATTGTGAATTCAGGAAAAACTCACCCTTCGAAGCAAAAAGGGCGGGGCTGCGAGGAAAAGCAAGAAACACCAAGATAAGGGGTCTTTTCCCCTTCCCCCTATAGTTTCTGCTCATTAGTTATTTTCAGGTAGACCTTTGAAAGGTGGCTTGGTAGAGCGGAAGGAGCCCAGACACAGGTATCTTAAGAACTGGGTTGGAGTCTTGGCAGATCTGCATTTACTAGCTAAACGTACCCAAGACTCTTTCTTATCTGTAGATCAGCTTAACTATATCAACTGGCAGGGATCCAGTATGAGTTATCCTGGACTGGTTTGATGCAAACCTTTTAGTGGGTGGAAGGCAGAAAATTCAACATCTGCCCACTGAAATACTCCTGATCCAACGTTGTTATATCAGTAATCAACAGGAACTGGCATAGCCAAAAACCCAGGCACTCAGGCCTGTCTGACGTGTTGAAGAAGTTGAAAAAGATGTTGAGATGCAATAAATATTTCTGAAGAGTTTGTGCGAGACATTATGTCAAACGTCTTTACAACTGGTATTTAATCTCTGCAACAGTCCTGTAAGACAGACATTTGAAAGAAGAGGATACTGAGGCTCAGGGAGGTTAAGATGACACAATTCCTGCCTGGGGAAAGGGGGATGTTACCAATCTTGTTGTGGAATCTAATGTAAATGAAACAATCAGGTAACCAGGTAAGATGGTATGTGATTCATTGTTAAATTGTGCCTACAGACTTTATATAACATCAAAGTGGTCTGATGGAAGATGTGGTGGACAAGAAATCAGAAAGTATTACATTACCTCCTGCCCAGGGCAGCTTGGAGGAATATAGTTAATAGGCAGATCTGTTTACTTGGTGTCATGGAACCAGTAGGGACTTTAAAGTCAGAGACACCAGCTTCAAAACCCATCTCTACCACTTAATACCTGTGTGTTCTTCAGCAGGTTATGAAATCTTACTAAGATCTAATTTCCACACTTGTGAAATGGGAATTAAAATGTCCACCTGTAAGGATTGTTAAGGGATTAAAACAGATAATGCGGGTAAATCGCCTTGCACTTAGTTGACCCTTAGTAAACATTTTCCTGCTCCTCCCCACCCTTGGCCTGTGTCCTTGGTACAGGGGTTGCTGTGAGGAAAAAGAAATAATAAATATGAAAGCACTCTGAAGAGTTAGATGTGCTATACAAATGAAAGTTATTGTATTGTCGGAGTGTGGAGAACGGAAAAATCCATGTGGTTTGAGGTAGTCGAAAGAAATGGATATGATTTTCCTTGGCCAAGAAGAAAGAGGAAGACACATTAGATGGGAACAAAAGTTGTGATGTAAGGGTTAGGAATGTGTCCTTGAACACACACTTTTTTTTTTTTGAGATGGAGTCTTGCTGTGTTGCCCAGGCTGGAGTCCAGTGGCGGGATCTCGGCTCACTGCAAGCTCCGCCTCCTAGGTTCACACCATTCTCCTGCCTCAGCCTCCGGAGTAGCTGAGACTACAGGCGCCCGCCACCAGGCTCGGCTAATTTTTTTGTATTTTTAGTAGAGACAGGGTTTCACCGTGTTAGCCAGGATGGTCTTGATCGCCTGACCTTGTGATCCACCCACCTTGGCCTCCCAAAGTGCTGAGATTACAGGCGTGAGCCACCGCACCCAGCTAGACTTCTGTTATTTTGTTTTTATTTTTGTTTGGAAATAGAGTTTCCCTCTGTCACCCAGGATGGAGTGCAGTGGAGCAATCATAGCTTACTGCAACCTGTGCGTCCTGGGCTCAAGCAATCCTCCCGTCTCAGCCTCCTGAGTACCTGGGACTACAGCTGTGCGCCACCATGCCCAGTTAATTTTTTTGTATTTTTTGTAGAGACAAGGTTTTGCCATGTTGCCCAGGCTAGTCTGAAACTTCTGGTCTAAAGTAATCCGCCCGCCTCGGCCTCCCAAAATGCAGGGATTACAGGCATGAGCCACTGCACCCTGCCACGCGTTTGTTAAGCACTTAATCTGTCCCTGGCTCTACATGCTTGGCCCTCGGGGACAGTAAGCACGGAAGTCCTTATCTTTTATGTTCAAGAGGTGTACAGTTCAGTGACAAGGTTAAATACCCAAGTAATTCAATATAATGAGACATGTTGTAATAATCACACCCAACATTTATAGAGCTTTTACTGAGTGCTAGGGATCACTGTATAGTATATGCACATACATGATGCCATATATTCGGGGCAGAGATTTCAGACACAGGAATCACCTGTGGTAACACTTGGAGAAGAAAGAGCTCAATGCCTGTGCAGAGAAAGCAGGTGGTTCTGCTGGCTGGAACAGTAGGTGCAGTGGGGGGTTGGAATATGGTAGAAGCAGTAAACAGACTTGGATCACACCGAAGGATCTGGACTTTATACTGAAAGCTGGGGGGAGCCATTGAAGGTTTTATTTTATTTGTAGTTGGCAAGAACTGAAGTTACACTGTGTAATGAGAGCTAGATACTCCACAACATCCTTGATATTTTTCCCCCATTGGCTGGTCTAGATAGAGTCTCTTTCAATTATAAAAGTAGTATTTAGGCTGGGCGTGGTGGCTCACGCCTGTAACCCCAGCACTTTGGGAGGCCTAGGCGGGTTGGATCACCTGAGGTCAGGAGTTCAAGACCAGTCTGGCCAATATGGTGAAACCCCATCTCTATTAAAAATACAAAAAATTAGCCGGGGTGGTGGCGCCCCAATCCCAGCTACTCCGGAGGCTGAGACAGGAGAATCACTTGAACACGGGAGGCGGAGGTTGCAGTGAGCCGAGATCGCGCCACTGCACTCCAGCCTGGGCAACAAGAGTGAAACTCCATCTCAAAAAAAAAAAAAAAAAAAAGAAAAAAAAATTAGCCAGGCGTTGTGGCTTGTGCCTGTAGTTTCAGCTACTTGGGAGGCTGAGACACGAGAATCGCTTGAACCCGGGAGGCAAAGGTTGCAGTGAGCCAAGATGACGCCACTGCACTCCAGGCTGGGCAACAGATCCAGACTCTGTCTCAAAAAAAAAAAAAAAAAAAAAGGCCAGGCGCTTTGGTTCACGCCTGTAATCTCAGCACTTTGGGAGGCCGAGGTGGGCGGATCATCCGAGGTCTGGAGTTCAAGACCAGCCTGGCCAACATGGCGAACCCTGTCTCTACTGAAAATACAAAAATTCACCGGGCGTGGTGGTGGGCATTTGTAATTCCAGCTACTCCGGAGGTGAAGGCAGGAGAATCGCTTGAACCTGAGAAGCAGAGGTTGCAGTGTGCTGACATCGCACCACTGCACTCCAGCCTGGGCAATAGAGTGAGACTCAGTCTAAAAAAAAAAAAAAAAAAAACAGATTTTTTTTTTTATTAGATTAGGGTTTTGTTTTTTTCCTCTAATTATTCAATTCTAACATGTCTTGGGCTTCTTTCATGTCACTGAGCATAAATCTCTTTATTTTCCTCATAGTTGTCTAGTCTTCCATTATGTGAATATACTACCGCTTTCCTTTCTTTCTTGTGTTTTTCTAGGGAGAGTCTCACTGTGAGGCAGGAGAACAGGGTCTGGAGGCAGGGAACCTAAGGCCGAATCATGCTGACTGAGTATCAGAGGGTACTCCCTTTTCAAACCCTCTTTTCTCTGTACAGCAGTTGAAAAATGAAAGTATCTCTGATTGGTCCCCTCTCGCAACCAATCAGACTGATAGAAGGCCTACTCTTCATTCTGATTGGTCCCCTCCCACAACCAATTAGACTGGTGGTGGGCCATTACTTTATTTGCATAGACCGAACCAATGGGAAACCTCTAGAGGGTATTTAAACCCCAGAAAATTCTGTTACCAATGCTCTTGAGCCACTTGCTCGAGCGTGCTCGCACCCTGCGGATTGTACTTTCCTTTAAAATAAATCTGCTTTCGGTGGATCACGAGGTCAAGAGTTGGAGACCAGCCTGGCCAACGTGGGGAAACCCCATCTCTACTAAGAATACAAAAATTAGCCGGGCGTGGTGGGGCAAGCCTCTAATCCCAGCTACTCAAGAGGCTGAGGCAGGAGAATTGCTTGAACCCAGGAGCCGAGATCGTGCCACCGAACTCCAGCCTGGGCGACAGAGCAAGACTCCGTCTCAGGGGGGAAAAATTTAAAAAAACAAACAAACAAACAAAAACTCTGCTTTCACTGCCTTGCTTTGTGTGTTTTGTCCAATTCTTTGTTCAAAACGCTAAGAACCTGGACAATTACTCTCAACCGGTAACAGCTGGAGTGCAATGGTTTTTCACAGGCACAATTGATGCAGGGCAGGTGAGCACCCAAATTGGCGATTAGCCCAATAATATTGGCTCATGGTTCTTTCTTGAGCATGTGGTAGAAGTTATAGCTTTTTTTTTTTTTTTTTTGAGACGGAGTCTCGCTCTGTCGCCCAGGCTGGAGCGCAATGGCCGGATCTCAGCTCACTGCAAGCTCCGCCTCCCGGGTTCACGCCATTCTCCTGCCTCAGCCTCCCGAGTAGCTGGGACTACAGGCGCCCGCCACCTCGCCCGGCTAGGTTTTTGTATTTTTTAGTAGAGACGGGGTTTCACCACGTTAGCCAGGATGGTCTTGATCTTGTGACCTCGTGATCCGCCCGTCTCAGCCTCCCAAAGTGCTGGGATTACAGGCTTGAGCCACCGCGCCCGGCCGAAGTTATAGCTTTATTGAGGATGTAGTTTTACAGCCCTATGCCTGCTCCTACCGAGCAAGACCACCCTCTAGGCAGTGTGTGGAGAGCAGCAACTCAGGGAAACGGCTGCAGTCACATTTATACTGACTTTTAATTACATGCAAATTAAAGGGTGGGTTATTCAGAGATTTCCAGAAAAGGGGTGGTAACTTCCAGGTTGTTATGGAAAAAGGCAGTAACTTCCGGATGTCGCCATGGCAGTGGTAAACTGTCGTGCTGGTGGGCGTGTCTCACGGAGAAGTTCCTTCTGTGCCTCTTTCCAGTTTCAGCCAGTCTTGAATCTGGTCCAACGTCGAGGTCCTGTTTCCTGCCCACAATCATTGTGCACTACAGCCTCAAACTCCTGGGCTCAAGCCATCGACCTGCCTCAGCCTCTCAAGTAGTTGGGACTACAGCTGTGTGCCACCAAGCCTGGTTAGACTTTTAACTGTTCCCTGATGGATATTAACTTTTAAAAAAAAACTGTCAGTATTACAAATAACGCTGTTTAAATCCCCATAGATACATCTTTGCTCTTCTGTATGAGTACTCTGTAGCAGTATTCCTCAAATGTTAATGTGTATAGAAATTGCTTGAGGATCTCATTGAAATGTAGACCTCTCAAGTGATGCTGATGCTCTTGATTCATGGACTACACATTGAGTAATATGACTATGTGGGAAACATTTTTTTTTCTTTCCCAGGCTGGAGTGCAGTGGTGCAATCATCATGGATCACTGCAGCCCCAACCTCCTAAGTTCAGGTGATCCTCCCAACTCAGCCTCCCAGGTAGCTGGGACTACAGGCGTGTGTCACCATGCCTAGCTAATTTTTTGTAATTTTTGTGGACATGGGGATTTCTCCACATTGCCGGGGCTAGTCTTGAACTCCTGGGCTGAAGCCATCTGCCCGCCTCGGCTTCCCAAAATGCTGGGATTACAGACAGGCAGGAGCCACCGTGCCTGGCGTACATTCTTAGAACGTAGAATTTCTGGGTCAAATGGTATGTACTTTGCCAATCTTAATATGTTAAAAAATAGATTTTGAGGGCTGGGTACAGTGGCTCACGCCTGTAATCCCAGCACTTGTAAGGCTGAGGTGGGCTGATCACTTGAGTTCAGGAGTTTGAGACCAGCCTGGCCAAAATGATGAAGCCCTTTCTCTACTAAAAATACAAAAATTGGCCGGGTGTAGTGGCTCACACCTGTAATCCCAGCACTTGGGGAGGCTGAGGCGAGCGGATCACGAGGTTGGGAGTTCGAGACCAGCCTGGCCAACATGATAAAACCCCTTATCTACTTAAAAAAAAAAAAAATTAGCCGGGTATGGTGTGGCACATTCCTATAATTCCAGCTACTGGGGAGGCTGAGGCAGGAGAATCGCTTGAACCCAGGAGGCAGAGATTGCAGTGAGCTGAGATCGCGCCACTGCACTCCAGCCTCGGTGACAGAGTAAGACTCTGTCTCAAAAAAAATAATAAATACAAATAAAACAATTAGCTGGCATGGTGACACACGCCTGTAATCCCAGCTACTCGGGTGGCTGAGCTATGAGAATCTCTTGAACCTGAGAGACAGGGATTGCAGTGAGCCAAGATTGCGTCACTATGCTCCAGCCTGGATGACAGAGAGAAACCCTGTCTCGAAAAAAAACAAACGAAAATCACATTATTCTAACTCTTCTAAAGATTGTTATTTTACAGTATATTCTTTTTTTTTTTTTTTTTTTTTTTTTTGAGACAGAGTTTCTGTCTTGTCACCCAGGCTGGAGTGCAATGGCACAATCTCAGCTCACTGCAACCTCCACCTCCTGGGTTCAAGTGATTCTCCTGCCTCAGCCTCCCGAGTAGTTGGGATTACAGGCATGTGCCACCACACCTGGCTAATTTTTGTGTTTTTAGTAGAGACGGAGTTTCACCATGTTGGCCAGGCTGGTCTCGAACTCCTGACCTCAGGTGATCTGCCCGCCTCAGCCTCCCAAAGTGCTGGGATTACAGGCATGAGCCACCGCGCCTGGCCAGTATTTTTTCTTTTTTTTTTTTTTGAGATAGTCTTGCTCTGTTACCAGGCTGCGGTGCAGTGGCATGATCTCGGCTCACCGCAACTCTGACTCCCTGATTCAAGTGATTCTCCTGTCTCCGCCTCCTGAGTAGCTGGGATTACAAGCACCCACAAGCACGCCCAGCTAATTCTTCTATTTTTAGTAGAGATGGGGTTTCACCATGTTGGCCAGGATGGTCTCGATCTCCTGACCTCATGATTCACCTTTCTCAGCCTCCCAAAGTTCTGGGATTACAGGCATGAGCCACCACTCCCGGCCCCGGCCAGTATATTCTTAAATATTACTGTTGAGCCATATATATGACAATGGTGGACTTTGATGAATATCTGCACATCTGTAGTAAAATGTGAAGCTACCTTCATTTTGTTGGTATGGTGAACTTTTTAAGTATCTCACTTTTTTTTTTTTTTGAGACAGAGTCTTGCTCTGTCGCCCAGGCTGGGGTGCAGTGGCCGGATCTCAGCTCACTGCAAGCTCCACCTCCCGGGTTTACGCCATTCTCCTGCCTCAGCCTCCTGAGTAGCTGGGACTACAGGCGCCCGCCACCTCGCCCGGCTAGTTTTTTGTATTTTTTAGTAGAGATGGGGTTTCACCGTGTTAGCCAGGATGGTCTCGATCTCCTGACCTTGTGATCCACCCGTCTCGGCCTCCCAAAGTGCTGGGATTACAGGCTTGAGCCACCGCGCCCGGCCTCACTTTTTAAAAAAGTTGGTTTGTGTGTTTTCTATGCTTACGCATTTTTCCATAGTACCGCAGATCATTTTACTGATTAAATTTGACCCTTTTGACAGAAAAACAGGTCAATGAGTTCCTTGGGATCAAGAAGGGGTTGACTTCTTGATTTTGAGGGAACTGTTAAGAGTGATTCTACAATTGTTCTATGTCTTGATCATGATATGACTATGCATTTGTCAGAGCTTAACAGGGTGTTTTTGTTTGTTTGTTTGTTTGTTTTGATTTTTGAGATGGAGTCTTGCTCTGTCCCCCAGGCTGGAGTGAAATGGCACGATCTCAGCTCACGGCAACCTCTGCTTCCTGGGTTCAAGCAATTCTAGTGCCTCAACCTTCCGAGTAGCTGGGATTACAAGCACATGCCACCATGCCCAGCTAATTTTTTTGTATTTTTAGTAGAGATGGGTTTTTGCTATGTTGGCCAGGCTGGTCTTGAACTCCTGGCCTCAAGTGATCCATCCACCTCAGCCTCCCAAAGTGCTAGGATTACAGGTGTGAGCCACCACAACCAACGAACAAGGTGAATTTTACTGAATGTAAATTCATACTTCAATAAACATGACTTTAAAAACTTTAAAAAAATAGGTACATCATTATTATTATTTTTAGAGACAAGGTCTCACTGTGTTACTCAGCCTATAGTGCAGTGGTGTGATCATAGCTCATTGCACCCTTGGCCCCCTGGCTCTAGCAATCCTCCCACCTCAGCCTCCTGAGTAGCTGGGACTGCAGGTGCGCCTCACCTTGCCAAGACAATTTTTAGCTTTTTTGGTAAAGATGGAGTCTCACTATGTTGCACAGACTGGTCTCGAACTCCTGGGCTCAAGCGATTCTCCTCCCTTGGCCTCTCAAAGTGCTGGGGTTACAGGCATGAGCCACCATGCCCAGTCAGCCAAGTGCAACTGTTAACTGATTATAGCTGTATAACAAATTATCTCAAAACGTAGCAGCTTAAAACAGCAAAATGTATTATCTCAGTTTCTTAGGAATCCAAGAGTGGCCCAGGTGGGTTGCAGTCAAACGGTTGGCTGCAGCTGCAGTTATCTGAAGGCTTGGCTGGGGCTGAAGGATTTGCTTCCAAGATGGCTCACTCACATGGTTGTTGGCAAGACAGTTCCTTACCATCTGGACTTCTCCATAGGACCTGAATGTCCTCATAACATGGCAGCTGGCTTCCCCCAGACCAAGATGAAAGCCACTCTGCCTTTAACTGAGTCTCCAAAGTCACACACCATCACTTCCACTTTATGCTATTCTTTAGATGCCAGTCACTAAGTCCAGCCCACACTCAAGTTGGGGAGAATTAGGCTCACCTCTGGAAAGGAAGAGTATCACAGAATTTGTGGACGTATTTTTAAACCACCACACAGACACATTAACTTCTTGTCTCTTGTACATGTTGAAAATATTTTCCGCCGGGCGCGGTGGCTCACGCCTGTAATCCCAGCACTTTGGGAGGCCGAGATGGGCGGATCACAAGGTCAGGAGATCGAGACCATCCTGGCTAACACGGTGAAACCCCGTCTCTACTAAAAGTACAAAAAACTAGCTGGGCGAGGTGGTGGACGCCTGTAGTCCCAGCTACTCGGGAGGCTGAGGCAGGAGAATGGCGTAAACCCAGGAGGCGGAGCTTGTAGTGAGCCGAGTTCGCGCCACTGCACTCCAGCCTGGGTGACAGAGCAAAGACTCCATCTCAAAAAAAAAAAAAAAGAAAATATTTTCCTACTTTTTCATTTCACTTTGCTTATAGAGTGTCACCTTACAGAAATTTGATATTTGTGTGTAGTTCAAACTACCAGTCTCTTGCATAAGGCTTCTGAACTGTGGGTCTGGTTCAGAAAAGCCTTTTCACCCCTAAAGTTATGAGAATATTCTCTTGAATATTTTGATGGTATTTAAATATTTTTCGGTCTTTATTACATCTAGAATAGGTTGGTATATAGTGTGAGGTAGGGGAGCCAAAAGGGGAGCCAATTTTTTTCTACATCATTCATTGATTAATCCCATCCTTCTCTACTGATTTGAAATGCCATCTTTATCATATATATGGGTTTTATTCCTGGACTCTATTATCTTCCATTGATCTCTGTATCTATTTCTGCTCTAGTATCATACTGTCATAACTATTGATTTTAGTATTGATTTTTCTCTATATATCATATATCCTGCCACCTGATTATTATTTTTTTTTTTTAAGACAGGGTCTCACTCTGTCGCCCAGACTAGAGTGCAGTGGTGCAATCTTGGCTCACTGCAACCTCTGCTTCCGTCAAGCGATTCTCATGCCTCAGCCTCCTGAGTAGTTGGGATTACAGGTGCGCACCGCCACAGCCAGTTTTTTTAATTATTATTATTTTTAGTAGAGATGGGGTTTTGCCATGTTGGCCAGGCTAATCTCAAACTCCTGGGCTCAAGCAATCCACCTGCCTCAGCCTCTCAAAGTGTTGGGATTACAGGCATTAGCCACTGTCCCCAGCCTGAGATGGGGTCTTGCTTTGTCACTGAAACTGGAGTGCAGTTTGGGAACACAACTCATTGCAGCCTCAAACTCCTGGGCTCAAGTAATGCCTTGGACTCCCAAGTAACTAGAATCACCTAGTTACCGGGCATGCCACCGTGCCCAGATAATTTTTTTTTAATTGTTTTGTAGAGATGGGGTCTCACTGCGTTCCCTGGGCTACTCCCCAATTCCTGGGCTCAAGAGGTTCTCCTGCCTTAACCTTCCAAAATGCTGGGATTACAGGCATGAACCACCATGCCCAGACTTCTTTTTTTTTTTTTTTTTTTTTTTTTTTTTGAGACAAAATCTCACTCTTGTCCCCCAGGCTGGAGTGCAATGATGTGATCTTGGCTCACTGAAACCTCTGCCTCCCAGGTTCAAGCGATTCTCCTGCCTCAGATTCCCGAGTAGCTGGGATTACAGGTGTTCCCCACCATGCTCAGCTAATTTTTGTATTTTTAGTAGAGATGGGGTTTCACCATGTTGGTGAAAGCCAGGCTGGTCTCAAACTCCTGACCTCAGGTGATTGCCCACCTCGGCCTCCCAAAGTGCTGGGATTACAGCTGTGAACCACCACGCCCGGCCCAGGCCTTCTTTTTCTTTTTTTTTTTTTTGAGACGGAGTCTCGCTCTGTCACTCAGGCTGGAGTGCAGTGGCCGGATCTCAGCTCACTGCAAGCTCTGCCTCCCGGGTTCACGCCATTCTCCTGCCTCAGCCTCCCGAGTAACTGGGACTACAGGCGCCCGCCACCTCGCCCGGCTAGTTTTTTGTATTTTTTTAGTAGAGATGGGGTTTCACTGTGTTAGCCAGGATGGTCTCGATCTCCTGACCTCGTGATCCGCCCGTCTCAGCCTCCCAAAGTGCTGGGATTACAGGCTTGAGCCACCACGCCGGACTTTTTTCTTTAGAAATAGGGTCTTGGTCTGTTACTCAAGCTGGAGTGCAGTGGTGTGATCACAGCTCACTGCAGCCTTGACATCCCAAGCTCAACCAATCCTCCTACCTCAGCCTCCCAAGTAGCTGGGACTACAAGCACATGCCACCATGCCTGGGTAATTTGTGTGTGTGTATGTCTGTGTGTGTCTGTGTGTGTGTGTGTTTTGTAGAGACGAGGTTTTGCCATGTTTCCCAGGCTGCTCTTGAGTTCCTGGGCTCAAGCTATTTGTCTGCTTCAGCCTCCTAAAGTGCTGGGACTACAGGCATGAGCCACCACACCCAGCCCACCTTATTGTTTCTAATAATAGAATAGACTATTGGATAGAGAGAAGTAGAAAAACTCAATAAATTCTAAAATGTTACTTTAAGTTCTTAAAATAGATAGAAAATGCATATGTATATATATGGTATATATCTGGCATATGATTCAATGAAGGTAGAAGAATCTTGAAAGTTTAGGAAGCTGAAGATGGTAAGTGTATGGAGTAAGGAGGTAGGGATGGAGAGGAAGACTCAACAAGACTCAGCAACTGAATGGACACAGGACATGGAGAAGATGAATATATCCAACTAGTTAGTGGTAATGGAACATTGTATTAGTCTGTTTTCACACTCCTATAATGAACTGCCCGAGACTGGGTAATTTATAAAGCAAAGAGGTTTAATCGATTCACAGTTCTGCCTGGCTGAGGAGGCCTCAGGAACTTTGCAATCATGGCAGAAGGGGAAGCAGGCATATCTTACATGGTGGCAGGTGACAGAGAGTGTGAAGGAGGAACTGTCAAACATAAAACCATCAGATCTCATGAGAACTCACTCACTATCACAAGAACAACATGGGGGAAACCACACCCATGATTCAATCACCTCCCACCAGGTCCCTCCCTAGATGTGGGAATTACGGGGACTACAATTTGAGATCAAATTTGGGTGGGGACACAGAGCCAAACATCCTCATAGAGATGTCCGTTAGGCCACTGGAGACAGGGAGCTAGAGCTGAGTTTCACAGTTGGCTGATGCTTCAGCTCTACCATGTCTTCCAGGACTGCAGTCCACAGCGCTGACTTCTCTAACTGAGTCTTCTCAGTGTCATGCGATGGCTGCACACAGCTATCAGAGAATGAAGTGGGGCCAGTGACAGTCCTTTCTTACTGCTGTCTCATAAGAGCAAGGAACCATCCACTTTCCAGAAGCCTCTTGATTTATTTTTATGTGAGATAATAACTGTCCATATGAATTGTCCTTTAATACCATTTCTTCAGAATTTTTGTGACTCGATGGAAAGGTTTTTGGTTTTTTTTTTTTTGAGACAGAGTCTTGCTCTGTCACCCAGGCTAGAGTACAGCAGAGCAATCTCGGCTTACTGCAAACCTCCGCCTCCTGAGTTCAAGTGATTTTTCTGCCTCAACCTTCCAAGTAGCTGGGATTACAGGCGTTCACCACCACACCCAGCTAATTTTTTGTATTTTTTGTAGAGATGGGGTTTCACCATGTTGGTCAGGCTGGTCTTGAATCCCTGGCCTCAGGTGAACTGCTTGCTTTGGCCTCCCAAAGTGCTGGGATTACAGGCGTGAGCCACCGTGCCTGGCCAAGTATCTTGACACACCGCTCCTTGCAAATCACGGATACTCAAAAGGCTTTCTTTGTATATCTACTAGCCATAGAGTTTGCAAAACAAGATGTATGTTTGTTTGTGTGCATATGTGTGTGCGTCCCATTTTTCACATTCAAATTATTATTTTTGAGATGGAGTCTCACTCTGATGCCCAGGCTGGAGTGCGGTGGCACGATCTCGGCTCACTGCAAACTCTGCCTCCCAGTTCAAGCGATTCTTGTGCCTCAGCCTCCCAAGTAGCCAAGATTACAGGGGATCGCCACCTTGCCCACCTAATTTTTGTATTTTTAGTAGAGATGGGGTTTCACCAGGTTGGCCAGACTGGTCTCAAACTCCTGACATCAAGTGATCCACCCACCTTGGCCTCCCAAAGTGTTGGGATTACAGGCGTGAGCCACCACGCGGCCACATTCAAATTATACTCTCAAGATTTTGGTGGGGTGCGGTGGCTCATGCCTGTAATCCCAACACTTTGGGCTGCCGAGGCAGGTGGATCACCAGAGGTCAGGAGTTTGAGACCAGACTAGCCAACATGGAGAAACCCCACCTCTACTAAAAATACAAAAATTAGTGGGGTGTGGTTGTGTGAGCCTAAAATCCCAGCTACTCGGGAAGTGAGGCAGAAGAATCGCTTGAATCCAGGAGGCACAGCTTCCAGTGAGGTGAGACTGCACCACTGACCTCCAGCCTGGGGGCAACAGAGCAAGAATCTGTCTCAAAAAAAAAAAAAAACTAACAAAAACAACAACAACAAAAAAACAAGATTTTAAGTAGTATCTGTAGTTGTGATGTGCTGGTAAATGTTTAATAAGAGGCTCTCCAGAGAAAACAAAAAGCCCTTGATTAAGCATTTGCTTATTTCTCTAGTGTAAATACTCCCGCCATGGCTGATTTCAAGCTGCAGCTCCCTGAACATGGAGTTGGGAACGTGGAGCTGGGAAGAGGTGTACATGCAGAACATAGACCCCAGGGCTGCTGGTGCACAAAGACTGTATGAGCAGGAGAATGAGGCAGGAAATTGCAGGAGGCGGAAGTTGCGGTGAGCCAAGATCAGGCCACTGCACTCTAGCCTGGGAGTCAAAAATAATAATTTGAGTGTGAAAAATGGGACACACACACGTTTTTTTGAGGCTCTGTCTCAAAAAAAAAAAAAAAAAAAAAAAAAAGGCTATATGAGGACTCAGTGAGAAGACAGCCGTCTGCAAGCCCAGGAGAGAGACCTCAGAAGAAACCAGACCTGCTGCTGACACCTTGATCTTGAACGTCTTCCCTCCTGGGGAGCGATTCCCTGTAATCCCAGCACTTTGGGAGGGGCCGAGGAGGGGGGATCACGTGAGGTCAGGAGTTCGAGACCAGCCTGGCCAACATGGTGAAACCCCATGTCTACCAAAAATACAAAATGAGCCAGGCATGGTGGTGCATGTGCCTGTAGTCCCAGTTACTCAGGAAGCTGAGGCAGGAGAATCGCTTGAACTCAGGAGGCAGAGGTTGCAGTGAGCCGAGATGGTACTCCAGCCTGGGTTCCAAGAGCAAAACTCCATCTCCAAAAAAGAAAGAAAGAAAGAAATTTCTGTGGTTTAAGCCACTAAGTTTGTGGTATTTTCTTACAGCAGTCTTCACAAAAAACGTAGTAAAATAATTATAGAGTGATGAGTTTTAAGTACGGTGTACCTCTGTTTTTAACTGTTTTTAATATAATTAAATTATAAGCTCATACAATTTTAGGAGCAACAGAGCAAAACTCTGTCTCAAAAAAAAAAAAAAATGCTGTGTTTAACCGGTTCAGGGAATTAATGAAAACTTAACAATCAGCTTTCACAAGCCTGTACAAGCCAGCTCCAGCACACTACTGCACATTCTGATGAGTTCCAATTTTATTTATTTATTTATTTATTTTTTGAGACAGAGTTTTGCTCTGTTGCCCAGGCTGGAGTGCAGTGGCGAGATCTCAGCTCACTGCAACCTCCACCTCCTGGGTTCAAGCGATTCTCCTGCCTCAGCCTCCCGAGCAGCTGGGACTACAGGCACGCACCACCATGCCCACTAATTTTTTTGTATTTTTAGTAGAGACAGGGTTTCACCGTGTTAGCCAGGATGGTCTCGATCTCCTGACCTCATGATCCACCTGCCTCAGCCTCCCAAAGTGCTGGGATTATAGGCGTGAGCCACCGCGCCCGGGTTGTTTTTGTATTTTTAGTAGAGACAGGGTTTTGCCATGTTGGCCAGGCTGATCTCAAACTCCTATCCTCAGGTGATCTGCCCGTCTTGGCCTCCCAAAGTGCCGGGATTACAGGTGTGAGCCGCCACACCCACCCATGAATCCCAAATTTCTTTTTTTTTTTTTTTTGAGACGGAGTCTCGCTCTGTCGCCCAGGCTGGAGTGCAGTGGCCGGATCTCAGCTCACTGCAAGCTCCACCTCCCGGGTTCCCGCCATTCTCCTGCCTCAGCCTCCCAAGTAGCTGGGACTACAGGCGCCGCCACCACGCCCGGCTAATTTTTTGTTTTTTTTTTTTGTTGTTGTTGTTTTTTGTGTTTTTTTTTTTTTTTTTTTTTTTTTTTGAGACGGAGTCTCGCTCTGTCGCCGGGGCTGGAGCGCAGTGGCCAGATCTCAGCTCACTGCAAGCTTCGCCTCCCGGGTTTACGCCATTCTCCTGCCTCAGCCTCCTGTGTAGCTGGGACTACAGGCGCCCGCCACCTCGCCCGGCTAGTTTTTTGTATTTTTTTAGTAGAGACGGGGTTTCACCGTGTTCGCCAGGATGGTCTCGATCTCCTGACCTCGTGATCCGCCCGTCTCGGCCTCCCAAAGTGCTGGGATTACAGGCTTGAGCCACCGCGCCCGGCCGAATCCCAAATTTCTATCTCCAACCGAGAACTTTTTTCTGAGCCCCAGGCTCGTACATCTAACCTCCCACTTCACTTCTCCATTTACCTGAGGCACGGACATCTCAACTCAACATGTCCAAAACCAAGTTCTCGATCTTTTCCTCTAACTCTGCTTTTCTTTCTTTATTTTTTATTTTATTTATTTATTTGTTTGTTTTTGAGATGGAGTCTCGCTCTGGTGACCGAGGCTGGAGTGCAGTGGCCTGATCTCGGCTTACTGCAACCTCCACCTCCCGGGTTCAAGTGATTCTCCTGCCTCAGCCTCCTGAGTAGCTAGGACTACAGGTGCCCACCACCACACCTGGCTAATTTTTATATTTTTAGTAGAGACGGGGTTTCACTATGTTGGCCAGGCTGGTCTTGAACTCCTGACCTCAGGTGATCTGCCCACCTCGGCCTCCCGAAGTGCTGGGATTACAGGCATGAGCCACCGCACCCAGCCTGCTTTTCTTTAGTGTTACCTATATCACTTTCAGATGCTCAAATCAAAATCCTTGGGTCATCCTTGCAGAACTGCCAAATAGAACTTTTTCTTTTTTTTTTTTTTTTTTTTTTTTTTTGAGACGGAGTCTCGCTCTGTCGCCCAGGCTGGAGTGCAGTGGCGCGATCTCGGCTCACTGCAAGCTCTGCCTCCCGGGTTCACGCCATTCTCCTGCCTCAGCCTCCCGAGTAGCTGGGACTACAGGCGCCCACAACCGCGCCCGGCTAATTTTTTGTGTTTTTAGTAGAGACGGGGTTTCACCGTGGTCTGGATCTCCTGACCTTGTGATCCGCCCGCCTCGGCCTCCCAAAGTGCTGGGATTACAGGCGCGAGCCACCGCGCCCGGCCTTCTTTTTCTTTTTCTTTTTTTCTTTCTTTCTTTTTTCTTTTCTTTTTTTTTTTTTTTTGCAACAGGGTCTCACTCTGTTGCTCAGGCTGGAGTGCAGAGGCATAATCATGGCTCACTGCAGACTTGACCTCCTGGGCTCAAGTGATCCTCCTGCCTGAGCCTCCCAAGTAGCCAGGACTACAGGTGTGCACCAACACACCTGGCTAGTTTTTTTGTAGAGGTGAGGTCTCCGTATGTTACCCAGGCTGGTCTCAATCTCCTGTCCTCAGGGGATCTGACCGCCTTGGCCTCCCAAAGTGCTAGGATTACAGGCATGAGCAACCCGCACTTGGCCTCCAATAGATCTTGAGTTCTTGAGTTTCACTCTGCACCCTACTACCTGGCATAGTGTCTAGCACACAGTAAATGGTCTATAAATACTTTTTTTTCTTTTTGAGATAGGGTCTCACTCTGTCACCCAGGCTCAACTGTAACAGTGAGATCACAGTTCACTGAAGCCTGGACCTCTCAGGCTCAAGCAGTCCTCCCACCTCAACCTCCAGGGTAGCTGGTATTACAGGAGTGAGCCACTATGCCTGGCCTAAATGTGCTTTTTTATAAAAGGTAATCAAGAACACCCTCCCTCAATTTGGATTTGGCCTTATAGATAAAATCCCCTTACCTCCCTCCACTTTGAGAATCACTGCTAAGTAGTGAACAAGTGACAAGCCTCGAAGATACCCTGTTAGGATTAACTAGAAAGAAATAGAGGCTCGGAAGGATGTCAAAAGGAAAACTAGGGCCAGGAACGGTGGCTCACGCCTGTAATCCTAGCACTTTGGGAAGCTGAGGCGGGCGGATCACCCGTCAGGAGTTCAAGACCAACCTGACCAACATGGTGAAATACCGTCTCTACTAAAAATACAAAATGAGCTGGACGTGGTGGTGTATGTCTGTAATATCCCAGCTACTCGGGAGGCTGAGGCAAGAGAATCGCTTGAACCAGGGAGGTGGAAGTTGCAGTGAGCCAAGATCACGCCACTGCACTCTAGCCTGGGCGTCCGAATAAGACTGTCTCAAAAAAAAAAAAAAAAAAGGGAAAACCAGGAAAAATTTGGATATTAAAAAAAAATAGCAAGGATAGACAAAAGAGCATTTACCTTTGTAATAGGTGTGCTACTTTACGCTGCAGTTTCTTTCTCATCTTTTTGAAACGGTCTTGCTATGTCATCCATCCTCCTAGAGTATTCACAGGCGCGATCATGGCTCACTGCAGCCTCGACCTCCAGGGCTCAAGCAATCCTCCCGCCTTAGCCTCCTGAGTAGCTGGGACCACAGGCATGAGCCATCGCGCCGGCTACCATACAGTTTCTAACACAACCTGGGTGTCTCCCACTTCTGACCTCCCTCCTCGGGGAGAACAAAATGATTCTCTCCCAGTGGAGAGTCCCTAGACATACCACCAAGATAGAAGAAAGAGGGATGGGGAAGGAAACATTTTGAGGGCTGATGCAATGGAACCCTTTAAAACGTAAAGAACTTTAGTAGGTAAGCCTCAATTAGGAAATTTCCCACAAGCACTCGGTCCATTCCACGCTCTTCTGGAACCCGGGCTAGAGTCGCCCTCAGCTGCCCGTTTAGCAGCCCTCGCCGCCAAGCACGGACTTTCAGCCTCTGGTCCTAGTTTCCGCCCTGGGGTCTTTGTTCCTGGCCAGAATATTCCACGCGTGAACGTCAGCGCCGGGGCCGAGGAAGAGATTGGCGGGGACGGGAGCTGCAGTTCAGGAGAAAGCCCTATGGCAGGCTCCACTTTCTGTAGTGACTAAGGCGTGAACTACTGGGAGGAGGTCCCGCGACGCGTGCAGCCGCCGTGGGGCGCGCGCGAGGCAGTCAGACCGCCCGCCTGCTTCGCGCCAGCTCACTTGACCGCCGGCCCGGGGAGAGTCAGCGTCTGCCCCGCCCCCTGCCGCGAGCTTTGCCGTGGTTACACAACTAGCACCTGGGCGGCTGCGCGCGGCGGGGCAATGGCGCTGGGCGGGGAGGGGCGGGGCGTTGATGCGAGGCAGGACGGAGCTTTGGCGCTGGGCGGGGCGGCGACCGAGAATCCCGGTTTTAAAATTTTTTTGCTGTGTCATTTGCCATTTCCTCTGCACTAGTGGGCCGGGGTAGGCTCTTCGCAGTTGGCTCTTGACTTTGCCATTTTCCAGTTCTGTAGTCTCGGACAAGGCGTTTAACTTCTCTAAGCCTCAGTTTACTAATCTAAAAATTGGGTTATCTTTGTTGTGAGGATTAAAGGAAATGTGGAGTTTCATGGCAGACTCATTTAACAATGCTCAGATTAAATAGAGCAGAGTGGGGCCAGGCTCCACTCCGTGCGAGTGTGAGATGGGAGACTGTGTTCTTTTGGTCCCAGTTCTGGGCCCTTCAGTGTGTATCTTGTGAAACTGACAGCGATTCTACTGTTTTGTGTCTTAAACTAGGTTGTAGTGTTTTAAGATACTTCCTTTCTGTATAACTTGATCCATCTGAAAGGCCATCAAGCACTTCGGTAGGCACTCAACCGAAGAAACAATTCCCTTCCGTGGTAGCATACAACTCTATCTCCAAAGTGGAAAAAAAAAAATACGGCCTCAATCTATACATTCAAGATTCAAAAAATTTGTGAAGCGAGGTCAACAGATGCTCCTACAACTGCTAAAGTGACAACGAAGATATGTGATTAATGAAAATGGCAGGCCGGGTGCGGTGGCTCATGCCTGGAATCCCAGCACTTCGGGAGGCCGAGGTGCGTGGATCACCTGAGGTCGGGAGTTCGAGACCATCCTGGCTAACAGGGTGAAAACCCGTCTACTAAAAATGCAAAACTTAGCCGGGCGTGGTGACACACGCCTGTAAACCCAGCTACTCAGGAGGCTGAGGCAGGAGAATCACTTGAACCCAGGAGGTGGAGGTTGCAGTGAGCCGAGATTGTGCCATTGCACTCCAGCTTGGGCAACAAAAGCAAAACTCCATCTCAAAAAAAAAAAAAGAAAGAAAATGGAAAGGTCACTAAGCTTATTACTTACCAGAAATATGTGTCCAGGCCAGGTGCAGGCCAGGTGCGGTGGCTAATGCCTATAATCCCAGCCCTTTGGGAGGGCAGGACCAGAAGCTAATCCTCTTGAGGCCAGGAGTTGTAGGCTGCAGTGAGATATGATTGCAACACTGCACTCCAATAGAGCAAGACCCTGCCTCTATATATTAAAAAGAAAGAAAACCAAAAAGAAATACGTGCCTTACAATGGCAAGATGTGGCCAAAAAAAAAGGGAAGAAAAAGCTCTTCATATCAAGTCATAGTTCAAGCCTCCTACTAGAGAAGTCAGCCTTTGGATGGAAATATTTCAAAACCAGTCAAGGATAGCATAATGATTTTAGAAGCCATTTAAACCTCAAAAAACAAACTATTGGTGAAACTATAGAGGAACAGACAGCACAACCCACTCAGAACTATTAGAAAGGTTTATTGGCATAGGCCAGGGATGGTGGCTCATGCCTGTAATCCCAGCACTTTGGGAGACCAAGGTGGGCGGATCATGAGGTCAGGAGTTCGAGACCAGCCTGGCCAACATGGTGAAACCCCATCTCTAGTAATAGTACAAAAATTAGCCCTGCATGGTGGCGGGCACCTCTAATCCCAGCTACTCGGAGGCTGAGACAGGAGAATTGCTTGAACCCAGGAGGCAGAGGTTGCAGTGAGTCAAGATTGCACTACTGCACTCCAGCCTGGGCAACAGAGCAAGACTACGTCTCAAAAAAAAAAAAAAAAATTATTATTCCAGAATACCATGAGGTTGGTAGTTGGTATCTTCTGGGGAAAGATCCCCAACTGCATTTAATATCTCCAAACTAGAAACACAAGGCCCTGGTTTGAAAGCAACTAATGATCTTCTGAATGCCATTTCCCTCAACTCTTTGCCCTTGCCCCCAAGTGCAGTGACAGTGTAGTTCTACAGGGCTGTCATTCTACAAATCCTGGTGCCCTTTAAAAAAAAAAAGAAAGAAAAAAGGTGGTACGGTGGCTTACACCTGTAACCCAGCCTTTGAGACTGAGGTGGGCAGACCACTTGAGGTCAGGAGTTCAAGACCAGCCTGGCCAACACAGTGAAACCCCATCTCTATTAAAAATACAAAAATTAGCCAGGCATAGTGGCACATCCCTGTAATCCCAGCTACTTGGGAGGCTGAGACAGAATTGCTTGAACCTGGGAGGCAGAGTTTTCAGTGAAGAGAGACCGGGCCACGTTACTCCAGCCTGAGCGAGACTCTCTCAAAAACAACAAACGAACAAACAAACAAACAAAAACCTGCCTGTGCTCTAGCAACCAAATGCAAAGTCCTGGGTGACTGTAGTACTTTCCCTGATTCAGTTTCAAATATCTTCATTCTAGAAGTCAAGCAGGACCTCAAAGAAAAAATTTGGCTTTGTGCTACAGGACACAACAATACCACCCTGATGTACCACACACTTTATGAATGTGCTCATAAAGGCATTGAATAAAGTTTTCCTGTCCCAACATTACTCCATCCTTCACTCTGCTGATCTAAGCATGATTTGCTGTTTCAAAACCACATACATTAGACTGAGATTCTCCCTTGACTCCCAGAGTCATGGATGCTGACCCTAATCTTAATGTAGTAAAGATCTGGAAGTCCTTCAGTATTGCTAGTTGCATCATTTCTATTTAAACAGGCAATGGGAGGCCAGGCGTGGTGGCTCGTGCTTGTAATCCCAGCATTTTGGGAGGCTGCAGATCCCTTGAGTCCAAGAGTTCAAGGCCAGCCTGGGGAACATGGCAAAACTTCATCTCTACAAAACGTTAGCTGAACGTGGTGGTGCGCACCTGTAGTCCCAGCTACTCAGGAGGTGGAAGCAAAAAGATCACCTGTGCCTGGGGAAGCTGAGGCTGCAGTGAGCCATGATCACGCTATTACACTCCAGCCTAGGTGATACAGCAAGACCCTGTCTCAATAAATAAATAAATAAATAAACAAACAAACAGGTAATGGAAGTAATGAAGCCTGACAGTCAATGCATGTGGAAAGAACGTGTTCAGGATTTTAAGGGTTTCTTTCTTTCTTTTTTTTGTTTTGTTTTTTGAGACAGAGTCTTGCTCTGTCACCCAGACTGGAGTGCAGTGGTATGATCTCAGCTCACTGCAACCTCCGCCTCCCAGGTTCAAGCAATTCTGCCTCAGCTTCCCAAGTAGCTGGGATTACAGGTGTGTGCCACCTTGCCTGGCTAATTTTTGTATTATTAGTAGAGACAGGGTTTCACCATGTCTGCCAGGCTGGTCTTGAACTCCTGACCTCAACTGATCCACCCATCTCTCGGCCTCCCAAAGTGCTGGGATTACAGGCGTGAACCACCACGCCCAGCCAAGGGTTTCTATTGACAAATAAGTGAAACTCATTGTGCAAGTTGCCTAGCAAGTGGATCATGATGGCTTTGTTTACACATCATTGAGGAAGAAAGTAAATAACTTCTTGGCCTGGCCAGGTATGGTGGCTCATGCCAGTAATCCCAGCACTCTGAGGGGCTGAAACCAAGGATCCCTTGATCATAGCTCAAGGTGACAGTGAGCTATTTCGCCACTGCACTCCAGCCTGTCTGACAGAGTAAGACCCAGTATCTAAAAAATAAGGAAATAATCATAAAAATAAAGAAGTTTTTGAGAGCCACGGAGAAACACTAATAAAAAATCTTAAGGCACTGATAAAATCACCCTAAGAAAAAAAGGAAAAGACCAATCTAAAGCTTCATAAATTTACTGAAGTTTTTCATGCTGCAAAATCTGAATGGTTTTTTTTTTTTGGGGGGGGGTTGTTTTTGTTTTTGTTTTTGTTTTTGTTTGCATTACTGCTGATATATTACAAGTCCTCAACAGGACTTTATTTATTTATGCATTTATTTTGGAGACGGAGTCGTGCTCTGTTGCCCAGGCTGGAGTGCAGTGGCACAATCTTGGCTCACTGCAACCTCTGCCTCCCAGGGTCAAGCAATTCTCCTGCCTCAGCCTCCCTTGTAGCCAGGACTACAGGCACATGCTGCCATGCCTGGCTAATTTTTTGTACCTTTAAAATAGAGATAGGGTTTCACTGTGATGCCCAGGCTGGTTTGGAACTCCTGAGCTCAGGCAATCCACCCACCTCCACCTCCCAAAGTGCTAGAATTACAGGCGTGAGCCACCGCACCCGGCTATTTTTTTTTCTTTTCTTTTCTTTTCTTCTTTTTTTAACTTTAGGCTTTAGATTTATTTAGGGCTGTTTGCATATGCTTATAGAATATTTAATTTACTCTAAAAGATGACAAGACAGCTCCCCCTCAGTGAGACCCCAGCCTAAATGTATTTGCTTTATTTATATAGCAAGAGGATAACATTAAACATGGAAGCTTTCAATTTGTGGCACTGAATGATGATCTACACAGGGCATCCTTCAAAGGCTACAATTAAGGATCCACCGGCCAGATATGGTGGCTCACGCCTGTAATCCCAGCACTTTGGGAAGCCAAGGAGGGCAAATCACAAGGTCAGGAGTTCGAGACCAGCCTGATAAACAAGATGAAACCCTGTCTCTACTAAGAATACAAAAATTAGCCGGGCATGGTGGCACACACCTATAATCCCAGCTACTCGGGAGGCTGAGGCAGGAGAATCGCTTGAACCCAGGAGGCAGAGGTTGCCGTGAGCCGAGATCCTGTCATTGCACTCCAGCCTGGGCAACAGATCAAGGCTCCGTCAAAAAAAAAAAGGATCCACCCAACTTTTCAGCAATACAAGCCCGACTGAGATCTTCTGGTCCATTTGCTTGACATTCATGTTTTATGCCTTGAAATTTCTTTTTAATTGCATCCTTGGAGCTTGCATAGATCATTTTACTTTTCAGAGGTGCTAGTTCTGGTGCCCACAAAAAAACATCAATTCTTCTGGATTATTTTGTTTCAAAGCTTGCATCGTACAAAGCATAGGGACAATCTTTTTCAGGAAGCATTCCAACAAAATGCTTGAAAGGCTCAGTTATGGTTACACCAACATCTCCAACCAAGATCTCTTTGCCTTCTACAATGATGCATTTTTTGTCTGCCCTGAGACAAAAAAATGACAGTCTTCTTTCTTTTCTTGATTTCTTCTGGTGTTGAGCATTTACAAAGTCTCATGTCATAAAAAATGCGACATACTTCATCAGCAACTTGCACTCCTGAGGCATGTTGTTCACAGTTCTGCTCTTCTGAGCTTCCAGTCTTTACATTCAATTTCTTACCTCACATCTCCAGTTGTATGTCTCAGAGGCATCTGATGCACAACAGTTCATCTTCCGACCACAGGTCATGGTCGCAGGGACGCAGGGGAGGGAGCAAGTCTGGGGAGCATCCTTCTCATGGCTGAGGGACCGAGAGACCCAGCGTGGAGCTGACACAGCAGCTTGAGCCTCCTCCTATTTTTATTTATTTATTTATTGAGATGGAGTCTTGTTGCTCAGGCTGGAGTGCAGTAGCGCAATCTCATCTCATTGCAAGCTCTGCCTCCCGGGTTCATGCCATTCTCCTGCCTCAGCCTCCCGAGCAGCTGGGACTACAGGTGCGTGCCACCACACACGGCTAATTTTTTTTTTTTTTTGTATTTTTTTTTTTTGTAGTTTTAGTAGAGACGGGGTTTCACCGGGTTAGCCAGGATGGTCTCGATCTCCTGACCTTGTGATCCGCCCGCCTCGGCCTCACAAAGTGCTGGGATTACAGGCGTGAGCCACCACACCCGGCTCTCCTATTTTTTTTTTTTTTTTAAACATCCTGTTCTACAGCTTCCTTGGCTCTTTGTGCCTGTATGCCGAAGAGCTGGGCATTTGCATGGGCCATACAGAGACTAACAAGGCCTTGAAGTTTTCCCCCTAGTCAGTGATGACTCTGGCTTTCTCCTTCTTGTAGACATTGCCGATGGGCATTTCTGGTCCTGTCAGCTGAGTATCCAGTTTGAGTTCTGCAGCAGAATTGTCTCCCTTCTTGGGGGCCAAGGGCTTCCTGGGGAAGATGATGAGCGAGGAGCAGTACTCCTTCAGCTTCTGCACATTGGCCTGCAGGGCCTCGGTGGACTTGTTCCTCCTTCTTGTGTCTCAGAGATGCCAATGGTCTGGGCCACCTTCTTGTGAATGCCAGCCACCCTTTACTCCTCCAAGCTGAGGCCCCTGCCAGCTGGTGCTTTGTAGTGATGCCTCAGCGTGGGGCACCTTACCACGGGTGAATGGGCCCATATGAGTGGGCCATGCAGCCTGCTTTTGCTGGCCGCCTTGCTTCTGCAGATTTGCCCCGTGGGTTAGCTGCGCCACTGCCAGTCCTTGTGAAAGTTGGGCTTCAGGATCATGCCATTCTGGCTGGGTGCCCTGCTTGCCTATGGCCCACGGGTAGCAAAAGAGAGGAGGGGAGCAAGTGAGGGACCACCCACAGCCATGTGCACTCACGTGGCCACTGCCACCGCCCTAGTCCTCCAGCCTGGTCGCACCCACAGAGCCTGGTCTGGCCAGAGGCCTTCTTCGATGATGAAGATGCCCCAGCTTGGGCCGATGTCCCTCCATGGCTCCGTTGGTGACAGTGCTAGGCCTATGGAGGTGGACAGAGCCTGATAGCCCCAGACAGTGCTGGAACTCTGAATGATTTAATTTCTGAATAAAATGTTCCTATGGAAAGAAATCAGAAAATTGCATGTGATTAAATCTATATGTTGTAATCCCTTATTACCCAGCAATTCTGCACCTATGTTTGCACCCAAGAAAAATGCATGCCTAGGTCCACCAAAGAACTGTGAAAAAAGTTCTCTGAAAAGGAATTTTGTTATATTAGTTTATTTGTTTTAAAAGACAGGGTCTTACTCTGTTACCCAGTCTGGAGTACAGTGGCACATTTGCAGCCTCTGCAGCCTTGAACTTCTGGGCTCAAGCAATCCTCCCACCTCGGCATTCTGAGTAGCTAGGACTACAGGTGTGCACCATCACACCCAACTAATTAAAATTTTTTTTATTGGCCGGGCCAGGTGGCTCACTCCTGTAATCCCAGTACTTTGGGAGGCCAAGGCAGGCGAATCACCTGAGGTCAGGAGTTCGAGACCAGTCTGACCAACATGGAGAAACCCTGTCTGTACTAAAAATACAAAATTAGCTGGGCATGGTGGTGTATGCCTGTAATCCCAGCTACTCGGGAGGCTGAGGCAGGAGAATCGCTTGAACCAGGGAGGCAGAGGTTGCAGCAAGCCGAGATCGCGCCATTGCACTCCAGCCTGGGCAACAGAAAAAAAAAAAATTATTTGCTAAGGAGGTCTCAATATACTACCTAGGCTAGTCTCCAACTCCTGGCCTCAAGTGATCCTCCCATCTCAGCCTCCCAAAGTACTGGGATCACATGCTGTAAAGGAATTTGGAGGAAAGAGATTTTATTCCAGTGAACAGTGTGCAAACCAGCAGCGTTCCCCAATTTGCATTTTTTTTTTTTTTCCAAAAAATACAGCTCTTCTTTGTTTTTCTTCTGCAGGCCTCAGGGTCTTTTGTTAACAGACTTGTACAGTAATGCACATGGCAACTTTATAATAGTGGAAAACTGGAAACAACTTAAATATCCATTAACAGGCCCAGTGCAGTGGCTCACACCTGTAATCCCAGGACTTTGGGAGGCTGAAGTGGGCGGATCACTTGAGGTCAGGAGTTCGAGACCAGCCTGGCCAACATGGTGAAAACGCCATCTCTAATAAAAATACAAAAATCCAGGCGTGGTAGTACACGCCTGAAGTCCCAGCTACTTAGGAGGTTGAAGCACGAGAATCGCTTGAACCTGGGAGGTGGAGGTTACAGTGAGCCAAGATCGCCCTACTGCATTCCAGTCTGGGCGACAGAGCAAGACTGTCAAAAAAAAAAAAAAAATCCATCAACAGTAGAATAGATAAATTGTGGTATATTTAGATGACAGAATACTATATGACAATGAAAATTATGAGCTATTTCATGCAAGACCATGGATGACTTACAGATACAATGTTGGAAAGACACAAAAGAGTACATACTATATGTTTTCTTTTTCTTTCTTTTTTCCTTTCTTTTAGAGACAAGGTCTCCCTCTGTAACCCAGGCTGGAGTGCAGTGGAACTCCTGAGCTCAAGCAGTCTTCACATCTCAGCCTTCCAAATAGCTGTGCCTAGAGGCAAGTGCCACTGCATTTGACATTCTGATTTCATTTATATGAAATTGAAGAACAGGCCGGGCGCGGTGGCTCAAGCCTGTAATCCCAGCACTTTGGGAGGCCGAGACGGGCGGATCACGATGTCAGGAGATCGAGACCATCCTGGCTAACACGGTGAAACCCCGTCTCTATTAAGAAATACAAAAAAAACTAGCCGGGCGAGGTGGCGGGCGCCTGTAGTCCCAGCTACTCGGGAGGCTGAGGCCGGAGAATGGCGTGAACCCGGGAGGCGGAGCTTGCAGTGAGCTGAGATCCGGCCACTGCACTCCAGCCTGGGTGACAGAGCGAGACTCCGTCTCAAAAAAAAAAAAAAAAAAAAAAAGGAAATTGAAGAACAGACAATGCTAATCTATACTGATGGGGGTCTAATAGGAGCTACCCTTGGGGATGTATCATCAGGGAAAGAGCAAGACAGATGCTGAATTCTTTTTTCGTGTTTTTGTTTTTGTTTTTTTTAAGACAGCATCCAGCTCTGTCACTCAGCCTGGAGTGCAGTGACATGGTCAGGACTCACTGCAGCCTCAAGCAGTTCTCCGACCTCAGCCCCCCAAAGTAACTGGGACGAGAGGCATGCACCACCACACCCAGCTAACTTTTTTGAATTTTTAGTAGAGACGAGGTCTCCCTATGTTGCCTAGGCTCATCTCGGAACTCCTGAGCTGAAGTGATCCTCTGCCTTAGCCTCCCAAAGTACTGGGATTACAGGTGTGAGCCACCGCTCCCAACCAGCTGGATTCTTTATCTTGATCTCTTTGGTGGTTGTCACCCAAGTGTATATGAATGGAAAAGTTCACTGGGCAATTTAAGATTAGTGTACTTTATATATGTTACATCTCAATAAAAAAGTAAAAACGGCAGTTGAGGGGGGCACTTTTTTTTTTTTTTTTTGAGATGGAGTCTCGCTCTGTCACCCAGGCTGGAGTGCAGTGGCCTGATCTCTGCTCACTGCAAGCTCCGCCCCCCAGGTTCATGCAATTCTCCTGCCTCAGCCTCCCGAGTAGCTGGGACTACAGGCGTCCGCCACCTCGCCCGGCTAGTTTTTTGTATTTTTTTTAAGTAGAGACGGGGTTTCACCGTGTTAGCCAGGATGGTCTCGATCTCCTGACCTCGTGATCCGCCCGTCTCGGCCTCCCAAAGTGCTGGGATTACAGGCTTGAGCCACCGCGCCCGGCCACATTATTTTTTTAAAGGACTGATCGCAGTGGCTCACGCCTGTAATCCCGCTACTTTGCGAGGCCAGGGTGGGTGGATTGCTTGAGCCCAGGAGTTCGAGACCAACCTGGGCAACATGGTGAAACCCTGTCTTTACAAAAACATTCAAAAAAATTATCCAGCTCACTGCAAGCTCCGCCTCCCGGGTTTACGCCATTCTCCTGCCTCAGCCTCCCGAGTAGCTGGGACTACAGGCGCCTGCCACCTTGCCCGGCTAGTTTTTTTTTTTTTTTTTTGTATTTTTTAGTAGAGACGGGGTTTCACCGTGCCACTGCACTCCAGCCTGGGCGACAGAGCCAGACTCCTTCTCAAAAAAAAAAAAAAAAAAATTATCCAGGCATGGTGGCGGGCGCCTGTTGTCCCAGCTACTCCAGAGGCTGAGACGGGAGAATTGCTTGAACCCAGAAGGCAGAGGTTGCAGTGAGCCGAGATCGTGCCACTGCACTCCAGCCTGAGCAACAGAGCCAGACCTTGTCTCAAAAATATATGTAAAATTTTAAAAAGTAAAAACAGCCAGGCATAGTGGCTCATGCCTGTAATCCCAGCCCTTTGGGAGGACGAGGCAGGAGAATTGCTTGAGTACAGGAGTACCTGGGCAACATAGAGAGACCCCCACCCCGTCTCTACAAAAAATTAAATATTAGCCAAGCCTGGTGGCACGTGCCTGTAGTCCTAGCTACTTGGGAGGCTAGGGTGGGAGGATCATCTGAGCCTGGGGTGAGGTTGCAGTAAGTCATGATCGTGCCACTGCACTCCAGCCTGGAGTACAGTGAGACCCTGTCTTGACAGAAGAATAAAATAAGTAAAAAGACATTGTGGCACATGCCTGTAGTCTTAGCTACTTGGGAGGCTGAGGTGGAGTGATTACTTGAACCCAGGAATTTGAGTTTAGCCTGGGCAAAATAGCAAGACCTCATCTATAATTTTTTTTTTTTTTTTTTTTTGAGAGGGAGTCTCGCTCTGTCACCCAGGCTGGAGTGCAGTGGCACAATCTTGACTCACTGCAAGCTCCGCCTCCCGGGCTCCCACCATTCTCCTGCCTCAGCCTCCCGAGTAGCTGGGACTACAGGCGCCCGTCACCAGACCTGGCTGATTTTTTGTATTTTTAGTAGAGACGGGGTTTCACCATGTTAGCCAGGATTGTCTCGATCGCCTGACCTCATGATCTGCCCACCTGGGCCTCCCAAAGTGCTGGGATTACAGGCGTGAGCCACCATGCCCGGCCAATTTTTATTTTTTAATTTTTAAGTAAAAATTTTAAATCATTTGTAGCAATATGAAAGTTTTTACCTTTTAGCAACAAATGTTTGACTAGCTCAAGATTCAGTGGCATCAACTGATAAATTGTTTTAAACAACCTTTTTTTTTTTTTTGAGACAAAGTCTTGCTCTGTCGCCCAGGCTGGAGTGCAGTGGCGCAATCTCGGCTCACTGCAACCTCCGCCTCCTGGATTCAAGCGGTTCTCCTGCCTCAGCTTCCTGAGAAGCTGGGACTACAGGCACGCGCCACTAGGCCTGGCTAATTTATTTGTTTTTTTTTTTAGTAGAGATGGGGTTTCACCATGTTGGCCAGGCTGGCCTCGAACTCCTTATCTCAGATGATCTGCCTGCCTCAGCCTCCCAAACTGCTGGTATTCCAGGCGTGAGCCACTGTGCCCGGCCAACAATTATGTTTTAAACAACCAGCGGCAGCAGCAGCACAGGAGTGATTAAATTCTCAAGCTGAGCTAGAGCTAGTCATGGAGCAGGCACCGCTCTCTGTCCCCAGGCCTTGGTTATCACACAGGTACTTCACTAATATTCATCATAGGCTGCCATCCACAGTCATGAAGTCATTTATTTTTTGAGACAGGGTCTCGCTCTGTCACCCAGGCTGGAGTGCAGTGGCATGATCTTGGCTCACCGTAACCTCCACTTCCTGGACTCAAGGGATTCTCGTGCCTCAGCCTCTTGACTAGCTGAGATGGCAGGCGCCAGCCACCAAAGCCTGGCTAAGGTTTTGTATTTTCTGTATAGGCGGGGTTTTATCATGCTGCCCAGGCTGGTCTTCAACCTCTGATCTCAAATCAGTCGGCCCACCTTGGCCTCCCAAAGTGCTGGGATTACAGGTGTGAGCCACTGTGCCTGGTCTTACAGTCATGATGTTATTACTGATGTCACATACTGGCAAGTATATCCAGGTGGATGACAAGTTTCAGGTTCATATCTTTATTTTAGTATGCTTTCTTCTTCTTTTTATTATTATTTTATTTTCATAGGTTATTGGGGAACAGGTGGTGTTTGGTTACATGAGTCAGTTATTTAGTGGTGATTTGTGAGATTTGGGTGCACCCATCACCCAAGCAGTATACACTGAACCCTATTTATAGTCTTTTATACCTCCACCTCTTCCCACCCTTTCCCCCGAGTCCCCAAAGTCTATTGTGTCATTCTTATGCCTCTGTATTCTCATGGCTTAGCTCCCACTTATGAGAACATATGATATTTGGTTTTCCATTCCTGAGTTACTTCTTAGTATGCTTCCTTCTTCCTCTTCAAAACATTATAAAATATTATTGTGTACATCATTATATATATATACTGCCACATAGTGATTTTTACACAAATATATGCTGTACCTAATAGATGCAGTAACTAAGGGATTTTCTTTTTCTTTCTTTCTTTCTTTTTTTTTTTTTTTTTGAGATGGAGTTTCGCTCTTGTTTGTCCAGGCTGGAGTGCACTGGTGCAATCTCAGCTCCACTGCAACCTCCACCTCCCAGGTTCAAGCGATTCTCCTCCTCAGCCTCCTGAGTAGCTGGGATTACAGGCATGTGCCACCACACCCAGCTAATTTTTGTATTTTTAGTAGAGACGGGGTTTCTCAGTCTGGTCTCAAACTCCCGACCTCAGGTGATCCGCCTGCCTCGGCCTTTCTTTTTTCTTTTTTTCCCTAGTTCTCGTGGTCCTCAATTATTTTATTTTATTTTATTTTATTTTATTTTATTTTATTTTATTTTACTTTTTTGAGGCAGAGTCTTGCTCTGTCGCCAGGCTGGAGTGTAGTGGCGGGATCTCGGCTCACTGCAACCTCCTACTTGTGGGTTCTCCTGCCTCAGTCTCCTGAGTAGCTGGGATTACAGGCACACGCCACCATGCCCAGCTAATTTTTGTATTTTTAGTAGAGGTGGGGTTTCACCATGTTGGCCAGGATGGTCTCGATCTCCTGACCTCGTGATCTGCCCGCCTTAGCCTCCCAAAGTGCTGAGATTATAGGTGTGAGCCACCACGCCCGGCCTATTTTATTTTATTTTTGTTTTGTTTTTTGAGATGGAGTATCAATATCACTCTGTCGCCCAGGTTGGAGTGCAGTGGTGCCATTTTGGCTCACTACAACCTCTGTCTCCTGGGTTCAAACAGTTCTGCTGAGGGATTACAGGTGCAAGCCATCATGCCTGGCTAATTTTTTTCGTATATTTAGTAGAGACAAGATTTCACCATGTTGGCCAGGCTGGTCTTGAACTACTGACTTTGGCCTCCCAAAGTGCTGGGATTACAGGCATGAGCCACCGCGTCCAGCCTATTTTATCATTATTATTATTATTATTATTATTATTTGGTAGAGATGGGGTCTCACTGTGTTGTCCAGGCTGGTCTCAAACTCCTGGGCTCAAGCTCCTGCTTCAGCCTCTGAAAGTGGTGGGATTACAGGAATGAGCCACTGTACTCAGCCTACTAAGGTATTTTCAAGGGTAACTTTAACTATGTGATATAATTGTAATTTACTTCTCCTCATTTTCTATTCCTTTAAAATGTAAAGCTTGTGACAGTCCAGCCCCTTCAGCCTGGAGTCCCACCTCCCAGTCCCTACATGTGCTGTCTCTCACCAAGGTTGCCAGTGACCTCTGACCAAAACAATCTTGTAAGTAATCAAAACTGAATTTTCTACCTTATTCTGTTCTCCTTGACCCTTCTTTTACTCTGCACTCTCTTTCTTTGTCCCCTCGCCCATATTTCACTCACTCATTCTCATAGTTCAACTCCTGACTAAAGGCTGACACACCTCCCAAATCCCTGTCTCCAGCCCAGGCCTCTCATTCTGCCTCCAGACCTGCCATTTTTTTGTGTGTTCTGGATGGTTTCATTTGCGTGTGGCTCAGACATCTCAAAAACATATCCTAAACTGAACTCACCATCTCCCTCTCTCACCCTCCTGCCCCTGCCCTCAATTACTCCTCTTTCTGTCATCTTCATCTGGATTGGTGGCAACACCTTCCAATCAATTTTTCCAGGCTAGAAACTTCCCTTTCTTTCTCTCTCTCTTTTTTTTTTTGAGGTGGAGTCTCGCTCTGTTGCCCCAGTTGAAGTGCAGTAGTGCCATCTCGGCTCACTGCAGCCTCCACCTCCCTGGTTCAAGCAATTCTCCTGCTTCACCCTCCAAAGTAGCTGGGATTACAGGTGCCCACCACCACACACAGCTAATTTTTGTATTTTTAGTAGAGACAAGGTTTCACCATGTTGGCCAGGCTGGTCTTGAGCTCCCAACCTCAGATGATCTGCCTGCCCCGGCCTCCCAAAGTGCTGGGATTACAGGTGTGAGCCACTATGTCCAGTCTCAACTTCACATCTAATCAGTCACCAAATCTTGCCATTTTATCAGTGTTTCTTGAATTATTTTCATCCTTATTTCTACTGTCCTATTTCAGGCTCTTGACACTTGTCACCTGGTCTGCTGGAAATGGTGTCTTTGCTTCCAGTCCTATTTTTTTCTTTTTTTTTTTTAATTTTTTAGATAGAGTTTCACTCTTGTTGCCCAGGCTGGAGTGCAATGGCACGATCTCAGCTCACTGCAACCTGCGCCTCCCAGGTTCAAGCAATTCTCCTGCCTCAGCCTCCTGAGTAGCTGGGATTACAGGCATGTTCCACCACGTCTGGCTAATTTTGTATTTTTAGTAGAGATCGGGTTTCTCCATGTTGGCCAGGCTGGTCTTGAACTCCCAACCTCAGGTGATTCGCCCGTCTTGGCCTCCCAAAATGCTGGGATTACAGGCGTGAGCCACCTTGCCCGGCCAGCTTCCAGTCCTGTTTCCTTTGAAGCCTCCTCTACATTGCTGCCAGGGTGGTTTTTCTAAAATGCAGATCTGGCCAGGCACAGTGGCTCACGCCTGTAATCCCAGTACTTTGGGACGCTGAGGCAGGAGGATCACTTGACCCAGGAGTTCGAGACCAGCCTGGGCAACACAATGAGACTCTGTCTCTATTTTAAAAATTAAAAAATAATAATTTATAATTTTTTTTTTTTTTTTTTTTTTTTTTTGAGACGGAGTCTCGCTCTGTCCCCCAGGCTGGAGTGCAGTGGCCGGATCTCAGCTCACTGCAAGCTCCACCTCCCGGGTTCACGCCATTCTCCTGCCTCAGCCTCCCGAGTAGCTGGGACTACAGGCGCCCGCCACCGCTCCCGGCTAATTTTTGTATTTTTTTAGTAGAGACGGGGTTTCACGTGTTAGCCAGGATGGTCTCGATATCCTGACCTCGTGATCCACCCACCTCGGCCTCCCAAAGTGCTGGGATTACAGGCTTGAGCCACCGCGCCCGGCCTTTTTTTTTTTTTTCAGACGGAGTCTTGCTCTGTTGCCCAGGCTGGAGTGCAGTGGCGCGATCTCGGTTCACTGCAAGCTCCGCCCCCCGGGTTCACGCCATTCTCCTGCCTCAGCCTACCGTGTAGCTGAGACTACAGGCGCCCGCCACCATGCCCGGCTAATTTTTTGTATTTTTAGTAGAGATGGGGTTTCACCATGTTAGCCAGGATGGTCTTGATCTCCTGACCTCGTGATCCACCCACCTCGGCCTCCCAAAGTGCTGGGATTACAGGCTTGAGCCACCGCGCCCGGCCTTTTTTTTTTTTTTCAGACGGAGTCTTGCTCTGTTGCCCAGGCTGGAGTGCAGTGGCGCGATCTCGGTTCACTGCAAGCTCCGCCCCCCGGGTTCACGCCATTCTCCTGCCTCAGCCTACCGTGTAGCTGGGACTACAGGCGCCCGCCACCATGCCCGGCTAATTTTTTGTATTTTTAGTAGAGATGGGGTTTCACCATGTTAGCCAGGATGGTCTCGATCTCCTGACCTCGTGATCCACCCACCTCGGCCTCCCAAAGTGCTGGGATTACAGGCTTGAGCCACCGCGCCCGGCCTTTTTTTTTTTTTTCAGACGGAGTCTTACTCTGTTGCCCAGGCTGGAGTGCAGTGGCGCGATCTCGGTTCACTGCAAGCTCCGCCCCCCGGGTTCACGCCATTCTCCTGCCTCAGCCTACCGTGTAGCTGGGACTACAGGCGCCCGCCACCATGCCCGGCTAATTTTTTGTATTTTTAGTAGAGATGGGGTTTCACCATGTTAGCCAGGATGGTCTCGATCTCCTGACCTCGTGATCCACCCACCTCGGCCTCCCAAAGTGCTGGGATTACAGGCTTGAGCCACCGCGCCCGGCCAATAATTTATAAATTTAAAAAATAAAAATAAATTAGCTCGGCATGGTATTTATGCACCTGTCGTCCCAGCTACGCAGGAGGCTGAAGTGGGAGGATCACCGGCGCTCAGGAGGTTGTGGCTGCCATGAGTTGTGATCATGCTACTCCACTCCAGCCTGGGTGACAAAGTGAGACCCTGGCTCAAAATATATAAATAAATCAAATGCCTATCTGACCACGTTCCTCTCCTGCTTCTATCCTACGGTGGCTCCCCATCACTGGCCTGTCCTATGAGAAAACATTTACATTCCTTAATTCAGCCTAGAAGGCCTCTGTGACTTGCTGTCTACTTCTCTGGCCCTTCTCTTGCTTCCTTCCTGGCTGTAGAAACCTTGAAGATACCGTACTTCCCCAAACCCACCTGCTGATTCTTGCTTTTTTCATGCGGACTCCTCTGTCTGGAATGTCTTCTACATGCTGCAACCCTAACCCAACCTCCATACTGCAGAGAAGTGGCTGGTCTCAGGCCAATGCCTAGTCATCCTTTTAGATTCAGCCCAGGCCAGGCGCGGTGGCTCACGCCTGTAATCCCAGCACTTTGGGAGGCCGAGGCGGGCAGATCACGAGGTCAGGAGTTCGAGACCAGCCTGGCCAACATAGTGAAACCCCATCTCTACTAAAAATACAAAAATTAGCCGGGCATGGTGGCATACACCTGTAGTCCCAGCTACTTGGGAGGCTGAGGCAGGAGAATCACTTGAACCCAGGAGGCGGAGGTGAGCCGAGATCATGCCACTGAACTCCAGCCTGGGCATCAGAGCAAGACTCCATCTCAAAAAAAAAAAAAAAAAAAGATTCAGCCCTGTGTGAAGGTGTGAACCCCTTCTAGGACATGAAAAGATTCAGCCCAGGTGTGATCCTCTTCTAGAACATGTTGCTTTCCTAACTGCTTGAACCCCAGATAGAAGTCCTATTCTTTTTACTTCTATAGTACTTTCTTTATATCTCCATAATTTTATTTACTATTAATACATGATACATTGTTTTATAAAAGTCTTTGTAACCTCCTTAAGGATTCACTGCTTAATCTCCAGTGCTTAGCACAAATCATTAAATGCGAACCAGAAACTGTTCCAAATGTGTTACATCTATAACCTCATTGGATCCTCACTACCAACCCCATGTAATAGATACTAATGTGATCTCTGTCTTACAGAGGAAGAAACAGGCACAGGGAGGTTCAGTAATTTGTCCAAGATCATACACACAGTGGCCTTCAGGTATTCATGAATGGGGAGTCTGGTTCCACAGTTACCATGTTTGCCATTATATTATATTGCCTCCTTATTAGTGTCCACACTCTGTAAGCATATTGACATCTACGCTTGTTGAGTGCATACCATGTACCCAGCTCTGTGCTACATGTTTTACCTGAATTATTTCAACTGCATAACAACCCTGTGAGGTAACTACCATCATTGCTCCCATTTTACATAACAGAAAACTATAGAAATCTGGGGCTGGGCATAGTGGCTCATGCCTGAAATCCCAGCACTTTGGGAGACCCTGTCTCTAAAAAAATTTTTTTTTGGCTGGAAGTGGTGGCTCACCCCTGTAATCTCAGCACTTTGGGAGGCCGAGGCAGGCAGATCACAAAGTCAGGAGTTCGAGACCAGCCTGGCCAACATGGCAAAACCCTGTCTCTACTAAAAATACAAAAAATAGCCAGGCATAGTGGTGGGTGCCTGTAATCCCAGATACTCAGGAGGCTGAGGCAGGAGAATCGCTTGAACTTGGGAGATGGAGGTTGCAGTGAGCCGAGATCGTGCCACTGCCCTCCAGCCTGGGCAATAAGAGCAAGACTCCATCTCAAAAAAATAAAAATAAAATTTTTTTTTTTTTTTTTTTTTTTTTTTTTTTTGAGACGGAGTCTTGCTCTGTCACCCAGGCTGGAGTGCAGTGGCCGGATCTCAGCTCACTGCAAGCTCCGCCTCCCGGGTTTACGCCATTCTCCTGCCTCAGCCTCCCGAGTAGCTGGGACTACAGGCGCCCGCCACCTCGCCCGGCTAGTATTTTTTTGTATTTTTTAGTAGAGACGGGGTTTCACCGTGTTAGCCGGGATGGTCTCTCGATCTCCTGACCTCGTGATCCGCCCGTCTCGGCCTCCCAAAGTGCTGGGATTACAGGCTTGAGCCACCGCGCCCGGCCATAAAAATAATTTTTTTTTTTTTTTTTTTTTTTTTTTTTTTTTGAGACGGAGTCTTGCTCTGTCACCCAGGCTGGAGTGCAGTGGCCGGATCTCAGCTCACTGCAGCCTCCGCCTCCCGGGTTCACGCCATTCTCCTGCCTCAGCCTCCCGAGTAGTTGGGACTACAGGCGCCCGCCACCTCGCCCGGCTAGTTTTTTGTATTTTTTAGTAGAGACGGGGTTTCACCGTGTTAGCCAGGATGGTCTCGATCTCCTGACCTTGTGATCCGCCCGTCTCGGCCTCCCAAAGTGCTGGGATTACAGGCTTGAGCCACCGCGTCCGGCCAAAAATAATTTTTAAAAAATTAGCTGGGCATGGGAGCACATGCTTGTAGTCCCAACTACTTGGGAGGCTGGGGTAGGAGGATCACTTGAGCCCAGGAGGTCAAGGCTGCAGTGGGCTGTGATGGCGCCACTGCACTCCAGCCTGGGTGACAGCAAGACCCTGTCTCAAAAAAAAAAAAAAAAAAGAAAAGAAATCTGGCAACTTCCCCGAGATCACACAGTTAACTAGTGGCATAGCTTCACTCAAACTCCAAGTCTCAGCCAGGACACTCTACCAAATGAGATCAACGGCTCAGTAATGGATTGGCATCCAGTATGAAGACTGGACCAGCAGGGAAAACTATGATGCGTACAGCCCAGAGCCTGAAGCAGATTTCACAGCCTCAGAGGTGGCACAGGCTGACTCAAAACCCGGGGCAGAAAGGGACCAACCCAGAAACAGTGACCCAGAATCACAGGGAAATAGAAATGGGAGTCAGCACAATGAAGCCCCTCCTTCACCCCATGCTCCTTATCCTCAAGGTTGCAGGAGTTAGTTGCTCAGGCGGTTCAAAGGTCTTGACGGTGAACACCATCCCCAGGGATTCCCAAGGCGGTGATGCCATCAAAGCGTTAATTCTGAGCTGGGCCTGACCGGGTGCGGACTCTGCCGCAGGGAGAGAAGGGTTAATCGCCCCGGGCCTTCGCCGTGGGGGCGGGGCTTCGGGGAGGGTCACAGCCCGGTGCGGAGACCCGAGGTTAACCGCCCGGGGTGGGCTCCAGGGGGCGGGGCATGCTCCCCGCGGCTGCGGCGGGTAGACAGGTAACTGCCCCCGAAGGGGCGAGGCCATACAGGGGCGCGGCCTCGGGCTGCACAACCCGGGGCGGCGATGAGAGGGTTAACGCCCCGGAGGGCCCTAGCGGGGCGGGGCCGCGGAGTGAGCACCGCCCGAGGGAGGTGCTGGGGGCGGAAGCGGCACGCGGTGTGCGCCCTGCGCCCCTCGGCTTCTTTCCGCCCGGCTCTTGCAGAGGCCCGGCGACTTCCTGGGCTGGGAAGCCAACCGAGGTTCGGGGGCAGTGGCTAGGGCTCGGGGCGAGTAAGGCGGATGGTCCCTGCTGAGGCCCAAAGGGGGCGAACTCGCGAGAGTCTCGGGCGACCTGGGTCAGATGGGGCGAGGGCAGATGAGGGGTCCGGGAGCTTTCGGGCAGCGAGGGGGGAGGAGCGGGCCAGTTGGCAAACTTGGGTGAAAGGATGGGGTGCCTGGGTGACGACCCCCCGCCAGGATTCTGCTCCTCCACCCCTTTTCTCCCAACTCGCTTCCAGGCCAATCTCAAACTGGAGCTCAACTTTTAGAAGAGAAACGCCCCAGCAAGCCTCTTTCGGGGAGCCTTATAGCTCCTCACCTCCATGGGCGAGACAGCCCTGGCGGGGGACAGCAGCAGCACCCCCACCCCACAGGCCCTGTACCCTGACGTCTCCTGTCCCGAGGGCTTGGAAGAGCTGCTGTCTGCACACCCTCCTGAACGGGGGGCCCAACGACGCCACGGTTGGAACCCCATAGACTGTTCAGAGAACATCGAGGTCAAGGAAGGAGGGTTGTACTTTGAGCGGAGGCCCATGTCCCAGAGCACTGATGGTGTCCGGGGTAAGAGGGGCTATTCAAGAGGCCTGCACGCCTGGGAGATCAGCTGGACCCTAGAGCAGAGGGGCCCGTATGCCGTGGTGGGCGTGGCCACGGCCCGCGCCCCGCTGCCGACTAAGCACTACGCGGCGCTGCTGGGCAGCAACAGCGAGTCGTGGGGCTGGGACATCGGGCGGGGGAAGCTGTACCATCAGACCAAGGGGCCCGGAGCGCCCCAGTATCCAGCGGGAACTTAGGGTGAGCAGCCGGAGGTGCCAGAGAGGCTGCTGTTGGTTCTGGACATGGAGGAGGGAACTCTGGGCTACGCTATTGGGAGCACCTACCTGGGGACAGCCTTCCGCGGACTGATGGGCAGGACCCTCTATCCGGCAGTAAGCGCTGTCTGGGGCCAGTGCCAGGTCCGCATCCGCTACCTGGGCGAAAGGAGAGGTGAGGCCTGGGGCAGATGTGGGGAGAACTTTCTGTCCCTGGTGGCAGCGGTTTGGGATGGAAACTCTTCTGACAAGAGCAGAGGGGATGCACCTTCATCCAGCCTGCCTCTCGCCTCTGTTCAGTGCTGGGAAAGGCTAGGGGTCTTTACGGCTGGTATTTAATCCAACAGCAATAGAGGTGAAACAGGCTTGAGAAAGCAACTTTCTCAAGTTTTCTTGGCCAGTAAATGGTGAACCTTCAGAATGGAGGGAGGCACTCCAGGGATGAGAGAATTCAGGAGATATCAACCCCGGAGCAAGAGGCGCAAAGGGTTAGGTACTGGGTTTGATGTACAGGTCCAAAAGGAGGAGGACAGGCAGAGCCAGGTACCCGGGGTGTGTACCGGATTCTCCGGGCTCTGACCTGTCTCTGTGCCACATACCCACTTCCTTCCTCAGCATGGAGACACTGGGGCCCTGGGCACCAGGGAGGAGAGCAGTGGAGGAGGCAGGGCCTTAGGGAGGGGCAGCAGGGGAGGAGCCTTCCTAGGAACTGACTGGGGCCAGGGCTTGGAGCTGCTCTCTGCAGTTGTGTGAGCTGTAGAGTCCTCACCTCAGCCCCAGCTCCCAAGCCTCTGGAGTCAAAGCCTGGGCCAGCTCCACCAAGGTCAGAGCCACCTTGGCCTGTCACTTAGAGGGCCTTAGCCAGCGCTTCACCCCAGCTCTGACTAGGGATGTGTGAAATCTTAAGTGGGAGGCAGAACTTCAGGGCATCTCAGATTCCCCTTTCAGCCAAGGTGGGCACACTCAAAGCAGGAAAGCAGAAAGGCATCTGGGCAGGACCCTGTAGTTTGAGGACGTCTGACTGGTGGCTGCACCCATACTCACATTCCCCTCCTTCTCTCTCCCAGCGGAGCCACACTGTCTTCTGCACCTGAGCCACCTGTGTGTGCGCCACACCCTGGGGGATACCTGGCTCGGCCAGGTATATGCCCTGCCCTTCCCCCTGCCATGAAGCGCTGCCTGCTCTACCAGTGAGCCCTGTGATACCACAGACTGTGCTGAGGCCTTGCCACCACCCCTCCCCTTGGGAAGGTGGGGAGGCACTGCTGGCCTAGACCAGCTATTGAAAGCTGGTGAGGCTGGGCCCCTACCCCAACCCAAGCTCTGAGGAAATCAACAGCCCCAGAGCCACTCAGAGGAAGAGAGGGAGCCGGCATTCAAGGCTATGACAGTTTGCTACGCAAAACGTTTTTTTCTAGTAAAAACAGTAAGAGGTACTATTATAGAAACCTGTTCTTGGGTTTTTTGTTTTTTTTTTTTTTTTGCACAAAGGATCATTTATATAGCTGCCTCAAAAAGGAAGATTATCTGGGCAAGTCCAGTGAAGGCAGACAGACCACAAGACCTAGTGCCAGGTGTTTATTCCCTCACATGTGGGTGGTTCACGTACACAGCACACAGGCATGGGCACCATGGGAGCGGGCAGCACTCCTGCCTTCGGAGGGGAGGATCTCGGCCTCACTGTGTAAGAAGGGAGAGGATGGCTTCTCTCCTGCCCTCACTAGGGCCTAGGGAACCCAGGAGCAAATCCCACCCCTTCCACCTCTCAGCCGAGGAGAAGCCACCTTGGTGACATTTAGTTCCAACCATTATAGAAAGTGGAGAAGGGATTGGGCTGGTCCCAACCATTACAGGCTGAAGATAGTAAAGGAAGGTACAATTTGGATGAGGCCACAGGAAGGAGCAGGCGACACCATCAGAAGCATGTGCGGGGGAGGGGCAGTGACTGGGCTTCTGGGCTGCTTAGTCCCTGGCTTGGCAGGAAGGGTAGGGAAGGTGGATGGGGCTCATTGTTTGGCATTGATGATGTCCACGAATTCGGGCTTGAGGGAAGCACCACCCACAAGGAAGCCATCCACGTCAGGCTGGCTGGCCAGCTCCTTGCAGGTTGCCCCAGTCACAGAGCCTGGGAAGGGAGCAGAACAAGGGCTTGGTCAAGAACGAGATGAGTATACCCCATCCCCACCTCCATGTCCGAGGGCTCAGTCTAGTCCTCAGCCCACTCCCCCTCAGCCGGGAACCAAAGCCACTCACCTCCATAAATGATACGGGTGCTCTGAGCCACTGCTTCAGAGACGTTGGACTTAAGCCATCCTCGGAGCTTCTCATGTACTTCCTGGGCCTAGAACAAGAAGCTGGACTAAGGAAGACCGTTTCTGTCTAAGAGGAAGAATCACTGGCACCAGTGGACACTTAGTGTGGTTTCTGGCTGAGTCAGAGTACCAGGGCTCCAATCCATGCCAGGCCCTGGACTGGATGCCCTTGGACAAGTCACTGTCTCTGGGCCCAAGGTCTCCGTCTCTTTGAAATAAGGGGTTGCCCAAGATGGTCTGTGTCTGTCCAAACCTACTGAGGCAGGCTGGGATGAGGGCAGGGCTCCTGGGCTCAGTTACCTGTTGGGGCGTTGCAGTCTTGCCAGTACCAATGGCCCACACAGGCTCATAGGCCAGGACAACCTTGCTCCAGTCTTTCACATTATCTGCAGGGCACAGATCACAGATGGAGGGAAGGGTGAACAAGAAAGAACTCTCCAGCAAGGGTCTCCAGGAGTATGAAGGACGGTGGCCTACTGCCCCCTGGTGGACACTGGGGGATTTCCAGGTGGCATCTACCTTGGGGGCTGGAGAAGTGATAGGCCCCAAGCAAGGATTCTCACTCCCCCTCCCCCTTTTCCTTTTCTGGATCAGCATGGGGACCAAGACAGGCTCCAGGGCCTGACCCTACCCTCTGAGTCTCTGTGGCCCTGGATAGGCTCAAAGGTCCCTTTTTCCAGAGATACCTGCGATGACCTTTGTCTGCTCGAAAACAACCTTCTCAGTGATGCCAGCTTCCCTTTCATCTAGCTTCTCCCCAATACAGGCGATTACTCCGAGTCCCTCAGCCAGAGCATGGGCCACTTTCTGCCCAATCAGCTGTTGAGAAACAGACTTGGTGAGACATCCTTCTTGGAAAAAGACATCCCTTCTCTTCTCTCTTGGCTACTAACCTCATCTGACTCCCCAAAGACATGTCTTCTCTCTGAGTGCCCCAGGACCACCCACGTGGCTCCGCAGTCTTTGATCATGCCAGGGCTAAAGGAAGAGATGAAGCCAAGGTTCAGCAGGGAGCCCATCCTGTGGCTTTCCCCTCAAAGCCACAGGGGAAGTGTGAGGGAAGGGTCCCACACACCCCTCTCCACCTCGATCTCACCTGATCTCCCCAGTAAAGGCCCCATTAGTCACTTTGTAGCAGTTCTGTGCAGCCACAGCAATCTTGGGATCTAGCTTCTGCCGGGCGAAGTCGATATAGGCAGTGGGGGGAGCACAAACCACTTCTGAGGGCAAGATGGTACCACAGGGGGATGAGACTAAAGAAAGCCTTCATTCTCCACAATTCCTAACCGGAGCCCTGGAGCCCCAAAGCCCTCACCCTTCTTCTTCTTGGTTCTGCTCTCCTCCCCTTTTCACCCCAGCAAGATGACCTCTGTCCACTTTCCAGCCGAGGCTGGGTCTGCACTCAACTCGAAGAGCCTTCCAGATACCCCTGAGAGGCCACGGCCCTCGCCTTGCCCTCTGCTCTTTTAACAGCTGTGGCTCCAATTTCCTCGAGCTATTCTGGGCATAGGCACCTCACAGACTCAGCATTCTGTAGGGGCCAACTCTGCTTCCTTTCTAAAATAGCCCATCCTCATCTCCCCTTTGCAAGGCAAGGATCTGTAGCAAAAGGAGAGAGGCCAACTCCTGGGGTTTGTATTGGGGCCTCTGGGGAATGAACGAGAAGGGGATGCCTCTTTGGATCAGGCCCGTGACTCTCCGATTTCGGTGGAGGGAGGAAGGAGGATGGAGGAGAGCATCCTTTGCCCGTGGGTGGTAGAGCTAACTGACTCAGAGGCCTTGCGCTTTGCCGTTTCCAGGTTGGGGAAGGCGGTAGGATGGCTCCTCACTCCCAAATCGCTCAGGCTATTTGGCACCGGCTCGGTCCCTTCAGTGGAAGGCGGGAGTCGCACAGGTTGCCCAAGGGACGGGGTCAGATCTGGAGGCTCAGGGACCCCGAGCAGCTTGGCGCGGGGACCCGGCCGCTAGCAAGGAAGGGGAGGAGTCTGGGGCTACGTGCTGCGGCGCACGGCGCGGGAGGCCAAGGGGCAGGTAGCGGGAAGCCCACGCGGCCCAGCCTCCTCCCCCACCCCGGGGTCTGCGGTCAGCCTCCCCTGGTCTCCTGCAGAGCCTCGGGTTCCGCTCCTAACCTGTCGCCTGGCGGACACAGCCCCAGTGCGCGCCCCGGGGCCACCTTCCTCCAGAAGACCCAAAACGTCCTTACCTGCCCCACGGTCGAAGGGGCATCATGTGCTCCGCCCTGCCCCCTCGACGCACCGACGGGGCTGCAGCTGCGAGGCCCCTGCCCGGACCCCAGCGGCCCTCGTCCCACAGCCCTGCATCATCAGGTCCGTGCGCACACCGGCCTCGAGGCCTCGGGAGAGGACGCTGCCACTCCCGCCCCGGCCCCGGCCCGGCCCCTCCTCGGCAAGGGCTTACCGGTGTCTGCCGGCACCTTGGCCGCGTTCAGAGTGCCGATGAGCTCCCCCAGATTCTGCTTCCGCCCGTTCATCTTCCAGTTCCCCCCAACGAAGAACTTCCTGGAAGGCGCCATGGCGATGGAGCCGAGACGCTGAAGGTCAGTGTCTGCGCGCAGCCGCGGCCACTGCCCGCTTATATAGAGCGCCGCGAAGTGGAACTCCGCCTCCTCGCCGTCCTCCGCCATGGCCCGCCCGGTCCCCCGGAGCCCTGCCCCCCGCCCGCCCTCCTGCAGCCGCCTCGGCCGCCGCCCCGTGTTGCACTGTTCCGACGTTCCCCCTTCTTGTGGCAACGTTCTAGGCGCGTCGGGGGCTCGGTCGCCTCCGCCTCGATTGCGGGGCTTTCGGGACAAGGCGAGACCTGTGAGCTCCGGCGCTCAGGGGAACCCCCGCTGACCCCACGGGGCCAGAAGTGGTTCAGCGGAGCTAGCTGTTGGCAACTTGGCCGTAGCCCAAATCAACTACTGTGGCAGAGAGGGCCCCTCTCCAACTATGGGATAGACAACCTCCTTCCCCCATCGGAGCAGCTCGTGCCCGACTACTGAGCAGGCAACCTTGTACCCAGGGAGTCTACCTGAGTCAAAACTTGCGGGACAAATACAGGGTTCACAGCGGGAGGGGCAGCCCAGAGAGGCGTAGGCCACCAGGAGTGTCCCAACCCTCGCCCCGGCTGGCAAGGCCTGGCAGGAACTGTAGGGACTGAGTCCCAGACTGAAGCCAGCTAGCCACTAGGGATATCTGGGAAATACTCGGACTCCTGTGTGACTAGAGAAGGGCTCTTCACTCCCTCTTTCCTTGGCTTTGTGTCGGCACTTTGTCACTCTACACCTCCCCACCCAACCCCAATTTTCCTAGAGCTCTAGAACGAGTGAAAAGTGGAGACTTGCCTTTGCGGGGGAGGGGGCCAGAGTTAGGAGTTTTCTGAAACGTCCTCCTGCTAACCCCGGGAAGGTAAGCCTCTCCCAAGGTATCAAACAGGACACAATTTAGCAGTTGTACTTTTATTCACATCGTGTTTTGGCATTTTCCAGAGAAGGACAAGGAAGAGACAGGGTGGGGGAAAGACTGAGGCAGGAGGGCAAGGGGGGGGGGTCCCTATTTCCCTCACATCCCTCCTTGACCAACCACACAGGGGCAAACAAAGGGGGAGGGGAGGCACAGGTGCTCACTCGCCTGGGGAGAGGACACACAAAGCTACACCCACGCGCGCACAAACCAGACCCCTCCCTCCACACCAGGGGGCTGGGCAGGGCAACAGAGAAGCAGAGCACTGTGGATTCCGGGGCAGGGGAAGCAACAAAGTCTCCTTACAGACAGGTGGCCGGCCCCTCCCGTCCCCATCCTGCTCCATCCCCAGAGTCTATCGCTGCCCCTCTGCTCTGCCCGGCCATTCTCCCACAGCCTCCAGCTTCTTCCCTGCTGCCGGGGACAAAAGGAAAAAGGGTACAGAGCAGAGGGGCTAAAGTCCATCCCTCAGCCCCTCTCCCTCATGCCAGGTGGTCTTCCCCTGCCCCCATTGGTAAGGGGTGAGGCAGGCTCTTAGCTGGCCACTCTCTGGTAGAAGTAGATGTAGCCCAGGTCCTTGGGCGGCTTCTCAGAGGCACACACTTTCTGGTCATTGTAGATCACCCATCTGGGGAAGTGGGGAAAACAGAAAACGATGAACAAACTGGGCATTCCAAGTGTCATCATGTAGTCTCTCAGCCATGGCCCCTGGAAGTGCTCTCCACATTCTCTGCCCGTACCCCAAATCCACAGCCCAGCCACCACCTGCCGTAAGGGAGCTTCACAACCTAAAGGGTCGTGGCCCCTATTATGTCTTCAGATCCTCCAGTACCTCTGCAACCACCCCCAACCCATTCCAGGGAGGCAGGGGTTGGTAAACTTTTTCTGAAAAGGGCCAGATAGTATTTGAGGTTCTGCAGGCCCTCTCTCTGGTCTCTGACACAACTCAACTTTCCTGCCGCAGCGTGAAAACAGGCACAAACAACACATAAACAAGTGTGTTCCGGTTCCAGTGAAACTTTACAAAGGCAGGGCGCCTGGCCAGGCGTGGTGGCTCATACCTGTAATCCTAGCACTTTGGGAGGCCGAGGCAGAAGAATCACTTGAGCTCAGGAGTTCAAGACTAGCCTGGGCAACATAGTGAGATCCCATCTCTATTTTTAAAAAAAGCTGGTGGCCAGATCCAGCCCTTGGGCCAATCAGTGCTGCAAGACCTTCTGTCACTCTCTGGCACTTTATGTCCCCACCAGGCAGTCCCTTCACCTTCTCCCATAGCTATCCCAAGGACTTCCAGATGGCCCTCCTCATTCCCACCACCATTCTCCATTCAAAAAGCACATGGCCAGCACTCACCTGCCTTCCTTCTTGATGTGGCAGACGTAGTGACCACACATGGTCGAGGTGCCCATGTGACTAATGAAGGCAAAGAGCTGATACTCTAGAGGAGAGAGGGGGTCAGAGAAGGAAACAGAAGAGGAATGCTTGAGTGACAGTCCAAAGATACAGACAACAGCTCAGACTCAGGACAGAAGTTTCAGGGAATGTGAGGCATGTACTGGGCCAGAGCCTGTCTCCATGTCAGAGAACCCCACCCTCAGATGCCACGTTGAGGTGGAGAGAAGCCCCTGACCCCTGAGGAGGGCAGAGCTGCCTGAATGAGGGATCTGGTGTAGCAGACTGACCAGATTCCACCAGGCCTGTCCTGCTTCCCGGGGACACTCACTTCCAGGACCATCCCGGACTTTAGGTCCCACTGGCACAGACTCAGAGATGGAGTCGGCAGCTGAGCGGCCCTCTGAGATGTCCATGGCAGCTTCAGCATCCAGGTCATCAATGTGACTGAAGATCCAGTCCACAGCCCGTTCTAAACTATTGTTCTTGGAGAGGAAGGAAGCATTACTTTTTTTTTTTTTTTGAGACAGTCTCGCTCTGTCGCCCAGACTGGAGTGCAGTGGGGCAATCTCGGCTCGGCTCACTGCAAGCTCTGCCTCCCAGGTTCACGCCATTCTCCTGCCTCAGCCTCCCAATTAGCTGGACTACAGGTGCCCGCCACTACGCCCGGCTAATTTTTTGTTTTTTTTTTAAGATGGAGTTTCGCTCGTTGCCCAGGCTGGAGTACAATGGCGCGATCTTGGCTCACCAAAACCTCCACTTCCCAGGTTCAAGTGATTCGCCTGCCTCAGCATTCCCGAGTAGCTGGGATTACAGGCATGCGCCACCATGCCCAGCTAATTTTGTGTTTTTAGTAGAGATGGAGTTTCTCCATGTTGGTCAGGCTGGTCCCGAACTCCCAACCTCAGGTGATCCACCCGCCTCGGCCTCCCAAAGTGCTGGGATTACAGGCGTGAGCCATCGTGTCCGGCCAATTTTCTGTATTTTTTAGTAGAGATGGGGTTTCACCGTGTTAGCCAGGATGGTCTTGATCTCCTGACCTCGTGATCCGCCCGCCTCGGCCTCCCAAAGTGCTGGGATTACAGGCGTGAGCCACCGCGCCCGGCCAGAGAGAAGCATTACTTTTTCTAACAAGTTCTGGGGCAAAAAAGCCAGCAGTAAATGCAGGCCTCAGCTCCTTCATCGAAGTCACAAAAGAGTGGTGCCCAGCCTTGGCCAGACCACACCTGTTGTCTTTGGTCTTGCTCAAGAAGGATGGCCCCTCACTGCCCCCCACTTCTTCCCCACTGGCCCCATGTCCTTAGCTGGGGCAGCCCATACCGTGGCCCGCAGCGCTTTCAGGGCCTGGTCCCGGGAGAAGCCCATGGAGACAATGGTGGTCACACAGTCCTCGGGAGGGGGGTCGGCTGCTGCACTTGTGGAGCCTGGCCCGCTAGACCCAGGCAGGATGAGGGGGTTCGCAAAATCTGTGGATGTGAAGGGGTTGATTTGTTTGGGGGAGGATGGAGGCCCTGCCCCACCCTGCTCCCCACCCCAGGCTACCTGGATCATCCATGTGTGACATGACCCAGTTCATGGCGGCCTCGGCCCCGCTGTTGCCCGTGTAGTAGACAGCTTTGCGGCAGGCGTCCATAGGGAAGCCCATCTCCACCAACTGGATGATGACGGATTCATCCAGCATGGGTGCTGCAATGGGAATTGTGGGTGCAGGGACCGAATGACGGGGCCACTGTTTGCTCCTCCTCCCTCCCACAGGCCAGGACCCAGCCCTCTTCCAATCACCCATTCCATGCATTTTTCTCCCATGGATTGGCACCTTTATCCCAAAACTAAAATGACCACACAACTGTAATGTGGGTCCCTGCCCATTCTCACAGAATGGGCTGTGTTTCTGGAGCATGATACCCCCACCCTACCCAAACCAGGGAGGTAGCAAGGGCAGAGAGGTCATTAGCTGGTACTGTTGCCATCCACACCCAGAAGGTGGCTGGGAGTGCTCTGGTGAGGCCCCATGTCAATCAAAGAGGGCAGAGGAAATTGGAAAGGGAGGACAGGAGAAACACAAAGGACAGGGGCAGGGGATGCAAGGCAGAGAGGCCCCCATCAGCACGGGAGAGAGACAGGCAGGAAGAAGAGTCACTAACATGTCGGAGAGGAGAAGTGAGGGGAGCAGAAGGAGTCTTCGTCTTCGTTGCCATAGAAACCAAGGCTACCTTTGGGCTCATCCGGAGTGACCAGGGGTGGGGCAATGTCTGGCAGCTCCTCCTCTCCAGGCTGCAGCCCTGTGCCCCTCAACTGGGAGATGTCGAGCTCCTCTGGCATCTCGATGGACACATCTGTGGGAAAAGGGTCACCTCAGCAGCTCCCGGAGGCCTACCTGGAAAGTGATTCGGGAACCTCAATCCCCTGCCCCCCTATGTCAGAACTGCTCTGTCAAGAGGAGCTGCTAAAAGCACGGCACCCATCTTAGGGGTCCCAGTATAAGACAAATAATACTAAGCCTGGGAGTCAGGAGGCCAGGATGCTGCTCCCAGATCTGCCACACATAAGCTATGAACAGGGCAGGGGGCCTAGAACTTGTGAGACAGAATGATTTTATACTCCTGTGAGTCTCAACTTCCTTATCTAGAAAATGAAGGTACATCACGAGTTCTCAAATGACAGTCAGGGACCTGTAAGACTCACGAGAATTAATTGTTTCAAGATTAGCAAAATGAAAACATCCTACCAATTATTAAAAAAAAACTACAAAAATCACTTTTGGTTGTAAATCATACCTATAACAATCAAAGAAGTCTTTTAATATTTTTAGTTAGTGCTTTCAAACTAGATACATTTTGAAACATTGGAGGTGATTTTTTTTTCCCCTTTCAGAGGAAACAGAAACACTAGTTTGTATGTGTTAAAGCCCCTTCTTTTTCTAGCATTTTCTGCATAACCTCCCTCATTCCAGCAGCCATACCCAGTTTCTTGGGCACCCAGTCTAAGCCGAAGGTGAACTTCTTGATCTGGATGACCAGGTAGTCAGGGAATGAGGCAAATCGTGTGGTCCTAGAGAAGAGAGAATGTGCTGGTACCCAGAGAATGCCCTGGGTTTTCCTCTCCTGAAACTCCCACCTGGGGTTCAGCCCCTCATGGATAGAAGTCCCAATAACCCAGAAGATCCTCCATATTCTTCTCTTTCCCTGGGCAGGTGTCTAATGCCTGTCCTCAGCCAACAAGGAGCAGTAGAAGCCAGAAGGAAGGCTGTGAGCAAAAAAAAAAAAAAAAAAAAAAAAAAAAGGCCTAGGTGTGGTGGCTCATACCTGCAATTCCAGCACTTTGGGAGGCCAAGGCAGGATGACTGCTTGAGCCCAGGAGTTAGAGACCAACCTGGGCAACATAGTGAGACCCCATCTCTATTTAAAGAAAAAAAAAAAGCCACACACAGAGGAAGAGCTGTTTCACTGGCAGGAGCAGCAAAAGGTTGGGCAGCTGACTCCCCAAGACCAAAGCCCTTTCTCAGGTCTCACACCCGTACCAGGTGCCAATGGGTAGGCACAAAGTGGGGCTATTTGCTGGCAATCCAAATTCTGCCCACAGATGACCCTAAGTGCCTGTTCTCCGCCATGACTGAGGGGGAGTGAAGAGAGGCTACGCTACAAAGAGACCCTGTGCCGCAGGAGAAGAGGGAGTGGTTGGGGCAGGACAAGGCGACAGATGCAGTCAGCACCTGTGTCTCCCCCTACCAGGGCCCCTTGGTTCCATCAGGGCCAGATTACCAGCCCAACTGATTCAACCCTGGGATTCCAACCACAAAGGGATGAAAGAACAGGGAAGAGGCAGAAATATCCTCTGGGATGGCTCTGCCATAGACCCAGAGCCTCAGGCCCCAACCAGAGGACTTACTTGACAGCTACTGACTTGGCCTGCAGGGCCGTGCTCCAGAAGTCATCCACCTGCTCAGGGGCCCCGTAGGCCTCCAGGCAAGAGCTGAAGGGCACCTGGGCCTGAACCAGTTCTGGCAGTGGCATCTTCTCCTCTTCGGCTTGCCGCTTCTTCTCCTCGTACTCCAGAAGCTCGTCTGGTGACAGAATGGGTTGGTGGATCCTTCAGAGTGTGCTGCTTCTTTCCCTTCTTAGCCTCTCCCTACTGGCTCTGTGTCCGTATTTCAGCTCCTCTACCCTTCCAAGGCACCCCGACACACGTCCAGTATGTCTCGCCTCTGTTTCCACGCAGCTCTGCTAACAAGCTGAGAGTCCACTGGGTGAGGTTAACCCTACCTACTCCTGGTGGCCGAGACTGGAACCTTGGTGGTGGAGCAGGGCATTCCATGGACTCTGCTCCCATCAGGTGCCCAAGCATTCCTCCTAGACCTTAGCCTCCCCCCGTGCCAAGGCCTTGCTGATGGAGCAACCTACCTTTGTTAAGGGCTGCATCCATGGGCACAGGCAGCTGCATGATGTAGTCAACTCGCTGGGTGTACTTCACCTTCTCTGTGGCCAGGCACTTAATCTTCTCCTCCACCAAGAAGCGGAACACTTCATTCGGATTTTCAGAGCTCCGGCAATTCCTCTATGGGAAAGAGGCAGGGTAGGGAGGTCTGGGCAGCCAGGGAACAGAATGGGGCCTGAAAGGTTCATGGGAGAGTCAGGGAGAGAAGGCAGACTACCACTCAGAACTCAGGGACATAAGAGCAGAGCAGAAACCTTCCCTAATTCACCAACCCCTCCCATTTCTGGCCCCATCCCTGCACTGAGGGACTGTGCTGGAACACGCCTGTATTTTTCTTTATGAGCAGTAAGTATTCTCATGTCATTGTCTTTGGGCGCAATCTGAATTGAGCTTCGAGCCCATCAAGGGTAAGGATCATCACCTTCACTATCCTCCTTAGGTGCAAATACTGCTCACAGGGACATAGACCGTAGGGATTCAGGGATGGGACTGGGTTGGGGCTGACAGAGGGAGAAATGGGCAGGAAGGAGAGCGAGTAAACTGCAGGAAAATGAGGGTGTGCCATCTTCCCAGCCCTTACCTCCACCATGTTGATAAGGTGAAGGAAGAACTCCTGGGCATCCTGCTGCCGGTTGGTGGAGAATTCAGGGTGGCCCTTGCCGATGAGGGCCTTGAACATCCGAGGGGCAATGCCATCTTGAACTTCCTGGGAAGAGTCAGGGCAGGGACTCAGCTGGGGCTCAGTGGTCATCCCGGGGCCTTCTTTAGACATCTCCCAGACCTCAGCTTCCCCACAATCCCAGGGCCTGAAAGGGACAGAGTCCTAGACGCACCTTCTGTTCTGGCACCCGCTCCCCATCGCCCGACTCTGGTACTGGCTTGGAATACTCCCCGGAGAGAAGGCCATGGCCCAGCTTGGCCCTGCGTTAATATCCAAGAAAACATTTCACTTCAGTCAACTAACGACCCTGTATGTCCCCAACTCAACCCCCTGCTCGTGGCTCTCCCTAGCTAACTCTTGACAATGTGAAAAACCTTAGATTCCACAGGAACCCAGCTCAAGACAGACAACACGCCCAGAGGACAGTCACCCGAATACTCCTAATAGGCCAGAGGTGGCCATGCATGGTGGCTCACGCCTGTAATCCCAGCAATTTGGGAGGCTGAGGTGGGCAGACCACGAGGTCAGGAGATCGAGACCATCCTGGCCAACATGATGAAACCCCGTCTCTATTAAAAATATTTTAAAAATTAGCTGGGCGTGGTGGCGGGCGCCTGTAGTCCCAGCTACTTGGGAGGCTGAGGCAGGAGAATCACTTGAACCCAGGAAGCAGAGGTTGTAGTGAGCCGAGATCGCACCACTGCACTCCAGACTGGCAACAAAGCAAGACTCCGTCTCAAAAAAAAAAAAACAAAAACAAAGGCCAGGGGTTAAAGTGCTGTGCCCCCCAGGCGGTCATGGAGGAGGAAGGTATACGGCCATGACTCTCAACAGCCTTCCTACATAGGACCTGGTTACATACACCTGGGTGCTGAAGTCCTGGGTAGGGTCTGTCGGGGCATTCTGGAAGATCTTCTCCAGCTTATCCACATACCTAAAAGTCAAGGAAAGGACGGTTGGAGGGGCTCTGGCCTGAGCTCTGAGGAAAAGGGAAGGGAGCAAACATTTACTAATTCTGTGAATGGGCTCCCGTCAAGAGTGGGGAGTCGCTTCTCTCCAGCAACCTGCCTGTTCTCCCCTTCTCAACTATGTCCAGTGTGTAAGCACGCTGGGCGGCACAGGAGCCAGGGAGGGGAGGCAGCCTGGGATGAGGACAAGGGCAGTTCATGTTCCATTAGACAGAACCTGTTGACATATTCTGAGCATTCACATTCTAATTGTTCCCCAAATTCAAAAGTAAACTCATTTCTGCTGAGAACCTGCCTTTCTTCTTAGTGTACCAAGCCCCCTTCCTCCCCAAGTGCTACATGTCCATGTTAGGTGCTCATCTGAGGTCACTGGCCTAAAATAAAGACCATCTGCTAACCCTTGAGTCTGTCAGAAGGCCACAGAGCCCGGGGACCTGGCACTCTGCACTATCAGCGGGGTTTGTGTGTTGGGGTGCTGGTGGTGCAGCTCCCTAACTTGCTTCCCTTACAGCATGTCAGCCAGAGTGTGACAGGAATTATTCTGTTTTTTTTTTTTTAAAGAGAAGACAGGGTCTCGCTATGTTGCCCAGGCTGGTCTCAACCTCCTGGGTTCAAGCGATTCTCCCATCTTGGCCTCCCAAAGTACTGGGATTACAGGTATGGGCCAACACACCTAGCTGATAGGAACTACTCTAAGATTAGAATCAAACACAGAGGTGCCAAGGGCAGCTGAAGGGAGTATGCCCAGAGGGTGCTGACCAGGAGGGGGCCTGGGGAAGGAGAGCACTACTCACTTCCTCTGGAAGTCAGGGATGCTGAAGAGCACCTGGACCACGGAGTTGAGGTAGCAGCTGTTACCCAGGTTCTGGATGCCTGTGTAGCCAGGCCCAAACAGGGGCTTGAGTGGCACACCCGACTCCTGGATCAGCTCCCATTCACCAATCCGCTGGTTCATGTCTATCTCCAACTCAGTCATCGTCTTGTCTGTCTGTGTGAGAAGGGGCACTTCAGACTGAGTGAGAAACTCAACCCTGTAGTTTTTACCTTGATCTCTCACTGAATCTAGGATGACACCCGACTGTGGCCTAGAATTTGTGGAATTACAGGCTCAAACATGGGAGGCATGTTGAATATCATCCGGTTCAAGTTCTGGAAGGTCATACATAATTGTCCCAGAGGCCCTTTAGTCTTCAGGGCCTCTGCTTGAATGAGGAATAAAAATTCCTTTTACCTGAAATGTTTTTGCCATCCTTAAGTTACCCCTAACCTCCTTCACATTGTCACTTAAGCATCATTTCCTCAGGGAAATGTCCCTGATCCCTAAACTAGGCCAGGTCACCCTGCTGTTAATTACTGTAGTACCCTCCATCTCTCTTTCATAGTACCCACCACAGTTTGCAACTGTTGGCTTATTTATCTGGGAATGTGACTAATGTCTGCCTTTCCTTCTAGAGTAGAATTCTTATAAGCAAAAACCATATACGTCTTATTCACACAGCATCTAGCACATAGTAGGTACTCAGTACTATTCACTGCATACATGATTTGAGATATTTAAAAGCAGCCCGTGTATCTTGGTGATGGGGTTAACTAGAAGATTTCTCCGAAACCCTACTTCAGCCTTGGGCGAAGAGGAAGGGCCCTCACAGGGGCAGGAAGTAGAATCTGAAGCTGGAGGGGGTCTCACCTTCTGCATCTTCAGCATGTCGATGCCGAAGTGGGACAGGTGCTCAGCCAGGCTGGGGTCCAGGACCATGTCATCCTCATCATATGAGTACACGTCTAGAGCAGGAGGCAGGAAGAGAATCATGGGAAGTGGCTCAGGACTAGCCTGGCCACCATCCCATCCCTTGCCCAGAAGGGACTTGAGGGGACAAAAGGACAGCCAGTAAGGTCCACCCTCTTGGTTCCCTTGAATGTGAGTGAGGTCATGGCCCTTCTGGGACTGTCAGGGAAGACAGATGAAACAGGGTGAGGGTTGGAATTAACTGTGATTCTGATTCTACCCATGAGGTAAGACAGGCTTGATAGGAAAGGGATGAGGATTTGAGTGGGGAGTAATCAAAAATTTAGTATCATCTGCAGTATTTTCCTTTTTTGAGACAGGGTCTCTGTAGCCCAGGCTGGAGTCCAGTGGTGCAATCATAGCTCACTGCAGCCTCAACCTCCTGGGTGCTCAAGCAATCCTCCTGCCTCAGCCTCCTGGGTAGCTGAGAGTACAGGCAGGAGCTACCACACCCAGCCAATTTTTCTTTTTTTATGTGTGTAGAGATGAGGTCTCACTATGTTGCCCAGGCTGGTCTCGAACTCCTGGGTTCAAGTGATCCTCCTGCCTTGGCCTCCCAAAGTGTTGGGATTGCAAACGTGAGCCACTGCACCTATTTTCCTTTCTTATCAAGATAATGCATTCATGTATTATACATGTCACACGAAATTACTAACAAATGAAATACATTTAAGCATGAGAGTGGCTGGAGGAGGGGAGGCTGTACCAGCTCCATCAGGGGTGATGGTGCCCAGCTTGACAGCTAATGGGTAGCCCGTCTCCCGGTAGTGCTCCACAGCGTGGTTGTTGCCCCCACTGCCGTCGAAGTAGCGTCGCCCACAGAGGATGGAGCCATCCGTCAGGTTGAGCCACAGGTTCTCTCTCATGTCACACTTAGAGCACTTCCAGCCACTAACCCAGGGAGAAGAGAATCAGCGGAAATGTGGGTCGGGGATTTGTGGGAGTGGCAGAGAGAGGGGGCTCTGCAGGCCCCCTGCCAATCCAAGGTCTCTCTCTCCTCTCCTCTGGCCATCCCCATGTCTTGTTCATTTCCAAGTTTCCCTTCCTGTCCTGCTTCCTACCCTCTCTCCCACCAGATCCCCCAGAAAAGTGGTCTCCATGTCCTTGCTCTGGGGGTGATGCCCGAGGCAGAGGGGCCAGGCCTCACCAGGGAGGGATTCGAGCAGGGTTGTCCAACTGCTTGAGGCTGAAGGCATGCTTAGACACCTGCCGTACTTCCCCATCCCATGCCTGCACCTCCTGCTTGCGGGAGGCTGAGTCAGCTGACAGTAGGGCCTCCACTGCACTGGTCACCTGGGGGAAGCAGAGGGTCAGAGGCAGTACCCAACCCCCTGCCCCACATGCCCCTCTTCCCCTTGGCCTTCAGCTTTGTCAGTGCTTGCCTCAGACATCACTACCCTGGCCCATCTTGCTCTAGAATCTTGGGGAGCGTGGGAGGGAGTCATACCCGATCTCTGACAATGTCAGGCAGTCCCCCCAGTCCATCCCGGGCAATCTCCAGGTAATCTGGCAAAATGACAATCTTCACATCCTCGTCTAATTCAAACTTCTCCTCGCTAAGGTCAAACCCACCTTCAACACCTGGAAGGACAGGGAAAAAGAGGGAGAGTAGAGCAATGACAACAGGTCAGTGTCCCTCCTCCGATCCAGCAGCTCACTTGCCCCACCCAGAGTTCTAGGGCCATCAATCAGGCCCACTCTTTGGGGCTTTCCTGGTGCTGCTGAGAGCCAGAAAGACCAGCTCAGGCAGAAGAATAGAAGTGCAGTGGTGCTCACCAATAGCCAGCCGCGTGGGCTTCTTCCGGGGTGGGTCTCCAGTGCCTGTAGCAGGGTCCTCCTCTTTCTGCAAAGAAGCAGGAAGGGCTGGATCAGCAATGAGCATGAGCGAAGGAACAAGTGGGGAGGAGAGACGGGAGGAGGTAGTGGTTCATCTCAGAATAAAGCTAAAAAACATCTGTGCCAAGCTTTAATGACACAAAAGTAGGTGAAAAAAAGAAACTGAGTCCAATAGTAGGTCAGAATACAGACAGAATGGAACAGAATGTACCCAGGCCTTGCCCCAGCCCTGTCCCTACCAGACGCCGGGTCCGCCGGAGGTGCAGGTAGACTCGCTGGCCAGTCTTATTGAAATGTCTCTCCACATACTGTTTCCCGAAGCCCAGAAATGTGTTCATACAGATGTAGAGGCCCCCCTCAGACTCCTGCAGGACAAGAGGTAAGGGTGAAAACACGAGGAGGTTATGAGCCTGGTCAGGAGAGGAGACCAAAACCCGGAGTCAGAACCGCTGGTTCCAGAGAGATGCTCTGTCCGCTAACACTGTGGGGCCCCTGCAAGCTACTTAGCCTTTTAGGACCTGGGACATAGCTAAGATTCTCCCCATTTCCTCCCATGACTTTGATAACAACCAACAAGGGCATCAGGGGGCTGAGGAACACCAGCTCATCTTCGCCATTCAACCCCAGCCTCCATTTATCTTTCCACCTGCTCCTTCTTGGGCTTTGGAGCTCTTCAATCAATCACAGAGGACTTCCTTCACTTCCTTCCTGGGGCTAACAGATCCAGAAAGTCAATGGCGATCAAATATTGTGGCCTTCCGGTGCTGGAGATGACATTCAAGGGGAAAAGGGTCCCTCCGTGGGAGAGGAAGGACTTTCATGACAGACACTGAACCCAAACCAGGGACACCTAAGACAAACCCTATCTGATCTCCATGATTCAGAAAACCTTCCAGACCGGAGGAGCCGAGATTCCAGCACCTGCACAGTATATCTGATCCGAGTGTGCCAGCAAGCAAAACTACCTTTCCTTTAAAAAAACAAAAACATTTATTTTAGAGACGGGGTCTTACTCTGTCACCCAGGCTGGAGTACAGTGGCACGATCATAGGTCATTGCAGCCTCAACCTCCCAGGCTCAAGTGATCCTTCTGCTTCAGTCTCCAAAGTTGCTGTGACTACAGGCACACATCACCATGCCTAGATTTTTTTCTTTTTTTAGAGATGGAGTCTCACTATGTTGCTTAGGCTGGTCTTTAACTTGTGGCCTTGAACAATCCTTCCACCTTGGCTTCCCAGAGTGCTGGGATTACAAAGGCAAGACTAAACATCCAGCCAAAAACACCTTTCCTTTACCACACTCTACCAGGTAGTCAAACCCTGGTCCACACTGTGAGTCTTCTCCCTCCTCTCCTGCTGAAGTGTGGCTCCAGGGAAACAATGACTTGTTAGGGACTCACAGCTAAACCTGCACCCCGTCTGGCAGGGTCATCAAGTCCAGCATTCTATAGCCACCACCCTCTCTCCTCTGCCTCCCCTCTGACCACTAAGATCCCTGCTGAAGTCCCAACAATCACCAATCTCAAAGCCATCCCCTTCTGACAACAATCTCGCAACACTTGCTGAGGTAGCTAGAATGCACATAACCATGAAAACAGGGACAAATGGGTGTCCACCCAGAAACACAGCTGAGAAGGGGATGGGCTTCCCCCAAAGCTGACCAAGTTCTCCAGTGCCTTTGTAAAGAGTGATGGAGAAGGTGGAGGAGGAAATTGGAGAAAGTAAGGGTCTTCCCTCAGATCCAAGGCTTTGAGCAACAACAGGCATCCTCTTCCAGGAATAAAAGTCTCAGTGGCCTTGAACATTTCTCTGCTGTGATATGAAAAATAGTGCACTAAGGTAGTCCTCGGGCCCATAGATTGCTCTGTACCACCTCCTAGAACAGTGTGTACTGCAAGTTCATGAACAAATAGAGCATTTCTCACCAGGGAGGTCAACTAAGCTCTTTCTACCATGAACCCAATCTGAAGGTAACCAAATATGCTGGAAGTTGGTTAGCAAAGAACTAGGGCACATTGAAAATCTCTTGACTTGGGGTGAAAGAGGCAAAGTGTCAGAAGATTACAAAAACCCTTTTTGGATTATTCAAAGCCGTTACTAAGGAGAGAGACAGGAGTGAATGTCAGTGTAAAGAGGGGCCCACTGACTTCTACCATCTGCTGGTAATTTAAAAAAACATTTCCTCCTGGGAAGAATGTGGGAGCTCTGAAGTGATTACTCCTCTGTTGGAAATTAAAGATGCTGATTTCACCAAGGATTGGGAACCCTGGAGCTCTGCTCTGCGCAGTCTTCTTTTACCTCTGCCAAAGCCAGACTTTAGAGAAGCAGCACATTGTCTGAGGCCCAGATCAAAGCCTAGTAAACCAAGCAAACCACAAATCACAGTGATGATCCTGAACTGGGCCTCACATCATGCCATTCTACTCAGTACTGGTGATGCAGTAATGAAGGCTTTCCACTCTGACTTGCAGTTTTCAGGCCATGAGCTGGTCTGGCAGAATACCCTGGGCAGGGCCCAGCAGCTTGAGGGGAGGGGTGGTGAGGGGGGCGGATCCCAACCAAGCTGCTGCCTTCTCAGTTCAGGCCCCAAAGGGCCTCCGCTTGAGGGTGACACAGGAAGGCAGAACTGCAGGAAGGGAGGTACCAGGTGGAGCCTGCAAAACGTGAAGCATGGTGTGGGAGGTGGCTTTGTGTAACTAGCCAAGAGTGGGAGCGGGATGGGAAAGAGGCCTTAGCATCCTCCAAGAAAGAAACCACCACTCTAGGAATACTTTAAAAGGGGTTATCTCAGCTGTCTGTGATAGGCTGGGGGGCGGAGGAAGGGTGGGGGTTGCGGCCATTGCTCACTTCAAAGGAGAAACGACTAGAGCTTTCCTCTCCTCTTTCCTCCCCTCCCCGCCCCCTGTCCGTTTTAACCACAGGGTGAAGGCTCTCTAGCTCTTCCTTTCTCAGAACCGGACTTCTTGAGAGCCCATTCCCCGACTATTAACCGCCTAGGAACTGCGGACCCCACCCCACAACTCCAACCCCGGCCGAGAACAGTGGGGAGTCGCCCCCATCACTCCCACACAAGACTACAAAACCCGGAGAGCCGTGCGCGGCAGACAAGGCCGACTGCCAGGTTTTCTCAAGGGTCCACTTGGGGGATGTAGTCCGACGGTCTGGCTGCACCCCTAGCTTAGAACGACAACGAGGGCAGTGAGCGACTACAATGCCCACAGTGCTCCACGAGGCGGGGAGCTGACGAGGTGAGCGCGGCGGCTTCCGGGGGCAGTAGTCACAAGACAGCCGCAGTTACTGAAAGGCAACGGCAGAGTGGAGCGTGGGAGACTACAAGTCCCATGGTGCATCGCAGGGAGGCGGTAGCCCAAGCCTTGCAGGCCCCGGCGGAATGACCAGGGCGATGGAAGGCAGTCGTGCTCGTTGCGGGCGTGGGGAATGGGCTTACCGGCGTGTCGAAGGAGAAGGCGCACTCGTCTTTGTGGACCCGGTCTCCAGCCTTAGGGACCCGGATCGTCGGTAATACTGACAGCAGCGCCTCCTCACTCAGCTCCGCCATGACACCGGCAGCGGCTTCTCCACACACCGCCGCTCCCACCGTTCCTAGTCTCCGCCCCTGTCCCTGCCGTCCAATGAGCGCCACTCGTTAGGGGCATGCGCCGCGGGGACGACGCGCGAGAACGGCAGTTGGACACAGCCTGCCTGCCGGTGCTCCGCCCCTGCCCCGCGCTTGACCGACGCCAATGAGAAGCGCTCCTAAGGCAATTGATGGTTGAAAGAACCAATCCCACTCCTCCAGGGCGGGAGCGCACGTAGAGCAGCTGGGTGGGCTCCGAAGTTGCAGCTCCTCCGGCTCCGGGACCTTTAGGGTCGCTTCGCGTGCCTTCTATTGAAGAGCAGGAACTGACGGTTGTTTTAAGTCTCTCACTTCCAGAAAGTTTCCTGGGGACCTGTCCCGTCGGAAAGTCGAGGGGCAGTTGTCTTGGTATTTGAAAAGGGGGTATCCAGTGAGGCGGAGCTTGAGGGGGTGGTGTCGAGTGATTGATAAAGCTGTCAACCAATAAGGCTACTATCGCTCGCCTCAGGAAAACCACGACTCCAGCTGGATGTGCGCATAATAGTGTAATCACTCATAATTCTATTTTGTTTAATAAAAGAATTCGTTCTTGAGACTAGACGTCTCGAAAGCGAAGACTGGCACTCCTCAGTCTATCACGGACTGCTCGCAGGCCGATACTGAACAGAAGTACCCTTATCAAGGAGGCGTCACCTCTGGGCAAGCCTAGCATCAGTCCATTGACCCCCCCCCGAGTCACCATGATAGACGTTCTCCCAGACCAACAGCTTCCTTTGGCTCGAGGCGGGTCTTACGTGGAGGGCCTATGGATCTACGTCGGCTCAGCCAATAGGGTCAGGGCAGGGGGCGTGGCGGGAAGTTTGAAACTGGTAACTTCGGGAGTTGCGCCACGAGCTGTTGTGCACCCAGAGGTGGAATTGGAGCCCGGTAAGTGATTTGAATAATTTAATAAACAAGTTAGCGGGCTCGGCAGGCCCAGAATGAGCCATTTTGTCAGCTGCAGCGGTCATTAACTCCCCAGAGGCCTCTCGTCCCCCGCCAGGAAGTTTCTTCGCTGGAAACTGGGAAGATAGGGTGGTTTAGGGTTGAGGGTCCGACGTGGAAGGGGTAAGGGCTGAGACCTCAGTCACTTCTCACAGGCATTCCTTCCTCTTCCCGGGCTGGCCCTTGCCCCTACCCTGCAACTCCTGGTTGAGATGGGCTCAGCCAAGAGCGTCCCAGTCACACCAGCGCGGCCTCCGCCGCACAACAAGCATCTGGCTCGAGTGGCGGACCCCCGTTCACCTAGTGCTGGCATCCTGCGCACTCCCATCCAGGTACTCTGGGCCAGAGTGGGAAAGACAGAGAATGTCTGAATTCTTGGGCCTCTTCCTAACCTGATTTTGAGAGAGCCCTCATGTCCCCACCCTTATCCTGGCCTTATTTTCTGCATTCTCAATCTGTGTGGGGTAGACTGGATATCTGAGGGCCTTGGCAATTCCTTCCTGAAATATGGGGAGGAGAAGAGAGAAGAGTCAGGGCCCAGACTTGTTCTAGCCTATGGTCTTGACAGGTGGAGAGCTCTCCACAGCCAGGCCTACCAGCAGGGGAGCAACTGGAGGGTCTTAAACATGCCCAGGACTCAGATCCTCGCTCTCCTACTCTTGGTATTGCTCGGACCCCTATGAAGACCAGCAGTGGAGGTAAGTGTTGGGCCCAGGGAATGCTGATGAAACTGTCATCTATTATTCTTGGGTAGGGTCCATGAAGCCATTCTCTCAGGGATATTTAAAGGGTCCTCCATCCTCCTGCTTCAGACCCATCTCACTCTTATCTCAATGTTTTGTTCCCAGCCTGGGTATGGTGGCTTATGCCTGTAATCCCAGCACTTTGGAAGGCCAGGGTGGTCAGATCGCTTGAGCCCAGGAGTTCAAGACCAGCCTAGGCAACATGGCAAAACCCCATCTCTACAAAAAATGCACACACACACACACACAAAAGCACGGTGGCATGGGCCTGTGATCCCACCTACTCAGGAGGCTGAGGTGGGAGGATTTCTTGAGCCCACGAGGTCAAGGCTGCAGTGAACTGTGATCATGCCACTGCACTCCAAGCCCCATCTCAAAAAAAAGGAAAAGAAAAATTGCTCCCTTTCACCTTGATTTCCTTGATTTCTCTCTTCCCACTTACTCACCTGGGCATGAGTCCTAAGGTTCCTGTATCTTTTGCTCCTTGCTGAATGTTGCGTATCAGAAGGTCACTGTTCACTTCACTTTCTTCCTCTAGACCCCCCAAGCCCACTGGTGAAACAGCTGAGTGAAGTATTTGAAACTGAAGACTCTAAATCAAATCTTCCCCCAGAGCCTGTTCTGCCCCCGGAGGCACCTTTATCTTCTGAATTGGACTTGCCTCTGGGTACCCAGTTATCTGCTGAGGAACAGATGCCACCTTGGAACCAGACTGAGTTCCCCTCCAAACAGGTGTTTTCCAAGGAGGAAGCAAGACAGCCCACAGAAACCCCTGTGGCCAGCCAGAGCTCTGACAAGCCCTCAAGGGACCCTGAGACTCCCAGATCTTCAGGTACAGAATCTAAAGGCAAGATGTAGGAAAGATAAGCTAGGATAATGTTTTGGGATAAGGTCCATGGGTGAGTGTGGGAGGAATAAACTGTGAGTCCTAGTTTTAGGTCCTTGCGTTAACTCCTTACCCACCCCAGGTTCTATGCGCAATAGATGGAAACCAAACAGCAGCAAGGTACTAGGGAGATCCCCCCTCACCATCCTGCAGGATGACAACTCCCCTGGCACCCTGACACTACGACAGGTAAAGGAAGAGAAGGTGAAAGCTGTTATTAGGATATCCAACGTAGAGGGTGGGAGACCCTTTTACCCAGATCTTCCCTCTCCTGAACAGCAACCCCCCAACTCATATACTGCCGTTTTCAGGGTAAGCGGCCTTCACCCCTAAGTGAAAATGTTAGTGAACTAAAGGAAGGAGCCATTCTTGGAACTGGACGACCTCTGAAAACTGGAGGACGAACATGGGAACAATGCCAGGACCATGACAAGGAAAATCAGCACTTTCCCTTGGTGGAGAGCTAGGCCTTGCATGGCCCCAGCAATGCAATCACCCAGGGCCTGGTGGTGTCTGTGTCCTCTCACCCCTTCTTTCCCAGGGATACTGAGGAAAGGCTTGTTTTCTTAGACTCCTCCTCAGAGGACTCAGAGCTTTATTGGGCTTTCTTTGTGTCTTGTGTGTTTCTTTTATATTAAAGGAAGTGATTTTAAATGTTACTTTAAAAAGGTATATGTAAACCTTGCACCGAGTTTTCTGTGTGTAGAATGGCAGCCTAGAGACCTTGTGTTCCCTGGCCTGAGCCCACCGATGCTCTGAGCTTCCTTTGCACATCTCCCTTAAACCATGGTGTCCCCATGGCTCTGTCCTTGGCCCTTTCCTCCTGCTCTCCCTAGGTGTTTACTTCTAGGGCTTTAGCTATCACTTCCCTATATTCTGGTAACTTCCAGGTCTCTCTCTCTAACCCTGACCTTTATCCAGCTGCCCTATAAATACTTCAAAGTCAGTTTGTCTAAAACTGAATTCATGATCTTCCCCCAAAAGCTATTCCTCATGCCCTCTTCCCTATCCTTGTGAATGACAGCATTATCTACCCAGCCACCAAACTCAAACCTTGGCCATTATCTCAAATCCTTCCCTCCCAATATCCTCTATCCTAGCATTTGGTCACTAAATCCTGGTGATTCCACATTTTGTTTGTTTGCTTGTTTTCTTAGAGGCAGGGTCTTGCTCTGTCACCCAGGCTGGAGTGCAGTGGCACAATCACAGCTCACTGCAGCCTCAACCTCCTGAGCTCAAGTGATCCTCCTGTCTCAGTCTCTCGAGTAGCTGGGCTTACAGGCATGAGCCACCAGGCCTGGCTAATTTTTGTATTTTTTTTATACAGATGAGGTCTTGCCATATTGCCCAGGCTAGTTTCAAGCTCCTAGGCTCAAGTGATCTGCCTGCCTCAGCCTCGTGAAGTGCTGGGATGACAGGCATGAGCCACCATGCCCAGCCTGCCCAGGTAATTTTTAATTTTTTTTGTAGATACAGGGTCACACTATGGTGCTCAGGCTGATCTCAAATTCCAGGCCTCAGGAGATCCTCCTGCCAGCCTTCCAAGGCTCTAGGATTACAGGCATGAGCCACTGTTCCAGCTGATTCCATGTCTTTAATCTCTTCCTAATCCCTCTCCCTAACCCCTCTGTCCTGTCACTCTTGCATTTCTTGCCACCTGCCTCCTATCTTGTTTCCCTAGTGCCAGTCTTTCCTCCCTCCCTTTCATCAACCTACACTGCTTCTTTCCGAAAGATCTGGAGCAACCCTTTCTGAGAAGCATAACTGAACGTGTTACTACTCTGCTCAGAACTCCTTAATGGCTTCCCATTGCCCTTAGGAAAACGTCTGGACTCTCTGGCTTGGCATTTAAGACCTTTTATAATCTGATTCCTTCTCAATCTAACCCTCCCGTACAAACCCAAGGGCACCACAGGCAGGCCATAGCAAACTGCTGCACACACAGTCCCCCAGCCACCTGCTGAATACCTTCTCCCCCTGACCCATCTCAGGCCTCCTCCCATGAGCCCACAAGCTGTCCAGTACCTAGCCTTTATCACAGCACCTGTAACACATTACTGCCCTTAAATGGGACCTGGGTCTTTTGGGAACAGAAGGGAGTGGAAGGCAAACATCACAAATGTACCAGGGTGCTACACTTTATTGCAGTTGTCTTAGGAGAGAAAAAAAGGTAGAAAAAGGAGAAAGCATAAATAAGAAGAGGACCAGGACTCTAGTGGTGCCAGAGCCATAGTCACAGGGCCAAACACCTATACCACCCAGGTCTGGACAAAGGTCGTGGCTCCAGGGGAGGAATCCTAGGGCCTGGGTCCTCAGACTGAAGTCTGCTGGGCCTGCAAAGGGCTGGGGAGGGGCTGGTTGTCCTTGCTCATTAAGGGAGAGGCTGTGAGGACTGTGGGGAGGGAAGGCCATGGGAGGAGATGGGGCAGTTCTTTGCCCCTGTGTCCCTGATGCTTCCTCCCAAAGGCAGAGTCCCCATGCTCCCCAGTGCCCTCAAAGGAGAAAGCTTAGTGGGAATGGCACCTGGAATATAGAAGAGAACACCTGAATGAGATGGGGTCGGGGAGGGGCCGCTGAGCATCTTCACTGCCTTCCGCTTCCCTTTCTCTAGCCTCCTCAGTTCCAGATTTTGAGGAAGCTGTCCCAGGAACCTGTGGCCACAGCCATCCCATCAGCTGTGACTCCCAGGCAGCTGACCCTGTTGTCGTGGCCAGAGAGGATGCCTGAGCAAGAGGGAAAGGAGTCAGCCTGTCTCCAAGCTGATTTGGAAAGCAGTGTGTGCATGTGTGCAAGTGTGTGCGTGTGTGTGTCGGGGGTACGTGTGCATGCGTGCGTGTGTGTGCACGTGTGGGTGTGTGTATGTGTGTTTGTGCATGCGTGCCTGAGCACATGCATGCAGGGATCCTAGACTGGGTAGGCTAGGCTCAACCCCTGAAGAAGGCAGAGAGACTGAAAGAGGATTAGCCGTAGGGCAGGGGGTTCTCTCTCAAGAGCTTTGGTTGGGGGAGGGCTGGGATCAGGCAGAGAAAAGCTGGAAGCATCTGTGTACTCTGAAAAAAACTGAGGGCACCTTGACAGGTGCTGGAAAGCAGAAGGCAACTGTTCATCTGATTTCTTTGTTTCCAGATGAAGAAACTGAGGCCCACGGAGGAGTGACTTGTGCAAGGTCACTCAGAGTGAGCAACAGAATTAGGATTCGGATTCTGCCCCTGCCCAGTGTTATTTTCATCAGCACCTGGCCTCTTGATAGAGAAGAAGCCATCCTGTCTGACCAACTTCAGGCTAGTCTTAGATGAGCCCTAGGCAGGAGTCAGGGCCCTCGGGCCACTCTAGATCTTGATTCTGCCTTGATTCCATATTTCCCTGAGGCTGTCTTGCCTCTCAGTGGGTGCCCCTGAAATGCCAGGAACCCAGAACTGACTGGACAGTCATGGTCTACAGATCTAGGGCAGGGAGCAGCCATGGCATTGGGCAGGGGAGAGAGGTTGCTTAGAGCAACTGAGGGAAGACAGTCCTAGTTGGGAGCCAAGGGGTACTGGATTCCAGGAGTGGAGTCACCCAGGACAGCAGTAAGAGAGTCCAAAATGGGAGCTGATGGGGGTACAGAATGAGGAGGGAGGGCTGGAGAGGGGCCTTCCAGCTGAGGAAGCCGCAGCCAGGGCTGGCCCTTACCCACACGCTCGGACTTCATGGAGTCCCAGACATTGCAGTTGAAGTCGTCGTAGCCAGCGAACAGCAGGCGGCCACTGAGGGAGAAGGCCACGGACGTGATGCCGCAGATGATGCTCTCATGGGAGAAGCAGATCAGCTCTTGGTCCGCCCGCAGGTCAAACAAGCGGCAGGAAGCATCATCCGAACCCGTACAGATGGCCTCTCCATTGGGGAAGAACTGAGGGCATAGGTGGCAAGTGGGTCAGGGATCAGACCTGGGCAGCCCACAGCCTCTCCCGCCCTCTGGCTCCCACCTGACAGCTCCAGGGCAAGCCGCTGCTCTCAGCCTCTCTGCCTGTCCCTTCCTTGGTTTGGGATGAGAAGCAGCCCTGCCAACACGTACCACGTGCCACTGACTTCCCTATGCCCCTCGCCCGCTCTGCACTATACAGCGCTGCAGGCAGGCATCATTTCCATGTCACAGGCAAGAGCACCAAGGCTTGCCGGCAGTGACCTGGCTAGAAGGGCAGACGGAGGTTGTCCCAAACTCAGACTACACAAGTGGGCTGGATCAGGGTGTGTAAGAACAGGGTCAAGTACAAATGCAAGGCCTGAATCTCATTGCGAGGAAATGTCAGATAAACTCAAACGGAGGGAGAGTCTATAGAAAACTGGTTTGTACTCTTCAAAAATGTCAATGACATAAAAGACAATTAAAGGTGGGAAAACAGTTCCAGTTTAAAGGTGGTGACGAAAAAGATATGGCAAGGAAATGTCATGCATGTTTCTAGATTGGATCCTGGACAGAAAAAAACCATAGCTATTATGGACATTTTTGAGGCAGTTGGTGAAATTTGAATATAGACTGTAGACTATAGTATTGTGTCAATGTTAAATTTTCTGATTTTAAGAATCATACTGTGATTATGTTATAGAATGGCTTCGTTTTAGGAAGTACTTAAGGGGTAAGGAAACATGATGTCTGCAAACTACTTTTAAAAGACACAGAAAGAAAATGTGTATCTACATCTAAGTGTGTATGTGTGTGTGTATCTATGGCTATTTCTCTACAGAGAGAAAATGATAAAGCAAACGTGACAAAATGGACTGGGCGTGGTGGCTCATGCCTGTAATCCCAATATTTTGGGAGACTGAGGCAGGAGGATCGCTTGAGCTCAGAAGTTCCAGCTCAGCCTGGGCAACAGTGGGAACCCATCTCTACAAAAAAATCAAACATTAGCCAAGCGTGGTCGCACGCACGTGTAGTCCCAGCTACTCAGGAGGCTGTGGTGGGAGGATTGCTTGAACTTTGGAGGTTGAGGCTGCAGTGAGCCATGATTGTACCACTGCATCCAGACTGGGCAACAGTGTGAGACTCTGTCCCCAAAAAAAGAAAGAAAGAAAGGGCTAGGGAAGGCTGGGCACGGTGGCTCACACCTGTAATCCCAGCACTGCACTCTGGGAAGCTGAGGTGGGAAGATCGCCTCAGGTCAAGAGTTCAAGACCAGCCTGGCCAACATGGCAAAACCCCATCTCTACTAAAAATACAAAAATTAGCCAGGCATGGTGGCGCACACGTATAATCCCAGCTACTCAGGAGGCTAAGGCAGCAGAATGGCTCCAATCCAGGAGGCAGAGGTTGCAGTGAGTTGAGATTGCGCCACTGCACTCTAGCCTGGGCGACAGAGTGAGACTCTGTCTCAAAAAAAAAAAAAAAAAAAAGAAAGAAAGGGCTAGGGAAGCTACGGGAGGGGCAGAGGATGTGTATTATATGTGTTGTGGGGAGTGCGGGGGAAGGAGTTGGAGTCAAGCGGGGGCAGGGGGTGCACTCACACAGATGGCGTTGATGTCCGACTCGTGGCCAGTGAAAGTCTGACGGCAGGTCCCCTCTCGCACATCCCAGAGCTTGGCGCTGGCATCACAGGCCCCCGAAATGAAGAGATTGAAGTCAGGAGACACAGCCAGGCTCATGCAGTCACCCGTGTGTCCCACAAATACAGTCTTCTGCTGCCCAGTCTCAATGTCCCACAAGGCACTGCCAAAAGGGAGGGAGACTGTTAGAGAAAGGCCAGGCCAGGCCCACTCCCAAGCCCCAGCACCAACAACGTTCAGCCTCACCACGTGGTGTCCCCCGAGCTGGTCACAATATTGTTGTCATCCAGGAAGCGGCAGCAGGAGAGATAACCTGGAGGTGGTTAGGACAGTGCCCTGGCTGCATAGCCACAGCCCACTGGAAACCCAGGATTCCCTGAACCCCTCAGGAGGGGAGGAGAGGGTCTCTCCCTCACCTGTGTGAGCAGAAAGCTCCCGGCTGACCTTGACATTGCCCTCACGGGATTTGAGGTTGTAGATAGAACACATGTTGTCCAGCCCCCCACATGCCACAAAGTTCCCTGATGGGGCATAGGCACAGGTCATCACCCAGGAGGAGCGCAGTGGGATGGCATGCACCTGCAGGGAGGGTGGTTTGAGCAGAGATGGCACCGGAGCCAAGCTCCCAGCTGGGCAGAGGAGGGTAGGCATAGCGCCCCAGGAAGGATGCGGCGGTGGAGGCTCGGGAAGGCAGGGCTGGTACCTTGTTGGTGGTGTAGCTGTCCCACACGATCAGCTTTCCATCTTGCGAGGCACTTACCAGCAGCCTGGGGAGAGGGCATCCCATATTACACAAGCCTCTCCTTCCCGCCTTCCTCACTCCCGCTCTCCCCCTCCCATTCTCGGTTCCCCCCAAAGCCTCACTTGGAGTCAGTGGCCCAGTGCATGGCATAGATCTTGGCCAGGTGCCCCCTTAACGTCCGCCGTGTCCGCATCTGGACTCGTCCCACCACCTCTAGGCCAGACACCAGCTGCAGAGAGAGGGGCATTGAATATCGGGGTGAGCAGGTTACATGCCCGGATGTCTGTCACTGATCTATACAAGTTCCTGCTCTGTGCCAGGCTCCAGGTCAGGCCCCCAGCCTTAGAGAAATAAGCCTCTGTCCTGGAGTGTCTTAGACTGATGTGGGAAAGAGATGCATGCATGGCCAGGGGTGTGCTGCTAAGTGTTTAACAAGCACCTCTCCAGTGTTGGTGAGGAAGGTGGGAAGGTGATTTCCATGATATGAATCTTGCACGTTGACCAATTTCAAGCTGCCAATGTGAGGTCATTGGAAACAGATTTGGGAAGAGATGCACACGGTTGGCTCTTCCAAGCTGAGAGGAGCCTGCCGTCACCCACCACTGCAGCAGGGCTAGCTTTTTAACTGGGTGCCTGGGGCATCACCGTTACCCTGAACTGCACCTCCGGAAATTTGTGGTACTATGCCCCTTGAGCTCTAACCAGATTTTAGACTTAGGCTGGGGGTCCACAGTGAACAGACTTGATTTGCCATCACTTGCTTTGTTATCTTTTTTTAGAAAAATTAAAAACAATTTTTTTATATGAAGATGAGATCTCACTATGTTGCCCAGGCTGGTCTCAGACTCCTGAGCATAAGCGATCCTTCCACGTCAGTCTCCCAAAGTGCTGGGATTACAGGTGTGAACCACTACGCCCGGCCTGCTTTGTTATCTTGGGCAAGTTACTTCACCTCCCTGAGTCTGTTTACTCAAGGTGTAGAATGAGGCTTATCATAGCACCTACCTTACAGAGATATCATGAAATTAAATGACATTAGGTATTTATGCAGCTTAACCCAGTATCTGGCTCATAAAAAGTCTTCACTGTTAACATATTTAATCCAATCTAAGATGCATCACTAAGAATAGAAGATGCTGCCAATTCTAATTGAAACGATGATCCATTGTTGAATGCATCTTGATTTCAGAGATGTCAAAATGGGAAGAAATGTGCATCTTAGAATTAATAAAATACAGTAGAGAACACCAGCAATTACAGTCTACAAGGGCTTTATCATTTACAAAGTACTATCGCCTCTTCATCTTCAAGGCCCTGGGAGGGGGCTGTGGTGACTCTTGTCCTATGGACAAGAATAGGAACCGTGTCTGCATCTTTCCCATCCAATATGGTGCCTGGCTCAGAGCAGGTCCCACTAAATGTTGGCTGAATGAATTAATTAATGGGTTTCCTCACTCCAAGGACAGGCTGTACTAATGCTCGGAGCAACGGGCTATTGCAGCTCAGGGAGCTCCCTTCCCCTCCCCCAATGCCCTGCCTTAGGCAGGGACAGGGGGTCTTACCTCTGCCAGAGTAACGTCAGCACAGGCTTTCCTGGCATCCTGCAGGGAAAGCAGACATCAGGGGAGCAAGGGCAAGGTGGGGGTGGTGGGTGCATGGGCCTTCAAGGCAGGTTGGGCTTGGGGCACTGGGGCTTGGGGGTCTCAAATATGCAAGCCAAGTTTAGAAAGTCCCTGGTCACTTCTAGTCACTCAAGAGCAAACCCAGTCCCCTCCCCCTGAGCCACACTCCCTCATGTCCCCAGCTCTTTTCTGGGGCCCCAGTGGGAGGGCTCTGGAGTTACTGCAATCTGCTTCTTGAGCTGCTCCGCTTCCTGACGCAGTTGCTCCATCTCCCCCATGGCTGACAGGTCGAGGGGTAGCTCTGGCTCCTGCCAGGAACATGGGGTCCGTGTTGAGGAACCCCCACCAGGCTGTGCTTCTGCCCTTCATGCCCACACCAGACTCCAAGACACAGGGCAATGCCTGGGTGGCTGCACCCCCTCCCCAGCTAGGCTCTCCAAGTTTGGGGTCCTTTGCCTCCAGCCCCAGCCTGCCTGAGCCCTGCCTGCGCCCCAGCCCAGGAGAGCAGAGCCCAGGCCAGCTCCCTCTTACTTGGGCTCTGGCTGGACCTCGGCCGGGTTTCCAGCTCCGGTTCCTGGGAGCCTCCTTACTCCCTCAGCTGCGACGCTTGCGCCCGCCCGTCACCTGCCCAGGCTCTGCTGCCAGAGGAGCTGGCCTGGCCTGGCTCCGACCGGCGGGGGGTTGGGGGGGCCTGACAGGGAAGGGTAGAGCCAACCACAACGTCAGGCAAATGAAATCAGCTGGCAGGGGTGGGGGGAAGAGGACAGGGAGGGAGAGAGGTGTGTGGCTTCCAGAGACTTGGGCCCAGCCTGGAGGAGGGGTGGGGGCGGGATGTGGGGCCGTAGAGAGGAGCAGCCCCCACCACAAGCCCTGAGAGGGGAGGGGGGTGAAGGGGCGCTTCCCTGGTCAGTCTCTGCAGGCAGAGATAAGAGCATCAGGCCCCATGGGATTAGAGCAAAGCTGTGAGTAGATTAAGGGTTGGGGTTTGGGAGGGGTGCAAAGGAGCAGAAGCAACTACAGCTCCAGTGGCCACCCCGGTCCGGGCCCCCATCTGTGGTGATAATCTCAGCAGTCAGGGCCACTTAGCAAGCAGGCCAGAAGGTGGGATATAAGGGTGATAGATGGCCCCGTTGTCAGTACCTCAAACTGTGCTCCTTAGCTCAGGGTGGTGGGGAAGAGGGTTTGGTGAGTATGGGAGGGTACAGGCAGGAGCTGAGATTAGAAAGGACTGATCTGGATAATCCTTCTTCTCGACAAACCCCAACCAGCTGCCTCTGGGTCTGATCCTGTGGGGGGAGAAAGGTACAGGGGACCCACAGAGAACGATGGACAGGTCTGCCCGTTGTGGGTGGGCAAGGGAAGCCCCGCACCCTGCTGCCAGGCTGCGGCCTCGCCCCCTCCTTGCCCTCTTGCAGCTGTGAAAGCAGGAGTCAGAGAGAAAGCAGGCGGCCCTAAGTCTCAGCAAAAGCTCCGAGAGGGAAGACAGGGCTTAGACTTGGAGGCCTAAGGAGCAGCTGCCAGGGGCTTGGGTCATTTGCATGAGGGGAGCAGGTGGCTGAGATTTCCCTGACAAATCACAGGCTCCAGGGGCCCCGCCTCTGGGAGGCCCAAAGACACCTGTCTCCTCCCAGGCCAGCCAGAGCCACCCCCACCTCCAGCTATCACGGAATCTGTGATACACTCGACTGGCCCCTGGCTGAGGGATCTTCATGACCTTTATTGCACAGAGTGGGAGAGAGCAGCAGGGTTATGCCCGCAACCCCACCATCCTCTTCATGTAAAGCATCAGCCTCCTCCCCTGCCATTTCCGTTCAGGGAGACACAGTGTTCCCCATCTGTCCGGGGCTGCAGGTCCGGCAGCTGGGCCCAGTCCCGGCTCCCCAGCCCTGGTGAGCTCCAGGCTACCCTGTGCATTGTCTTCTGAGTCCAGGCCCTTGTGGGTCCCCAAGATGGTGGGGGTGCAGGGACAGAGAGCTTGCTGTTCTGCTCCTGATGTCACGCAGGGGCTTTCTGTGGGTCCTGGCATCAAGATGGCCTTGCACAAGTCAAGTGGCCCCATCCTCAAGGAGCTGGCTCAGCCACTCACAGCTCCTCCCGAACCCGAGGTGCCTTTCCAGCCTTGTCTTGGACCCTCTGGTGCCTGCGGCTAGGGGGCTCTGGGGAAGGGTCTTTGCTGGGCATTTCTTCCTCTTCCTCCTCCTCCTCCTCTGACTCCTGCAGCAGTTCTTTGGCTTCTATCCACTCCTGGGGTTGGGGAGGAGAATGTGGCCAGTTCCCTGCACCCACCTTCCCTGGGCCAGCTCAGCCCCTGCCCCTCACCGACTGTATGAGCCTTCTCAGGGGTGCCTGCCCACCCTTCATGCACCAGGAGAACCACATCCCTTCCTACCCCACTCCTTACCTGCTCCCTGTGCTCAGGTGCCCATGTGTGCCACAGCGCCAGGGCACAGCGCCGTCCCCGAGTCACGGCCCACACCCCATGGGGATTCTCCCCACCGGAGCTGAAGGCTACAAGGCGCCCACAGCGAGGACGCACCCGAGCCTGGGGGGATGAGGGCAGGTTCAGCTCCAGGGACCGGCTCTCTCAGAGAACTTGGCCCTCACTCCCTAGAGCAGGATGGGGACAGGGCCACAGAGAGGGTCAGCCCTCTCGCTATCACTTCCCACTCCTTAATTCAGGGACGAGCTTGGGGCGAATGGGAAATCAGCTTCAACTTGCAGAGCAAAAATGCCAGATTAAGGCAAGAGGAGTTGGAAACCAAAGGAAAAAGGGGTCTCCACGGAGGGTCTCCTGTTGGTTCCTGACCCCCGGTACCCTGATTTTTCCAACTCAGCCCTTTGAACCCAGGGTGTGAAGCAATCTGGGGGCGGGCATGCAGTACTAGACTCTGTGTAGAAGGGGATATGGATATTGGAGCCATTTTCACACCCCACACCCAGATGAAAAATCACTGCCCCTCTCCTCCTACCCAATCCTAGCCCCTGGCATCTAGAAATTTCCCACTTAACAGTCATTAATTGCTTATTATTACCAGGCACTGCCTCATTCTTTTAGGTACATTACCTAAATTACTTCCTACAATGACCCTTTAAAATAGGTACTATTGCCCAGGCGAGGTGGCTCACGCCTGTAATCCCAGCACTTTGGGAGGCTGAGGCGGGCAGATCACGAGGTCAGGAGATCGAAACCATCCTGGCTAACACGGTGAAACCCCGTCTCTGCTAAAAATACAAAAAATTAGCCAGGCGTGGTGGCAGACGCCTGTAGTCCCAGCTACTTGGGAGGATGAGGCAGGAGAACGGCATGAACCCGGGAGGCGGAGCTTGCAGTGAGCCAAGATCGCGCCACTGCACTCCAGCCTGGGTGACAGAGCGAGACTCCGTCTCAAAAAAAAAAAAAAAAAAGAAAAATAGGTGCTATTATTATCACCTCAATTTAGGAAACTAAACCTCAGAAAGGTTAAGAATGTGAGCCCCAGTCGAGGTGGCCCTGGTATCTGTGCACCAGCCACTGTGCTCATCTCACTGCAAAGAGGAAGGACTATTTCAAGTTCCCCAAATCCCTAGAATAGGGCATGGAGTCCTGGAGGCACCTGCAAGCTGTGCTTCATTCACCCTTCTTTAGGAGGTGAGACGAATAGTGATGGCAGGGTTGGGGGGCCCACCTGCAGACCTAGCTATGGAGGAAGCAGCGGGAGGGCTGGGGAGGCAGGGAAGTGAAAGGGTTAAAAGCACTGGCCATTTCCCTGCATTTGCCTCTGGAACCTTCTGTTTTGAATCCTGACCCCACAGCTGGGCCCTCTGTCACACCGTCACACCCCCCACTCCACGCACCGTGACAGTGAAGGCGTTGGGCTCCGTGAAGAACAGGTCCCCACCCTGGAAGTCATCGTTGAGGTAGAGGAGTCCACTGCGGAGGGAAAAAGGCAAGACGCAGTGAGACCCCAACCCAGGCCCAGGCCAGCAGTGGGATGACCTTTGTCTGCCCACCTGCCTGACCCCTAGAGGGGCTGCCCACCTGTAGTCCCGATAGGTGTAGGCGGGGGGCTCCCGCCAGCACTCTCCTGTGTCGGGGTCCAGGACACAATTGTCTGCGTGCACTGGGTGACTCAGGTCCATGCGCTGCTCTTGCTCTCCTAGGACACAAAGGGGTCTGGGGCTACCTCTGTGCCCCTGTGCCCATCTGCCACCCTGTGGGCTCATGCCATGCACATCCACCCTGGGGCTCTTGGGGGCAGTGTCCTGGGGGCAGGGCCTGAGCTTGGAGAAGAGCAGTGGGGGTCCCTGTCATACCTTCTATGGCGCTGCGGCACACCAGGTGGGTGAAGGACAGATGCAGGGGCCGTTCCGGGGAGAAGTAGGCCTGGGTCAAGGTCCGCACCCGCTCGCTCACCTCCAGAAGCAGCTTAGCCCCCTGACTGCCCACTGTCCCAGCCCGGGCCAGCTGCAGGCAGCGAAAGGCAGCACAGAAATGGAGGAAGGCAATGGGAAGGTGGTCTCAGCCCTAGCTCCTGCCCATCTCTGCTGCTCTCCACCCGGAGGTTTGGAGTCTCTCAGCATGCAGCTCTGTCCATCAGCCCAAACTGCTCCTTCTGTCTTTCCATGACAACAACCCCGGCCCCAGCTCTCAGAACATCCCTTTTCTCCATGCTGGGTCCTATCAGGTAGTCTCGGTCCCAAGAAAGCTCCTTCACAAAAGCCCAGGCCCTGGGGCCCGGCTTCCTGCACAGCCTCTCCTCCAGGTCTGGGCATCAGACGGATCCAGGTACCTCCTGTGCTCACCTGTGCAGCCTTAAGCACTGTGAGCCCCTCGAAGCGTTCATGGGGGGTGTGAGGGGAGCGGCGACCACGATAGCCAGACCTGGCTCCAGCCCCAGCTGCATCCTAAATAGGGAGGAGTTTACCGTGGTGTCACTCCCCCAGCCCCTCACTGTCTGCAGGGCTGCAAGACCCTCCCTCCGGCCCTCCCGCTCTCCAGAAGAAGCTAGATGCTCCCACAGTTCTGTTGCGGCTCCTCTTCCTGAATGCTGCTCCTTCCCAGAGAGTGCCCCCCGCCACGGCTGGCCGACTGTCCCTCTCTGGTACAGGCTGGAATCCTGCTTACCAAGGGGACTGTGGACAGAACTCGGGAGAGCTTCCTACAGCAGTAAGGGGGCCTCTGAGAGGGTAGGGACAGCTGGGAAAGTGGGGCAGAGCTGGGAACTAGGCAGGAAGGGCTTGATCATTAATCCCTGATGAGCCAAGAATAGAGGAGTCTCTCAGGAAACAGGACCCTAACAGGAAGTTCCACAGTTAGGCCAGGTCCCGGCAGGAAGCTGACTGGCGGTAGGGCGACAGCATCAGCGGGCTATCCCTCTCTGACCTCTTCCCACCTGACATTCTCTCAGGGAAACTGTGGACTCCGTGGCTCCCCCACTCCTTGATACTGAGTCACAATTACCCAGCCACCTATGTGACCAGTCTCACTACCTGGAGGTCTCCTAATATTTGGATGTCTACACTGGAATCATTCCCTTTTCTGACACCCATTTTTTTGTCCACTTTTTGAATCTGTTTAAGCACCACTATCTAGTTACCCCTGCATACAAATCTCACTTCTGAGAGACACCGAGTCACCCAAGCCATCTAACCTGGGTTTTTTGTTTTTTGCTTTTGAGACCGGGTCTTGCTCTATCACCCAGGCTGGGGTGCAGTGGCGCGATCATAGCTCACTGCAATCTCCACCTCCCAGGCTCCAGAGATCCTTCCAAGTAGGTGGGAGAATATAGGTGCATAGGCCCAGCTAATTTTTTGTATTTTTTGTAGAGACGGGGTTTTACCACAATGCTCAGGCTGGTCTGGAACTCCTGAGCTCAAGCCATCCACCCGCCTTAGCCTCCTGAAGTGCTGGGATTACAGGTGTGAGCCACCTCGCCAGCCAACAGTGGCACTTGTCAATTAGTCCGTTCTCGCGGTCTTTTCTCCTGCTGCATTCTACGCACTGCCACTAGAGGGATCTACCACTTCTACAGGTTACTCCAGACCCTGCACTTGGAGGTTCTACAGGAATGCAAAAGTCAACTGCTCCTAAAATCCTTCAGTAGCTGTCTACCATACACAGATAAAGTCCAAACTCCTTGGGAGGCCACAGAAGACCCTCACTGTCCCTGGGCCTTCATGTCTGGGCTCTCTCCCTCTTCCCCTATACTGCCTCTTGGTAACATACATCCTGATGATTCTATGTTCTTAATTAATTAATTTTTTTAAAAAAATTTATTTTTCGAGATGGAGTTTTGCTCTTGTTGACCAGGCTGGAGTGCAATGGCGGGATCTCGGCTCACTGCAACCTCTGCCTCCTGGGTTCAAGTGATTCTCCTGCCTCAGCCTCCCCAGTAGTTGGGATTATAGGCACCTGCCACCATGCCCACTAATTTTTTTTGTATTTTTAGTAGAGACCGGGTTTCACCATGCTGGCCAAGTTGGTCTTGAACTTCTGACCTCAAGTGATCCACCTGCCTTGACCTCCCAAAGTGCTGGGATTACAGGCATGAGCCACCACACCCAGCCAGTGATGATTCTATGTTCTAAGAGCTTTACCACGTGCTAACTCATTTAATCCTCACAACACTATGACAAAAACACTATTATTATCCCCATTTTATAGATGAGCAAACTAGGTTCAGAGATATTAAAATAAATTGCCCAAGATCACACAGGTAATGACTATTGGAGCTGGCCCTGCTCTCACCCCTGTGCTTGACTGCAGTTCCCAGAATGCACCTTGCTCTTGTCCCTCTTAGACTGATTCCACGCCCCCATCACCTGGTTAACTTATCCTTAAGACTGAGCTCAAACACCACCTCTCCAGCAAGCCTTCTGTAACTGCGCATTTCAGCACTTCTATCTGGATGAGTACATTTTTTTTTTCTTTTGAGACAGAGTTTCGCTCTTGCTGCCCAGGCTGGAGTGCAATGGCACAATAACAGCTCACCACAACCTCCACCTCTCAGGTTCAAACGCTTCTCCTGCCTCAGCCTCCCAAGTAGCTGGGATTACAGGCATGTGCCACTATGCCTGGCTAATTTTTTTGTATTTTTAGTAGAGACGGGGTTTCTCCGTATTGGTCAGGCTGGTCTCGAACTCCCGGCCTCAGGTGATCCACCCGCCTCAGCCTCCCAAAGTGCTGGGATTATAGGCATGAGCCACCGCACCCAGCCCAAGTACATACTTCTTTTACCAAACTTACCACCTGCTTATATTATGTATTTCCTTGTCTGTTTCCACCTCTACACTGGAGCTCCCAAAGGGCGGAGTCTATAATCATCTTCCTCTCCCTAGAACCTAGCAGTTTCTGGGGTACAGCAGCTACTCAATGAGTATGTTACTGAATGAGCACTAACCTGAGATAAGGGTTGAAGCTTCATAAATGGTAGCCTCAACCTGGTGAGTATGAGTCATTCAGCCCAAACTAGAAGGAGGGAAAGAAAGGCCTGCGTGTCTGCTGAGCCATCAGTCAAGCCAGTAACTAAACTCTTGGCTAACCAAGCAATCCTTACCTGCACACTCATCCATTTTTATGCCTTTGTGGTTTTTGTTTTGTTCTTCCTATCAATTTCTAGCAAAATTCGTAAAATTTGTAAAGAACATCCACCTGTGTCAGCTAAATTAAGACACGAAGGAACTTATCCGCAGCTGAGAGGCAGTGGTAAGCACAGTCCCGGTTGGATAATCAGGACAGGCAGAACGAGGGGGGCAGGCCAAGAGCAAGGGAACAGGCAGCTGTACCCAAGGGTCTTGAACGAACTGATGAACTTGCAGGTCTTCCTACCTTAGCCAGCTGCAGCAGCACCCCACACTCGGCTGGGGTGAGCAGCCCATCCAACACCGCCCGCTCCGACCCATTCAGCTGCCTGGAATCCTGGGTCAAGGTCACACCCTCCAGGAGAAGGACATCTGCCAGGGAAAAGACAGAGCAGAGGTGGCTGAGCAACCCCTAAGGGCAGGCAGAGCAGTAGCTGGCAGCCCCCAGACCCTCCAGGCTCCTGTCTCCTCCCTCCCAGGAACTCACCCTTCCAGTAGGTCAAGGGCTTTGGCTTCGGGGGCTCATGGTCCCAAGGCCTCTTCTCTTGATCCTCTCTCAGGGGTGAGAGATGTGCTCAGTGGGTGCACAGGACAGTCCAGACCCAGCCTCCCAGCTCAGGCCGAGTGCCTCCCACCACAGGGCATCTCCTACCTGAGCTTTTCTCTAAGTGCCTCAGGGATGAGAGCTGCAGGGGTCCAGGGGTCCTGTGACAGTCCAGAAAAGCATCATCATCCACCAAGATCAGACCCTGGGATCCCTGACATTAGAGCTGAAATATCTCGTTAAGGTCCTCCTGTTTCCAGAGAGGGAGACGGAGGTAGGAAGAGCCTGAGAATCAATGTCAGGCGCCCTGGGCAGTGGACCAAACTCTGTAACAAGTACCACTATAACTCCTATAGCACTTACTATCTATCGGCTGGGGGCTATTCTAAGAGCTTCATTCATGGAAATTGAATTTCTCCTTTAAAGTTCACAATAGTCTCATGAAACAGACAATATTAAAGTGCTCATTTTGTCATTGAGAGCCCTGAAATATGGAGAAGTAAAGTAACATGCTCAAGATCACACAGCTAGAAGTGACAGAGTTACTTTTTTGTTTGGTGGTTTTTTTTTTTTTTTTTTTGAGACAGAGTCTCACACTGTCGCCCAGGCTGGAGTGCTATGGTGCGATCTCGGCTCACTGCAACCTCTGCCTCCCGGGTTCAAGTGATTCTCTTGCCTCAGTCTCCCAAGAAGCTGGGATCATAGGCACCCGCCACCACGCCTGGCTAATTTTTTGTATTTTCAGTAGAGACAGAGTTTCACTATGTTGGCCAGGCTGATCTTGAATTCCTGACCAAGGCCCACTTCAGCCTCCCAAAGCAGAGTCAGGTTTTAAACTAGCCTCAGGCCAGGTGCAGTGGCTCACGCCTGTAATCCCAATACTTTGAGGGGCCGAGGCAGGTGGATCACCTGAAGTCAGGAATTCAAGACTAGCCTGGCCGACATGGTGAAACCCCGTCTCTACTAAAAATACAAAAATTAGCCAGGGAAGGTGGTGGGCACCTGTAATCCCAGCTACTCGGGAGGCTGAGGCAGAAGAATCACTTGAACCTGGGAGGTGGAGGTTGCAGTGAGCCAAGATCGCACCATTGCCCTCCAGCCTGGGTGACAGAGCGAGACTCTGTCTCCAAAAATTAAAATTAAAATTAAAAAATTAGCTTCAGAGTTCTCACTTTTAACCAGTGGTTCTCAAGCAGGATACTTCTGCCCCCCAGGGGTCAATTAAGCAAAGTCTGGAAACATCATTGATTGTCATGACTCAGGGGCTGTCAATGTGCTATTGATCTCTACTGGGTAGAGACCAGGGAAGCTGTTGAATACCCTCCAAGGCATAGGACAGGCCCTGCCCTCTGCCCCAACAAAGCATTATCCAAAATGTCAGATCCAAAATATCAGTAGTGCCAGGAAGGCTGAGAACACCTGCTTTATGCCCTAGTCCTAGCCACAGATAACCTCTGCCCCGCAGTTTCCTCTCATAACTACAAGAAGAGAAATAAAAGCAGCAGTAACAGAGCTTTCTATGTTGTTATCAAATGATGTGGTTTCAACAACCCTGTGACAACCCTGTGAAATAGATGTGATTATTCCAACTTACAGGTAAGGAAGTTGAGGCAGAGGCAAGTTGAAGTTCAGAGACGTTTGGGGCAGAGGAGGACTGACACTTAGGCCTGTGTGACCCCAAAGCTGCCCTAACGACAGGCACACTGTCTCTGTCCCTGTAAAACTGGGATGGCAGACACTTCTCCAAGCCTCATGGTGGAAAAGTGGAAAACTCTGTTGCAAACCAAAGTGCCATCCCTCCTGGGAGTGCGGAGGGGTGGGATGGGACAGAAGCAGAATGACTCACAGGATCCTTGAAGCTGGTCCCCAGGTGCTCCATGGCATAGTAGAGCTGCCTCTTCTCCCCCAGGGATCGGAGGATGAAGCGTTGGATGTCCTGAGGGTGAGATGATGAGCAGTGAAGCGGGGCTGAAGGAGGGCAGGGAAACCCAGGCTCTAGGGCACTGCCTGGGTGCTCCATGCTCCCTGAACCTGGCACCATGCCCCCGGTTCCTCCGTTCAACGTTCCCCCTCAGCAGCTTCAGAGCGTCTGGGCTCAAACTGGAAAGGGTGTAGGGGGTGGGAGTGTGTGTGAGTGTGTGGGGGTGTGTGTGCATGAGCTCGGGGGCTGGTGGCAGGCAGGAGTGAGGTAAAGGCAAGAGAGATGGGACTGAGGGCTGGAATCGGAACTCCAGGCTGCCGTGGGGAGCAGGGAGTGGAGATGGAAGTCGGATGCTGGACTTGGAGTCCTCTGGGTGACTAGAATGCCTGGCTAAGAGGTCAGCAGGGGGTGGGGGTCCAGGTTACTTCTCAGGTCTATTTGTTTGATTTGGGGCTACCTCCCAGGTACGTGTGGAGAGGGGGTTACCTCTCTGGGTCCGAGGCCAGGTCTCGGCTCTCCCAGCTGGGCCTGGTACTGGTTCAGAGCCCTCTTGGCAGCCTCATCATCCGGGTAGAAGAGCAGGACACTCAGGACATTTTCTATAGCCTGGGACAGATTGCCCACTGGAGAGGGAGTGACAAGGTCAGGGGTCAGGGGATAAAGACTTAGAGCACATTGATCCTTGGGGCAGAGGCAGTGCTGGAGAAGGTGGTCTCCAGAGGCCAGCCGGCCAACTCCAAAAGCCCCCCTCCCACTGGCAGACAAGTTCAACTGCCGGTTCTTTCAAACGCTGGTGCAAACATACCTTAGCTGGAGATTTCAAAGAAGAGCAAGAGGGAGGAAAATAAAGGAAGGTGAGAAGCAGCAAGGCAGAAGGAAGCCCATCTCCTGAGCTTGTCACAGGCGCCAAAGGAGAGCAAATTAGAGTCCTTGTGAAGTGATGGTTCCCATGGAGCCCTGACAGTGAAACTACAAATCCAGAGACAGATGGGAGGGATAGAGAGATGGAGCTCAGGATAGCAGCAGAGGCAAATCTTCACTCCGCGTTTCCACCCTTCCCAAACTGACCCTGAGCATGGGCCTCATGTAGCCGCCTCAGCTGGCTGGGAAGGAAGTCTGGGACAGGGAAGCTGCGACCAGGGCGTGTGGCTGTTTCCCCTACACAGCGTTGCCGGCACTGCAGGACCTGAATCCAGTGTCCTGCAGAGGAGACCCATGAGCCATTCAGCTTGTTCATGCCCCTCCCTGGGCACCGACCCACCCCCCACACACACTCCCAGCCCCGTACTTGCAATGGCCTCATAGAGGCCCCCCTGGCTCCCAGCCTCATCCTCCTCTTCTTCAGCCCCCTCCTGCTCCTCAGGCCCCTGGCAGTCAGCACGGCAGCTCTCCATCTGGGCCAGGCTCCCCTGCAGGGCCTCCTCTAGCCTGGGCAGTGCCAGTCCTGCCTCCTGGCGCTCCAGTAGCTCCAGGCCGGTGTCATAGGCTGCCTGTTGGGGAAGGGAGCAGTCACCTGAGATCCAGGGGGTTGCCAAACTGGGAGGTAGAGAGGAGAGCGGTGTTGGTCTCATTTGGGGCAAGGACTCCATGTCCCTCTTCACCATGGAGAAGAATAAGGATGGGCCTCAGAATCATAATGTTGGAACATCAGACTTCCGCGATCATCCAGGAAGGAAACGAAGTCCTAGAGAAGGACTCCCCACCAGGGTCACTGAGGATCATTACCCCATCTCCGCACGCTGAAGCAGCACAATGCAGCAGTTTAGTGAGGCCTGTGTATCCAGCCAGGAAAAGGCTGGGGGCAAGACAGGGGTGGTGCTGGGGGTCTCACCCAGTGTGGCGGCGTCTCCAGGTCCCGGAAGCTCTGGGGCTGAACTCCCGACATTCGTCTGTACTTAGCCATGTCCTCTCGCATCTGCAGGTGCATAGGGTTTGCTACAAAGAAGGTGTGTGCTGCGGCGGCTGCCAGATCCAGCTTCTTCAACTGAGGAGGCGGAGGGAGGAGGGCATCAGAGCCCTGGGATGGAGGTCACACCTCTGCTCCCTGGTCGGCCTCCCCACCCTACCCCAGACACACACTCTGGGTGCCCAAGAGCCTCATGGAAGACTGGCCAATAAGAACCGCCCCACCGCCCAAATTGCAGACCCCCTAGAAGCCAGAACATTGGGACTCTCAGAAGGCTGACACCGAAGGAAAGGGGGTCTAAAGACGTAGGAGTTGGGTGGGACCTGGGCCTCAGGACTTCAGGCCCTCAATTTGGGAGACCAGGTGGAAGTGATGGGCTTAAGTGAGGTGGGGAAGCGGGGGAGACCTCAGCGACCAGCAAAACCCGCAGGTCTCTAGGACCCTGAGCTGAGGTGAGTGCAACCGGCGCCCCGCTTCCCCAGCCACGTAGGCAACTGCTGCGGTACCGGCGGCTGCGGCGTGCTGTCCCCTCCCTGCCCGCAGAGGTCTGGCCTCGGAGGCCTCCAACCTTGCCTCCGTCTGCTCCTTCCTTTCCGAAGCTACCTCCTGCCCCAAGCGAAGGTTCACACTCACCACCACCCCCGACACACACACACCCACGCACACTTCCCGTCCGACAGCCGGTTTCGCCCCCACCGCCTCCGCTTCATTCCTAGGAAGAGGCGGCCCTGTCCCTCCATCTTCGATCTGCTCCCGACCCGCCTCACGACCTCCCCGCCCCATTCCCACTCTGCTCGCACTCCCCCTCGGCTGCTCTTCCGCGATCTCAACAGGTCCTCGCGGTCGCTTAGCCAGCTCCAAAGCAGAGGCCGGCGGTACGCCCCCCAGCCCCGTCCGGGGTCCGGGCAACAGCATTGCGCCTACTACTGGGCATCGTAAAGTAGGACAGCGTCGTGGTGAGGGCTGGGACCCTCGGAGCTGCCCGGCCCGCTCCCCACCTGGTAATAGGCCCTCTGCAGGTAGTTGTAGGGCTCCCGACGGCGGAAGGCGTCCCGGAGCGTGCTCCCCACGCGAAGCCGCGCCGCGCCCCCAGGGCCCAGCCTCCGTGCTGCGCACTGGGTCAGGCAGTCTGCGCGGCGGAGCGCTGCACGGAGGAGCTGTCGCTCCCAGGACCCCTGCGTGGGTCCCGGCCCGGAGTCGGGCTCCGGGGCCCCGAGAAGCACGGCGGGGAGCGCGGCGCCCGGCTCGGCCGCGCAGCTCGCCCCGCAATCCAGCCGCACCCGGCCCAGCGCCGCCTGGCTCCGCAGCGCCTCCCGCAGCAGCGCCACGGCCGGCGCCCAAGCCCCGGCCGCGTAGGCGCGCAGCCCGTCCGCGTAGAGCAAGTCGGGAGCCTGCGGGGGCGCTCCCGGGGACAGCTGGGCCAGGCCGGGGGGCTCAGGGGACCCCGGGGGAGGCAGCAGCAGCAGTAACAGCAGCGGCCGGAGGAGCCGGAGCATGATGTCGGAGCCGCCGGCCGCCGAGGGGAAATGCGGGAGCCGAGAGGGAGGGAGAGGAAAGGGGGGAAGGGGGAGGGAGGGGAAGGAAGGAGAGGTGGAGAGGCGGAGGGAGAGGGAGAAGGAATGAGGGAGGCCGAGAGAGAGAGATGGGGCTGAGACCCGATGGTGGGAGAGGCCCATGTGAAAGATGGAGAAAGAAGAATGCCGAGTGGAGAAAGCTGATCTAGTGTGGAACGAGAGGGAGAAACTGGGAGGAAGGGGGCAAAAGGCGGGAACTGGAGCAGGCCTGGGCATCCATGGAGGACCAGCGGTGACTTCAGCCCCTGAGGTCTGGAGGTAACTGCTGGGGCAGTGTTCCCTCCACACACACGCTTCTGGGTCCAGAAAAAGGACTGTGGACGCGGACCCCCGCTCCTCCCCCTCCCCCCTCCCCACACACACTCACCCACCCTTACACTCCTTTGGAGAAAGAGCTTTAAAATGCAGCAGGGAGGAGGTGTCCAGGCCCGGGACACTACGTCAGCCCCAAACCCTTTTCTGCCCATAGAGTGAGCCCCTGGATGGATTTGGGGTTAGAAGGAGAGTTGGGCACTGGGACTGGAGCCACGCTCTAAAATCACCTCAACAAATCTGAACAGAGATCCTTCACACCCCAAACCAACAAAGACATGTGTGTCCTCAAGCCCTGCCCCCAGCAGGATGTGCTCCTCCCAGCCTTCCCTGTGCGAGGCTGCCTGGTGGAGCGTGTGATCTTTTCTCCATGTGTCCTTCTGTGCCTCTGTCTGCTGCCCCTGCTCTGTCGTGTCCTCTGTGAGCCTCTCCACCCTCCAAGCCCCTTTCCATCGCAGTACACTGGACGCTGAGGTTTCCATGGCAACATTTCAGACTTTAATACATATTGCTAGGGGTGATGGAAGGTGAGTAGGGCATCTGGTCACTTGGATGGGAGAGAGCAGGGCCTTCTGAGCCCCAAATCTAGCGCCCATCTCCCCAGAGTCTGGAGGCAGCTGCCCTACTCTCAGGGCCAGAATGAGGTGTTACTCACTCAGGCTTCCTCCTCTGAGTTCAGCAGGCCTGCTTGGGCTCACAGGGTCAGCTGGGGAAAGATAGGGTTGCCTGGGCCCCAGGATCCTCCCCAAGCCCTTGCACTTTCTTCGGCCCCCGTCAGGGAGCAGCGTCTCCCTGCACTTAGTCCCAAAGGAAGTCCAACGGCTCTGCTCTCAGGGGACCCAAGGGAGAGTCGGCGGGGTGAGAGGCCCAGTGGCCGGGGCCGACGAGGAGAGTGCCCTGGTGAGGCAGTCGGAGAAGGCAGAGGTGTCTCATCGATGAAGGTGGTGATCTCCTCCCGGAAGAAGCCAGGGCCCCGTGGGGGTCCCCCACCTGACCCCAGAACCCCACTCTCCAAGAATTGGCGAAGGCTGGCCAGCCCCCCACCACCTTCAGCCTCCTCCTCGTCCGCCTCATCCTCCAACCTGTGTCTTTGTCCCAGGTACTCAGGAGGACCCCCGAGGGCCCGGCTTTGGGCTGGGAGGACCCGGATGTCATCAGAGGATGACCACTTGTGCAGGAAGGAGCCTGGTTCCCGAGGGGTAGAGAAGATGTTTGTCTCATCATGGGACAGACGCCGGGATAGGGGGACCTGGGAAGAGGAGCGGGTAAGACCTGAAGGTGCTGCAGGGACAGAGGCAGAGGAACCAAGTGGGGACTCCAGAAGATGGTGCCACCTTCTTAACCTTCTTCAAAACGTTTGCTCCGGTGGGCAAACCTGGCCCCACAAGATCTGAAGGGATGCCTCTCTTACTATAGTTTTCTTTCACCCAACTTTATGGTGCCCTGAAAGCCAGGGATAGGGAAGAGGGGATTGGGGTGCATAACAGACACTGGAGAAAAGTGATGAGGGGCACCAAGGGTAGGAGGTGTATCCCCCAGTTCCATACCTGTAAGTAGTGGACTCTCTCAAGAGGAGGGAAGAGCATGTGCCTTCCAGGCAGCAGCTTCACCTGGGCGGGGTCCCGGCTCCCTGGTCCTGTAGCTCCATTGGCATCAAAGCGAACTTTGCAAACTCGGCCCTCTGCATAGTCATCACAGCCCCCATCTAGGAGAGAAAATGGGCAGAGCAGTTACAGGCAGGGAATGCCTACCACCCCCGACCACTGCCTTGATAAGCTCCCAGAGACCCCTTTAGTTCCCATTAGCCTGTATGTGTCAAGAGGACAGTGAGAGTAGCTAGCATTTGCTGTGTTCAGTGCTAAATCCTGAGTGGAGTGCTTCATACATATAGATGAAGTTATTGAAACAATTACATGCCCTCCCCCAAGAGCCATCCCTATGGCTGGGGGCCTCTCTCAGGAAGCTCAGGTTCCCCATAGTGCCAGAGCTGGGTAGTGTGGACTTCTGGAGGGGAGCCTAGGCCCGGCGAAGGGAGCCCTGAGTGCTGCAGGAAGCAGTAAGTGGACAGCAGGGTGCCTGCTTAGGGAAAGGGGAGCCCAGGGTGGTGCAGGTTCTGTCCAGTAGGGGGCACTCCAGGGCAGCCCATCCTCTGACTGAGAAGGAACGGCAGGAAAGGGAATAGATAGACGTCCAGGAAAGCCAAAGCCCAGCCCCTCTTCTGACCGTCATCTCCATCCTCCTCAGACATGATGGCCACGCATTGCTCCCACACTGTGCGCACGTCGGCGCGGTAGCGCTCGCAGGACCAGATGAAGGAGGGCAGCAGCAGCGTCTGTGCCATGGAGCACCACAGCACAGCCAGCACCATCCAGGGGGGGGCCGAGTCCGACTTGAGAGAGAAAAAGCTCACCACCTGGGGAAGGGTGGGAGTGGGCTGGGTCAGGGCCAGAGCTGAGGAGCCCACCTGAACCCCATATCCTAGTGCAGCTGGTGGGCAAGACGTCAGAAGTAATGCCTGATCCCTGTGATCCAACAGAGGTGAAGCCGGAGGTGGAGATGGAGTGAACAGAGGGAAGGAACTGACTCAGAGGAAGGTAGGGGAGAGTGCTGGAGGCAAAGCCCTGCGGTCAGGAGGGAGAGGAACAGAGGTGGACCAGGAAGCGTAGAGACAGAGAGGAACCCAGGAACAGTGACTAGATGGGGTGGTGGGGTGAGCCCTGTGGGGTTTCCACCCAAGACTGCTCAGAGACCATGTGGCATCCAGAGGGAAGGAGGGAATGGAGAGTGGAGCCCAGCAGCTGGATGAGAGGTCTGCGGCTGAACTGTGGAGCTGCAGGATGGATGACGGAGCTGGAGGACAGGTAGTGGAACTGAAGGACGGTGATGGAGCTGAGGAGTGGGAACTGAAGCAGATGCTGGAGCTGGGGTAGACAGGGTAGTGGGAACTAAAAGTCAGATGATCAAGATGGGGGCCACAAATGGAGTGGGGGATGGACAGAGGAGAGGAAGATGGATGATGGAACTAGAGGAGAGATGACGGAGCTGCTGTATGGCTGATGAAGTTGGAGGTCAGGTGATGATGCTGGGGCCTGGATATTGGGGAGAACAGGTGGGGAGGACCCCGATCTCACCAAGATGGGCACCCCTGTGAGTGAGTCATAGAGAAAGACGATGGCGCTGACCAAGTTGGTGACCTGCAGGGATGTCTTGGCAGACTCTGAGCCATCCAGCGAGGACCGCCGCTTCCCTCGGGCATCCTCCACCACAATGGCTGGCACCTCAAAAGCTGGCCGGGTACCCAAGCCCCCTGGCCCACCCGCTTTGGTCCCCCCACCGCCCCCCACTCTCCGGGCCTGCCGAGCCCTCCTGGGCCGGGCCCACAGTGTCTGGTAGAAGGTGATGGCCACACAGACCAGCCCCATGACAATGCCCCCAAGTAGCAAGAGGCTGAAGCAAACACCAAAGCCGAGGCCGATCTTGGAGACTATGAACTGGCAGCCGCGGGCATAGTAGCGCTCGCCGTTGTTGTGCCAGCCAATGGAGGGCAGTGTGGAGAGGATGAAGCTGACCATCCAGATGCCCACGACGGCATGCAGCGCCTGCTTCTTGGCGTTGCTGAGGCGGTAGTTGACTGGCCAGCGCACCATCCACATGCGATGGTAGGAGAGCGAGGCGACCGTGAAGCAGGTGGCCAGGGCCAGGGTGTAGTAGGTGGACACGAAGACCTTGCAGATACTCTCGTTCCAGTCATAGTCGGAGGAAGCCTGACGCCGCAACTGTACCACAGCAAAGGTGGTGAGGGGCACAGCTGCCATGAGTATGTGTGTGCCCGCTAGGAAGCACAGCAGCAGCTCCAGTGGCTTGTGCTTCTGCTGCTTGGCCGAGATGCTGAGGATGATCCAGGCATTGGCCAGCAGCGCCAGGAGCCCACAGGCCAGCCAGGACAATGCATTGGAGTGCAGGGAGGCCTCCTCTGCCCTGGCCCCGCCCCGAGCCATCCTATTCTCAGCCCCCCACCCCCTTGAGCTCCGTGGGGGTGGGGGCTAGGTCTCACCCAGGAGCCCCACTCACAAACATGCCCATGATCCCCACAATCCTCGCCCTGTCAGCAGGCAGGCTGCCCCCAGGCTCACCCCAGTGCTCAGCATTGCATGATCGACCCAGCTGAGGGCAGATGTGGAGGGCAGGGGAGGAGACTGAGGGTCAGCAGAGGCAGTCCTCAGCTTTCATACTGGGCGGGGCCTTCCTTAAGCATCCCTGCAATTGATGGGGCAGGCAAGCTGGCTACTTTCCCAATTGTGAGGCTGGCTGGGGGGTTCTGGTCCCCATGCTGGGACGTCCGGGTCTCTTTTTCCTCTGGTTCTTGACTAGTCAGGAATCTTCTGGATGCCCCAGGGATTTGGGGGTGGGGCTCAGCCCCCTGGACAGGCTGCAAGGGAAAGATGAGATGTGGGAGGGAGAGGGCAAAGGTCTATAACCAGCCTCCTGTGCCCCCTTTCTTTTTTTTTTTTTTTTTTTTTTTTTTTTTTTTTTTTTTTTTTTTGAGACGGAGTCTCACGCTGTTGCCCAGGCTGGAGTGCAGTGGCGCGATCTCGGCTCACTGCAAGCTCCGCCTCCTGGGTTCACGCCATTCTCCTGCCTCAGCCTCTTGAGTAGCTGGGACTACAGGCGCCCGCCACCGCGCCCGGCTAATTTTTTGTATTTTTAGTAGAGACGGGGTTTCACTGTGGTCTCGATCTCCTGACCTTGTGATCCGCCCACCTCGGCCTCCCAAAGTGCTGGGATTACAGGCTTGAGCCACCGCGCCCGGCCCTGTGCCCCCTTTCTTGAAACTATAGGGATAACTGATTACTAGGGCCCTGAGGGTCATTCAGAACATTCCTTTGCCTTAAATCAGACAGCTAAACACCCCGCACAGATGAGAGCCCCGCTCTTCCAGACCTCTAGGGAAGAGGGTATTCCCACCTCCCTGTCTCCTTTAGCCCTTTCTCCTCCCGCTGGAACTCCCGGGTTCCTTCTTAGAACATCCCCTGCTCAGCACTACTCCACCCCTATCTTCAAGTCCCTAAATGTCTCTTCAGAACTACTGATGGGAGACACATGACTGGTTTCCTCTTGAGGGTTCACAGTGAACGGGGATATGGCATTACAGCCTTCCTCCCCTACCTGCCGGTCTCCTGGATGCGGGGGTCTTGGTGCTTAGCCCCTACTTCCCCAAACCTGGATGATCACCCTCCAGCTCCCCAGATCTGGGAAAATGGGAGAAAGGAGTCTGGGACCGAAGGGGGTGCTAGGGAACCTGAAGGCGGGGAAACCGCTGACATCAGAAGCATCCAGAAATGGAAAGAGGGGGAACTAGGGAGAAGGAGGAGAGTTTGAGCAGAAGAGAAAGAGGGGGCAAAGTGGTAGTATCTGAAAATAGCAGGAAAAGCTCAAACCCCCTGGAGAGGAGGCTTTGGAGGGAGGAGGGACTGGAGGAGGGAGGGAGGGAGGGAGCAGTGAATAGGAGGCTGAGAAGAAAAGCCAAATGTTCAATAAGGTGCTGACTCCCGCGGGGAGACCTTGACTCTTCCTCCCTGGCCCAGAGCCTCAGTTTCCCTCTGATGGGAGGAAGGATGGTCCCAGTTTTAGTGCGTGATGCTGAGCTTCAGTGAGCCCTGGGAAGGGGGTAAGGGAATCGGGTGAAACCCTGAACAGAGTGAGGCTGTAAGGAAGCGCATAATGGCTTTAGGGTAAGTGGGGTAAAATGGGGCACAGCAGTGAAAGGGTCTGTTTCCCATGGAAGCAGCTCAGACCCTTGCTTTCCCCAAGAGGTCCTGGTCCACCCCCACCCTTGGCTTCCCTCCGGAGCCCAGTACACCCTAGTTGCCATGACAATGGCCAGCCAGAGGGAGGTGGAGGGACTTGGCCACAAGCAGCCCCCAGTGTCCTCTCCTACAGCCCTGGACCCCTTCCCACCCACCTCTACCCAGGCCCGGCTGGTGGGCTCAGGACGAAAGAGATAGGGAGTCAGAGAGGGAAGGAGGCAGGAAAGATGTGAAGGACAGAGAGAGGGAGGTGAAGGACAGGGAGAGATCAGAGGAAGGTGGGAAGGGGGATCTGGGAGGTTCCCTGGCCGACGGGGTCCCTCGCCCTTTGGGGTGAAGGGGTAAGGTCAGGCGGCTCCTCCCTCCTGTCCCCCTCCAGGTTCTCCAGGGCAGAAACAGCAGGTGGCTGGGAGGAGGGGTGGCCTAGGGGAGAGGAGGCAGCCTGGGGGGGAAAGGGAGGCAACACGGGGGTTGGGGCAGGGGTCGTCTTACCTCTGGCTGCGCCCAGCACTGCCATGGAGACCGCACTCCCGACGCGGCTCTCTCAGGCTCGCGCTGCCTGCCGGCTCCAGCTCACCCGCCCTCCTCCCTCCTTCCCTCTCTCCCTCCCTCCCTTCCCCCGGGCCTCCCTCCTCCCCCTCAGTCCCGGCCTCCCTGGCTCAGCCTGCGGCTCACTCAGTCTCTGCCCCTCTCACTCTCCAGGACCCTCTCTCCCACGGTCATCCTGCCAGTGAGCCCAGGCGAGGGGGACTGCAGGACAGCTTTGTGGGGTGGGGGGCGGGAAACGAGTGTAGGGTGGGGAACTGGACGGTGGTGACTAGGGGAGGAGGGGCAAGGAAGGCGCCGAGAGGGAGGCGGGTGAGGAGGATGGCTGGGAACCGGCTTCATTGGTGAAATGGTTCATGTCCTGCCCCCACCCCTTCCCGTTTTTCAACACGAACACAAGCTCCAAGAGGCAGCTGGTGTTGTTGGGGACTGAGGAGCTAGCTGTTCGGGGAGGAGGAAGCGTGTGTCACTGTGTATATCTGTGTGAGGGCTGGGCCTTGAGTTTGGGAGTGAGGGGGCTTGTGGTGCAAGCTGGGGCTGCTTGTGGAGTTGAGGGTGGGTGTGCACAAGCTAAAAGGATGTGGGCGCATGCATGCACACAGACACACACACACTGCTTCCTCCTCCTGAACACAAACACACGTGTTGGGGATACAATTTGCACACACATGTTACAGTTTCTCACAGTCCTTTTTCTCTGCCACACACATACACCAGGAGAGCTCACGCAACCCTGAGTCTCTCCCCCACGGTATATCACACACGTGTAATTACAGAGTCTCAGCCTCACACACACACAGGCCCACACAGAGCCCTGTGGGTTGTGGAGGTGGATAGCCAGCCTCCACAGAATTTTTCCCTCTCCAGGGAAACTTCATCTCCTTCCTGGGGCACGCCAGGCAACCTCTCCTCTGGGTCCAACCCCAAAGACCAGAAGATTCCTGGTCCCCAGAGAAGGGGTCTCTCTCTCTTTCTCTGTCTCTCTCTCTCTGTCTCTCTCTCTGTCTCTCACAGACACATACACACACACACACGAAGAGCATCTTCTTTTAGTAAGTTTATTGTATTTTTCTTTCAGCTCAGGGGAGCAGGGGTGGAGAGTGGGCACAAATGCAAAGTAAGCAAATGGGGAGCCCCAGCAGCAATAGGGTGGTCTTCCTGGAAGAGGCAGGCTGTAAAGATAGGAGGAGATGAAAGAGGGAAAAGGAGTTGGGACTGAGGGAAGTGGTGAGGAAGGGTAGGAAGAGAGGGGATCCTGAGAGAAATGGGTCAAGAAGAAGATGATTTGTAACCCTGATTTCCCTGTGTCCTGACTGGTCTGGAGGAGGGTAAGGGAGGGTGTGGGGCAGGCGCAGAGCCTGGCACAATCACCTTTGAGGTCCCTTAGAGGGTTCCCTCTCAGGCTAGCTATCCCTTCTCCCAGCAAAACTCACTTCCAGGAGGTTCTGTACAGGGTGAGTGGCTGGTCACTGGGCATTGTCTGCCACAGGGCCTGTGCTCCCAGCCTGCACTCTGATCAGAAGAGCCAAAGGCTTTGTCCTCTGGTAACAGATTCTGCCACCAGCGGGGGATGAAGGAGGAATTTTAGACAGGGAGGCCTTCATCCCTGCTTATAAATTCTCTAAGATGGGCCCTTCCCATGGGTGCTGTGCTCCTGCGAACCCAACAGTACACCCTGAGTACCCACCACTAGCCACTGGTGACAGCCGTGTGGCATTTGTCCCTGCATTCAAGAGGCAGCAGTGGAACTTGGGACAAGGGACCTGGGTTAGTCCCGACTCCAGCACTTGCTAGCTGTATGACCTTGGGTAATCAATCATCTAGCTTTTCTGAGCTCTGATTCTGGTCTGTAAACTGGAGATGATCATCTTAGTTCTGTCACTGCCAGCCTTGTAGGATTTTTGTAAGTCTCAAACAGACAGAGGATGTGAAGCATCCCTTGTGGCTGTGTACATGGGGCTGTGTCCAGTGGGGCTGCCTGTGCAAGGTCAGGATGTGAGTCTGTGGCCCCACCCACATAGGGTGAGACGCAGGCAGCGTGGGGCAGGAGGTGCTGGCTGCCAGAAACCTCTGGATCTGCATCTATCCTTGACTGGCTTGGCTGTGTGATTTTGTGCAAGTTCCTGCCCTCTGTGGTCCCAGGGTCCTGTCCTGTGAAATAACAGTCCCATGTTCCATGCTTCTGGACACCTAGCCTCACCCTCCATGCCAGCCAGGGCTGGCCCTGAACACTCCCCTGGGATCCAAATGAGCAGTGGGGGAGAAGGTCAGAGAGAAATAATGAGAGAAGAGCTAGGGCTTGAAGGAAAAGGAAACGGTGGGGAGAATGGTGTGATTAAGCCTCTGGAAAATAGAGAGCAACACTTAACCAATGAAGCTGGGGCCTAACCCAGGAGAAACAATGGCAAATCGTAGAGGAGGCGAACAGGAGGCCAGAGGCCTAGGATCTGCTACATTCATCTGGTCCGCAGGCCATGAGCCCAACGGGAAACGCGGGGCAGACACCTGGGGAGGCTGCAATTGGGATCTCCCTGGCCTCGTGCCTCAAATGGGGCTACATGTCTTCTGAAACCGGCTGCGGAACAAAGAAGAAGGGGAGCAGGTCTGTCCCCACTGCAACCCCTTTATGTTCTAGCAGCTCCATGGCTTTTCCAGCGCAGTGCTAGCCTCTGGGCAACAGCTGCAGAACTAGTCCAGAAAGGCCCTGGCCTGCTGCTCCTTCAGCTCCACCCTCCCACTTCCGCCTCCTTCTAGCTCCTGGCCATCTTTTCCCACCCCTCTATCCTCTCCACCACACCCCTTTAGCCCCAGTCTCCTCGCCTCCGCTCCCCCGAACTCTCCCTCCTCAACTCCTTCCTCCTGTCCATCCTCCCTTCCTGCCCCCTTTGTCCCCCCTTCCTCCCCCTCCTCTCTCACTCCCTCTCCCCACCCTTTTCCCCTCTCCCAGCCCCTCCTCCCAGATCCTTACTGAGGGCACTGGCAGGTCTTCTTTTCACTGAGGAGTCTCTTGATCTGAGACATCCGCTCTGCTTGACGCTGTCCAGGGACAAGAAAGGGAGTCATGAGGGTTCCAGGCCTCCAGAAGGGAGGTGCCCCTTGGTGGGGGGATTGGGGGAAGCTGGGAGAGGAGAAGCAGTTACATAGCTCAGGCCATCTATCCTGGAATTAACTCTCTGCTCCTTTCTGTCTCTCCCTTGAGTGGCATCTGGGTCAGGGCAGCAGGGGAACTTAGGGGTGGGCAGAGGGAGCTGGCCAAAAGCAGGTCCCATATACGGGATCTCCTGGTATGGGACTCAGGGGTTTGAGAGCCCTGTGGGGACCAGGTGTGGGGTCACTCACCCTTCGATGCCGGCACCTGACACAGAAGAAGATGCCTAGCCCAGTGAAAAGCAGGAGGCCCGCAACGCCCCCCAGCACAATCAGGGCCATTGGCTGCACCGGGGTGGGCCATGTGGGCACAACTGCAAGGGAAAGAAATGTGCTCAGTGCACCACCCTCCTCCACAGGCCAGCGGACTGAGGACTGACCTGCAACCCCGCCTGGCCAGTCTCTGGTTTGATCCTGGGGTTGGGAGAGAGGGGCAGAGTGCTTGGGGACTCTTAAAGGCCGCCAGTGCTGGGGAATCGGTTTTATGTTTGAGAGACCACAGGGCACTCTGCAGAGGTAGAAGCAGTGGTCTAGACCCTGGACTCTGTGTGTGTGTGTGTGAGTGCGTGTGTGTGAATGTGTGTGTGATGTGTGTGAATGTGTGTGTGTATGTGCATGCATGAGTGTGTGCATGTGTGTGAGGATGTGTGCGTGAATGTGTGCATGTGAGTGCATGTGTGTGAATGTGTGCATGCATGTGTGTGTGTGCACGTGTGCATATGAATGTATGTGAGTGTATGAGAGTGTGTGAGTGTGCATGTATGAGAGTGGGTGTGAGTGTGCGTGGGTGAGAGTATGTGTGTGAATGTGTAAGAGTGTGTGTGCATGTGTGTGCATGTGTGAATGTGTATGCATGCGTGAATATGTGTGCATGTGTGTACATGTGAGTGTGTGTGCGTGAGTGTGTATGAGTCTGTGTGAGTACGTGTGTGTGAGTGTACGAGTGTGTGAGAGTATGTGTGTGAGTGCATGTACGTGAGTAGATGTGTGTAAGTGTGTAGGTGTGAGTGTGTGGATGTGTGTAGTGTGTGTATGAGTGTGTGCGAGTGTGTGAGTGATGTGTGTGTGGGTGTGTGAGAGTTTATGTGAGTGCATGTGAGTGCATGTGTGTGTGAGTGCATGTGTGAGTGTGTGTGTATGTGTGTCTGGATTTGGAGAAAAGCCAGGAGCCGGGGAGGAGGGCTTTTGGTCAGGTGGACCCCATTCCTAGGCTGTAGACCTGAGGGAGTCGGAACTTGTAGAACTACAATTGGCAGCCTAGAGCCCAGGACCACAACCCACCTCACCTCATCACTTCTATGCCTCCAGGACACCATCCCCATAACCCCCCAACTCAGGCATTGGGAGGCTGGGACTCTGGGTGGTCTCTGCCAACCACAGGAAGGCCCCGTAGCGCAGGAGGCAGAGGCCATGGAACCTGCGTCCTCACCCTTGATGTTGGATTCTAGCAGGACCTGTCCCGAGTCACTCAGCAGACACTGCCACATCCCCGCCTCAGGGTTCAGCACCCACACCGCCTTCGCCTGCTTCGAGACCGTTGCCCCCTTGTTCTCCAGTTTCAAGCTCAGCGTCAGCTTAGGGGAGGTGGGTCCCCACACTTCACAGGTCAAATTTTCCTGGAACTGAGTGGCTGCAGAGGAATGAGAGGCTGAGATTGAAAGCCTGAGATTCAGTGGAACAATTAAAATGGTACTCTATATGGGAGGCCTTCTTTTAGCCTTTTAGAGCAGATTTTCATGCAGTCGTATGAGGAAAAACAGCGTTTGGGGTCCAGTGGTATTGGATTTGAATCCCAGCTCCGCTGCTTAGCAGCTGAGTGCCTCTGGGCAAGGGACTGAACAACCTGCGGACAGTAGTAAAAGCAGACATACATGTAGTGTCTGGATGGGGCCCGGCCGGTGCTGAGCATTAAGTGTTAGCCATTATTATTTGTGGAGTTGTTATGATGATAAGGAGATAAGGAAGCCAGAAACTCAACTTGGAGCTTGACATTATCATCATTACTATCCTACAGAGAGCAGATTTCATTATCTTTATTAGACAGGTCAGGAAGCAGGCCTGAAGTGGGAGGGGGCTTAGTCAGGGTCACAAAGGGTTGGTCACAGGCAGAACGGGAACCCCGGTTCTTAGCCCAAGTGGTTTGCGGATCTTCAGTGAAGCCAGCCCCACGCCGGCTCATAGATGTCTCAGCTCAAAACCAGCCCCAAACCCAAAGGGCCCTCCCTTACTTCATCCAGGTAACCAGGGCCTAGGCATCCCCTCTTGGGGCCTGGCTTGCCTCAGAGGGAGCCCTGGGCCAGGGCCCTCCACCTCCTTCCCCTGCCTGCCCCTCCCTGGCCTGGCCCCTCACCTCTCATCACCACGAGGTTCACTTCCTGATGCAACTTTCCTGTTTTCGCTTCAAGGGCCAGCGTGAGGTTTCCAGAGCCAGCATACTGAGGCAAGGCCTGGGGCAGGGTGAGGTGGAGCGGGAGCTTCTTGCCCATCTGGAGCTTGGGGTCCTGGGTAACCCGTTTTACAGACACTTCCTTGTTCTTCAGGTCGAAGGTAATCCAAGACTTGGAGGAGGAGGCCCTCTCCGCCTGCCACCACAGCTCGCCACTGCCCGTCAGCTTTTCAAGTGTAAAGGCGAGTGGGAAGGAGAACTCCACCTGTTCCCCCTCTTTCTTATAGACTGTGCTGGAGGCCTTCTGGAAAGCTGGAGGTGGGAAGGGAGAGACCCCGAGTGAGGAGATAGGAAGATGAGACTGCACGAGTGGGGTCGGCCTGCGGGGGCAGCAGGGAGATGGAAGGGGACCCGATGAGAACAGACACCCACCTTGTCATTTCAGATGCTTCAGTTCCTTCCTACCTCTCCAGCCTTCTCTCCCCTCTTCCACCCAGCATTTTCCTATAGCAGACCACCTCTCTCCTCCCAGAAGCCATCACAGAACAGCCCAGCCACAGGGGATCCTTGCTGTCCTCAGGATTCCTGGACCACAGAAGCCATTTGGCCTCCACTCCTTAGAGCCATAACTCATCACCCTTCACAAAATAAGAACGAACACTTAACTTTAACTAGGGCTTACTCTGTGCCAGGCACCATTTTTAGTGCCTTGCGTGTATCAGTCCTCAACTTAATACAAGGTAGGCACTATGGCAGTTAACATCATCCCCATTTCACAGAGGCTGAAACCAAGGTGCAGAGAGGTTCAGTAACTCACCCAAGGTCACATGGTTGTGGCAGAACCAGGATTTCAATCAGGGTCCATGCACTAAACTGGCACACTACACTACCTTATGTCCCATAAGCACCCAGGGGACAGGATCTGGGGTAGGACCTCGGTCTCTCCACAGTGGCCTGACTCAGGGGTCCAGAGGTACAACATAGAACATCATCAGGGTCGGCTTGCTGGTGTTAGTGTCCGTGAGTAAGTGGATTTGCCGACTTGGTAGGGGTGGGGAGCTGAGGCAACAAAGAAAGTAAACGCCCTGACATTCATCCTTTGGGGCCTCCAGAGGAGACTGGGGCCTCTAGCATCCTTACCTTCCCCAGCCCTTCCTTTCTCCATGTCCACCACACTGAGGGGTGGCTGTCAATCAGCCCCCTGATAATGAGGGTCCCAGTGAGTCCTTCAAGAATGGCCTCAGCTCTAGGGGACCTAGCCTTCTCCACTCCTGACCTCCCAGCACCAGACCCAGAAGCAGGGAAGTGAGAGCAGAGGGAGGGGCTGTCAGCTTCCGGGGCAGGGAGGAGACTGCGGGCAGAGGGGCTTCCCTTACCTAGCACCACGATGTCTATTTTGAACTCCACCGTCTTCTGGTCCTGCGAGACGGTGCATGTCCAGGTGCCACTATCCTGGCGCTCCAGCTGAGGCACAGAGAGGGTCCTCCCCCCCTGTATGTTTTTACCCCCTGGACTCCTACATTTCACTGAGGGGCTACTACCAGGGGGGCTCTCCAAGGTCAGGGTCAGGCTTTGCCCCTCAAGCAGGTGGGTGTCAGAGTTGGCAGTCACTGTGGAGGGAAAGGCCAGCTGTGTCACACACATACCATCCCCAAGGAGAAGGGCAGAGGACAGGAAACCAAGAACATCTCTCCATTATCTCCATCCCAACATCTCCTTCCTCCCAGCACCCAGCTGCCCACCCCCAGCCAAGACAGGGTTTCCCTCTCCCCTCCTCTCTCTCTTCTTTCCTCCTCTCCCCTCATCCTCTCTTCCCCAGTCTCTCTCTCTCCTTCCCTTGCTTCCTTCCCTTTTCTTTCCTTTTCCCAAGGCCTCTTCCCTCCTCCGCCCACCACCATCCCCCACCTAATCAAAAGGGCTTTGAAGAGATTCGGAGGCCAGTTTGACAGCCTGGTCCTCTTGGGGCTGCTGCGGTATCACCAGCTCAGGCTGGATTTGGTGCAGGGGTGGGAGTAGTGGGGAAGAGAACCAGCCAGGAGGTATCCTCGTCCCCACCTGCCCCACTCACATCCGAACACCAGCAATTCCACCTCCTCCTTCTTGTTCTCCACTTCACAGATGTAAGTATCTGAGTCTTCTATCTTAAGATTCTTGATGATCATGGAAAAGCATCCTTGGTCCCAAAGGCTTTTTCTTGAGTCAGCACGATCGCTCAGCTTGGATGGACCTGGGAGCAGAAGACAAATGGGAGAGGCTGAGGTGCCTTGGAGACATGGCACCTCTGGCAAGAGAATGCCCACAGCTCTTCTGATCTCAATTGCTAATTTCCTGCAACATCTGCTCCTCATTCTAATCAGAGAAACCCAGTCTGGTAAGGAGGTCTCATCATATCCATTTACCTGGCTGGGACAGTGGCTCACAAATACAAATAAAATCATATCCTTATTTGGAGAGCACCAACTCCTACATGCCAAATACTTTACATGCATCATCTCAGTAATCTCCACAATAATTCCAAGAAATAGATATTGTCAACACTGTTTTGCTTATTTTACAGATAGAGAAACTGAGACTCACACACTGAGATTAAGTAATTACCCAACTCTCACACATTGTAGGAGAAGAAACCAGTACAATTTCTTTGGAGGGTGATTTGTACTATATATCAGAATTACAAATGTATATACAAAGCGAAATGTCCATCAATAAAGAATAGGTTAAATAGCTCATAGCTCACCCATTCAGTGGATTGCTATGTAGCCGGAAGAGAGGAAGAGGAAGTGCTTTGTATACTGATTTGGAACCGTATCTAAGAAACATCACTAACTGAATAAAGCAAGGTATTAAACAGTCTACTATTTGTTTTTAAAGGGAGAGAAAATATATTCTTTGTATATGAAAAGAATATTTCTCGAATTAAACATAACAAAATGAGGCCATTAAAAAGAGTTATAACGTCTAAAAAAAAAATTAAAAAAGAAAGAAACTGAGGCCAGGCATGGTGGAAATCTCTCATCCCAGCTCTTTGAAAGATCGAGGTGGAAGGATTGTTTGAGCCCAGGAGTTCGAGATCCGCCTGGGCAACATGGCGAAACCCCATCTCTAAAAAAAAAAATTTTTTTTAATTAGCCGCCTTAGGAGGCTGAGGTGGGAGGATCGCTTGAGCCCAGAAGTCAAAGGTTGCTGTGAAACAAATGAGATGGCACCAATGCACTCCAGTCTGGGTGACAGAACGAGACTAAGAAAAATTAACTGGGTGTGGTGGTGCATACCAGTAGCCCCAGCTACACCGGAGGCTGAGGTGGGAGGATCACCTGACCCGGGAGGTCGAGGCTGCAGTGAGCTATGATCGTGCCACTGCACTCCACCCTGGGCGACAGAATGAGACCCTGTTTAAAAAGAAAAAAAAAGAAAAAAAAAACTGGGAGGCTGAGGCACAAGCATCGCTTGAGACTGGGAGGCAGAGTTTGCAGTGAGATCGAACCAATGCACTCCAGCCTGGGTGACAGAGTGAGACTGTCTCAAAACACACACACACACACACACACACACACACACACAGATAACCTTGGTTGCCTCTAGGAAGAGGAAGTGAATACTCATGTGTAGGAAGAAAGCTTTTCACTATATGCCCTTTGCTTTTTTTTTTTTTTTTTTTTTTTTTTGAGATGGAGTTTCGCTCTTGTTGCCCAAGCTGGAGTGCAATGGCACGATCTTGGCTCACTGCAACCTCCGCCTCCCAGGTTCAAGCACTTCTCCTGCTTCTGTCTCCCGAGTAGCTGGGATTACAGGCATGTGCAACCAAGCCCAGCTAATTTTGTATTTTTAGTAGAGACAGAGTTTCTCCTTGTTGGTCAGGCTGGTCTCGAATGCTCAACCTCAGGTGATCTGCTCACCTTGGCCTCCCAAAGTGCTGGGATTAGTGAGCCACCACACCCAGCCTGCTTTCTTTTTGTTTGTTTGTTTGTTTTTATGGAGTTGAGTGTTGGATCTCTGCTCACTGTAACCTCTGCCTCCTGAGTTCAAGGGATTCTCCTGCCTCAACCTTCGGAGTAGCTGGGATTACAGGTGTGCACCACCACATCTGGCTAATTTTTGTATTTTTAGCAGAGACAAGTTTTCCCACATTGCCCAGGCTGGTCTTGAACTCCTGACCTCAAGCAACCCGCCCACCTCAGTCTCCCAAATTGCTGGGATTGCAGGTGTAAGCCCCTGCGCCCAGCGTATATGCCCTTTTCTGCGTTTTGAATTTTGACTCCCCTAAGTGGTGGAGCTAGGATTAAAATGCAGCCTGTCAGGAGTCTGGGACCAACCTGGGCAGCAAATAGACACCCTCATCTCTAAAAACAATTATTTTAAAAGAATTAGCTGGGAGTGGGTGCCTGTAATCCCAGCTACTTGAGAGGCTGAGGCAGGAGGATTGCTTGAGCCCAGGAGTCCAAAGTCACAGTGAGCTATGATTGTGACACTGCACTCCAGCCTGGGCAACAGAGGCCTCATCTTAAAGAAAAGAAATTTTTGGCCGGGTGCAGTGGCTCATGCCTGAAATCCCAGCACTTTGGGGGGCCAAGGCAGTGGATCACTTGCGGTGACGAGTTCAAGACCAGCCTGGCCAACATGGTGAAACCCCATCTCTACTAAAACTAGAAAAAAAAAAAAATTAGCTGGCACGTGGTGACGCATGCCTGTAATCCCAGCTACTTGGGAGGCTGAGGCAGGAGAGTTGCTTGAACCCGGGAGGCGGAGATTGCAGTGAGCCGAGATCACGCCACTGCACTCCAGCCTGGGTGACAGAGTGAGACTCTACCTCAGAAAAAAATAAAAATAAAAAATGTTTTTAAAAATAAAAATAATTCAGGCTGTTTCACTATGCAATGCTATCTCTGGAAAGTTCTTCAGGCATAAGTATGTGTCTCCTTTGGCCTCTTCTTGTAAAATCTAATACCCATCACCAAGGGAAGTTTTCTCTTTAGCTGTCCGTTTTCTGGGGTGCGGTGGCAGCTCCAGAATCTCTATAGAACAGGGCTTTAGAATCTAAATTTACATAGCAAACAGTTCTGCATTGCTTTGTTTTTACTTAGAATGTATATTTGGAGGAATGGGGCAAAAGTGGCTAAAGACTAAAGCCTCTCAGCCTGCTTGGCACTACCTCTGCCTCCCTGAGATGCCTAGGCCCTCTCCCTCTTTCTGCCTTGGTGTGGGAGCCTGGATACCCATTCAGCCGCTCACTCTCCTTTCTCTCCTCTTCCAGACCACACAGTCCTCTTCCCCACTGCTCAGCTCTCACTGTCCAGGAGCCTCTTCCAGACAACCTCACAGCCTCGGCACACAGTTGCCCCAAGCTTCCCCGGGGCACGGCAGGCACCCAATCCACCCCACACCTTCAGTTTCACTCTTTTTTTTTTTTTTTAGATGTCCCTACTCAAGACAACCCGGACCCACCCTCCCCCTTTATTTGTTCCTTCAGTGGTTCCTGCCCTACTTGCTGTTTCCCTGGATCTACACACTGCTTTAATTCCCCAGCTTACCCTGAAATTCAACTACATTCCTTTCACAATTCCTTTACCAAACTTCTTAGAAGCGTGGCCTACTCTGATTCCGCCCCACTTTGCTCCGCCTCTTTTGCTTCTCTCCTCCATTTCTAAGAATGATTCGTTTTTCTTCATCTTGAACTTTTGCTCTGACAGCTACATTTAGGTGTTGTCCCAGACTGTCTTTGGTCCTCTTCCTCATTTCTACAGACATTCTCAATTCCACCGCATCCCCAGTCAGGTCTGCAGACGGTGGCCAAGTTGTTACTGCCAGCCCTGACCTATCTCCTCAATTCTAGGCACACATTTCCAATGGTCCAAGTAATAAATTTATGTTAATATCCTGCTATCACCCCAAACGCGATTGGTTCAAAATGAAACGTATAAGCCTCCTCCTAAAATAACTCTGCCTCCTTGCTTCTCTTAAAAGGAAAACCATGGCCTGCTTGTCCATGCTGTCCCATACTTTGAAAAAGCTACAGCAAGATAATAGGAAAGGTCTAAGCATATGAGTGAGTCTGGGACAAATTCATGGGACAACCAGTATTGAATGAAGACTTAAAAGAGGTATAGACCTGTGGCCAGGTGCGGTGGCTCACGCCTGTAATCCCAGCACTTTGGGAGGCCGAGGCAGGCAGATCACCTGAGGTCAGGAGTTCAAGACCAGCCTGGCCACCATGGTGAAACCCAGTCTTTACTAAAAATAGAAAAATTAGCCAGGAATGGTGATGCACGCCTGTAATTCCAGTTACTCGGGAGGCTGAGGCAGGAGAATCCCTTGAACCTGGGAGATGAAGGTTGTGGTGAGCCAAGATCACGCCACTGCACACCAGCCTGGACGAGAGAGAGACTCCGTCTCAAAAAAAGGAAAAAAAAAAAAAAAAAAAAGGCATAGGCAATAGACTAGAGGAGATGGGGAGCAGCAAGGACATTACAGGAAGGGGGAAAGCTCCAGAGAGGCAGCACAGGCAAACTGTGGGGAAACCTCCTGGGTGCGGAGTTTTCCGCTGGGAAACTGTGAGCAGTGGCCCCGAGATGGTGAAGGTCCTGCAGAGGCTTATAGGCTTAGTCTAATGAGCTAAGACGTGGCATGTGCAAAGCATGACTTTGGAAGGCAATGCTGCAGCAGGAGGAAGGGAAATCCAAGTAGGTGAGTAGGTGAGACTAGTAGCAGACCAAATTACCCGGAAGCTCACTGTAATCCATTACCCGGAAGCTCACTGTAATCCAGGTGGGAGGTATGTGGGGCTTGGCTGGTGATGGTGGTATTCCCATGGGAACAAAGAAGAGGATGAAATTAGAACCTTTTTTTTTTTTTTTTGAGACAGGGTCTCACTGTGTCACCCAGGCTGGAGTGCAGTGGTGCAATCACGGCTCACTGCAACATCTACCTTGTGGGCTCAAGCGATCCTCCCACCTCAGTCCCCCAAGTAACTGGGACTACAAGCCTGTGCCACCACTCCCCATTAACTTTTGTATTTTTTGTAGAAGTGGGGTATCACCATGTTGCCCAGGCTGGTCTTGAAATCCTGAGGTCAAGTGATCCTGCTGCCTCAGCCTCCCAAAGTGCTAGGATTACAACAGGTAGGAGCCATCATGCCCGGCCCAAAATACTTTCAAAGCAAGGAATGGTCATAGTTGATGATGATGGGAAACAGGGATTGAAGCAGAGAAAAAAACATGACTCTGTGGCCAGGCGCGGTGGCTCACACCTATAATCCCAGCACTTTGGAAGGCCGAGGCAGGCGGATCACCTGAGGTCAGGAGTTCGAGACCAGCCTCAACATTGAGAAACCCTGTCTCTACTAAAAATATAAAAATTAGCCGGGCATGGTGGCGCATGCCTGTAATCCTAGCTGCTTGGGAGCCTGAGGCAGGAGAATCGTTCAAACCTGGGAGGAAGAGGTTGCGGTGAGCCAAGATCGCACCATTGCACTCCAGCCTGGACAGCAAGAGTGAAACTCCATCTCAAAACAAAACAAAACAAAAAACATGACTCTGTGTTTCAGAAATTGGGGGTGATACTGTTATTGTTAGAAATCAGGAAGTTGGGAAGGGGAGCTGTTCTGAAGGAAGATGAGATCCATAGAAACAGAACAAAAGCATCAACACAAAAGACTTAAGAGTTTTTAGAAAGTAGAGCATTGTTTTAATCTCATAGGCAGTGAAAGAAATGCAAATTAAAACAATGATATATTTTTCAATTATAAAATTGCCCCCCCAAAAAAGTTTTATATAATACAACTCAGTGCTGACAAGGTGTGCTCAAAAAGTTCATATCCTTAATTTCATTTCTGGAACTTTATCTTTAAAACAATAATTTTAAAATGCAAACCATAATTTAGGTACAAAAATAATACTTATAGCATTGTTAATAAGATACAATGTTAGACAAAATGATAATGGCTGTATATTAGAGGACAATTAATTTGATGGAATTCTAGGTTAGCACCAAAACCAATATTTACAAATAACTTATAATGAAATAGAAAATACTAACAATATACATTTCTAAGTTGTTTTAAGATAATCTTTATTTAGAGAAGTAAGCTCTCGACTTTTTAAAAAGAAGAAAATTATCTCACAAAGTAGGGAAGGAAAAGAAGAAAAATTTAAAAAAAAAAAGATAATCTTCACTTTTTTTTTTTTGAGACAGAATCTCACTCTGTCACCCAGGCTGGAGTGCAATAGTGTGATCTCGGCTCACTGCAACCTTCATCTCCTGTGTTCAAGTGATTCTTCTGACTCAGCCTCCCAAGTAGCTGTGACTACAAGCGGGTGCCACCAAGCCCAGCTAATTTTTTGTATTTTTAGTAGAGACGGGCTTTCACCGTGTTAGCCAGAGTGGTCTCGATCTCCTGACCTTGTGATCCGCCCGCCTTGGCCTCCCAAAGTGCTGGGATTACAGGCGTGAGCCACTGCGCCTGGCCAATCTTCACTTTTTAGGTTAGTTATTTGAACTACAAAAATTATACAGACTCAACACTTTCCTGGCCCTACCTGCTTTCTTTCTTTCTTTCTTTCTTTTTTTTTTGAGAAAGAGCCTCACTCTGTTGCCCAAGCTACAGTGCAGTGGTGTGATCTCGGCTCACTGCAACCTCTACCTCCTGGGTTCAAGCAATTCTCCTGCCTCAGCCTCCCGAGTAGCTGGGACTACAGGCATGTGCCACCACACCCAGCTAATTTTTGTATTTTTAGTAGAGACCGGGTTCGCCATGTTGGCCAGGCTGGTCTCGAACTCCTGGCCTCAAGCCATCCATCCATCTCAGCCTCCCAAAGTGCTGAGATTACAGATGTGAGCCATCACACCTGGCATTAAATTAAACTTATTGTTTTGAGATAAATGTAGATTCACTTGCAGTTGTAAGAAGTAATAAAGAGAAACCCTATGTACCCTCTATCCAGTTTACCCTAATGGTAATATCTTGCAAAACTGTAGTACTATATCACAACCAGGATGCTGACATCGACACGATCAGGATACAGAACATTTCCAGCTCCATAAAGGTTGTTGCTTTTTGTAGCCATCCCCTTCCCCTCCCCATCCCTGAGCCCCTTAAACCCTGGCAATCACTCATCTGTTCTCCATTTCTATAATTAGTTATTTTAAGAATGTTATATAAATGGATTAATACAGCATATTACCTTTCGAGATTGGCTTTTTTTCACTCAGCATAAGTCCCTGGAGATTCATCCAGGTTGTGGTGTGTACTGTAATTCATCCTTTTTATTGCTGAAAAGTATTTCGTGGTATGGATATAATCATTCCCCAGTTGAAGGACATCTAGATTGTTTCTACTTGTTGGCTACCGTGAATAAAGCTACTATAAACATTTGTGTACAGCTTTTTGTGTGAGCGTAAGTCTTCACTGCTCTGGGATAAATGCCTAGGAGTGCAATTGCTGGGTTGTTGCATGTTTTGTTTTATAAGAAACTATCAAACTGTTTTCCAGAGTGGCTATGCCATTTTAGTCTCCCACCAATATTGGAAGAATGACCCCGTTTCTCCACATCCTCATCAGCATTTGGTGGTGTTCCAATTTTTAATTTTAGCCATTCTGATAGGTTTAGTGATAGCCTATTGTGGTTTTAATGTACATATCCCTAATGATTAATGATGTTGAACAGCTTTTCATGTGCTTATTTGCCAACTGTATGTCCTTTTGGGCCTGTTTTCTAATTGAATCGTTTTTTTGGTTTTGAGTTTTGAGAGTTGTTTATCATATTCTGGATACCAGTCCTTTGTTGAGTATGTGGATTATGGATATATTTTCTTATATTCTGTAAACTGTCTTTTCTTATTCTTCTTCTTATTTGAGATTGGGTCTCACTCTGTTGCCCGGGCAACCAGGCAACATCTTGGCTCACTGCTACCTCTGCCTCCCTGGCTCAGTGATCCTCCCACCTCAGCCTCCTGTGTCGCTGGGAATACAGGTGCACTCCACCAAACCCAGCTATAAATATATTATATATATATAATATAATATACAAAATATATAAATATATTAAATATTAAATATAAATACAGAAATATATTTATGTATTTATATATAATATTTATATTTAATAAATTTAATAAAAACAAAAATATAAAGTATATAAATATATTTGATATATAAACATATATTTAATTTAAAATATTAAATATAAATATATAAAAATATATAATATATAAAATATATAATATATAAATAAATAATATATATATATACTTTTATTTATTTATTTTTTTGTAGAGACAGGGTTTCATCATGTTGCCCAGGCTGGTGCCAAACTTCTGAGCTGAAGTGATGAACCCACCTCAGCTGCCCAAAGTGCTGGGATTACAGCAGTAAGCCACCGTGCCCAGCCCCTTTTTGCAGAGCAAAATTATTTTGCTTTTGTTTTTGAGACAGGGTCTCCCTTTGTCACTTAGGCTGGAGTGCCAGCTGGAATGCAGTGACACAATCATAGCTCACTGCAGTCTTGAACACCTGGGCTCAAGCGATCCTCCCACCTCAGCCTCCCAAAGTGCTAGGATTATAGGTGTAAGCCATTACACCTGGCCAACTTGTTTATATCTATAAAAAATCTTGCTGGTATTTTTATAGGAATTGGATGAAACCTGTATATAGATTTTGGGAAAATTGATATTTTTCTTATGTTAAGTCTTCCAGTCCATCAATCCATGAGTATAGTATGTCTCTCCATATATTTAGGTCTTCTTTGACTTCTTTAATCGGCATTGTGTAGTTTTTAGCATATAAATTCAATATCTTTGTTTTTTGTTTTTGTTTTTGGTTTTTTTTGCTTGTTTGTTTTTGTTTTTTTGAGACAGACTCTTACTCTATTGCCCAGGCTGTAGTGCAGTGACTCTATCTTGGCTCACTGCAACTTCTGCCTCCAGGGTTCACGCAATTCTCCTGCCTCAGCCTCCAAAGTAGTTGGGATTACAGGCATGCGCCACAACACCTGCCTAATTTTTGCATTTTTAGTAGAGACAGGGTTTCACCATGTTGGCCAGACTGGTCTCAAACTCCTGACTTCAAGTGATCCACCAGCCTCAGCTTCCCAAAGTGCTTTGATTGCAGGCATGAGCCACTGCACCCGGCCCTATGCATGTTTTTTAGATTTACACCTAAGTATTTTTTTTCTCTTTCTTTCTTTCTTTTTTCTTTTCTTTTCTTTTTTTTTTTTTTTTTTTTTTTTTTTTTTTTTTTTTTTTAATTTAAGATAGGGTCTTGCTCTGTTACCTAGGCTGGAAAGCAGTGGTGTGATCATGGCTCACTGCAGCCTTGACCTCCCAGGCTCAAGCAATCCTCCCACCTCAGCCTCCCCAGTAGCTGGGACTACAGGCATACACCATTATGCTTAGCTAATTTTTTTTTTTTTGAGACGGAGTATCACTCTGTCACCCAGGCTGAAGTGCAGTGGCACAATCTCAGCTCACTGCCAGCTTTACCTCCCAGGTTCATGCCATTCTCCTGCCTCAGCTTCCTGAGGAGCTGGGTCTACAGGTGTCTGCCACTGCGCCTAACTAATTTTTTGTGTTTTTAGTAGAGAAGGGGTTTCACTGTGTTAGCCAAGATGGTCTCGATCTCCTGACCGCGTGATCCACCCACCTTGGCCTCCCAAAGTGCTGGGATTACAGGTGTGAGCCACCATGCCCGGCTATGCTCAGCTAATTTTTTACTTTTTGTAGAGACAGGGTCTTACTATGTTGCCTGGGCTGGTCTTGAACTCCTGGGCTCAAGCAATCCTCCCACCTTGGCCTCCCAAAGTGCAGGACGTACAGGTGTGAGCCACCATGCTTCGCCTTTTTGAGCAATTATAAATGGTATTGTAGCTTTAATTTCTATGTACACGTATTCCTTTCTAATATATAGAAATACAATAGATTTTTGTATGTTTATCTTATATTCTGCAACTTTGATGAATTCATTTATTAATTCTAAGAGGTTTTTTTGTAGATTCTTTGAGATTTTCTATGTAATCATGTCATCCACAAATAGGAACAGTTTTATTTCTTCCTTTCTGACAAGTTTTCTTTTTATTTCATTTTCTTGCCTTATTGCACCGGTAAGGGATTGCAGTACCATGTTGAATAAGAGTAGTAAGAGCAGACATCTTTGTCTTATCTCTGCTCTTAGGGAGAAAGAATTCAGTTTCTCACCATTAAATATAATGTCAGTTGTAGTAGGGTGGGTCTTTTGGGGTTTTTTTGGGGTGCTTTTTATTTAATTAACTAATTTCGAGACAGAGTTTGCTCTGTCGCCTAGGCTGGAGTGCAGTGGCGCGATCTCATCTCACTGCAACCTCTGCCTCCTAGGTTCAAGCGATTCTCCTGCCTCAGCCTCCCAAGTAGCTGGGACTATAGGTGCATACCACCACAGCTGGCTTTTTGTATTTTTAGTAGAGGCAGGGTTTCACCGTGTTAGCCAGGATGGTCTCCATCTTGTGACCTCATGATCTGCCTGCCTCGGCCTCCCAAAGTGCTGGAATTACAGGCATGAGCCACAGCACCTGGTCTTTATTTATTTATTTATTTTTGTTTTATTTATTTACTTTTTGAGACGGAGTCTCACTCTGTCACTCAGAGCGAGCAATGGCGCGGTCTCAACTCACCGCAACCTCCACCTCCTGGGTTCAAGCAATTCTCCTACCTCAGCCTCCTGAATAGCTGGGATTACAGGCGCCTACCACCATGCCTGGTTAATTTTTGTATTTTTGGTAGAGACAAGGTTTCACCATGTTGGCCAGGCTGGTCTCAAACTCCTGACTTCATGATCTGCCCACCTTGCCTCCCAGAGTGCTGGGATTACAGGCGTGAGCCACCGTGTCTGGCCTATTTTTTAAATTTATTATTGGTTTGTTTGTTTTTCCTTTTTTTTTTTTTTTGAGACAAAGTCTTGCTGTGTTGCCCAGGCTAGAGTGCAGTGGCACAATCTTGGCTCACTGCAATCTCCACCTCCTGGATTCAAATGATTCTTGTGCCTCAGTCTCCTGAGTAGCTAGGATTACAGGCTCACACCATCACATCCAGCTAATTTTTGTATTTTTTGCAGAGATAGTGTTTCACCATGTTGGCCAGGCTGGTCTCGAACTCCTGATTTCAAGTGATCTGCCTGCCTCAGCCTCCCAAAATGCTGGGATTACAGGTGTCAGCTACCTCACCCAACCTGTTTGTTTTTCTTGAGACAGGGCCTTGCTCTGTCACCCAGGCTGGTGTGCAGTGGTACAATAGCTCACTGCGGCCTCCACCTCCCGGGTTCAAGTGATTCTCCCACCTCAGCCTCCTGAGTAGCTGGGATTACAGGCATGTACCACCACATCTGGCTAATTTTTTTTTTTTTTTGTATTTTTAGTAGAGACAGGTTTTCACCGTGTTGGCCAGGCTGGTCTCGAACTCCTGACCTTAAGTGACCTGCCAGCCTCACCCTCCCACAGTGCTGGGATTAAAGGCATGAGCCACCGCGGCCTGCCCTATATCATTATTTTTGAAGTGAGTTTCTTATAAACTGCATATTGTTGAATTGTGCTTTTTAATTCATTCTATCGATTTCTGTATTTTAATAGATGTATTAGACCATTTACATTGACTGTAATTATTGATATGTTAGGGCTTGAATCTGTCATTTTATTTTTGTTTTCTGCTTTTTTTGTTTTCTTGTTTCTTTTTCCTGCCTTCCTGGGGGTTATTTGGATATCTTTTTGTAACAAACTTCTTAAGAACAGTTTTAGATTTACAGCAAAATTGTGAAAATGGTGTGGAGAACCATGGAGATAACACTGCCATCCCAGTGAGCCTTTTGGAATGAGAACATCTATCCTATGCCTGTATACCATTGTGTTTTAGATACACATAACTTGCCTGGTTTCACAGGTTCACAGCTGGAAAGAAATTTTGCCTCAGGATGAACCATATCTCAAGTCTCACCCATACCTGATTTAGATGACATTTTAAAATTCCATTTATTTATTGATTTTGTTTTTTAGAGACAAGTTTCACAATGTTGACCAAGCTGGTCTTGAACTTCTAGGCTCAAACGATCCTCCACTTCAGCTTCCTGAGTAGATGGAACTACAGGTGCATGCCACCAAGCCCTGACTTAGATGCTATGTAGATGAAACTTTGGACATTAGACTTTGGAGTTGATGCTAGAATGAGTTAAGACTTTGGAGGCTATTGAGATGGAATGAATGCATTTTTCATGTAATAAGGACACAAATTTGAGGGGGCAGTGCAGAATACCATGGACCAAATTGAGTCCCCCACAAATTCACATGTTGAAGCCCTCACCCTCAGTGTGATGATATTTTGATATATGGCCCTTGGGAGGTAATTCAGTTTAGATGAGGTTATGAGAATGGGGCCATCATGATGGGATTAGTGTCCTTATAGGAAAAGACATCAAAAAGCTTTCTTTCTCACCGGTCGTGGTGGCTCATGCCTGTAATCCCAGCACTTTGGGAGGCTGAGGTGGATGGATCATCTGAGGTCAGGAGGTCAAGGCTGGCCAGACCAACAGAGCGAAACCCCGACTCTACTAAAAACACAAAAATTGGCTGGGTGTGGTAGCAGGCACTATAATCCCAGCTACTTGGGAAGCTGAGGCAGGAGAATCACTTGAACCTGGTAGGTGAAGGTTGCAGTGAGCTGAGATCATGCCATTGCACTCCAGCCTGGGCAATACGAGTGAGGCTCTGTCTGAGAAAAAAAAAAAACACATAAAAACACGCACACACACAAGGAGGCCGAGTGCGGTGGCTCATGCCTGTAATCCCAGCACTTTGGGAGACTGAGGCAGGAGGATCACTTGAGGTCAGGAGTTCTAGAGTACCCTGGCCAACATGGTGAAACCTCGTTTCTACTAAAAATACAAAAAAATTAGCCGAGTGCGGTGGCATGTGCCTGTAAACCCAGCTACTCGGGAGGCTGAGGCAGGAGAATTGCTTGAACCCAGGAAGCAGAGATTGCAGTGAGCCAAGATCGGGCCACTGCACTCCAGCCTGGGCAACAGAGCGAAACTCCATCTCAAAAAAAGAGAAAGTTTTCTTCTGTTTCTCTCTGCCATGTGAGGACACAGCAAGAAGGCAACTGCCTGCAAACTAGGAAGAGATCCCTCATAATCTGACCATGCTAGCATCCTGAAATCAGAATTGTGATAAATAAATTTCTGTTGTTTAAACCACCCAGTCCATGGTATTTTGCTATGGCATTCCTAAGAGACTAAACTAAAAAAATACAAAAATTAGCTGGGCGTGGTGGTGCATGCCTGTAGTTCCAGCTACTTGGGAGGTTGAGGCAGGAGAATTGCTTGAACTTGGGAGGCAGAGGTTGCAGTGAGCTGAGATCGTGCCATTGCACTCCAGCCTGGGTGACAGAGCAAGACTCCGTCTCAAAAAAAAAAAAAGTTAGTCTAATAATTGATAGTCTCATTATGGTATAGCTTAAGGAAGGAGTAGGATAACAGGTATATACAGTATGATATCATTTACATAATTATATATATAATATTATCCACACTGACCAAGAGTGGAAGAAAATAGGCCACATGCAGTGGCTTATACCTATTTTCCCAGCACTTTGGGAGACCAAAATGGGATCACTTGAGCCTAGGAATTCAAGACCAGCCTGAGCAACATGGTGAAATCTCATCTCTACAAAAAATTAAAAATTAGGTGAACATGGTGGCGTGCACCTGTAGTCCCAGCTCCCGGGAAGGCTGACGTGGGAGGATAACTTGAGCCTGCAATGTGTTGTGGTCATGCCACTGCACTCCAGCCTGGGCAACAGAGTAAGACCCTGTCTCAAAAAGGAAAAAAAAAAAAAGAAACATTGGATGAAAATAAATCAAAATGTTAGCAGAGGATATCTCTGAGTGGTAGAAGTATGCATGCATTTGATTTTCTTCCATGTTCTTTCCTTCGTTGACCAAATATTTTGTGATGAGCATATAATACTTTAAATCAGGAGAAAATGCCGAGTGCAGTAGCTCATGCCTATAATTCCAGCACTTTGGAAGGCTAAGGCAGGCGAATCACTTGAGGTGAGGAGTTCGAGACCAACCTGGCCAATATGATCAAACCCTGTCACTACTAAAAATACACAAATTAGGCATGGTGGCACACGCCTGTAGTCCCAGCTACTCAGGAAGCTGAGGCAGGAGAATGGCTTTAACCCGGGAGACAGAGCTTGCAGTGAGCCAAGATCATGCCCACTGCACTCCAGCCTGGGCAACAGATCGAGAGTTTGCCTCAAAAAAAAAAAAAAAGTAGAAAAAAAAAATTCTGGGCCAGGCACAGTGACTCACGCCTGTAATCCCAGCACTTTGGCAGGCCAAGGCGGGTGGATCATGAGGTCAGGAGATCAAGACCAGCCTGACTAACACAGTGAAACCCTGTTTCTACTACAAGTACAAAAAATTAGCCAGGCATGGTAGCACATACCTGTAGTCCCAGCGACTCAGGAGGCTGAGGCGGGAGAATCGCTTGAACCCGGGAGACAGAGGTTTCAGTGAGCCAAGATCACGCTACTGCACTCCAGCCTGGGCGACAGAATGAGACTCCGTCTCAAATAAATAAATAAATAAATAATAATAATAATAATAATTCTGCAACTTTTTTTTTTTTTGAAATGGAGTCTTGCTCTGTCACCCAGGCTGGAGTGCAATGGTGCAATCTCAGCTCACTTCAGCCTTTGCCTCCCAGGTTCAAGTGATTCTCCTGCCTCAGCCTCCTGAGTAGCTGGGAATACAGGCCTGCACCACCACGCCCGGCTAATTTTTGTATTTTTAGTAGAGACCAGGTTTCACCATGTTGGCCAGGCTGGTCTTGAACTCCTGACCTGCGGTGATCTGCCCACCTCAACCTCCCAAAGTGCTGGGATTACAGGTGTGAGCCACTACAGCTAGCCTTTTTTTTTAATTAAAAAATTTTTTTTGGCTCGGCATGTAATCCCAGCACTCTGAGAGGCCAAGGTTAGTGGATCACTTGAGCTCATGAGTTCGAGACCAGCCTGGCCAACATGGTGCAACCCTGTTTCTACAAAAAATACAAAAATTAGCCAGGCATGGTGGTGCATGCCTGTAGTCCCAACTACTTGTGAGGCTGAGGTGGGAGGATGACTTGAGCCTGGGAGGTGGAGATTGCAGCGAGCCGAGATCACACCACTGCAATGGAGCCTGGGTGATAGAACCAGACCTTGTCTCTCTCTCTCTCTCTCTCTCTCTCTCTCTCTCTCTCTATATATATATATATATATATATATATATTTTTTTTTTTTTTTTTTTTTTTTTTGTAGAGACAGAGTCTCACTATGTTTCTCAGGGTGGTCTTGAACTCCTGGACTCAAGCAATCCTCCAGCCTCGGCCTCCCACAGTGCTAGGATTACAGATATGAGTCACTGTGCAAAATATTATCTACATGGGTCTGTAGCAACAATACTCAAGAAATCATGGGTGTTAAGTGGTAGTGATTGTTGTAAAACTCACTAAAATAAGTTCATGAATATTAAAATATTCAAATTAACATACCACCAAAAGCCTTTCCCTGGGCCACCAGCAGTTGGTGTAGGGAAACTCTGGACAAGAATGCCACTGAGTTTCTGTCAACCCCAGCCCTCTGGGATCCCAGAGTTTAACTAAGAGCAGATCTCAGACACCAAAGGCTTTCAATCCATAGTGTGTTTTCCTCCCTGGATGGGGGGCCAGGGAGCCGTACCTTTAGTTAAGAAGGAGCCCTGAATTCCCAGAATCTTTATCTGGTTGGAGTTTTTCCAGTGGAATTGTGTGTTCTTCTTCTGCGAAGCATTACAGGTCAGTTCCACTGTATCCCCTTTCTTGCCCAGCACCACTTTCTTTCCCTGGGTGACTGCTGGGAGTAGCGCTGGGTGGAAAAGAAAGGAGTCAGGTCCCAATGCTGCCGCTGTCCCCCTCTACCCCATCCTCCACCTTTGCCTTTCCTCCCACGCCATCTGCATTGAGACCCCAGGTCTGAGAACTTACCCAGTTGCAGCACCAGAAGCAAGTGCCTAAAAGGGATTCCCCGGTTCATTGTGGCCTTGCTGAGGGAGGCAGGGGCTTGAGCCAGTAGGGACCTGAGCCTGCAAAAATGGCAGGGCCTGAGGGAAATACCAATCATTAGTCAGCAAACATTTATTTGACCTGGAGTATACAGGGGCCATATGCAACCTCTCCCTCAGGACCCTTGCAGCCAGCCCAGTGAACTTGAGGCAGGAGAACAGCAGAGGGAATTGGAGGTTGGATTAAGGAAGGAATGAGTAGGAGCACAAGCAAGAGAAAGAAGGAAGTGAGCAAAAACAGAAGTAAGATAAATAAGTGAATAAGGAGCCCCATGGCTGGCTAGATCCAAACCAAACCAGTAAGGAGCAGCTCCTAAGAGATGGGCATGTACTGGGCTGGGTGCAGTGGCTCATGCTTGTAATCCCAGCACTTTGGGAGTCCAAGGTGGGTGGATCACTTGAGGTCAGGAGTTCAAGATCAGCCTGGCCAACATGGTGAAACCCTGACTCTACTAAAAATACAAAAATGAGCCGGGCATGGTGGCATACACCTGTAGTCTCAGGTACTCAGGAGGCTGAGGCAGGAGAATCACTTGAACCAGGGAGGTGGAGGTTGCAGTGAGCCGAGATTGTGCCACTGCACTCCAGCCTGGAGGACAGAACGAGACTCCTCAAAAAAAAAAAAAAAAAAAAAAGCAAATGTACTCCAGAGAAAAGAAGATATCCTTAAAATGACCCCATATAGTAATTGGCTACTTAAGGTTCAGAGTGCATATCATGCATGTACTTCAAATTATGGGAAGGAGGTGACACGCAAGCACACAGAGGCCAAGAAACTGAGCAACTCACCTGTCAATCAAAAGGCACATGCCAGCTAAAGATTAGGCAGCTTGAGGAAGAAGAGAAAAAGACACATAGAAAAGGCATGAAGTATAACAAACCATAACTGACACCATTCGCAGGTCATCCTCGATCCATAGTGGATTGTACCGTGCTTAATAAACTTTTTGCTGTTTTGCTATTTGTGTGTGTCATGTCCAATTCTTTGTTTGTGGCACCAACAAATGATGGTTGTGGGACTTCACAACATCAGTTGGTAACAAACTAAACTTGCACACCCCTAACTGGATGCTCGGAGATACACACCAGGAAATGCTATGCCCAGGCCGGGAGGGGGTTCTTTGCTGGGATGAGTGAAGAGGGGATCAGAAAAGGATGCACGGAGAAGGTGACAAATTGGTGGGGAGACCATGGAGCCAGGCCAGGACGTGGAAATGCTTGAAGGCTGTGCTGAGATGCTGGGACTGGATCCTGGGCACTAGAGAGCCAGCAGAGGATTTTCTATAGAGAAGAAGGTGATTAGATTTGCCACGTGGACCCCTGAAGCTGCTGAGTGAAAGAACTGGAGGAGGTGAGGCACCAAAGGCAGGACTGCAACCATCCTGGTGAACAAAGGGCCTGAGCCAAGTGGCTGTGGGAATGTGTGGGACAGTTCTAAGGTGACATTCCCAAGGATTGGGGCCTGATATAGTGTGAGAGGTGTGGGGAAAAGAAAGAGAGATCAGATTGTTACTGTGTCTGTGTAGAAAAAGAAAGACATTGACCGGCTGCGGTGGCTCACGCCTGTAATCCCAGCATTTTGGGAGGCCGAGGCAGGCGGATCACCTGAGGTTAGGAGTTCATGACAGCCTGACCAACATGGAGAAACCCCGGCTCTACTAAAAATACAAAATTAGCCAGGCGCGGTGGCACACGCCTGTAATCCCAGCTACCAGGGAGGCTGAGGCCGGAGAATTGCTTGAACCCGGGAGGCAGAGGTTACCGTGAGCTGAGATTGTGTCATTGCAGTCCAGTCTGGGCAACAAGAGCAAAACTCCGTCTCGGGGGAAAAAAAAAAAAAAGAAGACATAAGAAACTCCGTTTTGATCTGTACTAAGAAAAATTGTTCTGCTTTGAGATGCTATTAATCTGCAACTTTTGTCCCAAACCTGTGCTCACAAAAACATGTGCTATATTGAATCAAGGTTTAATGGATCTAGGGCTGTGCAAGATGTGCTTTAAAAAAGTTCTTGCAGGCCGGGCGCGGTGGCTCACACCTGTAAACCCAGCACTTTGGGAGGCCGAGGCGGGCAGATCACGAGGTCAGGAAATCGAGACCATCCTGGCTAACATGGTGAAACCCCATCTCTACTAAAAATACAAAAAAAATTAGCCGGGCATGGTGGCGGGCGCCTGTAGTCCCAGCTACTCGGGAGGCTGAGGCAGGAGAATGGCGTGAACTCGGGAGGCGGAGCTTGCAGCGAGCTGAGAGCACGCCACTGCACTCCAGCCTGGGTGACAGCGAGACTCCATCTCAAAAAAAAAAAAAAAGTTCTTGCAGGCAGTATGCTTGGTGAAAGTCATCGCCATTCTCCACTCTCTATTAACCAGAAACACAATGCACTGTGGAAAGCTGCAGGAACCCCTGCCCGAGAAAGCTTGGGTATTGTCCAGGATTTCCCCCCTGAGACAGCCTGAGATATGGCCCCACGGGAAGGGAAAGACCTTACAGCCCCGCAGCCCCACAGCTGTAAAGGGTCTGCGCTGAGGAGGATTAGTGAAAGAGGAAGGCCTCTATGCGGTTGAGATAAGAGGAAGGTATCTGTGTCCTGCGCGTCCCTGGGAATGGAATGACTCGGTGTAAAACCGATCATACATTCCATTTTGAGAGAGGAGAAAACTGCCTTATGGCTGGAGGCGATACATCATGGCAGCAACACTACTCTGTTACTCTTTACTGCACTGAGATGTTTGTGTAAAGTTAAACATAAATCTAGCCTATATGCACATCCAGGCACAGCACCTTTCCTTAAACTTATTTATGACACAGAGTCTTTGCCCACATGTTTTTCTGCTGACCCTCTCCTCACCTTCACCCTAGAGCCCCACCACATTCCCCTTGCCGACATAGTAAAGATAGTGATCAATAAATACTGAGGGAACTCAGAGACCAGCACCAGTGCAGGTCCTCACTTGCTGAGTGCTGGTCCCCTGGGCCCCATTTTCTTCCTCTATACTTTGTCTCTGTGTCTTATTTCTTTTCTCAGTCTCTCAGTCTCCACCTTGCAAGAAATACCCACAGGTGTGGAGGGCAGGCCCCTTTCAGAGAGGTCAGGGGAGAAAGAGCAGAGGACCATTTCTCTGTCCAATATCAGACCAACCCTACAAGGCCTCTGAGTGGGCCAAGCAGAAGGCGTTGGTCCAGGGTTTGGATGAAGAAGAGATTCCTGTGTGTTTGGCAGACAAGTGAGACTGGGGGTGGAGGGGGCAGGGCACAGAGGCTCTGAATGGACCCTGGGGAATGGACAGCTGTAGGTTAGAGGAGCGATTCCCAAAGTCCTGGATCAGCAGCAGTGGCAACATGACCTGGGAACTTGTTAGAAATGCAAATCCTCGGCCCTACCCTAGACTTGCTGAATCAGAAACTAGGGGTGGGTCTGGTCATCTGGGTTTTCATAAATCTCCAGGTGACTGATCACGCTCAAGTTTGAAAACCGTAAGTTAGATGGAAAGGAAAGGGGAGAGGCATCCCCATTCTGAGGTGTGCGAAGGTGGTAGGGATGTGCGAGGAGGCTTTGGGGGAAAGAGAGGGCTCAGGGAGGAGATGGTGGAAGAAGGTATGGGAAAAGCATTTGGGGCTTGACTGTAAATCTTTTTATTTTTAGTTTAGATCCACTCTGTCACCCAGGCCAGAGCGCAGTGGTGCAATCATAGGTCATTGCAGCCTGGAACTCCTAGGCTCAAGTGATCCTTTCATGACAACACCCAGCTAATTTTTGCAGGTCATGATTGCAAATATTGACAGGCAGGTCGAAGAGCTGGAGCTTTGTCCTGGAGGTGATGGGACCCACTGCTGATTTTTGAGCAGAGATGTGACATGGTCTATGTAGAGCTTTCGGAAGCTTGATGTGGTAACTGGGGACCAGATGACATGGGATTGGAGCAGTGATTATAGAAAGGGCTCCGAGATAGCACCTCAAAGGAGGGTTGGAGCAGGGCTCAAGTGTCTTTGAATCCAGGCCCAGGATATAAAGCGAGCTCAGAGAGGTGACTGCCTGGGGAAGGGGTCAGCCTGCACCTGGCCCCTGCTGGTGAGACAGGATCCTGCCTCCAGACTTACTCTGTCTTCCAAGCTTGGTCCTTCTTTCCCCCAGTGGCACCTTTGTCATTGAAGTTTGGTGACGATCTGCCTACTCTGAAGTCCCACAGCACCCCGTTGACATGCTCCTGGGTGCGTTCCACCTTCTACCTTGTGTGTAGTGATTTGGTTTCTCAACTCTCCTCCACCAGCTTGAGCCCCTTGAGGACAGAGATGACAGTCTAGCCAGCTGTGTGGCCACCACAAGCCTGGCAGCAGCTGAGACAGACAGAGGACTTGGGATGGCTTTCGGTAACTTAAGCCAAATTGAATTGTATGGAGGAGGAAAAGTCACTGATTTCTTCTTTCTGTACTCACCATATTAATTCTGTTTCTAAAATGGGTCACTGAAGTGTGTGCACACACCCAGCTCTGGCATAGATGAAGCCAAGTCATCCCAATCCATGCTGTTCATCCCCCCGGGGCCCTGCCAGCCACTCTCCACCCTGTCTGTGGCTCTCCACCAAAGGCCTGACAGCCACACATGGCTCATAGACTCTCTTGCCCTCCAGCACCAACTGGGGCTGGCCAGTGGGAAGTGCCTGTCAGAGATGAGATGGAAGGGTGGGGGAAAGAGGCTGGGATATTTTCCCTACTCTATCCCTGTCCTGGACATATTTTCTGTCAATAGCTGTGTGTTCATCCTCACCTGCAGCCCTGCCCCTCCACAACTTCTGTGGGGTGGCCCCTTATCCAGAGCGCAAGCACTCTCTGGGTTCCAGAAATACCATTTTCACTTCCTCAGGACTCTTCTTGCTGTTAACTGTGTCTGTGCTTCAAGAAGTTGGTTGATTCCCTTAACCTCTATGAATAACCCCCTTTTTACAGTCTCTTGAACCATGGGAGGTGGACTGTGTTTCCTGCTGGGCACTAAGACACAATCTATGGAGAGGAATGGAGCACTCAGAAGGTATGGGGAATCGGTCCTCCTACTGGGGTTTAGCAGAAGAAAAGAAAGTGACTCCATCTTTGTCAGCTGCCTCCTGTGACTCAATCTGTCTGGGAGAGGAGGTAGCCAGGGCTTAATATGTGGTAGGTGCTTGAGATAGACAGGTAGGTAGGTAGATAGATAGATAGATAGATAGATAGATAGATAGATAGATCAAATAGATTAGATATATTAGATAGATTAGATGATAGATTGATAGATTAGATACATAGATTAGATAAACACACAGACAGATTAAATAGATGATTAATAAGATAGATAAAACTGATTAGGATGGATGGATAGATGATAGATAGATAGATAGATAGATAGATAGACAGACAGACAGACAGACAGACAGATAGATAGATAGATAGATAGATAAATGATAAAGACAGACATAGAGGGCCGGACACGGTGGCTCACAGCTGTAATCCCAGCACTTTGGGAGGCTTAGGCGGGTAGATCACCTGAGGTCAGGAGTTCGATACAAGCCTGACCAACATGGTGAAAACTTTCTCTACTAAAAATACAAAATTAGTCGGGCATGGTGGCATGGGCCTATAATCCCAGCTACTCCAAAGGTTGAGGCAGGAGAATCACTTAGAATCCAGGAGGCAGAGGTTCAGCAGTGAGCTGAGATTGCGCCACTGCACTCCAGCCTGGGCGACAGAGCAAGACTCTGTCTCAAAAACAAACAAACGAACAAACAAAAAAGCCATATAGACAGATAGATTAGATAAATAGATGATAGATAAGATAAATAGATGGATTAGATTAGACAGTCAGACAGATAAGATAGATACATAAGGCTGGATGCAGTGGCTCACACCTGTAATCCCAGCACTTTGGGAGGCCAAGGTGGGTGGGTCACCTGAGGTCGGGAGACCAGCCTGGCCAACATGGTGAAACTCCATCTCTACTAAAAGTACAAAAATTAGCTGGACATGGTGACGCACGTCTGTAATCTCAGCTACTTGGGAGGCTGAGGCAAGAGAATCACTTGAACCCGGGAGGCAGAGGTTGCAGTGAGCCGAAATCCTGCCACTGCACTCCAGCCTGGGCAACAGAGTGAGACTCCGTCTCAAAAAAAAAAAAAAGATAGATATATAAGATAGATCAATAGCTAGGATAGATATATAAAGCTATCTGTCTATCATAGATGGATATAGATAGGCAGATATAGATAGATAGATTAGATAGATAGATAGATTAGATAGATAGATAGATAGAAGCCGGGTGCCGGGCGTGGTGGCTCATGCCTATAATCCCAGCACCTTGGGAGGCCGAGGCGGGCAGATCACTTGAGGCCAGGAGTTCGAGACCAGCCTGTCCAACATCGTGAAACCCCCGTATCTACTAAAAATACAAAAAAAATAGCTGGGGATGGTGGCGGGCGCCTGTAATCTCAACTACTCAGGAGAATCACTTGAACCCAGGAGGTGGAGGTTGCAGTGAGCCAAGATCACGCCATGCACTCCAACCTGGGTGACAGAGTAAGACTCTGTCTCAAAAAAAAAACAAAGAGATAGATAAATAGATAACAATTTTGTTTAAACCAGGGAAGCAGGAAGAAAAGAGGTCAGGAAGGAGGTTCTGAGAAACGAGGAAGGGAGACTAGCCACCAGCCATGGTGAAGTGTCTACAGGTTAGCATGCAGCACAGGAGGCATCTAGGGGAAGGCTGCAGTGAGAAGAGTAGAATAGGAGTAGCCTCATACCAAAGAGTGGTTCCCACTGTCCCCCATCCCAGACTGACTGTGTCCTTGGTGAGCAGGGAGTGAAAGAGGGGAAGTCTCCATATAGGATATCCCTTCTCTGGGGTCCAAATCCAGCTTACCCTGATAAGATGCCTGGGGAAGACTAGAGGCATTCTTGACCCTTCCCCACATGGTGGCTGTTTTGACTCCCCCTGCTCCATGGTCCTGAGGTCTGTGCAGACAGCCACCTCCCTGCCCCCAGCTCCCTGTTCCGCCTCATCTCACCCCAAGGCTCTGCTAAGTGGAGGAGGCTGTGGGTTTCCAGCATGCTTGCTTTGGTGCTTTGGGCTTCCGCTGCCACCACAGAGATCTGGCCTTTGATTCCCATACTCAGCGTCCCCAGAGGTGCCTTACCCTAGTACAGTAGCATCCTGTAGACCAGCACTCCGAGAGAGGTTGGGAGGGCTCTCTGGTCCCTCAAGCCCTAGCACGTCTCTCTCTTTCTCTCTCTCTCTCTCTCTCTCTCTCTCTGCTTGCTTCTCAGCTCACATCTGTGCATTTCTGTATCTATGCTTCCCAGCCCCCAGCTTATGCCCCCAGCCTGCAGCTCCCTGTGTCTGTGTCTGTCTTCCTCTGTGCCTCATATGCCAGGAGGTCATGCTGGCTCTCCCGGGCTCCCCTGGAATGCCCCTTGCCTCTCCTCCTTTATAATCTTCCCCTCTCCAGCTGCCACTAAGCTCTAGCTGCTTCCGGTCTGTACACAGGCCTCCTGGCCTTTGGCAGCAATATAGACCCTGGACAAGCTCTGATCTGTGGGGAGGCTGCCGAGCACGCCTGCAGCCCAGGGTGGATGTGAGGGAGCCGGCTGCAGGGTGGGAGGGACACCGTGGACAAAGGGAAATGGACAGATTTCCCCAGAATGCACAGAGGCCTCAAGGGAGGAGGGGAGGGAAAGATGTGGGAGGGAGAGACCTGGAGCAGCTTGTTAAAGCAACAGCTACGCACACACAATCCACAATCACACACAAAGCGCAGGGTAGTACAAAAAAAGAGGAAAAGAAGAAATTCTGAGAAGCAAGACAGATGCACAGAGCATAGATCCAAAGTGAGGCAAAGAGAGACTGAGAAAGAGATGAGACCAAAATGGCAACACACACCACGCACTCTCTCAGAGCCTTGAGGTTCCTGCCGCCCTCACCCCTGGCCCCCAGGGATGGGATGAGGAGCGAGGCTTGGGAGGGTAAGAGGGCCCAGCTCCACCACAGCGAGAGTCTGTGGTCCCACAGGCACTTTTATCTTCTCTCCATAACCCCCAAGCAGCACACTCAAGCCCAGCCGCGGGATGTGCCCCACCGCGTTCACCCTCTCTACTGCTGACTGGCTTCCTATAAACTTCCTAGAGACTGTGACCCCTCTAAGGAACTCTTGTGGTTGGTGGCTGCAACCTCCGCCATCCTCTTCTTCGCCTCAGACACCCACATCGGGGGAACCGTGCCCACCCTCCTCCCCTCATCCCCTCAAAGATACAGAACAGAGCTCAAACTCAGCGCTTTGCAAACCCAGACCCCTGCCCGTCTGCCTCTGATTCCCCACTTTCATCAAAGTTATTTTGAGACAGGGCCTCACTCTCGCCCAGGCTGGAGTGCAGTAGCACAGTCAGGCCTCACTGTGGCCTCCATCTCCCAGGCCCAAGCAATGCTCCCACCTTAGCCTCCCAAGTAGCTGGAACCACAGGCACACACTACCATGCCCAGCTAACTTTTGTGGGTTTTGTAGAGATGGGGGTTTCACCATATTGCCCAGGCTCGTCTCAAACTCCCAGACTCAAGCCATCCTCCTGCCTCGGCCTCTCAAAGGGCTGGGATTACAGGTGTGGGCCACCATGCCCGGCCCATCACAGTTATTTCATTCAACAAACATTTATTGAGTGTCTACAGTGTGCAAGACTGGCCCACTGTGGTGGCTTACATCTGTAATGCCAGCACTTTGGGAGGCCAAGGTGGGCAGATCATTTGAGGCCAGGAGTTTGAGACCAGCTTGTCCAACATAGTGAAACCTGGTCTCTACTAAAAATACAAAAAGTAGCCAGGCGTGGTGTTGGGCGCCTGTAATCCCAGCTACTCGACAGGCTGAGGCAGGAGAATCGCTTGAACCCAGGAGGTGGAGGCTGTAGTGAGTGGAGATCGCATCACTGCCCTCCAGCCTGCGCAAGACAGCGAGACTCCGTCTCAAAAACAATAATAGAAAGTAAAACGTGCAAAACAGTTGGTCTAACCAATTCCCCTCAGCGCCACCCCGCCATTACGGCCAGGGTCAGGGCCTAGGGCTGCCCTCAAGGTTCTGCCTAGCACCAATGGTGGGAGGAGTTTTTATCTAGATATAGACCTCTCCCATATAAGTGCTCCCACATTGAAAGAGGGAAATCATCTCCCGAGTGTCTCTAACGCTGTCCTCAGGGGCTCCTTCGTCTGACTTTGAGGGCGGCGGCCATTTTGTATCAGCCTACAGCATCTGATACAACATAAGGAATTATTTGTCAAAATGTGAAGTAGCAGTGACCTCCCCCATCAGGCCCTACTCTTAGCCTTGCCCAGATAAAAATGTCCCCCACAAGAGCAGGGCATTCAGGAAGCACTATCCCACTCAGAGTGAAATCTTTGAATTATCAAGAATGGGGCCTTTCCATGTTGAGAGATCAGAACCTACCCCAGGAAACCTCTCTCCCAGAAGAAGCCTATGTGGGAAAAGCAGAGGACACCAGAGACAGCATGACTTCAAGGCCATCAGGTCTCAGGGGCTGGAAAGGCCTGAGGGCGGAGAGGCTGAGATGGTACAGGGCTTCCCATCAGGAGGGATGGTGAGTCCTCACTCTCCCTCACACCCGGCCAGGCCCAGGAGGAGCTGCACCTCCTTCTGCAACTCTCCCGGCCTCATGAAACCCATACCACCAATTCTCTTCGAATCCATTTCTCAAATGACGTATTTAGCTAAGGATATGTATCTGCAACTTTTAGGGCATTTCATACGCAAAAGCTCAGTCTCAGCACTTTCTGAGAATGTTAAATTCCCTATTTCACGAATCATTTCCTATTTCATTTCCTATTTCATTTAAAAATCATTTAAATCATTTAAAAAGTAGAAGTGCGTTTAGACATTGTTCAAAAATCTTAAAAGAGCAAAAAGGTAGACAAAAATTAAAAAATACACACATAAACACAAAAGGTAGTTAAAAGAGACTATTACATAGATCATGTGACTTATGAAATGCTGCAAGTATGATATTTGGTGTCAATTTTTGGAGGTTGTGTATTAGGAAAATTGATTTTGCAAGAATTTTCTCTAGACTAGATTCCACTTCTTTTGCTCTTTTTCTTGCTTTTATCGTTTTTCCTCATCATTTCTTTTTTATAGGTCTCCTCTCACTTTATATTTATTTTTCTAATTTTTTCCCTCCCCTCCTTCACTCTTTTTCTCTCCTCTTCCCCTCTTCCAGTCTTCTCTCCTCCACTGCCCACAACTAGTTGCCTTCCATGCCTTTCCCAGCCTGGGATAGTCTCCAGTCCTCACTCCCTCTCTGATCTTGCCCTTTAGGTCAATACTCCTCTGAGGAGCACCCACCGCTCTGAACACTGAGCTGTGCACGCTGGGGCTGCAGAGAGGAGTCTGGCACAGTCCCTGACCTCTGGAAGCTCACAGTTCCAGTGGGAGAACACTGCCCATGACCGGTTCCAAGAGAAATGCAAGAGAAAGTGGCCAGAGCTGTGGGCAGACAACTGGGCAGAGCATATTCCTGTGCATCTGCCCCACGTTCTCCTCCCTCTCAGCTCCGGGGAAAGAAGCCGAGTCTGACCGTCTTACCTCTGGGCTTGCGTCTTTCTTGCCCGCTGCTTCTCAAACAAGTGTATCTGTGTGAGGACTTGGAGCTTTGCAACCAGGAGCCCAGTGGGGAGGGTGCTTTGTTCCTTCTGCAGAGTCGTGCTTAAATGAAGAGAGACAGGAAGCCCGATGGCGAGGCTCCTCCACACCCTAGGCCTGGGCCGGCCCCCAACGTCACCATCTGGGGCTGGGGTCCCCACCCCCCTGGCTCTCAGGGAACATGTCAAAGTGAAAATGCCAAAGTCAAGGGAAAAAGTTAACCAGAATCAGGCAGGAGCCAAAGTGTCACTGCCACTGTTAAGCGGCAAGAAAAAGATGGCAAGAAAGATTCCATCAGTGATACTGCCATGTCTGACCAGACTGTGGGGAAAGAAGAAGTGGGAGGCAGTTGGCAGCATATGGTGACAGCAGTGGCAAGCCCACAAATAGCTCCTTGCTCCGGGGCCCTGAGGGCCTGTGTCCAGTGGGTGCCTCCAGGGGTATCTGTGGAGGCTTTATAGATGGCCCAGTGTGGAAGAGAGGACGTGGGCTGAGCAAAGAATATCTGAGACACCAGGAGTGACTGTTAACCAGGCTCTGTTCCTCTAGGCATCTCTGGCCAGGCCTCAGGTGCTTTCCTCTAGCCCATATCTCCCATGAGCTCCCAATGTGAGTATCCGTCTGCCCATTGGACATCTCCAATGGGAAGCTCACCAGACATAGCAAACTCAACACATCCCCAACTAAGCATACCACCTGCGTACTACCACCCTCCAAACCTGCTTCTCCAGGCTTCTCACTCAGTAAGGGGCTCACCATCCACCAACTTGCCCAAGCAAAATAAATTGGGTGTGATCTTTGACACCTCCTTCACCCAACTTCTCCCATGTATTCATTTTCCAATTCCCGTGGATGTTACCTTCTAAATGGCTCCAAAATCTACCCAGGTCACTCTGCACTACCACTACTGCCACCATTCCAACCTAAGATGCCAATATCGTCCCTTGCCTGGAAGACAGCTCCTGCCTCCTCACTGGTTGCCATTCTTATACCACAGCCCAAATGATCATTTAAAGATGCACATGTGAGTGTGCGTTTTCCAGTCTGAAAAAAATGGGGCTGGGCATGGTGGCTCATGCCTATAATCCCAGCATTTTGGGAGGCCAAGGTGGGAGGATCTCTTGAGCCCGGGAAGTTGAGGCTGCAGTGAACCGTGATTGCGCCACTGCACTCCAGCTTGAGTGACAGAGAGAACCTGTCTCGAAAAGAAGAAAAGAAAAGAAAAGAAAACAAGTGGCTAGTTCAGCTTGTGACTGCAGCAATTAACGCAAGTACCCCTATTTGACAGCATTGTACTTCATCCGTAGCATATAGTACTGTGTGCTGCTTCTCATTTCATGACACACCGTACTCAAGGGTTGAGATTTAATAAAATTAGTATTTACTGCTTCATTAAAGGCTTTTTTTTTTTTTTTTTTTTTTTTTGAGAGGGAGTCTCACTCTGTTGCTCAGGCCGGAGTGCAGTGGCATGATCTTGGCTCACTGCAACCTCTGTCTCCCAGGTTCGAGCAATTCTCCTGTCTTGGCCTCCTAAGTAGCTGGGGCTACAGGCACACGCCACCACACCCAGCTAATTTTTGTATTTTTAGTAGAGACAGGGTTTCACCATGTTGCCCAGGATGGTCTCGATCTCTTTTTTTTTTTTTTTTTTGAGACGGAGTCTTGCTTTGTCACCCAGGCTGAAGTGCAGTGGCATGATCTCAGCTCACTACAACCTCCGCCTCCTGGATTCAAGTCATTCTCCCACCTCGGCCTCCCGAGTAACTGGGATTACAGGCACCTGCCAATGTGCCTGGCTAATTTTTGTATTTTTGTAGAGACAGGGTTTCACTATGTTGGCCAGACTGGTCTTGAATTCCTGACCTCAGGTAATCTGCCCACCTCGGCCTCCCAAAATGCTGGGATTACAGGCGTGAGCCACTGTGCCCAGCCTCATTAAGGGCATTCTTAAGTAAAACTGGCATTAATTTTTTTTTTTCTTTTTTTACTGTAAGTACCTGGCAGTGAAGAATGCAATGACTATCATATGGTTTGGCGCCACTGCCTTCATTTATGCTAAGGCAGCAGTTTTATCCAGATTGCTTTTGCAACATTATTGCAATGTCAACATAGTGACAAAGGAAAATAACATCGTGCATTTTTTTATGAAAATAGCTTGACCTTGAAGATTCCCTGAAAGGGTCTCAGGGACTCCCAAAGGTCTGCAGGCCACACTTAACTCTGAGAACCACTGATCTAGGTAATTTTTATTCATTCTTGAGATCTCAGCTATTGCGTTAGCTGTCCCCAAAGTCTATTTTCTCCTTCTTCTTGGTAATAGAACCCTCAATTTTTAGCTGAGCTCTTAGCTACCCAGATTTAAAATATACTTCCCAGACTCCCTCACAGCTGGATGTGTCCAAGTGACTCAATTTTGGTTAATGGATGATAGTGAAAGTATCAGGTGCAACCTCAGAGTTGCTCCACAAAGTGGGGAAAATGTATCCTCCTCAGGCCTTCTTCCTTCAGACTGAAAAGCAAACACCCTCCCTATTGTTCACAGCCACCCTCCCTATTGTTCACAGCCAGTCTGCTTTTCTCATTTACATTACCTGGCAGGCTCTCATAGGCATTGACTTTTGAGTCGATGCCTATGTTTTGAGCCCTGCTCCATTCATTCTTGTGTGTAGTTAAGCGTGTACCAGCCCAAGGCACTCTGCTAGGTGCTGGGGATGTGATGCTGAATAAGACAGATATAGTCACCACTCCAGCTTATGACATAGACACTAAACAATGAACAACTTCATGACAATTCGACAAGTGCTACAAAGGAAAAAGCACAAGGTGCTGGGAGATCTTATCATGAAAGAACCTTCTTTCAACTGGGAGAATTGTCTATCGGTAAGCATTGGGTTCTGCTACAAGCAAAAGAAAACCCAAAATAATAGAGGCTTCAACAAGATTGAAGTTATTTTTCACATCTAGGAAGTGTGGAGGTGGGTGGTGCAGAGGTGAGGGAGCAGCACGCCGTCCTCCAGGGCCAGGATTGGGGCTGTTTATATTTTGTTGCTCTATCATCCTCCTGCACAGAACTTCCTCCCCAGAGTCACAGAGGCTACTCAGGTTCCTCAGTTGAAATCAGTTTTCCTTGTGATGAGATCTCCCACTCCCCTGTGCTTCTCCCTGATTTTCCAGTTGCGATGAAGTCATTCGCTGCTTAGTGTCTAGCTCATAGGCCAGAGTGGTGACCATGTCTGTCTTAGTTAGCACTACACTCCCAGCACCCTCACAGATGCCTTGACCCTGGAAGACCCTTAATACTTGTTTAATATTTTCCTGATATATTATATTTTATTGATATTAAATTTATTGTGGTAAAATACATGCAACATAAAATTTTCCATTTTAAGCTTTTTTTTTTTTTTTTCTGAGACAGAGTCTCATTCCATCACCCAGGCTGTACTGCAATGGCGCGATCTGGGCTCACTGCAACCTCTGCCTCCTGGGTTCAAGCGATTCTCCTGCCTCAGCCTCCCGAGTAGCTGGGACTACAGGTGCCCGCCACCACACCCGGCTAATTTTTGTGTTTTTAGTAGAGACAGGGTTTCACCATGTTGGGCAGGCTGGTCTCAAACTCCTGACCTCAAGTGATCTGCCTGCCTTGGCCTCCCAAAGTGCTGGGATTACAGATGTGAGCCACCATGCCTGGCCATTTTAAGCATTTTTAAATGTACTGCTCTGTGGGACTGAGTATACTCACATGGTTGTGCAACCATCTAGAAATTTTCCATCTTCCCCCACTGCAACTCTGTACCCATTAAATGCTGACTCCTCATTCTTGCTCCCTGCAACCCCTCGCTATTGGATAATTTTCTTTCTTCCTTCTTCCCTCCCCTCCCCTTCCCTCCCCTCCCCTCCCCTCCCCTTCCCTTCCCTTCCCTCCTTCCTTTCTTTCTTTCTTTTTTGAAAACAGTCTTGCTCTGTAGCCCAGGCTGGAGTGCAGTGGTGTGATCTCGGCTCATTGCAACCTGTGCCTCCGGGGTTCAAGCGATTCTCCTGCCTCAGCCTCCCGCGTATCTGGGATTACAGGTGTGCAACACCACGCCTGGCTGATTTTTGTATTTTTAGTACAGACAGGGTTTCACCATGTTGGTCAGACTGGTCTCGAACTCCTGACCTCAAGTGATTCGCCCACCTCTGCCTCCCAAAGTGCTGGGATTACAGGCATGAGTCACACTGCGCCTAGCCGAGGAGTTTCAGTTGTCAAAGGTCACAGAGCTGATAACCATAGCTGGTGGACCGGGATTTGAATTCACCCACTTGGACCCCAATCTCTGGGTGGTTCCTCTCATTGCACTGCCTCTCCTCTGCATTAAGAAGGTTCAGGACCGGGCGTAGTGGTTCACACCTGTAATCCCAGCACTTTGGGAGGCCAAGGTGGGCAGATCATGAGGTCAAGAGATCAAGACCATCCTGGCTAACACGGTAAAACCCCGTCTCTACTAAAAATACAAAAACAAAAACGAAAACAAAACAAAAAAAGAAGGTCCAGGTGGGGCGCGGTACCAAGTGCCTGTAGTCCCAGCTACTGAGGAGGCTGAAGCAAGAGGATGCCTTGAGCCCAGGAGTTCTGGGCTGTAGGGCACTGCACGGATCAGGTGTCTGCACTAAGTTCAGCTTCAGCATGGTGACCTCCCGGGAGTGGGGAACCACCAGATTGCCTGAGGAGGGGTGAGCCAGCCCAGGTTGGAAACACAGCAGGTCACAATTCCCATGCTAATCAGTAGTGGGATTGTGCCTGTAAATAGCCACTGCACACCAGCCTGGGCAACATAATGAGACCCTACCTCTAAAAAAAAATTAAAAATAAAAAAAGAAGAAGAAAGGCCAGGATGGCAGCTAAGAGAAGTCTTCTCCCATAGCAATGGAGTGGGTTGTGAGGCCCACCGCCTCATCTGGAGCTTCTGAGGCTCAGCAGCACCATGATCCTCACATCTATAGAATGGTTTTCCATGTTCCGAGCACTCTCACGTTCGTTTGCACACGCCAGACCTTTTTGGTAGGTGTTACTGTTACTATCCTCACTTTACAGAAGAAGAAATGGAAGTCAAGCTATCTGCCCCCACCACATGTCTGAAAGCATGGGACAGTGGGAGTTCCAGAGGCTATTTTTGCTGCGTATATCCTGTGTCTCTAGGCTGTAGAACAGGAGGAGACCAAGCCAGGGGAAGAAGTGATGGGGAGGAGAGAGAAGCTGGTGTCAGAGGCTACAGACAGAGTGCTGGAGACTAGATGATCTGAGAGACCTAGGGCAGCCAGGGTTGTAGGAAAGTTGAAAGTCCCAGGTGCAACTCTGCGGTGGCCTCCTTACCAGAAGTATGTTTGGTGGCACTGACGCCCTCTGCAAAGGGGGCTGGGGGCAGGGTTTGAGGATGGAGAGCAGGGGAGGGGTCTTTGGGATTATTCTCTGGGAAGCAAAGTCTAGGAGTATCAACACCGTGTCTACCCCATCCACATTTCCCCTGGCTGCAGGACCACTTGTTGCCACTCTCAGAGGGTGGTTCTGGGCCTCCCTCACCCCATGGAAGTTTGAGTAGGCACATTTCAGAGCTCAGGCTGGCCTCAGACAGCTGACACCTGCAGCCCCTTGGAGAAACTGTCAGCCACAGAGTAGAACAGATAGAACCGACCCTACCCCAAACCCATTCCCTTCAAAGGAAGAACCCCACCCTGGGGTGGGCCTGTGCAGGGGATCCTAAGCTCCTTGATCTCCTCCTTTGAAGGAGGGATAGCAGCAGGGGCTCAGGCCTGAACCCTAACATCTCTACCAGGTAGGGGAGGTGGGCAAGGACATTTCTGGGCCTGCAGAGGCTCCTCCTCTGCGCTATGGAGCTGAGAAGACCAGGTCACGGGTAGGGGAACGGCTGGCAAACCCGACTCCAGGGCTGAGTGTGCACAGTACGGCCTCCTACCTCACACACTCGACTTGCCAGGGCCCTAGACCTCACTTGGCTTCCAGAACTTCTCCAGAGTGGACAAGAGAAGACAGCTGGGGATGGAGATGCTCAGAGGGGTCCCTTCTCCTCTCTTGGCCTATCCCTGTTTCAGGCACTGCTCCCCACTCTGACAGCCAGGCTGCAAGATGGCCCCCAGTGACTCCTGTCTCCCTCCGTTCACACCCTTGCATTGCCCCCTCCTGCTTGCACCAGGTTGGTCTCTGTGACCAATAGAATAGGGCAGAAATCATGGTATGTTGTTTTCCAGATCAAAAGACATGGTAGCTTTTGTCTTGTCCACGCTGTCCCTCTGGGGGAAGCCAGTTGCTGTGTCATGTTGTGAGAGGCCCCATAAAGACGCCCAATGCAGGGAGGCGCTAAGGCCTCTGGCCCACAACCTCCCAAGGGAGCTGTCTTGGAGGCAGATCCTCCAGCCCCATCCCAGCCTTCAGATGGCTCCTGGCCTGGCCCACACCTCAGCAGCAACCTCATGAGCGACCCTGTGCCAGAACTACTCAGCAAGACTGCTCCTGAGTTCCTCATTGTGTGAGATAGTGTGTATTGTGATCGTTATTATTATTTTTAGAGACAGGATCTCACCCTGTCACCCACTCTGGAGTGCAATAACACAATCATGGCTCACTACAGCCTGGAAATCCTTCCAGTGATTCCTCTCCCTCAGCCTCCTGAATAACTAGGACCACAGGTGCATGCCACCATGCCCAGCTCATTTTTAAATTCAAAAAGAAAAAAAATTGTAGACCGGGCATGGTGGCTCACGCCTGTAATCTCAGCACTTTGGGAGGCTGAAGCAGGCGGATCACGAGGTCAGAGATCGAGACCATGCTGGCTAACACAGTGAAACCCCGTCTCTACTAAAAACACAAAAAGTTAGCGAGGCGTGGTGGTGGGCACCTGTAGTCCCAGCTACTACAGAGACTGAGGCAGGAGAATTGCTTGAAAACGGGAGGCGGAGCTTGCAGTGAGCCAAGATTGTGCCACTGCACTCCAGCCTGGGCAACAAAAGCAAAACTCTGTCTCAAAAATAATTAATTGATTATTAATTAAAATACAAAAATTCAAAAATTAGCAGGGTGTGGTGCCATGCGCCTATAGTCCCAGCTACTTGGGAGGCTGAGGCAGGAGAATCACTTGAGCCTGGGAGATGGAGTTTGCAGTGAGCCGAGATCAAGCCACTGCACTCCAACCTGGGCAACAGAGTGAGACTCTGTCTCAAAAAAAAAAAAAAAAAAAAAAAAAGTAGAGGTGTGATCTCACTAAGTTACCCAGGCTGGTCTCATACTCCCGGCCTCAAGCAATCCTCCTGCCTCAGTCTCCCAAAGTGTTGGGATTACCAGTGTGAGGCACCCACCCAGCTTATTATTTTAAATTACTACGTTTTAGGGTAATTTTTTGGTTAAACGCCAATAGGTAACTCACACACACCCCCTTCCTCCTTAACAAGGAGCTGAGCTGATTCCCACCCACCCACTGAAGCTCCCTGAGCTCCTGGCCTCCTGATGCTCCTTCCCCTCCAGGACCACAGCCTGGAGCACCAGTTGACAGATCAACTTGGAGAAGCCAGATGAATTAACCAAGCTCCCTAGGGGCCTTTGGAGGACAGGAAAAAGGCTGGAGGTTATCCTGCCAGACTGATAGTGGGGGGCTGTGGAAAGAGGAGTGGGACCAAGAATGTCACCCTTAGGAGAGACCCCACAGAGAAGCACTCACAGAATGCAGCCCATATGCCCCCTCTTCCTTCCGCCCTTTGCTCTTCTCTAGGGGGTAAAGGAAAAAGGACGCCCTTCATTCTGCTTCTGTCCCCTCCCTGTCCCCTTTATGAAAGAGCATGGGGAAGTCCCCGCATAGGCCTCAGTGAATCTTCGATGACTACTCTCATAAACCCAAAGGGCATAGGATGTTAGCTAGTAGAAAGGAAAAATGCCACCCACAGAACTTTCCAGGAAACCCCTGCCCTATTAAAATATCAGGGCTCCCACTAAGGCTGTGGGGAGCAGGGTCCTGGGGCAGAGCTGAGGAGTCTCTGAGCAGCAACAAAGGGTGGGAGGCTTTGGAGGCTTCTTATTTTATGTTTTTGAAACGGGTCTCACTCTGTCACGCAGGCTGGAGTGTAGTGGCACAGTTATGGCTCACTGCAGCCTCAACCTCCCAGGCTTAGGTGATCCTCCCACCTCAGCCTCCTAAATAGCTGGGACCACAGGGGCGTACCAGTGTGCCCAACTAACCCTTTTTTTTTTTTTTAAGATGAGGTCTCACTATGCTGCCCAGGCTGATCTTGAACTCCTGGACTCAAGCGATCCTTCTGCCTTGGCCTCCCAAAGTGCTGGGATTATAGGCATGAGCCATGACACCTGGCCTGGAAGTTTCTAAAGGGACTTCAAGTCCTTTTGCAGTGTGATCATCTCTGGCAGGGCCAGAGCTTCCTCCTTCCTGTGCCAGTGTTTCTCTGCCAGTGACAAGGCAAGAGTCATCACCATCCTGAGGCTCAGAACCTCAGATTGCTGTAAATGGTTCATTGTTCAGGCTTCAGAGGGTTCCCCCTCTCCCTAAGGCTCTGCACAGAACAAAGGTGTCACCCTCTTTATCCTCTGTCTCCAATGAGTGACTATGGTGTCTCTGCAGGGACATGTCCTCAGGTCTGTCTTTTTGTGTCTTTTTGCACACGTCACACAGACCCAGTTGGCGCCACTCACACATGCCACCATGCCCCTCCTGCTCCAGCAGGCTCACTCCCACTCACCCACTCACTTTCAATATTTTGTTCTCCTGTATGGGGTTAAAGTCCCCTGACAGAGCTATCTGTGGCCAAAGTGCAGGGCCCACACCCACTCGCAGGCAGAAGCCTCTGTCCCATTCCAGACTGGAGGGTGCCATGTGCTGAGGCCGGTGTGCTCTGCTGAGAGGACCATCGGCATGGCCCAGGTGAATGCTCCAAGAGAGACAGACAGAGTAGGGCGCAGGCCGACTTGGGGTCTTCAACATCATTCGTAGCATGACCAGAGCAGGCCTGCTTTCTCCTTCACTAATGGATAATCAGACAAGTACTCCACACATGCAGAGCACTTCACAGTTTCCAAAGCCCTTTATTATCCAATATTCACAACAACCCATTCTGGTGGGTTATTATCATTATCCCATTTAATAGGTGAGGAAACTGAGGCTCAGGGAGATTCACTACAGTCACATCAACAAAGCTGGAATGAGAAGCCGGGGCTCCTGATTCCCGCAGCCGTAGCTGGCTGTTTTGCTCCACGCATAGGCCTTTGTTCACAGCCTTCCCCTTTGTCAGACATAGATTACACCCTTGCCAGGGTCAGCCAGGGCTGTATCTCCTGAGACATGCATTGTTCAGTCCCTCTCCTGAAGGGTGCATAGGACATGTGACAGTCACTGGGCGCACACTCATATGCTGCACATAGAGCGTACACAATACAAAGGCAGTGCCTGCATTCGCAGCAATCTGTGCTCCGCCTTGTCCACTGCACTGTTCAACTCCTCAGGCCTGCCGCAGCCGGTCCAGTGACCGCCGTTGGGGTGTGACAAACACTGACCACTGGGTGGCAGTGTGTTCTCATGCCTGGGACCTGAAAAGCCGCCAAGGGCTGAGGAACGTGGGGGGTGGGGCAGAGGTAGGAGCCCCAGCCTGCTGCCCAGAGAGGTTTCCAGACCAGATCTCCTGGAAGACTTGACAAGGCAGTCCTCCGCGCGCGTGTGTGCGTGTGTGTGTGTGTGTGCGCGCGTGTGTGTGTGCATGCGTGTGTGCACGTGCGCGCGAGCATATGTGCTCATCTGCTGCAGCCGGAGGGCCAAGGACAAGTGCTGTAGTGCAGCTGAGTGTGGGGTGGGGTGGACCCAAAGGACAAAAATATCAAGGAAACCAGGGCAGCCAGCGCACTGTGGGTGGAAGGTGGGTGGAAGGACGGAGGAGAGAGCTGCGGAGGCAAGGGGCAAGGTCTTTTGGGGGGGAGCTTCAGGGAAATGATTACCCAGGAGAGAGAAAAAGAGAGTGAGCGCAAGAGAGAGAGAGACCAAGAAAGAAACGCGAAGCAGCCAGAAACAGAAAAGGGGAAGGTGAGGGAGGCTGGCTGGGGAAAGTAGGTTAGGAGGCTAGGGTGGGAGAAGGGAGCCCCCAGAGGCTGGGGAGAGACGGGAACCTTCACTTGGACAAGAAAGAGCTAGACTCAGGCTTGCTGCTGACAGGGAGTTTATTTGGACTGGGCTGCTGAGATCTGCTGGCTGCCTCAGCTCCAGGTCAGAGCTGCTCCGGCTCGGGCTCAGGCCCCGGCTCGGGCTCCGGCCCCAGCTCGCGCTCCAGCTCCGGCTCTGGTTCCAGCTCCGGTTCTTGCTGGAGCTCCTCTATCTTGCTCTGAGCCTGCGGAGGGTGAATCCCTTGCTCTAAGGCAGAAAATCTTCTTGGTCGCCACTGTAAGAAGAGATGGAGAGAGAGATGGAGGGTGGAAGGAGGAGAAGGATGAAGGGAAACGGATTAGGAAGGACACTGAGTCCATCTATTTTTTCTCAGCCACCCTGCCCTCCCCATCTGGTCCTGGCTTTCTCTCAACCCCCGTTCCAGCCTACCCAGGCACAAGCCGTCCCTGGAGTGAGAGGCTTATGAAGAAGGGGGGGCTCCGAGGGCAAGTTCAGGGTCCCCTTTGATCACCTTCCTGAGGAAGGGGTGTCATCAGCACTCTGAGGATGGAAGAGGAGGGGCTGTTGGGGGAGCGGGGTTGGCACGTCCCTGGCTCACCTGTCTTCTCCAAAGGTGAAAGCCAAAGGCTCCAGTCACCAAAAGGAGCAGAAAAAGGACACCAAGGATGAGAAACAGCGGGAGGTGGCCTGCTCGGAGGGCCCCTGGGGCTCTCCCAGAGCGTTGTGCACCTATGGAGAAAGTACAGGATGAGGTGTAGGGTCAGGGCTAGAAAGGACATTTTGTCACTCCCTCAGACTTTACAGATGCAAGGAGATCCAGAGAGTTTAAGGGACTTGTCCCAGGTCTTTCAGCTGATTATTGGTGGAAACAGGTCAACCCTAGGCAAGAGCCAGAGATCAGGTCCCTGTCTGGAAAGAAAAGTGCTGGGATGGGGGTGGCAGGGGCTGTTCTGGAAGGGGATAAAGATTATTGCTGTGGCATTGGGGTCCTGGCATTTTGGGGCCTCGGACCTGGGCTAGACAGTTCTGTGAAGTATACTGCTGCTCCAAGAAGCCTCTCCCCCTGGTGCAGCTGGCATTGCCAAGGCTGGGAAAGGAGCTGGGCTTCCTGGGCCTCCAGCCATGGTCCTGAGAAACTCCTCTGGGATGGGGTGTTCAGGGGGCTCCACACAAAGTGTTCTTGTCCAGATGCTGGAGTCACCTCACAAAGCAGCTTCCCCAGGGAGCCAGGTGACCCAAAGGATTTGGGAGTCACTGAAAAGAGTAGAAGGAAGAGATCTTTTGGGTTTCTGGCCCCCTTATGTGATACCACAGGTTGAACTCCAAGCCTCAATCACCATGCACTCACTTGGGTTCTGGCCAGGTGAGGTTGGGGAAGGACATCAGGGGTCATGGCCACATTCATCTTTTTCTTTTTTTTTTTTTTTTTTTTTTTTTGAGACGGAGTCTCACGCTGTTGCCCAGGCTGGAGTGCAGTGGCGCGATCTCGGCTCACTGCAAGCTCCGCCTCCCGGGTTCCCGCCATTCTCCTGCCTCAGCCTCCTGAGTAGCTGGGACTACAGGCGCCCGCCACCGCGCCCGGCTAATTTTTTGTATTTTTAGTAGAGACGGGGTTTTACTGTGGTCTCGATCTCCTGACCTTGTGATCCGCCCGCCTCGGCCTCCCAAAGTGCTGGGATTACAGGCTTGAGCCACCACGCCCGGCCTCATCTTTTTCTTTCTATTTAATTTTTTGTTAAATTTTATACAGATGGGTTTTCACCATGTTGCCCAGGCTAGTCTGGAACTTCTGGACTCAAGTGTTCTTCCTGCCTCAGCCTCTCAAAGTGCTGGGATTACAGGCGTGAGCCACCACACCCTGCCGGCCACATTTATCTTGTTCAGACAACGCTCTAGTCAGCTCCTTCCCCTGCTCAAAACATTTCCAGGCTCCCTACTGCCTTCACACTCAAACTGGCCCTGGCAGACCACACAAGAAATACTATTACAGATTCTTTTATTACTTTCTACTCAAAATGCTCAGAACCCTCAAAATCAGTCAGATGAGCTGACCCCCCGTCCACTTCACAATTTTGCAACTTCCATGACATGGCTCACATCAGTGTCTCCTGCCTTGTGGTGTCCCCTGAATGAACATCATCCCCCTTTCTGAATGTATAGAGAACAGGGAACTGGCCCATTCATCTAGAGACTGAGCATTCTCCAAGTTGTAAAGTGAGAGATGGGAGGGTGGGAGGAGACAAAGGGTCCTGAAGAGTGATTTGGTGATGCAGACACCTGAGTTTAGACCCAGAGTCTGGCACTTCCCAGGTGTTTTGAGAAAGTCTTCAGGGGTAACAGTATCTTTCTCATTGAGCTGTCTACATAAAACAGTTGACCTTCAAGAAGGCATTGGACAGAAAGAACTGGTGGGCTTTGATGACTGATGGGACGTAGGGAGGAGGCGGCCAGGTTTCGAGGTGGGTGGATACCAGTGGATTACTGACAGGCTGAGTCAGCAAGGGGATTGGTGGTAGAAAAAGATGGGATTCAGGGTGAGGCGGCTGAGAGGTGGTAGAATATCTAGTTAGAGGTATCCAGAAAGCAAGTGAAAACTCAGGATTGGCCTTCAGGAGATGTATTATCCATTAGCATGTTCATATATTCATTCAATCTCTATACATTATTAAGCACCTGCCATGGGGTGCTACTACTTAGTGACCGCAGGTGAGTGCTGCAGACATAGTAATCTGTCATGGCTAATAGTTATCAACCAGTCAACACATACTCTCTGAGTATTATTTTTTCTGTGTTTGTTTTATACCATCTTGGAAAACCCTTACTCAGTAAATATTTGCTGACCAAGGGACGGATTTATTAACTCCTCCCAAATCTAGGCCACTTCCTGCAACTTTAACCCAAGCCCTGTCTGCAAAGTAGAAAAGGGTTCTAGAAATATTTTCTACCTCTTTTGAACCATTTGGAATTTTTGTCACCTTTCCTTCTAACTTCCCAGACCCTCCCGCCAATTCAGAGCAGGGGAGTCCCATAGAGAACAGTGGAACTTTTATCTTGTGACTCAAGAGGAGATTTTCAGTTTCGATTCTTTATTATGGGGGTGAGAAAAGTGGGGGCCGAGATGGGCAGGCTCAGGAACTTGTGCCCAGTGGCCTGGCATCACCCACTGGGTGGGTTTGCTCAGTCTTTGCCCCGCCAGCCCTTCCTCCCTGTTCTTTCTCCCCTGGGAGGGGAGCTACTCCTTTCCCATGTGAGGCTGACCTGTGATGATTGCCAATGTGACAGTGGCATTGAGCTGCTGTCCCTGTAGACGGATATGGCAGATGTAGGTCCCAGCCTGGGCCTGGCTTACATCCTCTAGTCGAAGGGTAAAGTCGCCATTGTCTCCAGCCACCAGGAGGTCAGGGCCTCCCCCAGGAGGAGCCCACTTGGCAGTAAGGAAAGACTGGGTCCCCACAGCAGGAGGCAGGCGGCAGGGCAGCTCCACCCTGGAACCTGCTCCAGCGTACACTGTCAAGGGAGTTGCGGGCTCCAGACCTGAAGAGAAAAGAAAATCCAAATTTAAAGCTGGGTGCTGCAGTGGGGAGGGAGTGCCGGGGCTGCAGGGAAGGGAGGCAGAAGAGTGCAGGAGATGCCCTGGCTCGTAAGAGTGCTAAGGAGCAGAATAAGGTGATGAGCTGAGGATGCGCAGAGACCCAGCAAGTGGGCTTAGCCAGAAGGAGAGGGAAGGCTGGCAATGATGCTGGAAGGCTATGGGAGAAGCAAGAAGGGGCGATGGCAGCTGCAAGGCTGCCAGCAATATAAGGGGGTCGAACAGTGAGGCCCACAGCAATGATGTAGGCCACTGGCTGCCGAGAACCTGGTTTGGGGACCCATAGTCAGGGGAGGTGACAAGGGGGGCAGGAAGGGGTTGTGGTAAAGTGTGAAGCAGAGTGGGGGAGTTACCCAGAACAGTGAGGTTATACATGATGGAGACATTGAAGCCATCTCTGTAGGTGAGGATGCAGCCCCAGAGCCCAGAGTCCATGGGGCCGACATGGGGCAGGAAGAGGAAGCTTTCCGCTAAGTGGTGATGGGGGGACCCCTGGACAGGGACTCGGCCCTGGCCACGGCTCCGGAACCAATGCACAGAGGCTGGGCGGTCAGGGCGGCTGAAGGAGCAGTTCAAAATGACCCAGTCAGAGGTCCTGAGAGACCCTGGGGGGCTGGCAGTCACTGTGCAAGGATAAAGAAGACTTGATCAGTCCACTGGAAACAATTTCCCAACACAGCAGGACTGCCAAGCTGGAAGCTCCTGGAAACAGGAACCTGGCTTTAGACTTGTCTTCTCTCTCGAATCACCCTCTCCCCATCTCAGCTCCCAGCACCTGGAGGTGCATAAAGTGGACCCCCAAGAGTCCCCAGGGCTACTTTCCCCTGTCCCTTGCCTGGAATTTACTTGGCATCAGCCACCCTTGCCGTTCTCCTGGCCTGGATCCCTGCGAAGCCCACCCCCTGAGCCACAGATATCTGAAATGAATCACTCTAGCCCCGTGCTCTCCCCGCTCCGCCCGCCTCTGGGCACTCCCGCGTGGGTGGGAGAAGGGGAGCTCGGGGCTGACACAATCTCTCCACAGGGCCCCCCATACACGTGCTTCGGGGGGCCCCTTCCACTCCAGCAGGCCGCCCACCCCCTTCCTCTACTCTTCTGGGAGCTCTCGGACACGGCCTAGAGCGCAGCCTCTGCCCCAGCCCTTCCTGCCTCCCCGGCGGCAGGGAATGGGGACCCACCTCCCAGCCCCTCTCCGGTCGTCCCGCCCCACATACTCGAGGCCTGGCCCACGCGCAGACGAAGGCGGCAGGAGAGGGCGCGGTCCCTGAGGTGCACCGTGGCGCGGTACTCGCCGGCGTCCGCGCGCCGGGCTGGGCGCAGCCACAGCGAGAAGTCCCCGCGCTGCCGGCCGCGCTCATCCAGCTGGACGCGGGGCTGCAGGGGCAGCCTCCCGCTGCGCAGGCCTCCAGGACCCACGCTCAGCACCGTGTAGCGGCGGGGCCTGGGCCCCCAAGAGTAGGGCGCCGCCGGGCGATGGCCGGGGGCCGGGGGGTGGCCGGGGGCGGGAGCGGGCGGGCCACTTGGCGGGAAAGAGAATGGAGTTGAGAAGTTCAGGGGCAGGCAGCCACCTGTTGAGGATGAGGAAGCCCGCCCCGAGAGTTATCTTGACCACCAACCGTCCTCTCACCCCCGACCCCTCTGTTGGACTGGCAGCATCCCCTTCCGGAGAGAAGGGATGCAGGTGTGAGGGTATTGCAGAGCAAGGGCAGGAACGGTGCGGGCGAGGGCAGGGAGACTGGGTCACTGGCTTCAGAGGGAGTGGCACCTCAGGGTAGGGGACAGAGGACCGGCATGGGTGTTGGGTTGTGAGTGCTGGATTCGGGGGTCCTGTTGCCCAGGTTTGGGGTGCATACCTGTCTGGTTGATGCTGCCAAGTGACCCCTGCTCTTCGCAGAAGGCTGAGATCCTGGAGGGGGATTGTGGGGCTGCAGGGGAGCTGGGCAGGAGCCCCCTCCTGGGCCCACACCACCGAGATCTCAGCCCCTGGCTGGGGAGGCTTCACTAGGTGAGCAAAAGAGAGGCCAAGGGGAGGGGGCGTGAGCCGAGAGGCAGGGGTAGAGAATGAGCCTGGGTGCTTCCCGAGGGAGAAACAGGGTGCAGGAAGAGCTTGGGTTTCTGTCCCTTCTCTGCCCAGAGAGGCTTTGGGGGTGGAAGGACTGTCCAAAAAAGGGATTAGAAGAATCCACCACAGAGCTAAGGACCTCAGAACCTTTGTGGCCACAGAGATCCCTGCTGGTCCCCTCCTGTGGGGCCGGAGGTCAACCCTCCCGCCATCCCCGCTTTACCTGGAGCCACCCAGAGCGGCTGCAGAAACAGCAAGCCCAGGAACTGAGCCTCCCACATCTCTCCTATGGTCTGGGCAGCACTGAGCCCTCCAAAAGAAGGTCAGAAAAGGAAAGTGGGCAGTGGTAGGGGGTGGGGGGGCAAAGGAGAAGTTCTGCAGATAGGGAGGTGGAGGAAGAGGATCTAGAAGAAGGGAGACCAGGAGAGAGCCTTGGAGAGAGGGTGGGGAGGGATGACCAGAGGCCAGAATCCAGAGGAAAGCTGGGCAGATCAGGCAGCCTGAGGAGGTGGGGGGGGTGCCCCAGGGAACAGAGCAGGGCCGTGGCGGAGAGCAGACAGAGCAAAGTGGCTGTCGTGACTGGGATGCCGTTCTCCGGGCCTTCACCCCTGTGCCCGGCCTTCCCTCCACCTTCCCCACTTCCCCTCCTCCCTGCCCGCCCCCCGCACCCCAGGGCTTACGGTTTCACTTCGCAGTGGAAAGTCTGAGGGGGCTGATTCCCAGCAACAGCACCCTCCACCTCTGTGGTGGCGCTCCCCTTGTTTACTTCCTCAGTCCTGGGTCTCCCCACCTCCCCCTCCCCGCCTCTGCCCCACCTTCCAGACTGCTCCCTCTGCCAGGGACCTTCTGCGGCCACGCACCATTTCTGCCTGAAACTGCCCCCTTGCCCATCTCCAAGCTGCCTCCTCAGTCCCAATATTCACACTTCCTTCTTGGCAAGCTCTTTCCTTGTTGCTTAATCTCCTCCCTCATTCTCTCAACCTCCCAGAACTTCGTGACCCCTTTAGACCGGCCTTTCCACCCATCAGTACAATATTTCCTGGGAACATGGTGGACAGGAAGCTTTACTGCACCCTAAAACATGGTAGGTCTAAGGCGAGGCGTGCCAGCTTTGCGGGGCATGGAGAGTAACTACATTGTATTGAGGCTTCATTACGTGCTAAGCACTGTATAGGACACTTATAGTAATTCATGAAATCTAGTAATTTTCCCCATTGTACAGATGAGGAAACTGAGCTTCCAAGAAATTGTACAATTTGCCAAGGTTAGGGAGTGTGAAGATAAAAGCTGTTTGAGTGTACCTGTGTGCGGGAGAGTGTTTAATCCTGACCTTGAATGAGTTATGGGAGTCTCCTGGGACAAATGATGTGTTGATGAGTCAACACCCCTGGGCCCCACTCCAGCTGCGGCCCCCATGCACTCAGAAGCATTCTCCAATCCAGAGGTTCTGAACTGAGAGGAGAGGGCAAGGGTCATGCAGAGATGGAGAAATGCAGAAATCTCAGCAATCTCCTAACAGAGATCACACTCAGGGGAAACAGAGGCAGTGGGACTAGGGAGGGCCCAAGACTGACAAGAGTCATACAACTCCCGCTCCCCAGCCCAGCCCAGGGAGAGTGGGAGGGCAGGTGACGAAACATACAGCTGACCTGGGAACGACAAGAGGCCCAGGATTTCCCTGCTTGACTGGAAGGAGCTCTCTTCTGTGCCAGGCAAAGGGCATCTCTGATGCCCAGCAGCTCACTCCAGATCCTAGGAGGCTGAGACCCAGGACTACCAGCCCTCTCCCAGCTCAGGGGCAGGACTTCCTGTTTCTGGGCTGTTTCTCTGTGCCTGGTTCAGCACAATAGAGCTGGTAGCTTTCCACTGGGCTCAGCAGTGTCTAGGTCTTGTGTGGGTTAGCAGGGAAGTGTGTATTGCTGGGGAGGAGCATCCCTGAGAATCCAAAACAGGACGTAAGTCAGCTCTCAGAAGAGCTGGGCTCCGGGCCACCCCTGGAGGGCTGCTCTTGTCTTCTTGAGTCGTGGGTGGCAGGAGTGTGCTGCTGCTTTGGTATCAAAGGGAAGGGTCCTGGCAGAATGTGAGGTCAGCCACCCTCATCCCTTCTCTACCCTTTTGTCGCACTAACTGGACCCCCCGGGAAAGCAGGAGACAGGTTAAAAACAGAAGCGCGACCATTTCTTTATTAAATTATACAAAAAGGGAGGGGAGGGGGGCAGCTGTGGGGCTCGGCCCCAACCCCGGCCCCACCCCGGCCTGGCGCTGTCTGAGAAGAGGGGATCTGAGGGAGATCCAGGGGTCAGGCAGGATAGGGATGGGGCAGGACATGAGGCTGGGGGATGCAGAGGTTAGGTGGGAGAGGCTACCAGAGGAAGGATGGGGCTGGTAGGGGAGGGAGAAAGAGAGCAAAGAGAGAGAGGAGCAATTGGGGGCCAGCTGGGGAGCTCAGATGGAGCAGGTCAGGAGGTGGAACAATGGCAGAGTGAGGGTGGAGGGCGCAGTGTCTGGAAAGGCGGAAATGAGAAGGCTGGGGAGAAAGAAGAGGGTGGCAGCTCTGGTGCAGGGCCCAGAGCAGGGAGCCAGGTGAACAGTGGCTGGACTTGTCTGCCCCCACCCCCACCTCCAGGCCCAGAGAGGCCTCCCAACCCCAGCCTGTTGGCAGGGGCTCACGCCGATGCCCCATTTTCTGTCTTCTGCCGCTTGGGATCAGCTTCATCCTGTGGAGAGGGAGAGAATGGGGGAGTTGTAAAATGGGAGGGGAGACCTCCCCCTGTCCCGGTCCTGTTCCAGCCCCCACCCCTGCTGCACAGGTATCTGGGTCCAAATCCAAAGGGCGCCCAGCCCGGCTGCATCCCTGACAGCCCCTCAGGCCCAGCAACCCAGCCCAAACCTCCTCTTCGGCAGCTCTCTTCAGCGCGGGCCCTTCGTCATCCTCTTCTTCTTCTTCCTCATCTGAGGAGCCAGAAATGGGTCATTGGGGAAGGGCAGGAAGCTCCGGCACAGACCCCCTGTGGTCGCCCTTAGCCCTGCTTCAGGTCTTCAAACCCACCCTGACTCTGCTCATTGGAGCCCAGACTTTGCCAGCCCAGCCTCCCCTGCCCCTCCCCACCTTCTTCTTCCCCTTCATCTTCCTCCTCTCCATCCTCAGCAGTTTCTTCTTCTTCCTCCTCAGCCCCGTTCTCCTCCTCCTGTGGGGACCAGGAGAGGGAGTAGCCTCAGGCTGGCTGCATGCCCTGCCCACCATTACCACCAATGGGAGGGGAGACTGGGTGAGAAAAGGACTTGGGAGGGGCCTCAGGGTGGGGCAGCAAGGATGAGAGGGCTCAGTGCAAGGGCAGGACCCAGCACCCTCAGAAGGAAAGTGGAGGAAGGATGAGATGATTGGAAGATGGTAGGGTAGATGTGGTCCTCTCCCTGACCCCTCCACACCTCCACCACTTCTTTCTTTCGCTCTTTCCGGCTTGCCTTCTCCTCCACCTTCTCCTTCTTCTCCTTCAGGTCCTGCAAGGGAGAAAGAGGTCACCTTTCTCACCATAAATGGCTTGCAGCCCCTAAGTCCCTGCAGCCCCCGTCCTCCCTCTGTAGTGAACTTAGAGGAGTATGAACTGAAAAGGTGGCCATAACTTAGAGACAGAATAGGGGCCCCGGGGTCCTTACATTAGGGCCATGAAGGGGTTGAGACCAAACACCTCCTTCCCCAAGACCCAAGGTGGGGTGGGAAAGGGATGAAGAAGCAGGAGCTGGCAACCAGGGTAACGATCCCCACCCCCATCAAGTTCTCCCAAACCTCACTGGCTGAAGAGTTCAGCTCAGCAAAGCAAATCCTCTCCATCTGCTTGCAGCCTCAGTGCCCCACCCCCTCCTGTGTCCCTCCGCCTCCCTGGCCTGCCCCCCACTGCCCGCCCAGCTCTGCCTTTTGTCTACCTCTGGGGCCTTTTCCTGAGGACTCTCTCTCCTGGGCATCCCTCCCAGCTTCCCCTTCAGCTTCTAAGGTCTTTGTTTCTCTCCGTCTGTGTCTCCCTAATCCTCAGGCCCCTACTTGGCCAAACACTACCAGAGATAGGGAGAGCACCTTAGCACATTCCCAGCACCCCTCCCACTTTCTGCCCTCCCCACCCCAAAACAGTTCAAGTAGTTTCCTTCTTCCTGCCTCCCATGATGTATGCATGGGTGTAGTGGAAGAGTGGAAGTAGCATTTCCAGTGGAAATGTAGGTGAAGTAGGAGAGAAAACAAGGAGGGGAAGAGTAGCAGGCATGGGAGACAAGGAGAGAGCAACAAACAAGGTCTGTGACTGGGGTGGGATAGGAATGGAGAAGAGGGAGGCACCTGTCTAGCAGACCCTCCCACCGGCCAGCCCCTCTCCTTCACCCCAAGATCCTAGCAGGCATAGGATGACATCCTGTGCTGATATGGCAGCGGGAGATGCCCATGTGAGTCCCTTCTGGACACTACACTAGCCTCCCAATTCAGATTCCAGTCCTCTCCCCACCCACTCCTTGGCAGGCACAGTGTAACACGGTAGGTGTCCTTGTGTGATCTGATCTGGTGTTGGTGTGCCATGCTGTGTATCTGATTCCATGTGAATGGAAGTCTCCTGTGTGAGATCACCCTGGGAGGGGGGTCTTTTCTGGAACAGGATAGGGGATAGGAGAGGAGCCCGGTGCAGAACGCCTGACCTGAGGGGCACTCAATTCCCTTCTCCCTTTAAGGGTAGCTGAGAACTCTTCACCCTCACTCCAGCGAGGCTGCCCTTCCACCCCACCGTGAGGTCTTCATTTCTGTGCCACAAGGTCAGTATGGCATTTCCACTACCTAGTGGGCTCTTCCCTACATCCTGGGCCAGGAGAGCAAGGAGCTGGTCAGCTTCTCTCTGGGAGCCCCAGCACCAGAAGTCTGTAGGGCCCTGGCCTGACTTTCCCATCTGGGCTGATGGAGGGAGGGAGTGAGAATACCAGAGACCAAAGTTCAAGAGGCCGGGCCCTCTCCTCCCCTGTTCTGTCCTTCTGGTCACTGTCCTTCCATGATCCCTTTTCCAGGAGAATATGTGACCTGGGCCCTAGGTCTTCTGCTAAGCGGCCCTCTGGCCTCATTTACTCAAGACAGGCACACACACCTACACCGGCCGACAGCGATGCACAGAGAGGGGCACCCACGCGATGGGAGACACATGGCCCAGCGCTGGGCCATTCTGGTACACACTCTTGAGACAGCACGGGAGCAAAGCGGAGCCACTTAACACTCACAAAGCGACAACATGGCTCCAGAAAATCTACGTCTCCACATGCACACATGTAACTGACACGGGCAGTCCCACACACTCGCTGGATTTCAGACATACAAAGACACCTACTCAGTGAAGTCACATGCCACTGCACAGCCCGCCGGAGGGCCACACGGGCGCACCTTGGCAGATCGCACACAGCCCCTCTCCCACCGCCGTTAATCCCATTGGCTCCCCCCGTTTCACTTCGCTGGCCTCCGGGAGACCAGTGTGACGGCCCCTCAGCAACCACCGCGCCCCAACCCGCCCCGCCACACACATACACACACAAGATAGGGCTCCCAGCCCCCAAACCCCGGCCGCGTTAATTTCCCAAAGCGACACTCCGAAGGTTCCCTGGGGAAATTAGAGAAGGCTGGAAGAGAAGCAAGGGCGAACGGATGGGGCAGGGGAAGGGAGCTGATGAGGGCGAGGACAGCTCGACGCAATGCCATGCAATGCCCAGCCTCGGCTTTTTCGAAGGCTATTCCTGCCCCGCTTCTAATTTTTAGGAATTCGAGATTCTTCCAGTGTGTATGTGGGAAAGGGACGATGAAGAAAAAATAAAGCTGAAAGCCAGCTGAGGGGAGGGAACGAGAAAACAGAGGCAGCCGCCGTCCGGGGAGAGAAGCGAGCGACGGTCGGGCCGCGGGGAGGGGCCGGGAGGAGTAGCCTCCAGGGAGAGTCCTGTTTACACTTGAGGATCTCAAACCGCTTAGCGAGGAAAGGTGAGGTCGGGTTGCAAGGAGAGACGCGGCAGCGGGGCGCAGGGAGGGGGCGCGGCAAAGTGAGACTCGGGGCGTTGGGACGGAAAGCCGGACGGGATCCGGTCAGCGAGGTGGGGCCGAAGAGGGGTGGGGACCGCTGCGGGGGCCGGCGCGACCGGAGCGGCGAGGCCGGGCGCCGTGGTGCGCGCAGGGCAGCTAGAGGGCGCTGGCGCTAGCCGCGCGGAGCCGGGAAGGCAGCTCCGGGCCGGGGAGCGGTGGGAGGGCGCAGTGGGGTCCGCCAGGACCCGGGCGCGAGGGCCGCGCGGGGCCGTCGGGGGCGACCCGGGGCGGAGGACCGCGCCGGGCCCCAGGGCCACGCGAAGTCCGGGCCGCCGCTGCCCCCGCCCGTACCTTGGCGCTCAACTCGGCCGCTGCCTCCACGCTTTTCTCCGACATGGTGCCGGGGCCGGGGCCGGGGCTGGCGGGGAGCCGGGGTCCCGGAGCCGAGACGGAGGGGCCCTGGACGGCGGAGGGTGGCCGCGGCCGGAACCTGGCGCGGTGGCGGCGGCGGCGGCGACAGCGGCAGCGGCGGCCGCTCGGCAAGCTGGGTCTCTGGAAGAGGCGGCAGAGGCGCGCGGGGTGGGGCGGGGGTGGGTCTGGAGCGGAGACCCGCAGGGCTGCGGCCGTCCGGAGGGCGGGCGGAAGGGCGGTGCAGGCGGTGGCCGGCGCGCTCGGCCGCGGTCGCTCGGTCCCGGGCTTGCCACCCCCGCACCAGCAGAGCTGCCGCCGACCAGCCGCTGCCGCCCCCGGGAAGGGAACCCGCTTATAAGGCGGCGCTGCCCGACGGGAGGGGCTTCCCAGGGGTGGGGCAGGCGGGAGCGGGGAGGAGAGGAGAGGGGAGGGGGATGAAAGAGGAGGTTGGAGAGGTGGGGATAGGAGGATGAAAGCGAGGGGAGGGAGAGCTAGAGAGTCGGGAGGGAGGACGAGACCAGGAGGGGGAAATGGAGAGACTGACGGCCGCGGAGAAAGAGTGGGGCGAGGAGGTGGGAAGGGGTGGGGTTCCTGCGGGGAGGCACCTTTCCAAATCCCAACCTACTGCCTGCGAATGTGGAGTCTGGCTTTTGGGGGCGGACTGGAGAGGTGGCCAGAATCCTACTGACCCCAAAAAAAGCCCTGGGATTTTGTCAAAGGGTGGGGTGAGGGGAGCAGATGGGAAGATAGGGCAGGTATTTGAGAAACCAAAAGCTTAAAGAAGAGGAATAGGGTTCGGGCGCTCCTTCCACACCACGCCGGATTTCCCCCTCTCATCCTCCATCCACATTCTCTGGATGGCCTTGAGGGATGGGAGGGCAGAAAGGGCGGCCCAGCCTTCCCTCCCGCCAGATTGACACTTGTGACCCTTGCCGGGTGCCTGCCTTCCTGTCCCCGTGCTGTGAGCTGGAGGGAGTCAGGCCCCTGGTCTCCTTTGCTTCCAGCTCTCCTCCATCTTCTACCTCTCTTATTCGCCTGTCACCTCACTTTTATTCGCCTGGTCCTTCTATTTCTCTTCATCTGTCCTCAGTCATCTGTACCCAGACCCCTCCCTCACAACCAATTATAACTCGAATCGCTCCCATTCTTCTCTCACCTCTTCTCCACTCCTTACTGACCCTCTTCTGCCCTTACACCTCTGGTCTCTTTCCCTACCTTTCCCAGACAACCCTGCTCTTGTCTTATCTGAGTCAGGCACCTGGCCCTCTATTCTTGGCTGGCTTTCCTCAACTCCTCTTTCTGTCCTCATTTTTTACATTTGCCGTCCGTTAGCTTTTCTCATTCCTCTGCTGCCATCTTCCCTAGTCTTTCTGGGTTATATTTGCCTCCTTTGCAAATATAATACAGGTCCAGGTCTGGAGTTCCAGCCCCACCCTATTCCAGACATCCTCAGCTCCTCGCCCTCAATCTCGGTATCTTTGAGTCATTTTGAAAAGCTTGGGATTTCAGAAGGAAACAGGGGCTGGGTTGTGTATTAAAGGTCAGGAAGGTGGACGGGGTGGAAGGCTGGGGTTTGGAAAAAGTCCTTTGGTGTGCGTGCACTCCTATATTTGTCTGTCATTATCATTATTCCTCATCTTATTTTCATTTTCTTAATAAAAAACCATTTTGATGATCATTATCATTATTTTGTGTTGGAGTGCTTAAATACACCATCTTTTGGTCCCTTGATGTACACGCCTCCCAGGTTCTCTTTCTGACTTTTCTATCAATATTTCATTCTCAGTCTCCTCAAAAATCTTGGGGCCCCACCCAGGATTTTTCCTTGCCGGACTCTATCTTTTCTGAGATCTTTCCATGTCCCTCTCTCAATCTGTTTCTCTGACTCACTGGCTGATGTCTTCAGCCGTCTCTCACCATCTCCATCTCTGTACTCCTCTTGCTTCATTTATCTCCCTCTCCTCGATCCTTTGCTACTCCCCCCCCCAACCAACCCAGTCTCCCAGTCTCGCTCCCTCCCCATCAGGCTCTTTCCTCTCCCTCCCGCCTTCCTTTCCTCTTCCCTCCACTCCACCTCCCAGCCCCGCCTGCTGTCTCGGACACCCTGCTGGGCTCTTACCCTGTTGCCCTGGTAACCGCCCCCCACTCCGGTCACCTCCACTCCCCTCCCCCCTCCAATCACCGCCACCAACAACCTCCATCCACCTTCCTCCTATTTTTCCTGATAGCCAATAGAAACCCTGTTGCCAGGTGGAATGCTCATTTGAATCAGCCAATCCAGAAGCCTAACTGCTTGCCCTGCCTTATATGGGGATGTGAGATGGGCCACTCCCCCAACTCCAGCCCCACAGGGGACCAGCCCCTCCAGTGTCCCTTCTCCCCGCCCTAAAGAGAGGCTGGGACACTCCCTCTCACCCTTCCATAAGGGGCCTGGCCTCCCACTTCTCTAACTGGGACCACCAGGGTTAGCGTGGGCTGTGGGCCGGACTGTGGGCTGGGCCTCAGGGCTGGGGGTGGGAATGAGGTGTGATTAGGGAAGGGGAGGCGGAGGGAGCCGGGAATTTTGCCCAGGGAGGGGTGTCTGGGAGCAGAGGCAGCTGCAGTGGAAAATTCCAGAGAGATGGAGAGGCAGAGAATGGGAATCCTGCCCCAAAGCCCAAGGGAGTGCCTTGAGAATCTAAGAGCTTGGACACTAGGGTCCGAGGGACCCCAGGGAAAAGGTCTAGAAAGCTGGAGGCCTGGATCGAATTCCTTTCCTGCGTGGATGAAGCATCCTTTAGCCTTCTCTCTCTGGTTGGACAACAAGCCAGTCTTCTGAAGTCTTGGCTTCATGAGAAAGAAGCTGGAAGTGAGACTTGGGATGAATGTGGAGTGAGTGGGATCTGAAAGCCACCCGACAGTCCTAGGGGTTAGCCTCAAGCCTCTGGGGCCAACGGTGTTAAATGCCTGTGTTTGCTTTTCTCCATGGAACTATTTCTGAGGCTTTGTGGAGGCTTGCCTATTCCTAGAATTACCTTACTCTACAGTCCAATTGAGAATTTCTCCCACTAGTTGAATGGGGGAAACATGTGCTTCTTACACATTTTCTGAAAGTGGGAAAAAAGTGACCAGGTGAGAACAACGAAGGTCTGAGCCCCCCGGAAACGATGACTTCTGGCCTGACATCCTAGAAATTTACCTTGATACCATGTGTGGGAAGTGTTCAATTCTAGTTATTTCCATCTCATTCTTGGTGAATTCTTCCCCCTCTCCAGCTTCCTGGATTTTTTTCAGTGTGCCTATTTCTCCTATTGGTTAAGGGGTAAGGAAGGCCTAGTTATCATTCAAGGCCTTGGAAGACAGACTTGAAAGTTGGGGGAGTTATCTTCACTCCTTGTTTTACTTTATCCCCCTTCCATTCCCAGTGACCTCATTTTCTATCCCCCATTTCCCCCATTTTCCTTTGCTTTTTTTTTTTTTTTTCCAATCTAAAACTTTTCAAAATGAAAGTCAGTGGAGAGTTGAAAGGAGATGGAGTCCTAGAGGAAGACCTAAATTAGCCTAACTTCGATCATGTTTTTTTATTGTTTTTGTTTTGAGACAGAATCTCACTCTGTCAAACAGGCCGGAGTGCAGTGGCACAATCTCCACTCACTACAACCTCTGCCTCCTGGGTTCAAGCAATTCTCATGCCTCAGCCTCCCAAGCAGCTGGGATTACAATCGTGCACCACCACACCTGGATAATTTTGTATTTTTAGTAGAGATGGAGTTTCACTATGTTGGCCAAGCTGGTCTCCTGACCTCAGGTGATCTGCCCACCTCGGCCTCCCAAAGTGCTGGGAGTTCAGGCATGAGTCATCACACCCGGCCGGATCATGTTTGAGTGTGTTACCTCCACGAGTGTTAAGAATAAGGAGAGATCATCTTCCAAGCAACACTAAGGCATATCCATCATGCGTCCCATCTCCGTGGGTACTCCCTTTCTGGAATGCCTCCCTGATTCCTCCTGACTTTGCAGACCCTTATCCATTTTTTCCATATGTTGTTCTCAACACCAAATCACCTTCCTTGGTCTTCCACCCATACTGATGTCTCCTGTGGCATAGTATCTAGCACCACACCAGGCACAAACAAGAAAGCTCAAGAAACCACATATTTCCGAGCCCAGAAGCACCATTTTGGACTCAATCTGACAGCTCTCTCAGCCTTCTTCAAGGAGGCTGGGAAAACACAACATGCTGCCGGGATACTGGCTTCCCTCTGTCTGACTTGAGATCTTCCCAGTAACTACTGATGTCCTGGTTGGAAATCTCTTTTATGTTTTGAACATCACAACCAAAGTTTCTGTGGCTTTCCTACTTTTCTCCATGAACTTTCTCCCCAGTAAAAAAAGAATGAGTTTCACCTTTGTACCTCTCCTTCAGATTATTATATTTATTTATTTATTTATTTATTTATTTATTTATTTATTTATTTTTTGAGACAGGGTCTCACTCTTTCACCTGGACTGAGCACAGTGGCAGGATCTCAGCTTGCTGCAACCTCTGCCTCCAGAGGCTCAAGTGATCCTCCCACCTCAGCCTCAGCAGCTAGGACTAGAGGCGCCCCACCACACCTGGCTAATTTTTTTTATTTTTCGTAGAGATGGGTGTTCACCATGTTGCTCAGACTGGTCTCGAACTCCTGGGCTCAAGCGATCCACCCACCTCAGCTTCCATTACAGGCGTGAGCCACCAAGTGGGCCCTTCTTCAGAATCTTTACTGGCTTTTCTTATTCCCCCTGCCCTCCTTCGTGACTGTCTTTGCCTTTTTTTTTTTTTCTTTTTTTGAGACAGAATCTTGCTCTGTCCCCCAGGCTGGAGTGCAGTGACGCGATCTCGGCTCACTGTAACCTCTGCCTCCCAGGTTCAAGTGATCCTCCTGCGTCAGCCTCCCAAGTAGCTGGGATTACAGACGCCTGCTACGGCGCCCAGCTAATTTTTGTATTTTTAGTCGATACTGGGTTTCACCATCTTGGCCAGTCTAGTCTAAAATTCCTGACTTCATGATTCACCTGCATTGGCCTCCCAAAGTGCTGGGATTACGGGTGTAAGCTACTACACTCGGCCTCACCTTTGCTTTTATACCTAGAATAGTTTGCTATTGCCTGACCCTCCCTGTCCTGCCTTCAATTTTTCCCCCACATTCACTCTTCAACATGTCTTCATGGGCGTTCAACAAAGTCCAGAAGGAAGGCAACATTTATGGGTGCTTTCCAGCTCTGTCCAACAAAACTTTCTGTGATGATGGAAATGTTCTTTATCTGCACTTTCCAATACAGTAGCCAATAGTCCTGTGTGGTTACTGAACACTTGAAAATGTGGCTAGTGCAACTGAGGAACTGAATTTTTTTTTTAAGTTTTTTTGTTTTGTTTTGTTGTTGTTTTTTTGTTTTTGTTTTTGTAGAGATGGAGTCTTGCTCTGTCACCCAGGCTGGAGGGCTGGAGTGCAGTGGCATGATTTCTGCTCACTGCAACCTCTGCCTCCCAAGTTCAAGCAATTCTCCTGCCTCAGCCTCCTGAGTAGCTGGGACTGCAGGCACATGCCGCTATGCCCTGCTAATTTCTTTTGTATTTTAGTAGAGACGAGGTTTCACCATGTTGCGCAGGCTGGTCTCTTAACTCCTGAGCTCAGGCAATCCGCCCACCTTGGCCTCCCAAAGTGCTGCGATTACAGGCATGAGCCACCGCACCTGGCCTTTTAATTACATTTATGTATTTATTTATTTTTTGAGACAGAGTCTCGCCCTATTGGCAGGGTGGAGTGCAGTGGCGCGATCTCGGCTCATTGCAACCTCCGCCTCCTGGATTCAAGCAATTCTTCTGCCTCAGCCTCCTGAGTAGCTGGGACTACAGGTGCACACCACCGTGCCCGGCTAATTTTTGTATTTTTAGTAGAGATGGGGTTTCACCATGTTGGCCAGGATGGTCTTGATTTCTTGACCTCCTGATCCCCCCACCTCAGCCTCCCAAAGTGCTGGGATTACAGGCGTGAGCCACTGCGCCCGGCCATTAATTAAATTTAAATAGTTAAATAGCCACATGTGGCTAGTGGGTGGCTATTTTCCCATATAGGACAGCACCACTTTAGACCTTGGCCCTAAACTGCCTCTTTTCCTTTTTTTTTTTTTTTTTTTTTTTGAGACAGAGTCTTGCTCTGTCACCCAGGCTGGAGTGCTGTCACGCTATCTCCACTTGCTGCAAGCTCCGCCTCCCGGGTTCACACCATTCTCCTGCCTCAGCCTCCCAAGTAACTGGGACTACAGGCGCCCACCACCACACTCGGCTAATTTTTTATATTTTTTTAGTAGAGACGGTTTCACCATGTTTGCCAGGATGGTCTCCATCTCCTGACCTCATGATCCGCCCACCTTGGCCTCCCAAAGTGCTGGAATTACAGGCGTGAGCCACCGTGCTTGGCCTAAACTGCCTCTTTTTCCACCTTTTCAACCTCCATCACCAGTAATCCTTAAGTAGAAAGTCAGGGAGCAACTCTGGCTGCTGTGTTTCAGGTAATCAGGGCCACTGTTGACATATACTTTACCATAGGTGTGTGTTTGTTCAGAGTGTTCACATTTTCACAGATTAAACAGACTGTGGCAGATCCAGGGGATCAGTAAAAATGAAAAGGCAAGGGAAAATGGGACCAGGAGTAACAGCTAAAGACTTGTTTTGCCCAGAAGACTGAGGAAGGGAGGACTTAATGACCAGGAGGAGATGATGACAGTGTCCACGGAACCCTCCCAGGTGACTTCAATCTCAGAGGTCCTGTTCTCTCTTCACAGACTCCCTAAACTATTCCATAAGTTCCACTGCCAACACACACCTCAAACACACTTTCAACTCTCTGGCACTAGCTTCGCTCCAGAGCTCCAGAGTCATGATTCCAGTTCTGTTCTGTTCAGTTCTCCCCGGATGCAACACAGCTCCTCAGACCTAATTTGTTCCCACTGATACTCCTTTGTGTTTCCTCTTTCAGTTGATGGGACTGCCCTCCACCCATTCATTCCCGCCCAGGAGTCATCCTAGACTCCACCTTTTCTTTCCCTCCTCAGATCCCTCATTCCTTGAGTGCCTCCTCTGCTGTCCTAATCCCCGCCCTGCCTCTGCTCAAAGGCTCACTCACTGACTTTAAGCTTAAGCTCCTTAGGGTTTTCAATCATGATTTAAGAATTTTTTTTTTTTTTTTTTTTACATCTTCAGCACCTATTTCCATACCTGGAATATTGTAGAAGCTCAGAAATGTTTCCTGAAACGCATAAACTGCCTTTCTGCCTAAAATATAAACAGACTATTGTAATTTTCCCTACAGGACAAAGTCTAGAAGCGAATACGGCCCTTCAAGGTCTGATTCCTTTTAACATATGTAGCCTTACCTCACACCGCTACTCCCTCAAAGTTTTGCTTCAGCAATTTTTTTTTTTTTCCTGAGACGGAGTGTCGCCCTGTTGCCCAGGCTGGAGTGCAATAGTGCCATCTCAGCTCACTGCAACCTCCACCTTTAGTAGAGACAGGGCTTCACCATGTTGGCCAGGCTGGTCTCAAACTCCTGACCTCATGATCCGCCTGTCTTGGCCTCCCAAAGTGCTGGGATTATAGGCATGCGCCACCATGCCCGGCTAATTTTGTATTTTTAGTAGAGACGGGGTTTCTCCATGTTGGCCAGGCTGGTCTCGAACTCCTGACCTCAGGTGATCCACTTGCCTCAGCCTCCCAAAGTGCTGAGATTACAGGCGTGAGTCACTGTGCCTGGCCAGGATGTCTTCTTGAAATGATTAAATAATAATTTGAAACTCCGGTGCTAATGCCAACTAGTACTATTAGCGTATCTACCCAAGACGGTCTAATATCCAATATCTTATAGTCAGACTAGGTATGGAAGTCCCTCATTCCTGTTGTCCACATCGCCTCCTACCTTAGGTGGCTAGCTTCAAGAGATAAGTATCCAGGTCAGTTATCCTGGATAACCACACAGTCAGGAGTTTCTAACCAGTCACTGCTTTAACATATTCTCAAACCACTATTTGTACATATTCAGTACAGTACTTAGCAGTGTAAGCAGTGCCCAGGCCAGAAATCCTGGAATCATCCTTGACTCCTCTCTCTCACATTGCATCCATCCGTCAGCAAATTCTGCTAGCTCCATCTTCAAAATACATCCAGAATACGACCGACCCCTTCTCATTGCCTCTACTCCTTCTAACCTGCTCTAAGCCACCATCAGGTCTCATCTGGATTATGGCTACAGCATGCTAATAGGGCTTTCTGTTTCTGCTGTTACCCTCCCCCAACAGTCTGTCCTCCATACAACAGCCAGAGTGATCCTTTCCTAGGTTTTACAAAGGCTTAGAAAGTCCCACATGATCTGGCTTCCTTCTTCCTCGGTGATCTTACCACTGCTCTTTCCTTCTTTCACACGAGTCTAGGCACATTGGCTTCTTGCTGTTCCTTGACCACACTAAACACGCTTCTGCCTTCCTGCATACTTTAGGGCCTTTGCGCTTGCTACCCTTTTTTGTTGTTTATTTATTTATTTTTATTTTTATTTATTTATTTAGAGATGGAGTCTCGCTCTGTCGCCCAGGCTGTAGTGCAGTGGCTCAATCTCTGGCTCACTGCAAGCTCCGCCTCCCAAGTTCACGCCATTCTCCTGCCTCAGCCTCCTGAGTAGCTGGGACTACAGGTGCCCGCCCTGCATCCGGCTATTTTTTTGCATTTTTAGTAGAGACCGGGTTTCACCGTGTTAGCCAGGATGGTCTCAATCTCCTAACCTCGTGATCCGCCCGCCCCGGCCTCCCAAAGTGCTGGGATTACAGGCATGAGCCACCGTACCCAGCCTTTTTGTTGTTTATTTTTTGAGACAGAGTCTCGCTCTGTTGCCCAGGCTGGAATGCAGTGGTGTGATCTCAGCTCACTACAATTTCCACCTCCTGGGTTCAAGCGATTTTCCTGCCTCAGCCTCCTGAGTAGCTGGGATTACAGATGCACACCACCACACCCAGCTAATTTTTGTATTTTTTAGCAGAGACAGGGTTTCACCCTGTTGGCCAGGCTAGTCTCGAACTCCTGGACTCAAGTGATCCACCCACCTGGGCCTCCCAAAGTGCTGGGATTACAGGCATGAGCCACTGCACCCGGCCTGCACTTGCTACTTCTGCCCAGAATGCGCTCATCCTAGCTGCTTCTCTCACCTTGTTCAGGTCTCTGCTTAAATGTCACTTCATCAGTGAGGCCCCTATATCAAAAGCAACCACTGCCTGCCTCCCAGCTTGCCTGCCTGTCCTCTATCCCCATTCTACCTTGCTTTATTTTTCTATCATTACCGTATCTCCAGAACCATGAACAGTACTTGACAGAGTAGGCATTCGGTACATATTTGTTGAATGAATGTGGCTATATATATATATATATAAGCTGAAAAGCTGACTTTTAAAAAAATGCTCTCAAGTCACTTTCTATCTCACTGAGTTGGCATCCCCTCGCTCTACCTGGGGGTACCTTAGCGCTGTTTTTTATAGTTCATCTCCCTCCCCCAACACAAATGCACATCACATCCACACACACTCAGCCACACCCGCTCATGCTGCTCAGGCAAAAAAACTCAGTCTCCCCTCATTCCTTCATCACTCCTCCAGCCTCCTTCCACTCTCATCTCCAGCAGTCCTGGGATTGCTCCAGAGACATGACCTCACATCTGAAGAGAGGACTCCTTTTTCCATGAAGTCCATTAAGTACCCTCTCAAGGACTTCATGACTTTGGCTCCATCAGATACAACAGTGAACGTAGGAACTTTGTTTCTCTTCCTTGCCAACAATCCTTATCTGCCTTATATTGAGCCTCACCCCTGGCAGGGCCTGCTTTGCCTTCTACATCTCACCTATGGGACACTGCTCACCACAGCTCACTGGACAGAAAGGAAAGGAAAGAGAAAAGAGAAAAGAAAAAGGAAAGGAAAGCGAGTGAAAGGAAGGAAGGAAGAAAGGAAGGAAGGAAGGAAGGGAGGGAAGGGAAGGGAAGAGAAGGGAAGGGAAGGAGGGCACGAGGGCCAGGTGTGGTAGCTCACGCCTGTAATCCCTGCACTTTGGGAGGCCAAGGCAGGCGGATCACCTGAAGTCAGGAATTCGAGACTAGCCTGACCAACATGGACAAAACCTATCTCTACTAAAAATACAAAATTAGCCAGGTGCGGTGGCACGTGCCTGTAATCCCAGCTAGTTGGGAGGCTGAGGCAGGAGAATCACTTGAACCCAACCTGGGAGGCGGAGGTTGCAGTGCACTGAGATCATGCCATTGCACTCCAGCCTGGGCAACAAGAGCAAAACTCTGAAAAAAAAAAGAAAAAAAAAAAAAGGAAGGAAAGTAGGAGAGAAAGAAAGAAAGAGAGAGAGAGACAAAGAAAGAAAGAAAGAAAGAAAGAAAGAAAGAAAGAAAGAAAGAAAGAAAGAAAGAAAGAAAGAAAGAAAGAAAGAAAGAAAAGAAAGAAAAAAAAGAAAGAAAGAGAAAGAAAGAAAGAGAAAGAGAGAAAGCGGGGAGGGAGGAAGGGGGAGGGAGGGAAAAGAGAAGAGGGAGGGAGGAAGGGAGAGAGGAAGAGAGTGAAGGAGAGGAGAGGAAAGGAAATGAAGGAGAGGGAGAGACCGGGAGAAGGAAGACAGACACAAACTCTGGTTACTTGCAAAGTTACATCCCTTTAATTCCTGGAGTAGACAACTGCCTATATGGTATGTCTCCAACAACTCTGAAAATGGGCTCTTGCATTTCCTTTTTCATCCTCACCTGTTCAAGAGTTTTTTTCTTTCTTTCTTTTTCTGTTTTAGAGACATGGCCTTGCTCTGTCGCCCAGGCTGGAGTGCAGTGGTGTAATTATGGCTCAAGCAATCCTCCTACCGCAGCCTTCCAAGTAGCTGGGACTACAGGCACACACCACCACAGCTGGCTAATTTTCTTTACTGAAGAGACAAGGTCTCACTACGTTGTCCAGGCTGGTCTCCAACTCCAGGGCTCAAACAAGACTGCTGCCTTGGCTTCCCAAAGTGTTGGAATTACAGGTATGAGTCACTGTGCCTGGCCAACAATTTCCTTTTTTCTTTTTTTTTTTGAGACAGAGTCTTGCTCTGTTGCCCAGCCTGGAGTACAGTGGCAAGATCTCAGCTCATTGCAACCTCTGCTGCTGGGTTCAAGCGATTCTCGTGCCTCGGCCTCCCAAGTAGCTGGGAGTACAGGCATGCACCACCATGCCCAGCTAATTTTTTTGTATTTTTAGTAGAGATGGGGTTTCACCATGTTGGCCAGGCTAGTCTTGAACTCCTTACCGCAAGTGATCCATCCACCTCAGCCTCTCAAAGTGTTGGGATTACAGGCATGAGCCACCACGCCTGACCAGCAGATTCTTAAGTTTTGGAAGGAAGAAGAGAAAGGGCTCTAGGCACCTAAAGGCAGTAGGTAAAGGACAGCAAGTGGCTGGGTGCGGTGGTTCGTGTCTGTAATCCCAGCACTTTGGAAGGCCAAGGTTAGGCAGATCACTTGAGCTCAGGAGTTTGAGAGGCCAGCCTGGGCAACATGACGAAACTCCCCATCTCTACAATTTAATTAAAAAAAAATAAAAGGATAACAGGTAACCAAAAAAGAAAAAGGTGGCTACAAGATTGTATGCCTTCAATTGGCAGAGACTGTGTCTTATACTTTTGTATGTATGCTTAATACAACGTACCTAGGATAGTGCCAGGCCTCATTAAACATTTGTTTTTTATTTTTTTGGAACAAAGTCTCGTTCTATCCCCCAGGCTAGAGTGCAATGGTGTGATCTCGTCTCACTGCAACCTCCACCTCCCAGGATCAAGTGATTCTCCTGCCTCAGCCTACTTGTGGGATTACAGGCGCTTGCTACCACGCCCGGCTAATTTCTGTTTTTATTGTAGTTGTTGTTTTGAGCCGGAGTCTCACTCTGTCGCCTAGGCTGGAGTGCAGTGGCGCAATCTTGGCTCACTGCAACCTCCATCTCCTGGGTTCAAGCGATTCTCCTGCCTCAGCCTCCTGAGTAGCTGGGATTACAGACATGTGCCACCATGCCTAGCTAATTTTTGTATTTTTAGTAGAGACTGGATTTCACCTTGTTGGTCAGGCTGGTCTCGAACTCCTGACCTCGTAATCTGCCTGCCTCGGCCTCCCAAAGTGCTGGAATTACAGGCATGAGCCACCGTGCCAGGCCTTAAACATTTGTTGATTGGCTGGACAATAAAGAACTTGCTTTAGAAGGAGGAGAGGACAAAAAAAAAAAAAAAGGAATGGATAGGGTATCTTTAGTTAAGTTTCAGCCACAGAACCTTTACTGGGACAACTCTTGATCACATGTCAAACTGCTTTCATTTGGGGCAAGAGGATAAGGGGAAGTTGCATGGTGGAATGTGCAGAGATAGAGCATCTGGAAGATAAAAGATTTTACTAAGTATCTTCCCCAGAAACAGCAATGAAAAACAAATTTACTTTTATTCTGTCTCTGTTTTCCTCTGACTTGCCAGTCTGCCAGCTTGTATCTTAACTATCTGTCTCTGCTCCCTGTCTCTATTATTGTTTTTTCCTCTTTAATAATGATCAAGTCCAAAGAAACCTGAGAAGCCCTGTTCCTAGCACCTTTTCCTGAGTTACCAGGAACCCCCTCTTTCTCCCCCAGGGAATTATCGGGAACAAGTCTTTCTCATTGGGTCAGACTCCACACAGCACTAATATGGCTAAAAGCCAGAGTAAAGAACCAGGGAAAGCTGGAGTTTGGATGAGTCTGGTTAAAGTCCATCCTAGACAGTCCAAATGCCCTGACCCCAAAGGGGAGGGCCCTTCTCTCCAGCAGAGCCAGATTTTATGCAAGACATTTAGTATGTCAAAGGATCAGTCTCTGGCCTTGGAGGCAGGTCTCCTGGGCCCCGTTTTAGCTCCTCCCCTGGGTGATCCAGGTTAACTGAGCTCTCCACTCCTTTCTTCCCCCAAACTTTAGACCTTTGACCTAAGAAAGCAAGCAAGAAAGGTCAGTGCAGGACTGGGAGCTCTTGAGGACGCAAGAATTAGAGTAAAAGGAAAGGGAGAGTGGCATTAAACTAATAGATTTCAGAACTGTAGCCTTTCCCCAGTCCAACCCGTCACAGTTGGGTAATGGGGGAGGGCTCCAGGTCCCTCTCCAATGCCAGTTCTCAAGGGCCTCGGGTTCCAGCCTGGCCGAGGAGCGCCATCTGGCGGCCAACCCCCCAACCTGGATTCTCTGCCCCATCCGACTTTCCGAAGCCCGAACTAGATCTGGGCTGGAGAGTGTCACCTCCTCCTCTGCGTCACTTTGGGGACTCCGCCCTGCCAGGAACGCTCCTCCTCAAGCGGGGACAGGCCCAAGCGACTCCCCGGCAAGAAAACTGCCCATCCTCCCTCCAGGGTAGACTGCTTTTCCACTACAGTCTGCTTAAAGCTCCCCCAAGGGATCCGCCCCGCCTCGTCGCCCACAGAGAGCCCGCCTCTCCCCCAGGGGCATCTGCCCCTAGTCCTCCAGTTTCCCCCGGAGGAGGGAGAGGGAACGTGCTGCACAGCGCCCCCAAGTTCAACCCCCAACTCGGTCCCTCCCGAAGAATGGATTCCTCTTCTCCTTCTCCTCCCCAGCCTTATAGGAGCCTCTTCCAGTCCACAGAACCCAAATCCAGGTTACTAATGAGTTCCCCTTCCTCGTGGCCAGGTGAACCCTCTCGACCTCAGGTTCCGCTCGCCTGAGCTTGGCCCATGGCCCCGCCGCCCCTGGGACTCGGCCCCAGCCTTCTCACCACCCACGCCAGTGGGCGGGGCTCCCACGGCCCGGCCCCGGGTGGGCGGTTCCATCGTGACGTCACTTCCGCCCGGGCCTGGCCTAGGTTCGGGCTCCGTGGGCCGAAGGGGGGTACGGAGGTGGCAGCGGTGGGAGGAGGCGGCGTGGAAGGCCGAGGAGCTCGAGCCCGGACCAATCCCCGCGTTCTGGGCCGCGACCCTGACCCTGCAGCGCACCGGGAAGCGAAACCGGCCGGATGGGCCGCTGAGCCCGAATCGGGCACTGGTGAGGCTCAGGCAGAGCGGGCAGCGCTGAACGGGAGCGGGCCCGCGGGGCTGCAGGGTCTGGGAGTCCGGGATGCGGGCTGGGGAGACGAGAGGCTCAGGCCTACCTCTTCGGCTCACCCGGCGGGGAGGCGGGAGCTGGAGGAGCCGCAGACAGGCGCGGGGGTCTTAGTGAGGCCCGCCTGGGGGAGGCCTGGTGTAAGGAGGGGGCGGGGTGGCTGGGGTCATTAATGGGGCGGAGGACCGGCACTTGGGATTTTCGTCTAGAACGGTGGCGGCGGGGGAGGAGGGGAGTGTATGCTACCGGCCAGAGCTTTGGGAAGAGGATGGCTCTGAGTGGGGGAGGGAAAAACCGAGAGGCTTGGAAAATTTTTCCGTGGCCCTAATTGAGAGAGAGGTTTGAAGAGCCCTTACCTCCTTAGAGGGTTGTGCGGAACACTGGAGTAGGGTCTCCCTGGAGTTTAGGGGGTCAGTTACAGCGTTTGGAAAGGACAGTGCTCTGAGAGTCCCTACACTGAGTGGGTGTGCAAAACCCTGGCCACCTCCAAGTATCTGAGCTTCCACATGTTTCCAGTGTGGAGCCCCCTGGAGCTGAGATCAGGATGTTCCGCTTCATGAGGGATGTGGAGCCTGAGGATCCCATGTTCCTGATGTGAGTATTCCCTCCCCCTCAAGCTTCCCACTCCAGGTCTCTCAGCAGTTCAGGCAGACGTCGGGGTTTCCATTGCTGGGAATGGTTGGAACTGGCTGGATACCCAGCTTCTACCTAGCAGGAAGTAGGCATCGGTGCCACTGTTGCTCTGTGCGTATTTTTTGCAGGGTGGTGGAGGGATTAACAGTTTGGCGCTTCTGCCATCCATACTATGTGCTCACTCCACAGGGATCCATTTGCTATTCACCGTCAGCATATGAGCCGTATGTTGTCAGGTGGCTTTGGATATAGCCCCTTCCTCAGCATCACAGATGGCAACATGCCAGGGACCAGGCCTGCCAGCCGCAGGATGCAGCAGGTAATGGTACTACGACACACCTGAGACCCAAAGAAAGGTTGGAGGTTGGTTAGGAAAGCACTTTAGTTTTCTTGCACTACAGCCAACTGAGCAAGTGAAGTGCTCTAGGAATGGGGGAAAGGGTCAGGAAAAAGGGCTTTGTGACTCCCTTTTGAGAGGATGGAAAAAAAAAATTGAGGCCATGGGCCTCGTTTGGGATTGTATAGAGATAGGATGTGGTCTGTAATTTCTGTTCCTCATGTGTTCCTGTAGGCTGGAGCTGTCTCCCCCTTTGGGATGCTGGGAATGGTGAGTCTTCATCTCCCCGTGTCCTGCCATCTCAGACACACTCTCTACCCTTAGGTATTATTCCCAAGTGTGCCTTTTAGGAATAGTTTCATGGGTAACCCCAGAATCTTCTCTTTTTATGGCATTCACAAAGCTCTGAGCCTGCTGGCTACTAGGAGCCCTGTGGGTTAAAGGTGTTATTAACTCTCGTTGGGAGGCCGAGATGGATCATCACTTGTGGTCAGGAGTTTTGAGACCAGACTGGCCATCGTGGTGAAACCCCTTCTCTACTAAAAATACCAAAAAAGCCAGGCATGGTGGCACACACCTGTAGTCCCACCTACTCTTGAACCTAGGAAGTAGAGGTTGCAGTGAGCTGAGACTGCACCAGTGCACTCCAGCCTGGGCAACAGAGCCAGACTCCACCTCAAAAAAAGAAGAAAAGACGTTATTAACTCTTGTACTCCTAGAAGTCCATGCTCATTAGGAAGATGTAATTGTCTAGCAAAATTTGTTCTTTGGAGGGGGGAGGCGCAGTTAAAGGGCCAACTAGAGATGATTTTTTGGTAGGTTTTAACAATTTCATGCCTTATCTCTTTAGAGTTTAGGATCCATTAACTTTGGCTTGCTTCCTAAAGATGGGGGGAATATAGCAGGCAGGAGAAGGAAAATTGGATCAGAGCAGTCATAGAGATTGAGGAAGGGGTCAGCAGTTTACAGGAAGAGAAACATGAGTATTCTGGTTACGTTAATAGAGAATGAGAAAGAGAACTTGCTAGATGTGAAGAAGAGAAAGGAAGTGTGCAGCCACGTGGGTTGTGGGTTCCTAAACAGGATCAACTCTGAACACTGACTTTGCTTTCATGACTCTGTTTTCCATCTCTCCTCCAGTCGGGTGGTTTCATGGACATGTTTGGGATGATGAATGACATGATTGGAAACATGGTGAGACTTGCCCCATACCCTTCCCCGGCCTTGCTCTCAGTGATGGCTGACAACACCTTGAATCCTCTAAGGCAAGAGGGAGACAGTATGCTAGTGAAGGGTAAAGTACTGGATACCGTAATTGAACCAGAGAGCCTTGGGACCCTGTATCTGCTGTCATGCCTGCCTGAAGCAGCCAGCAGTAGCACTCTTACGTAGCATACAATTAAGGCTTTGTCTCTTCAGATCCTTCTTGCTCGTGGTTGGACTCAGAGGAATTTGGGAGGGTAATGATGAGGCCTGATGTTTTTTCAGTTCTTGCATTTTGTGAGAAAGATACAGGCTAGAACAGGCAGCTGAAGGGTGAAATCTCTTCACCAGGGGGGATGCCTCCCCATTCAGCCCTCTCCTACCTACCCTGTCCTCAGGAACACATGACAGCTGGAGGCAATTGCCAGACCTTCTCATCTTCCACTGTCATCTCCTACTCCAATACGGGTGATGGCGCCCCCAAGGTTTACCAAGAGACATCAGAGATGCGCTCAGCACCAGGCGGGGTGAGTGGGGGGGCCCTCCTGTCCCAGAGAAGGGGGGATTGAGCGGCACCGCCAGAAACCCTGGCTGCTTTTTTCCGGATTGGGTTGTGTGTGGTGTGTTTCTCCTGAGATGGTATAGCCAGGGCTTTGGAAGGGGCGGCTGAGTGTGCCATGTTCTGCCTCATCCCAGATCCGGGAGACACGGAGGACTGTTCGGGATTCAGACAGTGGACTGGAGCAGATGTCCATCGGGCATCACATCCGGGACAGGGCCCACATCCTCCAGCGCTCCCGAAACCATCGCACGGGGGACCAGGAGGAGCGGCAGGACTATATCAACCTGGATGAGAGTGAGCCTTCCCTCCCACTTCCTGGCCGGCAGCCCCTAGCCCAGTTCCTGTGGGCTAGGAGACATCCCTAACTCATAAACACTTCTGGGCAAAGCTCTGGATCAGCCCCATATATATATATATATTTTTTTTCTTTTGAGACGGAGTCTCGCTCTTGTTGCCCAGGTGCCCAGGCTGGAGTGCAGTGCCGCCATCTCAGCTCACTGCAACCTCCGCCTCCCGGGTTTAAGCGATTCTCCTGCCTCAGCCTCCCGAGTAGCTGGGACTACAGGTATGTACCACCACGCCCAGCTAATTTCTGTATTTTTAGTAGAGACGGGGTTTCACCATGTTGGCCAGGCTGGTCTCAAACTCCTGACCTCAGGTGATCCACCTGCCTCGGCCTCCCAAAGTGCTGGGATTACAGGCGTAAGCCACCGTGCCCGGCTGTCAGCCCCATATTCTTACGCACTCGGAGCCTCCTCCGCTCAGGGGCTGAGTCAGGTGCCGGCGGTGTCTTTGAGAGGGGCCTGCTTTGTCCCTGAAGTTCCGTATTGATAGTGTTACACTCTTCTCCACCTGGATCTGTTTCTTTCTCCCCTGTTTATCTTTTTCAAATCCGCAATTATTAAGTACTTAGTGTGCACACAGGACTATGAACCTGAACTGAAGAATAATCCCATTCTGATTTCTTCCTCCAGTAGGCCACCTTAGGCCTACCGGTGGCTTCCCGGGATCGTGCAGAAACCAAAGAGCTAAGGGAATTGCCGCCCCACCCACCCCTGCACACACACTCAGCCTTCGCCGCTTTGGCCGGAGAAGCTGTGACTCGCTCGCACATCGGCCTCCAGGAGCCAGGCCGCACACAGGCCTCATGTGGACTCCGTCCCCTCTAGGTGAGGCCGCAGCGTTTGACGACGAGTGGCGGCGGGAGACGTCCCGATTCCGGCAGCAGCGCCCCCTGGAGTTTCGGCGGCTTGAGTCCTCAGGGGCGGGGGGACGAAGGGCGGAGGGGCCTCCCCGCTTGGCCATCCAGGGACCTGAGGACTCCCCTTCCCGACAGTCCCGCCGCTATGACTGGTGAGGGCCCCGGGCCCTCAGCCTCTCTTGTAAGTATCAGGGGTAAGGAGGGCGGGGTGCACCTGCGGATGGTCCTCGGCCGCGAGGCAGGCGCAGTCCAGGCTCCCGCAGGAGCTGCCTTTGATAGTGCGAGTTGGTGTGGAAAGAGAACAATGTTCTCACTGACATAGGCGATTAAACCCCAACTCCTGGCTCTTAACATAAGTTTTTTCTTCCTTTTGATTTGTACTCCTCTCTTTTCCTCTCCAGGTACAGGCTGAGAGGCTGAGAAATCATCCCCTGAATAACTTTTTCCTCTCTGATTCCCATCCCCAATTTAATATTAAATTAACAGGCAAGCCGGCCCCCACCTCTCCCTGGGGGTCTCAGGGAGAACCTTTCCCTACTTTTTCCTTCTTTAATCCCCTTACCATGATGACTTCGCCTCTGCATCTACTAACTTGATTTTTCATTCTGCTGCTCCATCTTCAAACCCCCGCACCTTTCCCATTCTACTCCTGCCATGCATTGAAGGGTCTTTTGGGGTGAGCTCTGGGTTTAGGGGCCTCCTCCATCCCTCAGCTACCCTGGATCTTTGCCCACCTCTTCCTCAGAGCCCCCACTGAGGGGCCGTAGCCCTGTCTAGGGCTGTGGAAGGAGCAGACTGGTTCCCAACTCTTTCTCCCTACTCCTGCCCACACACATCACCAGAATCTTCCCTAAACCCTTCCCTGCCTTTATTTTTTGATTTGTGCAACTTGTAACTAGGTGTTTATGGAATAAAGGAGAATAGAAAAAAGACCAAATGGGATTCTGGCTGTACTTTTGATCTTTTCCTGTTCAATTCAACCCTCCTGTCTCCTCTGAAGTTATCTTCTCACTTTTCCTCATCTCCACGTGTAGCTTTCGTACCTCAGAGTTCAAGCCCACATCTCCTTGGTGTGGAGAGACCATCAGCACTGGCAGGTGCAGGCCATCAGCACTTGGCTGGGCTAGGCTGGGGCGTGAGAACATGAGCACGTGCCTCGCTGGCTCTCCCCTCACACTCTGCTGTCACTTTTCTCTTCAGGGATGCATTGGGCATCTCTCATGGGTGCCTGCAGAACTTGCTGCCCCTTGCTCCTTAGGCAGAGTTTCTTTCCTGCACTCTGGGTGGAAACACTTCAGATAACCCTGCACAGGCCTTCAGAGGGGAGGAACTCTGGTCTGCAGCATTCCACAAACCCTCCACCCACAGTAGTTGAGAATTTGAGCCCAGGGAAGAAGACTAGAGAAGAAAACTTAACCTGGAACCTGAGCATGACTGGAAGGGCATGAGGAGCTCAAATTTCTCAAGACGTTCACTCTTGCTTTGCCCAGCCAAATGGGTCACTCTTTTCCTCTTGGGAACTTACTTAATGATGACAAATGTGTAGGAGAGTCTGATAATGGTTTCCTCTTTATCAAAGTCTTGAGTTCTTTTCAGTTGGGGACATAAAGACACCTAAGGCTCTGGGTCCTCTCAGGGAAGGGAGAATCTTGCCCTGTGTCTCATGGACGAGTAGATTCAAGAGGATAAGGAGCGGCTGAGTGCAGTGGCTCACACCTATAATCCTCGTACTTTGGGAGGCCGAGACGGGCGGATCGGGAGGTCAGGAGATCGAGACCATCTTGGCGAACATGGTGAAACCCTGTCTGTACTAAAAATACAAAAAAATTAGCCGGGCGAGGTGGCGGCGCTTGTAGTCCCAGCTACTTGGGAGGCTGAGGCAGGAGAATGGCGTGAACCCGGGAGGCGGAGCTTGCAGTGAGCCGTGATTGCGCCACTGCACTCCAGCCTGGGCGACAGAGCGAGACTCCATCTCAAAAAAAAAAAAAAAGGATGAGGATTTGTCCAGTGACTCAACAAGCAGAGAGATAGAGATGAAGTTGAGCTTGGCCAGGCGCGGTGGCTCAAGTCTGTAATACCTGCACTTTGGGAGGCCGAGACGGGCGGATCACGAGGCCAGGAGATCGAGACCATCCTGGCTAACACGGTGAAACCCCATCTCTACTAAAAAATACAAAAAAACTAGCCGGGCGCGGTGGCAGGCGCCTGTAGTCCCGGCTACTCGGGAGGCTGAGGCGGGAGAATGGCATAAACCCGGGAGGCGGAGCTTGCAGTGAGCTGAGATCTGGCCACTGCACTCCAGCTTGAGCGACAGAGAGAGACTCCGTCTCAAAAAAAAAAAAAAAGGAAAAAAAAAGTTGAGCTCAACAACCAGGCACTGGTGTCCTAGTCCAGTGCAGTTACTAAATCCCATTAAGTAGGCTGGTGAAGATGCACGACCAGGTCAAGGGAACCCAGTGGTGAAAGAATCCAGGAATCCCGGAAGTCAAACAGGTGTGGATTATTCACCAGCTGGGCTCTGAACTGTGGATGATGGAACTCAGCAGCCATGGTCCTCATCTTTCTTTTTTTTTTTTTTTTGAGATGGAGTATTGCTCTGTCACCCAGGCAGTGGCGTGATGTCAGCTCACTGCAGCCTCTGCCTCCCCAGTTCAAGAGATTCTGCCTCAGCTTCCTGAGTAGCTGAGACTACAGGTGTGCGCCACCATGCCCAGCTAATTTTAGTGTTTTTAGTAGAGACAGGGTTTCACCATGTTGGCCAGGCTGATCTTGAACTCCTAGACTCAAGTGATCCACCTGCCTCGGCCTCCCAAAGTGCTGGGATTACAGGTATGAGCTGTTGTGCCTGGCTTCATGGCTCTCATCTTTAAGTGTAATCTTGCCCTGTGCAGATAAGCACATGACTGTTTCCTCTGAGAAAGGAGTTTTCTTCACTCGCCTGAGAAGGCAGCAAGGTAACCTGGAATTGAAGGAGCCTCAGTCCTTAGCTCTGCCACTAACAGCCTTGTGGTCTTGGGCAGGTCACTCACCTCCCTGGACCTGAGTTATGTGGGGCCCTTCTAGCCACAAAATATCAGGCCCAGCCTCTCAACCCCGATTTCAGTTCCAGTGCTGCATGCGCAGGTGTAGTCCTGAGTGTGACTGGAGCAGGGTAAGGCTGCCCTGACCTCAGTCCAGGTGAGTCAGTCCAGTGTTTTCAGGGATTCCCCTGTTCAGGTCCCAGCCTTTAGGCATGTGAACTGATTTGTACCCCTGCTCCCTGCTGTAGGGTTTGGACCACCCTTCACCCCAGCCCTTACTCCTAGGGCCTGTGACTAGTTCTCAGCAGGGATATGTTGTGGGAAATGAGGTGTGTGTTAGCATCAGTAGAGTGAGATGCTCAAGAACCAACCCCCAGTGGGGCGCGGTGGCTCATGCCTGTAATCCCAGCACTTTGGGAGGCTGAGGTGGGCGGATCACGAGGTCAGCATATCGAGACCATCCTGGCTAACACGGTGAAATCCCGTTTCCACTAAAAATACAAAAAATTAGCGGCCGGGCGCGGTGGCTCAAGCCTGTAATCCCAGCACTTTGGGAGGCCGAGACGGGCGGATCACGAGGTCAGGAGATCGAGACCATCCTGGCTAATATGGTGAAACCCCGTCTCTACTAAAAATACAAAAAACTAGCCGGGCGAGGTGGTGGGCGCCTGTAGTCCCAGCTACTCGGGAGGCTGAGGCAGGAGAATGGCGTAAACCCGGGAGGCGGAGCTTGCAGTGAGCTGAGATCCGGCCACTGCACTCCAGCCTGGGCGACAAAGCGAGCCTCCGTCTCAAAAAAAAAAAAAAAATTAGCCAGGCGTGGTGGTGGGCTCCTGTAGTCCCAGCTACTTGGGAGGCTGAGGCAGGAGAATGGTGTGAACCCGGGAGGCGGAGCTTGTAGTGAGCCGAGATCGCGCCACTGCACTCCAGCCTGGGCGAAAGAGCAAGACTCCATCTCAAAAAAAAAAAAAGAACGAGCCCCCTAGCACATCCTGACCTGTCTGCCACTGGGGTAAGGGCCACGGGACAGGAAGAGGAAAGGAACTTTTCCGAGGGACACAGATATTCTACTTCCGGTCAGCTCTCCATCTGGGCCCAGCCTCACACAGCGGCCACCCCTCAACCACCGGCCCAGCGAATATCCAGAGGACATGGGCAAATGACTCAGGTTATTTTCTCCACCCCAGAACATTACAGGTTGGAAGAGGCTGACACTAGGTGTGTGACTAAGCAGAATAACACAGAGGAGGGAAACAGGCTGCAGACGCACAAGCAAGACCTGGCCCCACCACTCAGCCACACTGTGGGAAAGACTCTTCCTCTCTCATAACGTCAGTTCCCCACTTTGTCAAATGGACCTTTCTAGGCACTGGTGACTGTGGATTCATACCTCAGAACTGAGACCCGAGTGAGTGCAGAGAGCGTCTGACACGCGCATGGGATACAAATGACCGTTCCACGCTAGTATGTCTCCCTGGTCACTCTCTCCCTGCCTTGCTCCTTCAGGGTTCTCTGGTGGTCCCTCATCCCCCACTCCATCCTCAGGACCCCTAAAATACTTCCAGACACAACCTGGATCTCATCCTACTGGCCTTGAACAGCCCCCAGCCGTTCACCCTGCCAGCTCCTGGCTATCATCTCTCACTCCCTCCAGACCTCAAAGTAGAAACAAATGTCTGAGACCACTCTCCCCCTGCCCTGTTTGTGGTTTGGGGTTTTTTCCCCATTCTATTGTAATGGCTTCAGGCCCTAGTAATAATACCCTTTTTCCTCCACCCCCTACCCCATGTCCAAGTTATCTAAACAGGTGACCCAGAGAACCAGGAACTGGCCCACAGGACCCAGAAGTCTGGTCTTGCCACCTGCATATTCCAAGTCCATTTAACTCACATACCTTCCTGCCTTTATGTTCCTAATCCTGGGACTGTCATTCCAGGGGCTGAGGGAACAGCAGGGCTCAAAGATGCCTTCTCTCAGCCCATTCCAGTTGGGCTAGGGGCAAGAAGAAAGCAGTCTCAACCTCTGTCGCTCATAGACACCACTGGAGTCTTAGGAGAGGCAGGAGACAGGTAGTGCTGCACCAGGACGGGGAGATAAAGATGGGACGGTGAGGCATGGGAGGCACTGGGAGGCGAAATAAATCACTGAGGAGCTGGGGCATGGGGAGACGTTGGTAGCTGGCTCTCATAAGGAGCCTCTGTCCAGCCTCATCCCTCGGGAGAGCCTATGTTGGGGGCACAGAGCTAACATAGCCTGAGGGAGAGGGGCCTGGGACGCTGAAGCCTGACAGAGCTACTACAGAGGAGGCCCTGAAACCCCCCAGTGTAGAGCAGTGTAGAGTGTGCTCATGACTCTTAGCCCTCTTAGCCTCCGTGTCTGCTTTTTTTTTTTTTTTTTTTTTTTGAGACGGAGTCTCCCTCTGCCGCCCAGGCTGGAGTGCAGTGGCGTGATCTCGGCTCACTGCAAGCTCTGCCTCCCAGGTTCACGCCATTCTCCTGCCTCAGCCTCCCGAGTAGCTGGGACTACAGGCGCCCGCCACCACGCCCTGCTAATTTTTTTTTTTTTTTTTTTGTATTTTTAGCAGAGACAGGGTTTCACCGTGTTAGCCAGGATGGTCTCAATCTCCTGACCTCGTGATCCGCCCGCCTCGGCCTCCCAAAGTGCTGGGATTACAGGCATGAGCCACCGCGCCCACCCTTTTTTTGTTTTGTTTTGTTTTGTTTTGTTTTTAACGGAGTCTCGCTCTGTCACCCAGGCTGGAGTGCAATAGCACTCTCTGCTCACTGCAACCTCTGCCTCCCAGGTTCAAGCGATTCTCCTGCCTCAGCCTCCAGGTAGCTGGGATTACAGGCATCTGCCATTACGGTCCGCTAATTTTTTAATTTTTAGTGGAGAGGGAGTTTCACCATGTTGGCCAGGCTGGTCTTGAACTCTTTTTTTTTTTTTTTTTTTTTTTTGAGACGGAGTCATGCTCTGTCGCCCAGGCTGGAGTGCAGTGGCCGGATCTCAGCTCACTGCAAGCTCCGCCTCCCGGGTTCACGCCATTCTCCTGCCTCAGCCTCCCAAGTAGCTGGGACTACAGGCGCCCGCCACTTCACCCGGCTAGTTTTTTGTATTTTTTAGTAGAGACGGGGTTTCACCGTGTTAGCCAGGATGGTCTCGATCTCCTGACCTCGTGATCCGCCCGTCTTGGCCTCCCAAAGTGCTGGGATTACAGGCTTGAGCCACCGCGCCCGGCTGGTCTTGAACTCTTGACCTCAGGTGATCTGCCTGCCTGTGCCTCCCAAAGTGCTGGGACTACAGGCGTGAGCCACTGCACCCGGCCCATGTCTGCTCTTAAACGGTAGCTCTTGGCGGACCAGGAGAAGCAGAAAGTGCTTCCCTGCCTGGGCTCAGGGCCCTCTGGACTGTCCCTGAGACGAGACAAACTGGGTTAGCATTCAGCCTTTCTCTGCCCCTTGAGATTCTCTTCTTCCTCCCTAAAGCCCTTATCTTTTGGGTGGGAATAGGGTGCTGCTCCTGGTTTATCCCAGCATCACCCCCTCCTTTTCATCTGTCACCTGCCACCTGGAGAGTTTGACATTTCTGGAACATCGTCTTGAAGATGTCAGTGTTCTCTGGCCAGGAGGCCAACCAAGCATCTGAGGGGTCTGAGACATATGGGCCCATGAAGCTGGAGGATGGGAGAGAGGGGGGACTTGAAAGAGCTGTCCAGGTGGGACTGAGTCTCTAAAGAGCAGAAATACCGGCTGGGCGCGGTGGCTCACGCCTATAATCCCAGCACTTTGGGAGGCTGAGGCAGGCAGATCACGAGGTCAGGAGATCGAGAACATCCTGGCTAATATGGTGAAACCCCGTCTCTACTAAAAATACAAAAAAAAAAAAAGTAGCCGGGCATGGTGGCGGGCGCCTGTAGTCCCAGCTACTCAGGAGGCTGAGGCAGGAGAATGGCGTGAACCAGGGAGGCGGAGTTTGCAGTAAGTGAAGATCGCACCACTGCACTCCAGCCTGGGCAATAGAGGGAGACTCCCTCTCAAAAAAAAAAAAAAAAAAAAAAAAAAAAGAAAGAAAAAGAGCAGAAATACCTTGGGAAAAGCCAAGATGACACTGAGGTGGTGTATTAGTCCGTTTTCACACTGTTGATAAAGACATACCCGAGACTGAGTAAATTATAAAGAAAAAAGAGGTTTAATGGAATCACAGCGTGGCTGGGGAGGCCTCACAATCATGTTGGAAGGCAAAAGGCACATCTTACATGGCAGCAGGCAAAAGAGAGAATGAGAACAAAGCAAAAGGGGTTTCCCCTTATAAAGCCATCAGATCTTGTGAGATTTATTCACTACCATGAGAACAGTACGGGAGAAACCACCCCTATGATTAATTATCTCCCACCGGGTCCCTCCCACAATATGTGGGAATTATAGGAGCTACATTTCAAGATGAGATTTGGGTGGGGACACAGCCAAACCATATCAGATGAGAAATGCTTTGGTGAAAGTAAACAAAGTTGTGTTCCTAGAACACCACTGGTGACTCCAGATAAAGATGTTATGTATTTGAGGTGGGGGAATTCACAATTCACAAGGAATATGGCAGGGAAGGACAGAAGCCGATTCCCAACATAGATGAATCTCAATTTCAGACAGCCCAAATATAATATAAATGACAATTTCGACTTAAAAGAGACTTTAGATATCATCTGCTCTGGAAATTCCCAAATATGGCAGTAGGTCTGCTTTCAGAAACACTAAAGCAGAATGTCAGGGTTGGAGATTATTTGGATGGCCCTTAGCAGTAATTCCAGATATCATCAAAACCACCGTTTCCATTTTCTTCTGAAGAAACGGAGAAGTGACTTGTTCAGCATCATACAGCTATCTGATCGCAGCACAGCGAGAGCCAGGACTCAAAACCTAGATTGACAGAAATGATACTAATATGTATGGAATGATTCACCGTAGAAGTCCTTTAAATAGAACGTTTCGGCCGGGCGCGGTGGCTCAAGCCTGTAATCCCAGCACTTTGGGAGGCCGAGGCGGGTGGATCACGAGGTCAGGAGATCGAGACCATCCTGGCTAACATGGTGAAACCCCGTCTCTACTAAAAATACAAAAAACTAGCCGGGCGTGGTGGCGGGCGCCTGTAGTCCCAGCTACTCGGAGGCTGAGGCAGGAGAATGGTGGGAACCCGGGAGGCGGAGCTTGCAGTGAGCCGAGATCGCACCACTGCACTCCAGCCTGGGTGACACAGCGAGACTCGTCTCAAAAAAATAAATAAATAAATAATAAAAAAATAAATAAATAGAACGTTTCCTGCAGGGCGTGGCAGCTCACGCCTGGAATCCTAAACACTTTGGGAAGCCAAGGTGGGAGGACTGCTTGAGCCCAGGAGTTCGAGACTAGCCTGGGCAACATGGCAAAATCCCATATTTACAAAAACAAAAACAAAGCTGGGCGTGGTGGCTCACACCTGTAATCGCAGCATTTTGGGAGGCTGAGGCAGGTGGATCACCTGAGGTCAGCAGTTCAAGACCAGCCTCGCCAATATGGTGAAAGCCTATCTCTACTAAAAATACAAAAAATTAACTGGGTGTGGTGGCATGCACCTGTAGTCCCAGCTACTCAGGAGGCTGAGGCAGAAGAATCGCTTGAACCCGGGAGGTGGAGATTGCAGTGAGCCGAGATCATGCCACTGCACTCCAGCCTGGGCGACAGAGTGAGATTCCTTCTCAAAAACAAAAATAAAAAATTAGCTGGGCATGGTGGTGCGTGCCTGTAGCCCAACTACTTGGGAGGCTGAGGTGGGAGGATCACCTGAGCCAGGGTGGCAGAGGTTACTTCAACCCAGGTAACATAGCAAGACCTTGTCTCCAAAAAAAGAAAGTTTTTTTGTACAAATTTTTACATAAAAAATTACCCAGCCAGGCAAAGTTGCTCACACCTGTAATCCCAGCACTCTGGAAGGCTGAGGTGGGTGGATCACGAGGTCAGGAGATCAAGACCATCCTAACCAACGTGGAGAAACCCCGTCTCTACTAAAAATACAAAAATTAGCTGGGTTTGGTGGTGCACGCCTGTAGTCCCAGCTACTTGGGAGGCTGAGGCAGGAGAATCGCTTGAACCAGGGAGGCAGAGGTTGCAGTGAGCTGAGACTGCACCACTGCACTCCAGCCTGGTGACAGAGCAAGACTCCATCTCATAAAAATAAATAAATGAATTAATTAAATAAAATTACCCAAGTGTGCTGATAACCCTGTATGTTTTTCTAACCTTTTAAAAAAAACTATGGCAAAATTGCTTCATGTGTGTATGTGTGTATGTTCTGTGAGTTTTAACTCACATGTACAGATTTGTGTAACCACCACCACAATCAGGATTAGAACAGTTCCATCACCCCTCAAAACCCTCCCTGTAGCTCCTGTAGGTACACCCTTCCTCTACCCCAACTCCTGGCAACTAATGATTTGTTTTCCATTGCTATAGTTTCACCTTTTCCAGAATGTCACATAAGGAAATCACATACTAGGTAACATTTTGGAGGTGCCGCCCAGACTGAAGTGCAGTGGCACAATCTCGGCTCACTGCAAGCTCCACTTCCTGGATTCACGCCATTCTCCTGCCTTAGCCTCTCAAGTAGCTGGGATTACAGGCGCCCACCACCACGCCCGGCTAATTTTTATATTTTTAGTAGAGACGGGGTTTTACCATGTTGGTCAGACTGGTCTCGAACTCCTGACCTCAGGTGATATGCCCACCTCAGTCTCCCAAAGTGCTGTGATTATAAGCATCAGCCACTGTGCCTGGCCAAAGGTGGCTCTTTCACTCATCATAATGCCTTTGAGACTCACTCATGTTGTGTGTGTGTTAATAGTTCCCCAGTATTCCATTGTGTGTTTATTGTTTATTCACTCACCCATTTGGGCCATTTAGGGCCGGGCGGGGTGGCTCACGCCTGTGATCCCAGCACTTTGGGAGGCTGAGGTAGGCGGATCACGAGGTCAGGAGATCAAGACCATCCTGGCTAACACGGTGAAACCCCGTCTCTACTAAAAATACAAAAAACTAGGAAGGCATGGTGGTGGGCACCTGTAGTCCCAGCTACTCGGGAGGCTGAGGCAGGAGAATAGCATGAACCCGGGAGGCGGAGCTTGCAGTGAGCCGAGATCGCACCACTGTACTCCAGCCTGGGTGACAGAGCAAGACTCTGTCACAAAAAAAAAAAAAAAAAAAAAAAAAATATTTGGGGTCATTTACAATTTTTGGAACTATGAACAGAACTGCTGTAAACACTTACGTATGGGGCATTTGTGTGAATATAAGTTTTCTTTTATTTCTTTGAGACAGGGTCTCACTGTGTTGACCAGTCTGGAGTGCCGTGGTGCCATCACGGCTCACTGCAGCTTCAACCTCCCGGGCTCAAGTGGTCTTCTCACCTCAGTCTCCTGAGTAACTGGGACTACAGGCGAGCACCACCACACTGGGCTAATTTTTGTATTTTTTGTAGAGATGGGGGTCTTGCCATGTTGCCCAGGCTGGTCTCCAACTCCTGGGCTCAAGCGATCTGCCCACCTTGGCCTCCCGAAGTACTGGGATTACAAGCCTAAGTCACTGTGCCCAGCCAGTTTTTGTTTCTTTAGGAATGAAATGAAGTGGGATTGCTGGATCATATAGTAGCTGTAAGGTTAAGTCTATAAGAAAATAGCAAAGTGTTTTCCACAGTGGCTGTACCATTTTGCATTCCCACCAGTAATTGTAAGAGTTACAGTTACTTCACATTCTTGCCAGCAGTTACTGTTGTCAGTTTTTGTTTTATTTTAGCTATTCTAATAGGTGCATAGGTATTCTATTCATTCTACTAGATATTTCATTGTAGTTTTAATTTGAATTTGCTTAACGGTTAATGATTTGAGCATCTAGTCATGAGCATGTCTTCATGTGCTTATTTGCCATCATAATAGCCTCTTCTATAAAGTGTCTAAGTCTTTTTGCCCTTTTTTTTTTCCTTTTTTTTTTTTTTGAGATGGAGTTTCACTCTTGTAGCCCAGGCTGGAATGCAATGGCATGATCTTGGCTAACTGCAACCTCTGCCTCCCGGGCTCAAGAGATTCTCCTGCCTCAGCCTCCCGAATAGCTGGGATTACAGGCGCCGGCTGTAATTATTGATTATTAGCCACCATGCCCGGCTAATTTTTTGTATTTTTAGTAGAGACGGGGTTTCACCATGTTGGCCAGGCTGGTCTCGATCTCCTCACCTCAGGTGATCCACCTGCCTCAGCCTCCCAAAGTGGTGGGTTTACAAGCGTGAGCCACTGCACCTGGCCGTCTTTTGCCCATTTTTAATTGAATTGAACTGAATTTATTTTGAGACAGAGTCTCAGGCTGGAATGCAGTGACACGATCTTGGCTCACTGCAACCTCTGCCTCCAGGGTTCAAGCAATTCTCCTGCCTCAGCCTCCTAAGTAGCTGGGATTACAGACGTCCACCACCACACCCGGCTAATTTTTGTATTTTCAGTTGAGAGAGGGTTTCATCATGTTTGCCAGGTTGGTCTCAAACTCCTGACCTCAGGTGATCTGTCCGCCTGGGCCTCCCAAAGTGCTGGGATTACAGGCGTGAGTCACTGTGCCCAGCACCCCATTTTAAAAAATTAGGTTGTTTTCTTACTGAGTTTTCAGAGTTCTTAATGTATTCTGGCTAGAAGTCTTTTATTAGGTAGATTCGCAAATGTTTTCTCACATTCTGTAGCTTGTCCTTTGTTCCTTCTAATGCTGTCTTCCTCAGAGCAAAAGTTTTGAATTTTGATGACGTGGAACTTACCATTTTTTTCTTTTATGAGTCATGCTTTTGATGTTAAATCTAAGAACTTCTTGCCTAACTCCAGGTAACTAAGATTTTCTCATATGTTATCTTCTAAAAGTTTTATAGTTGTACATTTTATATTTACATCTACCTCTTTTTTCTTTGGCGAGTTTTGGTAACTTGTGGCTTTCAAGATTTCTTAGTCTGTTTTGTGCTGCTATTAATAGAATGCCTGAGACTGGATAACTTAAAACAAAACAAAAAAAACAGAAATTTATTTCCCAGAGTTCTGGAGGCTGGGAAGTCCAAGACCAAGGGATCAACAGGTTTGGTGTCTGGTTAAGGACCTGGTCTCCACTCCCAATACGGCACCTTGAGCACTGCATCCTCCAGAGGGAATACTGTTCTTCATATGGCAGAAGAGCAGAATACAGTGTACCCATTTCTGAATGCTCTTTTTTAGCGTCATTAATCCCTTAATCCATGAAGGCGCCACCTTCGTGACCTAATGCCTCCCATTAAGCCGCACCTCCCAACACTGTTTGCACTGGGGACTAAGTTCAACATGAATTTTTGAGGGGACAACAATATTCACACCATATCACAGGAATTGGTACATTTCATCTAAGTTGTTGAATTTATGTTCGTAAATGTGTTTATAATATTCACTATTCACCTTTGGGGTCTGTGGTGATATCTCCTCCTCTATTCCTAATCTTAGTTAACTTGTACTTTCTCTCTCTTTCTCTCTTTCTTTTCTCTCCCTCTCTTTCTTCTTCCTCTCTCTCTTTTCTGTTAGTATGGCTAGAAGTTTAGCAATTTTATTGATCATTTCAAAAAAAATCAACTTCTGGTTTCATTTATGGTGTTTTTGTTTGTTTGTTTGTTTGTTTTTGAGACAGAGTTTCATTTTTGTTGCCCAAGCTGGAGTACAGTGATCTTGGCTCACTGCAACCTCCTCCTCCCGGGTCCAAGCGATTCTCCTGCCTCAGCCTCCCAAGTAGCTGGGATTACAGGCACACACCACCACGCCCAGCAAAGTTTTTATATTTTTAGTAGAAACAGGGTTTCATCATGTTAGCCAGGCTGGTCTTGAACTCCTGACCTCAGGTGATCTGCCCACCTCAGCCCCCCAAAGCACTAGGATTATAGGTGTAAGCCACCACGCCTGGCTCATTTATGTTTTTATTTTTCTGTTTTCAATTTCATTAATATCTGTTATCATTTTTTTTCCTTCTGCTTGCTTTGGGTTTAATTTTGCTCTTCTTTGTCTTCTTTCTCAATACAGAAGTATAGATTGTTGACCTCAGTCTTTTCTTCTTTGTTTTTTCTTTTTTGAGACAGGGTCTTGCTCTGTCACCTAGGCTAGAGTGCAGTGGTGCATCACAGCTCACTGCAGCCTCAACCTCCTGGGCTCAAGTGATCCTCCCACCTCAGGCACCTGAGCAGCTGGGACTACAGGCATGTACCACCATGCCTGTAAATTTTTTTTTTTTTGAGATGGAGTCTCTGTCGCCCAGGCTAGAGTACAGTGGCATGATCTTGGCTCACTGCAAGCTCTGCCTCCCAGGTTCATGCCATTCTCCTGCCTCAGCCTCCCGAGCAGCTGGGACTACAGGTGCCCACCACCATGCCTGGCTAATTTTTTGTATTTTTTAGTGGAGATGGGGTTTCACTGTGTTGACCAGACTGGTCTCAAACTCCTGACCTTGTGATCTGCCTGCCTTGCCCTCCCAAAGTGCTGGGATTACAGGCATGAGCCACCATGCCGGGCCACCTGTAAATTTTTTGTAGAGACAGGGTCTTGCTATGTTGCTCAGGCTGATCTCAAGCTCCTGGGCTCAAGTAGTCCTCCTGCCTTGGCCTCCCAATGTGTTGAGATTACAGGCATTGAGCCACCACACCTGGCCCCTTTCTTCTTTTCTAATTAAGTATTTGATGCTATGAATTTTCCTCTAACTGCTGTTTTAGCTGCACCTCACAGTTTGATATTTTGCATTTTCATTTTTGTTAAGTTCACAGTGTCTTCTAATTCCTCAAGACTTCCTCTTTGATCCATGAGTTATTTGACAGTATGTTGTTTCGTTTCCAAGTATTTGGAGATTTCCTTGTTATCTGTTACTGATTTCTAGTTCATGTTCATTATGGTCAGAAAACATACTTTATATAACTTCACTTTTTAAAATTTGTTGAAGTTGGTCTTATGACCCAGGACATAGCCTATCTTGGTAATTCCATGTGCACTTGAAAAACCTGTATTCTGCTATGTTGGGGGGTGTTCTATAAGTGTCAATTATGTTGGTTGGTGGCATTGTTCAGTTCTATATACTTCTTCATACTTGCTAATTTTCTGTTGATTATTGGGAACAGAGTTTTGATGTTTTCAACTATACTTGTGGATCTGTCCATACCTCCTTTGAGATCTATCAGTTTTTGCTTCATGATTTTTTTTTCTTTTTGAGTCAGAGTCTTGCTCTGTCGCCCAGGTTGGAGTGCAGAGGCACTATCTTGGCTCACTGCAACCTCCACCTCCCGGGTTCAACTGATTCTCCTGTCTCAGCCTCCCGAGTAGCTGGGACTACAGGCATACATCACCATACCTGGCTAATTTTTGTATTTTTAGTGGAGACGGGGTTTCACCATATTAGTCAGGCTGGTCTTGAACTCCTGACTTCATGATCCGCCCACCTCAGTCTCCCAAAGTGCTGGGATTACAGGCGTGAGCCACCACACCCAGCTGTTGTTTTCTTTTTTCTCTTTTTTGAGACAGAGTCTCGTTCTGTTGCCCAGGCTGGGGTGCAATGGCACAGTCTCAGCTCATTGCAACTTCCACCTCCCAGGTTCAAGCAATTCTCCTGCCTCAGCCTCCTGAGTAACTGGGATTACAGTCACATGCCACCACACCTGGCTAATTTTTTATACTTTTGGTAGAGACAGGGTTTCACCATGTTGGCCAGGCTGGTCTCACACTCCTGACTTCAAGTGATCTGCCCGGCCTCCCAAAATGCTGGGATTACAGGCGTGAGCCACAGTGGCTAGCCTGCTTCGTGTATTTTAAAGCTCTGTAGTGAAATGCATGGACATTTGGAATTATTGTGTCTACTTGGAAAACCAAATATCTTATTATTATGTAATGTCTTTTTTTTTTTTTTTTCTTTTGAGATGGAGTCTTACTCTGTCACCCAGCCTGGAGTACAGTGGTATGATCTTGGCTCACTGCAACCTCTGCCTCCCAGGTTCAAGTGATTCTCCTGCCTCAGCCTCCTAAGTAGCTGGGATTACACACCCAGCTAATTTTTTTTTATTTTTAGTATTGATGGGGTTTCACCATGTTGGCCAGGCTGGTCTCGAACTCCTGACTTCGTGATCTGCCCACCTCAGCCTCCCAAAGTGCTGGGATTACAGGCTTAAGCCACCATGCCCAGTCAATGTCTCTCTTTTCTCTGGTAATTTTCTTTGCTCTGATGTTTAGTTTACTGTTACCACAGCCATTTTCAACTCTCTTTTGGTTAATGTTCATGGTATATCTTTTTCCATCTTTTTACTTTTAACTGACCTATGTCATACTTAAAAATGTTTTTTCGGCCGGGCGCGGTGGCTCACGCCTGTAATCCCAGCACTTTGGGAGGCCGAGGCGGGCGGATCACAAGGTCAGGAGATCGAGACCACGGTGAAACCCCGTCTCTACTAAAAATACAAAAAAATTAGCCGGGCACGGTTGTGGGCGCCTGTAGTCCCAGCTACTCGGGAGGCTGAGGCAGGAGAATGGCGTGAACCCGGGAGGCGGAGTTTGCAGTGAGCCGAGATCGCGCCACTGCACTCCAGCCTGGGCGACAGAGCGAGACTCCGTCTCAAAAAAAAAAAAAAAAAAAAAAAAAAAAATGTTTTTTCGTGTGTGTGTGTGTGTGTGTGTGTTTTAAGACACTGTATTTCTGGGTCTTTTAAAAAAATTATTTTGGCCGGGCACGGTGGCTCATGCCTGTAATCCCAGCATTTTGGGAGGCCGAGGCAAGCAGATCACAAGGTCAGGAGATAGAGACCATCCTGGCTAACACGGTGAAACCCTGTCTCTACTAAAAATACAAAAAAATTAGGAAGGCGTGGTGGTGGGTGCCTGTAGTCCCAGCTACTTGGGAGGCTGAGGCAGGAGAATGGCACGAATCCAGGAGGCGGAGGTTGCAGTGAGCTGAGATCGCGCCACTGCACTCCAGACAGAGCAAGACTCCATCTCAAGAAAAAAAAAAAAAGAAAAAAATTATTTTGATGTTTATTTAGAGATGGGGTCTCTATTCACTGTGTTGCACAGGCTGGTGTCAAAATCCTGGGCTCAAGTGATCCTCATGTCTCAGCCTCCCAAAGTGCTAGAATTAAGGAGTTTTTTTTCTTTCTTTTTTTTTTTTTTTTTTGAGACAGGGTCAGTCTCTGTCACCCAGGCTGGAGTGCTGTGGCACAATTACAGTTCACTGCAGCTTCAACTTCTCAGGCTCAAGCAATCCTCCCATCTTAGCCTCCCAAGTAGCTGAAACTACAGATGTATGCCACCAGCCTACCCATCTTTTAATTGTATTTAGGCTATTTAAATTTAATATAATTGACGGGGTGTGGTGACTCACGCCTGTAATCCCAGCACTTCGGGAGGCCAAGGCAGGAGGATCACCTGAGGTCAGGAGTTCAAGACTGTCCTAGCCAATAGTGAAACCCTGTCTCTACTAAAAATGAAACCCTATCTCTTCTAAAGAGACTCCATCTCAAAAAAAAAAAAATTAATATAATTAGTATGTTTGCATTTATTTCTATTATTTATTATTTTCTGTTTGTTCTGTTTGTAATTTATCTGTCTCCATTTTCCATCCTTGTATTGGTTTACCTGAATGTTATTTAGTATTCCATTTTAATTTATGTATAGTTTTTCCCCCCCCAGTAAATATCTGTATCATTTTCTTTTCTTTTTTTCTTTGAGACGGAGTCTCGCTCTGTCACCCAGGCTGGAGTGCAGTGGCGCGATCTCGGCTCACTGCAAGCTCCGCCTCCCGGGTTCCTGCCATTCTCCTGCCTCAGCCTCCCGAGTAGCTGGGACTACAGGCACCCGCCACCACACCCGGCTAATTTTTTGTATTTTCAGTAGAGACGGGGTTTCACCGTGTTAGCCAGGATGGTCTCCATACGCTGACCTCGTGATCCGCCCACCTTGGCCTCCCAAAGTGCTGGGATTACAGGCGTGAGCCACCGCACCCGGCTTTCTTTTCTTTAGTGGTTGCTCTAGGACAGGTATTGGCAAAGTTTTTCTTTTTTTCTTTTTTTTTTTTGAGAGGGAGTCTCTGCTGCCCAGGCTGGAGTGCAGTGGCGCCATCTCCGCTCACTGCAACCTCTGCTGCCTGGGTTCAAGCAATTCCCTGCCTCAGCCTCCTGAATAGCTGGGATTACAGGCGCCTGCCACCGCGCCTGGCTAATTTTTGTAGTTTTAGTAGAGGTGGAGTTTCACCATTTTGACCAGGCTGTTCTTGACTTCCTGACCTGGTGATCCCCCCACCTCGGCCTCCCAGAGTGCTGGGATTACAGACGTGAGCCACCGCGCTCCGCCGGCAAACTTTTTCTGTAAAGGGCCGGATGTAAGAAATATGATGAGCTTTGTCAGCCATACAATGTGTGTTGCAACACCCAAATCTGATGCTGTAGCGCAAAAGCAACCATACATAATATGTAATGAACGAGGTGTAACTACAGTCCAAAAAGACTGTATTTACAAAAACAGGCAGTGGGCTGGATTTGGCCTGTGGAATATGGTTTACTAACCCTTATTATGGGGATTACAAAATACATACTTTTCACAATCAAGAGTTTTTTCTATCACTTCAAGTTAAATGTAGAAATTTCACCACAACATAGGTCCCTTTACTGTCTCATCTCGTAGTTGTCATATGTATTACTATAAATGACAAATACCACATACTACCAATACTGAAACTCCGCATACTAAATGCTAAAAATGCTTAGTTCTAGGTGAATTTATCTGTTGATTTTTAATTTTTGAGGCAGGGTTTCACTCCTGTCACCCAGACTAGAGTGCAATGGCACAGTCTTGGCTCACTGCAACCTCCACCTCTCAGGCTCAAGCAATTCTCCTGCCTTAGCCTCCCAAGTAGCTGGGACTACAGGCACATGCCACCGTGCCCCACTAATTTTTTTTGTATTTTTTGTAGAGGTGAAGTTTCGCCATGTTGCCTAGGCTAGTCTAGAACTCCTAGGCTGAAGCGATCTGCCCATCTCAGCCTCCCAAAGTGCTGAGATTATAGCCGTGAGCCACCACACCCAGCCTTCTAGGTGAATTTATTTATTTATTTTTTGAGACAGAATTTCGCTCTTCTTGCCCAGGCTGGAGTGCAGTGGCGCGATTTTGGCTCACTGCAACCTCCGTCTCCCAGGTTCAAGCAATTCTCTTGCCTCAGCCTCCCAAGCAGCTGGGATTACAGGCATGCACCACCATGCCCGGTTAATTTTTGTGTTTTTAGTAGCGACGGGGTCTCACCATGTTGGCCAGGCTGGTCTACAACTCCTGACTTCGGGTGTTGCGCCCGCCTTAGCCTCCCAAAGTGCTGGGATTACAGGCGTGAGCCACCGCGCATGGCTCTAGGTGAATTTATGATTGTTTTAAAATTATATTTAGAGAATTCCCTCTTGAGGAGACAAACATCAAGAAAATTTATAATTTTCTTTCAACTGTCATAAACATTTTAAAGAACTTAAGAGGAGAAAAATAATCTATTATATTTACCATTGCTGTTGCTCTTCATCCTTAATATTCCGTGTTTCCTCTGGTGTCATTTCTCTTCTGCCTGAAGAACCTCCTTTAGGATTTATTTTACAGCGGGTTTGCCAGTGACAAATTCTTATTTTCCTTCACTTGAGAATATCTTTATTTCACATTCATTCCTGAGTAATATTTTCACTGGATATAGAATTTAAGAGTTATTTCCCTTCGGCCCCTTAAAAGTATCATTCTAGTTCCACCTGACTTTCATAGTTTCTGATGAGAAATGTGCAGTCATTTCAGTCATTTTTATCCTGCGTGAAAAGCACTGTTTTTCCAAATGCTTGTAGGACTTTTTTCTTTGTCTTTAACCTTTAGTAATTTTATTCTGATGTGTCTGGACATAGATTTTTTTTTTTTTTTTTTTTGAGACGGAGTCTTGCCTATCACTCAGGCTGGAGTGCAAGTGATTCTCCTGCCTCAGCCTTCCAAGTAGCTGGGACTACAGGCATGTGCCACCACACCGGCTATGGATTTGAGTATATCTTGTTTGCTATTCACCAAACTTTTTGAATCTGTGTTTGTCTTTTCCTAGGTTTGGGAAGTTTAGGTTTTTGTTTTTTTTTGAGACAGAGTCTTGCTGTTGTCACCCAAGCTGGAGTGCAATGGCACAATCTCAGCTCACTGTAACCTCCACCTCCCAGGTTCAAGCGATTCTCCTGCCTCAGCCTCCCAAGTAGGTGAGATTACAGGCGCCTGCCACAATGCCTGGCTAATTTTTGTATTTTTTTTTTTTTTTTTTTTGAGACGGAGTCTCGCTCTGTCGCCCAGGCTGGAGTGCAGTGGCCGGATCTCAGCTCACTGCAAGCTCCGCCTCCCGGGTTCCCGCCATTCTCCTGCCTCAGCCTCCCCAGTAGCTGGGACTACAGGCGCCCGCCACCTCGCCCGGCTAGTTTTTTGTATTTTTAGTAGAGACGGGGTTTCACCATGTTAGCCAGGATGGTCTCGATCTCCCGACCTCGTGATCCACCCGTCTCGGCCTCCCAAAGTGCTGGGATTACAGGCTTGAGCCACCGCCCCCGGCCTAATTTTTGTATTTTTAGTAAAGGTGGGGTTTCACCATGTTGGCCAGGATAGTCTTGAACTCCTGACCTCAGGTGATTTGTCCAGCTCGGCCTCCCAAAGTGCTGGGATTACAGGCGTGAGCCACCACATCCGGCCTAGTTATTGCTATTTTCGGTTTGGTTCTTTATATCTTCCATTTCTTTGCTAAGACTTTCTTTAGGCCAGGCGAGGTGGCTCACATGCCAGCACTTTGGGAGGCTGAGGCGGGCGGATCATGAGGTCAGGAGCCTGTAGTCCCAGCTACTCAGGCGGCTGAGGCAGGAGAATGGTGTGGACCCGGGAGCTTGCAGTGAGCCGAGATCACACCACGGCACTCCACTCCAGCCTGGGTGACAGAGCGAGACTCTGTCTCAAAAAAAAAAAAAACAAAAAAAAAACTTTCTTTACATTTGCTTCAAAAGCATTCTCCCTTTCTTCTTCCTGCATGGTTAGACTGCTTGCAGCATTTGCTTTAAATTCCAACACTTCCACCTCCTTGGGGTTGGCTGTCTTTTCCCTGGAGAGTTATTTGTATGCTGAGTCATCTTAGATTATACTCTGGATATTTTGAATACTATGTTTTGAGGCTCTGGGTCTTGTTAAAATCTTAAGGAGTATGTTGAACATGTTGAATGCTAATTTGTTTTAGCAGGTAATCAGGTTCAGACAGCAAGTTTTGACCTGCCTTTTTAGCATTGTGGTTTCAATGTCAGTTTTATTTTAAAAGTGTTCGCATTGGCCGGGTGCGGTGGCTCAAGCCTGTAATCCCAGCACTTTGGGAGGCCGAGACGGGCGGATCATGAGGTCAGGAGATCGAGACCATCCTGGCTGACACGGTGAAACCCCGTCTCTACTAAAAAATACAAAAAACTAGCCGGGCGAGGTGGCGGGCGCCTGTAGTCCCAGCTACTCGGGAGGCTGAGGCAGGAGAATGGCGTGAACCCGGGAGGCGGAGCTTGCAGTGAGCTGAGATCTGGCCACTGCACTCCAGCCTGGGCCACAGAGCGAGACTCCGTCTCAAAAAAAAAAAAAAAAGTGTTCGCAGTGCTATTTGGATCAGTCCGGCTCAGATGCCACCCAGTGGCCAGTCAGACCTGGACAGTGATCCATTCTGTAACTCAGTTCACAAAGCCTTAGCTAGGCTGTTTAGGGGCAGATCTATGCTTGCACAGCTCAGTTTAGCCCAGGAGTTCATAAACTTTTATGGGACTGTTCTCTTGATTTTCCTCCTGTGGTCTCTCTGACATTTTCTGGGCCCCTGGGGCTTCCCTCCCCATTCCCATATGATCCTGCCACTGTACTCCAGCTCCAGTGACAGAGCAAGACATGGTCTCAAAAGCAAAATAAAACAAAAAACAAGATATATTTGCCAATTGACTGATAAATGAACATTAAGTATAGCATTGTCTATCTTGCCCCATCCCCCAAATTATGCATTTCCTATTGAAGGACAGGCAGTGGGTCACAGAATGAAGCTTTCTGCCTGCAGGCCTTTATCCCACTATTCTTCCCAGCCAAGATGCTCACCCTCTCTTTTATCAGGCTAATTGCTACTTGGGCTTCTAGTTTCAGTTTAAAGGTCATGTCCTTGGAGGCTTTTCTGACCCCAAGCAAGATCTAGATCTGAGTTAAATGCTTTCGTGTCACCCAATACTTTTTTTTTTTTTTGAGATGGAGTCTCGCTCTGTCGCCCAGGCTGGAGTGCAGTGGTGGGATCTCCACTCACTGCAAGCTCCGCCTCCCAGGTTCAAGCCATTCTCCTGCCTCAGCCTCCCGTATAGCTGGGACTACAGGCGCCCACCACCGCGCCTGGCTAATTTTTGTATTTTTTTAGTAGAGACGGGGTTTCACCGTGTTAGCCAGGATGGTCTCGATCTCCCGACCTTGTGATCCGCCTGTCTCGGCCTCCCAAAGTGCTGGGATTACAGGCGTGAGCCACCACGCCCGGCCACACCCAATACTTCTTAAGGTACTTATCACACTTGTAATATATAACCATGTACTTAAGAACCTCGAAGGAAAGGACAAGTTTCTCTTCTCTCTTGCCCTGTACTCAGAAGTTTCACTTTTGCCCTTCCCTCTCAGACGGTGACCCTGGGCCCCCTTACATGTCTTCCAAGGCCCTGCAGCAGCCTTTTCAGAGCCCTTGCAGAGCTGAGACAATGAGGGTGACGATGGCACATTTCCAGTTCACACCCTGGAGATGCTAATTCAATAGCAAAGGGTGGGAGTGGGGTCCAGGAATGCTCCTTTTCAGAAGCTCCCCTGATGATTTTGATGCTGGTGGCCCAGAAAAACTGTCTGTGGTAGGGAGCTTCTAACATGGTTTCCAATGATTCCTGCCTTCTGACTTCACACCCTGTGTAGTCTTCACCCCTTGAATATAGACTGGACCCGGTAACTGGTAAAAGTGACGTGATGTCACTTCCATGATTAAGTAACAAAAGACTGTGACTTCATCTTGCTGGTGTTGTCTTTCTGGCTCTTGCTGTGATGGAGGCTACCTGGGTGGCCTCTGGCCAACAGTCAGTCAGGAAATGAGGTCCTCAGTCCAACCAGCTGTGAAGTAATGAATTCTGCTGACAACCACTGAGTGAGCCGGGAAGCAAATCCTTCCCACTTGAACCCTGAGAGGACTATGGCCCTAGCTAACACCTTGACTCCAGTCTTGTGAGAAACCTAAGTAGAAAGCTAAGTCAGCCGTGCCCAGATTCCTTACCCATAGAAACTGAGATCATATTTACATGTTGTTTTAAGGCATGGTTTTAGGGTAATTTATTACATAGTAATAGATAACTAACTGTTGTGACCAGCCCTAAAATCATCCAAGATTGCTAGCCAGTAAGGATCAGCATATGTGTGAGCGTGCAAGTGGAAGACAAGATTCTTGGTTAGGAAGATTCTCCTGGTGCCCTGGGCCTGGTTACACATGGAATCCCTAAATCTTAAACCACATTTCTGGGTCAAAAACTGATCCTCACCACCTATCAAATAATTTACTGTCCTTTCCCCAGGCCTTCACAGCCAAGACACTTCTTTCTGTAAATCAAAGGCAAATGGCATTTGTCTTTGTCCCATAACCTTGGGATGTGAATGCTTTCCCCTCCCTCTTTGGGTGAAGTCAGGCAGTCCCAGCCTAGCCCACATTGGACTTGAGAGCCATTCTTAAAGGATAGAGTAAGGGAGGCCTGGGAAGTTATGGCACCATTAGCTGGGACGAGCTTACAGGTAAAGGCGACACTAAGTTCCAAAGGAAAATTAGAGCATGGGCAGGGGTGGCAGGACAGGCTCAAAGCACCAAGGGTTAGCAAATTTTACACACTAGAGGGTGTGGGAAGAAGGGGTTATTTCAGAGGCAGAGACTGAGAATCAACTCTTGCTTGTCTAGGGAAAAGCTGAGAAGCCAAGAGTTTCAACTCCTGAAATGGGGCACCTTAGACTGGTCTCATTAAGTCACTGCCCCGCTCAAGACAAGCTTACCTAGCCAGTTTGTAATAAAAAAACCTAGCATCTGGCTGGGCGTGGTGGCTCACGCCTGTAATCCCAGCACTTTAGGAGGCCGAAGCAGGCGGATCACCTAAGGTCGGGAGTTTGAAACCAGCCTGACCAACATGGAGAAACCCCGTCTCTACTAAAAATACAAAAATTAGCCAAGTGTGGTGGGGCATGCCTGTAATCCCAGCCACTTGGGAGGCTGAGGCAGGAGAATCACTTGAACCCAGGAGATGGAGGTTGCAGTGAGCCAAGATCGTGCCATTGCACTCCAGCCTGGGCAACAAGAGTGAAACTCTGTCTTGAAAACACACACACACACACAAGAAACGCAGAATCTCACTCCCACTTTTTTTTTTTGAGACGGAGTCTTGCTCTGTCAGCAGGCTGCAGTGCAGTGGCACCATCTTGGCTCACTGCAACCTCTGCCTCCTGGGTTCAAGCAATTCTCCTGCCTCAGCCTTCCGAGTAGCTGGGATTACAGGTAAGCGCCACCATGCCCGGCTAATTTTTGTATTTTTAGTACAGATGGGTTTCATCATGTTGGCCAGGAAGGTCTTGATCTCTTCACCTCGTGATCTGCCCGCCTCGGCCTCCCAAAGTGCTGGGATTACAGGCATGAGCCACCGTGCCCAGCCCCCACTCCCACTTTCTAATTCCATGACTGATAGCTTTAGGACCAATGAAGGGTGGTCTGTCCTAAATCTCCACCTAAAGAACATCACAAGCTCTGGGGAGCAGTTGTCAACCCCAGGACCCTCAGAAGGCAACCACTTCACATGCAAACGAAGGCTCAGCTGTCCCTCACACCACAGTTCTCCAAATCTAAGGAGTCCATGGCAGCACTCTAGCTAGGCCAAGGATTCCGATCCTTCTAGCACACTTCCTAGAGAGCTCTAGTGGACAGAGGGCAGGAGTCCAATGGCTTCTTCTTGCCACAGATCTGACAGTTCTGTGTGGTTCCAATGTGAAAATTCAAGTTCATTATCAACTCTTTCCCTTATAATTCTATGAGGTGGGAGGACACAGACTGAACTTAAGTTCCTTAAGAGCAGAAACAGTGGCCACCATTTGCATGTCCAGAGCCTTTTTTTTTTTTCCTTTTGAGACGGAGTCTCACTCTGTCACCCAGGCTGGAGTGCAGTGGTGCCATCTTGGCTCACTGCAAGCTCCGCCTCCTGGGTTCACGCCATTCTCCTGCCTCAGCCTCCCCAGTACTTGGGACTACAAATGCTCACCACCGCACCTGGCTAATTTTTTTGTATTTTTAGTAGAGACAGGGTTTCACCATGTTAGCCAGGATGGTCTCAATCTCCTGACCTCATGATCCACCTGCCTTGGCCTCCCAAAGTGCCAGGATTACAGGCATGAGCCACCACACCCATCCCTTTTTTTTCTTTTTTTTTTTTTTTTTTGAGATAGAGTCTCATTCTGTCATTCAGGCTGGCATGCATGATCTTGGCTCACTGCAACCGCAACCTTCACCTCCCAGGTTCAAGCGATTCTCCTGCCTCAGCCTCCTTAGGGGATTATGGGCATGCACCACCACACCCAGCTAATTTTTTTGTATTTTTAGGAGAAGGGGTTTCACCATGTTGGCCAGGCTGGTCTCACACTCCTGACGTCAAGTGACATGCCCACCTTGGCCTCCCAACATATTGGGATTACAGGTGTGAGCCACTGCGCCCAGCCATATCCATTACTTCTGAATGGATGCTGAGCAACCTGTCCAAAGGCATACAGCTTGAGATCTAGGCCTCAGCCAGAGACTCAGCAAATAGTATCTGGGTCTCTTCATTTTCCAGTACTGTTTCTTTTAGAGTGAACTGGGAATGAGTCTTCTTCCCATCCACAAATATCAAACACAGAAGATACCTGGTTCAGGGTAATTTGTAGATAGATTTCTCATAGATTTATTCCTGTGTCATGTTATATATAGATATATGCATATATACCTTTTTTTAAATACAATCTATATACCCTTCCCTTCCCCACCAAACTCACAAAAGGAGATTAAACCCTTCCAGGATTGCCATCAAGCTTCCCAAAATGGCCAGGACCAAGAAAGACCCATCTCTCAACATGTTAAGAAACGGCTGCCATTCTTAGGCTCTGGGGTTGAAGCAGCAGCAATCCCAGGACCCAAGGGCCAGAGAGAGGAAAAGAAACGACTGTAGTGTGACAGGATTCTAGGATGAACATGTCCAGTGACTCCTGGAATGGCAGACTGGCTCCCAGAATTCTCAGGGTGTGAGTAAAGGTGGGGGCCCTACGGCTCTTCAGAGGCTGCTCAATAGGTGGAGGGTAAGGTATAGGAATTGGGGATCAGGCATGCAGGGATGAGGTGGTAGAAAAGACGCCTGTGGGTTATGCTTGAAACACAGCAACCCCTATCAGGGCTACCCACCTACTCAGTGACATTTAATGAACAGGGACAGATGCTGAGCTCTTAAGGAAACAGGGGAGACAGGATGGCAGCGGGGAGTAATGGAACACACGAAGTCACAAAAAACAAAAAGTACCAACAAAAACATAACCTGCATTTGCCTCCTCCCTAGAGAAGGTGTGATCTATGTTTGGGGTTAGGGGAAGTGAAGGGTCATGAACCTAGGATTATCAGCTGGCCAGGGGCACAGGAAGGCTCTCTGAGGACTCCTAAGAGGCAGGCAGGCAGCTGGGACCCCACATCCCCAGGGAGGAAACGACAGTCCTTTCAATTCGACTTGGACCAAATCTTGGCACTCCCTCGGAGCCTGGCAAGGAGAAGAGAGAGAAAGAGAGAGAAAGAGAATGCAGGGAATCCCCTAACCTCTGGAGGTTCCCCCCACTCCCTACTCCCATGCAAGTAACTGAAGGAAATGAGGACAGAGAGGTCCCTGGGGTAAAAGCAGGGCACCCTGGAAGTGAGCAGTTCCTGCTACCCTGGCTCACCCCTTGCCCTTTGAGGCTTTCTTGCTGGGCTGACGCTGGTTGGTGCCAGGAGCTGGTTCCCTCAGCTCAGTCAGGTGTTGCTCAGGGTCCTGAGATGTGGCCGCGGCTGCTGCTGCCGTTGTAACTTTAATGGTTTTTTTAAGGTTGGCAACCTACCAGGATGAAAGGAATGGGGATAGCAAGGAAGGTTCCAGAACCTTCCAGCCCCTGCTCATCTGGTTGTCTGCTACAGCCACTGTCCAAATCCTCTCTGCAAAGGACAAGTGGCCCAGGCTGGGGGAGCTTGGGTCTGCCCACTCCCCTGACTGCTCACCTCACTCTCAATCTGCTGCTTTAGGCCCAGTTGCTGCTCCTTGTGCTGGTTGGCACGGCTCACCTGCTCCTCAATGCCTGACAGCACAACCTCACAGCCCACACACCTGCGGGAGTCAGGGCAGAGAAGTGTCAGCAGACAAGGACTGCGATCACAGACTCGCAGAAAACGGACTCAAAAAGAACCCTAGAGGCAGGGCGCAGTGGCTCACCGCCATAATCCCAGCATTTTGGGAGGCCAAGATAGGCAGACTGCTTAAGCTCAGGAGTTCAAGACCGGCCTGAGTGATACGGTAAAAACCCGTCTCTACAAAAAATACAAAAATTAGCCGGATGTGGTGGCACGAGCCTGTAGTCCCATGCTACTTGAGGGACTGAGGTGGAGGGTGGCTTGAGCCCTGGAGGTTGGAGGCTGCAGTGAGTCAAGCTGGTGCCAATGCACTCCAACCTGAGCAACAGAGCCAGAACACAGCTTCAGGCATTTTGAGTCTGAGTTGGGAACCCTCACCAGGGCACCTAGAAACTACCTGTGATAACACTCCTAGCAGTGGGATGGACACTCAGTGTGGTCAGAGAGCGATAAAGAAGTACCTGGAGAAATGTGCAAGATGGGAGTAGGAACTAAAAACAAAATAGGGCAGGAGATGCTAAAGAGCAAAAGAGGTGACTTAATGAATACAGAAACCCTGAAGTTAGATGGGGACACAAAGAAAATAAAAAAGAGGAAAAGGTCCATGGCCTGTGGACAATGGTAGTTATAGACCAATCGACAGAATCCAGCCTAAGATAGGCGACCAACCTTACTGGTTAGGATCCCCTCAGTTGTACCACTCCCTTTCCCTCCCCCAATTGCTGTATCAAGGACGCTGACTTCTGCCGCCTCCCAAGGTCTCCCCACTCCTGCATTCCCCAGAAGCCTTTGGAGGGATAAATTCATTTCCCTTCATCCTCCTGGGTTCCACCTCTACAGACCAGCCCAGCTCTTGCCCTCTCTCACCCTGAAGCGCCTTTCTCCTTCTCAGGGTGACAAGGAAGGGGACAGTGCCAGGATACGGTTCTCACCATTCCTGCAGGGTTCGGGCAATGGCATTGAGGTCCTGGCGCTGGATGTCCCGCCCGATGCTGTAGTCAACCTCGAGCCGCTGGTTGCGCTGGTCCAGGGAGCCACGAAGCACGTCAGCATATACAGCCTCAATCACAAGGTCTTCCAGCTGCCGCACATTACGCAGGGCAAGAGACTCCAGCAACACTGCATATGGGATACACTGGGGCCGCGCAGATCAGGTCAGGATTTGTGAGGTTCCGCACAGAAAAGGGCTTCCAAAAATCTTCCCTCCTTTTCCCCCTGCCCCAGCCCACCTGCCCTCCACTCCCATTCCTAAATCACTTCCTCTAAGAGGCTGGTTCTAAAGCAAAATAAACAAAAGTATTCCCACTTCAAAAACAGCATCATTAGAAGCACAATCTTAAATAAAATACAAAATGCTCCCCTAACACCCTCACCCCTGCCACACCACAGAGGGAGAAAATGACATCTGCCTGGGTGTCACTCCTTTGGCCACAGTTCAGGGTATCACCCGGTCCTCAGTCAAGATCAGCTTGACATAGGGGAGAAAGCGGAAGTGGGAGAGGTCTGGAGTTACTGTTTATCATTTATACTCTGCCTGCTTGCAACAGGCATTCCTTTGGAGGTGTCTCTCAATAGAGAGCCTGGTTTAAATTAAATCCCGAGGACAACTGAGAGTCAAGTAACTATTGCGAGCTGCAGACTGGGCAGGCTGGGGAGGTGGGTGGTGATATTAGACAAAAAACAGCCATTAATAATGGGAATATACAGATACTTCTGGGATATATATTTCTCATCCTAACAAAGAGAAGCCTAGCACTTCATCAAGAGAGAGTCTGGTTTCCTGCAGTAGGGAAGAAGGTATTGTTGAACAACACCTGAACAACATCCTAGTTGCTATTTTGACCAAATACACAAAAGATGTTTATTTAGAACTTAGGTTGATTAAAAAATAAAAACAACACAGAAAACTAAGAATACTATCAGCCTAAACGGTTGCTAATGGAGTTTATATACAGACCTTGGACAAGGGGAGGGCAGGAAGCAGCCATGGTCCAGACAAAGGCTGTCCTAGTGTGGACTCCCAGGGACATACAAAAGGATGCTCAAGACCGTAGGACTGGGGGACTGCCACTCACCTTTACTTTAGCAGCCAGGGTGACAACTGAGAGGTGTCGAAGCTTATTCTTCTGAGCCTCTGTTAGTGGAGGAAGATTCCGGGCTTCAGCTAGGGAAAAATGACAAAGTGTAAGGAATCCTGATATCAGTTTTCTGGGAAGCCCTAGCCTCCTTCCCTCCCCTCCCATGTTCAATGCCAATTCAGGTCTTGACACTGACCCTACGTGCCCAGGGGATCTAAGTGGGATATCCTGGGAATTTCTTCTGAGTCCCTCCAGAAATTGCCCTTCTCCCATCTCCATTACTCCAGAGCACCACACCCTCTGGTTACCTAAGTAGTCAGCGTATGTCCCATAAGCAAACACTGTGAGCAGCCGGAAGGTGGAGGCAAAGTCACTCTCAGCCAGCTGCAAGAATGAAGACAAAGGAGGTGACCCAAGTCTTCCTCTCCACCCTCCCAGCCTTACCCTGTGTGGAACTCCACTTTTTGTTCCATCTTTCCCAGCCAATGTTAACTCTCCTGGCTCATCAAAAGCAGTTCTCTGCCTCTCTGATCACACTTCCCACAGGAAGGGCGCATTTCCACCTTCAGGCCTTTGCTTACACTATTCTCCCAATCCACAATGCCCTCTTGCTCCATACGCCATCCAATTCCTACCCTAAATTCAGAGTTGAAGACATTCAGTTTTCAGAGTCGAACAGACACACGCACCAGACACCGCAAATTGTGTTGTCTGGCCCTCAGAGTGTTTGATATTTCTAAATTGGAATATGTCTGGGCAGTGTGCAGTACTCCGCAATTCAACAGATTCCTGCCTCGGCCTCACTCATCTCTGACAGCTGCACAGCCTAGAAAGACATCTAAATTTGTGGTCTCTGCTTCAGACCCACCTGACCAGGACACTGTCTTGCATCACCCAGTCCAGTCCACCCAGATTTCCTCTCCTATCATGGATCACTCATTCTGGCATTTTTTTTTTTTTTTCGCGACGGAGTCTCCCTCCGTCACCCAGGTTGGAATGTAGTGGTGTGATCTTGGTTCACTGAAACCTCCGCCTCCTGAGTTCAAGTGATTCTCCTGCCTCACCCTCCCAAGCAGGTGGGATTACAGGCATGCACCACCACACTGGGCTAATATATGTATTTTTAGTAGACACAGGGTTTCGCCATGTTGGCCAGGCTGGTCTCGAACTCCTGACCTCAGGTGATCCACCACCTGCCTCAGCCTCCCAAAGTGCTGGGGTTACAGGCATGAGCCACTGTGCTCAGCTTCATTCTGGCACTTAATCAATCCTTGCAGAAGGTTGCTACCTAAGAATATCTTTCAACAAGATTATAGACCCAGTCTCTGGTATCCCACAGAGCTATGCAGTAATTGCCTCAGAAGAAATACTCGCTAAATAAATAATTTAGATTTATATCCATTCATCTTATCTCTTCTGATACTTTTCTTGTATTCCCAGACCACAAAAAGGGCAGTAAACAGCCACTCAATAAGTGCTTCTTTTTCTTTTTCTGAGACGGTGTCTCGCACTGTCACCCAGGCTGGAGTGCAGTGGTGCGATCTCGGCTCACTGCAACCTCTGCCACCCTTTTTTTTTTTAAATTATACTTTAACTTCTGGGATACATGAGCTTTTTTTTGTTTGTTTGTTTGTTTGTTTTGAGACAGAGTCTCACTCTGTCGCCCAGGCTGGAGTGCAGTGGCGCAATCTCGGCTCACTGCAACCTCTGCCTCCCGGGTTCAAGTGATTCTCCTGCCTCGGCCTCCCAAGTAGCTGGGATTACAGGCGCCTGCCACCACGCCCAGCTAATTTTTGTATTTTTAGTAGAGACAGGGTTTCACTACCTTGGCCAGACTGGTCTTGAACTCCTGACCTCATGATCCACCCATCTCAGCCTCCCAAAGTGCTGGGAACAGGCATGAGCCACCAAGCCCGGCCCTGTTTTTTGTGGGGTTTTTTTTGGGACAGAGTCTTGCTCTGGAGTGCAGTGGCGCCATCTCAACTCACTGCAACCTCCGCCTCCCGGGTTCATGCCATCCTCCTGCCTTAGCCTCCCGAGTAGCTACAACTACAGGCGCCCGCCACCATGCTCAGCTAATTTTTTTTTTTTTTTTTTTTGAGACGTAGTCTAGCTCTGTGGCCCAGGCTGGAGTGCAGTGGCCGGATCTCAGCTCACTGCAAGCTCCGCCTCCCGGGTTTTTTTACGCCATTCTCCTGCCTCAGCCTCCCGAGTAGCTGGGACTACAGGCGCCCGCCACCTCGCCCGGCTAGTTTTTTGTATTTTTAGTAGAGACGGGGTGTCACCGTGTTAGCCAGGATGGTCTCGATCTCCTGAACTCGTGATCCGCCCGTCTTGGCCTCCCAAAGTGCTGGGATTACAGGCTTGAGCCACTGCGCCCGGCCTCAGCTAATTTTTTGTATTTTTAGTAGAGATGGGGTTTCACCGTGTTAGACCGTCAGGATGGTCTCAATCTCCTGACCTTGTGATCCGCCTGCCTCAGCCTCCCAAAGTGCTGGGATTACAGGCGTGAGCCACTGCGCCCAGCCCTGTTTGTATTTTTAATAGAGACAGGGTTCTGCCATATTGGTTTCACCTCCTGACCTCAGGTGATCCACCTGCCTTGGCCTTCCAAAGTGCTGGGATTACAGGCGTGAGCCACTGCACCAGGCCAAGTGCTTCTTTTTCATCACCTTGATGGATACTCTTTAGTTCCACTGCAGATGAAAGCAGGGAAAAGTCAGCCAGTTTTCACCATATCACAGAGTGATCCAAAAGGTTAAACCACAGGCCCCACATAACTTAGCTCAGTTTACCCACATATCGCTGTCAGCATGTCAGGACTCAGGCTGCCTCCTCTGTAAATTAACTCTGCCACTTTTGTGTGAATGGTTCTCTCTGCTGTGTTCCTAGTGTTTGCCATGTGTCTTTGGGAAAAAGACACATTCTCCCTTAGCTACCTTGAACAGATTAGCATATGCTGCACATAGGGAAGAACAGGGCATGCTAATTTAACATGTTCACTACCCACTTGTACCAGACTTTACACTTTCCCATAATCTCACTTTATTCCCACAACAGAGGGGGCAGTATTGTCTCCATTTTTAAAAAAGAGAGCTCAGGCCCTAAAACAAAAGTGACCTGATCAAGGTGACATGAGAATTAACAGCTATTACGCTGGTGGAGACGGGCTGGAAATCAGATTTCCTATTCTGAATAACATGCTCTTTTGCTTAAAATGAAAAACAGTGGACTTTACAGATCCTTTATCTCCAAAGGAAAGCTGGTTTGCTTGTTTACTGGTTACTTTTGCAAGTTGGCATTTAATCATCACTGTTTTCTTGTTCAACTGAATGGTATGGGATCACAAATTGAGCCCTGCCCACCCATTCTCAAATTCAAACCTTTGCCCATGCTTCTCTGTGGACTATTCAAGCCAGCAACCCACCTCTCTAACATTGGGCATGTCCAGCAGTTCTCCAAACACGTAGACACCAGGGGCCTCCAGCACCTGATGGATGAGTGTGGCCAGCGCTGCCCCCTTGGCCGACTTGGCTAGGAGCAGAAATTGCTCCTGGTTCTGCCCTGTCACCTTCACTTCCGCACTCATGACTGCACTGAGCTGGGGGCACCTGGGCTCAGGATGTCCAGAGCTGCAAGGAAAGAGAATGTGAAGCTAGAGATCCCCGATGGCTGGTAGGATGGGAAGCACAAGGCTGAAGTACTGGATTGTATAGGTACTAAGTCGGTTCTGCGGTGAGGAATCAGACATGGAGCGGTCTAGAATTCTGATCTACAAATCCTAAAGTCAGCCACTTCACAAGGCTGCCACACCCACCCCCTCCCCTGAGCCTAACCCCAAGCCCCATCATGTGCACCGCCACTGAACCCCAAGACAGGATGCAACGGAGAAAGGGGTGTCGCATGGTATCCACACTAACGACGACGCTCCCTCAGTTCTCCACTCCTGCCCCGCACGCGCCCACAACCACGTGACCTCACCCCAATGAAGCTTACACGTGGCTCCGCCCCCTCCCTTAAAGACACCGCCCAGCGACCGTGGGCTCCCGCCGACTGCTTCGTCGTACCCTGGGTCAGGCTCTGCGGGCCGCTACCTGGAAGCTTCGCCCTCCAGCGCACCGGGCGGGGCCGCCGCTCCGTCACCTCCGGCAGCTGTTCCAAGCCTTTCCTGCCACCTCCCTGAAGAGTCGCTCTGGCCACTAAACTCTATGGCGGGCTTCCGGCCGTACTTCCGCTCTAAGGACGCAAATTTCGGCAGGACATGCCCCGCCCCCGCGTTCCAACCGCTGAAGCTCCAGTGAGGGACGCAAGCATTCTACTCTCCGATTGGTCGCCGGGGGAAGAATGACGGGCGCCTTTTTAAATACTGTATTTCAATAAAACTTTATTAGTGGAAGAGCGCTAGCCACTAAACACAGACGTCTTTGGCGGATCCCCTGGTCTCGGCCGACTCTGTGTTTGTTCTAAGCCGCTGGAGAGCTGGAGATCAGGACTGCCCTGGGTGCCTGAGGCAAGAGAAAAGCTGTAATGGAATGAGTGAAGAAGCGGGAAAAAAACGGGATGGGGGAGTAAGGGGCAGAGAGGAAGTAAACAATAATCAATAATAGAAGTTTAGCAGCAGAGATCACCTAGGTCGTTCAACCACTCACTTTTTTGAAGAGCAGGAGAAAAGAAGTGAGAAGAGTAAAAGATAATAATTGCTAACATGTATTGAGTGCTTACTATTGGTCAGACATCTTTTAAAATTTTATTCCGTTGAATCCTCACAAATATTCCCAGTGTGACTTCAGGACACCCTCTACCATGATTACTATATATGTATTAATACTTGTAGAATGATGCTTTCAGTACATGGACTCTTAGTTTCTTGGGGCGGAAAAACCCCTATGTTACTCTCATTTTACAGAAAAGGAAATTGAGACTCATAAAAATCCAAGGATTTATCTGGAGCTTTTCAAACTCAAAACCATCTTTCTACTTCAACATACTTTAATAAAAACAAAAACAACTAACATTTATATAGTGTTTTATATTTCACAGCAGGCTTGCAGAAGGTCAAGTGAGGGTAAAGTTAATGACATCTTGGCCTTTGTGTTAAGCTACGAGCATTACTTAATTCATCTGATACAACAATCTAGTAATTGTTATCTCCACTTTCCAGATGGAAAAACTGAGACTCAGGAAAATTAAGAAACTTATAAGTAATGGAAAGACAAGAAAGTGAAAAAGAGAAAGATAAAGAGAAATAGAACTCGTAGTCTGTTAGGGCTAAAGGAACTGCAGATGCAGTTTATGGTCCACATATTTTGGTTTGTAATAGAAAATAAGCAGAAACACAGAAAGGAAAGGGAAAGGAGGAAGAGGAGAAGAAGAAATGAATGGAAAAGGTGAAACAAAAGTGAGAAGGAATCAAAGGCATAATATTAAAACTTTGAAGGAACCAAGGAATTAATGAGTCCAAACTTATTTTTTTTTTTGCATCCACCCCTCCCTGCCCAAGCTTATCTTTTCTTTTTTATTTTTTTTTTGAGCCAGGTTTTCGCTCTTGCCACCCAGGCTGGAGTACAATGGCACAGTCTTGGCCCACTGAACCTCTGCCTCTTGGGCTCAAATGATTCTCCTGCTTTGGCCTCCCGAGTAGCTGGAATTATAGGCGTGCGCCACCATCCCCGGTTAATTTTTGTATTTTTAGTAGAGATGGGGTCCAAGCTTATTTTTAAAGAGAGAAGGGAAAAACATGTAAGATGAAAGAATGAGAAAACAACCCATATTTGTTCTATTTTGCACCAAGTGCTTTATTTGTTCATTTTTTACTTTTTTTTTTTTTAGAGGCATGGTTTCACTCTGTTGCCCAGGGTGGCATGCAGTGATGTGATCACAGCTCACTGCAGCCTCGATTGTTCAAATTTTTTATTTATTTGTTTATTTATTTATTTATTTATTTATTTAGACAGAGTCTCGCTCAATCGCCCAGGCTGGAGTGCAGTGGTGCGATCTCGACTCACTGCAAGCTCCACCTCTCGGGTTCAAGCGATTCTCCTGCCTCAGCCTCCCGAGTAGCTGGGATTACAGGGACGTGCCACCATGCCCAGCTAATTTTTGTATTTTTAGTAGAGATGTGGTTTCACCATATTAGCCGGGATGGTCCTGATCTCCTGATTTCATGATCCACCTGCCTCCGTCTCCCAAAGTGCTGGGATTGCAGGCGCGAGCCACCGCACCTGGCCGATTGTTCAAATTTTTATTCGATTTTTGCAACCCTATGAGGTGCATATTAGTGTGTCTCAATTCACCTGTGAGGAACACAGAGTTAGGAACTTCTTAGGAACACAGAAGTTAAATAGTTTGTTGAAGGTTACCGGTCTGTGATGGAACTGAGATTTAATTCAAGTTTGTCTGATTCTAACACTGTATTGAGAAAGAGAAGAGAGCCAGGTGTGGTGGCTCAGGACTGTAATCCCAGCATTTTGGGAGGCCAAGATGGGCGGATCACTTGAGGCCAGGAGTTCGAGACCAGACTGGCCAACATGGTGAAACCTCATCTCTACTAAAAAAAAAAAAAAAAATTAGTAGAGTGTGGTGGCAGACCCCTATAATCCCAGCTACTCAGGAGGCTAAGGCAGGAGAATTGCTTGAACCCTGTGGGAGGAGAAGGGGATGGAGGTTGCAGTGAGCCAAGACCCTGTCTCTGCACTCCGGCCTGAGCAACAGAGCGAGACTCCGTCTCAAAAAAAAAAAGAAAGCGAGCCGGGCACAGTGGCTCATGCCTGTAATCCCAGCACTTTGGGAGGTCGAGGCAGGTGGATCACTTGAGGTCTTGAGATCAGGAGTTCGAGACCGGTCTGGCCAACATGGTGAAACCCCATCTCTACTAAAAATACAAAAATTAGCCGGGTGTGGTGGCACATGCCTGTAGTCCCAGCTACTCGGAAGGCTGAAACAGGAGTATCTCTTGAATCCAGGAGGCAGAGGTTTCAGTGAGCCAAGATTGTGCTATTGCACTCCAGCCTGGGCGACAGAGCAAGACTCTGTCTCAAAAATAAATAAATAAAATTTTAAAAAAGAAAGAGAAGCGGGAAAAAAGCAGAAAGGAAAGAGCGAGAGAGAAGAGAGGACAAAGAGAGATAACCTGAGATTTAGTCCTGATTTGGCCTTAAACTAGCTGTGACCTTAAAGCAAATCATGCCGTTTTGTGGTATCTCCTCTTCCATAGCAGCCAAGAGAGATTAGATATAAGGCCAATTTGGGTTCTGATGTCTTTGGTTCTATAGGAGAAAGAGGAATGAGAGGAGGACATGAGAGAACTGAGTAAGGAGATAAAAGAGAGTTTAGAGAAAGACAGGAGAGGAAATGGACTAAAGAAGTAGGATTAGAGAGAGAAAAGGAGGAGCAGGAGGAAATGTGAGAAAGATAAGAAAAAGGAGCAGAAATGGGAAAAGAAGAGGGGAAAGTGGGAAGAAAAATAAAGGTGTCCCAAGAAGATGATGGAAACTAAATATAAGCAGAGTTCTAGAGATAACATTAGTTCATTCGTTACTAAGTGGCAGTTATATACAAGGGTGTGTGCCAGCTGCTGTTTTTCATGCTAATTATAGAAAAGATGCACTGAAATAAAGCTGGAAAAGCTGACTGACATCCAAGGAGTCAGACATGTAACAACATATTTATCATTGAGTCAAAAGGTATCTATTATTGCTCTAGCTCCTGGAGAGGTAGACAAAATCCCTGCCCTCTTGCTACTTGTATTCTTGTGGTAGAACTCGGGGTCTTAAATAGTTACAAGGTGATAAAGATGAAGAAAAACAAAAACAAGGTAAGGGGGATGGGGAATGCAGGAGACATTTGTTATTTAAGGTCCTTAGGAGGGCCTCCCTGATAAGATGATAAGGAGCCAGTTGGATGGATTTGTATGAGAATTTCACAAGCAGAGCAGACTAGCAGTGCAAAGGCCACGTGAGGGAGACATACTGGATGTGTTTGAGGAGCACCAAGGGGGCCTGTGTGGCTGGACCTGATTGAGAAAGGGGTGAGGAGGCAAGGTAGAGAGAGAGCAGGGCGTCCAGATCATCTCTTGTGGGCAACTGTAGGGACTTTGGCTCTTGCTTAAAGTGAGATGGGCACCAGTGGAGGATTTGAGCAGAGGAGTGACACCATCTGACCCACATGTTTAGCATATTAAAATGGCTGCATGGGCAGAACCAATTAGACCAATTAGAAGCCCACAGCAGTGATGCAGGCAAGAGACAGTGATAACTTAGACCGTGATATTAGTAGTGGATGCAAAGAGAAGTAGCTGGATTCTGTATGTATGTATATTTATTATATTTATTTACTTTTGAGATGGAGTCTCATTCTGTCTCCCAAGCTGGAGTGCAGTGGTGCCATCTCAGCTCACTGCAACCTCTGCTTCCCGGATTCAAGTGATTCTCCTGCCTCAGCCTCCCAAGTAGCTGAGACTACAGGTGTGCGCCACCATATCCGGCGAATTTTTGTATTTTCAGTAGAGACAGGGTTTTACCATGTTGCCCAGGCTGGTCTCAAACACTTGACTTCAGGTGACCCACCCGCCTCAGCCTCCCAAAGTGTTGGATTACAGGCATGAGCCACCGTATCTGGCCTGGTTTCTGTATTTAACTTAAAGGTAAAGTGAACAGAATTTGCAAATTGATTAGATGTGAGGTATGAGAAGAAAAGAAAGTCAAGAATGACATCATAAGTCAGGCACAGTGGCTAACGCATGTAATCCCAGCACTTTGGGAGGCTGAGGTGGGTGGCTCTTTTGAACTCAGGAGTTGAAGACCAGCATGGGCAACATAGCAAGATCCTGTCTCTATTTTAAAATAGGGGGAAATTTTTTGTTTTGTGCTTTTTGTTTTTTTTTTTTTTGTTTTTTTTTTTTTTTGAGACGGAGTCTCGCTCTGTCGCCCAGGCTGGAGTGCAGTGGCGTGATCTCGGCTCACTGCAAGCTCCGCCTCCCGGGTTCACGCCATTCTCCTGCCTCAGCCTCCCGAGTAGCTGGGACTACAGGCGCCCGCCACCGCGCCCGGCTAGTTTTTTGTATTTTTTAGTAGAGACGGGGTTTCACCGTGTTAGCCAGGATGGTCTCGATCTCCTGACCTCGTGATCCACCCGTCTCGGCCTCCCAAAGTGCTGGGATTACAGGCTTGAGCCACGGCGCCCGGCCCTTTTTGTTATTTTTTGAGACAGAGTCTTGCTCTGTCACCCAGGCTGGGGTGCAGTGGTCTGATCTCAGCTCACTGCAACCTCCACCTCCCAGGTTCCAGCGATTCTGCTGCCTCAGCCTCCTGAGTAGCTGGGACTACAGGCGCCCACCACCTTGCCCGGCTCACTTTTTGTATTTTTAGTAGAGATGGGGTTTTGGCCAGGCTGGTCTCGAACTCCTGACCCTGTGATCCACCTGCCTCGGCCTCCCAAAGTGCTGGGATTACAGGAGTGAGCCACCAAGCCCAGCTGGAAATTGTTTGTCTTTCTTCTTTTTTTTTTTTTTTTCCTTGGAAATTTCTTCTTTTTTTTTTTTTTTTTCTTGGAAAATTGTTTGTCTTTCTTCTTTTTTTTTTTTTTTTTCTTGGTCGCTCTGTTGCCCGGGCTGGAGTGCAGTAGTATGATCTCGGCTCACTGCAACCTCCACCTCCCAGGTTCAAGTGATTCTCCTGCCTCAGCCCCTAAGTAGCTGGGATTACAGGTACCCACCACCCTGCCCGGCTAATTTTTGTATTTTTAGTAGAGATGGGGTTTCGCTATGTTGGTCAGGCTGGTCTTGAACGCCTGACCTCAGGTGATCCACCCACCTTGGCCTCCCAAAGTGCTGGGATTATAGGTGTGAGCCACCATGCCTGGCCAGAATTTTTTTTTTTTTTTCTTTTGAGATGGAGTTTCACTCTTGTTGGCCAGGCTGGAGTAAAATGGCACTATCTTGGCTCACTGCAACCTCTGCCTCCCAAGTTCAAGCGAGTCTCCTGCCTCAGCCTCCCTAGCTGGGATTACAGGCATGCACCACCACACCTGGCTAATTTTGTATTTTTAGTAGAGAGAGGGTTTCAATATGTTGGTCAGGCCGGTCTCAAACTCCTGACAGACGACCCACCTGCTTCTGCCTTCCGAAGTGCTGGGATTAGAGGCATGAGTCACTAAGGCCCGCCGAAACATTTTTTATTTTTAAAAAAATGACATAATCAAGGCAAATAGCACCAAACTTTCAAAGTGCAGATCATATTAATTTTATACAAACTATTCCAGAAAATAGGAAGAGAGCACACTCCTCAACTTATTCTATGGGGCCAGAATTACTTTGATAACAAAATCAGAAAAGGGCAGTAATAGAAAGGGAAATTTTAGTCCCATCTAATCAGGAGCTAAGGTGGGAGGATCACTCAAGTCTAGCAATTCAAGTTCAGCCTGGGCAATACGGCAAGACCCTGTCTCAAAAAAAAAAAAAAAAAAAGAGAGAAAAAAAAAAAGAAAAGAAAAAGAAAGTATGAAAGGAAAATTGCTAGGCACAGTGGCTCACGCTTGTAATCCCAGCACTCTAGGAGGCCGAGGCAGGTGGATCACCTATCAGGATTTGAGACCAGCCTGACCAGCATGTTGAAACTCCATCTCTACTAAAAAGTAAAATTACCCAGGCATGGTGGTGCATGATCACTCCTGATCACGACGTCAGGAGTTGGAGACCAGCCTAGCCAATATGGTGAAACCCCCCATCTCTACTAAAAATGAAAAATGGTTGGGCACAGTGGCTCACGCATGTAATCCCAGCACTTTGGGAGGCCGAGGCGGGCAGATCACCTGAGGTCAGGAGTTCAAGACCAGCCTGGCCAACATGGCGAAACCCTGTCTCTACTAAAAATACAAAAACTTAGCCTGGCATGGTGGTACGCACCTGTAATCCAGCTACTTGGGAGGCTAAGGAAGGAGAATCCCTTGAACCCAGGAGGAGGAGGCTGCAGTGAGCTGAGATCATGCCATTGCACTCCAGCCTAGGCAACAAGAGCAAAACTCCGTCTCAAAAAAAAAAAAAAAAAAAAAAAAAAATTAGCTGGGTGTGGTGGCAGGTGTCTGTAATGCCAGCTACTCGAGAGGCTGCGGCAGGAGAATCACTTGAACCTGGAAGGCGGAGCTTACAGTGAGCCGAGATCATACCACTGCACTCCAGCCTGCGCGACAGAGCGAGATTCCGTCTCAACAAAACAAAACAAAAGAAAACAAAAAACAAAACCAGGAACAGGCGGGGCGCTGTGGCTCCTGCCTGTAATCCCAGCACTGGGCGGACGAGGTGGGCAGATCACTTGAGGTCAGGAGTTCAAGACCAGCCTGGCCAACAGTGAAACCCTGTCTCTACTGAAAATACAAAAAAATTAGCTTGAACCTGGGAGGCAGAGATTGCAGTGCGCCAAGATGGCCCCACTGCACTCCAGCCTGGGCAACAGAGACCCTGTTTCAAACATAAACAAAAAAACAAACACAAAAATGTTCTGACTAGGAGGAGGATAGAGAGTGTTGTGGGTAATTTTGGTGGTGGTGTTTGTTTTTGTTTTTTGAGACAGGGTCTCACTCTGTCATCCAGGCTGAAGTGTGGAGGCACGATCTCGGCTCACTGCAGCCTCAACCTGCCAGGCTCAGGTGATTCTCTCACCTCAGCCTCCTGAGTAGCTGGGACTATCGGTGTGTGCCACCATACACCGGCTCACTGCAACCTCCGCCTCCTGGGTTCAGATGATTCTCCTACAAAAAACACTTCCAGCTGTTTTTTGTATTTTTTGTAGAGTTGAAGTCTCCCAATTTTGCTTAGGCTGGTCTCAAATTCCTGAGCTCATGCAATCCTCCTGCCTTTGTGACTGACTGCCATAAATACTACTTGAGACCATCATGACAACAGTTACTACTGTTACTACTTGAGACCAACATTACAAGACTAAAGGAAGGGACGAACATAGAAATGAAAACTTAAGACAAAAGAAACTTTTAAAAGAAGGGTCCAGGGGAAGGAAAAGAGAGCGCCCTGCTTCTGTGGGCAAAGGCAGCCCCTCATTCTTTCGGCCTGTAACATGCCTTGGCCTCCCAAAGTGCTGGGATTACAGGCATGAGCCACTGCAGCCAACCTGAGAATGATTTTTATTCTTTATTTTTATTTTTTTGAGACAGAGTCGCACTCAGTAGCCCAGGCTGGAGTACAGTGGCACAATCTCAGCTCACTGCAAGCTCCACCTCCCGGGTTCATGCCATTCTCCTGTCTCAGCCTCCCAAGTAGCTGGGTCTACAGGCTCCTGCCACCACACCTGGCTAATTTTTTGTATGTTTAGTGGAGACGGGGTTTCACCGTGTTAGCCAGGATGGTCTCGATCTCCTGACCTCGTGATCCGCCCACCTCTGCCTCCCAAAGTGCTGGGATTACAGGCGTGAGCCACCATGCTCGGCCGAGAATGATTTTTTTTTTTTTTGAGACGGAGTCTCGCTCTGCCGCCCAGGCTGGAGTGCAGTGGCCGGATCTCAGCTCACTGCAAGCTCCGCCTCCCGGGTTCACACCATTCTCCTGCCTCAGCCTCCCGAGTAGTTGGGACTACAGGCGCCCGCCACCGCGCCCGGCTATTTTTTTGTATTTTTTAGTAGAGACGGGGTTTCACCGTGTTAGCCAGGATGGTCTCGATCTCCTGATCTCGTGATCCGCCCGTCTCGGCCTCCCAAAGTGCTGGGATTACAGGCTTGAGCCACCGCGCCCGGCCCCGAGAATGATTTTTAAGTTCAAGATACAGGTCGGGTGCAGTGGCTCACGTCTGTATTCCTAGCACTTTGGGAGCCCAAGGCAGGTGGATCACTTGAGGTTCAGGAGTTCCAGACCAGCCTGGCCAACATGGCAAAACTCTGTCTCTACTAAAAATGCAAAAAAGTTAGCCGGGCGTGGTGGCCTGCGACTGTAATCCCAGCTACTCGGGAGGCTGACACAGGAGAATCGCTTGAACCCGGCAGATGGAGGTTGCAGTGAGCTGAGATTGCACCATTGTACTCCAGCCTGAGCAACAGAGACTTCTCAACAACAACAACAACAACAAAATATATATATATGTATAATAAAATAAAATAAATTCAACATACAAAAAGCATAATCACAAAATAAGAGGTTGATAAATATACCATATAAAAATTAAGAACTTCTGATAATTAAAATATATCAAGAAAAAAGTGAGAGGAGGATCACAAATACCTTCAAAAAGGAACAGATATTTGCAATATATATAACTGGCAAAAGATTAGTAGCCAGAATATATAAAAAACTACAAATCTGGCCAGGTGCAGTGGCTCACACCTGTAATCCCAGCACTTTGGGAGGCCAAGGCGGGCGGATCACTTGATGTCAAGAGCTCAAGACCAGCCTGGCCAACATGGTGAAACCTCGTCTCTACTGAAAATACAAAATTAGCCGGGCATGGTGATGCATGCCTGCAGTCCCAGCTACTCGGGAGGCTGAGCCAGGAGAATCATCTGAACCCAGGAGGCGGAGGTTGCAGTGAGCCGACATCATGCCATTGCACTCTAGCCTGGGCAACAGAGCGAGACTGTCTCAAAAAAAAAAAAAAAAAAAACTACAAATTGACCAGGCATGGTGGTCCACGCCTATAATCCCAGCACTTTGGGAGGCCGAGGCAGGTAGATCACCTGAGGTCAGGAGTTTGAGACCAGCCTGGCCAACGTGGTGAAAAACCATCTCTACTAAAAACACAAAAATTAGCCAGGCATGGTGGTGGGTGCCTGTAATCCCAGCTACTCAGGAGGCTGAGGCAGGAGAATCGCTTGAACCTGGGAGATGGAGGTTGCAGTGAGCCGAGACTGTGTCATTGCACTCCAGCCTGGGCAACAGAGCAAGACTCTGTCTCAAAAAAAAACAAAAACAAAACAAAAAAAAAACTACAAATCAATTAAAAAAACACAAGCAACTCAAATGATCAGGCATTTCCCAGAAGAGGAAATTAAAAAGGCTAATAAGCATACAAAAAGATGCTCAACTGCACTAGTAATTAGAGAAATGCCAAAAAAAATCCACACGAAAATACTATTGTATACCCACTAGATTGGCAAAAATTAAGAAGTCTAAGGCCGGGCGCGGTGGCTCAAGCCTGTAATCCCAGCACTTTGGGAGGCCGAGACGGGCGGATCACGAGGTCAGGAGATCGAGACCATCCTGGCTAACACAGTGAAACCCCGTCTCTACTAAAAATACAAAAACTTAGCCGGGCGAGGTGGCAGGCGCCTGTAGTCCCACCTACTGGGGAGGCTGAGGCAGGAGAATGGCGTGAACCCGGGAGGCGGAGCTTGCAGTGAGCTGAGATCCGGCCACTGCACTCCAGCCTGGGTGACAGAGTGAGACTCCGTCTCAAAAAAAAAAAAAAAAAAGAAGTCTAAAAATACAAGTGTTGGAGAGAATATAGATCGATCAGTATTCAAATGCAGATGAAAACTGGTCAGGCACAGCGGCTCACGCTTGTAATCCGAACACTTTGGGAGGCCGAGGCAGGCAGATCACCTGAGTTCAGGAGTTCAAGACCAGCCTGGCCAACGTGGGGAAACCCTATCTCTACTAAAATTACAAAAAGTAGCCAGGCGTGGTGGCGCACGCCTGTAAACCCAGCTACTCAGGAGGCTGAGGCAGGAGAATCGCTTGAACCCAGGAGGCAGAGGCTTCGGTGAACTAAGATTGTGCCACTGTACTCCAGCCAAGGCGACAGGGCAAGACTCCACCTCAAAAATAAATAAATAAACAAAACCTTAAAAATGTGGGGAAAATTGAAAACAATTTGGCATTCTCTCTCAAAGCTGATTTCTTTTTTTTTTTTTTAGACGGGGTCTCGCTGTGTCACCCGGGGTAGAGTGCAGTGTTGCAATCTCGGCTCACTGCAACCTCTGCCTCCAAGTTCAAGCAATTCTCCTGCCTCAGCCTCCTGAGTAGCTGGGATTACAGGCATATGCCACCATGCCTGGCTAAATTTTTTTGTATTTTTAGTAGAGATGGGGTTTCATCATGTTGGCCAGGCTAATCTTGAATTCCTGACTGCAAGTAATCCACCCACCTCAGCCTCCAAAGTGCTGGGATTAGGGGCGTGAGCCACCGTGCCCAGCCAAAGCTGATTTTTCTTATACCTCACAACCTAGCAGTCTCACTTCCAGGTATATACCTTAGAGAAACTCTTGTACATACATAAGAGACAAATACAATAATGTTCACAGCCACAGGCTTTTTTTTGAGACAGAGTCTCACTCTGTCACCAGGCTAGAGTGCAGTGGCACAATCTTGGCTCACTGCAACCTCTGCCTTCTGGGTTCAAGCGATTCTCCTGCTTCAGCCTCCCGAGTAGCTGGGACTATAGGCCCACACCACCACGCCCAGCTCATTGTTGCATTTTTTTTTTTTTGTAGAGATGGGGTTTCACCATGTTGGCCCGGATGGTCTGGATCTCTTGACCTCGTGATCCAGCCGCCTCGGCCTCCCAAAGTGTTGGGATTACAGGCGTGAGCCACCGTGCCTGGCCAGTAACAATGTTTATAGTAGTGAAAAAAAAAAAAAAGCAATTCATAAATGCGTCTACAGGAGAATAGACAAAGTATGATATATTTGGTATATTCACTCAGTAGCTCTTTACCTTCCGGTGAAAACATATGAACTGCAGCCACATGGAACAATATGGCTAAATCCTGGAAGTGTAATAGTGAGTGAAAAAGCAAGTAAACAGTGCTAGAAGGCTACATATAATGTCATTTTATTTATTTATTTATTTATTTTTTAATTTATTTATTTATTTTTGAGACGGAGTCTCGCTCTGCTGCCCAGGCTGGAGTGCAGTGGCGCGATCTCCGCTCACCGCAAGCTCCGCCTCCTGGGTTCACGCCATTCTCCTGCCTCAGCCTCCCCAGAAGCTGGGATCACAGGCGCCCATCACCATGCCTGGCTAATGTTTTTTGTATTTTCAGTAGAGACGGGGTTTCACCGTGTTGGCCAGGATGGTCTCGATCTCCTGACCTCGTGATCTGCCCGCCTCGGCCTCCCAAAGCGCTGGGATTACAGGCGTGAGCCACCGCACCCGGCCATTTTATTTATTTATCTATCTATCTATCTATCTATTTATTTATTTATTTATTTATTTACTGAGACAAGGTCTGGCTCTGTGGCCCAGGCTGGAATGCAGTGGTGCAATCTCGACTCACTACAGACTCAACCTTGCATGCTCAAGTGGTCCTCCCACCTCAGCCTCCAAGTAGCTAGGATTACAGGTGCGTGCCACCATGCCAGGCTAATTTTTGTATTTTTTGTAGAGACGGGGTTTTGCCACATTGCCCAAGCTAGTCTCCAACTCCTGGGTTCAGGCAATCCACCCACCTCAGCCTCTCAAAGGGCTGGGATTACAAGTGTGAGCCACTGCACCTGGCCTTATTTATTTATGTTTTGAGACAGTCTCGCTCTGTCACCCAGGTTGAAGAGCAATGGTGCAATCATAGCTCACTGCAGCCTCAACTTTTGGGGCCAAAGAGATCCTCCCACCTCAACCTCCCAAACAGATCGGAACACAGGCATGTGCCACCACATGCGGATTTTTTTTTTTTTTTCTTTTTTTTTTTTTGCAGAGACAGGGTCTGCCCAGGCTGGTCTTGAACTCCTGTGCTCAAATGACCCTTCTGCCTCAGCCTCCCAAAGTCCTGGGATTACAGGTATAAGCCACCATGCGCAGCCAGTTATTTTTTAGAGATAGAGTCTAGCTCTGTCACCTACGCTGGAGTGCAGTGTTGAAATCATAGTTCACTGCTGCCTAGAACTCCTAGGCTCATGGGGATCCTCCTGCCTCAGCCTCCCCTCCTGAGTAGCTGGGACTATGGGCGTGTGAAATCAGCCCAGCTAATTTTTGAAATTATTATTTTATAGACGCTATGTTGCCCAGGCTAATCTCTTTATTTATTTATATATTTTTGAGATGGAATCTTGCTCTGTCACCCAGGCTGGAGTGCAATGGCACGATCTTGGCTCACTGCAACCTCCGCCTTCCGGGTTCAAGCAATTCTCCTGCCTCAGCCTCCTGAGTAGCTGGGATTACAGGTGCACACCACCACACCCAGCTAATTTTGGTATTTTTAGTACAGACGGAGTTTCACCATGTTGGGCAGGCTGGTCTTGAACTCTTGACCTCGTGATCCACCTGCCTCGGCCTCTTAAAGTGCTGGGATTACAGGCATCAGCCACCATGCCCATCCATTTTTATTTTCTTTATTTTTTAATTAAAAAAAATTTTTTTTTAAGACAGAGTCTGGCTGTCACCCAGGCTGGAATGCAGTGGCGCAATCTCGGCTCACTGCAACCTCTGCTTCCTGGGTTCAAGCAATTCTCCTGCCTCAGTCTCCCGAATAGCTGGGATTGCAATCATGTGCCACTATGCCCAGCTAATTTTTGTGTTTTTAGTAGAGATGGGGTTTCACCATGTTGGTCAGGTTGGTTTCAAACTCTTCACCTCGTGATCCGCCCACCTTGGTCTCCCTAAGTGTTAGGATTACAGGCGTGAGCCACCATGCCCAGCCTAATTTTTATTTTTGTAGACAGTGTCTCGCTCTGTCTCCCAGACTGGAGGGCAGTGGTGCAATCATAGCTCACTACAGCCTCAAACTCTTGAGCTCAAGTGATTCTCCCACCTCTGCCTCCTGAGTAGCTGGGATTACATTAAAAAAACAAAAAACAAAAAACAAAAAAACAGAGTTTCAGTCTTGTCGCCCAGGTTGGAGTTGCAATGGCACAATCTCAGCTCACTGCAACCTCTACCTCCCGGGTTCAAGCAATCTTCCTGCCTCAGCTTTCCAAGTAGCTAGAATTACAGGCACCCACCACCATGCCTGGCTAATTTTTGTACTTTTAGTAGAGATGGGTTTTCACCATGTTGGCCAGGCTAGTCTTGAACTCCTGACCTCAGGTGATCTGCCCGCCTTGGCCTCCCAAATTGTTGGGATTACAGGTGTGAGCCACCGCACCTGGCCTAATTTTTAAAAATTTTCATGGAGATGACATCTTGCTATGTTGCCCAGACTGGTCTTAAACTCCTGAGGTCAAGCGATCCTCCCACTTTGGCCTCCCAAAGTGCTGGCATTACAGGTGTGAGCTACTGTGCCTGCCCTATTTATTTTTTTGATTTACAACAAAATGGAACGCGTCATGAATGTGCGTGTCATCCTTGTAGAAGGGCCATGCTAATCTCTGTCATTCCAGTGTTAGTATATATGTTGCCAAAGTGAGCAGTAGTAGTTTTTTGTTTTCGTTTTTTTTTAGATGGAGTCTTGCTCTCGCCCAGTCTGGAGTGCAGTCTTGCGATCTCAGCTCACTGCAACCTCCACCTCCCTGGTTCAAGCGATTATCCTGCCTCAGCCTCCCAAGTAGAGGGATCACAGGCACCCGCTACCACACCCGGCTAATTTTTTTTTTTTTTTGAGACGGAGTCTCGCTCTGTCACCCAGGCTGGAGTGCGGTGGCCGGATCTCAGCTCACTGCAAGCTCCGCCTCCCGGGTTCACGCCATTCTCCTGCCTCAGCCTCCCGAGTAGCTGGGACTACAGGCACCCGCCACCTCGCCCTGCTAGTTTTTTGTATTTTTTAGTAGAGACGGGGTTTCACCATGTTAGCCAGGATGGTCTCGATCTCCTGACCTCGTGATCCGCCCGTCTCGGCCTCCCAAAGTGCTGGGATTACAGGCGTGAGCCACCGCGCCCGGCCTAATTTTTTTTTTTTTGTATTTTTAGTAGAGATGGGGTTTCCCCACATTAGCCAGGCTGGTCTCAACTCCTAACCTCAGGTGATCCACCCCCCGCCTCAGCCTCCTAAAGTGCTGGGATTACAGGCGTGAGCCACTGTGCCCGTCCATTTTTATTTTATTTTATTTTTATTTATTTATTTGTTTGTTTATTTATTTATTTGTGCGTGTGTGTGTGTGTGTGACGGAGTCTCGCTCTGTCACCCAGGCCGGAGTGCAGTGGTGCAATCTCGGCTCACTGCAACCTCCACCTCCTAGGTTCAAGCGATTCTCCTGCCTGAACCTCCCGAGTAGCTGGGATTAGAGGCGCCTGCCACCACGAACAGCTAATTTTTTGTATTTTTAGTAGAGACGGGGTTTCACTGTGTTAGCCAGGATGGTCTTGATCTCTTGACCTCATGATCCACCCGCCTCACCCTCCCAAAGTGCTGGGATTACAGGCATGAGCCACTGCACCTGGCCAATTTTTATTTAAAAAAAATTTTTTTTTAAGTTTTTTTTTTTTTGAGACGGAGTCTTCCTGTCACCCAGGCTGGAATGCAGTGGCACAATCTTGGCTCACTGCAACCTCCGCTTCCTGGGTTCAAGCGATTCTCCTGCCTCAGCCTCCCAAATAGGTGGGATTACAAGCACTCACCAGTATGCCCAGCTCATTTTTGTATTTTTAGTAGAGACGGAGTTTCACCATATTGGCCAGGCTGGTCTTGAACTCCTGAGCTCATGATCCACTCGCCTCGGCCTCCCAAAGTGCTGGGATTACAGGCGTGAGCCACTGCGCCCAGCTGAAAACTATATTTTAAAAACAGGGGGCCAGGCATGGTGGCTCACGCCTGTAATCCCAGCACTTTGGGAGGCTGAGGCGGGTGGATCACCTGAGGTCAGGAGTTGAAGAACTGCCTGACCAACATAGTGAAACCCTGTCTCTACCAAAAATACAAAAATTAGCTGGGTGTGGTGGCGCACGCCTATCGTCTCAGGTACTTGGGAGGCTGAGGAAGGAGAATCACTTGAATCCAGGAGCCAGGAGGTTGCAGTGAGCAGAGATAGCGCTACTGCACTGCAGTCTGGGCGACAAGAGTGAAACTCTGTCTCAAAATAAAATAAAATAGGCTGGGCACAGTGGCTCAAGCCTGTAATCCCAACACTTTGGGAGGCCGAGATGGGTGGATCGCCTGAAGTCAGGAGTTTCATACCAGCCTGACCAACATGGAGAAACACTGTCTCTACTAAAAATACAAAAATTAGCTGGGACTGGTGGCTCGTGCCTGTAGTCCCAGCTACTTGGGAGGCTGAGGCAGAAGAATTGCTTGAACCTGGGAGGCGGAGGTTGCAGTGAGCCGAGATCATGCCACTGCACTCCAGCCTGGGCAACAGAGCAAGACTCCATCTCAAAAATAAAATAAAATAAAATAAAAACAGGGGCTGGGAGCAGTGGCTTATGCCTATAATCCTAGCACTTTGAGAGGCTAAGGTGCTGAGTTGAGGCCAGAAGTTGGAGACCAGCCTAGACAACATAGCGAGATCCCCCACCTCTATCAAATAATAATTAAAAAATTAGCTGGGCTGGTGGTGCACACCTGTAGTCCCAGCTACTCTGGAGGCTAAGGCAGGATTTGCTTGAGCCCAGCAGTTCCAGGCAGCAGTGAACTATGATCACGCCACTGCACTCCAGCATGGGCAACCCGGTGAGATCCTGTCTCAAAAAGAAAAAAAAGTGAATTACAAAAGTTAAAGAGTTTAGATTAAAGCTAATACAAGAGAGAAGGAATTGGAGAAGTAGAGGAGACGGTGAATAGAGAGCATCTTCTGGGAAAGCTTTCCTGTAAAGGGAAGCAGAGAAGGGCAGAGGCTGGGCCCAGCCAGCCAGTTGAGAAGGATGTTTTAAGCTGGGAGGAATTACAGCGTGTTTGTGGGCTGCCAGCAATGATCAAGTAGACAGGAGGAGAGTGATGCTGCAGGAGAAGGAGGGACATTTGCAGGAGTGATGACTTTGGGTGGGTGGCAGTGTTTGAGATCCCCCACAGTAGGCGCAGTGGGGCTGGGGTGTGCTGGTGGGAATGGGGAAGTTTTCTCCTGCTTGTTTCTATTTTCTCAGAAAAGCAGCAAGCAAGATCATCAGCTGAGAGAGAGAAGAGTTCAGAAGAAGAATATTGGATATTTGAGGACAGAAAACAGACAGAAATTCACCCTAAATGAGCCAGGTGAAGGTGGCTCACGCCTGTAATTCCCGCACTTTGGGAGGCCAAGGTGGGAGGATTACTTGAGCTCAGGAGTTCGAGACCAGCCCGGCCAACACGGCGAAACTCCATCTCTGAAAATAAATTAATTAATTAAAAATGAGCCCAGAGATAGTGATGAAGATACCAGCAGAGCCAGAAACAGGACAAGGATGTACAGAGACTGTGGAGTGTGGGCGGGTCCTCAAACTCATCTGAGGTCACATTTATCACTGCCCCTTTCACTGCCTCCCTACCAGACTGTAAGCTCCACCAAGACAGACATGACTTCGTTCTTGCTCTCCACTGTATCCCCAGCCACGGCACAGTACCTGGCATGTCACTGGCATTTAAATGACCATATTTGTATGACCAGCCTGGACAACGTGGCAAAATCTCATCTCTGTTAAAAAAAAAAAAAAAAAAAAAAAAAAAAACACCCCACAAATTAGCCTGGCATGGTGGCACACACCTGTAGTCCCAGATACTTGGGGGCTGAGGTGGGAGGATTGCTTGAGCCCAGGAGGTCAAGGCTTCTGTGAGCCGTGATTGTGCCACTACACTCCAGCCTGGGTGACAGAGTGAGACCCTGTCTCAAAAAAAAAAAAAAAAAAAAAAATGGAATGAATGAATCAAGAATAATAGAAATAATTAATGACCCAAGGTCCTCAGTGTCAAAAGCACTTACACTGAGCATGAATATTCACTTGATAAGCTTGGTCCATGCCAGTGACACAAGTTCACCTGGAGCATATCCTCAGGATGTTCTGGGGCTTAAGGAGCCCAGGATGTGGTAGGAGTTGCGCACCTGACTCACATGGCCCCTTGGCCAGGTTCACATCCAGTGTGCGTTGTCTTTCCCCCACCAATGGGAGACGCTAGGAGGACGGCTCACTCACTGCTGTTCTGACCTCAAATGAACGGCTGTCAGGGACAGGCGAGCAAGAGGGCAGCTGCTGCAGATGTTGGTCAGAACAGCAGGCTTCCTTCCTTCCAGGAGGCAGGGGCTCCAAGCTGACGACGGTTCACAATGCAGCAAATGTAGGGGGAGAATCTGAAGGGGTGTGGACATGAGCCATGAGCACAGGCTCAACCTGAAGCATTTGGCATAGGACAGAGATCAGTGGGGGTCAGGCAGCTAGAGAGGAGAGGCAGGAGGACAGCAGGGGAGAGAACTAAAAGAGTTCAGAGTGGGCAGGGGTCCCAGGAGAAGTTCATTAAGTGGTACATGTTGAGCATCTACTACATGCCAAGGCAGTGCAGTAGGAGTAGGGATACGCAGTCAACAAGACAAATAAGATCTTGGCTCTCTAATGTATGGGGGGGCAGGAGGGAGCAGACAGTAAATAGTAAACACGTATTAGATCATTTCAGAAAGTGATGAGTTGGGCCGGGTGTGGCGACTCACGTCTGTAATACCAGCATTTTGGGAGGCCGAGGTGGGAAGATCACCTGAGGTCAGGAGTTCGAGACCAGCCTGGCCAACATGGTGAAACCCCGTCTCTAGTAAAAATATAAAAATTAGCGGGGCAGTAGTGGGGAGCATCTGTAATCCCAGCTACTTGGGCAGCTGAGGCAGAAGAATTGCTTGAGCCTGGGAGGCGGAGGTTGCAGTAAACTGAGATCATGCCATTGCACTCCAGCCTGGGCAACAGAGAGACACCCTGTCTCAAAAAAAAAAAAAAAAAAAAAAAAAAGTGCAGGGATGCTAAGAGAATGACTTCTGATGTTACAGAACGGCAAGTAGTCTGATCCAGCAGGAGCACTGTGTATGAGGTGGGTACAGGGTGGTGGGCTTCTCCTTACAAGGAGTTCAGATTTATTCCAAGTGTAATGAAAAGCCACTCGAATATTTTAAGCACGGAAGAGCATGACATGGTTTTGATTTTTAAAATATTATCAATATTGCAAAAACTAGTTTGTAAAGACAAGGGCAGAAGCAGGGACCAGTGAGGAAGCTATTATGATAATCTGGATGAGACATGAGGGCTTAGACCAGGACTGTAGCAATAAAGATAGAGAGAAGGAGATGAATTTGGGATATATTTTGGACGCAGAGCCCACAGGACTTGTTGGTGAATTAGATACAGGGACAGAATCAGTGAAAAAAAGGGGAAAGGAGGGATGTTTCCTAGATTTTTAGCCTGAACAACTAGTAGTTGTCAAGCCCCAAGATGGGGATCACTGGGAGAAAAATGGATTGGGGGTGGGGGAATTCAAGACATCTATTTTAGTCACATTAGCTTTGCATGGCTATTAGACATCCAAGTGGAGATGTCAAGTAGGCTGTTGGATAAATGAGTCTGGCGCTCTGGATATAAATTTAGGACTCACTGACATTTACATAGTATTTAAGCCCTGGGACCGGATGAGATCACTGGACAGAGAATGTGGAAAGAGAGAATGGCCAAGGACTAAGCCCTAGGAGGCTCCAACATTTAGAAGTCACCCAAGGAAGACTAAGAACAGCCAGTGAGGTTGGAGGGAAATGAGGAGAGTGTGGTGTCCTAGAAGTGCCCAGAGGAAAAACAAGGTAGTGTGGTAGAGAGGGATGGTGTCCAGGTGGTGGGAGAAGGGGCAGGAGAGGCTACTTTTGATAGCCACATTAGGCAAGGCCCCCCAGAAGGTGTTGGATCTAGGTGAGACTGGAATGAAAACAGTGAGTCATTGTGAAAAGCCAGGGAAAAGTATTCCAGACAGAGGGAACAGCAAGTGCAAAGGCCCTGAGGCAGGTTAAGCTTGTCTCCATCCAGGAACATCCACCTTTTTTTTTTTTTTTTTTTGAGGTGGAGTCTCGCTCTGTGGCCTAGGCTGGAGTGCAGTGGCGTGATCTCAGCTCACTGCAACCTCCGCCTCCCAGGTTCAAGTAATTCTGCCTCAGCCTCGTTAATAGGTGTGATTACAGGCACCCACCACCACGCCAGGCTAATTTTTTGTATTTAGTAGAGACGGGGTTTCACCGTGGTCTCGATCTCCTGACCTCGTGATCCACCCGCCTCGGCCTGTCAAAGTGCTGGGATTACAGGAGTGAGCCACCGCGACTAGAAATCCTTTTTTTTTTTTTTTTTTTTTTTTTTTTGAGACGGAGTCTCGCTGTGTCTCCCAGGCTGGAGTGCAGTGGCGTGATTTCGGCTCACTGCAAGCTCCGCCTCCCGGGTTCACGCCATTCTCCCGCCTCAGCCTCCCAAGTAGCTGAGACTACAGGCGCCCGCCACCACGCCCGGCTAGTTTTTTGTATTTTTAGTAGAGACGGGGTTTCACCATGTTAGCCAGGATAGTCTCGATCTCCTGACCTCGTGATCCACCCGCCTCGGCCTCCCAAAGTGCTGGGATTACAGGCTTGAGCCACCGCGCCCGGCCCACAAGAAATCTTTAGGAAAGGAAATCAGAGAGCCACCTAGGAGCCAGGTCATATAGGTTCTTACAAGTCACCGTACGGAGTCTGGGTATTCCAGCGCTGGAAAAGCCCAGGAATTTCGACGTGATCCACTTAATGCATGGTAGCAGAGCCAGAGTGAAATAGGGGATCAAGCTGTGGGGATAATCCAAAGATGGTGCAAGGTCCTTCCTCCCCAGTCCTTCCCTCCACCCCTTGCCCCCAGCCTTGACCTCGGGCACCTTCCACAGCGGACAAAACAAAGTTGGGGGACAGGCAGTGGTGACTGTAATCCCAGCACTTCGGGAAGCTGAGCGGGAAGGATAGCTTGAGCCCAGGCGTTCAAGACCAGGCTGGGCAACACAGCGAGTCCCCATCTCTACAAAACAGAATACAAAAGAACAAAGTTGGGAATGCAGAGCATTGAGTGACTCAGAATCTCAGAAACTGATTGAGGCGACCGTGGGTGTCCCTGGAGTTGGGGTGAAGGAGGTGAGGAGACTGCCATCAGAACCCAGGGAACCGGACGGTCGCTGGACCCCGCCACCCTCTTCAGCCCTCCACCTGGGACATAGCCGGGTTTGACTCCTGCAGCGCGGCAGCAGGAGGGTTAAACCGTGCGTGGCCTCCGGCGGGAGGGGGAGGCGGAGACGGAGCGGTCCCGGCCGCCGCGCCGAGCCCAGCCGAGCCAAGCCGAGCGGAGCCGAGGCGAGCATCTCCCGCCGCCGCCGCCCCGCGCCCCGGGCGCCCGCCCCCCACCCGCTCCAGCGCCCTGCCGCGGGCCAAACCTCCCGACCATGCCCCGCACTCCGCCCGCTCCTGCGACCCCCCAGCCCCGCTCAGGCCCGAGCGCCCGCAGTCGTCGCGCCGCCGCGCCAACCATGCAGGTGAGTGAAAGGGACCCCCACGCCCCCACCCGCGGGGAGTCCGGCCCTGCCCTTCCCGGCTCCGCGCCCTTCGCCTCCTGCCCCTCCCGACGCGGTCCCTCGCCCGGGACAAGGCCTCCAGCCTCCCAGCGCCCCTTCCCCGAAGGGCTCTGCATCCCTCTGCGGTCCTGGCTCGCTCCCGCCCTCCCTGGCGCAGCCGTCCCCGTCCCCGCGGCTGCCTCCATCCAGCCTCGGCTCGGCGGGCGGCTCCGCGCAGTCTCCTGCCCCGGGTCCCCAGTCCGCTCTCGGCGCTCCCTGCCTCGGAGTCCCTTCGCCGACCTCCTTTTCTTCGTCTCCCCCGACTCTCGCCACTCTCCAGCCCTGTGCGGAGAGTGCGAGCCTGCGGGATGGGTGGGATGGGGGCCACGCTGGGGCTGGGGCCCGGCTCCCGCACCCCGAGGCTCCCGCCCCACCCCCAGCTCGTCTCCTGCGCACAACAGGTCGGTGAGGAGCTGGGAGAGGGGTGGGGGTGGCGCGCCAGCCCGGGGACTGCGGGCTTCCTGGAGGGGGCGGCTGAAGCTGTGCGGGGCCCAGGGGCTGGGTTGGCGCTGGTTGGGGGGGATGCACAGGCGGAGCGGCGATAGTCTTGGAGTCAGCTGGCCACAGATGCGCCTGGGAGCCCTTCTCCGCTTCACTGGTTCGCTCTACACGCCTCGCTCCCTCCCTCTAGCTTTCTTCCCTTCCCCTCTCTCCCTTCTTCCCACCATGCCCCTATCCCTATGTCTTTCCGTATCTCCATATCCCTTTACATTTGGGGGAGCAATTCCCAACTCCTCCATCTTTGCTGCTCCCGCCTCGTTTCCCAGCCCCTTCCTCATGTCATTTTTTCTTCAGCATTTATGTTCTCTCCTTTCCCACTTCCTTTCTCCCCATCCTGGGCTCTTCCCCCTTTTTTCCCATTCCCTTAGGCTCCACTCCTCTGGCTGTCCTGCCTGGACCGCTGTCTCCTTCTCCTCCTGCCCCTTCTTCCCCTGCACCTGTGAACCCTTCATCCTCTCCGTTTCCCCTCCCTGACCTTTTCTCTCATCCTTTCCTCCTTTCGGCATCCTCCACAGTTCGGGTCTTCTGCACCCACTCTCCTCCTCTCTTCCCAGTCCACTCTTTTTCAGGTCTGCCTGCTCTCTCTCACCCTGCACTCCAGGCCAGCTTCCTCTTCACCTCTCTCCTCTCTCACTCTTAACCACCCTTCCATCTCCCAGCCCTTCACCCCTTCCCATCTCTCCCACTGCCGACTTCCCCACTCCCTTCCCGTGACTGTCCCATCTTGTTTCCCTGTTGTTCTCTGGGAAGACTCAATGGGCAGATTATTTATTTATTTTTATTTTATTTTTTGAGTCGGAGTCTTGCTCTTGTCACCCAGACTGGAGTGCAATGGCGTGATCTCTGCTCACTGCAACCTCTGCCTCCCAGGTTCAAGGGATTCTCCTGCCTTAGCCCTCTGAATACCTGGGATTGCAGGCGCCCACCACCACCCCCGGCTAATTTTTGTATTTTTAGTAGACACGGGGTTTCACTATGTTGGCCAGGCTGGTCTTGAACTCCTGATCTCAGGTGATCCACCTGCTTTGGCCTCCCAAAGTGCTGGGATTACAGGCGTGAGCCACTGCATCCGGCCCATTGGGCAGATTTAGACCCAGAATCTAGAGGACACCGGGTGTCTTGTCCTCACTCCCTCTGGGGAGGCTGCCCCTCCTGGATCCACCACCCTCAGCTCTGAGAACATACCCTTTCTCTTTCAAAACCAACCATCCCGATTTTCCCAGGATTCTTTACCCAGGAGAGCCACATTTGAGGGGGTGGCTTCTTCCTGACTCCACCTCCCTTCAGAGGGCACCTATGCACTTGGATGATTAAACATTAAGAGCAAAAATTATATTCTGTAGTTTTTCTCCCACTCACCTCTCTCTGTCTCTTTCCTTCCATCCCTCCATCTCTTCCTTTCTCCTGAAGATGCAGACTCCTGGGGCTAATCATAAGACAAATGCCTGGCACTGCCAGTGGGGTGGGAGGGCTGGGAGGGCTGGAAGGGCCCCCCTGCACGCACACACACTCACTCGCTTGCTCAGATTGACTTCCCCATCCCTCCCCCTACCCTCAGACTCCCTCCCTAGCGGTAGGTGCTCAAGGAATCACAAGGTTCTTGGCTCTAAATTAAGATCCAAGAAAAGCCTGGAGCTGTGGGCAGAGGAAGTGAGAAGAAAGGAAGCCAGAGAAGCCAGAGTAGACCCTGGGGTGGAGAGGTAATAGGGACCTGAGAAGTTGTAGATGGGGCTGGGGTCTGGTCAGGCAACCAGGCTACAGTTTTTGCCCCAAAAGGATGCTAAGAAGCAGTGGATCCTGGGTGCAGCAGCATAGCTGGCAGCTGGGTGGCCTGGGAAGGCAGATGCGGGTAGAATTGGTGGATGAATTAGCTGGGGAAGTACACAGGGCAGGGCTGGGGTGTGATGGCCCCCTTTTTCTCCCAGTAAAGGCTGAAAATCTGGGTCACAGCTGAGGAAGACCTCAGACATGGAGTCCAGGATGTGGTAAGTTTGGCCCAGCAGAGGGAGCTTGGAGACCACATTCCCTGGGGTCATGACTCCTTCCTTCCTAGACCCATCCAGGGCCTTCCCTCCTGAGGGCCATCCTCCCTTGGAAGATGGGAAATGAGGCGACAATCTTCCCAAGGCCCACCTGCTTTCACAGGGAAACCTGGAGGTTTCTGGCGTGAGCCTGTCCTTCCCACACGTAGGCCCACAGTAGGCCTGTGTCTCAGCCACGTTCTCTCCCTTCTTGCAGGCCTGCGCTGCTGCTGTCCCACCTCCTCCCTCTCTGGCCACTGCTGTTGCTGCCCCTCCCACCGCCTGCTCAGGGCTCTTCCTCCTCCCCTCGAACCCCACCAGCCCCAGCCCGCCCCCCGTGTGCCCGGGGAGGCCCCTCGGCCCCACGTCATGTGTGCGTGTGGGAGCGGGCACCTCCACCAAGCCGATCCCCTCGGGTCCCAAGATCACGTCGGCAAGTCCTGCCTGGCACTGCACCCCCAGCCACCCCATCAGGCTTTGAGGAGGGGCCGCCCTCATCCCAGTACCCCTGGGCTATTGTGTGGGGTCCCACCGTGTCTCGAGAGGATGGAGGGGACCCCAACTCTGCCAATCCCGGATTTCTGGACTATGGTTTTGCAGCCCCTCACGGGCTCGCAACCCCACACCCCAACTCAGACTCCATGCGGGGTGATGGAGATGGGCTTATCCTTGGAGAGGCACCTGCCACCCTGCGGCCGTTCCTGTTCGGGGGCCGTGGGGAAGGTGAGTGGGAAAGGCTGGGAGGGATATGATGGATGGGGAGGCTGGGTGAAGCCTCCAAGGGGCAGAAATAGAGGCCTTGTCTGTTAGCTCCTCCAACAAATGTGTCAGGCACTATACTGGCACAGGACGCAGCGACAGAGACGCCCTGTCGGAGTTCAGGTCCGCTGGAGCAGACAGATATGAAAGTACTCGGAGAGGAGTCAACGTAATAAATGCTTAAATAGAGGCACTTGCAGCATGATTTAGGAAAAAAGAGAAGTGAGAGTCCCCTCCTGCTTGGGGATCAGGACACCTTCAGAGAATTGACATGTGAGCTGGCCCTGAAAACAGAGTGGGAGGATTCTGGGCAGAGAATGCCACGGATGAGGGGCAGTGCCCGGGAGGCGTCTTGGCTCAGGGAGTGCTGACAGGAACAGGGCCCGTGGTTTGGGAGTTGGGCCACGGCAGAGACACCTCCACCCCATAGTGTCTAGGCATAGCGGTAGGTTCTTTCTGATCACAGAGCCTCATCCTCGTCACATACACACACAGGATTTGGTGAAATACATTTGGGAAAGTGGAGGAAAAGAGCTGAAAACTCAGGGGAACGCTGGTGATAACAATAAAGAGGGAGGCTCCAGAGGGGCAGACAGAGTCGGCAGCGTGGCTCCACACAGCAATGCCACTCCAGCCCCCAGCCGAGCCCCCAGCCCCTCTTGGCTCCTACCACCTCGGGGCTCCCTAAAACTTTCTTCCCACCCCAATCAGGTGTGGACCCCCAGCTTTATGTCACAATTACCATCTCCATCATCATTGTTCTCGTGGCCACTGGCATCATCTTCAAGTTCTGGTAAGCTGAGAGGAGGAGGGTGCTGGCAGATGGGGATGGAATGTTTGGCAGTCGAGGCTCTAGCCAGGAGGGGCAGGGGCAGCACTTTTGCTGGGGGGTGGGTGGGAAATGTTGGATGAAGACAAGAACTTGGGAAAAGATAATAAGGATTTGGCTGGGGGAAGACAAATTTCTGGTGAGAAATCAGGGCAGATTCTGTCTCCCAGGGAAATACAAGGATAAGAGAAGACAGGGGAATTATTTCTGTGCATTCGGGGCTTTGGTAGGCCTCCCTTGCCCCTATTTCCTCCAACACAGAGAAAGCTGATCCAGTCTGCAGAGCCCTTCTTAGGGTTGCCTGGGGGGAGCGAGAAAATCCAGAGCTTTCTTTGCACACATTTAATAATGCATCACTCAGTCCTTCACACTTTACTGAATCATTAGACTCAGGTGTCCAAGTCATTAGCTTGCTTTGAACTAGAACTAAACCTGCCAGTCGTCTGCCGAGGAGAGAAATGACTCTTCTGGGCATGCAGAGGGGAGGACACTGTGGTGGTGGGGAGGGGATACTAATTCTGTGGATCTGGATCAGGTTTAGAGGGTAAGGAGGTTTAGATTTCCAAGCCCCCCCAGAGGGCAGGGGAAGTGGTTTTATGGGCACAGAGTCCAAGGGGATTTAGTAGAGGGAACTGTTTTGGCCAGTTTCTCTGCTGTAAGATGTTGGGAGTGACTGGGCAAGGCTAGGGGTGACCACTGGTGCAGGCCCAGGATGGGGGCTACTTGAGTGTGCAAGAGAACCTCTTTCCCTCTGTGCCCCAGCTGGGACCGCAGCCAGAAGCGGCGCAGACCCTCAGGGCAGCAAGGTGCCCTGAGGCAAGAGGAGAGCCAGCAGCCGCTGACAGACCTGTCCCCGGCCGGAGTCACTGTGCTGGGGGCCTTCGGGGACTCGCCTACCCCCACCCCTGACCATGAGGAGCCCCGAGGGGGACCCCGGCCTGGGATGCCCCACCCCAAGGGGGCTCCAGCCTTCCAGTTGAACCGGTGAGGGCAGGGGCAATGGGATGGGAGGGCAAAGAGGGAAGGCAACTTAGGTCTTCAGAGCTGGGGTGGGGGTGCCCTCTGGGTGGGTGGTGAGGAGGCAGGCGTGGCCTCCCACAGCTCCTGGCCCTCCCAAGGGGGCTGGACCAGCTCCTCTCTGGGAGGCAGCCGTCCTTCTCCCAGTCTCTCAGGATCTGTGTCCTATTCTCTGCTGCCCATAACTCCAACTCTGCCCTCTTTGGTTTTTTCTCGTGCCACCTTGTCTAAGACAACTCTGCCCTCTTAACCTTGATTCCCTCTCTTTGTCTTGAACTTCCCCTTCTAGTCTGGCCTACCCCTTGGTTCCTGACTGTGCCCTTTCCCTCTTCCTCTCAGGATTCCCCTGGTGAATCTGTGATGCCCCCCAATGTTGGGGTGCAGCCAAGCAGGAGGCCAAGGGGCCGGCACAGCCCCCATCCCACTGAGGGTGGGGCAGCTGTGGGGAGCTGGGGCCACAGGGGCTCCTGGCTCCTGCCCTTGCACACCACCCCGGAACACTCCCCAGCCCCACAGGCAATCCTATCTGCTCGCCCTCCTGCAGGTGGGGCCTCACATATCTGTGACTTTGGGTCCCTGTCCCCACCCTTGTGCACTCACATGAAAGCCTTGCACACTCACCTCCACCTTCACAGGCCATTTGCACATGCTCCTGCACCCTCTCCCTGTCCACACTGCTCCGCTCAACTGACTCTCATGTTCTCTCTTGTCTCACATTTGCTCTTTTCCTTCCCACATTCTGTGCTCAGCTCACTCGGTGGTCAGTGTTCCCTGCACACTTTACCTCTCATGCATTTCCCGGCCTGATGTTGTGGTGGTGTGCGGCGTGCTCACACTCTCCTTCATGAACACCCACTCACCTCGTTTCCGCAGCCCCTGCATGCTGCTCCAGAGGTGGCTGGGAGGTGAGCTGGGGGCTCTTTGTGCCCTCATCTGTCATGGTCTCGTCCCATTCCTCACCATTTGTTTCTCTGTCTCCCCATCCCACTCCAAGGGTGCCGGCATCACCCTGAGGGCTCCCCCTTGGGAATGGGGGTAGTGAGGCCCCAGACTTCACCCCCACCCCACTGCTAAAATCTGTTTTCTGACAGATGGGTTTTGGGGAGTCGCCTGCTGCACTACATGAGAAAGGGACTCCCGTTTGCCCTTCCCTTTCTCCTACAGTCCCTTTTGTCTTGTCTGTCCTGGCTGTCTGTGTGTGTGCCGTTTTCTGGACTTCAGAGCCCCCTGAGCCAGTCCTCCCTTCCCAGTCTGCCTTTGGGCCTCCCTAACTCCACCGAGGCTGCCAGGGACCAGAGTCAGCTGGTTCAAGGCCATCAGGAGCTCTGCCTCCAAATCTACCCCTTCTCTTCCCGGACTCCCTCCTATCCCCTCCTTTCTTCCCTCTTTCCTTCCACTCTCCTTCCTTTTGCCTCCCTGCCCTTTCCCCCTCCTCAGGTTCTTCCCTCCTTCTCACTGGTTTTCCACCTTCCTCCTTCCCCTCTTCCCTGGCTCCTATGCTGTGATATATATTTTTGTATTATCTCCTCCTTCTTGTGGTTGATCATCTTGAATTACTGTGGGATGTAAGTTTCAAAATTTTCAAATAAAGCCTTTGCAAGATACTCAAGTCCCCTGGTTCTGCCTTCTGACCCCCGTAGAGAGGAGGAGAGGGGGTGGACAGCCAGGAGGAGGTACAGGATGAGGTGGGGACCCCCTCTAGACCTAAGTCACCTGCCCTCCTCTGACCTGGAGCTGGGGGCCAACTGGGGCTTTAACTCGGGACAAAATGGAAGGGAGCCGTCCTGACGGGCAGTCGCACAAGAGAAACTAGAATAGAAATTGTGGCTCACTTGTTCCTTGCCAGGGAGGGTCAAGAAAGACCAAAAGAAGAGAGACAGAAGAAAAGGAAAGTTACATGGAAGGATAGGAGGTGGATCAAGGTGGAAGAGAGAGCTGATAAGACAGATGGAGGGAGAATGGGGAAAAGAGAAGAGAAAAATGGAGCAATGGAGAAAAGATGAGAGGGAACCATCTGAAAGAAGCTGCCCTGCTTGGTTTATTTTCAGCTTTGCTCCCTAACCTGCCCCCACCCACAGCTGCCCCCCAAAAGCTGTGCAGAATCAGAAGCCCTGTGGTTAACTCATTAGCTTTCCCTACTCTGCCCTCTCAGAGAGAGGCACTGCAGGGGTGTGGGGGTGGGATCAAGGGGTGTGTTTGGGGAGGGAATGCAGGCTGCCCAGTTGAGATCAGTCACCTCTGAGTCCCCAATTCAAGGTTTGGCTCTTGTAACAGCCCTGTGAAAACCCACACATCAGCCTCTCAGCTGTTGCTAGGCTCTATTGCTATGGTAACCACCCAGGTCCCATCTCTCCCCCCTCCCCCAATCTGTGCCCCACTTGCTCCCTGGAAATGGGGTGGCCTCAGGGAGGACAGGGATGTTGTAGTGTACAAAAGGGTGGCCCAGGCTGCCCTAGACTGGATATGCCCCATGCGTTTATCTTTCAAGCTAGGATAGGAATGTCTGTGTTGGTAGGTGTGTGCTTTAGGTGTTGGGAGCTGTACTGTGAGCTGAGGGAAGTGGAGCTGAGCCTGTGCAGCACAGAATGGTGAGTGCCAGGAGGAGGCAGCGTATCTGTCAGGACTACAGCAGTGTGTGCATTCAGGGCGTCACACTCCCTAAGGAAAGGACTGCTACAGAGGAAAGAAGCAGAGCGGGGCCAAGGATTGATGAACCAACTCAAAGCAGAGGTGCCAGGCAAACAAGCTTCTGAGGAGTCAACTCATTGGGGCATGAAGATATCCCAGCAGGCGGCTGATGGGAGGGAGCGGGCTGGATGAAACCTGAGGGTACAGGATGAGGCATGGATGGTATATGCTGTGGGCCGTGAGGGAGGGATCCAGATCCAAGGAGGGTGGGATAGGAAGCTTCATTAACCTTTCCTTCTTTCCCCACAGGAATCTAGTCCTTGTCAGGTGAGGGTGGGGAGAAAAGAGAAGCATTGGCACAGAAGGGGAAGGAGCTCAAGTGCCGGAGAGCACACTGGGCTCTCACCTTCAGCAAGGATCTCTCTTCAAAGGGACAGTGTGACCCGTGGCTCATCCATATGCAAAAGGCACACATGAAGGCCCCTAATGAAGAGGGAATTAATTACTGCCTGATTAGACCGCTGTTTCTCTAAATTTAAATAAATTAAAATACACCAGCAAGATACTGGAAATCCTCACCTGTTCCCTCTCCCTAAATGTCCTCGTTTCCCCATGGAAAGTCAGATGGCAGGAGAGACAGAGGAGGAAGGAGACTGTTCCAGACACTGAACTGTACTAAAATAATTCTCCCAAACGATATTGCACTGTCATGTTAGCCATGAAGAGTCATGAGGCCCTGAGGAACAAACCCTAACTTTTCTCTCTCCTGTAGCTGAAACAGAGACTGTGGGGCTTTGGGAGGTCCTCAGAAACCTGCAGCAGAGTCGCTAACCAAGAACAAAACAATGGCCATCTGCCCTTTTGGGAACTGGAAGGTTCTTGGAGGTCACACATCACAGGCACCAGTGGAACCAGTGTCTCTCATCACCATCCTTTCTTTGCCTCCTGAGCTGTGCATCAAATGACTCAGCCAGGCTTCTCTTAGCATTTTTCTGGAATGCTTGCCATTGTGGCTCAGACCAAACCAGGGAATGGGGAAGCCCCCAGGAGGAGGGAGGGATCTCCCAGGCACAGCTCAGGGTGTGGAAGTGATTCAAGATGGGAACAGTATGCCAGCTGGAGAACCCCAGGCTAAAATTAACAGCCCTCCTCCCCCTACGCCCCACATTTATTGTTCTAAAGCTTTTCCCTAAGGAGTTCAGAGCACTTGAAACTTGCTTTTTTTTTTTTTTTTTTTTTTTTTGAGATGGAGTTCAGTTCTTGTTGCCCAGGCTGGAGTGCAATGGCATGATCTTGGCTCACCGCGACCTCTGCCTCCCAGGTTCAAGTGATTCTCCTGTCTCAACCTTCCAAGTAGCTGGGAAACTTCCTTCTTATAGCAAGGGCAAGAACAGGGCTGACGGAGACACTGAGGCCTAGGAAGTGCCCAGTTAACGTAAATAGGAAAAGAGCAGGAGGAGAACCAGGACGTATAGCTATTACTACGATTTCCTGTTCCCACCTTTCAATACCAGCCCCTGATGTCAAGGTTTCTTGAATCAGCAATCTCTGACCCACACAGCAATAGGTCTGGTCACATCTGAGCCCTTAAAATCCTTACTCTCCATCAACAGAGACTGAGTGCTGAGCCCAAAAATGTGATAAAGGGAACAGACACTTTAAAAAAGATACAAACTACAATTACAAACAAAGAAATGCATCATCTATTTAAACATTTAAATATTTAAAGGTGTACTTTGTTACCTTCTTGCTTTGACCTTGGGGGGAAAAAAATCACTTAAACCTTTAGAGGATAATTTTCATCATTTGTAAAATGGGCATTATAATTATTTCTGTTAAAGTTATTTTTTGCTGCACGTGGTGGCTCATGCCTGTAATCCCAGCACTTTGGGAGGCCGAGGCGGGTAGATCAGTTGAGGTAAGGAGTTCGAGACCAGCCTGGCCAATATGGTGAAACCCCGTCTCCACTAAAGATAAAAAAAATTAGCCAGGCGTGGTGATGGGCGACTGTCATCCCAGCTGCTCGGGAGGCTGAGGCAGGAGAATCGCTTGAACCCAGGAGGCAGAGGTTGCAGTGAACTGAGATGGCAGCAATGCAATCCAGCTTGGGTGATAGGGTGAGACTCTCTTAAAAAAAAAAAAAAAAAAATTATTTTTCTCAGCAAGGGGCTCTTACCGTTAGTAGAGATACCTCAGTTCTGCTTAGAGCTGAGCCCAGAGGGATTCTGGCCAAGTCAGGGTGCACGCTTGTAACAGCATTCACTTATTCAAACAACATATTCAGCATTGACTACGTGCTGAGCAAAGCAACGTATTTCCTTCCATGAAGAGCTACAATCTTGCTTGGGAATCACATGTATGAAATAGTTAAAATATCAAAAAAAGGTACGTATTAAATGCTATGGGAATTCAGGGGATCATTACAGGGTGGAGCAATCAGGGAAGGCTTCCTGAAAGGATTCATATTGGGGATTCATAATGAACTACAGTACATTTATACAACAAGAGTTTACAGACCACTTAACTGCCACGATGTGAGGATACAGCAACGAACAGTTCGGTCCTTGATGTCCTATAGCCGATATTTTAGTGGGGAGAGGTGGACAGCAAACAATCAGGCAATAATGAGTGCTATATTTAAAAGTAAAAGAGGGTAAGGGGATAGAGATGTGGGTATGGGCAACAAGAAAAGACCAAAGTAAAGAGAGTAAGGGAGTGTCAGAGAGGGAGATTTTGATGGCTGGGAGAGGTTCTAACTGGACCTAAGTAGGGACCTCAGAAAAATATAGACATGTCCTAGTCCTTTCCCGCATATTCAAAGCATTGAGACATTCTTGGGGGTATCAGAAAAAATAATGGTAATTTCCTACATCAGCTTATTCCACCCAGAAGGAAGAGAAACGGAGTCCTAGCATCTGAAGAACCCACACCTCCTCTCCTACCTTGATGGATAATTGATGAACCTGTCGCGTTTCCACCCCCCCACCCCCGGCCCCCAACTTCCCCAGAAGTCCCTTCCGGAAGCTGAGGGCCGCAATCCTCCGGTTTCAGCTTTTGCCCTTAGCGGAACCCGCCTCCACTTCCGCTATAGCGTCACATCCCCTCTACCCGGTCTCTGGGCAGAAGCTACTTCCGCCCCGAGTTACCGTAACTTCTGCCCTGAATATCTCGCAGACTAGCGGCGCCGGATGTGTTCCAGCCACTCCCGGAAGTGACTCGGCTTTTGCACGCCCCTCTTTCTCCATTAGCGCCCCCCCTACATTGCTATTTCCCTCCCTCCCCCCTTTTCGTTTCCGGCGCTCCCGCCTTCTCTCCGCAGAGCTCTTCTCTGAGCCTGTTGGGGGGAGGGAGGGAGGGGGGCGTGGAGGAATTGGGGTTCGCGGGAGCACGAGCTGCAGCACCACTTCCGGGTGAGTGCAAGGGGAGGGCGGCGGGGCGGGGGGCCACCCACTGCCTCGCGCCCCCGCCCTGCGGGTGTCTCGCGCGCGTTCCCTGCGTGTGAGTGTGTGGGTCTGTCTCGCGCCAGAAGTGCGTGCCCGCGCGCTGCGCCTCGCGCTTTCTCCCCTCCCTCGCCCCCTCCTGGTCCTCCCACCCCACTCGGCTCCCTCCTTTCCCAGCAAACGCCGCCCCTCCCGCGCTCTGGCTCAGGCTCTGGCGCCGCCGCAGCCGTCGCCGCCGGGTGAGTCTCGCGCCGCTGCAGCCGGCGCGCGCCAAGCTCCCTGCTCCTCCCCCTCCCCTTTTCCCTGGGCGGGCGGGGAAGGGGGGGTCCACGATGTGACTCTGTGTGTGTGTGTGGGGGGGGGGGGTGTCCGTCCCGGAACCGGAAGTGGTTGTGGAGGAGCGGGCGATGGGGAGGAATGGGGGGGTTTAGGGGGCGGGTGCCTGTCTGGTGGGTGGCAGAGTTCAGCTCCCTGGAGGGGAAGGAGGGACGTCCCAAGGAAGGGTCTTTGAGAAAGGGGTAGGGGACGACATCAGGAGAAGGCTCCCAGGAACTGTCTCAGGGGAGCGAAGGTTTTGGGGGTACAGCTGGGGTCTCCAGTAGATAGACCACGGTGCAGGCTGTGGGAGGTACTTCTTGGCACAAGGCCTTGGGTAGGCAGGGGGCGAAGTCCTCGAAGAAGTGGGGGGAAGGCTAGAGGAAGTGACTGGGCCTGAACTGGCACTGTGCCTGACACAAGGGCTTGTGCATCCCCCAGCCCTCAGCTTTGCCTTCTGAAGCCACTCCTCTGGGGTAGAGACCCTCCTCCTCCTCCATCTCTTCTGTTCTCTGACCCGTGGTTACCTGTGGCCTGGGAACGAACGAGGACCAGTCTCTGAGCCTAGGAGTGGAATCCACACGCTGGTGATAAGAGTTCGTCTTAGTTTCTGGGAATTGGATTTATTTCCCTCGTATCCACATAGAGGGTTGCACTACACTCCTGTTATTATATCCACCCATCTTTGGATTGCTGGTTGGGGGGTCTGCCTGCCTTCCAGACTGACTGCTGACAAATAATTCCTGAGGTTCTCCACAGTTCTGTGTTGGCTGCACCCTGCCTGGCCCCTGTAACCTAGACAATTTGTTTACAGAAAGTTCAGGAGCCCTGGAAAGGAGAAGGAATAAGACGGCAGGAGGAAGAGAGAGAGAGGGTAAGATAATTTTTGGGTTAATGGCTTTTCTGGTTTTGGGGGAGAAGGGGTCACAACCAAATGGGGCGTGTGTGTGTGTTTCACAATGTGATGGAATACTTAAAGTAATAGCAATTGTAATGCTGAGGTTTGTTGTGGGAGAAAAATCAGCTTCTATTATCTTTTGAGGGTCCCCAGGAAGTTTTTGTGTAAAAAGTTGGTACTGTACCGTATCACTTTCCATTCCCTCTAATGCTCATCAGGAATGAAATGTGAAATGCTCAGGTGAAGCCACTGAATAGTGTTCCCTTGTGTCCAAAGGAGAGATTTTTATTCTGCTTTGGGACACAAAGACCCTAAGTGCCAATATAGTCCTTATGGAATTGCTTTCCTGTATCTGGAACAAGCAGGGCAGAGTTTAGAATGGAGTTCCTATCACTAATACTCCAGTGGAGTGTTAGAAGTGGGTCTGTGGAGTGATTAGAATCTGTGACACAGGATTATTTGAGTTTGGTGTGGCAAGATGAAATTTTCAGGGGAAAAAAAAACAAAACAAGAAAACAAAAAAACTGCTTCATGGGTAGTTTGGAGTGAAGTGGATAAAACTGTATGGAGTAGACTCCAGAAGTAGGTCTGGAAGAGTTTTGGGTGGCTTGAAAATGGCAATGAGTCAACCTAAAGAGTTTGAGTTCGGAGCTTATGATCCCAGAGGTATCTTTTAAAAACCAGTTCCAGGTTGATTGATAAAATGCCCTGTGGGTTTCTGAGCCACGTTGTTGATTAAATATTGGGTACATATCTCTTCTTCTCCAGTCTTATTTATTGTGACCTCACATTCCCCAGATCCATCATTTATAGTGGAACAGACAGGGCAAGGAGAACCACAGTGCTGTTCCTCCCACGGAATGCAGGGTATAGTGGTCCAGTGGTGCCCAGGGTAGAAGCTGTTGGCCCAGGTTGCCAGCTGTGTGGTGGTAGCAGTCCTGTTTAGTCTGTGCATGGTGTGATGGTGTTTCCCAGTAACATTGGGGTGCACTTGTTCTGAGTTACTTGTACTTGGAAGAGTTTATGGATCGTAGCAGGAAAGCCTCACACATCCTACTGGGATGGCCCTTCTTGAATGTCTTTAGAACCTGAGAGAAAGAGATTTTGTTTCCTTATTGAGGAAAAAAGAAAAAAAACAAAACTTTCTCTGTGTTTCTTCATTTCAAGTCTTGAACTAAGGTAACTTTTTGCAGTTGTATGGTTTTGGAATGGTTTCTCAATAGTGTCTAAGTTCTTTCTGTAGTTGAATTCAAGTTCATTTTTTTTCCATCTTTTTCTTGTTGATGTTACTTGTAGATGATTACTAAACTGGAGGCTATAGATTTGTTACTTTTGGGTAGATCCTTTGTAATTATGTAGTCCTCATATAATTTTCACTAATTGGCGCTAATAGTCCTCATCTTGTGAAAGTATTTCTGTAACTCTTCCTTTCAGAAGCACTTGGGGTATTTAATTCTTTCTCTTTTTTGTGCTGCCTTTATCCCATCACCACATGCCTTACAAACTTACTTATAAAGGCCTCATCCTCTTCCATTCTCCATCCTAATAGAAACCTCGTGAAATGGTTAATTCTTCCACTTAAATAGTTAAGAGTCATCCACTGATATAGGACCTAGAATTAGAATTCACAAGTCTTGGCCGGTCACAGTGGCTTATTCCTGTAATCCCAGCACTTTGGGAGGCTAAGGAGACTGAATCACCTGAGGTCAGGAGTTCGAGACCAGCCTGGCCAACGTGGCAAAATCCCATCTCTACTAGAAATACAAAAATTAGCCAGGTGTGTTGGCAAGCGCCGGTAATCCCAGCTACTTGGGAGACTGAGGCAGGAGAATTGCTTGAACCTAGGAGGTGGAGGTTGCAGTGAGCTGAGATTGTGCCACTGCACACTCCAGCCTGGGCAACAAAGTGAAACTCTGTCTCAAAAAAAAAAAAAAATGAATTCACAAGTCTTGATTCCCAAGGCCATTCTCTAGCTACTGAAGTTGATGAATGTATTTCATGATTTTCTAAGAGTTGGTTGTGTTAAGGGAATGCTATTTTCTTGGGAAAAGGAAATCATGCTTTATTTGAAAAAACAACAGTAAAAAACAATTAGTGGGTTCTGGGAAAGAGATGGTGGTCTTCTCCGTATCTGCCAAAAACACCTGCTGGAAGCCGTGTCGTCTTTATCCCTGGCTGGTTGGTAGCATTATGGAAGGATGTGGTCAGACAGACAAAGCTCTGGTCTGAGAGTTCAAGTCTCTGTGTTTCATGACTGTTATTAATACTTGATAAGGTCTCTCTTCTGTGTCTCCTGAGGGTTTCTGAGATTTCTTTTGAGATTGGAGAAGGAATATGCAGTTCTTGTGTCTCTGAAGAGAAAATTGTCCTCCAATTTATAGTAAACCTCCCTTCTTTTTTTTTTTTGAGACGGAGTCTCGCTCCGTCACCCAGGCTGGAGTGCAGTGGCGCAATCTCGGCTCACTGCAAACTCCACCTCCCAGGTTCACGCCATTCTTCTGCCTCAGGCTCCCGAGTAGCTGGGACTACAGGCGCCCACCACCTCACCTGGCTAATTTTTTTTTTTTTTTTTTTTTTGAGACGGAGTCTCGCTCTGTCGCCCAAGCTGGAGTGCAGTGGTGCTATCCTGGCTCACTGCAAGCTCCGCCTCCTGGGTTCACGCCATTCTCCTGCCTCAGCCTCCCGAGTAGCTGGAACTACAGGCGCCCGCCACCGCGCCTGGCTCGTTTTTTGTATTTTTAGTAGAGACGGGGTTTCACCATGGTCTCGATCTCCTGACCTTGTGATCCGCCCGCCTCGGCCTCCCAAAGTGCTGGGATTACAGGCGTGAGCCACCGCGCCCGGCCACCTGGCTAATTTTTTATATTTTTAGTAGAGACGGGGTTTCACAGTGTTAGCCAGGATGGTCTCGATCTCCTGACCTCGTGATCTGCCTACCTCAACCTCCCAAAGTGCTGGGGTGCTGGGATTACAGGCATGAGCCACCACGCCCGGCCTTTTTTTTTTTTTTTTGAGACTGAGTCTCGCTTTGTCGCCCAGGCTGCAGTGCAATGGTGTGATCTCTGCTCACTGCAACCCCTCTTCCTCCCAGGTTCAGGCGATTTTCCTGTCTCAGCCTCCTGAGCAGCTGGGATTACAGGCACACGCCACCACGCCCGGCTAATTTTTTGTATTTTAGTAGGACAGGATTTCACCGTGTTGCCCAGGCTGGTCTTGAACTCCTAAGCTCAGGCAATCCACCCGCCTTGGCCTCCCAAAGTGCTAGGATTACAGGCATGAGCCACCTCGCCCCGCAGTAAATGTCCCTTCTTATTAACAGAACAGTTGAGGCTTGGTGCAATAGTAAAGTTGATATGAGAACCCAGATTTTCAACCTGCCAGCATTTTTCTTTCTACCAGTTATATCTTTCCTTCTCTTTTGTTTTTTCTTTTTATTCTCTTTTTCTTTTTTTCTTCTTTTTTTTTTTGAGACAGGGTCTCACTCTGTTGGCCAGACGAGAGTGCAATGCGTGATAATGGCTCACTGCAGCCTCGACCTCCTGGGCTTAAGCTATCCTCCTGCCTCAGCCTCCCAAGTAGCTGGGATTACAGGCGTGAGCCACCATGCCCAGCTGCTTTTTAAGTTTTTTGTAGAGACGTTTGATTTTTTGTAGATACAAGGTCTCCCTATTTTGCCCAGACTGTTCTTGAATTCCTGGGCTCAAGTGATCCTCCTACTTTGGCCTCCCAAAGTGCTTTCTTTAAATATATTGGCATAATCATGAAAACCGGCACTCTCTGTGTAGACATGAGTTTTCTGTGTAACATCAGGGGGCTTCTTTGGGTGATAAGAATGTTGATATGTGCCTGCTTGGATGTTGGGTTGGATTGGAGAAATTTCCTCCACAAAAGATAAAGTGGTAAAACAGACAGTAAGCAGGTCTGGCACCAGAGCGCCCTGTCACACAACTCTAGTGGGTGCCATTTACCTTGTATTCTGGCAATAGTTTTGATTCTTAGCTCTCCATTGATCTCATTTCAGGAGTACACAGATGATTAAGTCAGCCTCATCAGTGGCACCGTGGCATGGCATTTCTCAGGTGTCATTTTGCTGGTAAAGGTGGCTTCTAGTTGGATGAGCAGTACTCTCTGTGGTCCTCCTTTTGGACTGACCTATTTCTCAGAAGCCCGTAACGCATATGTAGTGTCTTGTCTTGTCCTTGGACCAACTGTGGTTCTGTTAAGAACCAAAGCAGAGCAATCAACTAGGTATCCAAGGAAGTGGAGGGGCTTTTTGTTTATTTTCCTTTGTGACGTCTGGCCTCTTCATTCAGGCTCTGTCATCTTAAAATAAGTTATCTTGGTAGCTAAGGCAGGTTTCACAGAATAGGGAATATGACCTTGAACCGCATGTCATTTTGCTGTTATCAGAAACTTCAATTTTGAAAACATTTTTTGAGAACTAGCTGGAAAATACATAGTTCATTCCTAGAAATATTCTAAATTTTATTTCCTGAATCAAGCCATAACATCAGAAAGTGTGTACTACAGTTGTATGGTTTTGGTTCCTTGTAGAACCCCTTTCCTTAACTTGCTCTTTGGTGCCTGGATTCACATTCCTGCTTTGCTATTTACTGTTGGACTCTGTGCCTCCAGTTTCCTCATTTCAAATGGGAATTACAGTACCTACCTCATTGTTGCAGGGACTAAATGATGTAATAGTTGTAAAGTGCTTAGAACGCTGCCTTGAACACAATAAGTGCTTAATAAGTTTTAATGATAATGATAGTGGTGGTATTGTCCACCACTTTTTTTTTTTTTTTTTTTTTTGAGGCAGAGTCTTGTTCTGTTGCCCAGGCTGGAGTGCAGTGGTGCGATCTTGGCTCACTGCAACCTCCACCTCCCAGGTTCCAGCTATTCTCCCGTCTCAGCCTCTTGAGTAGCTGGGACTACAGGCGTCTGCCACCATGCCTGGCTGATATTTGTACTTTCAGTAGAGACAAGGTTTCACCATATTGGCCAGACTGGTCTTGAACTCCTGACCTCGTGATCCACCCGCCTTGGCCTCCCGAAGTGCTGGGATTACAGGCATGAGTAACCGTGCTGAGCCTCCTCCTTCCTATGTTTTCACATCCATAGTGCATTTACTTCCTTCGTTCTTTTTTTTTTTTTCCCTTTGAGACAGGTTCTTGATCTGTCACCCAGGCTGGACTGTGGTGGTGCAATCGCAACTTACTGCACTCAGGTGATTCTCCTGCCTCAGCCTCCCAAGTAGCTGGGACTACAGGTGCCTGCCACCACACCTTGCTAATTTTTGTATTTTTATTAGAGATGGGGTTTTGCCATGTTGGCCAGGCTAGTCTTGAACTCCTGAGCTCAAGTGACCCACCCACCCTGCCCTCCCGAAGTGTTAGTATTACAGGCACGAGCCACCACACCCAGCCAACTTCCTTGATTCTCTGGGGAAAATTATACATTGGCCCTTTGTTTCTTTTACTCTCCCTCTTAATTATTATTTTTGATCTTTTTTTTTTTTTTTTTTTTTTTTTTGAGACAGAGTCTTGCTCTGTTGCCCAGGCTATAGTGCAGTGGTGAGATCTCAGCTTGCTGCAGCCTCCACCTCCCAGGTTCAAGCAAGTCTCCTGCCTCAGCCTCCTGAGTAGCTGGGATTACAGACGTGTGCCACCATGCCTGGCTAATTTTTGTATTTTTAGTAGAGATGGGGTTTCATCATGTTGGCCAGGCTGGTCTCAAAGTCCTGACCTCAAGTGATCCACCCGCCTCGACCTCCCAAAGTGCTGGAATTACAGGCATGAGCCACCGCACCCATTCTCTCCATCCTAATTCTCTACTTCATTCCCACCATTTATCACCACTCTTAGTTCTTGTCTGTTTCATTTCCCTCCACTAGAAGGTTAGACATGGATTGTGGATAAGACTTGAACCCTTAGCATTGTCTGCAAAATCTATATGTATGTAGTCTACTGTTGTTCAATTCATTAAATATGTAATTGTGTCTTGGGTGATAAAGTCATATGTTGGGGATGTTTATAAGATACAGATGTAAAAGATGTGATTGCTGCTTCCCAAAAAGTTTGGCAAGATTGGATTCTCTTAAACTGTGATCTGATTGTTATCTTGATTCTGTTGGCTGAAGATAACCTGAGACCCCCATCTTTGCTTTGTTTTGTTGTTTGTTTGTTTGTTTTTGAGACAAGGTTTCTCTCTGTTTCCCAGGCTGGAGTGCAGTGGCTCAATCTCTGCTGACTGCAGCCTCTGCTTCTCGGGCTTAAATGATTCTCCTGCCTTAGCCTCCCAAGTAGCTGGGATTACATGCACCCGCCACCATGCCTGGCTAATGTTTGTATTTTTTGTAGAGATAGGGTTTCACTATGTTGCCCATGCGGGTGGACTCAAGCAATCTGTCCACCTCAGCCTCCCAAAGTGCTGGGATTACAGATGTGAGCCACCGCAACTTGCATGTTTTTTTTTTTTTTTGAGACAGAGTCTCACTCTGTTGCCCAGGCTGGAGTGCAGTGGCCAGATCTCAGCTCACTGCAAGCTCCGCCTCCCGGGTTTACGCCATTCTCTTGCCTCAGCCTCCCGAGTAGCTGAGACTACAGGCGATCACCACCATGCCCGACTAGTTTTTTGTATTTTTTAGTAGAGACGGGGTTTCACCGTGTTAGCCTGGATGGTCTCGATCTCCTGACCTTGTGATCCGCATGTCTCGGCCTCCCGAAGTGCTGGGATTACAGGCTTGAGCCACTGTGCCCAGCCAGCTTGCATGTTTTTTAAGAGATGGGGTGTTGCTCTATTACCCAGGTTGGAGTACGGTAGTATGTTCATAGCTCACTGCAGTCTTGAACTCCTGGGCTCAAGCAGTTTTCCCACCTCAGCCTTCTAAATACCTAGGATTATGGGTATACACGACCACATCCACTTTTTTTTTTTTTTTTTTCAATTTTTTTTTTAGAGACACGGTCTCAAATATATTGCTCACGCTGGTCTCAAATTCCAGACCTCAAGTGATCCTCCTGCCTAGGCCTCCCAAAGTGTTGGGATTACAAGCATGAGCCACCACACCCAGCTATAAAACCCCTTTATAAAGCTATGGCTGGAAGGGCCAAGTTAGTACCTGTATCAGAGACTGATTAATTTTATTGTGTTTTATAACTCAGAAAACAGAATTGATGTATACTTGATCTTTGGTCCTTATTAATAGTGAGCCTATTTATGTGAAACTGTTGTAGTCACAGATTTGGTACATTACACCCTTGCTACTTTTTAAAAAGGCTGAAATTCAGTTTTTTCCTTTATAGATTTTATGAAAATTGAAGGTGTTTAATAGAACAAAAAAAGTGATGTTTTCTATAAAAGAATAAGGAACAGAGTTAAGTTAGAGTGATTTTCAGTTTCAGCGCCTTTGTTGAAGATCCTTCCCTGTTTCCTTAGTATTTAAAACTGAGTTTCTGTGCCAGCCTTCCCTTTAGCTCTCAGTATCTCTAGTGTCTGCCTCCAGTGTATCCTCAGTGGGTCTAACTTCCCTGTCACGGGTCTTCCCCACCTGCACCTTAGTTGTGCTTTGCTCAGAGTAGCAGCCTGGTAATACTGTTTATTTTTTGTTGTTGTTCCTCATTTCTCCGTTTCATCAGTCTCACACTCTCTTCTTTGCTTTTTGTGGGGCTCTGTCTTTGCTGGTTCAGGATTTTGGGAAGCTACTCTTGACCAACATACTGCCAGTTAAACCTTGGTAGGAGAAGTGATCAGACTGTGAAACTGGGTGGTGGGATGCCTGTGTTCTGTACCCATCTGTTGCTTGTTGGCATGATTCTGAGGGATTACTTTTCTTGCTGTTTATTTCTCACAAAGGTTTCTTTTCCTTTTTTTTTTTTTTTTGAGATGGTGTTTCACTCTTGTTGCCCAGGCAGTGGCGTAGTCTTGGCTCACTGCAACCTCTGCCTCCTGGGTTCAAGCAATTCTCTTGCCTTAGCCTCCCAAGTAGCTGGGATTACAGGCACCCGCCACCATGCCTGGCTAATTTTTTGTACTTTTAGTAGAGATGGGGTTTCACCATGTTGGCCAGGCTGGTCTTGAACTCCTGACCTCAGGGGAATCAGCCTGCCTTGGCCTCCCAAAATGCTAGGATTACAGGCGTTAGTCACTGCGCCCGGCCGGAAGCATAGTTTTTGAGAAATATAAAGCAGGAGTCTAGCACTCTTGCTATATGGTGTAGTGAGTGTTACTAAAAATATTTTGACTTGAGAATAGTGAAGGGTGAAAAAAATACAAAGCCAATAGAATGTCTATTCAAGTATAGTCAAATTTAAATATAAAAACAAAACAAAATTAATTTTTGAAATGTGTCTTTGTTAAAATATTTAACGCAATTGACTCCTAGAACTTCAGTTTCACATTAGGAATTGAGGTTAGTAAACTGAAGAATATGGCCGGGCGCGGTGGCTCAAGCCTGTAATCCCAGCACTTTGGGAGGCCGAGACGGGCGGATCACGAGGTCAGGAGATCGAGACCATCCTGGTTAACACGGTGAAACCCCGTCTCTACTAAAAAATACAAAAAATTAGCCGGGCGCGGTGGTGGGCGCCTGTAGTCCCAGCTACTCCAGAGGCTGAGGCAGGAGAATGGCGTGAACCCGGGAGGCGGAGCTTGCAGTGAGCTGAGATCCGGCCACTGCACTCCAGCCCGGGCGACAGAGCGAGACTCTGTCTCAAAAAAAAAAAAAAAAAAGAATATTAGTGAGATTTATATGTTTTATATTTTATGCATATATAATTTACATACAATAAAACACAAAGCTTTTAACTGTGTAGTTTGGTGAGTTTTGACCAAAATATACACTATATTTACAAAACAGGCCCACTATTATGCCTATTCTGAAACGCTTTGGAAACCTGGGATACTGCTAGTGCCAGAACACTTTTAAAACTAGTAATTCCTTGATTCTCACTGCTCAGCACTGCATGTGTGGTACCCAGTGGCGCACCATGGATGTTCTTAGACCTTGGTGGGATTGGTGGGGTGTGATCTTGATAGTAGGTGGTACTCAAAATATGCTTTGATTCTGATTTTTTTTTTTTTTAAATGGGGTTTCGCTCTTGTTCCCCAGGCTGGAGTGCAGTGGCACGATCTCAGCTCACTGAAACCTCCGCCTCCCAGTTCAAGTGATTCTCCTGCCTCAGCCTCCCCAAATAACTGGGATCATAGGCATGCACCACCACACCCAGCTAATTTTTTATTTTTAGTAGAAATGGGGTTTCACCAGGTTGGTCAACCTGGTCTCAAACTCCTGACATCAAATGATCCACCTACCTCAGCCTCCCGGAGTGCTGGGATTACAGGTGTGAGCCACCACACCCAGTCTTCATCTTTTAATTTTCTTAGTCGTTTTATGTTCTGGCCTGGAACCTTTTCAAACCACATAGAACTGTAGACATATGGGTTGGAACTCTTGAAAAATTTTTTCTTTTTTTTTTGAGACGGAGTCTTACTCAGTCACCCAGGCTGGAGTGCAGTGGTGCGATCTCGGCTCACTGCAAGCTCCGCCTCCCGGGTTCACACTATTCTCCTGCCTCAGCCTCCTGAGTAGCTGGGACTACAGGCACCCACCACCACGCCTGGCTAATTTTTTGTATTTTTAGTAGAGACGGGGTTTTACCGTGTTAGCCAGGATGGTCTCAATCTTCTGACCTCATGATCTGCTTGCCTCAGCCTCCCAGAGTACTGGGATTACAGGCGTGAGCCACCGTGCCTGGCCAGAACTCTTGAAATTTTTATTGGCTGGGCACAGTGGTTCATGCCTGTAATCCCAGCACTTTGGGAGGCCAAGGTGGGCTGATCCCTTGAGCCTAGGAGTTCAAGACCAGCCTGGGCAACATGGAAAAACCCTGTCACTACTTTAAAAAAAAAAAAGAAAGAAAAGAAATTAGTCCGGCATAGTGTTACACGGCCTGTAGTCCCAGCTCCCTAGGAGGCTGAGCCCGGGAGATTGAGGCTGGAGTGAGCTATGATTGTGCCCCTACAGTGTAGCCTAGGTGACAGTAAGACCCTGTCTCAAAAACAGAAAAAATAAAACATAAAATTTTTATTTTAAGGAGTATAGTTTTGAAGAATAAGAGAAAGGAATAATGATAGGTACTAGTACCTGGCCGTTTTCAAGTGAGTCAGTGATTTGTTTTCTGTGACCTTGGGTACATCATCTCCCCTCTCATGACCTCAGTTTCTTTTTGCCGGCAAAGGAAAGTAATACCAGTTTTTCTTCAGGGGGCATGAATAACATTGTGTGAGTAAATGCGATACGTATAAGTTCTTTCACAGTCATTAAGTAGGATAGCCTCTGTTGGATGGGGATACAGTGACAAGTGGCTCTGACCAAGGGACTAATGTGCTAGACACTAAGGTTTTGACTGCCAGTCCCCAACCATGTGATCAGGTGCCAGAGGAGACCAGGAACCTTTCAGTTCCCCTTCTCCATTGCTTAGCTTGTTCAGAGTAATTCCGGAATGTGATGTGTTCTCTCATTTTTTCTTCAGGTAGAATGGAAGAATCTCACTTCAATTCTAACCCATACTTCTGGCCTTCTATCCCCACAGTCTCAGGTCAGGTAAGTGGTGTTGCTTTCTTGCTCTCCCCAACTCTCAGTAGCAAGTTCTGTTACTGTGGAGACTGAAGGTCCACCACGTGCTGTTTTCCTTCGTCCCCCACCGCTGAGCATTATCTAGTGTTTCTGCCTTGGCTTCTCTCTAGAAGGCCAAAGGTATGAAGTACTCATCCTTGATCCCTAAGGCAGACAGACACTGAAATGTGCTCACGAGCAAGCAGAATCAACCTCTCAGTCTGAAGAGGGTGCTCCCTTCCCCTTCCTTTTCTCTTAGATTGAGAACACAATGTTCATCAACAAGATGAAGGATCAGCTGTTGCCAGAGAAGGGCTGTGGTCTGGCTCCACCTCACTACCCCACCTTGCTGACAGTGCCTGCCTCAGTGTCCCTGCCCTCGGGCATCAGTATGGACACAGAGTCCAAGTCAGACCAGCTGACCCCACACAGCCAAGCATCCGTTACCCAGAATATCACGGTGGTCCCTGTGCCGTCTACAGGACTGATGACTGCTGGTGAGCAACTCTGCTCTTCTCCAATCTGAGGTGTTGATCCTCCATGATCAGTACCCCAGGCTGGGGGGCTCCATGGACATGGGGAGTGGGATATGTGTTTGATTACTCAATCACATTTTTATTAAGTGCCTACTGTGTGCCTAGCAATGTGCTAGGCATTGTGGGGGATACAAAGAAGTAGAAGATGCGGTCCCTGCCTTTGAGGAGGTGACATTCTTTCCTTCTCTGAATCAAGGAGTCTCCTGTTCTCAGAGGTGGAGAAGAGAAGGGAGTCAATCAAGGGGTAAATCTCACTGTTACCAGGGGGGTGGGGACAAGGGTTAGGAGACCATTATTTTTCTACAGGGTTTGGGGTTTCCTATGTACTCTGGGTTGGGTTGGCGGGGGGTGAGGGGTTAATTAGACAATGATGTGGGGGAAATGAAATAGGGTTAGGATCCGAACTGAACAACGTGACGCCATCTCCTTTTTCTCCCAATCCTAGGTCCGGGTTTGGTAATCACGTCCCCCTCAGGCTCTCTTGTGACCACAGCATCATCAGCTCAGACCTTCCCCATTTCGGCTCCCATGATTGTCTCAGCTCTTCCCCCTGGCTCACAAGCCCTGCAGGTTGTCCCTGACCTCTCCAAGAAGGTAGCATCGACCCTAACCGAGGAAGGAGGTGGAGGTGGTGGTGGAGGTGGCAGTGTGGCTCCTAAGCCGCCCCGGGGCCGGAAGAAGAAGCGGATGCTGGAATCAGGGCTGCCTGAGATGAATGACCCTTATGTCCTCTCCCCTGAGGATGATGATGACCATCAGAAAGACGGCAAGACCTACAGGTAAGACTCAGAGCCAGGGGCAGGATGAGGCGAGGATGCCTAGCTTGGTGATTCTCCCTGTACCCTCATTGTGTTCTGCCCCAGTCAGGTGCTACACTCTGACAGCTTCCCAGCTCTGAGCCACTTGCATGTCAGGTGTCCCGTCATAGGATAGGAGGCAGAGCTGCTAGCATCTTGTTAGGATGCAGAGACCCATTTCACCCTTTCCTTTTTTTAACCCTTGTTTTGGGGGTCGTTAACACTGACTTATTTTTTAGTAACAAAGTAGAATCTCTCTCTTGTAATGCGGCTTTATGCTGGGTTTAAGACTCTTGTCTGTAGCTCCTTTTTGCTTTCTACATATTCCATTCCTATTTTTCTAAGAATCTTTTCTGGTAAGCACCTAACCTATGTGCCATTCACCAGTTCCTGGGTCATATTTGAGCACTGAGCCTGCCTCACCCTGCATGGTTGGGATGATGGGAGGGGCTTTCATAAGAAGGCAGGACGAATAGGATGCCTCCCCCTTTGGAGTGTATACTTATAGAATGACTTTGCTCGCTTTCTGATTTATGAAAGTCATTTTGATTCTCCACTTCCTCTAAGTTTGCCTTTATCAAAAAGCATTATATGCATATTTGCATGTGATACTATATAAAAATAATTACGTAAGTAAACTCCCTGCCCTTTGAAAGTTGAACATCTTTTAATCCCTTTGAGAACTGTCACATGCCCTAGTGGGTTTGGGGAGTTTGGTAGCACTGTATAGAGTGGGATAACTACTGTCACAGCTTTGATATAGACGGGCAGATGTGCATGGCTGGGAGTCTGGGTCTGTCCTTAGTTCCTTAGTGTACCCAGATGGGCAATGTTGTTCCCATTTTAGGAGCGAAGGGAACTGCGGCACAGGAAATGGACAGAGCCTTGGGCTCATGGATTCAGTTCCCGGCTCCACCACGAATTTGCTGTGTGACCCTGGGCAAGTCCTTTTCCCCTCTCTGGGCCTCAGTTTCCTCATCTGTAAAATGGGGATAATTCTGTTTATGCCTCCCATTTGTTGGGAGTATATATCAGATAAGATTTGAAATGTTGGGAACTTCAAAAGAAAGTTAAGAAATAGTTACTTAGCATTTATTTTTATTTGTGTTGTATAGCTCTACTGTGGAGAGTAGTCTACAGAGTGTTTAAATCGCTCTTTATAAGTGAAAATGAGAGGAGTGTTGCTATGCAGAATTGAGCACTGCAGAATTCCAGCTCATAATCCAAAAGTTCATTGCAGCTTTATTATTACAGGTGTACCCCACTTTATACAATAAAAGTGTTCCTGGAAAATGTTTCCATCATATCATATTATAAAGGTACCTGACAAGTTTGATTCATTTAAAGGCATTCTTTTATATATCAGTTCATAAAATTAAAATCCATTTTAAGTTATCGTATAGAAATCTGGATTCTTATGTGTTTGTTTAAAGTGAGGCCATTGTGACATGGAGATACATCTATATACAATTTGTAGAAGTAGTGGAAGGATCCTTTAACATCCTATAGAGAGAGCCCTTCTAATGGATCCAGGGTCCTCTCCTTCTGCCCTTTCTCCACTGGGACCCACATTAAAGCTATCTCTGGACTTTCCAAACTGTGTACATTAAAAGAAATGTGAATATACAGTTGGAAGAAAGCCTCATAGGACTTTCCACACATTCAGTATTTTTGAAATTCCTGAATGACCCTCCACCCAGGTGACTACAAAGAACTCTGAAATTGAAGGGAGACTTATTGTATCCTAGGTAAACAGAATTTCTTCAGAAACTCAGAACTCTTGATGTTCCAAAGAATTTTTTTTTTTTTTGAGACGGAGTCTCACTCTGTCGCCCAGGCTGGAGTGCCGTGGCACAATCTCAACTCACTCTAACTTCCACCACCCGGGTTCAAGTGATTCTTGTGCCTCAGCCTCCCAAGTAGCTGGGACTACAGGGTCGCCACCATGCCCAGCTAATTCTTTTGTATTTTTAGTAGAAACAGGGTTTCACCATGTTGGCCAGGCTGGTCTCAGACTCCTGACCTCAGGTGATCTGCCTGCCTCGGCCTCCCAAAGTACTGGGATTACAGGCGTGAGCCACTGTGCCCGGCAAAAGAAATCTTTTTAATCACAATGAATTTCTGTTTTGATGCATGTGTGGGTCAGCCATATCCATTTCAGTGGTCAGTAGCATTTGACTGGGTATTGGGGGAATTGGGTTCTGTTACTCTGGGCAAGTCAACATATCTCCCACTCTTCATTCCCATATATAAAATGGGAAGATCAACCATGCCTTCATCTACCTTGTAGAAATGTTTTGAGGCAAAGTCAGAATATCTGAAATTGTTTTGAGCATTTTAGGAAGCATGGATGATAATTCAGTGGCCATTGTAATCATTATAATCAAGGCCATTGCATTGTATGCTTCCGAGGGGCCCGTTCTCATTGTGCTGGATGTGAATGGTGCCCCTGGAGGAATGCACCCAGTGATATGGATGCTGGCTTTTCTATCCTCTGCTGACTGCCACAACTCTCCGAAATTGAATTTCTTTCCAACCACCCAGCATCTTGCATTAGAGGACTCTCTTATTTGACGTCATAGGATTTTCAACTTGGAAATATTTTAATGATCTCCTTGGTCAGTCCCTTCCTGGCAGATGATTCCAATCTCTGCTTGAATACCTCTGGTGTTAGGAATCTTAAAGTAGGCTGGCATCATGGCTTTGTAGTGAATAACTGCCCTTTGGCAAATTACTTTCTAAGTCTTTGTGTTCCTTTCTGTAAAACATGGGTAAGACTTGCCAGGTTGTGAGGAGTAGAAACTGTGTGTCTGAAGTGCCTAACCTAGTGCCTGGCACTGTCAGGCCTAACAACAAATGGCAACTGTTATCATTGTGCTCATCATCATTATTATACCTAGTGTATTCTGAGCTTGCTCATCCCCTTGCCAGCACATTATAAATGAATTTAAGTTTTGCAAGTTCTCTTATTGGAAACTTTGATTAAGTGGGTTATTATTATTATTTTTTAAAATTAACCTTAATTTTAAGGGCAGAATTGTTTATTGAACACCCTCACACACAAATTGATGAGATTTTATTTGGGTTAAAATAAATATGTTTTACCTGTCTGAGAAATTGTAGCATCAAGGGAAATTAGTTTGCAACTTTAGTACAGTTGCCCTTCAAGTGACAATGTGTCCAGCTTCTAACCTCAGTCTGAGTGAAATATTTACTAGCATGAGCTCGTCCGTCAGCACTAAGGCTTGAGATGAGTGCAGTTTTATTACTGGAGAATACTTGGCTTACCTTTGACTGTCCTAGGTGTTTGCTGGCCCTTCTGGGGGCAAAAGTTTAGTTCTCCATTTTACACACCGGAAAATTGAGGTGTATTAATGAGCAAGTTTGTAACTGAACCCCGAGTAGAAGTCAGGCATCCCGATTCCCACTGCTTGTGTCCTTTGGGTTATGCTCCCTATAAACAGAGCCTCCTCGTCTCCTGCAATGATTGGGCATCTCAGACAACTGCCAGGGATCAATAATCTGGTAACTAAAAAATTCTCCTGAGGCGGAAAAAGTGCAGAAATCATCACCCCACACCACCTGAAGCCTCTCTTAAGAAGAAAAGTTAGGGGGGAACCCAAAGAAGAGGGACTTGTGCTAATTGCCTGGCTTCCAGGCCATTGCCTTTTCTACTAGCTCCCATTTTACACTGGTGAATTGCTTACGAAAATGAAAGATGGCTTTTACTCAGTCAAGTTTAGATAGTCGTGGCTTAACTTGCTCAGAGGCCTCCTTATTTGATATTTGGTGGACAATACCAGAGTGGAAAGGGTTGCCAACTTGGGATGAGTGAAAGTATGATCAGGTGCTGCTGATGTCACCCCAGAGTGCTGCCACTGGCTGCGTGTGCTAGGGAAGAGGAGAGGTTTAGCTTCGAAGATAGGTGTTCTGTAAACACTTTTCTCCCAAATGCTTGAGGGATGGCACCTTCCCCTAGCAGCTACCTTGGTCATTGCAAAAGTGGTTTTCACTTGATTGTCAAGGGGCTATGGGCAAGGGGTGGGTAGATGATGGATGGAACATCAGATAAGAGGGTGGAGAGCAGACATACATGGTTTGAAAAAGCCCCTCCAAATAATTCTGATACTTCCTCACCCCCATCCCTCTAGAAATCACTGCCAAAAAGGAAGTAGGGGACAATCTGAGGGAAGAAAATTATCTGTGGAGGCAAGAGAGGATCTAGTTAGTTGTTCCTCATTATCATCTAGGGGTCTTGAGGAATACAGAGGCATGTACTTCATACACAGGAACATTAGAGAAAGGAATTCTTAAATGTTTGAAATCAAGCTGTAGGCAGAAGGAAAACAAGTTAACTGATATTCCTGGCCCATTGAAATTTGCATCTAGGCCGGGCGCGGTGGCTCAAGCCTGTAATCCCAGCACTTTGGGAGGCCGAGACGGGCGGATCACGAGGTCAGGAGATCGAGACCATCCTGGCGAACACGGTGAAATCCCGTCTCTACTAAAAAGTACAAAAAAACTAGCTGGGCGAGGTGGCAGGCGCCTGTAGTCCCAGCTACTCGGGAGGCTGAGGCAGGAGAATGATGTAAATCCTGGAGGCAGAGCTTGCAGTGAGCTGAGATCCGGCCACTGCACTCCAGCCTACGCGACAGAGCGAGACTCCATCTCAAAAAAAAAAAAAGAAATTTGCTTCTGCCCGGAGTTCATACTGTTACTCTGTTTTATCTGGTTGAAATACATTTTTGCACATCGAGGCAGTCCAGTCATTCAGCAAACATTCATTGAATATTTATAATGTGCTGGGCACCATGTTAGACACTTAGGCCATGAAGATGAATACATAGAGCCCTACTCTCAGGTTGGAGTAGGAGAGAGCTCAGATAGGTGGGCTTCTCTTGGACATAGAGGGGAGGGTTCAGCCACACCTTCTTGATGGGAAGGGTTCTAACCATTACCCTCACTTGGCTCAGGTGCCGGATGTGCTCACTGACATTCTACTCCAAGTCGGAGATGCAGATCCACTCCAAGTCACACACCGAGACCAAGCCCCACAAGTGCCCACATTGCTCCAAGACCTTCGCCAACAGCTCCTACCTGGCCCAGCACATCCGTATACACTCAGGGGCTAAGCCCTACAGTTGTAACTTCTGTGAGAAATCCTTCCGCCAGCTCTCCCACCTTCAGCAGCACACCCGGTAAGGCTGCTCTTGGTTTACCCCACCACCTGGCTGTGAACCCTAAGGCCATGTTACCTGCACCTACTCCTCCACATGTATTTTTTTTTCCCTTTCACCTTTGCCCATTGGTAGCCTCAACCTCCTATTACTGTCTGTGGAAATTATATATCCTAGCTCTTTGGGGGGCCTTGAAAATTGTGGTCTCCAATTCCAAAGTCTGGAACAATTTTTGTGGTTTCTCTCTGTGTCTGTGTTTGGAAATCTTCTGCAGAGCAGGCCTGCTTTTACTATATGCTTCAGTTCAGAGCCAAGGTGTGCATTCAACTTCAGGTCCATGGGGAACAGGCGGTATTGGTCTTTGTTCAAATTACTATTTGGAAGCAGGGTATCTGTGGTGAGTGTGTTAACCTTAGGAAAAAGCGGAGGGTGATGAGATTGACTACTTTAAGGTTACCAGGAGCCATGGGTTGCAGCTCTTCATCATCTCACTGCCATTCTAGCCACCGACTTACGATCAGCAACAACCTAGATCTGGGTGTCCTCTTCATTTGCCTATCCAGGCTGGAGTGCTTTTGGGAGGAGGGAGGAAGGGGGTGCTCTCATCCGTCAAGCAACATCATTTCACCCAGCAGAGAGCTGAGCCCCTGGTGTCGAACTGCTTCCTCCTCCCCCCTTCCCTCCTCTCCTCTCCGGCAGGATCCACTCCAAGATGCACACGGAGACCATCAAGCCCCACAAGTGCCCGCACTGCTCCAAGACCTTCGCCAACACCTCCTACCTGGCCCAGCACCTCCGTATCCACTCGGGGGCCAAGCCCTACAACTGTTCCTACTGCCAGAAGGCCTTCCGCCAGCTCTCCCACCTCCAGCAGCACACACGGTAAGGGAGAGTGGCGGGCTACTGACCCCGCCCCGCTGGCATGCCCTCCCCACCCCCGCCCCGGACACACACAACAACCCGCATGCGGGGGGCGGGGGAGAGACCTGGCTGGAGGAGAGACCTGGCTGGCATCTGGGAGAAGGAAGACCAAACACCACTGGAGATTCAAGTGGACACAGAGAGAGCCTCTCTGGGGCAAGAGCTACATCGGGGAGCTGCAGTGACTGTATGATATTCACTGGTCCATGGGAGACAGACACGTACCTGGAGTGGAAACAACTTTTCTCTTATTTTCCTCCCTGAAAATACTCATGTACCCGTCTTGCAAGATTTGCCCCTTGATGCCAAAACAGAGTCATTTGAGTGGAGAAGACCGTACCTCTAGCCCTTAGGGCACCAATTATGAACAGAAGATAAAATCAGACATTAGCTGGGCACCAGCCTGGTGACACCCACAGCAACAAGCAAGGCTCCGAGGGATGCCAAGAGTAGAGAACAAAAGAAAACACGTACTAAATGTTCAGAGAGAATCAGCAAACAGAAAATGAAAAACCTCATGCTTTGTAAAGATGCCCGCCCAGTGTTTATCCCGTGAATCTGGAGTGACTAGGAAGAAGTGAACCTGCCAACTAGAAGAAGTGATGATCTCCTTCGGTGCTATCTCAAGTTGGAGTCCAGACTTACAGGCCATAGACCGTCTCACCCGGCTTCTTGTGGATGTGATGATCTCAAAGTGATCAGGCATCTTGCTTTGAGAAGAGGAGGGGAGGAATCAGGCTTTCTTCACAAAGAAGAGACGTGTCCTGTGACGTTTTTGAGATTTTATACCAGAGGTCCAGAAAAGCACCTGGTCATGGAGATGGTTCTGAAGTTGCTGATGAGGAGCGGGTGTCACTGCACCCTTAAGTCCTTGGCTCATCTTAGCAGAGGGCCCTGTGGTGTTGAGGAAAGAGGTCACATTGGTACTAAACTAGGCATTTCCTGCCATTAGGGGGCTGGACTGCAAAAAGCACTTAGAAGTTTTAATGAGTTTCCATTCATATCACTACTACTCTCCACAATCAGTGTAACTCTGCTTTTCTTTGATACCATAACATTCTCTGGAAGTGATGCTCAAGGCTGAGGGGACTGTTTCTGGCTATAAGGTGGGACCAAGGAAGACGCGTTGGGCTTTTCTTTTTCCTTGCCATTGTGTTTATCTTATGTTCTTGAATGTTCGTTAGGACAGTTACTGTAGGAGCTGAGTTGTATGCCAAATTGTGGGCTGCCTGTCCCTTGGGTGCCAAGTCCTCAGTCTCTCCTCCCCCAGCAGAGAGGAGCCTCAGCTTGAGCTGAGTGATGCAGGCATTGACCAGAAGCAAAGCGTTAGTACCTGATCCACATCAGAGAGGAAAGCTGGTGCCTCTTGGAGGCCCATCTGATGTGCCTCCTTAGGAGAACAGGATTGACCTGGAGAAAACTTGTTGAGCCAGTTCCTAAGTGGTCTTGCTGACATTCTTTCCCTTTCTTCTCATCCTGTGCAGAATCCACACTGGTGATAGACCATACAAATGTGCACACCCAGGCTGTGAGAAAGCCTTCACACAACTCTCCAATCTGCAGGTAAATGTTCCACCCTCCACACAGAACTTGAGTCTGAGACTTGGGGCCATTTGAATAGTATAGTGGTTCTCAAATGTTTTCAGGACTCTTTTACACTCAAAAATTATCGAGGGACCCAAAGAGTTTTTGTTTATGTGGGTAATAGCTATCTACATAGAGGTTGTAAAACTGAAAAACCTGAAAAATATTTATAATGGTAATCTGTTTAGAAAGAACAAAAACCCATTGTGTGTTAACATGAATAACATATCCCAAGACCCTCCAAAAACAACTGAGTGAGAAGAATGGCATGATTATACATTTTTGCAGGTGTCTATTTTTAATTTTGGGGACAGGACCTTGCTCTGTCACCCAGGCTGAGTGCAGTGGTGTGATCACGGCCCACTGCAGCCTCAGCCTCCCGGTCTCAAGTGATCCTTTCACCTCAGCCTCCCAAGTAGCTGGGATTATAGGCATGCACCACCACACCTGGCTGGTTTTTTAATTTTTGTAGAGATGGGGGTCTTGCTGTCTTGCCTAGGTTGGTCTCGAACTCCTGGACAGAGGCCATCCTCCCGCCTCAGCCTCCCCAAAGTGCTGGGATTGCAGGCATGAGTCATCGCACCTGGCACAGGGATCTTTAATGTCTTAAGCTAGAAGATGAGTAGATTCTCATATCTGCTGCATCTGGCCTATTGTGTTGTCACACATCATGTAACCTCTGTAAAGGTTACATGTAAAACATATGGCAAAGTGAAGCCACTTGAAATTTTGAGGGAAGCAAGATTTCAGTTAGGTTTTTCATTTTGCGTGTGTGTGTGTGTGTGTGTGTGTGTGTGTGTGTGTGTGTGTGTTTGAGACAGGCTCGCTCTGTCACCTAGACTGGAGTGCAATGATACGATCTCAGCTCACTGCAGCTTCCACTTCCCGGGTTCAAGAGAGACAAAGGCAAACATTGTCTTATTATTTTGAAAAGATTTGGCTGGGCGCAGTGGCTCACACCTGCAATCTCAACACTTTGGGAGGCTGAGGCGGGCGGATCACCTGAGCTCAGGAGTTCGAGACCAGCCTGGCCAACACGGTGAAACTTCATCTCTACTAAAAATACAAAAAAAAATTAGCCGGGCATGGTGGCATGTGCCTGTAGTCCCAGCTACTTGCAGGGTGAGGCAGGAGAATCGCTTGAACCCAGGAAGCAGAGGTTGCAGTGAACCAAGATTGCACCACTGCACTCCAACCTGAACGACAAAGTGAGACTCCATCTAAAAAAAAAGAAAAAAGAGTTTTGATCCTGTGGGCCCCCTGCGAAGATCTTAGTGTTCCCTAAAGATCCCCGTGCCTCACTTTAAGAACTACTGGACTGGTGAGACGGGCATAAGCTGTCTTGGGATCCTGGTATGTGCTGCATGAGGTATGCTTCCACCCTTAGCCTGTAGCTTCTCAAGTTTCATTTGAAACAATTTCTACTTTCTTCAGATGGAGAGAGAAGCTGGGAGGCCTGACACCTACTTTTTTGCTTTCCATCAAGGTCAAGGGGGCAGGAGGGAAGAGGACAATGTATTCATTCTGGTTTCTCCCAATTTTCTCAGTCCCACAGACGGCAACACAACAAAGATAAACCCTTCAAGTGCCACAACTGTCATCGGGCGTACACGGATGCAGCCTCACTAGAGGTGCACCTGTCTACGCACACAGTGAAGCATGCCAAGGTGTACACCTGCACTATCTGCAGTCGGGCATACACATCAGTGAGTGCTCCATTTCTTCTCTTTCCTTCCTGATAGTCCTCTAAGAGTACAGTCCACTTCATCCCATTTTCTGGGTAGAGATCTGTTGCAGCGAATACCCTGCCTCCCTAGCTCCAACTTAGCAGAACAAGTAAATGTTCAGAAATTAATTAGACCCATAGCCGAGGAATTTAGGGGATGCCTGATCCCCTAATCCTATAGAGATTGATAAACTGTAATTCTTCATTTTACTTAAACATAAGGCAAAATAAAGCCACTTGAAATTTTGAGGGGAGCAAGATTTCAGTTAGGTATTTTCTTTTTTTTTTTTTTTTGAGACAGAGTCTCGCCTTGTCACTCAGGCTGGAGTGCAGTGGTGTGATCTCGGCTCACTGCAACCTCCACCTCCTGGGTTCAAGCGATTCTCCTGCCTCAGCCTCCTGAGTAGCTGGGATTACAGGTGCATGTCCCCTCGCCCAGTAAATTTTTGTATTTTTAGTAGAAACGGGGTTTCACCATGTTGCCCAGGCTGGTCTCAAACTCCTGACCTCAAGTGATCCACCTGCCTTGGCCTCCCAAAGTGCTGGGATTACAGGCATGAGCCACCACACCTGGCCCAGTTAGATATTTTCTATGAGACTCCAGGAAAGGTTGTAAGGTTGTTTCATTCAGGGGTCTTCGAAAAAAATAGCAGCTCATTCCTTTGCCAGTTGAATGTTCACTGACTTCTAAAGGTTCCCCTCTCTTTTTTCTCTCAGTAGTGAGCCACTGAAAGTCTTACTTGAGTTTTGCTCAGTCTTGGCTCCAGAAAACCAGTATAAACCTTAACTCTAGCAGAATCAGAGCCTAGGGTGCTAGTTACAAGTAATCTCTTTTCCTTCTTCTTCATCCCTCAACTTCTTTTTACCATCTCCCTCAGGAAACATACCTTATGAAACATATGCGCAAACACAACCCTCCTGATCTTCAGCAACAAGTGCAGGCAGCAGCGGCGGCGGCAGCAGTGGCCCAGGCCCAGGCGCAGGCCCAGGCTCAAGCGCAAGCGCAAGCCCAGGCTCAGGCTCAGGCTCAGGCTCAGGCCCAGGCCCAGGCCCAGGCCTCCCAGGCATCACAGCAGCAGCAGCAGCAGCAGCAACAGCCACCACCACACTTCCAGTCTCCTGGGGCAGCCCCCCAGGGTGGGGGTGGTGGGGACAGCAACCCCAACCCTCCACCCCAGTGTTCCTTTGACCTGACCCCCTATAAGACGGCGGAGCATCATAAGGACATCTGCCTCACTGTCACCACCAGCACCATCCAGGTGGAGCACCTGGCCAGCTCTTAGAGATCCGTGCTGCCACCCACTGGGAAGAGGAAGAAGTAGTCCTGGTTTCTTCTTTCTCCAACTCCTCTTGGTGGGAAAAGTCCTCTTCTTCACAGGCCTTGGCTCCATCTCCTTGGGCCTCAGGCACAGCTTTCCTTCACAGGATACCATCCTTTTTCTGAACTCTTCAAAAGGAACATCAGCCCTCCTGATTGCAAAGGAATACTGAGCTGATGGTATCATCCAGCAGCCTCCCCTCCCAAGCAAAGCTTTTAAAATTGGGGGTTGGTGCTCAAGGGAAGGATTTGCTATGACCTCATAGAAACTTGTCCAGTGTGGTCACTTACCCTATCCTTACCCTCCTTATCCTCAGAGTTTGGGTTGATAGAAGACTAGAGGCTGGCCCTCCCAGATAACAGAGAAAAGGGAGCCCCAAATGCAACCAGCCTCTTGTTCTATTCTTGCCTGCAAAAGAACAGAGGTTTCTCAGTTGCCTCAGTCCCTGAGAGCCATTTCTTCCCCTGCATCGTCTCACTTCACTTCCTGTTGACTGCTGGTAGAAGATTTGGGGTAGGGGACAGACCTCCTTTTATTTGAAGGGGGCAAGGGCTGAGATGTGGTCCCCAAGGGGCCAGAAATTTCCAAGTTGGTCACAGGTGGCTTAGAAGTGTGGGTTATGGTTTTAGGGATTTCCTTGGAGCCTCTCTCCTTCTCTGCCTACACAGACCCTATACTCTCAGTCTCCCCAACCCACCCCCCAAGGAGCTGTGGGAGGCTTTGTGTTATCTGTGAAACTCCAAAACCGGGGTGTTGCGGAGAAGGGAGAGTTCAAGGCAAACACAAGGACTGGACTTAGCTCCCTAGGTGCCACGGTCAGATGCCGGACACGGATTTATATATAAATATATATATATAAATATATTATACCCACTCATCACAGCCATCTTTGTTGTAACCATTTCTGTGTTTATAAATGCATTATCTCTGAGAATTTTCATATTTGATGTTTTATTTTTGTCCTTTTTTTTCCCTCCCTCCACCCCTGTCCTCCAGCCACAGCATTTTTTTTTTTTTGTCTTTTTTTTTTTTTTTTTTAAATCATGGCAGATTTCAGAGAAAAGGAAATTTAAAAAAAAAAATCAGGAAACCAGTTGTTATAAAGCAATCTAAAAATGAAGAAAAAAAAAAAAACCTTATGTACAAACCAAGGGGTGTTTTTAGAACATTGTATAGAAATAAATTCATGTAAAAGGATCAGAGGCAGTGGAGCTACTGATGTGAGCGAGCATGCGGAAAAGGCATTTGGGGAGATGTCCAAGAATAGTATTTATAAACTGATTAATAGCAGAGTGTGTGTGTGATGAACGAGTGCTTGTGTGATGATGTCCCATGTGTGCAGTTCTCCAGTCATGGAAGGGTACAGTTTCATGACGTCTCCAGTGAATCCTGGTTGATGAGGACTTCTACATACACATTCTGTCATGGAGGATTGCATTTCCTAAATAGGTGAGAGCAAGGCTTTCGTTGTGTGTTAACCCAACAGCTCAGCTCCCTATGGAAGAAAAATGGAAGCCTCTTGGAAGGATCCACACTCCTGCCTGAGTCTGGAGTAGGGGCTTGCAGTTGGCAGCGTATCCATATGTATGTTTATTGACTTGTGGAAATCATAACCGGTTAAGCGGTGCAAGATTGGTTTATGCAGGAGAGCTGTAGTACTGTGGAGTAGAATGTGATCATGAAACCTGGACTTAAGCCCTTTGCCTACCATCAACCAGTGTTGACCAGGGTGCTGCTTCAACTGTTAGTGAAGGGATTGGACTAGATAACTCTCAAGATACCTTTTTTGAGAATTTAGAAGCTTGCTTTAAGGCTGGGTGTGGTGGCTTACACCTGTAATCCCAGCATTTTGGGAGGCCGAGGCAGGCAGATCACTTGAGGTCAGGAGTTCAAGACAAGCCTGGCCATTGTGGTGAAACCCCATCTCTACTAAAAATACAAAAAAAATGATCTGGGCATAGTGGTGGGCATCTACAATCTCAGCTACTCAGGCTGAAGCAGGAGGATCTTTTGAACCCAGGAGGCAGAGGTTGCAGTGAGCCAAGATCATGCCACTGCACTCCAGCCTGGGCGACAGAGTGAGACTGTCTCAAAAAAATAAAAATACAAAAATTAGCCAGGTGTGGTGGCACACGCCTGTAGTCCCAGCTACAGGCTGAGGCAGAAGAATCACTTGAACCTGGGAGGCAGAGGTTGCAGTGATCTGGGATCGCACCACTGCACTCCAGGCCGGGCCACAGAGTGAGATTCTGTCTGGAAAAAAAAAAAGAGAAGAAAACCTTGCTTTAAGCACTGAAAAAGTGAAAGTTGTGACCAAGCTCCCACATCCCGAGAACTGGTGGTTCTCTGGGACTGCTGGCCAATAGTACTTGTTACCTAGTTGGGCTGGGATAAATAAAGTACACTTAATTTAGTGCTAGATATCCTGTGTGGGCACCTAAGGTGGTCTGTCAATATGTTGTGTAATACCAATGAATGTATCACATATGACCAAATATGCCAGTGTTTCTTAGCTCCCTGGATATTTACTTGCTTTTCCTCCCACTCTCAACAGCTCTTGAAAAGGCTCTAATGGCCCTAACTTCACCAGTATTAAAACTTATTGCAACAACCCTATGAGGTAGGTAGTATTCTCACTGTATAGTAAAACAGGCACAGAGATTAAATTACTTACCGAAAAGCATGACTCTTATAATGAGAGCAAAATTTCCTGGATTCTATTGCTGTATCTTACTACCTGCACACTAGTAAACCTGGGGTTTACGGACTACAGATCCTCTCAGCCCTGATACCCCCACCACTCTACAGCCCCTGACCCCTTTCTCTAGCCTGCTATTACTGTCCAGATAATGTTTCAAATACATCCCTGCAGCCATCTCAAAGCAAAACAAAGCAACTTCCAATCCGCCCCGGATTGGAAGTTCCTCCTCTTCATGTATTTGGTAGAAATTATATAGCTGGAAGTCTGTCTCATTAAAAACTTGACATAAGACATTGATAATTCTTATGAAGGATGTGTGAGGGTATGAAAGGCGTGAGGGGTGGCAGCTATCTCTAAGATGCTATCTTACTGACACCACTATTAGGTTATGGCCTTTGAGTTCTATTTGCCTAGTGTGTTGGCAGCCTCTCATACCCTTGACTGCTTTCCATTCTGATGGAAACCATAGAAATCACTCTACCATAGCTAACTAGAGTGATGGCTGGCAACTAGCTAGCCAACTAGCCCTGTAGTGATAGTGCTGCATCACTCGACCCCTTCAGAATTATGATGCTAACATCACATATAAACAAAAGGAAAACAAAAACATGAGGTTTCTCCCTTAGAGAGTAGCAAGAGGTGCCAGGCACAGTGGCTCACGCCTGTAATCCCAGCACTTTGAGAGGCTGAGGAGGGCAGATCGCCTGAGGTCGGGATTTCAAGACCAGCCTGACCAACATGGAGAAACCCCGTCTCTACTAAAAATACAAAATTAGCCAGGCGTGATGGTGCATGCCTGTAATCCCAGCTACACGGGAGGCTGAGGCAGGAGAATCACTTGAACCTGGGAGGTGGAGGTTGCGGAGAGATGGCTCCATGATCACGCTATTGCACTCCAGCCTGGGCAACAAGAGTGAAAATTCTGTCTCAGCCGGGCGCGGTGGCTCAAGCCTGTAATCCCAGCACTTTGGGAGGCCGAGACGGGCGGATCACGAGGTCAGGAGATCGAGACCATCCTGGCTAACACCGTGAAACCCTGTCTCTACTAAAAATACAAAAAACTAGCCGGGCGAGGTGGAGGGCGCCTGTAGTCCCAGCTACTCCGGAGGCTGAGGCAGGAGAATGGCCTAAACCCGGGAGGCGGAGCTTGCAGTGAGCTGAGATCTGGCCACTGCACTCCAGCCCGGGCTACAGAGCAAGACTCCGTCTCAAAAAAAAAAAAATAAATAAATAAAATAAATAAATAAATAAAAAAGAAAAAAAGAAAATTCTGTCTCAAAAAAAAAAAAAAGTAGCAAGAGGGCAACGTCAGAAGTAATATTTTGGCCGGGCGCGGTGGCTCAAGCCTGTAATCCCAGCACTTTGGGAGGCCGAGACGGGCGGATCACGAGGTCAGGAGATCAAGACCATCCTGGCTAACACGGTGAAACCCCGTCTCTACTAAAAATACAAAAAAAACTAGCCGGGCGAGGTGGCGGGCGCCTGTAGTCCCAGCTACTCGGGAGGCTGAGGCAGGAGAATGGCGTAAACCCGGGAGGCGGAGCTTGCAGTGAGCTGAGATCCGGCCACTGCACTCCAGCCTGGGCGACAGAGCGAGACTCCGTCTCAAAAAAAAAAAAAAAAAAAAGTAATATTTTATATGTGAAAGTATTCGAGTGTAAAGTACAGGAGGTCTGACAAAAGATGTGCAGAATTATAGCATTATTGTCATTATTTGTATTTATAAGTAGAAAGTTGATAATCCTTCTCAAGCTAAAAAAATAATGCTGGGGGAGATGGTGTTTGTGTGAGTGAAAAGAAATGCAAAGGGTTTAAATCTCTCAAGGCTTGATACTCTTCCCCAACTTCCTTAAGAAACTAACTGGCTTGAAAAAAGTCGTATTCTGCAAAGAGGGAAAAAAAGCTGTATCTTCCAGTCGCTGAGAAGGGATGTTTACGCAATATAAGCCTAAAGTGAACAGTTACCCCTGCACCGATTGCTATACATTCCCGTTTTGGAGGGAAAAAAGTTTGCCCGATAATGCAAAATGGCGACCTTCAGTGACGTCATACCTGTCTCGGTCGCGTCCTGGGGTCTCTGTAAGGGCGGAAGCGGGCTACAGCTGCCTCACTATGGGCGGTCGTGGCTACCATGCAAAAGGAAAAGTTTGAGCGTCGGGCGGATGTGTACCGGCGGTAACATAGTAAGGGCGGAAGTTCTCCTTTTAAGGGCGGAAAGGCTTTAGCCCCAAAATGGCTTCGGACCCTGTCGCGTTATAGTCACTTCCGGGGCGGATCGGAAGTTGCTTTGTTTTGCTTCGAGATGGCTGCGGGGATGTATTTGGAACATTATCTGGACAGTAAGAGCAGGCTGGAGGTGGGGGTCGGGGCTGTAGAGTGGTGCGGGGATCAGGGATGAGAGGATCTGTAGCCCTTAAGTCTCAATGACGAGAAGGTTACAATTGTGAGGGGGTTCTGTGGCAGGAAATATTGGAGGGTGCGGAGAAAGAGGGGGCGGGGCAGCAGGATCGAGGCCCCGCTGTTGGGGGTAGAGGAGGGAGGGGCTGCGGTGTGGGGGTTAGGGACGTGTCTTGAAGGGCTAGTGTGCACGGCCGGGAAGATAATTGCTGCCCCCATTCTCCAGCGTCTCCAGCCTCTGGGTAGATTTTTTTCCTATAGTCGTTCAGAATCGTTATCACCCACTGTCATTTGGAGCAGCGGTGAAGACCCCTCCTCCACCCCATTCTTCCTCAGAAGTGGCTTCTCGTGGGGTTGAGAGTGGTGGTGGTGAGAGTGGTGGTGGTGAGTGACCACTGTCAGATGATGAGCTGGAACGCTTCTCTTCATGGAGTAAAGATCTAATTCCCATCAAATGAAAATCTGGTGTTATGCCATTTATGTAAACCACCCCTGCACAAAGCCTGTCGCCCTATGCGCTTACATTTGTTTTAGGGCCCGGAGTCATTTATTCAACAAATATTTATTGAGTTCCTACTATGGGTCAGACATAATGGCAGGCACTAGGGATAGAAAAATGGGTAAGACAAGGCCCCTGCCCTCAAGAAGCTCTCGATCTAGAAGGAAACAGATTCTGCAAGTAATTGTAAAACACTGTGACAAGTGAAATAATGGAAATCCATTAAAAAGGACATTTGGTAGGCAACACTGCAGAAAAGGGGGGTAATTACCTGGCGATGTAGGAAAAGCTTTACAGAGGAGGTGATGTTTGAATAGGGTCTTGAAGGTTGTTTGCCAGTGAGGAGAGAAAAAGGGAATTCTAGGTTGGGGAAAGTGTCTGCAAAGGTACTGTGATAGGTTTGTGGCAAAGTCAAGGGTGTTTGATATTTATGACTCAGAGGTCAGCGTATTTAATATTTATGACTCTAAGGTAAGAAATTGAGAAACGAGACTGGAGAAAGAAGCTGAGGCTAGATTGGACAAAGTCTTTTAAGCCAAACTAAGAAGTTTGCATTTTAAAGTACAATGTGATTTTTATAAACGAAAATGACTAATATATGGTAAATTGAAGCATGATATCACTGATAACAGAGATCAATTAGTGATAACATTCCAGGACAGAGATAAGAACCTGATTTTAGGGAGTTATGGAAGTATTTAGGAGTTAAATATGAAAGGACTGCCGGGCGCGGTGGCTCAAGCCTGTAATCCCAGCACTTTGGGAGGCTGAGACGGGCGGATCACAAGGTCAGGAGATTGAGACCATCCTGGCTAACACGGTGAAACCCCGTCTCTACTAAAAAATACAAAAAACTAGCCGGGCGAGGTGGCGGGCGCCTGTGGTCCCAGCTACTCCGGAGGCTGAGGCAGGAGAATGGCGTAAACCCGGGAGGCGGAGCTTGCAGTGAGCTGAGATCCGGCCACTGCACTCCAGCCTGGGCGACAGAGCCAGACTCAGTCTCAAAAAAAAAAAAAAAATAAATAAATAAAGGACTGACTGACTGGGTGGTTGAGAGAGAAGGAAGAATCTAAGGTGGCTTCTTCCTGCTTAGAAAGTGAGGTAGACAGGCTGGGCACAGAATCTTATGCTTGTAATCCCAGCACTTTGGGAGGCCAAGGTGGGCAGATCACTTGAGGTCAGGAGTTTGAAACCAGCCTGGCCAACATGGTGAAACCAGTCTCTATTTAAAAAAAAAAAAAAAATTTATCTGGGCATGGTAGCATGTGACTCTAATCCCAGCTACTTGGGAGGCTGAGTCAGGAGAATCACTTGAACCCAGGAGGTGAAGATTGCAGTGAGCCAAGATCATACCACTGCACTCCAGCCTGGGCGACAGAGAGAGACTCTGTGTCCCTCTTGAAAAAAAAAAAAAAAAAAAAAAAAAAAAAAAAAAAAAACTTGTGGCCAGGCCAGGTGGCTCACGCCTGTAATCCCAGCACTTTGGGAGGCCGAGGCGGGCGGATCACGAAGTCAGGAGATCGAGACCAGCCTGGCTAACACAGTGAAACCCCGTCTCTACTAAAAATACAAAAAAATTAGCTGGGCGTGGTGACGGGCACCTGTAGTCCCAGCTACTCAGGAGGCTGAGGCAGGAGAATCGCTTGAACCTGGGAGGCGGAGGTTGCAGTGAGCCACTGCATTCCAGCCTGAGCAACAGAGTGAGACTCCGTCTCAAAACAAAAACAAAAAGGCTGGGAGTGGTGGCTCACGCCTGTAATCCTAGCACCTTGGGAGGCTAAGATGAGTGGATCACCTGAGGTCAGGAGTTCAAGACCAGCCTGGCTAACATGGTGAAACCGTCTTTACTAAAAATACAAAAATTAGCTGGGCATGTTGGCAGGTGCCTGTAATCCCAGCTACTTGGGAGGCTGGGGCACAAGAATCCTTTGAACCCAAGATTGTGCCATTGCACTCCAGCCTGGGTGACAAGAGCGACACTGCACCTCAAAAGAAAAGAAACAAAAGTTAGAGGAGAAAAGATCATGCCAACTGCTGCAGAGATATTTTTTAGGATAGGTTTAATAACACCGTTAGATTTGGTACATCGACGGTGACTTAATCTTGTGAACTGGTGGTAGCAGACCTGAAGTTGTACGTTTAAACAGTAGAGGCATTTTGGGTTTTTTTTATTTATTTTGTTTTAGGTGTTTTTGTTTGTTTGTTTTTGAGACAGAGTCTCGCTCTGTCGCCCAGGCTGGAGCGCAATGATGCGATCTTGGCCCACTGCAACCTCTGCCTCCTGGGTTCAAGCAATTCTTCTGCCTCAGCCTCCCGAGTAGCTGGGACTACAGGTGCCCGCCACCATACCCAGATAATTTTTGTATTTTTAGTAGAGACAGGGTTTCACTGTGTTGGCCAGGTTGGTCTTGAACTCCCGACCTCGGGTGATCCACCCACCTTGGCCTCCCAAAGTGCTGGGATTACAGGCATGAGCCACCATGCCAGGCATTTTATTTTTAATATATATATTTAATTTTTTAGACACAGAATCTGGCCATGTTGCCCAGGCTGGTCTCAAACTCCTGAGATCAAGTGATCTGCCAGCCTTGGCCTCCCAGAGTGCTGGGATTAGAGGCGTGAGCCCCTGTGCCCGGCCAGTAGAGGCATTTTTAAAGTTTTAGGTGGAGTCTTGGGAAGAGATTTTTCTTGTACTGAGGGGACAAATATTCATGCATTTATTCAAGTATTTTACTGACTACTTGCTCTTCGCAAGTCATAATTCTAAACACTAGGGAAACAGGAGAGAATATGATAGCCATGTTCGGCGTGGGGAGACAGATACCAAATAACTAATTACACAATTATTATTTTTTTATTTTTTTGTTTTTTGAAACAGTCTTGCTCTTTTGCCCAGGCTGCAACCTCCACCTCCCTGGTTCAAGCAATTGTCCTGCCTCAGTCTCCCGAGTAGCTGGAACTACAGGCACAGGCCACCATGCCCATCTAATTTTTTTTTTTTTTTTTTTTTTTGAGATGGCATCTCGCGCTGTCGCCCACGCTGGAGTGCAAGTGGCATGATCTCAGCTCATTGAAAGCTCTGCCTCCCGGGTTCACACCATTCTCCTGCCTCAGCCTCCTGAGTAGCTGGGACCACAGGCACTTGCCACCATGCTCAGCTGATTTTTTTGTATTTTTAGTAGAGACGGGGTTTCACCGTGTTAGCCAGGTTGGTCTCTATCTCCTGACCTCATGATCCACTCTCCTCAGCCTCCCAAAGTGTTGGGATTACAGGTGTGAGCCACTGCACCCAGCCTAATTTTTGTTTTGTTTTGTTTTTGAGATAGAGTCTCGCTCTGTCGCTCAGGCTGGAGTGCAGTGGTGCAATCTCAGCTCACTGCAACCTTCACCTCCTGGATTTAAGCAATTCTTGTGCCTCAGCCTCTCAAATATTTGGGATTACAGGTTTCACCATGTTGGCAAGGCTGGTCTTGAACTCCTGACTTTAAGTGAGCCACCCGCCTCGGCCTCCCAAAGTGCTAAGATTACAGGTGTGAGCCACCGTGCCTGGCCCTAATTTTTGTATTACTAGTAGAGATGGGGTTTTGCCAGGTTGCCTAGGCTGGTCTTGAACTCCTCGCCTTGAGTGATCCACCTGTCTTCCAGAGTGCTGGATTACAGGCGTGGGCCACTGCACCCAGCCAACTAATTACACATTTATTTAATTACAGTTGGATAAGTGCTTTAAAAAGGTAGATAGAATACCTTGACATAGATCTAGGGCAGTTCACAGAGCCTAGGAAAGTTGAGTTTGAGCTGAACTTTGGAAGAACGAACAGGAATTTAATAGGCCAAGAGGGATGCGGTGGATGGGATGAGGAGAAGCAAGCAGTGCCTTCCAACTAGAGAGAACAGCATGTGGAAAGCCGAGTGGCAGGAGCAGAGGCCAGTTTGGGGCAGTGAGAGGAGGCCAGTATGGGCAGAGCAGAGCACAAAGGGAGACAGAGTGAGTTAAGGCTGGTGTGAGGTAAGCGAGGGCCAGAAAGCGCGGCACATCTTCAGAGCAGTAGGAGGTCACCAGAAGGTTATAAGCTGGAGAGTGACTTGATTAGGTTTGCATGTTTTATTTTTGTGTTTTGTTTTTGTTTTTGTTTTTTTGAGTCAGTGTCTTGCTCTGTCATCCAGGCTGGAGTGCATTGGTGTGATCTTGGCTCACTGAAACCTCCACCTCCCAGGTTCAAGGGATTCTCGTGCCCCAGCCTCCCAAGTAGCTGGGATTACAGGCGTGTGCACCAAGCCCGGCTAAGTCTTTGTATTTTTGGTAGAGACGGGGTTTCACCATGTTGCCCAGGCTGGTCTTGAACTCCTCAGCTCAGCTGATCCATCCACCTGGGGCCTCCCAAAGTGCTGGGATTATAGGCATGAGCCACTGTGCCTGGCCAGGTTTGCATTTTTTTTTTTTTTTTTTTTTTTTTTTTTTTGAGACGGAGTCTCGCTCTGCCGCCCAGGCTGGAGTGCAGTGGCCGGATCTCAGCTCACTGCAAGCTCCGCCTCCTGGGTTCACGCCATTCTCCTGCCTCGGCCTCCCGAGTAGTTGGGACTACAGGCGCCCGCCACCGCGCCCGGCTAGTTTTTTGTATTTTTTAGTAGAGACGGGGTTTCACCGTGTTAGCCAGGATGGTCTCGATCTCCTGACCTCGTGATCCGCCCGTCTCGGCCTCCCAAAGTGCTGGGATTACAGGCTTGAGCCACCGCGCCCGGCCCAGGTTTGCACTTTTTCAAAAGGACATTCTGGCTGCTATATGGAAGTAGATTGGAAGTGTTAGGTGTATAATAGAGGATACCAGGAGACTATTTATAATTTGAGGACAAAGAGCTTGGAGGCAGAGATTGAAAATAAAAGAAAGGGGCCGGGCACGGTGGCTCATGTCTGTAATCCCAGCACTTTGGGAGACCGAGGCAGGAGGATCACCTGAGGCCAGGAGTTCAAGACCAGTCTGGCCAGAATGGTGAAACCCTGTGTCTACTAAAAATACAAAAATTAGTCAGGTGTGGTGGCACACGCCTGTAGTCCCAGCTACTCCGGAGGCTGAGGCAGGAGAATCACTTGAACCTGGGAGGCAGAGGTTGCAGTGAGCCAAGATTGTGCCACTGTACTCCAGCCTGGGTAACAGAGCAAGACTCTGTCTCAAAAAACAAAAAAGGAAAAGAAAGGAAAGGGAAGAGCTTTTTTTTTTTTTTTTCTTTTTCTTTTTGAGACAGAGTCTCACTCTGTCACCAGGCTGGAGTGCAGTGGTGCAATCTTGGCTCACTGCAACCTCCACCTCCCAGGTTCAAGTGATTCTCCTGCCTCAGCCTCCTGAGTAGCTAGGATTACAGGTACGCGCCATCACACCTGGCTAATTTTTATATTTTTAGTAGAGACAGGCTTTCACCATGTTGGCCAGGCTGGTCTCAAACTCCTGACCTCGTGATCCACCTGCCTCAGCCTCCCAGAGTGCTGGGATTACAGGCTTGAGCCACCACACCTGACGGGAAGAGCATTTGTAAAGGAAGGTCACTGAAGGCAAAAAGGGTGGGATAGCTATGCAAAAATGGAAAGGTTTTGTAGAGAAAGAGTTAAGCATGGCCTGTCATGAGAGAACTGATAAATCCTGTCACAGATAAATCCAGAGGTTCAGAGGAAGGAAAACTGAGCTGCACTTTATTTTTTGTTTGTTTGGTGGTGGTGTTTTTTCTTTTTTGAGACAAAGTCTCCCTGACTCCGAGGCTGGAGTGCAGTGGCGTGATCTCGGCTCACTGCAAGCTCTGCCTCCCAGGTTCTTGCCATTCTCCTGCCTCAGCCTCCCGAGTAGCTGGAACTATAGGCGCCTGCCACCACGCTGAGCTAATTTTTTGTATTTTTGGTAGAGATGGGGTTTCACCATGTTAGTCAAGATGATCTTGATATCCTGATCTTGTGATCCACCTGCCTTGGCCTCCCAAAGTGCTGGGATTACAGGTGTGAGCCACCGTGCCCGGCCATTTGTTTTTGAGGCAGGGTCTTGCTCTATCGCCCAGGCTGGAGTGCAGTGGCTCAATCGCAGCTCATAGCAACCTCTGCCTCCTGGATTCAAGTGATTCTCATGCCTCAGCCTCCTAAGTAGCTGGGATTGGAGGTGCACACCATCACACCAGGCTAATTTTCGTATTTTTAATAGAGATGGGGGTCTCGCCATGTTGGCCAGGCTGGTCTTGAACTCCTGGCCTTGAGTGATCCACCCCCTCGGCTTCCCAAAGTGCTGGGATTACAGGCATGAGCCACCATGTCCAGCCTGAACTGCACTTTAAAAGGAACTGTAAGGCCTATGCACAGTCAGTCCTGTGATTCTCTGTTTCTCTCTTCCGTAGGTATTGAAAACCTTCCCTTTGAATTACAGAGAAACTTTCAGCTCATGAGGGACCTAGACCAAAGAACAGAGGGTACGTATAGAGTAAAAAGTTTTGGTATAAAATGAGTGTGTGTAATCATTTATTTTTCTACTTGATGTTACCGTATCATCTGGTATGTTCTGGAGAACTGTGACTTCTCTCTCTTCTTTTTTATGCCCTTGGAATTCTTAAAACAGGATAATGATCCTCATTTCTGTATCAGCTTTTTCATAACAAATAGAGTATTGTGAAAACACTGCAAGAATTCAAAGATGCTATGTTCTTTATATCTTCCTCAAGAAGAATTAGCCGGGCGTGGTGGCTCACACCTGTAATCTCAGCACTTTGGGAGGCCTAGACTGGCAGATAACTTAAGGCTAGGAGTTTGAGACCAGCCTGGCCACATGGTGAAATCCCATCTCTACTAAAAATACAAAAATTAGCCAGGTGTGGTGGCATGCGCCAGTAATCCCAGCTACTCGGGAGGCTGAGACATGAGAATCATTTGAACCTGGGAGGTGGAGGTTGTAGTGAGCCAAAATCATGCCACATGCCACTGCACTCCAGCCTAGGCAACAGAGCAAGACTCTGTCTCAAAAAAAAAAAAAAAAAAAAAAAAAAAGGAAGAATTAAAGTCAACTCAAGTCATTTCTGCTCTCCACGTTTGATATATTTATAGGATGACTAGAATGTTTCTACTTCTCTGGATTGTTAATGTTACTGTCACAAATTCCCAGTGTGACTTTAGACTGCAACATATGTTAGTAGATGGGAGGTTTGCTATATGAGAAGTCCTTAAAAAGAGAAAGAAAAAAGAAAGAGAGGAAAGAAAAAAAAGTAGTAATTGACATCAGGATCTCTACACCATTCACACTTACAGAAGCGTTAGATACCATCTCCGGCCTTGAACATTGAGCAAATTTGGCTGCATTGGGGCGTTCACTTGGTTTCTTCAAATCAAAGATGTCTGTTGGAGCTATTCCCGTACCCACTGAAGGATCTGTAGTCTTGTCTTCCATTCTATGTAGCCATATTCAAGGATGTAACAGGCTGGTTTTGAGATACATGAAGCTGTGTCTTAAGTTACTCTGAGTTTACACATGAAAAGGTGAACATCATCGAAAACCCTGGATGTAGTTCCCTGAGAACCGCCTGCCGAATGGTGAGAACCAGATTGCTTTTGTTGTAATACAGTTGTAACGCTTGAGTTCATGCATGGAAAGACCAGTTGGAGATTATGGAACTATATGCTTTTTCAGCTTCTTCCAAGGGCCTGGAATGAATGGAGTATACACAGTATATTCGCAGATCCTCCTGGTTATCTGTTGCTGCACTACGTTAGAGTCAGACTTGCCTCTTTCAACTGACATATTTATGAGTCCTACATAAATTTCAGTAAACATCTATAGACTCAATGTCCTGGGACATTACCATTCTTCCAATATTAAAACATTTGGGGCCGGATGCAGTGGCTCACACCTGTAATCCCATCACTTTGGGAGGCAGAGGCAGGTGAGTCTCCTGAGGTCAGGAGTTTGAGACCAGCCTGGCCCACATGGTGAAACCCCGTCTCTACTAAAAATACAAAAATTAGTTGGGTGTGGTGGCGCATGCCTGTAATCCCAGCTACTCGGGAGGCTGATGCAGGAGAATCACTTGAACCTGGGAGGTGGAGGTTGCAGTGAACTGAAATCACACCACTGCACTCCAACCTGGGTAACACAGTGAGACTCGGTCTCAAAATAAAAAAATAAATAATAAAATAAAACATTTGGGAGGCTGGGTGCGGTGGCTTATGCCTGTAATCCCAGTACTTTAGGAGGCCAAGGCAGGCAGATCACTTGAGGTCAGAACTTTGAGACCAGCCTAGCCAACATGGTGAAACCACATCTCTACTAAAAATACAAAACTTAGCCAGATATGGTGGCACACACCTGTAGTCCCAGCTACTTGGGAGACTGAGGCACGAGAATTCCTTGAACCCAGGAGGCAGATGTTGAGGTGAGCCAAGATCATGCCACTGCACTCCAGCCAGGGCAACAGAGCAAGACTCCATCTCAAACAAAAAAATGTGTTTGGAACAATATCTGAGATGGACAAACAGGAAAAAAAAAGTGATGGAAAATAAAATAAGTTGCAATGATGAGCCAAATAGGGTGGACAGCCTGGGTGCAGTGGCTCACACCTATAATCCCAACAGTTTGGGAGGCTGAGGCAAGTGGATTGTTTGAGCCCAGAAGTTCAAGACCAGCCTGGGCAATATAGTGAGACTTCTACAAATAATTTTTTAAAAAAATTATCAGAGTGTGGTGGCATGTGCCTATAGTCCCAGCTACTCCAGAGGCTGAGGTGGAAGGATCATTTGAGCCCAGAAGTCGAGACTGCAATGTGATCCATGCCATTACACTCCATCCAACCTGGACAATAGAGTGAGATCCTGTCTCAAAAAAAAAAAAAAAAAAAAAAAAAAAGAAAGATAAGCAGAATTGTTACATGGATGTTGGAGTAAGGTTTAATTTTAAATTGTATGATATACCCAACTACTCAGGAGGCAAAGTGATAGAATCACTTGAGGACAGGAGTTGGAGGCCAGCCTAGGCAACAAAAATAAGAGAGAACCTGCGCCTGCCTCTAAAAATAAATAGATTAGGCCAGGCATGGTGGCTTACCCCCTATGATCCCAGCACTTTGGGAGGCTGAGGCAGGCAGATTGCTTGAGTCCAGGAGTTCGAGACCAGACTGGGTAATGTGGAGAAACCCTGTCTCTACAAAAAAATAGAAAAAATTAGCCAGGCGTGGTGGTGCCTGAGATGGGAGGATCACCAGAGCTCAGGAAGTTGAGGCTGCAGTGAGCCATGATCATGCCACCACACTCCAGCCTGGGCGACAGAGTGAGACCCTGTGTCAAAAAGAAAAAATACTAATAATTTTAAAATGTAGGATATTAAAAAATAAATAAATAAATAAAATAAAATGTAGGATATTGATATACAGACTTGGAAACCAGCAACAGCAGATGACTCAGCCTGATTTGCGGCAGACAGAACTGCTGTGGGATGTTTTTGAGAAGGAAACAATGGCTTTTGAGACAAAATTCAAGAAGCAGCAAGCCCTTCAAAGAAGCATCTTCAAACATGGACAAAAATATACTTCGTATTAATGTGGTGTGCAAAGGATCCCTTGCTGTGTTTCAATAATTTAAATTCCCACTATGATAGCAATGTTTTCAGCACCTTGAACGGACCTTTAAGGCAAATATTATCAGTATGTTCCATTACTTGAGTGCATGGCACAGTACCTCTGAACATGCAGTACTTTTTAGTTGGAAGGTTATGCTAGTCGATGGAAAAGGTGCAAAGAACAAGAGGAAGAAATGTGTTTCACCTAGCCACTCAGGGGCCATTGTGACCAGGCCTCTGTCTCTGTTGTAGACCTGAAGGCTGAAATTGACAAGTTGGCCACTGAGTATATGAGTAGCGCCCGCAGCCTGAGCTCCGAGGAAAAATTGGCCCTTCTCAAACAGATCCAGGAAGCCTATGGCAAGTGCAAGGAATTTGGTGACGACAAGGTGCAGCTTGCCATGCAGACCTATGAGATGGTATGGCCCTGTTCATGGCTCCCCACCTACCTCCCATCTAATCCTCAGGGTCTTAGACCCTTCCTTCAACTATGCTGGGATCTGTTTGGGGTCTGTGAGATCCATAAACTCTGCCTTAACCTATTTTCTTTAATTGGAGATAGTTTTGTACCTCTCCTTTCTCCTTCCTTTCCACCCAGGTGGACAAACACATTCGGCGGCTGGACACAGACCTGGCCCGTTTTGAGGCTGATCTCAAGGAGAAACAGATTGAGTCAAGTGACTATGACAGCTCTTCCAGCAAAGGCAAAAAGAGTGAGGAGGGGGGCGGGGCTGTGAGAGGTGGGGCGAGGATTCAAAGGGAGAAGTCAGCTCTTCATCTGGTGGGAAGTGGAGCACCAGGTTGGAAAGGGGGAGAGAAGAGGACTTAACCCATCTTTCCGTCTCCCTGCCTTCTGGCTTTCCTCCTCTTCCCTAGAAGGCCGGACTCAAAAGGAGAAGAAAGCTGCTCGTGCTCGTTCCAAAGGGAAAAACTCAGATGAAGAAGCCCCCAAGACTGCCCAGAAGAAGTTAAAGCTCGTGCGCACGTGAGTGTATCAGGGAGCCCTTTGCTAGATGACATCCTCTTCTCTCCCGGTGCCCCACTCCCAGCCTGCACCGCCCCCTGCCGTTTTCTGTATCTCTGCGCCAAGAACTCTTCTTATCGTTTTGGTATCTGCTGGAGAAGCCACAAATCGTTTGCCCTACCAGGATCTCCTGCCACCTCCGAAAGCCTCAGGCTTTAGCTTCCCTTTCTGCAGATGACACTTTCTCTTCCTCTTGGCATGCAGAAGTCCTGAGTATGGGATGCCCTCAGTGACCTTTGGCAGTGTCCACCCCTCTGATGTGTTGGATATGCCTGTGGATCCCAACGAACCCACCTATTGCCTTTGTCACCAGGTCTCCTATGGAGAGATGATTGGCTGTGACAACCCTGATGTGAGAAACATTTTGCCTCAGGATGGGGGGTTGTGAGGGGCATGAAGGGAGTGGGTACGAGAGGAAAAATCCCACAGTTGAGTACTGGGACTTCAGGATAGAAGAAAGATGGGCTGGGCGTGGTAGCTCTTGCCTGAAATCCCAGCACTTTGGGAGGCTGAGGCAGGCGATCACGTGAGATCAGGAGTTTGAGACCACCCTGGCCAACGTAGTGAAACCCCTTCTCTAACTAAAAATAGAAAAATTAGCTGAGCATAGTGGCACACGACTGTAATCCCAGCTACTTGGGAGGCTGAGGCAAGAGGCAGGAAAATTGCTTGAACCTGGGAGGCACAGGTTGCAGTGAGCTGAAATCATGCCACTGCACTCCAGCCTGGGCGACAGAGCAAGACTCTGTCTCAAAAAAAAAAAAAAAAAACCTGAAAGCCTGGTGCTGTGGCTCATGCCTGTAATCCCAGCACGTTGGGAGGCCAAGGTGAACAGATCACTTAAGATCAGGAGTTCGAAACCAGCCTGGCCAACACAGTGAAACCCCGTCTCTACTAAAAATACAAAAATTAGCCAGGCATGGTAGCATGTGCCTGTAATCTCAGCTGCTCGGGAGGCTGAGGCAGGAGAATCGCTTGAACTCGGGAGGCAGAGGTTGCGGTGAGCTGAGATCATGTCATTGCATTCCAGCCTGGGCAACAGAGTGAGACTCTGTCTCAAAAAGAAAAAAAGAATAGAAGGAAAATGGTTGGAACTGGTTGGCCTTGGGACTTCCAAGAATTCTCCAAAAGGATGGAGTAAAGGACAGGATGTTCCTAAGGAATCTGGAGGGGCTTTCTCTCCTTCCTCTGGCCCATCCCGGCCCCTAACTACTACTACTTTCTTCCTCTCCAGTGTTCCATTGAGTGGTTCCACTTTGCCTGTGTGGGGCTGACGACCAAGCCTCGGGGGAAATGGTAAGTGGCAGGAGTGGGAGGGTCCCTAAGTTGAGTGGTCGAGGGCGTTCTCCTTTCACTCACTTTTCTCTCCCCTTCTCCAGGTTTTGCCCACGCTGCTCCCAAGAACGGAAGAAGAAATAGATAAGGGCCTTGGATTCCAACACAGTTTCTTCCACATCCCCTGACTTGGGCTAGTGGGCAGAGGAATGCCTGTGCTGGGGCCAGGGGTTCAGGGAGAAGTGGATGGCACAGTACTGTCATCCCTTCTCCTCCCCTCTCCCTACTCCCGGTGCTGAGGCTGCATCAAACCCTGGTAGGGAGGGGTGCCGCAGCCACTGACGGTATGTGCTCTCCTTCAGTCCTCTCCCTTCGGAGGGACGTGGTCTTGCCCACTGTCCTTTTGCCTCCATGCTGAGGTTGGTGCTGTATTTCAGAGGGAGGGTCCTTTTCATTCCCCTTGCTTTGTATTTAAGGACTGGGGCATAGCATGGGGGCAGTCCCCCAGACCTCTTCATTCCCCCTCCTCCTGTGGTGAGGGCTAGGTGTGATCAACACTTTTCTTCTCCATTCCCTTCCTGCTTTTTTCATGGTGGGGGATCCACCAGGTCATCTAGGCTCTGGCCCTAGTTGAAGGGGCACCCCTTCCTCTGTGCCAAGAGGATTCATCCTGGCCTTGTGAATGGGAGAGGGGGCAAGGTGGAATGCAGATAACTCACATGTAAAAGGAACTTGGGTAGGTAAATAAAAGCTATACATGTTGGCCTGCTGTGTTTATTGTAGAGACGCTGTTTTAGTAAACGTGCTGAGCATTCTTTTTGCATCCTCTGGGTTGGATACGATGTGAGAGGATGGCATTCCAGAATTAGGACACCACATGAAACCAGAGTGGTGCCTCTGTCCGAGAACCCACAAGTTCTCAACTTGGGAAAGACAGAGGTGCTGGAGGGTGGGCCTCAGACCAGGGGTCTCCAAAACTTTGTAAATTGTGCATCTTTTCTCCATAAAACATCTTTCACTTAATTTCCAATAAATGATGTATTTGTGCTATACATGTGTACTGCTATACTATACATTAGCTTGACTTCTTTTTTTTTTTTCTTTGATGCAAAGTCTCACTCTGTCGCCAGCCTGGAGTGCAGTGGCGTGATCTCGGCTCACTGCAGTCTCCGCCTCCCGCGTTCAAGTGATTCTCCTGCCTCAACCTCCTGAGTAGCTAGGATTATAGGCATGTGCCACCACATCTGGCTAATTTTTGTATTTTTAGTAGAGACGGGATTTTAACATGTTGGCCAGGCTGGCCTCGAACTCTGAACCTCAGGTGATCCGCCCACATCAGCCACCCAGAGTGCTGGGATTACAGGTGTGAGCCACCGCACCCAGCCTGTTTATTTTTTTGAGACGGAGTGTTGCTCTATCACCCAGGCTGGAGTGCAGTGGTGCGATCTCAGCTCACTGCAACCTCTGCCTCCCAGGTTCAAGCGGTTCTCCTGCCTCACCCTCTTGAGTAGCTGGGATTACAGGTATCCACAACCATGCCCAGCTAATTTTTGTATTTTTGGTAGAGATGGGGTTTCGCCATGTTGGCCAGGCTAGTCTTGAACTCCTGACCTCAGGTGATCCACCTGCCTTGGCCTCCCAAAGTGTTGGGATTACAGCTGTGAGCCACCAGGCCTGGCCTACCTTTTTTTTTTTTTTTAAAGAAATCAGCCCGGGTGCCATGGCTCACGCCTGTAATCCCAGCAGTTTGGGAGGCCAAGGCAGGCAGATCACGAGGTCAAGAGATGGAGACCATCCTGACCAACATGGTGAAACCGCATCTCTACTAAAAATACAAAAATTAGCTGGGCATGGTGGCACATGCGTGTAGTCCCAGCCACTGCACTGAGCTGAGAGCAGCCGTAATTTTTGTATTTTTAGTAGAGACTGGGTTTCACCTTTTTTTTTTTTAAGATGGAGTCTTACTCTGTCACACAGGCCGGAGTGCAGTGGCGTGATCTCAGCTCACTGCAACCTCCGTCTCCCGGGTTAGAGCAATTCTGCTGCCTCAGCTTCCTGAGTAGCTGGGACTACAGGCACGTGTCACCACACCCTGCTAATTTTTTGTATTTGTAGTAGAGACAGGGTTTCACCGTGTTAGCTAGGATGGTCTCGATCTCCTTACCTGGTGATCTGCACAGCTCAGCCTCCCAAAGTGCTGGGATTACAGGCGTGAGCCATCGCACTGGCCGAGTTTCACCATTTTGGCCAGGCTGGTCTTGAACTCCTGACCTCAAGAGCTCCACCCTCCTTGGCCTCCCAAAGTGCTGGAATTCCAGGAATGAGCCACAGTGTCTGGTCTCTATTTTATTAATTTATTTTTTTTTTAATTTTTTTTAAGACAGGGTCTCACTCTGTCACCCAGGCTGGAGCACAGTGGTGAGATCTCAGCTCACTGCAGCCTTGACCTCTGAAGACTCAGGCAATCCTCCTGCCTCAGCCTCCCCAAGTAGTAAGTGGGACAACAGGCGTACACCACCACACCTGACAGTTTTAGCATTTTTTTGTAGAGACAGGGTTTTGCCATGTTGCCCAGGCTGGTCTGGAACTCCTGAGCTCAAGGAATCCACCCACCTTGACCTCCCAAAGGCTGGGATTACAGGCGTGAGCCACCAAGTCTGGCCCAAGACAATTTCTTGTTTTCTTTTTTACTTTTTTTGGGGGGTGGGGATAGGGTCTCACTTTGTCACCCAGGCTGGAGAGCAGTGGTCCGACTGCACCTCACTGCAGCCTTGACCTCATGGGCTCAAGCCATCCTCCCACCTCAGCCCCCCAAGAAACTGGGACTACAGGCATGTGCCACCACGCTTGGCTAATTTTTTGTATTTTTTGTAGAGATGAGGTTTTGCCCTGTTGCCCTGGCTGTAATTTCTCATTTTAAACACAAAACAGATACAAAAACAAAAGTTCTCCTCCCACACCTCAGTGGATTGTCTTACTCAATTACCCCTCAGAAACCACTTTTGTAGGCCATTGAGCCAACCTCTTGTTTTCCCCTTGGACCCATTTTGCTCATGGAGGCGCCCTGCCTAGTTTCTGCCCAGATAGGCCTTGACTTGGTTTTGCACATTGCATCTCTGCCTGTGCTTACCTCTAGACCTCAGGACCTGTTGGGCCAGTTGCTTCCCTAAGCCCCGATTTCTCATCTGTAAAACGAATGATAGTGTATCCACCTTATGGGATTCCTATAGCAATTAAGTAAGGTAGTCCATGTAAAGACACTAAGTGGCTGGCCACAGTGGCTCTCACCTGTAATCCCAGCACTTTGGGAGGCTGAGGTAGGCAGATCACTTGAGGTCAGGAGTTCAGGACCAGCCTGGCCAACATGGTGAACCCCAGTCTCTACTAAAAATACAAAACTTAGGCCGGGCATGGTGGCTCACGCCTGTAATCCCAGCACTTTGGGAGGCCGAGGTGGGCAGATCACAAGGTCAAGAGATCGAGACCATCTGGCCAACATGGTGAAACCCCATCTCTACTAAAAATACAAAAATTAGCTGGGCATGGTGGCGCACACCTGTAGTCCCAGCTACTCGGGAGGCTGAGGCAGGAAAATTGCTTGAACTCGGGAGGTGGAGGTTGCAGTGAGCTGAGATTGTGCCACTGCACTCCAGCCTGGGCAACAGAGCAAGACTCCGTCTCAAACAAACAAACAAAAAAGCCAGGCATGGTGGCGCGCACCTGTAGTCCCAGCTACTCGGGAGGCTGAGGCAGGAGAATCACTTGAACCTGGGACGCTGAGGTTGCAGTGAGCTGAGATCGCGCCATGCACTTCAGCCTGGGCGACAGAGTAGGACTCCGTCTCACAAAAAAAAAAAAAAGAAGAAGAAGAAGAAAGAAAGAAAGAAAGAAATAGACGCTAAGTGAAGATAGCTTTTACCATCCCTACCATCTCGATGGGATCAGGCCACTTGAGGGCCCTGAGAACCCGGCTGTCGAGGCCCCGCCCTGGCCCGCTCTTTGTGACGCGTGGGCGGTGCCCGCGTGCGCCCCGCCCCGCCCCGCGCCTGCTGCTCTCTCTGCGGCTCGGCCCGTTAGAGGCGGCTTGGGTCCGCGGAACGCGGGCGGATCTTCTGCGGCCATGAGGAAGCCAGCCACTGGCTTCCTTCCCTCACTCTTGAAGGGTGAGAGGTTTCCACCTGCTCCAACAGACTCTCCCCGGGCTCAGTCCTCTCCCTCCCGAGAGCTCTGCTTTTACGGTTTCTGGAACGCGTCCTCGTGGTGGTCGCGCTGGGTCCGCTCCCTAGCTCCTGGGATCCTCCCGTCTCCCCCCGCCAGCGGCCGGACCTTTGCCTCTGTCTCTAGAATCCCCCCACCCTCGTCGGCAGGGATAACCCGCACCCCGTTCCTAATTTGCCAGTCTGGGTCCGTCTGCCCTGGTCTCGGAGCGGGTTTTGGGGTTCTGTCCTTCCATCGTCCGTTCGCCCGCTCCGCAGTGCTGCTCCTGCCTCTGGCACCTGCCCCAGCCCAGGATTCGACTCGGGCCTCCACTCCAGGCAGCCCTCTCTCCCCCACCGAATACGAACACTTCTTCGCACTGCTGACTCCAACCTGGAAGGCAGAGACTACCTGCCGTCTCCGTGCAACCCATGGCTGCCGGAATCCCACACTCGTCCAGCTGGACCAATATGAAAACCATGGCTTAGTGCCCGATGGTGAGGGCCAGGCTAGGGGGGAAACCGAGGCACCCGAGTGTTCACCCAAAACTCAGGGCAAAAACCCCTGTGCTCATGTGAGGCGGGGAAGGGCATGGCTGGCACCTCACCGTGAGCCCGTACTCTCCACCCTCCCCGTGTCCACCCTCCCCACGTCCACCCTCCCCACGGCCTGGAGTCCGTTGCCCGCAGCCCCACCCCAAGCTCCCCGTGGTTCATCTTCTCCACCCCTGCCCTTTCTCAGGTGCTGTCTGCTCCAACCTCCCTTATGCCTCCTGGTTTGAATCTTTCTGCCAGTTTACTCAGTACCGTTGCTCCAACCACATCTACTATGCCAAGGTGAGGTCCAGGACAAAGGTTGGATTTGGTGCCCCAGGGCCAAGGGAGAGGCGGCAGCAGTGGGGAGTTGAGGAAGGGTTCCAGGAGAGTCATCCTTAGCTCCTCCTTCCCTGCCATTTTGCCAGTCATGTACCCAGATTAGATATGAATACAGTCTCACCTTGGACATTCAGATTGAACAATTCTGTTACTGCAAGAAAAGTAGAGAAGAGACCGGGCATGGTGGCTCATGCCTATAATCTCAGCACTTTGGGAGCCCGAGGTGGGCAGATCACCTGAAGTCAGGAGTTAGAGAACAGCCTGCAACATGGTGAAACCCCGTCTCTACTAAAAATCCAAAAAAAAAAAAAAAAAAAATTAGCCGGGCTTGGTGATGGGCGACTGTCATCTTAGCTACTCGGGAGGCTGGGGCAGGAGAATTGCTTGAACCAGGGAGGCAGAGGTTGCAGTAAGCCGAGATCATGCCACTGCACCCTATCCTGGGTGGCAGAGCAAGACTCGGTCTCAAACAAAACAAACAGGGCCGGGCGCGGTGGTTCACACCTGTAATCCCAGCACTTCGGGAGGCCGAAGCAGGCGGATCATGAGGTCAGGAGATCGAGACCATCCTGGCTAACACGGTGAAACCCTGTCTCTACTAAAAATACCAAAAATTAGCCGGGCGTGGTGGCGGGTGCCTGTAGTCCCAGCTACTCAGGAAGCTGAGGCAAGAGAATGGCGTGAACCTGGGAGGCGGAGCTTGCAGTGAGCCAAGATCACACCACTGCACTCCAGCCTGGGTGACAGAGCGAGACTCCGTCAAAAAAAAAAAAAAAAAAAAAAAAAGTAGGCAAGAGGGATGGAAAGAGGCAAAGAGATAAGCTCTCCTGTTTCTTCAAACAGGTCAGTGATTTTGAGTTAAATGCAAAAGTGACGGCAGGGTTGTGGCCCAGACAAACAGAGGTTCATCTTCTGAAAGGACCCTTTCTCAGGTCTAGAGGGTTCCAGCAGGGACCATGTCCCTTTATCCCTGCCTAGAAACTGTGAGAGATAAGACAAGCTGGAAAAGAGGTGGAAGAACCAGCTGGAGCAGAAGTCTGCCCTTTGGGAAAGGCTTTCCCATTTTCCTTCTCTTCCTGCAGAGAGTCCTGTGCTCCCAGCCAGTCTCTATTCTCTCACCTAACACTCTCAAGGAGATAGACGCTCCAGCTGAACTCTCGCCCACCACGATGACCTCCCCCATCTCACCCCACTTCACAGGTGAGACCCTCTCAGCAGCTGGGAGACCACCAGCTACTCCTCCCACAATTCCCAGAGCCCACAAGGTAAGGCATCCAAGGCAGGGAAATGGGAAGCATGTTGGGTGGGAGGGGGACGCCGGCAGACAGCTGTTTACTCGAAGGACTGTCAGCTTTTTATGAATACAAGTTAGGGCTCTCCTGGACCAGAATCTCTTCTGCCATTACTTACAGTTTTGCCCTGAATCCATTTTTCCCAATTCCAAAGACATTGTTGCAGTGGAAGACTCTGGGCCCTTTATAAGCTAACCTCTTCACTTTAGAAAGGATTTGCTGCTAGCTACCCAGCATACTTGGTGTTTCCTACGGGAGTGGGACAAAAGGTGGTATTTGAGGTGGAAGTTAGGGAAGGAGGAGTGCTTGCCAGGGAGGCGGGAAGGTGACACATACCACCAACCTTACAATTGCCGTGGTAATGTTCTTTTAGTTTGATACTTACATTCTTTTCTGTGTTTTTGTGTGTGGGTAAGTGTGACTTGGTCTGCTTTGTTTATGTGTGTGTCCCTCTGTGAACAAAGACACTCAGGGGCCAGAAGCCTGACTGTCTCTTTCCCGTCTCTCTAAACCCTGCTGTAGGGACAGAACGCCAGGCCTTCCAGCCCTGGCCTGAGAGGCTTAGCAACAACGTGGAAGAGCTCCTACAATCCTCCTTGTCCCTGGGAGGCCAGGAGCAAGCGCCAGAGCGCAGGCAAGAGCAAGGAGTGGAGCACAGGCAGGAGCCGATGCAAGAACACAAGCAGGAAGAGGGGCGGGAACAAGAAGAGCAAGAAGAGGAACAGGAAGAGGAGGGAAAGCAGGAAGAAGGACAGGGGACTAAGGAGGGACTGGAGGCTGTGTCTCAGCTGCAGACAGACTCAGAGCCCAAGTTTCACTCTGAATCTTTATCTTCTAACCCTTCCTCCTTCACTCCCCGGGTGCGAGAAGTAGAGTCTACTCCCATGATGATGGAGAACATCCAGGAGCTCATTCGGTCAGCCCAGCAAATGGATGAAATGAATGAAATATATGATGAGAACTCCTACTGGAGAAACCAAAACCCTGGCAGGTATAGGAAGTTTTGACTCTGTCATCCACCCTGCCCTCCCTTCTGCCTTCCTTGGGAATGAGAAGCCCATTTTCCTAGCTTCAGCCTCCAGATCCACTCAGACCTGTCTGGGCTTCAGGCACAGCTAGCAACTTCCTGCCTCACCCATTCTGTGCCCATTGTTGGCTTAAGCACTGCTCAAATGCTCATTCTCCATGTAAGCCTTGTACCTGGAACTACCAGACTTGGGTTCTGGTCTTGTCTCTGCCCTGTTTAGTATTGCAATCCTGAGAAAGTTATTTCTCCTTTCGGGTCCTCAGTTCCTCATTTGTAAAAGTAGGCGATTTGTCCAGGGGCCTCTAAGGCCCCATGCTGAGCGTACTGAATGTGTATGACCAAAGCAGACACTAAGGGAAGGGGAGGAGACTGGATGTAGCTTCCTGCCCCAGCCACCTGGCCCAGCCCCACCCTCAGTGCTGTCTTCTTGCAGCCTCCTGCAGCTGCCCCACACAGAGGCCTTGCTGGTGCTGTGCTATTCGATTGTGGAGAATACCTGCATCATAACCCCCACAGCCAAGGCCTGGAAGTACATGGAGGAGGAGATCCTTGGTTTCGGGAAGTCGGTATGCCTGCCATACTCTCTAATGGATACATGCCACTGGGCATCCTCTTGGCCAGGCACTGTGCTAGGCTATGGGAGTGGAGGATGGGCAGGAGAAGCATGAGACATAGCTGGAGAGATTCTCCCCAAGTGGGACTCTTTTCTCAGGAAGGACATTACCAGTCCACCTTAAAGGAGGAAGGCTCAAGACCCAGTCTGGAATCCACTCCAGTCCAGAACTCATTCTTCACCTTCCTGAGTTGCCAGGCTTCCAGATTTCACTCTTTTTTTTTTTTTTTTTTTTTTTTTTTTGGAGACAGGGTCTCACTCTGTAAGGCTGGAGGGAAGTGGTGCGATCATGGCTCACTGTAGCCTTGACAACCTGGGCTCAAGTGATCCTCTCATCTCAGCCTCTTGAGTAGCTGGGACTACAGGCATGTGTCACCGTGCCTGGCTAGTTATTTTTATATTTTGTAGAGATGGGGTCTCGCTTTGTTGCCTGTGTTGGTCTAGAACTCCTGGGCTCAACCAATCCTCCTGCCTCAGCCTCCCAAAATGCTGGGATTACAGGCGTGAGCCACCATGCCCAGCCCTGAGTCAACTTTTGATTCTTGATCCAGCTCACCATCTTCCTAGCTTTGCCTTAGATGCAGCTCTTCTTCTTTCCAGAGAGTTCATAGAACCCATTCCAGGGAATCTGTAAAGAGATTCCAGTCTCAATGTGTCCTCAACAACCAGCAAGTCTATTCCCAGGAAAATATACTTTAGATTTTCACAAATAATACAATTTAGCAAATATTTCTGGAGAGCTCAGATACCATCCATTCATCTGTTTGTTCAACAAATACTGATTGGGGACAAACTCTACTAGATATTTAAGATGTTAGCAGTACGTGCAATAGAGCCAGTCCTCTGTCCTCTTGGAATCCAGGGCAGGAGAGAGACAAGGAAATATGCAGGATGGTGCGATGGGATCAATGCTGTAGCAGGGAGAGGCACAAAGTACAGAGACAGCAGATGGGGTGGGTTGGGGACAACTGTCCATGTTTGGGAGGATCAGAGGTGCTTCCAAGAAGAACTGATGTTTAAACTGAGACCTGAAGATAAAAGAAGTGAATCCAGGCAAAAGAAGGGGATTGGTAGAAGATTCCTGCTTGCTAGAAGATTCCTGATAGAGGGAATAGTATGTGCAAAGGCTCTGATGCAAAGAAGAGTAGAAATTTCTTTTTCTTTTTCTTTTTCTTTTGAGATAGTGTCTCACTCCATCACCCCGGCTGGAGTGCAGTGGTGTGATCACAGCTCACTGCGTCCTTGACCTCCCAGGCTCAGGTGATTCTCCTACCTCAGCCTCTCCAGTAGCTGGAACTAGTGGCATGCGCCACTACACCTGGCTAATTTTTTGTATTTTTTTGTAGAGACAGGGTCTCGCCATGTTGCCCAGGCTGATCTCAAACTCCTGGGCTCAAGGAATCCGTCTCAGCCACTTCCACTCAGCTGGAATTACAGGCATGAGCCCCCGTGCCTAGCCCAAAGAAGAGTAGAAATTTCATGAGTGAAATTAGTATGCTAACAATGAGCACACTGTTTCTGCTCTTAAGGGGCCAAGAACCCATGAGGGGGTTAATATGGATACAGTAATGTTACAAAAGGAGTGTGGTAGGTGAGGTTCTTAAACAAAATGTGAGAAGTTCGGGGTTTTATGGAGGGAGCTCACTGGATCTGATGGCGTAGATAAGAGGACAGTAAGGAGTGAGTCCCTTTTACCTGGAGCAGAGCACAGGAGACAGAGTCAAAGAGATCAACAGGGTCATGATGCGAAAATTCTTGAATGGCAGCATGAGCATTTGCACTTAATTTGATAGGAAAGGGGAATCCTATCAAATGGTCGGGGACGTGATGCCTCCCTTATGTGGGAGGAGCAGGCAAGGTGCTGTAGGAGATTTCATGCACTGTGACAGGCTGTGCCCATGGGGGAGGAAGGAGGCCCATGGGATTGACTAAAGATGCTGCTTAGCAAGATCTCCTGCTAGTGCTGAGGAAGCTGAGGGCAGGATCCAGCTGGGAGGTTGGTAACTCCACTCTGAAGAATAGCTTCCAAGAACTTGGAGGTTTCCAACCCCAGTACGTGGGTAGAGCATAGGTTTTAGAGTTGGAAGGACCTGGACCCATGTCCCAGCTTCCCCATCTGATAGATAGGTGGCTTTGAGCAACTTACCCAGCCTCACTGAGAGTCCGTTTCCTTGTCAGTAAATGAGAGTAATATTAGTACCTCTGCTATTACAGGGTTCTCGTGAAGACTAAATGAGATGAAAGCATGTGTGTCCATAGTGCTGGCACCGTGTCACCTCTTTGTAAATATTAGCGTTATCATTAGCAGGTGGCAGGGGAGGGTTATGAGTTCTTTTCAGATAGGCTAAGTTGGGGTAACTGTAAGATCACCTGATCACAGGCATCTGTCAGGCACTTGGCAATGAGGATTTGGAGCCCAGGAAAGAGATGAGAGCTGGTGATAAAGATTTGGGTGTCACCTGTAGATAGATGATTACCTAGGAGTAGATCAATCATCCAGGAAGAAGGTGAAGGAATAGCTAAGGCAAGGTCCTTGAGGAACCCTTGAGGAGGAGGACAAGTAGAAAAGCCAGAGAAGCTTTTAGAAGAGGCTAAATGCAAAGACATTCTGCAGGATGGCTGAGGGCTGAGGCATGGGAGAAGGCAGGCCACTGACTCTCGGCTTCAGCCTCACCCATTCTCCTGCCCCAGGTCTGTGACAGCCTTGGGCGGCGACACTTGTCTACCTGTGCCCTCTGTGACTTCTGCTCCCTGAAGCTGGAGCAATGCCACTCAGAGGCCAGCCTGCAGCGGCAACAATGTGACACCTCCCACAAGACACCCTTTGTCAGCCCCTTGCTTGCCTCCCAGAGCCTGTCCATTGGCAACCAGGTACCTAGCCCGGCAGCCTGCAGTGGGAAAGGCAGAACTGGGTGGCGGGAGTGGGGTAGGAGGAGGCCAGCAGGAGGGGAGGGGCATGCTTCTCTCCCCTATCTCCTGTGCCACAGGTAGGGTCCCCAGAATCAGGCCACTTTTACGGGCTGGATTTGTACGGTGGGCTCCGCATGGACTTCTGGTGTGCCCGGCTTGCCACGAAGGGCTGTGAAGATGTTCGAGTCTCTGGGTGGCTCCAGACTGAGTTCCTTAGTTTCCAGGATGGGGATTTCCCCACCAAGGTCAGAGCCTTTCCCCAAAGCTCAGCCCCATCCCCACCCTCACCCCATTCCTTGCAATTACTTGCTGTGGGTAGCCCTAGTTTGTGGAAGGGGGCTTGGGCCCCTGGCTTCTGAGAACCAGTCCTCACTGAATGTCCTGCCTCTCTCCAACAGACTATTGCACCCCCCCCCCACCCTCCACCAATAGAGCAGGCAAAGGAGTGGGGACCTGGAGGGCTGAGAAAGCACAGGATCTAGAGGTTCTGGTCCCAGCTTTGCCAGTTGCTTGCTGAGTGGCTGTGATCAAGTCACTTCCACTCAACCAAAGTTAATCATCTCTACAAGAAATGACTGACACGTGCACCACTGCCCAACCCTGTAATCCAGGACTTCCTGGCCTCAGCCTGACGGGCTCTTCCCAGCTCTTCCAGTGCCTTCCCTGCTCAGTTAAATCAACTTGGCTCCCCATTCCCCTGCTACCTTCCCTGTGGCATGATCTGTTGTTGCCAAGAGCCAGGCCTCTCCTTCTGTAGTTAGCAGGAAAAACTAAGGCAAGGAAAAGTAAGGGCAGCTGAAGCAAGTAGCTGAGCTGAGGGGCCCATGTCCAGCTCTGGTCCCTAGGCCCCTTGATCTGGAATGGGCAGGCGAGGTCCAAAGAAGGAAGTGACTCACCACCATCACACATTGGAGATTCTCTTCCTCCTTCCCTCATCTACCATTACCAGAAAAATCCTTGACATCAGGCCACTAATTGGGTCCCTGTCCCATGTTCTGGACCCTTATCTGCCCCGTCCTGCCCCATTCCCACTTCCTCAGCCACTTTCGCAGTAAGTTGACCAGCAGCCTCATACTCTTCCAGGCTCCTGGCTTCTTCCCAGCAACCTGTGACAGAATGGGAGGGGAAAGGCAGAGGGAAAGCAGAGTGAGGGGCCACCTGTGTGTGGAAGGCCTGGGTCTCGGGCCACACCCTGCCCCTGGCTCTGTCCTAGCAGGTACCCCCTGGAGTACTGCTGTCCGGTGAGGCTTCTGATATCCCCTTCTCTCTCCCTGGCTCTTGGCTTAGATTTGTGACACAGACTATATCCAGTACCCAAACTACTGTTCCTTCAAAAGCCAGCAGTGTCTGATGAGAAACCGGAATCGGAAGGTGAGCACCTCTACCTTGCCCCTCCTTCTCCCAGCACCCCCTCAATCAGTCACCACAGTTAGTCTATTCTGAGGCCCCCTCTGCGAGCAGCTAGGATGTGGAAAGTGCTTCCCTGCTTGCATCTTTGGGGCAGAGGCCTCCACCAGCAGGCTCTCCTCCATTCCTCCAGTCCTGGAGGAAGCAAGGCCCTCCCAGGCAGGTGGTGGATAACAGAGGAGGGCCCTGAGAGCATCACAAGAAGAACCCTCAGCTGGGCCGGGAATTGGACATTTTTGAGATCTCGGTCTGTCTCCTGTTCTTACTCACCAAGTAGACTGGGATGAGGCACTTCCCCCGCTGAGCCTCAGCTGCCTGTTTCTGCAGGAAAGGGGTTGGGCTGCTTGATGTCTCCTCTGGCCTTAAAAAGCCACATTTGAGTTTCCTCCTTCCCTCTACTGCCCTGTGCCCATGCCTGCCTACCTCTCTCTTTTGGGTTTCTGACACTTCCCCTCCTCCCCACTCCTGGCGCCTGGCTCTGTGATACAGACTGTTTGCCCTGAATCCCTGTGTAGGTGTCCCGCATGAGATGTCTGCAGAACGAGACTTACAGTGTGCTGAGCCCTGGCAAAAGTGAGGAAGTTGTGCTTCGATGGAGCCAGGAGTTCAGCACCTTGACTCTAGGCCAGTTCGGATGAGCTGGCATCTCGTCTGTCTGCACCCCAGCCCAACCTGCCCACATTCTCTATTGTTTTTAGACCCCATCTGTCGGTTTGCTTTCAGGCTGCCCCTTCTGGGTCTGTTACTCGGCCCCTGCTCACATTTCCTTGGGTTGGAGCAGCAGTCCCAGAGAGGGCCACAGCGGGAGCTGCGCCCTCCTTCAAAGATGACTTTACATAAAGTGTTGATCTTCAGCCTGTGTGGCCTATTGTGGTTGGGATCCCCATCCTCAGCACTGCTACCCTGCTCCGTGGCAGTCAGTCCCCAGACCCCGGTTTTATGGACCCACTTGCCGGTGAGAGAATCTCATAGGAATGGTACTGAGGGAAGCGGCCATCTGCCAGGAGGAGCAGAAGACCTGAGAACCCAGAGACGTGAACTGAGGAAGGCCAAGAAGGCTGGGGCCCTGAGGATGATGGGGCATGAAGGCAGGTGTGTGCGTTCATTTCTGAAGCCCTAAGCCCCATGATGTCAGATGCAAGTGTAGTATTGTTCCTCTGTAGGTTAAAGGCCAAAGCCTGATGAGACCTTGTCCAAAGGGACCAATCCTGGGTTATAGGGAGGGTGTAGCTTGCACTTTATGAGGAAGGGAAAAACCAGGAACTACAGCCTAGATCAGGAAACCTTGGGGTTGTTTTGTTGTTGTTGTTGATTTGTTTTTGTTTTTGTTTTTGAGACAGGGTTTCGCTCTGTCACCCAGGCTGGAGTGCAGTGGCGTGATCACCACCCACTGCAGTCTCCACTTCCTAGGCTCCAGCCATACTCCTACCTCAGCCTCTCAGTTACCTGTGACCACAGGAATGTGTCACTATGCGTGGCTAATTTTAAAAATTTTTTGTAGAGATGGGGTCTCTCCATGTTGCCCAGGTTGGTCTCAAACTCCTGGGCGCAAGCAATTTTCCCAGCTCGGCCTCCCAAAGTGTTGGGATTACAGGAAGGAAACCCAAAGTGTTGGGATTACAGGAAGTCCAGGAATTTGCCAGATGATCCAGATGTTTAAGTGGTTGCATCTTAACAACCTACATTGAGGTATGACTCCAGCACTGGCCTTTAATAACTTGAAATATCCCAAAGTATGTTCCAGGGACACTGTAGAGTCTCTCTCCCTTCTGTAGGTTCATGGTAATTAACAGCATTTTGTTAAAGCTCACTTACTCTGAGAGTTCAAACATGCACAAAAATAGAAAAGTATAGGCTGGGCGCGGTGGCTCAAGCCTGTAATCCCAGCACTTTGGGAGGCCGAGACGGGCGGATCACGAGGTCAGGAGATCGAGACCATCCTGGCTAACATGGTGAAACCCCGTCTCTACTAAAAAATACAAAAAACTAGCCGGGCGAGGTGGCGGGCACCTGTAGTCCCAGTTACTCAGGAGGCTGAGGCGGGAGAATGGCGTGAACCCGGGAGGCGGAGCTTGCAGTGAGCTGAGATCCGGCCACTGCACTCCAGCGTGGGCGACAGAGCGAGACTCCGGCTCAAAAAATACAAAAAGAAAAGAAAAGTATAATGCGCCCTCTTGTACCCTTCACCCAGTTTCCATTGTCAACACGAGGCCTGTCATTTCACAGCATGTTAAAGGCTCTCTAGAGCTCAGTAATAGAGAAATGTGTTTAACCTATAGCTGCCCAAACTCATTTCACCACAATCCCTTTTCTGCCTGCCACCAAAACACTTGAACTTGTTTCTGTTTAGTGAGCATAGACAACATGCCCAGCCCCGTGCCTACAGGGCCCCTTGTCTCTGTGTCCCCTGTCCCAAGGACACAAGACAAGGGGCTGAGGAGAAACAGACCTAAGCAAAGAGGAACCATCCCGCCTAGTGACTGCTCGATGCAGGAGCCAAGTGTGCTCAGTGGGAAGCAGGACCTAGCAGAGCACTGTCATGCAGAAGGCCCTGGGCAGGGTGGGGCACAAGCCACTAGTGGCATGGGCTAAACCACCTGGCAGACCCAGGAGAGGAAGAGAGACACCCAGGGGGAACCGGTGAGGACAGCGAGAGGCTGGTGGGTTAGTCATCTGGCATCAGACGGTGGGTGTGCCAGGAAGAGCTCCCAGACACAGCAGGAATATCTGAACGATGGGTGGGGGCAGTTCCCAGTCAGCGAGAGTCGGGGCTGGATTAAGTATCCTTAGCTGCTGGGGTTTTTCTCTGGCCAGTCTGGGAAGGCCTCTGAGGGCAATTCCTCTTCACTCTGTCCTTGGCCCATGTGGGGTTGGGTGAGTGCACTGAGCTGGGAGGGATGTGCTGAGATCTGCTGAGGTGGGTGTGCCCCTTCCACCCGGAGAGCAGGTCCTACCAGCCCAGCCCAGCCCAGAGCAGACAGCGGAATCCAGCTTGGGGCAGCGCAGAGCAACACGGAGCACAGGTATGGGGGTGTCACGAATTGAACTGCACAGGGAGCACAAGGGGAAGCAGCCCCCTGGAGAAATGGGGGACTTGGGTGGGGGACAGAGACGAGGGTGGGCATGGGCCCTGGAAAACCCTTCTGAACAGAGTAAAAAGCCGAAAGGACTTGCCTCAAATAGATCTTTTCACATGGAGCTGGACAAACAGCTAATATGCCTGCTACACCCCAGGGGTGCCCCTTTTTGACGCTTGAAGACCCCACTCTGGGCCATCTCACAGAGGCTGTGTCCTCCCCCTCCCCCTCTAGGCCCCCACTGTGGTACTGAGCCCTGGGCTTCCCAGGGAGGACCCTCTGGGGACTGTTTACACCCTTTTTCCACTTCCAGTTAAACCTCAACCCCTACACCACTCATCCTCCAGGGCCAGGCAGATGCCAATGGGCTGATCTAATCAAACTTGTTAATGGGTTGACTGGCACAGACGTGTTCGCGGTGTTCTCCTTCCCAGCTAGCCAAGGTGCACGGCACGGGGCCTCCAGGAAGTGCTGCCTTAACCCAAAAGCTGCATCTATATAAGGGATTAGACTGATGGTCTTCCATGTCCCTATGGCTCTGATAGACTGCAGCTTGAGGGGATGGAATTTTGGAGGTGGGGGACGTATTTGGAGGCCAGCAGGGCTTTATGATACCTTTGCATCACACCATGAGGATAGGGCCTACCTGTTACCCGTGGTTGTGGGGCTCCCCTCACAAGAAGGGGACCTCCACCAGATTGTATCTCCAGAACTACTCCTTTTGTTCTTTTTCTCTTTCTTTTTTTTATTTTGAGACACAGTCTCCCTTTGTCACCCAGGCTGGAGTGTAGTGGTGCGATCTCAGCTCACTACAACTTCCACCTCCTGGGTTCAAGCAATTCTCTGCCTCAGCCTCCTGAGTAGCTGGGATTACAGGCATGCACCACCATGCCTGGCTAATTTTTGCATTTTTAGTAGAGACAGGGTTTTACCATCTTGGCCAGGCTGGTCTTGAACTCCTGACCTCATGATCCACCTGCCTCGGCCTCCCAAAGTGCTGGGATTACAGGCATGAGCCACCGCCCCCAGCCATTTTTTTTTTAAGACAGGATCTCATTCTGTTGCCCAGGCTGGAGTGCAGGGTCTTGAACATGGCTCACTGCAGCCTCAAACTCCTGGGTTCAACCAATCCTCCCACTTCAGCCTCCCGAGTACGTGGGACTACAAGCAGGCACCACCATGCCCGTCTAATTTGTTGTTTTTTTTTTTTTTTTGAGATGGGGTCTTGCTCTGTCATCCAGGCTGGAGTGCAGTGGCGCGATCTAGACTCACTGCAAACTCCACCTCCTGGGTTCAAGCTATTATCCTGCCTCAGCCTCCAGAGTAGCTGGAAATACAGGCTTGAGCCACCATGACCAGCTAATTTTTGTAATTTTTTTTTTTTTTTTTTTTTTTTTTTGTAGAGACAGGGTTTCGCCATGTTGCCCAGGCTGGTCTTGAACTCCTGCGCTAAAGCAATCCATTCGCCTCTGCCTCCCAAAGTGCTGGGACTACAGGCACGAGCCAGACACCCGGCCTCTGCTAATTTTTTGACATATTTTTGTAGAGCCGGGCACAGTGGCTCACGCCTGTAATTCCAGCACTTTGGGAGGCTGAGGCGGGTGGATCACGAGGTCAAGAGATTGAGTCCATCCTGGCCAACATGGTGCAATACCCCATCTCTACTGAAAATACAAAAATTAGTTGGGCATGGTGGCATGCACCTGTAGTAAAAAATTTTCTTTTAGAGATGGGGTCCCACTATGTTGCCCAGGCCAGCAGAAATCCTCCTTTTAGGGTAAGCTAAAGTTGCAGACCTAGTGGGACATGGAGGCAGGGATTGAGGTGAGACAGAAACTTACTCGCATGCAGTATATGTAGGCCTCACCTCCCGGCTACTCAGAGGTACTGGAGCCCAACTCCATCTGTCTGATGCCATCTGCTCTCCCCACTCTGCTGCCCCCAGTGCATACCCCAGGACATACCTACTGACAGAAATCTTTTATGCCCAGGGGCATTTAAAAAAGCCCAGGAGAATGGCCGGGCACAGTGGTTCATGCCTGTAATCCCAGCACTTTGGCAGGCTGAGGAGGGCGGATCACCTGAGGTCAGGCATTCAAGACCAGCCTGGCCAACATAGTGAAAACCCGTCTCTACTAAAAATACAAAAATTAGCCAGGCGTGGTGGCAGGTGCCTGTAGTCTCAGCTACTCGGGAGACTGAGGCAGGAGAATTGCTTGAACCTGGGAGGCGGAGGTCGCAGTGAGCTGAGATTGCACCACTGTACTCCAGCCTGGGTGACACAGCAAGTGAGACTCCATCTCAGAAAAAACAAAACAAAACAAAAAAACCAACCCAGGAGAAGGAGCCGGCAAGAGGGGTGAGGGCTGAAGCCAGTGCACACTAAGGTCAAGCGAGGTCAGCAAGGCCCACAGGCTCTAGTGGATTTCCCTGAGGAAGCAGGACTTGCCAGGCTACAAGCAAGGGTCAGATGCACACAGACCACCTCAGGGCACATGTCAGGGGGCTGGGCCTGCCTCCCTGGCTTCTCTTGGGACTGACTTTCTTGCTTTTCCAGCTCTCGAAAGTAGGGTAAAGAGAGAGGCACAATGGCAAGGTGATATCCTCACATCAGGGAAACTAATCATTGAGCTGTAGACCACCTTTACTTTCTGCCTTTTCCCAGACAAATGTCAGGAGGGATGAGGTCAGAGTACTCAGGGAGGGAGAAGCCAGGGCCGAGGATGATGCTGGAAATGCAGGAAGAGGCAGGCTTCAGTAGAGAAGGGTGGGGAGAGGCAGGAGCAGGAATTTTGGCTGGAGAAGCAGGCAGGCTTGGGCCAGGGAGGAGGGAAGACACGACCTGACACGCGGGACCGTGCCAGAGACTCCTCTCTGAGGAAGAATGTGGCCCCTGGGGCAGAAGGAGGCCTCCCCACTCACCCTGGGGACTTTGTATTGTCTCTAAACCTCCAGGATGAGGATTTATCCTCGTGTTCCATTTAGTGTTCCATCTCATCCCTGCCCCTCAGGCCCAGGATAAGCAGAAGAAAAGGATTCATTTGTGCCCCCAAAACAGCTCTGGGACAGAGCTTTTCACAAAGGCTTTAGACCGAGCCAAGCTTCTGCTGGAGGCTCAGCACCACAGCTGGGGTCTGTCTGGAGGGCCTGGATACAGAGATACTAAGTCTTCACGATGAAGCCTGTCTGTGGGGAAAGGTGCATCCTCCCAGCGCTGCCTGAAATCAGAAGCAGAGGAAGTAGGCTTCGCCAATTCAGCGAATGGGTTAGAGCACGTACTAAAGAGGGACTTCCTGTGTTGGGGCTGAGACACTGATGGGCCACGAGACTCTAAAATGAGCGTGGGCCTATTCCAGAGCTGATCCTCAGGGGCAAGGGGGATGGGGAGATGTAAGAACCTTCTTTTCAGACCTCTGACCCTAGGAACTGGAGTCGGGGGACCCAGGATGTGAATTATTTGAAAGAGGAGGCAGGCCAGGTGCAGTGGCCCACGCCTGTAATCCCAGCACTTTGGGTGGCCGAGGCAGGCAGATCACAAGGTCAGGAGTTTGAGACCAGTCTGACCAACATAGTGAAACCCCGTCTCTACTAAAAATACAAAAAATTAGCTGGGTGTGGTGGTGCACGCCTGTAATCCCAGCTACTCGCGGGGGCTGAGGCAGGAGAATAGCGTGAATCCAGGAGGCAGAGGTTGCAGTGAGCTGAGATCATGCCACTGCTCTCCAGCTCAGGTGACAGTGCGAGACTCCGTCTCAAAAAAAAAAAAAAAAAAAAAAAATCCAGAAAGAAAGAAAGAGGAGGCAAAGACAGAGCAAGGCATGTGGTGCTTGTGGGGAGGTGGGCAACACAGGAAGAGCATGGGGGAGCAACTGGGCAGAGAGGAGGCATTCCCCTCCCCCTGCCCTTCTCATTGTTCCCAACCCCCGGTCTGTTCTCTTCAGCCCCCCTCAACATCGTTCGCCAGAGAGGCTGGATACCGGGACAGGGTGTGTGGAGGAGAGTGAGGGAATGATCATGACTGCACCTCCTGCTCACTTTTACACTCCTGTTCTCACTTCCTGCCTCTGGCAGAAAACAGCCCTGCCCCTCTGGCTTATCTCAGCAAAGAGCAGTGCCCAGCCCAGCTCAGAGGGCAATGGGACAGATCCCAGAAGCCCTGAGGAGGTAAGGAACCTGGGCCCCGGGTATGTATGTGGGAAGCGGAAGGACAGAGACACAGGGAGAAGGAAGGTGGCTGCACACCCTCCGGTGTGTGAGCGGTGTTGGGTTGGGTGATACAGAAGGAGCAGTCTCGGGGCCTCTGTATCGCGGTCTCTTTGCTCCTCAGTGCCTTGGGGTTGAGATCGCCGTGCTTGTGAACTGCCTGGTTCTATGTCTGTGTAAGGATACTGTTCCTAAGGCAGGGCCTTCTTTCTCTTCCTCCCCAGCTCAGTTGTCTGTGCACTTACATGTATATTACAGGATGTGTATGGACACTGATTTCTATGTTACTAGGGATCTTGTGTGCACATCTCTTAGCGTCTGTGTATGTCTGTGTCTGTGCACACACATGTGTAATGAGTGGTATACTTACCTGACATCAGTAAGGAGAGATTTATCCTCCTACGGGGGCCTCCATGTCCCTCCTTCCTGGTGTTCCTTCTTTTCTGGGGCAGTTGCCATTTCTTTGATTCCTGCATCTCTCCCACAGCCTGACCTCTTCTTCAAGGCAGGATTAGGGGAGAGGGTCTGTGCTGCCCCTCCCCCACACCTAGATTCCCTCCTTCCACTTCCTGTTAGCCTCCTTTTTGGCAGTCTTTTCCATCTTCGCCATCTGGCCTGGCACTGTGCCTATTCAGCTCCTGAAGGGAGCCGCAGGGCTCGGGAAGCAGGAGTGTGGGATGGGGACCAGGCCAGGGGCCTGGCAGCTCTCAGTGCTCAGCTTGGGCCATTCTGTGTGACTGTCAGAAAGAGGTGGCTTTTGACAACCAGGCTCCTTTATAAAGAAACCCAATATGGGCTGGGGCCAGGTGCGGTGGCTCATGCCTATAATCTCAGCACTTTGAGAGGCCGAGGCAAGTGGATCATCTGAGGTCAGGAGAAACCCCGTTATCTACTAAAAATACAAAAATTAGCCAGGCATGGCGGCACGCGCCTTAGTCCCAGCTACTCAGGAGGCTGAGACAAGAGAATTGCTTGAACCGGGGAGGCGAAGGCTGCAGTGAGCTGAGATTGCACCACTGCACTCCAGCCTAGGCGACGGAGGGAGATTCCGTCTCAAAAAAAAAAAAAAAAAAAAGATGGGCTGGGTGCAGTGGCATGCTTGTAATCCCAGCACCCAGCACTTTGGGAGGCCGAGGTCTGCGGATCACTTGAGGTCAGGAGACCAGCTTAGCCTGGCCAACATGGTGAAACTCTGTTTCTACCGAAAACACAAAAGGTGAGGCAGGTGTGGTGGTGTGAGCCATGATCCCAGCTACTCAGGTGGCTGAGGCACAAGAACTACTTGAACCTAAGAGGTGGAGGTTGCAGTGAGCCAAGATGGTGCTACTGCACTCCAGCCTCCAAACAAAGTGAGACTCTGTATCCAAAAAAAAGAAACCCAAGAACGTCTCCCCTTTGGAATAGAGTAACGAGAGAGCGTCGCCATTTCGTTTCTAAAACATTCCTAACTTTAGCTTTACATTTATTGATTTATGTTTTTGAGACTGAGTTTCACTCTTGTTGCCCAGGCTGAAGTGCAGTGGCGTGATCTCAGCTCACTACAACCTCCAACTCCTGGGCTCAAGCGATTCTCCTGCCTCAGCCTCCCAAGTAGCTGGGATTACAGGTGCCGCCACCACGCCCAGCTGATTTTTGTATTTTTAGTAGAAATGGGGTTTTGCCATGTTGGCCAGGCTGGTCTTGAATGCCTTACCTCAGGTGATCTGCCCACCTCGGCCTCCCAAAGTGCTGGAATTACAGGCATGAGCCACCACTTGGCCTAACTTTACCTTTAAGTAGCTGCTCAACTAAATATCTTGGTCTATTTAACATTGTAATTTTTTTTTCTTTTTTTTTTTGAAATGGAATCTCACTCTGCCGCCCAGACTGGAGTGCAGTGGCGCAATCTTGGCTCACTGCAACCTCTGCCTCCTGGGTTCAAGCGATTCTCCTGCCTCAGCTTCCCGAGTAGGTGGGATTACAGGCATGTGCCACCAAACCTGGCTACTTTTTTTGTAGTAGAGATGGAGTTTCACCGTGTTAGCCAGGATGGTCCGATCTCCCAACCTCGTGATCCGCCTGCCTCGGCCTCCCAAAGTGCTGGGATTACAGGTGTAAGCCACCGTGCTCGGCCCTTTCTTTTTCTTTTTTTTTTTTTTTTGAGACGGAGTCTCGCTCTGTCGCCCAGGCTGGAGTGCAGTGCCCGGATCTCGGCTCACTACAAGCTCCGCCTCCTGGGTTTAGGCCATTCTCCTGCCTCAGCCTCCCGAGTAACTGGGACTACAGGCGCCTGCCACCTCGCCCAGCTAGTTTTTTTTGTATTTTTTAGTAGAGACGGGGTTTCACCGTGTTAGCCAGGATGGTCTCGATCTCCTGACCTCATGATCCGCCCGTCTTGGCCTCCCAAAGTGCTGGGATTACAGGCTTGAGCCACCGCGCCTGGCATCTTTCTTTCTTTTTTTTTTTTTTTGAGACAGAGTCTCGCTCTGTCGGCCAGGCTGGAGTGCAGTGGCACAATCTTGGCTCACTGCAACCTCCGTCTCCCGAGCTCAAGCAATTCTCCCGCCTCAGCCACTCGAGTAGCTGGGATTACAGGCGTGTGCCACCACGCCTGGCTAATTTTTGTATTTTTAGTAGAGATGAGGTTTCACCACGTTGGCCAGGCTAGTCTCGAATTCCTAACCTCAGGTGATCCGCCTGCCTCGACCTCCCAAAGTGCTGGGATTACAGGAGTGAGCCACTGCGCCTGGCACGTTGTAACTTTTTCAACAGAAAGATTTGAGATCAGCCAGGCACGGTGTAATCCCAGCATTCTGGGAGGCCGAGGCTGGAGGATCACCTGAGGTCAGGAGTTCGAGACCAGCCTGGCCAACATGGTGAAACCCAATCTTCTCTACTAAAAATACAGAAATTGTCCAGGCGTGGTGGCTCATGCCTATAATTCCAGCACTTTGGGAGGCCGAGGCGGGTGGATCACCTGAGGTCAGCAGTTCAAGACCAGCCTCACCAACATGGAGAAACCCCATCTCTACTAAAAATACAAAATTAGCTGTGCATGGTGGCACGTGCCTGTAATCCCAGCTACCAGGGAGGCTGAGGCAGGAGAATCGCTTGAACCTGGGAGGCGGAGGTTGCAGGGAGCCAAGATCGAGCCATTGCACTCCAGTCTGGGCAACAAGAATGAAACTCTGTCTCAAAAAAACAAACAAACAAAAAACCCCAGAAATTAGCCAGGCGTGGTGGTGAGCGCCTATAATCCCAGCTACTCGGGAGGCTGAGGCAGGAGAATCACTTGAACCCAGGAGGCAGAGGTTGCAGTGAGCCGAGATTGTGCCTGTTCGCTACAGCCTGGGTGATACAGCATGTGAAACTCCCTCTTGGGAAGGGAAGGGGGGGGGAGGGGAGGGGAGGGGGAGGGAAGGGAAGAAGGGCTGCCTTGAGGTTCTTTGAAAATAATCCATCCACTCATTCAGTGTCTAGTATATGCTTTCTAATTGGAAGTATCTACTGGTTCTCCAAGTCATGGTTAAGAATGATCAAGTGATACTGTAATTATAGTGTAAACTGTTACTGAAATCTTAATTGCAAGCTGTTTCCAAACAGGTCTTTTAAGGGAAGTGGTCTTTTGGCCGGGCGCTGTGGCTCAAGCCTGTAATCCCAGCACTTTGGGAGGCCGAGACGGGCGGATCACGAGGTCAGGAGATCAAGACCATCCTGGCTAACACGGTGAAACCCCGTCTCTACTAAAAAATACAAAAAAAACTAGCCGGGCGCGGTGGCGGGCGCCTGTAGTCCCAGCTACACAGGAGCCTGAGGCAGGAGAATGGCGTAAACCCGGGAGGTGGAGCTTGCAGTGAGCTGAGATCATGCCACTGCACTCCAGCCTGGGCGACAGAGTGAGACTCCGTCTTAAAAAAAAAAAAAAAAAAAAAAGGGAAGTGGTCTTTTGCTGAGTTATACATTTGGACAAAATTGATATAAGAACTATTATCACAGAATTAGAGCATGGGCGGGGGCAGTTGGGGGTGGGATGGGTGTATGGGGTGGGGAGGTTGAATTTCCTATTAAGCAGCCAGTAAGTGTCACTCAGGGCCTGCTAAATGCAGAGAGTGAAATGTGTCTGCAAGGTGCGCTCCCACCCTAGGAGCTTACCATCTAGTTAGGGAAATAGAGCAAATACACATAGAACGATTGAGGGGCTCAAAACAGCAAACTAAGTGCTTATGTATGCACTTAAGGGGGAATTTTTTTTTTTTTTTTTTTTTTTGAGACGGAGTCTCACGCTGTCGCCCAGGCTGGAGTGCAGTGGCGCGATCTCAGCTCACTGCAAGCTCCGCCTCCCGGGTTCACGCCATTCTCCTGCCTCAGCCTCCCGAGTAGCTGGGACTACAGGTGCCCACAACCGCGCCCGGCTAATTTTTTGTATTTTTAGTAGAGACGGGGTTTCACCGTGGTCTCGATCTCCTGACCTTGTGATCCGCCCGCCTCGGCCCCCCAAAGCGCTGGGATTACAGGCGTGAGCCACCGCGCCCAGCCTTAAGGGGGAATTGTAAGGAGGCTTATTTATTTTTTTGAGATGGAGTTTCACTTTTGTTACTCAAGCTGGAGTGCAGTGGCACGATCTCTGCTCGCTGCAACCTCCGCCCCTCGGGTTCAAGCAATCCTCCTGCCTCAGCCTCCCAAGTAGCTGGGACTACAGGCATGCACCACCATGCCCAGCTAATTTGTATTTTTAGTAGAGATGGGGTTTCACCATGTTGGCCAGGCTGGTCTCAAACTCCTGACCTCATGATCTGCCCGCCTTGGCCTCCCAAAGTGCTGGGATTACAGGCGTGAGCCACCGCGCCCGGCCTGTTTATTTATTTATTTTCATTGAGACGGAGTCTCACTCTGTTGCCCAGAATGGAGTGCAGTGGTGTGATCTTGGTTCACCGCAAGCTCCACCTCTTGGTTTCAGGTGATTCAAGGAGGCGTATTTATGTGCGTGTGTGAAACATGAGTTTATGTCACCACTTTTGGAAGTGGGTTATTAAAAATATTATTAGAATAACCCACTTTATACATTTCAGTTGGACAAACGAGGAAGTGAAATAATGTATCTATGTTGGATGTTATGTATGCACACTGCAATATGGTGATGATCAGTAAATGATAGCTATTATTTTTAACATTTACAGAGGTAGGTGCTGGGAATACACAAAGATGAATAAGCCATGGTCCACAGCCCCTCCCTCTAAGAGCTCACAGTCTAATGGGAGGGGCAGACCAGGAATAGCTGACTACCATGCATGGGGAGAGCACTGAGAAACCGCCGCACTGCAGCGGAGGCACAAGTAAGGATACCACATCTGCCTGTGTTGCCCGGGGCGGTCAGGGACGGCTTTGCAGAGTCTGGAGAAAATACTAGGCTTGCCAGTTGGAGAACAGGAGGCAGGGCATTCCAAGTTGAAAAAACACCACATACCAAGGCAGAGTCCTGAAAACTTAAGGTATGTCCACAATTAGTATTAGTTTGGTGTGAATGGAGCAAAGGAGCATGGGCCAGGGGAGTGTATCAGAAATGAGCCTGCTTTTACTTGCCTTTCAGCATGTTTAAGTCCCATTTGGTATTATTTTTGTTGTTGAGATTGGTATTTTGCAGAGGAAGTATTTCTTTATTCCCTTTAACTGTTTTACTATATCTCTTACAAGTCTCAAACTGTTGATGGGGGTGGTTGGAGGGAGAACAAAACCAAATACAAGAAAAACTTGTGGCCCGGTACAGTGGCTCATGCCTGTAATCCTAGGACTTTCAGAACCCCAGGGCGTAAGGATTGCTTGAGCCTATGAGTTTAAGACCAGTCTGGGCAACACAGTCAGACCCCGTTTCTACGAAAAAAAGTTTTGTTTTTCTTTTTTTGAGATGGAGTCTTGCTCTGTAGCCCAGGCTGGAGTGCAATGGCACGATCTCAGCTCACTGCAACCTCTGCCTCCTGGGTTCAAGCGATTCTCCTGACTCAGTCTCCTGAGGAGCTGGGATTACAGGCACCTGCTACCATGCCTGGCTAATTTTTTGTATTTTTAGTAGAGATGGGGTTTCACCATGTTGGTCAGGCTGGTTTCGAACTCCTGACCTCAAGTGATCCACCCACCTCAGCCTCCCAAAGGATTACAGGCATGAGCCACTGCACCCGGCCATCTATAAAAAAATTAAAAATTAGCCAGGGATGGTGGCACACACCTGTAGGTCCAACTACTCAGAGACTGAGGTAAGAGGATCCCTTGAATCTGGGAGGTCAGGACTGCGGCGGACCAAGATCAAGCCTCTGCTTTCCAGCCTGGACCATGGAGTGAGATCCTGTCTCAAAAAAAAAACACCAAAAAAAGTAAAACAACAACCAAAAAAACTTGTTATAGTCAGGTTTATGACTTATTTTCTTGCAACAACTTAAACAGTTCCTTTTTTTTTTTTTTTTTTAATTGAGACGGAGTCTCCCTCTGTCACCCAGGCTGGAGTGCAGTGGCTCAATCTCGGCTCATTGCAAGCTCCGCCTCCTGGGTTCATGCCATTCTCCTGCCTCAGCCTCCTGAGTAGCTGGGTCTACAGGCACCTGCCACCACGCCCGGTTAATTTTTTGTATTTTTAGTAGAGACGGGGTTTCACCGTGTTAGCCAGGATGGTCTCGATCTCCTGACCTCGTGATCCGCCCGTCTCGGCCTCCCAAAGTGCTGGGATTACAGGCGTGAGCCACCGCGCCCGGCCTAAACAGTTCCTTTTAAAAGGAATAAACTTGGTGTCTTGGGATAATTGCTCAGGGTCTCAGACAACTTCTCTCCCTAAGATGACATCTAGACACCCATGTTCACAGTGGCATTATTCACAATAGCCAAAAGGTGGAAAGAATCCAAGTATTCACTGACAGATGAATGGATGAGCAAAATATTATACAGCGAAATACATTATCCAGCTATAAAAATGAAATTCCAGGCCAGGCACGGTGGCTCACGTCTGTAATCCCAGAACTTTGGGAGGCCGAGCCAGGCAGATCACCTGAGGTCAGGAGTTCAAGACCATCCTGACCAACAGGGAGAGACCCCTGTCGCTACTAAAAATACAAAATTAGCCAGGTGTGGTGGCGCATGCCTGTAATCCCAGCTACTTCGGAGGCTTAGGCAGAAGAACTGCTTGAACCCCGGAGGCAGAGGCTGCAGTGAGCCAAGATTGCACCATCGCACTCCAGTCTAGGCAACAAGAGCAAAACTGGGTCTCAAAAAAAAAAAAAAAAAAGTAAAGGAAAAAAAAGAAATTCCTTTACATACTACAACATGAATGGATCTTGGAAACATTATGCTAAGTAAAAAAAACAAAAAACAAAAAACAAAAAACAGATACAAAAGGACAAATATTGTATGATTCCACTCATATGAGATATCCAAGATAGGCAAATTCATTGGGACAGAAAGTAGACTAGAACCAGGAGCTGAGTGGGGTGCGGTGGGTAGTACCGTTTAATGACTGCAGAGTCGTTGCTTGGTTGATGAAAAAGTTCTATTTCTGGAAACAGACAGTGGTGACGGTTAAGCAACACTGTCTTGGTCTTTTTCGTTGTTGTTGTTGTTTTTGAGACGGACTCTCGCTCTGTCTCCCAGGCCGAAGTGCAGTGGCACAATCTTGGCTCACTGCAACCTCTGCCTCCCAGGTTCCAGCAATTTTCCTGCCTCAGCCTCCCAAGTAGCTGGGACTACAGGCACATGCCACCACACCCAGCTAATTTTTGTATTTTCACTAGAGATGGGTTTCACCATGTTGGCCAGGTTGGTCTTAGAAAACTCCTGACCTTGGGTGATCCACCCACCTTGGCCTCCCAAAGTGCTGGGATTATAGGCATGAGCACCCCGCCCGGCCACAACACTGTCAATGTACTTAATGACACTGCATTGTACACTTAGAAATGATAAATGTTAGCTGGGTGCAGTGGTGCATGCCTGTAACTCCCAGCTACTTGGGAGGCTGAGGCAGGATCATTTGAGTGTCCAAGAGTTCAAAACCAGCCTGGGGAACATAGTAAGACCCTGTCTCAAAAAAAAAAAAAAATTATAGGCCTGGCACAGTGGCTCACACCTATAATGATTGTAAACAATCCTCCCACTTTGGGAGGCAGAGGTGGGCAGATTACCTGAGGTCAGGAGTTAAGAGACCAGCCTGGTCAACATGGTGAAACCCCATCTCTACTAAAAATACAAAAAAATTTAGCTGGGCATTGTGGTACATGCCTGTAATCCCAGCTACTCGGGAGGCAGAGGCAGGATAATTGCTTGAACCTGGGAGGCAGAGATTGCAGTGAGCTGACATCGTGCCATTGCACTCCAGCCTGGGTGACGGAGCATGCACACAAAAAATTTTACCAATTTTAAGTTATGTATATTTTACCACACATACACAAAATAGATGGTACGTGGGGTTGAAGTGGAGGGGTGGCTTCCATGGCGTTATGGCGTTGAGGAAGGTGGCATCCCTCAGACTATGTTCTTTCCTCTGTCTCTTCCATCTCTTGACCACATCCTTTGTCTGTCAGTTTTTGCCTGAGGACTGCAGCTGCTGCATTCTCCCCTCTGGCAGCCTCGTCAGCACCAGTAGTACCCTTCCTCACCTCACCTCTGTGCTCTCTGGGCTTAGGGTTCCCTTTGATCACTCACTACCAAACCACCGTCTCCCTACTACCACAGAGCTTCATCTGGGATTAGACCTGCTGGGGGAGCACTTGGCAAAACTCAACCCACAGGGCCTTCCCCTGCCTAGCGAGACTGTGCTGTCAAATTTATTCACATGTGGCTCTGGTGAAGACGAGCATGCCATCAGCCTATGAGGGCACTGTTATGTTATTATGCCCATTTTACAGATGAAGAAACCGAGAAGTCAAACCATTAAGCTGAACCCAGTTTGCTTTGACCACAAATCCAGCCCACATAGGCGCAGTGATGGATGTGATGAGTAAGGCTGGGATTTTGTTCTGTATTTGGGAGTTTTGTTTGCTTGTTTGCTTGTTTGAGATGGAGTCTCACTCTGTCACCCACGCTGGAGTACAGTGGCGTGATCTTGGCTTACTGCAACCTCCGCCTCCTGGGTTCAACTGATTCTCCTGCCTCAGCCTCCCATATACTCAGGAGTTTGATCTTTATTCTTTGGATAATGAGGAGCTAGCCTAGCACCTGGTCCTAGGAGGTGTTCCATAAAACGACCTATTGATTTGTGCTTATTATCTGTCTCCCTCCAGTGGAATGTAAAGGAGGTGGGGCACAGACTGTTTGTTTTGTTCCCTGCTGTGAACATGCCTGGAACCTTCTATGAGCTCAGTAAGCAAGGAAAGAAGGAAGGAAGAGATCTTGAGATAGTAACAGCAACCTAAGCATTTTACACACATCATCTTAATCGCCAAACAACCTCATGAATTTGCTGTCTCTCTCTCTCATTTTTTGAGACAGAGTCTCGCTCTGTCATCCAGGCTGGAGTGCAGTGGCATGATCTTGGCTCACTGCAACCTCTGCCTCCCAGATTCAAGCAATTCTCATGCCTTAGCCTCCCGAGTAGCTGGGATTACAAGTGCACGCCACCACACCTGGCTAATCTTCGTATTTTTAGTAGAGGCAAGATTTTGTCATATTGGCCAGGTTGGTCTTGAACTCCTGGCCTCAAGTAATCCACCCACATCAGTCTCCCAAAGTGCTGAGATCACAGGCATAAGCTACCGTGCAGCCCCCTTTCTTCTTTTTTTTTTTATTTTTTATTTTTTATTTTAGACGGAGTCTCGCTCTGTCACCCAGGCTGGAGTGCAGTGGCGCAATCTCGGCTCACTGCAAGCTCCGCCTCCCGGGTTCACGCCATTCTCCGGCCTCAGCCTCCCGAGTAGCTGGGACTACAGGCGCCCGCCACTGTGCCCGGCTAATTTTTTTCTATTTTTAGTAGAGACGGGGTTTCACCATGGTCTTGATCTCCTGACCTTGTGATCCGCCCGCCTCGGCCTCCCAAAGTGCTGGGATTACAGGCGTGAGCCACCGCGCCCGGCCTCTTCTTTTTTTTTTGAGATAGAGTCTCATTTTGTCACCCAGGTTCGAGGGCAGTGGTACAATGTCAGCTCACTGCAGCCTCCACCTCCTGGGTTCAAGTGATTCTCCTGCCTCAGTCTCCTGAGTAGCTGGGACTACAGGCACATGCCACCTCATCTGGCTAATTTTTGTATTTTTAATATAGACAGCGTTTTGCCGTGTTGGCCAGGCTAATCTTGAACTCCTGACCTCAGGTGATCTGCCCGCCTCAGTCTCCCAAAGTACTGGATTACAGGCGTGAGCTACTACGCCGGCGTGCAATGTTGTACTTGACGCTCACTGCACTGCATCCTCCACCTCCCTGGAGTCAAGTGATTCTCTCACTTCAGCCTCACAAGTAGCTGGGACTATGGACATGTGCCACCATGCCCGGCTAATTTTTTAATTTTTAAATATTTTTTATTTTATTTTTTTTGAGACAGTCTTGCTTTGTCACCCAGGCTAGAGTGCAATGGTGTGATCTCGGCTCACTGCAACCTCCGCCTTCTGGGTTCAAGTGATTCTCCCTGCCTCAGCCTCCCAAGTAGCAGGGATTACAGGCGCCTGCCACCACACCCGGCTAATTTTTGTGTTTTTTAGTAGAGACAGGATTTTGCCATATTGGCCAGGATGGTCTCGAACTCTTGACCTCAGGTGATCCGCCCACCTCAGCCTCCCAAAGTGCTGGGATTACAGGTATGAGCCACTGCGCCCAGCCTTATTTTTATTTTTTATTTATTTTATTTTTAATTTTATTTATTTATTTTTGAGACGGAGTTTCGCTCTTGTTGCCCAGGCTGGAGTGCAATGGCACGATCTTGGCTCACTGCAACCTCCACCCCTCGGGTTCAAGCAATTCTTCTGTCTCAGTCTCCTGAGTAGCTGGGACTACAGGTGCCCGCCACTACACCAGACTAATTTTTCGTATTTTTTTAGTAGAGATAGGGTTTCACCATGTTGGCCAGGCTGGTCTCGAACTCCTGACCTCAGGTGGTACACCTGCCTCTGCCTCCCAAAGTGCTGGAATTACAGATGTGAGCCACCAAGCGCGGCTATTTTTATTTTTTGAGACAGAGCTTCACTTCTGTTGTCCAGGCTGGAGTACAATGGCACCGTCTCAGCTCACTGCAACCTCTGCCTCCCAGTTTCAAGCGATTCTCCTATCTCAGCCTCCCGAGTAGCTGGGATTACAGGTGAGCACCACCACACCCAGGAATCATTTTGGTACTTTTAGTAGAGATGGGGGTTTCACCATATTGGACAGGTTGGTCTCAAACTCCTGACCTCAGGTGATCCACCCGCCTCGGCCTCCCAAAGTGCTGGGATTACAGGTGTGAGCCACTGCACCTGGCCCTGTATTTTTTTTGTAGAGACGGGGTTTTGCCATGTTGCCCAGGCTGGTCCCCAACCCCTAGGTTCAAGCGATTGATCTGCCTTGGCCTCCCAAAGTGCCAGGATTACAGGTGTAGGCCACTGCACCCAGCCCAGATTAATTTTTCTGAAGTCACACAACTAGGTAAGTTAGCAAAACCAAGAGTTAAACCTAGGCATCCGAGTCCCTGCCTTCAAGACTGGGCGTTCAACACTGTACTATATAGTCCTGCTGTAGGAACCTATTCTGGCCCAATGGCAGACTTGAGGCTGAGAAAAGATTCAGAAGGCCTGCCAGTGTAGCCCTGTCTCTGTGTAACTTCTGGCTTGCCTTCCTATTTCAGGTCTCTAATGCTGACGAAGCTGTGACCAAACGCACCCAACCCTTGGCAGCCATCTGTCCCTGCAGCCATAGCCCACATTCCCATACCCTCCCTCTGCTTGTTTCGGGACCATGTCTGTACAGCCTCCAGGCCCCAGCCCCGGAGGTGAAGGCCATGCCATGACTCTGGTGTGCCCCATGGCATCCCCAGCCTAGCTCCCATTCCCACTTTGGCACAATGTTGGCCAACAGCTCCTCAACCAATAGTTCTGTTCTCCCGTGTCCTGACTACCGACCTACCCACCGCCTGCACTTGGTGGTCTACAGCTTGGTGCTGGCTGCCGGGCTCCCACTCAACGCGCTGGCCCTCTGGGTCTTTCTGCGCGCGCTGCGCGTGCACTCGGTGGTGAGCGTGTACATGTGTAACCTAGCGGCCAGCGACCTGCTCTTCTCCCTCTCGCTGCCCCTTCGTCTCTCCTACTACGCACTGCACCACTGGCCCTTCCCCGACCTCCTGTGCCAGACGGCGGGCGCCATCTTCCAGATGAACATGTACGGCAGTTGCATCTTCCTGATGCTCATCAACGTGGACCGCTACGCTGCCATTGTGCACCCGCTGCGACTGCGCCACCTGCGACGGCCCCGCGTGGCGCGGCTGCTCTGCCTGGGCGTGTGGGCGTTCATCCTGGTGTTTGCCGTGCCCGCCGCCCGCGTGCACAGGCCCTCGCGCTGCCGCTACCGGGACCTCGAGGTGCGCCTATGCTTCGAGAGTTTCAGCGACGAGCTGTGGAAGGGCAGGCTGCTGCCCCTCGTGCTGCTGGCCGAGGCTCTGGGCTTCCTGCTGCCCCTGGCGGCGGTGGTCTACTCGTCCGGCCGAGTCTTCTGGACGCTGGGGCGCCCCGACGCCACGCGGAGCCAGCGGCGGCTGAAGACGGTGCGCCTCCTGCTGGCCAACCTCGTCATCTTCCTGCTGTGCTTCGTGCCCTACAACGCCACGCTGGCGGTCTACGGGCTGCAGCGAAGCAAGCTGGTGGCGGCCAGCGTGCCTGCCCGCGATCGCGTGCGCGGGGTACTGATGGTGATGGTGCTGCTGGCCGGCGCCAACTGCGTGCTGGACCCGCTGGTGTACTACTTCAGCGCCGAGGGCTTCCGCAACACCCTGCGCGGCCTGGGCACTCCGCACCGGGTCAGGACCTTGGCCACCAACGGGACGCAGTTGGCGCTCGCGCAATCCGAAAGGTCCACCGTCACCACGGACGCCACCAGGCCGGATGCCGCCAGTCAGGGGCTGCTCCGACCCTCCAACTCCTACCCTCTGTCTTCCTTCACACAGAGTCCCCAGGATTCCGCCCTCTGAACGCACACCATGCCACAGCGCCGTCCGTGCCCGACTCCCAACGACTCTCGTTCTGGGAGGCTTGCAGGGTGTGCACACAAGAAGGTGGGCTGGGCACTTGGGTCTTTGGGTGGCAACTCCAGCTTAGCAACGCAGAAGAGTACAAAGTGTGGAAGCCGGGGGCCCGAGGAAGGCATTGATGCTGGAAATGGCTTCTTTAAACTGTGAGCACGCAGAGGACCCCCGTCTCCAGTGGTGGGAAGTGATGCAGAGAGCCCACCCGTGCAGAGGGCAGAAGGGGACGAAATGCCTTTGGGTGGGCGGGGAATTAAACTGCTAAAAGCTGGTTAGATGGAACAGAAAATGAGCATTCTGGATTTAAACCGCCACAGGGGCCTGAGAGCTGAAGAGCCCCAGGTTTGGTGGACCATGCTACTGAGATGCCTGTTCATCTGCTGACTTCTGTCATGGATGCCACCCACTTTCATTTCGGCCTAGGCTTCCCCTGCTCACCATTGAGACCTAATACAAGAGTTCCATATAGACAGAACTAGGTTCTTTCTCGCACAGTGACTTGTGACAATTTAGACCTGGCACCCAGCATAGGATAGTTGGGGCAAGGCAAAACTGGCTTAGAGTTTCCTCCTCGCCAAAATCCAAGTCCAAACCCTTTTTAGGTTATCCTTTCTTCCATCACTCCCCCTTTTCCAGGCCTCCTCCGTTTTAGATCCTTAATATTCTCTCTCTCTCTCTCTCTGCTTTGTCCAGAGTAAGGAGAAAATTCTTTCTACTAAAGCATTGGTTCTCAAACTTTTTGGTCTCAGATGCCACTCTTGGAAACTGAGGATCTCAAACAGCTTTGCTTATCTTTTGATACTTACCATACTAGACATTAAAGCAAATACATTTTAAAAATAAATACACATGCACACATTCTGTTAGCCACGAGAGCAATAATGTCACCACACACACTTCATGAAACCTCTGGAAAACTCTACAGTATACTTGTGAGAGAATGAGAGTGAAAGGGACAAATAATATCTGTGTAGCAGTATTATGAAAATAGTTTGACCTCGTGGACTCCCTCAAAGGGTTGGTCCCTGGATCACACTTTGAGAACCACACTTGTCCTGAAGTATTAGAGTTCATGTCTAACTTCTTCCCAGGGCATTATGTACAGTGCTTTCTATTATTGTGGGGAGAGGGCAGTGCTAAATAAATTAATCAATTCTGATAGTCTTCATGTCTTGGGGTTTTCCTGCGGCCCTAGGAGTAGTACATACAATGGAACACTACCCTGGGCATATCAGAGCAGCAGCCCTGGGGCAGGGATGGAGACGGGGTGGAACTAGTCATATGCTGAGGGGGAGGGAATGGGGCTTCTCTGGGGGAGGAAAAAGGGAACTAAGAGAACTGTGCCATAGCCAGGAAAGAAGAGTTTATGGGGAAGTTAAGAGTGAGATGGAAGGACAGGAATAGGCTGTCCATTCTCAGCACGCTGGAAGCAAGGGAAATGGGCCATCTACTATTCCTTTTTTTTTTTTTTTTTTTTTGAGATGGGGTCTAACACTGTGGCCTGGGCTGGAGTGCAATGTTGTGATCTCGGTTCACTGCAACCTTCGCCTCTTGGGTTCATGCAATTCTCCTGCCTCAGCCTCCCAAGTAACTGGGATTACAGGTGCACACCACCAAACCCAGCTAATTTTTTGTATTTTTAGTAGTGATGGGGTTTCACTATGTTGGCCAGACTGGTCTCGAGCTCCCGACCTCAGGTGAATCTGCCCGCCTCCCAAAGTGCTGGGATTACAGGCATGAACCACCGCGCCCGGCTATTCCTTCCCTCTTTACCCAAGTTGGGGGCTCGGAGGGGCTGCAGAGTTGGCACTTGTGGACATCTTCAGACCCTGACATTACTGAGGGAGTTGTTGCTCTGTGTGCATCCTACAGCATTTCTGACCCTATGTCTCAATACTGTATCTTTATATGTGTGTGCGTGCACTCTGTGTGTGTGAGAGAGCGAGAGAGAGAGTGTGTGTGTGTGTCAGGGTTCTCCATTTGTGTCTGTGTGTTTTAGTCCAGGGTAGCCTTTTGTGTGTGCCTTTATGCCAAGTGCTCCAGACGGTGATTTACAGGGGTAAAATGACCCCTGGTGGCCAAATGAGAGAACTGACCCAGATTCGTCAGGGATAGCCATGAAATCTGGGCCTTTCTCCATCTGGATGGAGACTGGAGTCTGGAGCCCGGCACTTACCTCCAGCCACTGTGGAAGAGGCCTATTGATTAGCACCTGCTCCATCTCTCTTCATCTTCAGGGTTCAAGATCTGTGCCCTTCCTGTCCTGAGAGCACCAGCAGCACAAAACCTCGTAGTCCAAAATCTTAGCACTTTGCCCTATTCAAACAGAATCAAACACAATTTTTTTTTTTTTTTTTTTTTTTTTAGGCGGAGTTTCGCTCTGTCTCCCAGGCTGGAGTGCAGTGGCCGGATCTCAGCTCACTGCAAGCTCCGCCTCCCGGGTTTACGCCATTCTCCTGCCTCAGCCTCCCGAGTAGCTGGGACTACAGGCGCCCGCCACCTCGCCCGGCTAGTTTTTTTTTGTATTTTTTAGTAGAGACGGGGTTTCACCATGTTAGCCAGGATGGTCTCGATCTCCTGACCTCGTGATCCGCCCGTCTCAGCCTCCCAAAGTGCTGGGATTACAGGCTTGAGCCACCGCGCCCGGCCCAAACACAATTTTTAAAGATTACTTGAGTACTTTTATAGGCAGGTATGTGAGTTCCAAAGTAATTACAACTCACGGCATGTATCACTTTCCAACATACCATATAATTTATTTATTCTAATTTTTATAGTTTATCATCTCCACCACCCCGTCCTATATCCTAGGTAGAATGTAAGTTCCGTGGGGGCGTGGATTTTTCTTCGATTCTCTGATGATCCCCAGCATCTAAAACAGTGCCTGGCACAGAGAAAGTGCTCAATAAATATTTGTTGAATGAATGAACAGTCAGATCTTGTTGTGAAGTAGTTTACAATCTAGTGGGAACCATAGAACAAGTAAACAAAAACTATAATGCCAGGCAGAAAACACAAGAATGCAGCGTAAGGTATTGGCAGTTGGTTTAGTGGGCAATGGGAAGCCCACGGAGGCTCCTGAGTGAGGTTTTGCTCACACTGACAAACTGTGTGGAATAAGCTGGAGGAAAATGATTGGTGGGGAGAGTCTAAGGAAAAGACAGACTTGTCAGGGAGCCATTACAACAGCTGAGGGCGGCCAGGTGCGGTGGCTCATGCCTGTAATCCCAGCACTTTGGGAGGCCAAGGCGGGCGGATCACCTGAGGTCGGGAGTTCAAGACCAGCCTGACCAACATGGAGAAACCCCGTCTCTACTAAAAATACAAAATTAGTCGGGCATGGTGGCACATGCCTGTAATCCCAGCTACTAGGGAGGCTGAAGCAGGAGAATAGCCTGGAACCTGGGAGGCGGAGGTTGCAGTGAGCCGAGATTGTGCCATTGCACTCCAGCCTTGGCAACAAGAGCAAAACTCCGTCTGAAAAAAAAAAAAAAAAAAAAATAGCTGAGGACAAGTGTGACCATGGCCTGTGGAAGAGCTAGATGGCAATACGTTGTCTCTGATGTGAAATCTCTGGTGTCAAAGCCCTGGTGGACTATTTTCCCCCATTCAGATATCCAAAGGCTTTCCATCAAGAGAAGAGAGAGGCAAGAATAGATTAGGCTATTTTCATAGGGTTCCCAAGACTAAGAGAGCAGTATGAAGTCCAGAACCCTCACCCCCTGTCCTGGAGCTGCTCCATTCAAGGTCTAGGAAAATCCAAAGACAGAGAAGGGGAAAATCTTAGATGGAAGGGAATGAGCATTAGCAATTTTTGTTGTTGTTGTTGTTGTTGTTGTTGTTGTTGTTTTTGAAATGGAGTTTCACTCTTGTTGCCCAGACTGGAGTGCAGTGGCATGCTCTTGGTTCACTGCAACCTCCGCCTCCCAGGTTCCAGCTATTCTCGTGCCTCAGCCTCCCAAGTGGCTGGGATTACAAGCGCCCGCCACCGTGCCTGGCTAATTTTTGTATTTTTAGTAGAGTCAGGGTTTCACCATGTTGACCAGGCTGGTCTTGAACTCCTGATCTCAGGTGATCCACCCACCTTGGTCTCCCAAAGTGCTGGGATTACAGGCGTGAGCCACTGCGCCCGGACTTTTAGCAGGTTTAAAAAATACTCTTCTGAGGCCGGGCGCGGTGGCTCAAGCCTGTAATCCCAGCACTTTGGGAGGCCGAGGCGGGCGGATCACAAGGTCAGGAGATCGAGACCACAGTGAAACCCCGTCTCTACTAAAAATACAAAAAATTATCCGGGCGCGGTGGCGGGCGCCTGTAGTCCCAGCTACTCAGGAGGCTGAGGCAGGAGAATGGCGTGAACCCGGGAGGCGGAGCTTGCAGTGAGCTGAGATCCGGCCACTGCACTCCAGCCTGGAGGACAGAGCAAGACCCCGTCTCAAAAAAAAAAAAAAAAAAATACTCTTCTCTATGCCAAGATTTCAAGTTAGTGTTTAAGATGCATTATCTTCTTTATTATATTAAATAATATAGTCTGAGTTAGAGACGATGTTCATCCCTTTTACAGAAGAAACACCCTGGAGAATCTGAGGTCTTAAGGTCACACAACTAGGAAGTGGCTGGATCTGTATCTGGCTCCCAAACTCCTGCTTTTTGCAGTATACCTCTCCTTCCTGGGACTTTCTTTCCTGTTACAGATCACCCGGGTTTCCTTCCTTCTCCTCCCTTCCTCATGTAGCCACCTCTTTCAACTGCCTGGCTTGCCTTGAGTCTGCTGCATCATCTTGGCCTTCCTCTTCCCAGTTCTTCCTCCATGCTCCTAATCCACTTGCCCTACAGCACACCCACCCCTTCACTCTCTGTTTGTCTCAGCTCCCTGTTTATTGAACACCATGTGGCTGCAGGGGTTGGGGGGGTTGAGAGCTGGCTCACTCAAGGTTCCAATTGTGTTGGACCCTAAAACACACCCCATCAAGGGCCCACACACAAGCAAGATGCCTTAAGACTTCATGCAGTTGGCCATGACTCCCCTCCCCCAGCTTGTGATGTACCCTACATCTCCAAGGCAACACTCCTGATTGTCTACACTGAGCAGGGACCATTCTTTGGTTCGCCCTTCCTCAAAGTCTGTCTCCTCTGTAGGATGGTCCCTCCACGTGGTGAGAGTAGCTGGGAAGAGTAACAACCATTAATTTTATTTTATTTTATTTTTTGAGACAAGGTCTTGCTCTGTCATCCATGCTGGAGTGCAGTGGTGCTATCTCGGCTCACTGCAACCTCCACCTCCCAAGTTCAAGTGATTCTCCTGCCTTAGCCTCCTGAGTAGCTGGGATTACAGGCATGCACCACCATGCCCAGCTAATTTTCGTACTTTTAGTAGAGACGGGGTTTCACCATGTTGGCCAGGCTGGTTTTGAACTCCTGGCCTCATGTGATCCTCCTGCCTCTGCCTCCTAAAGTGCTGGGATTACAGGTGTGAGCTACCACACCTGGCCACAATCATTAATATTAAAAGAAATTTAGGAGCGCCAGGGCAGAGGTAAGGGATACCAAAGGAGAGCAGAGATTCTTCCTTCTTGGTCCTCAACCATCTTGAGGATGGAATTCCCTCGAGGCTGCCATCTGGGGTCCCATGGAAGAAATGGGGAAGGGAAGGTTAATCTCACACAGGAAGGCCCTGGACAAGCTGAGGTAGTTCTCACCATGTCCTTGCCGGAGGAGCATGGAAAGTACTGGAAGGTGAACTTTCTCACTCAGGGTTTGGGGAATCCCAAAAGCTCCAGAACTTTGGAATCAAACAAATCTGGGCATGAATTTCAACTCTCTCACTTCTTGGCAATGTGGCTTCAACAAATTTCTTGACCTCTCTGAGCCTCTGTTTTCTCCCATTTCTCTGTGAAATGGGGCTCATAATATCCACTTACTGGGTTATTGTGAGGGTCAAGGAGCCCACCTTTGAAAGGTACTCTAGAGGCCCCATAAGTGGGAACGCCTTCTTTCCAACATGAGCATGGGGAGGCAAGGCCATTGATAAACTGCCAGTAATGCCCAACGCGAGTGTTTCCAGAAGACGTGAAGGGCTCCAGGTGAATCCTCACCCAGACAGAGCTCTGCCAGCCATCAGAACTAGGACCACGGGAGGTGGTGAACAAGGCAGGCTGGGCAGGTTTCCACGGTGCTAGGTCAAGCAGGCAGTCTTTAGGGGCAGCGACTGGCCTGTTGCCCTCTGGGGGCACTCTCTCCCCACTAGGCCCATGTCCATCCCATAGACCAAGGAGGAGGTGGAAAAGTGCAAGACAGGGGTAAGCTGGCTGGAGAACCAAGCAATGGAGAAAGGGCAAGGGAGGAGGCTGGAGGGGAAGCGAGGGCCTAGGCAGGCACGGGGTGGGGCTGGGAGAGGGGCCCAGGGCAGGAGGGCGGGAGAAAGCCTGGGAGGGAAAGCGCGACCAGGGAGGGAGGAGGGACAGTGAAGGAGGCCGGCGGCGCTGACACAGCCTCGATGTGTGGAACGGGCTGGGGTTTGGCCCACAGGTCAGGCGTCTGGCAGTATTATGGGATGGAGAGGCCTTAGGAGACAGGGAGAGTATTATGGGCTGGAACAGCCTTAGGAGACTGGGGAATATTATGGGCTGGTGAGGCCCGGCTCCAACTGGAGGCGGGAGGAAGGGGTGCGGGGCGGGAAGGGGGGGGTGGTGGTGGAAGGGAGTATTATGGGCTGGAGGCCTCCTGCGACCAGAGGCAAGAGTATTATGGGCTGGCAAGGCCTTCGGTGGCCAGAGGGGGGAGCAGCGGGGGATGGCACCGGCTGCATGTGACTGAGGGGGGGCCAAGTTGGGGGGGTAGTGAGTGGGGGTGGGGGAGCTTATTATGGGATAGCTCTTTGTACCTACTGCGGGGACTGCCTCTCCAGAAGATATTATGGGATGTCGTGTGTGGGAGGGGGAGTGGGGCTGGGGGGATTATTATGGGATGGTGGTGCAGAATGGGGAGGGCCTGAGGAGCTCTTCTCCAGCCCCCCCCCCACCTCCTCAACCCTTACTCGCTTACCATCCTTTCTAAGGTCACCCTCCTCTCTCAAACGCCCCAAGGGGAACACCTGAAACCCATCTCCCTACACACACAGAGTTTGGGCACCTCAACCCATCCCAGGCATCTCCCCTAACTAGCAGACACCTCCGGGGTGCTGAGGGGAAAAGTAGCCCCTGGCGAATGGGGAGAAAGCCCTAAAGCAGCGTGGTGGTGGTCAGTGGATCACACCTCCCACCTGCACAACAGCCTCCTCTGCACCCTAGCCCCTTATACCACCCTCCTTCCCCTTCTCCCTGCATCCCACAAAGTGGGGGCCCTGGATCCTTCTCCCCTCCCCCCTCCCCTCCATTTCCTCTCCAGCTCCCTCCACAGCCGTAACCAGTAAAACAGGCGGCCAGCTATTATGGGATGGCTGCTCCCAGCAGCTCTGCAGGGAGGGGGCGGTCACCGCGGAATGTCTCTTGTGGGTGGCTATTATGGGATGGCCGCCTCTCTTTTTTTGGGGGGGGTAAGGCTAGCGAGGAGGATTATTATGGGATGTGCCCTGCACAGCTGGGTGGGGCTGTCCAGGAGAGGTGAAGCTCTAGGGAGGGGTGGGGAGGGGGAGGGAAGGAAGAGGGAGGGAAGGAGCTGGGGAGGGCAGGGTGAGCCCTGGAGTCGGACCTGAGGCCTGGCAGGAGTAACTGGCTGGAGAGGTTTCTTTGGTGACAGCTGTTTGAAGGGGCCCCTGAGGCAGGCTCCAGCGAGCCAAATCTGAACCCTGGACACCTGGGTCCGTTGAACAGCTTGTGCGATACAGGGTTACCCTGTGAGTCCGTCGCCTGCAGTGCTGCGCTGCAAGTGAGAACTGAGAGGTTCTGGCCGGGTGGCATACCAAAGGGAGTAGTACTCCTAGATAGCAATAGTACCCATCTTCCTTCCATCTTTGTCTTCCTGGGTTTGAGCCCGGGGACCATAGCTCAGGTTGGGGGGTTGTGCATGGGGCGCTTTGCTACCTTGCAGTCACACCCAAAGAACAGAGAGGCTAGGTTGCCTCCTGAGATACAAACAGCTGGCATGTCACCCCCAAGCCCCACGTGATCTGCATCCTGTCTAGCCTTTGGAGTGTACTGTCACTGTGGCTTTTCTTCCCTCTGTTGTCTCCCAAAATCCCCTCTTCTGACAGAGCAGGAGAACACTGTGGCCCCTTGGACCTCTTATAAACAGAGTTTTTCAGGTTCACGCAAAACAGAGGTGTAAGGAGAGGAGTTATAGAGCAAATCCGAAAAACTCTGTGAACGACCCACTCTGAGTGTTATTCTAGGTTCTTCTGTACCATGGGATGAAAACAGAACTCTAAGGTAACTGGCTAGAGAGGCTGCCCTCCTGGGTGCGTTAATTAGGAGATTATCCCACCCTTAGTCTCCCTGGGCCAATCATGCTAGTGGTTTATTTATAATTTATCTGGGAGGGTAGCATGGGGCTAGAGGAGGGAGGGGAAGCGTAGAAGCATAAGGACCACAAAGCAACACACCAGCACACACCTCCGAGCCCTTTCTGGAACTCAAGAAGAGAGGAAGGGATTTTAACTTTCTCCTTGTTGTGGTGTCAGGGAGAGGTGGGGAACAAGAGCAGCAAAGGAAGAAGTGGGTAGAACCTACAGGAATAGGGACACAGGGTGATAGTGGACAAAGGATATATGGATAAATAAAATGTGGATATTTTTAGTCACGGGCAGGAGGCTGTGACTACCCAGTTAAACACTCTCTTACTGGTTTATATGGACAGATGACTGTGGAAATGAGCGTATGGGTATGGGCAGATGGAGATACTGCAGAGGGGAATTTGAGGCCCAGAGACAGGCTGAATCCCCTGGAGAAATGAGGGTAGAAGAGGGCACAAGAGGCATCTGGCAGCCCTCTGTAGGAAGGAGAAACTTCCCTGAAAGGAGGTGTCCCCACATCATGATATCTGAAAAGAGCTGCCTCCTCACTGCCCGTTGTGGAACACAAGTTTCATTCTTAGTACTCAGAATAAGTATGGGAGAGGGCTTGGGTAAGTAAATGGGGCCCAGTCTTGATGTCAAGAGCATTTAATGAGGGAAACTGGAAGACTTGCAGAACGGAGGAGAATGGCCCGCTTGCCACAATGAGTACAGTAAGAGGGTGGGCCAAGGAGCTGAAGGGAAGGTTGGAAAAAGAAAACACCTACTTCAAAGGTGACAGAGGGAGCTTTTGACAGGACCTGATGTCTTTGATGCCGAAAACTCCAGTCCTAAGATGAGAGTTACATGTGGAATGCTAGTGGGTTTACAGAGTCAGCCAGGAGCTGGTGGAAGACCTGTCTGCGTGTCTGGTGTTCTGCTCAGGACCAGAGGGATTGTAATTCCCTGAGGCAAGCTCTTGCCTTCCCTGAACTTGTTTCTTTGTGCCAGTTCTCCAGTCCCTTGGATCCTAGAGAAGGGGAAAGCCATCTGGCCAGGCCTTCCTCTAGGGAAATGAGATGAGAAGGGTAATGCAGAGATGGCATGAGGTTCATCCCACTCACTACTGGTTAGGAAGGGCCCTTTCTACAAGGAAGTTCCAGTTTCTTTTCAACTCGTCCCACTTCCATAGGTCTTGAACCCATGCAAAAAAGGCAAATGAGCAGAGGGAGACATTATCCTTGGCCTGGGGGTCAGGGCAGCAAGGCAGTGGTGCTGGGACATTGGTTTTCACTCAGGCCTGAATCCCTGGGCTTCAGGAAGAGGGAAAAGTGACAGGCTGATGGGCTCAGGTTTTCTGAGGGCCAAAGGGTTTTCAGATTGGGCTCTTTCCTGAGGCAGGAAGATCACTGGAGTCCAGGAGTTCACAGTGAAACCCCGTCTCTACAATAAATTTAAAATTTAGCTGGGTGTGGTGGTGTGTGCCTGTGGTTCCAGCTACAGGTAGGAGGCTGAGGTGGGAGGATTACTTGAGTCCAGGAGGTTGAGGCTGCAGTGAGCTGTGATTGCGCCACTGAGACCCTGTCTCTCAAAACAAAACAAAACAAAATTGGGTTTTTTCAACTTCTAGGGTTGCGTCCATAGGGTGGCTGGAGGGTAGGCATAATAAGGGAAGGGGATGGTATATGCTGGAGGGCTACCTTGGGGCATAATTCAATGTAGGCCTCCTGGAATGTTGACTCTTTTTTTTTTTTTTCTGAGACAGTCTCGCCTGTTGCCCAGGCTGTAGTGCAATGGTGCAATCTTAGCTTCCTGCAACCTCCACCTCCTGGGTTCAAGCAATTCTCCTGCTTCAGCCCTTGAATAGCTACGATTACAGGCGTGTGCCACCACATCAGGCTTTTGCATGTTTAGTAGAGATGGGGTTTCACCAATTTGGCCAGGTTGGTCTTGAACTTCTGACCTTGTGATCCACCTGCCTTGGCCTCCCAAAGTGCTGGAATTACAGGCATGAGCCACCGTGCCCCGCTGGAATATTGACTTCTATACAGGCGGGAAGATGGGGAACATTACACAACTAAAAGATTTTTTTTTTTGAGGTGGAGAATGGGGCCCCAACAAGATGAGGATGGAGGCCATTGGAGGTATTATGAGACTTCAGGATATAAAATGGGAAAGTGCCTGAAAAATATGGGACATCGAGGATAAGGAGGATTTGGTGTTCAAGAATGGGAGAAACAATGCTGGCATATTGTGGAGTCTCTTTTTTTTTTTTTTTTTTTTTTTTTGAGACGGAGTCTCGCTCTGTCACCCAGGCTGGAGTGCAGTGGCCGGATCTCAGCTCACTGCAAGCTCCGCCTCCTGGGTTCACGCCATTCTCCTGCCTCAGCCTCCCGAGTAGCTGGGACTACAGGCGCCTGCCACCTCGCCCGGCTAAGTTTTTGTATTTTTAGTAGAGACGAGGTTTCACTGTGTTAGCCAGGATGGTCTCGATCTCCTGACCTCGTGATCCGCCCGTCTCGGCCTCCCAAAGTGCTGGGATTACAGGCTTGAGCCACCGCGCCCGGCCTGTGGAGTCTCTTAAGAAGGAAGGACATGAACATATTATAGGATTTCAGTATTAGGAACACTGGATGGATGAACTTGCTTTCCAATAAAAATCCCCTAGTAAGTAGGGAACAGATAGGAGATCATGTTGACTATGGTCTATATCCATAAATCCTTTAAGTATCATCTTCCAGCCTCTGGAAGGACCACGATAAATCTTACTGGGATATGTTCTCTCTTGGGACCAGGGGGATTTTATTTGCTGTAACAGGAAATTGGGAAATAGTGCTCAGCAGTTCTCCCTTGGCACCATTCTGTCTGTCGTGTATCATAGTTTGCTTGGTTGCTTATGCTTTTTGAAGCGAGGCCCCCTGGTCTTCCTTGTTTCTCCATGGTGCGCAGCTCCGCCTTGCTAGGTACTCTGTCAACATAGGTTGAATGAACATGAGCAGTGGTGAGTAGGGGGAGGGCAGGCCTCTACTCTCGGTGTGTATAGAGAAGGATCCTGAGTTCACATCATGATGCCATGTCCATTCGCCGGAGTGGCCTGCGGGTGTTGGTGAAAAGTCCCTGACCTGGGGGTGTGGTGAGGGAGAGGATTGCTAGAATGTTGAGAGATAGTCTTTGGATGGGAGTTGGTAATTATTATGGGATGTTGTAGGGTGAATTAGACTTCATGTAAATGTTTCATCTGTCAGCTTGGTATTTTGGTTGGTTGGTGTTCCTCAAAACTTAGGAGCTGGAGGTAAGCATCTGGAAAATACCTGGATTTTGGTGGGACTAGGTGGGGCCCTAGGTGGGCTTCTAGCCCCCAAGTGTCTGGAAATGATGGTATGAGGGAAGCTGGGGTCCCAGACATGAGGAGGCTTTTTGCCAGGATACTGCTTTGGCCCAGAAAGGGATTAAGGTGTGTGCAAGTGGGGGCGGGGACAGGGAAGCGTGGGTAGCCTGCCTGGCCCTCCCTGCTTTGGGTGTTAGAATAGACTGACAGCGCCTGGAGATGGGGGTGGGAAGAATATGAATATTATGGGATGCCTGGCTCAAAGGGTATAGGGGTGGTGGAGTGGAGATGAAGCATTATGGGATGTGACACTGGGTTGTGTTGGGAGTATTACGGTATGTTTGGTTGACCACGGGCTCCTTGCAATTATTATGGGATGTCAGGATGTGGGTAGGAGAGTAAAATTATTATGGGATAGCTTTCCAGTGTCAGAGGAAAAGAGATTAGATGTCCATCTGTGGGGCGACAGTAGGGCTGTTGATCATTATGGGTTATCTTTTTGATAGAGGAGGGGTACTTACTATAGGCTGTGGAGCTAGAAGAGGGAAGGGTGGGGGTGACGTGAGCCTCTAGACCCTAGCCTGCAGGGACTGAGGGCAGCCCTAGGGGGTTAGTTATTACGGGATGTCAGTATAGAAAGTGGGAGACTGATTATTATGGGATGTGTGTGGGAGGAGGCCGAGTGTCCGTTGTTGTAGTATGGGGGGGGGGGGTGAGTTTCAGACTATTATGGGATGTCAAACTGGGGGTGGATGAAGGATGGTTATTATGGGATGTCTGTGGGGGATGGGGCTGAGTATTATGGGATATGAGGCATAAGTGCTGGGAGGGGTGCTTATTATGGGATGGCCATGGGGAGGGAGGGGTGAATTATTATGGGATGTTAGCATTAGGGCCAAGAGTGAAGAAGTTGGCAAAGGATGGCTATTATGGGATGTCTAAGAGGGTTAGTTGCAAAAGGTCTGCAATATTATGAGATGTCAGCAGCCCCTGGCATATGTGTATGAAATGTGGGGGGGCAGGGTGTGTGTGTGTGTTGTGTGTGTGTGTGTGTTTTGGGGGGGTGTCCGTGTGTATTATGGGATGGCCAGGAGGTGGGCGGTTGCCCAGGTGACGCGCGCGCGCGCGCTCGAAGGGGGCGTGGCCAGTGGTTGCCTGAGCGACGAGGGGGCGGGGGTTGCCCGGGAGACCTGGGGAGGAGGGTGGCGGTAGTGGAAGGGGGGGGTTGGAGTTGGTTGAGGTTATTATGGGCTGTCCGTGGGGGGGCGGGGCCTGTGCGGTGGGATTTCCCGGCCGGTGTTTCAGGCCCTTTAAGAGGCGACGCCGGAGCCGGAGCCATTTTCCCCCCTTCGGCCGCGGCGAGGAGGAGCTGGAGCGGGAGTGACACTGAGCCGGACCCAGCGCGACCTGCGGCGGCTCCGGGGTGAGGATAGCGCGGGGTTCCCAAAGAGACGCCCCTCACGGCCCGACCAGCCCCGAGGGTCATCCCGTCAGCCGCCCCTTCCTTAGGCGTCTCCGGACCCGCGGACCGCCCCTTGCCCAGAGGAGCCGACCCTTCCTTTCCTGGCCTGCAGGGCGCCCGGCCTCCTCCCTAGCACCCGCCCTAACCCTGCCGGAGTCTTGCTCCCCGCGACCCCCGCCTCCGGCTTGGTCTCCCACAATGCCAGGCGCCCACCCCCTCGCCCTTTGATCACTTGCCCCCCCGGGACACGTGGCCCGGCCCCCTTCCCGGTGGGACGCTTTAGCCCCCCGCGTCCCTGCCTCCGGCCCCCCGCAGCGCCCGAGCCTCCACGCCCCCTCGTCCCCGCAGCTCTTGAGAACCTGAGTTGTCCCAGAGGACAGCCTTTGGAGAGCTGCCCTGTCTGGGGACTGGCCCCTCCCCGGGCGCAGGGAGGCGCCCCCCCACCCCCAAGTGACCTTGTGTCCCAGAGCGTTTCGCCGCCTGCCGCCTCCCCTGGCCCCCCCGTGCCGCTGCCACTCGGACCCCCTCCCCCGTCACACCCCGCTCGGTCCAGCCCGGCGTCTCCCCTCCCCGCGCTTGCACCAGCCTGCCCTCGGGGGCGTCGCTCCCTCGCTCCGTGGGGGCGCCTGCCGGGGAGCCGGCTTCCGGGCTGCCCCCAAGGAGTGTGGAACTAAGTTCAGCCTGAGCGGTTCGGGTGCCCTGCTAGGGTGGCTGGGGTGGGGGGCGGAAAGAGCGGGTGGGTGTGGGGGAGGGGGGACAGTGCGCGTCACTGACTGTTCTCTGTTTCTCCCCCCTCCCCCGCACAGTGACTCGGGCCAGTGTAGAGGGCCCCAGGCCGCCGGCAGGAGCAGCTGGGCCAATTCCCTGGCCGGGAGCGGAAGGGGATGGCGTCGGGCCTGGGCTCCCCGTCCCCCTGCTCGGCGGGCAGTGAGGAGGAGGATATGGATGCACTTTTGAACAACAGCCTGCCCCCACCCCACCCAGGTAACATCTTCCCCAAGGGCCCAGGGCGGGAAGGAGGCATCTGGGGCTCTCCCGAGTGACTGCTCTGGTGAGGCAGGACTGTGTTGCTCGGCTGTCTGTGTGCAGAGCCGGAGGTGGAGGGCATCCGAAGGGAGTGGTTCCCTTCTGCGGAGCTCTGGTGTGAGGGGGGTGGAAGCCATGTGCCTCCTGGGCACCGCGGACGGAGATGCCAGCTTGCTGCACTCTGTCTTGAGGAATGCTCTGCAGTTCCCAGTTGAGGGAGCTCTCTGGGCTGGCAGGCATTACCTTGTATGTGGGTCCTCGGAGGAATGCAGGTAGCTGGGACCCCTGGAGGCTTGTGGTGGTGGCGGAGGGGGGCATTGAGGATTCTATTTGAAAGACCAGCCCGGCATCTGTGCTAGTAGGATCCTGTGGTTGCCGCTGTGGAAAAGAAAGAGGGAGTGCTGGTTACACTCTATCTGATTATTTTTAGCTTCTGATCAGTTACCGGTTTTCTGTGCTGTCTCAGCTGTGTGAAGTTTGAATCGCGCTCCTCAGCAGGATCTGGAGTGCTTTTAGCCAGGCAGATTGCTGGAATGTTTTGAGTGGGGAAGTGATGGGGGCTTGGGAAGGATGTAATAGCCTAGTGAAGAGGGGCAAAAGAAGGGAGGGCATCTCTCTTCTCTTGGTGAGTGGACATAATTTTGGCTTTTTTCCTACTGGCTTCTGCCTCTATGAGGTAGCCTGGCGTTTAGGCTAGCAGTGTGAAGCGTCTGTGTAGGTGTGCTAGGGGTTGCTCTATCTGTGTTTTGGGGTGGCTCCATGAACTGGCCAAACCCGTATGGTTATAACTACATTGCCTGATTGGGGGAGCCCTTGTCTATCCTCAAATGATGGTTGATGTCATGTTCCTAAGCAGATGTCTTTCTCTTCTGTGTCCTTTTTCAGAGTCCCTAGCTAAGTCATCTACTTGTTTCCTTGACCTTCATGTTTTCTAGGTTCATTTTTTTTCCTATGTGTCATTTCTTCATTCCTTCTGCTTCTACTTTTCTTCTCATTTTGGAGCCTGCTGATCCTGATTTTGTTTCTCATCCAGCATCATTCAGTTCTGCCTTCTCTCTTCTTAGCTTCAGTGGAAGTTGAGGTGGTCTGGGAGAGATGCTTTCACATTTGGTACTTTTTAAGTTGGAAGTCTTGACTTCAACCTGAGGCCATTTAGGAGAGGGGTTAGTGTTGTCATGGAGTCTTGGCTGTTGGGATGAGAAACTTGGTTTCATCCTTGTGTAGGGTAGAGGGGCAGATTTCCATGCCCTTGCCCAAGGTGAGGGCAGGGTGGTGGTGCTGGTAAGGGGACCCCGTCCTTCTGAGAGGGGCATGAGAAACAGTAGTGCTGCCTAGACATTGTGGGTTCCACATCTTGGCCTCCCATTGTCCCCTTGGGCTGGGGCTGCCTTTCATGTTGACTGGGAGCTGCGCAGGAGCTGTGAACTCTGTCCTGAGCTGTAGCATGACCCACTTTTTCCACTTGCCACACCCCATTCCTGTCCCTTTCCCAAATCTTCCTCTATATCTCAGTCAGTTTGTTGTTTGCCATTTCAGCATATTATTTGCTTGAGAAGTTTGGGGGTTCCATGTGCATGGAAGGATGTCCCCTTTGCCTCTATGGGTTATCTTTATCTCCACTTCCAGCTTTTATGGGGGTGGTGAGATATAGCTAGCTGATGGGGATTGGGGGTTGACTTGGGGATTGTTGGGGAAAAGCCCTGAAGAAAATGATTCTGGTGAAATCCGGGCTGGTGTTCCATTCCCAAGGGGGAATGGGAGGGGCTTTCTTGTGCCTGGTCTTATTCTGGGCTGAGAAGCAGGGAGGCTGATGGTGCTTTGTCCAGCCTAATGTCTCATTCCCTAGTGTCTGTCTAGCTCAAGAAGTGGGGAGCCAGAGACATTTTAGGGCTAATTTTGGGGGTTAAGAGCTAAGAGCATGTCAGGGATTGAAGGAGGGATATTACTTTCTTTTTTATTTTTGAGACGGGGTCTCACTCTGTCACCCAGGTTGGAGTGCAGTGGCACGATCTTGGCTCACTGCAACCTCCACCTCCCTGGCTCATGCGATTCTCCTGCTTCAGCCTCCTGAGTAGCTGGGATTACAGGCACCCACCACTATGCCCGACTAATTTTTGTGTTTTTAGTAGAAATGGGGTTTCACCATGTTAGCCAAGCTAGTTTCGAACTCCTGATCTCAAATGATCTGCCCGCTTCAGCCTCCCAAAGTGCTGGGATTACAGGCATGAGCCACTGCACCCGGCCGGGATGTTATCTTCTACCACTGTCTGGGTCCTGCTCCTTTTTTTTGTGCAGACATTCCCATATTTGTTGGATAGGACTCTGGGTGGGGGGGGGTGAGGAAGCTGAGCTTCAGAGGCTTCTTGTGGGCCTCCATTCCTCAAACTAAATCTTTTGGGTATCAGAAATTTGGGGAGAAGGTTGTATGTCCTGACCACAGGTCCACTGAGCCTTTGTTAAATCTCAGCTCTGATGACTGAAAAAATAATTGTGATTGAGGGAGTAATCGAGTTCTTCCCTTAGTATTACCTTCATGTTTGTCTCGCTCTCCTTGGGTTTCCTTGCTTAGGACATTAGGGTGGCCTCTTGTGAACCGTGTCATCCCAGAGTAGGTGGCATTTGGACTTGGGGCCAGATAATAATTTGGGGAGGCTTCTATGAGGGCAGTCTCCCCCCCGCCCCACCTCTGTCAACCCCGCCCCCCCTCTGTCAACCCCGCCCCCTCCCCTGCCACTTCCTGTCTGTCCTATGTTGGCAGCTGGGTGCCCTGGACTGGCTTCTGCGGTCAGGAGCCATTTTCCCTCTCCTCAGTGGGTGAGGCACTCCCTTCTTCTCTCCACTCCTTTCTCTACCCCCCCCCCAACTTGGGCGGGGGTGGCTTGGAAAGAGGGAGAGAGAGGAGGGAGGAGGGAGTCTGGTGTGAATGTCTATTACAAAGGAAGCTGCCTCCTGGCCTTCTGTGTGCCCCTTCCCACCTATCCTTGCCCAGGAGCTTTCAGTGTTACCCCAGGCTTTGTGTGTGCTTCCAGCCAGGGGAGGAGGTGGAGCCAGATGGGAGGAGGATTGCTGGGGGGCGGGTGCAGGGGGAGATGGTGACAGCTGGGCTGATTTGGGCCCCTAGGGAGAAGAGGCTGCTGACCCAGGAGAAGCTGAGGAGGAACATTAGGGTTGGAGATGGGGAAAGGAAATTGTATTTTGGGAGTGGGCATGAGATTGGTCTGGCACCTGAACCTAGGACTTAGAGGTTCTGGTTAATTTGAGCAGTGATGATTTCAAAGTGGTTGGAGAAGGATGTGGTTTCTGAGACCCCTGAACTGATCCTGTTCTGGGAAGGTATATTGTATAGTTTTTGCTTTCTGAGTAGGATCTTTCATTCTCATTCCCTAGTTTATAGAATACTTGGTGGCCAGTTATAGGAGGCCTAAATCTAGTTCTCTTACATGGTGAACTCTAAGCAGCTCAGTTCAGCTGTACTGGTGAACATCTAGAGGATTGCTGGTAGGAATGGGAGAGAGGAGGCAGGGGTCTGGACAGCTGCCCGAGGTGGGCCTGGTCTGGCCTGGCAGGCCTATTTTGGGTATATAGCTCTCTCTTTGTCTGTTTTTGTCCTGGGTATCAGCTTCCTTCTGTACAGAGTATAGCAGTTCTCTTCAGAGGAATCTGGGACAAGAGGTGGGGAATAAAGTCTAAAGCCTCTGGATTAGGGCCTAACCTTTTGCTATTGATCTTTTTCCCTGCCTACCACTCTTTGCCAAATACATGTAGAAAATGAAGAGGACCCAGAAGAGGATTTGTCAGAAACAGAGACTCCAAAGCTCAAGAAGAAGAAAAAGCCTAAGAAACCTCGGGACCCTAAAATCCCTAAGAGCAAGCGCCAAAAAAAGGAGGTGAGTGGGTGACTGAATGTTACGGGGAACCAGAAGAAGAAGGGAGGAGCTCTGAGAAGGGTTGAAGGGCTGAGGGCATTTGTTTCTTTCTTAGGAGTGGTAGGCCAGGTTCTGGGGATGAGCCTCAGGGCTGTCCTGAGGTCAGCATGTGTGTAGCATGTGTGTGTCTGTCTCCCTCTCCCCCCCTTTCCTTGCTCCAGCGTATGCTCTTATGCCGGCAGCTGGGGGACAGCTCTGGGGAGGGGCCAGAGTTTGTGGAGGAGGAGGAAGAGGTGGCTCTGCGCTCAGACAGTGAGGGCAGCGACTATACCCCTGGTAAGAAGAAGAAGAAGAAGCTTGGACCTAAGAAAGAGAAGAAGAGCAAATCCAAGCGGAAGGAGGAGGAGGAGGAGGATGACGATGATGATGATTCAAAGGTGCCTGGACCTGCATCCTCTTCTTTGTACAGTTAAACTTTTGTCCTTTTGTTTCTTAGACATCCTACTGCCCTTTAGAACACTTTCTTTTCTTTTCCTTTTAACTCTGTTACTCTGGTTTTTCAGTACAAATTTGTTTAGCAAGTGTGGGCACTAGGTGGCAGGTGCTTGACTTTGCTCTTTCTGCAGGAGCCTAAGTCATCTGCTCAGCTCCTGGAAGACTGGGGCATGGAAGACATTGACCACGTGTTCTCAGAGGAGGATTATCGAACCCTCACCAACTACAAGGCCTTCAGCCAGTTTGTCAGGTAAAACAGGAGGGGCTTGCGGAAGGGGGAGGAGAGTCTTTCTATTATCTCTTCTTTCTTCTCTTTCTTTCTTTTATTCTTTTTTTTTTTTTTTTTTTTTTTGAGAGGGAGTCTCGCGCTGTCGCCTAGGCTGGAGTGCAGTGGCCGGATCTCGGCTCACTGCAAGCTCCGCCTCCCGGGTTTGCGCCGTTCTCCTGCCTCAGCCTCCCGAGTAGCTGAGACTACAGGCGCCCGCCACCTCGCCCGGCTAGTTTTTTGTATTTTTTAGTAGAGACGGGGTTTCACCGTGTTAGCCAGGATGGTCTCGATCTCCTGACCTCGTGATCCGCCCGTCTCGGCCTCCCAAAGTGCTGGGATTACAGGCTTGAGCCACCGCACCCGGCCTCTTTTATTCTTAAACATTTTTCTCTGCTCTTCTCCATTTCTCCACCAGACCCCTCATTGCTGCAAAAAATCCCAAGATTGCTGTCTCCAAGATGATGATGGTTTTGGGTGCAAAATGGCGGGAGTTCAGTACCAACAATCCCTTCAAAGGCAGTTCTGGGGCATCAGTGGCAGCTGCGGCAGCAGCAGCGGTGGCTGTGGTGGAGAGCATGGTGACAGCCACTGAGGTTGCACCACCACCTCCCCCTGTGGAGGTGCCTATCCGCAAGGCCAAGACCAAGGAGGGCAAAGGTGAAATGGGGTTCAAATGGGAGTGGGGGTGTCTAGTGTGGGCTTAAGATGTCAAAGACAGAGCATGGGAATGGTGTTCTGTCAGCCCTAAGGTAGGAGATAGGAGGGAGGAGTGAGTCTTGAATTTTGGAGGGAAGTTTGGGCATCTGAATGTGGGGAAGATCTTTTCCCATCTTTGGTGATGTGGTATTTTATATATTTGGATGTATCCTGATTTTAGGTCCCAATGCTCGGAGGAAGCCCAAGGGCAGCCCTCGTGTACCTGATGCCAAGAAGCCTAAACCCAAGAAAGTAGCTCCCCTGAAAATCAAGCTGGGAGGTTTTGGTTCTAAGCGTAAGAGATCCTCGGTGAGAGCCCAGCCCATCACTTTAGGGAGGGTGCCATGTATACTAGAAAGGATGTGACCTTATATCAGGACCTGTCCTTCATAGTAGGCACATAAGAATGTGGGGAGTTACCCACAGAACAGGATGAGACTCGGCTCCCTGTATAACAGTGCTTGCTGGGATTCTGGTATCCTCAGTGAGAGAGCACTCCCTTGTCTGCCACTCTTTCCTTCCCCTTGGCTTGAATGTCTAACCTTATTCTTTTTCATCCTGTCAGAGTGAGGATGATGACTTAGATGTGGAATCTGACTTCGATGATGCCAGTATCAATAGCTATTCTGTTTCTGATGGTTCCACCAGCCGTAGTAGCCGCAGCCGCAAGAAACTCCGAACCACTAAAAAGAAAAAGAAAGGTGTGTTTCTTTTCTGTATATTTGTGATGGGATGAGGTGGGAGTGATTGGGGAAGAATCTCCCTAAGGAGATAGGGGTTGGGGGTGGGGGGAGGTAGTTTTTTTCTAATAACTGGGCTTTCCCTCTTCCTTGCCCAGGCGAGGAGGAGGTGACTGCTGTGGATGGTTATGAGACAGACCACCAGGACTATTGCGAGGTGTGCCAGCAAGGCGGTGAGATCATCCTGTGTGATACCTGTCCCCGAGCTTACCACATGGTTTGCCTGGATCCCGACATGGAGAAGGCTCCTGAGGGCAAGTGGAGCTGCCCACACTGCGTGAGTGTCTGGCCATTGTGGCCCCTTGGAACTCATGAGAAGAAGGGTGGGACAGTAAAGCTCTTTGGGGCCTGGATGGAAATCGAAATGCTGGTGCTGCGGGTTGTGAGCTTTGGGAAGCATTCAAAGGAATGATGGGTACTGGCTTTAGACTTCGGTGGGTGGGTGGGGGTAATCTGAATCTGTGGTCGTTTACTGCAGGAGAAGGAAGGCATCCAGTGGGAAGCTAAAGAGGACAATTCGGAGGGTGAGGAGATCCTGGAAGAGGTTGGGGGAGACCTCGAAGAGGAGGATGACCACCATATGGAATTCTGTCGGGTCTGCAAGGATGGTGGGGAGCTGCTCTGCTGCGATACCTGTCCTTCTTCCTACCATATCCACTGCCTGAATCCCCCACTTCCAGAGATCCCCAATGGTGAATGGCTCTGTCCCCGTTGTACGGTGAGTGACTGATCTCAGCCAGGGCAAAAGATGTGGAAAGTGTAGTCTTTTCTATGTAGGGTATTGTGAAGCTGGGCTGCGGGAGAGGAACTGTGAGCTTTTCAACCCTGAGAAAGGTATTTTCCTTTATCCTATAGTGTTGGGATACTTTTGTCCTGGGAAAATGTAGGACTGACTTCAAACAGAGGAGTTGATGTTTTGCCAGCTCTCTGAAGAGATGAAGCAATGTTCTTCTAGCTGAGAACATGTGTCTCTGTGTTGACACCCTGCCTCAGGGTCTTGGTAGCTTACAATGTTTTTAATTTTTTTGTTAAAAAACTTTTTTTTTGGAGACAGGGTCTCACTCTGTCATCCAGGCTAGAGTGCAGTGGTGCAGTCATAGCTCATTGCAACCTCCAACTCTTGAGCTCAAGTGATCCTCCTATCTCAGCCTCTTGCTGAGTAGCTAGGAGTACTGGTGCATGCCACCACATCCAGCTAATTAAAAAAAAAAAATCTGGCTGGGCGTGGTGGCTCAAGCCTGTAATCCCAGCACTTTGGGAGGCCGAGACGGGCGGATCACGAGGTCAGGAGATCGAGACCATCCTGGCTGACACGGTGAAACTCCGTCTCTACTAAAAAATACAAAAAACTAGCCGGGCGAGGTGGCGGGCGCCTGTAGTCCCAGCTACTCGGGAGGCTGAGGCAGGAGAATGGTCTAAACCCGGGAGGCGGAGCTTGCAGTGAGCTGAGATCCGGCCACTGCACCCCAGCCTGGGCGACAGAGCAAGACTCTGTCTCAAAAAAAAAAAAAAAAAAAAAAAAAAATCTTTGTAGAGACAGGGTCTCACTATGTTGCCTAGGCTGGTCTTGAACTCCTGCTCTGAAACTATTCTGCTCTCTTGTCCTCCCTAAGTGCTGGCATTACAGGTGTGTACCACCGTGCCAGCCAGTTTAGAATGTTTAATAGGGCCACTTACTGCTTTTAGATTGCTTAAGGGAGGAATTCTGTGCTTTAAGTCTGTTGATTTCCTGATTCTTTTGGCTGCTTGTTGAAGTCTTAACTACTGGCTTTGTTAAGCGGATAGGAGTGATAGTGGCACGGAAATCCTGGATGATGTCCAGAAATGGAGAGAGAATTGTATCACAGGTTAGGATTAGATAGGTATCTAATCCAGAAGTGGGAAATCCAAAATACTTCTGGTCCCAAGCATTTCACATGAGAGGTCCTCAACCTGTATTCTCTCCCTGGAGGAGTCCTGGGATTAGATTTTATTTGAAATGAGATCTTTTTGTTTTTTTGAGACGGAGTCTCTGTCCTGTCCTCTAGGCTGGAATGCAGTGGGGCAATCTTGGCTCACTACAACCTCTGCCTCCCAGGTTCAAGTGATTTTCTTGCCTCAGCCCTCCGAGTAGCTGGAACTACAGGCGCGTGCCACAATGCCCAGCTAATTTTTGTATTTTTAGTAGAGACAGGGTTTCACCATGTTAGCCAGGATGGTCTCGATCTCTTGACCTCGTGATCTGCCCGCCTCGGCCTCCCGAAGTGCTGGGATTACAGGCATGAGCCACTGCTCCAGGCCTGAAATGAGATCTTAATCGTCCTTTGATAAAGTTGAGACTGTGGGCTGTCCCTTCTCCCATGGTTATGATTTGAGATTAAGTTGTCTCTTTTTCCCTCAGTGTCCAGCTCTGAAGGGCAAAGTGCAGAAGATCCTAATCTGGAAGTGGGGTCAGCCACCATCTCCCACACCAGTGCCTCGGCCTCCAGATGCTGATCCCAACACGCCCTCCCCAAAGCCCTTGGAGGGGCGGCCAGAGCGGCAGTTCTTTGTGAAATGGCAAGGCATGTCTTACTGGCACTGCTCCTGGGTTTCTGAACTGCAGGTAAGTTGAGGATAGGCTGGAGATGTAGGGGCTACGATGAATAGGATAGTGATAAAAGAGCCTTGTGGATAGAAAGAATGAACACAGCTTCTTGATGGCTGATTTTCTCTTTCCGCTCCAAGCTGGAGCTGCACTGTCAGGTGATGTTCCGAAACTATCAGCGGAAGAATGATATGGATGAGCCACCTTCTGGGGACTTTGGTGGTGATGAAGAAAAAAGCCGAAAACGAAAAAACAAGGACCCTAAATTTGCAGAGATGGAGGAACGCTTCTATCGCTATGGGATAAAACCTGAGTGGATGATGATCCACCGAATCCTCAACCACAGGTACCAGCTGGGCACATGGGAGATAGGCAGTCTCAGTGGGAGATTCCCGCTGAAGGGATTGGGAAAATGGATGTCACCGGCAACTTAGATTTGGAAGACACTGGTTTTTTTTTTGAGACAGAGTCTCAGTCGCCCAGGCTGGAGTGCAGTGGTGTGATCTCGGCTCAGTGCAACCTCTGCCTCCCAGGTTCAAGTGATTCTCCTGCCTCAGCCTCCTGAGAAGCTGGGACTACAGGCGCGAGCCACCACGCCCAGCTAATTTTTTGTATTTTTAGTAGAGACGGGGTTTCACCATGTTGGCCAGGATGGTCTGGATCTCTTGACCTCAGGTGAAAGTGCTGGGATTACAGGCGTGAGCCACCATACTTGGTTGGTTGTTTTTTTGAGATGGAGTCTTGCTCTGTTACCCAGGCGGGAGTGTAGTGGTGCAACCTTGGCTTGCTGCAACCTCGGTCTCCTGGGCTCATGTGAATCTCCTGCTTCAGCCTCCCTAGTAACTAGGCATAGGCACCTGCCACCATACCCAGCTAATTTTTGTACTTTTAGTAGAGACAGGGTTTCACTATGTTGGCCAGACTGGTCTTGAACTCCTAACCTCAGGTGATCTGCCTGCATTGGCCTCCCTAAGTTCTGGGATTAACACACGTGAGCCACCATGCTTTATTTTGAGACAAAGTCTAGCTCTGTTGCCCAGGTTTGAGTGCAGTGTCGTGATCACTGCTCACAGCAGTCCCAAACTCCTGGGCTCAAGCTATCTGCCTCAGTTTCCCAAAACGTTGGGATTACAGGCGGGAGCTACTGCGCCTGACACTTTATGTTATTTATTTATTTATTTATTTATTTTATTATTGTGTTTTTTTTTGCGACGGACATGTTGCCCAGGCTGGAGTGCAGTGGCGCGATCTCAGCTCACTGCAAGCTCCGCCTCCCGCATTCATGCCATTCTCCTGCCTCAGCCTCCCAAGTAGCTGGGACTACAGGCAATCGCCACCACGCCTGGCTAATTTTTTTTTTTTATTTTTATTTTTAGTAGAGACGGGGTTTCACTGTGTTAGCCAGGATGGTCTCAATTTCCTGACCTCGTGATCCGCCCGCCTCATCCTCCCAAAGTGCTGGGATTACAGGCATGAGGCATCGCGTGTGGCCTATTTATTTATTTTTTGAGACAGAGTCTCGCTCTGTGGCCCAGCCTGGAGTGCAGTGACATGATCTAAGCTCACTGCAACCTCCGCCTCTCAGGCTCAAGTGATTCTCTGCCTCAGTCTCCGGAGTAGCTCTGATTACTGGCGTGTGCCACCGTGCCTGGCTAATTTTTTTTTTTTTTTTTGAGATGGAGTGTCTTTCTGTCACCTAAGTTGGAGTGCAGTGCTGCAATCTCAGCTTGATGCAACCTCCACCTCCTGGGTTCAAGCAATTCTTCTGTCTCAGCCTCCTGACTAGCTGGGATTACAGGCATGCACCACCACGCCTTGCTAATTTTTGTATTTTTAGTAGAGACGGGGTTTTACCATATTGGCCAGGCTGATCTTGAACTCCTGACTTTGTGATCCACCTGCCTCAGCCTTCCAAAGTGCTGGGATTACAGGCATGAGCCACTGCGCCTGGCTTGACGCCTGGTTAATTTTTTTTTGTAGAGACGGGGTTTCGCCATGTTGGCCTGGCTGGTCTTGATCTCCTGGCCTCAAGTGATCTGCCTGCCTTGGCTTCCCAAAGTGCTGGGATTACAGGTGTGAGCCACTGCACCTGGCCAACACTCTATGTTAATTATTAATTGACTGAATTCTGGTGTTTGAGTGTAACTAGGAAAGTATAAATTAGAGATAATTTTTGGTCAAAGACTGGTATAGTAGAGGCTCTGAAAACGTGTGATCTGTGGCCTACCTAGAGGTCTGGTGTGGAACATACGGTATTGCCAGTTTTTGAGAGCAAGTGAGGAGGGTTGCTTTTTCTGGCTCTGAGAGTTTTTTCTCCTTGACTTGCAGCGTGGACAAGAAGGGCCACGTCCACTACTTGATCAAGTGGCGGGACTTACCTTATGATCAGGCTTCTTGGGAGAGTGAGGATGTGGAGATCCAGGATTACGACCTGTTCAAGCAGAGCTATTGGAATCACAGGTGAGTGATTTTGGGTGAGGAATAGAGTTACTTCTTTTTTTTTTTTCTTTCTTTTTATTTTTAATATGGAGCCTCGCTTTGTCACCAGGCTATAGTGCAGTGGCATGATCTTGGCTGACTGCAACCTTTGACTCCCTGGTTCAAACGATTCTTCTGCCTTAGCCTCCCGAGTAGCTGGGATAATTTTTTTTTGTTTTTTTTAGACGAAGTCTTGCTCTTGTCCCCCAGGCTGGAGTGCAATGGTGCGATCTTGGTTCACTGCAACCTCTGCCTCCCGGGTTCAAGCAATTCTCCTGCCTCATAGCTGAGATTACAGGCGTCTGCCACCACGCCTGGCTAATTTTTGTATTTTTAGTAGGGACGGGGTTTCACCATGTTGGCCAGGCTGGTCTCAATCTCCTGACCTTAGGTGACCTGCCTGCCTCAGCCTCCCAAAGTGTTGGGATTACAGGTGTGAGCCTCTGTGCCTGGGCAAGTTGTTTCTTCTATAGAAAAGGACTTTGGGCAGCTGCGTGACATTTTTCTTCTTTAGGGAGTTAATGAGGGGTGAGGAAGGCCGACCAGGCAAGAAGCTCAAGAAGGTGAAGCTTCGAAAGTTGGAGAGACCTCCAGAAACGCCAACAGTTGATGTGAGTCGGAGTGGAAGGGACTGGAGGGTAGATTGTTGGGTAGGACAGTGTATCTTTGCTGCAGTCTAATGATGGTACTCTTAGGTAATGAATAGATCACTTCAAGTCTGCTTCCCCACTTTTCCACGTCTCTATATATCAGAAAGCACTGGGATTACTTTCTTCTTTTGTCATCAGAAAAAAAAAGGAGGTGTATTTTGAATGACTGAAGAAGTGTTATCTAGGGGGAGGGGTCACATAGCCTAGCTTTTATGAACTTACATTGGAATCTGGCTTAATTCAGGCTCAGTTCCTCTGGGTTTTGTTTGTACAGTGTAATTTGAGGGTGATTAAAGTTAAAAAGATTCATCTAACAGGGACATACATTATTTACCTGGTAGATCCTGACTAGTAGAATTATTGTATTGGTAGGGAGTCTGTGATGTGTTTTTCCTCAGTGATATGTAGGACCAAAATCAGATCTGTCTGGTTAAGCCCTGTTTCCTGGAGGACCCTAAAGTGAACATGAAATTGCAGTAATTATAGGGGATCTCTTCCCTCAGAATTTTTGTAGCTTTTCCCCAGGAGGATCCGTGAAGACTAGAGAGGAGGAAGCAGCTGCTGTATTAGGGGAGGAAGGGGGTTCCTTGCCAGCTCTTGACTTCTCTGTTTCATCCTTCAGCCAACAGTGAAGTATGAGCGACAGCCAGAGTACCTGGATGCTACAGGTGGAACCCTGCACCCCTATCAAATGGAGGGTCTGAATTGGTTGCGTTTCTCCTGGGCTCAGGGCACTGACACCATCTTGGCTGATGAGATGGGCCTTGGGAAAACTGTACAGACAGCAGTCTTCCTCTATTCCCTTTACAAGGAGGTAAGGAAATCTGGGGCTGATAGTTTTTTTGTATGGATATTTTGTGTTTGAAGCCTTCACTTACACTCTGAGTAGAGAGATAAAGGAATAAAAAAATTGGTCTCTGACCTTCAAGAACACTATGGATAATAGATAAACACATGTACACATGTGTTTAATAGATAGTAGATAAATGTGATAGTGGATAAACATACGTACGCAGCGGAAGATTTGAGGGTGTGGAGCCCTCGGTAGGATTAGCAGTGGGTCCGTAGAGTCTCAGTTCTAGGGGAATGATTATGTGTTGAGGGAAGTAGAATTACTAGTAGAATTAGTATGGAAAAACTTGGCTGTACGCAGTGGCTCACACCTGTAATCCCAGCACTGGGAGCCTGAGGTGGGTGGATCACCTGAGGTCGGGAGTTTGAGACCAGCCTGACCAACATGGTGAAACCCCGTCTCTACTAAAAATACAAAGTTAGCGGGGCATGGTGGCGCATGCCTGTAATCCCAGCTACTTGGGAGGCTGAGGCAGGAGAATCACTTAAACCCGGGAGGTGGAGGTTGCAGTGAGCTGAGATTGCACCATTGCACTCCAGCCTGGGCAACAAGAGTGAAACTCTGTCTCAGGAAAAAAGTATAGAAAGACTTAATGGGAGAGATAAGACTTGTAGTTATGGTGGGACCTTGTCTTTTTGGAAAGGCACAGGCTGGGCATGTGTATGGAGGAAGGTGAGAACAGGAGCAGGAGCGCAGGTGTCAGTCCTTGGCTCGGCTTGAGGGGACAGCAGGGTGCTGGGCGTTCACTGGGGTTGCAGTGTGCGGGGGCCCTCAGTCCTGACTTTCCTCTTCTTCCTCAAAGGGTCATTCCAAAGGCCCCTTCCTAGTGAGTGCCCCTCTTTCTACCATCATCAACTGGGAGCGGGAGTTTGAAATGTGGGCTCCAGACATGTATGTTGTAACCTATGTGGGTGACAAGGACAGCCGTGCCATCATCCGAGAGAATGAGTTCTCTTTTGAAGACAATGCTATTCGTGGCGGCAAGAAGGCCTCCCGCATGAAGGTATCTCAGGGCAGGGAAGCCACCCTAGAGAAAGAGTTGCGGCTTCTGGCTTAGTTTACCTCCTTGTGATCTGGTCCTTGGTGAGGCAAAAGGGTAATCCTGGGAGGAGGAAAACATTCCGTCAGTCCCCGGGTTGTGATTACATGAGAGAAGGTGACTAGTAGTGACCAAGTTGCCTTCATGTGCAGAAAGAGGCATCTGTGAAATTCCATGTGCTGCTGACATCCTATGAATTGATCACCATTGACATGGCTATCTTGGGCTCTATTGATTGGGCCTGCCTCATCGTGGATGAAGCCCATAGGCTGAAGAACAATCAGTCTAAGGTGAGGGCTGAGGGAGGGATGTTGGAGCCCTGACTTTGAGTTTTTTCTAGTACTCCCAATTTGTTAAGGGGAAGACTTGCAGGTGGAGAGGAGAGAGAAAAATTGTCTCTGCCTTCTTTCCTTGTATGTGACAACCCTTGGTGGCCAGGCCTTTAAAAAGAATGTGGGGAGTGGGATGCTTAACTATTGGGCAGTGAAAAACTTGAAATTTGGTAGAGATTTACTAGAGCTGTGTTTTCATTGGATTTCACATTTTTCCATCTGCTTCACCAGTTCTTCCGGGTCTTGAATGGTTACTCACTCCAGCACAAGTTGTTGCTGACTGGGACTCCATTACAAAACAATCTCGAAGAGTTGTTTCATCTGCTCAACTTTCTCACCCCCGAGAGGTTCCAGTAAGTATGTGTTTATCTGTAATCGGCTCATAATTGTGCTTCTCATTCTTCCTGTTGCCCATTTCCTGTATCACTTTTCTTTCTTCCCTTCTCCTTCTCCAATAACTTTTTCCTTTTTCTTTCTGAAGCAATTTGGAAGGTTTTTTGGAGGAGTTTGCTGACATTGCCAAGGAGGACCAGATAAAAAAACTGCATGACATGCTGGGGCCGCACATGTTGCGGCGGCTGAAAGCCGATGTGTTCAAGAATATGCCCTCCAAGACAGAACTAATTGTGCGTGTGGAGCTGAGCCCTATGCAGAAGTGAGTTGGGAGGGACAGAAACAGACTCCATTTAGACATCTGCCAGTCTGCAGTCTTTCCTATTCCTCCCTCACTCAGCTTCAAGGCATCTGGTGACAGGAGCAAGCAAGGCCTAAAGAAACCTGATGCTAGGGCGCTGGAGCACATGGTTCTTACTTATTTTAAGTTATACCTTTCCGTATTTAAAATGGTGGTGGTAGTGCTTGTGCGTTAGGTGTCCTTAGTGCCAAAGTGGGATGTGTTGGAAGAAAGATCTCAGTTGTTGGGCCTGCATTATTAGTCACCGAAAGCCTCTCAAGTCTAACCTGTCTTTCTACCTTGGCCATGTAGGAAATACTACAAGTACATCCTCACTCGAAATTTTGAAGCACTCAATGCCCGAGGTGGTGGCAACCAGGTGTCTCTGCTAAATGTGGTGATGGATCTTAAGAAGTGCTGCAACCATCCATACCTCTTCCCTGTGGCTGCAATGGTATGTAGTGCCACCTCCTGTTTTTCCCTGGGTTGGGACTCCTCCATATGTGCTTTCTTTTAATATTTTTTTCTTTGCTTTTGTTCTCAGGAGGCCCCTAAGATGCCTAATGGCATGTATGATGGCAGTGCCCTAATCAGAGCATCTGGGAAATTATTGCTGCTGCAGAAAATGCTCAAGAACCTTAAAGAGGGTGGGCATCGTGTACTCATCTTTTCCCAGGTATCATGTGGACTGGGAGCTTTAGGGAACAGTCATAGACAGCCCTCAGTGACCTCAGGAAAGGGTTACCATCTGACTCTTCCATAATTAAACCATGCTCCTTTTACAGATGACCAAGATGCTAGACTTGCTAGAGGATTTCTTGGAACATGAAGGTTATAAATACGAACGCATCGATGGTGGAATCACTGGGAACATGCGGCAAGAGGCCATTGACCGCTTCAATGGTGAGAGAGAAGTTGTTTAGTTTCAGGAATCCTCTGTAACTTCTTGTGCATCTGCTTTTCTGTGTAGTTCTTTTCGGGCTTTGTCATTTGAGATGGAAGAGTAAAGCTTTTGAATGTCTCAGTTGGAAGAATGTATTGGACTATTCCTAGGAGATTTTTTCCTTTGGGGTCTTTGTTCTTTCTGCTAGAAAGAAGAAAGCATTGTATCTTGAGGGCAAGCAAGAGGTCAGGACTTGTTCAAGCTCAAATAGCAAGTTACTAGCAGACTTATCTGCCTCAGTAGACACTACTAGGGTTTGGTTTTGTTTTTTGTTTTTTGTTTGTTTTTTTTTTGAGATGGAGTCTTGCTCTGTTGCCCAGGCTGGAGTGCAGTGGTGCGATCTTGGCTCACTGCAACCTCCGCCTCCTGGGTTCAAGTGATTCTCCTGCCTCAGCCTCCCAAGTAGTTGGGACTATAGGTGCGTGCCACCACGCCCACCTAATTTTTGTACTTTTAGTAGAGATGGGGTTTCACCATGTTGGCCAAGATGGTCTTCATCTCCTGACCTCATTATCCGCCCGCCTTGGCCTCCCAAAGTGCTGGGATTACAGGCACGAGCCACCATGCCCAGCCTGTTTTGTTTTGTTTATTTGAGATGGGGTCTCACTCTGTTGCGGAGGCTGGAGAGCAGTGGCATGATCATGGCTTACTACAACCTGGACCCACATCCAGGCTTAAGTGATCCTGCTGCTTCAGCCTCCCAACTAGCTGGGGCTATAGGCTTGAGCCACTGTACCTAGCTAATTAAAAAAAAATTTTTGAAGAGATGGGGTCTTGCCATGTTGTCCAGGCTGATCACAAACTTCTGGGCTCAAGCAGTCCTCCTGCCTTGGCCTCCCAAAGTATTGAGATGATAGGCATAAGCCACTGTACTCAGTGTCACTACTACTTGTTTTAAAAAAACTTTTTATTTTAATTTTAGACTTAGAAAAAAGTTACAGAACAGCACAGAGAGTTCATGTATACTGTTCAACTAGCTAGCTTCTCTTAATAATAACTTACATAACTGCAGTACAATGATCAAAACTAGGAAATTATCATTGGTATTATACTATAAATGACAGACCTTCAATGGATGTCACCAATTTTTCCTGATGTCTGTTTTGTGTTTCAGGATCCAATCCCAGGTCCCATGTTCCATTTAGTTATTGTGCTTCCTGCTATCTATGACATTTATTTTTTTTCCTTTTCTTACATGATACATATTTTTTTTTGAGATGGAGTCTCACTCTGTTGCCCAGACTGGAGTGCAGTGGCACGATCTTGACTCATTGCAACCTGTGCCTCCTGGGTTCAAGCGATTCTCCTGTCTCAGCCTCCTCAGTAGCTGAGATTACAGGTGTGCGCCACCATGCCCAGCAGATTTTTGTATTTTTAGTAGAGACGGTTTCACCACGTTGGCCAGGCTGGTCTCGAACTCCTGACCTCAGGTAATCCACCTGTCTCGGCCTCCCAAAGTGCTGGGATTACAGGTGCGAGCCACTGTGCCTGGTCAATATAGATACTTTTGATGAACACTGGTCAGTTATTTTGTAGCATGGCTCTAAGTTTGGGTTTGTGTGATGTTTTCTCTTGATTAAATTAGACATTTTGTGCAAGAATGCCACAGAGGTGGTGATGTGTCCTTTTCTTTTCTTTTCTTTTTTTTTTTTTTTTGAGACAGTCTTGCTCTGTTACCAGGCTGGAGTCTGGAGTGCAGTGGTGTGATCTTGGCTCACTGCAACCTCCACCCAGGTTCAAGCCATTCTCCTGCCTCAGCCTCCCGAGTAGCTGGGATTACAGGTGCCCGCCACCATGCCCGGCTAATTTTTGTACTGTTAGTAGAGACGGGGTTTCACCACATTGGTCAAGATAGTCTCGATCTCCTGACCTTGTGAGCCACTGCACCCGGCCGATGATGTTTCCTTTTCAATGCATCATACTGGGGCACGGACATGTGTTATGTCCCCTTACTGGTAATGACTTGATCACTGGTTAAGGTGGTGTCTGTTGAGTTTCTGCAGTGTAAAGTTTCTCTTGTTCCCAATTGTGATTGATAAATAGCTTGAGGGAGATATTTGAGACTGTGTCAGTGTCCTGTTTCTCCTTAAACTTTCACACTGATTTTAGTGTCCATCAGTGGACTTTGCTTACAATGATTATTACCGTGGTGTTTGCCTATGAGGTTTTATATTCTGACATTCTTTCTTTTTTACCTTCGCCTCCTGGGTTCAAGCGATTCTCTTGCCTCAGCCTCCCAAGTAGCTGGGATTACAGGTGACTGCCACCATGCCTGGCTAATTTTGTATTTTTAGTAGGCAGGATTTCACCATGTTGGCCAGCTTAATCTCGAACTCCTGACCTCAGGTGATCTGCCCACCTCAGCCTCCCAAAGTGCTGGGGTTATAGGCGTGAGCCACTGCACCTGGCCTATTCTGACGTTTTTCTTTAAGAAATGGGGTCTTGCGGCCGGGCGCGGTGGCTCAAGCCTGTAATCCCAGCACTTTGGGAGGCCGAGGCGGGCGGATCACAAGGTCAGGAGATCGAGACCACAGTGAAACCCCGTCTCTACTAAAAATACAAAAAATTAGCCGGGCGCGGTGGCGGGCGCCTGTAGTCCCAGCTACTCAGGAGGCTGAGGCAGGAGAATGGCGGGAACCCGGGAGGCGGAGCTTGCAGTGAGCCGAGATCGCGCCACTGCACTCCAGCCTGGGCAACAGCGTGAGACTCCGTCTCAAAAAAAAAAAAAAAGAAATGGGGTCTTGCTCTGTTGCCCAGGCTGGAGTGCAGTAGCACAAAGCTCACTATAACCTTGAACTCTTGGGCTCAAGTGATTCTCCTGCCTCAACTTCTGAGTAGCTGGGACTACAGGTGTGCACCACCATGCCCAGCTAATTTTTCTTTTTTTTTTGAGATAGAGTCTCTCGCTCTGTTGCCCAGGCTGAAGTGCAGTGGTGCAATCTCTGCTCACTGCAAACTCTGCCTACCGGGTTCAAGTGATTCTCCTGCCTCAGCCTCCCGAGTAGCTGGGACTACAGGTGTACACCACCATGCCTGGCTAATTTTTGTATTTTTAGTAGAGGCAGGGTTTCACTATGTTGGGCAGGCTGGTCTTGAACTCCAATGATCCACCTGTGTCTGCCTCCCAAAGTGCTAAGATTACAGGCTTGAGCCACCGCCCCGGCTTAATTTTTTAAACTACATTTGTGAATTGGAATTTAGGAGACACTTCTAATGGTGTTTTTGGTTCCTTTATTAGCACCAGGTGCTCAGCAGTTCTGCTTCTTGCTTTCCACTCGAGCTGGGGGCCTTGGAATCAATCTGGCCACTGCTGACACAGTTATTATCTATGACTCTGACTGGAACCCCCATAATGACATTCAGGTGAGCAGAGGCAGCAGGTAGCCTTAATAAGTAACATGTTAGAGGCATAGTGGCCTCTATGAGCACTCTACCATCTGGAATTAGGTTTTTAGGTGAGAAACAACAGATTATTCTTTTTGTGTTGTTTACCTTATTGTAAGCCAGAGAATTTGGTTAGCTGTGGTCCTATTTTGGGTAACATGTTAGAGGGTGGTGTCTGGAGGCAGGGGTGCAAAAGGAAGTTTCCTATGAGGGCAGGCTGTAGACCTTGTCTTGTGCCGAATTTAGAATACTATGTGGAAGTCAGGGTAAGAGTGGCACCAGGAAAATACAATTTCTGGCTTTATTTCCTGCTCAACTCCAGGCCTTTAGCAGAGCTCACCGGATTGGGCAAAATAAAAAGGTAATGATCTACCGGTTTGTGACCCGTGCGTCAGTTGAGGAGCGCATCACGCAGGTGGCAAAGAAGAAAATGATGCTGACGCATCTAGTGGTACGGCCTGGGTTGGGCTCCAAGACTGGATCTATGTCCAAACAGGAGCTTGATGATATCCTCAAATTTGGCACTGAGGAACTTTTCAAGGATGAAGCCACTGATGGAGGTGAGCTAGTCAGGAACTTACATTTTGGTGTGGGGCTTGGCCTCTCTAAAGGTTAGGGAGAATCTTTGATACCAAGGGTCTTGTGGGACTTGCTTTTTCCACTGCAGCTGCTGAAGCTGACTTTGGGGATGTGGGCCCTTGATTTTTTATAGGAGGAGACAACAAAGAGGGAGAAGATAGCAGTGTTATCCACTACGATGATAAGGCCATTGAACGGCTGCTGGACCGTAACCAGGATGAGACTGAAGACACAGAATTGCAGGGCATGAATGAATATTTGAGCTCATTCAAAGTGGCCCAGTATGTGGTACGGGAAGAAGAAATGGGGGTGAGTATGAATCCAAGGCAATCCTGTGCTTGGTGATTGGTCTGAAAATTGGAATTGAGACCAAGGTGGTATTTGAGACAAGAGGAAAATATCTATAGGCAAATTCTTACATTGATGAATTGATACACCTCTTCCTTTGAAAACAAGGCTGATAACATGACTAATCAGATTTTCATCTTTGCCTTGGTTGTCAGAAAACTTACAACCAAATATGCTCACAACAGTTATTTTGGCTCTTTACCAGAATGTCATTTTCTCTTACGTGTTTTATTAAACCTTACACATAAAATTTTGAATGTTACCTCATCTCTCTAGAGAAAAGGCAGAAGATCCTAGATAATCTGTCTCTTTGTGTTGTCTGGTTTTTATTTAAGAGACAGGGTCTCTACCAGGTGTAGTGGCTCAAGTCTGTAATCCCAGCACTTTGGGAGGCTGAGACAGGCAGATACATCACTTGAGGCCAGGAGTTTGAGACCAGCCTGGCCAACACGGTGAAACCCAGTTTTTCCTAAAAATAAAAAAATTAGCCAGGCATGATGGAGCACACCTGTAGTCCCAGCTACTCAGGAGGCTGAGGCAGGAGAATCGCTTGAACCCAGGAGGCAGAGGTTGCAGTGAGCTGAGATCACGCCATTGCATTCCAGCCTGGTGACAGAGCCAGACTCTGTCTGAAGAGAAAAAAAACAACAAAAAGAGAGACAGGGTCTGGCTCTGTCATCCAGGCTAGAGTGCAATGGCACAGTCATAGCTCAGTGCAACCTTAAACTCCTGGGCTGAAGAGTGACCCTAGTAGATGTGTGCTACCAGACCTGGTTAATTTTTTAAATGTTTTTAGAGATGTCTTGCTGTGTTGCCCAGGATGGTCTTGAACTCCTGGCCTTAAGCAGTCCTCCTGCCTTGGCCTCCCAAAGCACTCCAGGTGTTACCCACTGCACCAGGTCTCCTTGTGTTTATTTTTATGTATTATTTTATTTATGTATTTATGTATTTATTTATTTATTTATTTTGAGATGGAGTCCCACTCTCTCCCCCAGGTTGGAGTGCAGTGGTGCGATCTCAGCCCACTGCAAGCTCCGCCTCCCGGGTTCAAGCAGTTCTCCTGCCTGAGCCTCCCGAGTAGCTGGGACTACAGGCGCCTGCCACCACACCTGTCTAATTTCTTTGTGTTTTTATTAGAGACGAGGTTTCACCGTGTTAGCCAGGATGGTCTTGATTTCCTGACCTTGTGATCCACCCACCTTGGATTACAGGGGTTACAGGCGTGAGCAACTGCCCCGGCCTTACGTATGTTTTTTTTTGAGACAGAGTCTTGCTCTGTTGCCCAGGCTGGAGTGCAGTGGTGGGATCACGGCCCACTGCAACCTCCACTTCTGGGTTCAAGCAATTCTCCTGCCTCAGCCTCCCAAGTAGCTGAGATTACAGGTACGCACCATCATGCCCGGCTAATTTTTTTATAGTTTTAGTAGAAACGGGGTTTTACCATGTGTGCTGGGGTATTCTAGAACTCCTGACCTCAAGTGATCCGCCTGCCTCGGCCTCCCAAAGTGGTGGGATTATAGGCATGAGCCACCGCGCCCGGCCTCCTTGTGTGTGTGTGTTTTTTTCTTTTTTTTTTTTTTGAGACAGAGTCTTGCTCTCTCGCCCAGGCTGGAGAGCAGTGGCGTGATCTTGGCTCACTGCAACCTCTGCCTCCTGGGTTCAATTCTCCTTCCTCAGCCTCCCGAATAGCTGGGACTACAGGCATGTGCCACCACGCCCAGCTAATTTTTTGTATTTTTAGTAGAGATGGGGTTTCACTGTGTTAGTCAGGATGGTCTCGATCTCCTGACCTCATGACCCATCTGCCTCAGCCTCCCAAAGTGCTGGGATTACAGGCATGAGCCACTATGCCCGGCCCCTCCTTGTGTTTTTTTAAAGATTAGAATCGGGCCAGGTGCGATGGCTCATGCCTGTAATCCCAGCACTTTGGGAGGCCGAGGTGGGTGGATCACGAAGTCAGGAGATCGAGACTATCCTGGCCAACATGGTGAAACCCTGTCTGTAGAAAAATACAAAAATTAGCTGGGTGTGGTGGTGGGCACCTGTAGTCCCAGTTACTTGGGAGGCTGAGGCAGAGAACCACTTGAAACCCGGGAGGTGGAGGTTGCAGTGAAGCCGAGATTGCGCCACTGCACTCCAGCCTGGCGACAGAGTGAGACTCCATCTCAAAAAAAAAAAAAAATTAGAATCGGTCTATACCTTTTTATTCTCCTCCCTTCTCTTTCTTGGTCTTTTATAGTAAAAAAAGAAAATAGTATGTGAGGAATGTGTGGCTTGTTTTAATGTTTTTCTCTCCCAAATGATGTAGAGGAGTATGAAATGGAAAAATAAAAATTCCTTTTTCTTCTGGTCTTCTGTAAACCACTCAGCTCAGGATTCCTTGAATTGGCGTTGGTTCTGGTGGTCTTTGTCATCTTTTCTCATTCTCCCACCTCAGAACCATCCCCCTTGCTGTGTTTTCCTGATACTTACCTGTGATTTTGTTCTTGAAGGTAATATGTCCAACCTCAGTTTATATGTAAGTGTGGCTGAATGGTCTGACATAGGTCTGCATACTATAGTGTTCAATCAGAAACGACCCTACTAATAGAATGCTCACATTCCTTTCAGTGGCAGTGAATGTAATAGAAGTGATTGACAGGAGGGAGAGCACATGATAAGTGGATCATCCTTGTTGGTGACTACACAAGTATACACATTGTTCTTTGATTAGTGACTGCAGCTGCTGTTGATTTCTTTTAAAAATTTTTTAACTTTTATTTTTGATAGTAATTTACATAGCTCAAAATACAGGAAAGGGCAAGATGCGGTGGCTCATGCCTAGAATCCCAGTATTTGGGAGGCTGAGGCGGGAGGGCCGCTTGAGCCCAGGAGTTAGAGACCAACTTGGGCAACATGGTGAAATTCCGTCTCTAAGTAATAAAAACATTAGCTGAGTGTGGTTGCTCATGCTGTGGTTCTAGCTGTGTGGGAGGATCGCTTAAACCTGGTGGTCGAGGCTGCAGTGAGCCATAATGATGCCACTGTACTCTAGCCTAGACAACACAGCTAGACCCTCTCCCCAAAAAAAAAAAAAATACATATATATATTTATATGTACACACACGTATCTCTTTTCTCTTCTGTCCTCTAACAATTTAGTTCCCTTCTTGGGGACAGCTAATGTTTTCAGTTCCTTTTATATCTTTACAAAAATATTTTATGTGTATACAAATTATACATATATTCATACATGTATATGTACACGCACATACATGTACCCAAAAACATTTTTTTCCTTTTAAACACAAAAGTAATACCAATGCGATGTAAATGCCACATTGGTTAGGGAATAATAACAAGAAAAAAGTCTGTACATGTTGAGTACAGACAATTTTGTTTTTTCTCTGAATATTTTCCATCTATGGTTGTTTGAATCCACAGGTGCAGAACCCATGGATACAGAGGGCTGATTGTAATTTATTTAACTAGTTCCATAATGATGGACATTTAGGTTGTTTCTAATGTTATGCTATTAGCAGCTGTTTAATTCCAGTATAAGGGATATGGAATCAGTGAGTGATCCTGAAGTGTCTGAAAAAAATTCACTTTTAGAGGAGTATCAACATTTTTGGGATATAAGAGGCTATATATAATTCTTTTCGCTTTGCAGACAGTTGGTAAGCTTTTATGAAGTTTATGAAGAACAGAAAGGCTTATAGACCTCTTTTCTTCTCTCTTATGAAAATCTTTTACAGTATTTCAGAAGCTTCTCCATTCTGCCTTGCTAAGGCTCTGACCTCTTTTCTTTTTGCTTTTTTCGATTGTATATGCACCAGTGCAAGGGGTTAGAAGAAAGCATTCTGTCTCTTCATCTTTCCCTGTGATAATGGCTCTATCCCATGTTTTTCTTGAGTTATGCTGACTGCTAATGTATACATAATTATGAGGAGCTATGTACTCTCAATTAAATTTCTTCTAAGTTCGTAGGTCCAAATAGGCACACCAACTATTTAAGAGTCCAGTCATGAAAAGGAGCTAGCAGAGTGGGAACTATGAGGACCAGGGGTAGCTGGTGGTGCTGACTTCAGCACTCCTGAGTCCTGGCCCTCCCTCTGTCCCAGGAGGAAGAGGAGGTAGAACGGGAAATCATTAAACAGGAAGAAAGTGTGGATCCTGACTACTGGGAGAAATTGCTGCGGCACCATTATGAGCAGCAGCAAGAAGATCTAGCCCGAAATCTGGGTAAAGGAAAAAGAATCCGTAAACAGGTCAACTACAATGATGGCTCCCAGGAGGACCGAGGTGTGTGTGGCCGGCCCCGCCCCCCACCCATGGGCCGTTCCACTAGAGCAGTGGGCCCCGCTCATCTGCCCTCTCTCCCTCCAGATTGGCAGGACGACCAGTCCGACAACCAGTCCGATTACTCAGTGGCTTCAGAGGAAGGTGATGAAGACTTTGATGAACGTTCAGAAGGTGAGGGCTGTGCTTTTTTGTTGCTTTTCTAAATATTGCTTTGTTTCATATCCTACCTGTGTCACTCATTCATCTTTTTCTTCCTGCAGCTCCCCGTAGGCCCAGTCGTAAGGGCCTGCGGAATGATAAAGATAAGCCATTGCCTCCTCTGTTGGCCCGTGTCGGTGGGAATATTGAAGTAAGTGCCATGGGATTCTAAGGGTGGGTGAGTGCCAGATATTGGATCTTTGGTGGAGTGCGACCTGCTCCCTCTCACCTGGGTTTCTTCTTCCCCTAGGTACTTGGTTTTAATGCTCGTCAGCGAAAAGCCTTTCTTAACGCAATTATGCGATATGGTATGCCACCTCAGGATGCTTTTACTACCCAGTGGCTTGTAAGAGATCTGCGAGGCAAATCAGAGAAAGAGTTCAAGTGAGTTGAGGGCTGGCGTGGACTGATCTAGAGCAAGGGCTTCTTCTGCTATCTAGCTGGTCATTCCATGGTTCTAGGCCCAGCCGTGCAGGGAAGTGGGCTGTTTCCTCTGTTGAAGTTGGCAGGTGAAGCTGTTAGTAATGTGTTCCTAGCTTCCCTGGAAGAGAACCTGGGTCTTCTTGTGGGGTCTGGAGATCAGCCTTCCAGTGCAGTGGTGGGCTTTACCTCAAGGTGGAGCCATAGTTATTGCCTGTGATAATGCCTCACGAAGGGATGGAAAAAGAATCTTGGCTGGGCGCGGTGGCTCAAGCCTGTAATCCCAGCACTTTGGGAGGCCGAGACCGGCGGATCACGAGGTCAAGAGATCGAGACCATCCTGGCTAACCCAGTGAAACCCCGTCTCTACTAAAAAATACAAAAAACTAGCCGGGCGAGGCGGCGGGCGCCTGTAGTCCCAGCTACTCGGGAGGCTGAGGCAGGAGAATGGCGTAAACCCGGGAGGCGGAGCTTGCAGTGAGCTGAGATCCGGCCACTGCACTCCAGCCTGGGCGGCAGACCGAGACTCCGTCTCAAAAAAAAAAAAAAAAAAAAAGAATCTTAAGAGTCAGCATGATCCCTGTTGAACTCATTTCTCTACTTCTTTACACAGGGCATATGTCTCTCTCTTTATGCGGCATTTATGTGAGCCGGGGGCAGATGGGGCTGAGACCTTTGCTGATGGTGTCCCTCGAGAAGGCCTGTCTCGCCAGCATGTCCTTACTAGAATTGGTGTTATGTCTTTGATTCGCAAGAAGGTGAGCCCTGAGCCACTTGCCATTGTTAAAAGTTTCTAGGGGGCCAGGCGCAGTGGCTCACACCTGTAATCCCAGCACTTTGGGAGGCCGAGGCGGGCGGATCACTTGAGGTCAGGAGTTTGAGACCAGCCTGGCCAACATGGTGAAACCCTGTCTCTACTAAAAATACAAAAATTAGCTGCGTGTGGTGGTGGGCACCTGTAATCCCAGCTACTCAGGAGGCTGAGGCAGGAGAATTGCTTGAACCCAGGAGGCGGAGACTGGAGGGCCAATAGGAAAGGAGCCTGCAGCTGGAATTGGATCTTCAATTTCTTGTCCCATTGCTACAGGTTCAGGAGTTTGAACATGTTAATGGGCGCTGGAGCATGCCTGAACTGGCTGAGGTAGAGGAAAACAAGAAAATGTCCCAGCCAGGGTCACCCTCCCCAAAGACTCCTACACCCTCCACTCCAGGGGATACGCAGCCCAACACTCCTGCACCTGCCCCACCTGCTGGTAAGTCTGCCTGTCCTATCATTTTCTGTCCCTCTCTTTTTGTCCTGGCCTATTTTTCTGCTCCCCTGTGCTCAGTTCTAACAGGGTAGTCTGGCAGGACACACAGCAATTTCCCTCTCAGTTTAGGAGGGCCGTCCTAAGAATGGGGCTGGCTCTTAAAGGCACGAGAGGACAATTTAAGATGAGACAAACTGGGAAGAAATGACCTTCTCGGCCGGGCACGGTGGCTCAAGCCTGTAATCCCAGCACTTTGGGAGGCCGAGACGGGCGGATCACGAGGTCAGGAGATCGAGACCATCCTGGCTGACATGGTGAAACCCCGTCTCTACTTTAAAAATACAAAAAAAAAACTAGCCGGGCGAGGTGGCGGGCGCCTATAGTCCCAGCTACTCGGGAGGCTGAGGCAGGAGAATGGCGTGAACCCGGGAGGCGGAGCTTGCAGTGAGCTGAGATCCGGCCACTGCACTCCAGCCTGGGCGGCAGAGCGAGACTCTGTCTCAACAAAAAAAAAAAAAAAAAAAAAAAAAAAAAAAAGAAATGACCTTCTCTCTGATGTAGGACCTTCTTCCTAATTGATTGTCTCTTATTGTTCTGCAGAAGATGGGATCAAAATAGAGGAAAATAGCCTCAAAGAAGAAGAGAGCATAGAAGGAGAAAAGGAGGTTAAATCTGTAGCCCCTGAGACTGCCATTGAGGTAAGAGATGGGGGTGACTGAATGCCACACTAAAGACAAATGTATAAGTCTAGTCTTCCTTGTAGTTGCTGGCCTGTCTGCTTCATCTGTTTTGTTTTTGTTTTTTTTCCCTTTGAAGTGTACACAGCCCCCTGCCTCTGCCTCAGAGGATGAAAAGGTCGTTGCTGAACCCCCTGAGGGAGAGGAGAAAGTGGAAAAGGCAGAGGTGAAGGAGAGAACAGAGGAACCTATGGAGACAGAGCCCAAAGGTAAAGGTATCCACGTTTTTTTTTTTGAGACAGTCTTGCACTCTTGCCAGGCTGGCGTGCTGTGGCGCCATCTTGGCTTACTGCAACCTCCACCTCCCAGGTTCAAGCGATTCTCCTGCCTCAGCTTCCCGAGTAGCTGGGATTACAGGCATATGCCATCATGCCCAGCTAATTTTTGTGTTTTTAGTAGAGACAGGGTTTCAACATGTTGGCCAGGCTGGTCTCAATCTCCTGGCCTTGTGATCCGCCCGCCTTGGCCTCCCAAATTGTTAGGATTATAGGCATGAGCCATTGTGCCTGGCCTTTTTTTTTCTTTTTTTCTTTTTTTTTTTTTAAAAAAAGGAGTTTCACTCTTGTTGCCCAAGCTGGAGTGTAATGGCGCGATCTCGGCTCACTGCAACCTCTGCCTCCTGAGTTCAAGCGATTCTCCTGCCTCAACCTCCTGAGTAGCTGGGATTACAGGCATGTGCCACCATGCCTAGCTAATTTTGTATTTTTAGTAGAGGGGGTTTCTCCATATTGGTCAGGCTGGTCTCGAACTCCTGACCTCAGGTGATCCACCTGCCTTGCCCTCTCAAAGTGCTGGGATTATAGGCGTGAGCTACTGTGCCTGGCTGGTGTCCATATTTTCAGGCACTACAGATCCCTGTGTGAACCATGGTCACTCATGAATTTTCACTGGGGCTGTAGAGATATCAGGAGGAAGCGATACACTGAAGAATCCTGCACCCTTGATTTTAGGTGGCAGGTTTTCCTATCTCTTATGACTTTATTTTTTTTTATTTTTATTTTTTTGAGATGGAGTCTCACTCTGTCACCCAGGCGGGAGTGCAGTGGCATAATCTCTGCTCACTGCAACTTGCGCCTCCCGGGTTCAAGCGGTTCTCCTGCCTCAGCCTCCGAGTAACTGGGATTACAGGCATGCCACAACCATGCCCCGCTAATCATTTATTTATTTATTTATTTATTGAGATGGTGTCTCACTCTGTCGCCCAGGCAGGAGTGCAGTGGCACGATATTGGCTCACTGCAACCTCCACCTCCTGGGTTCAAGCGATTCTCCTGCCTCAGTCTCCTGAGTAGTTACCATGCCCGGCTTTTTTTTTTTTTTTTTTTTTTTTGAGGTGGAGTCTTGCTCTGTCGCCCAGGCTGATGTGCAGTGCAGTGGTATGATCTCGGCTCACTGCAACCTCCACCTCCTGGGTTCAAACAATTCTCCTGCCTCAGCCTCCTGAGTAGCTGGGATTACAGCACGCACCACCATGCCCGGCTAATTTTTGTATTTTAGTAGAGACGGGGTTTTACCATGTTGGCCAGGCTGGTCACAAACTCCTGACCTCGAGATCCACCCACCTCGGCCTCCCAAAGTGTTAGGATTACAGGCGAGAGCCACCATGCCTGGCTAATTTTTGTATTTTTAGTAGAGATGGGGTTTCACCATGTTGGCCAGGCTGGTTTCTAACTCTTGACCTCAGGTGATCCACCCACCTTGGCCTCCCAAAGTGCTGGGATTACAGGCATGAGCCACCACACCTGGCTAATTTTTGTATTTTTAATAGAGATTGGGTTTTCCCATGTTGGCCATGCTGGTCTTGAACTCCTGACCTCAAGTGATGTGCCTGCTACTGTCTCCCAAAATGCTGGGATTATAGGCATGAGCCACTGTGCCCAGCTGACATTACTGTAATCGCAGACATTTAGATGTAGGTCTATCCAGTTGGATAATAGTGTGTAACAGAGGAGAATGTTCTTCCTTTAGGTATATTTTCAATAACATTTCTTCCCCTAGGTGCTGCTGATGTAGAGAAGGTGGAGGAAAAGTCAGCAATAGATCTGACCCCTATTGTGGTAGAAGACAAAGGTGGGTGTTTGGAGAAGTTGATTGTGGTTTAGAAGAACTCTAAAACCGGAAGCAAGGACTGTATCTGCCCTGCCTCCCTGTCCATACTCATCTAGCCATTTTATCCCAAAAGACTGCACCTGTCCCCAGTGGGCCAATGGCACCATTTTCTGGGTCTGAGAGACACCCAGGTGGAGAAGGGGTGGAGGTGGATGGATTCTTGTAGCATACAGTGTTCTGGGTAAGGGCGATGGGTGCTGGGCTTTGGCTGGAACCGACATTTTTCTTCCTTATATTCTGTAGAAGAGAAGAAAGAAGAAGAAGAGAAAAAAGAGGTGATGCTTCAGAATGGAGAGACCCCCAAGGACCTGAATGATGAGAAACAGAAGAAAAATATTAAACAGCGTTTCATGTTCAACATTGCAGATGGTGGTTTTACTGGTATGGAAATGAGGGGCCCACCAGGGTTAGAAGGATCGGATGTGAAATTGGGGTTCTTGTCAGAAACCGTGGTACAGGGACTTTACCTCTGTTCGATGAGGGAATGCCAAACTGATAGTGTACTCCCCTGGGTTCTGTGGAGAAAGCCAGAAGCAAATTATATAAAGATGGATCCAGGGATGGGGGATGGTGGGGGACAAGAATAAGTAGCATTTTCAATTCTCACAGATGTTTGCTTCCCGCCCCCCCTCCCACCTTCCCTAAATTCCTCCTCAGAGTTGCACTCCCTTTGGCAGAATGAAGAGCGGGCAGCCACAGTTACCAAGAAGACTTACGAGATCTGGCATCGACGGCATGACTACTGGCTGCTAGCCGGCATCATAAAGTATCCTTTGCCTGAATCTGGACTGAGGCTTTTGGTTCTGAAGGTCTCTTAGTTTGAGGTTTTTACTTTTCTTGTTTTGTTTTTCCTGAGCACTTTTCCAATAGCCATGGCTATGCCCGGTGGCAAGACATCCAGAATGACCCACGCTATGCCATCCTCAATGAGCCTTTCAAGGGTGAAATGAACCGTGGCAATTTCTTAGAGATCAAGAATAAATTTCTAGCTCGAAGGTTTAAGGTGAGCGGTTGGGGAGGAATATATTGATTGCTTAAGTGCGGAGGGAGTCTGTCCATCCAGTGCACCGTTCTCACTTTCTTCATTCTATGGAAGGCTTTGGTTCCAAGTAACTTACACATTAGGGTTGAAGACACACAGACTTGAAAGTTAACTAACTGTACATGAGCTGTAGGTGACTATGGTCCAATGAGCGACACTAGTGCAGAGGGGTTTGTTTGGGGAACACTGTAGAGTATTCAGGAAAGATACAGAGGTGGGATTGAATTGCATCTCTGAAGAGGTAGAGCTGTATCAGTCAGTGGGCTGCTGTTTTTTTTTTTTTTTTTTTTTGAGACAGTCTCTGTCATCCAGGGTGGAATGCAGTGATGCAGTCTCTTCTCACTGCCACCTCTGTGTCCTGGGTTCAAGTGATTCTCCTGCCTCAGCCTCCTGAGTAGCTGGGATTACAGGCGCCCGCCACCACACCCAGCTGTTTTTAGTATTTTTAGTAGAGATGGGGTTTCACCATGTTGCTAGGCTGGTCTCAAACTCCTGACCTCAAGTGATCCACCTGCCTTGGCCACCCAGATTGCTGGGATTACAGGCGTGAGCCACTGTGCCTGGCATCTTTTTCTGGGCTGAAGAGTAGCTGTGTGGGCCAGGCGCAGCGGTTCATGCCTGTAATCCCAGCACTTTGGGAGGATGATGCATGAGAATCGCTTGAAGCTGGGAGGTGGAGATTTCATTGAGCTAAGATTGTGCCATGGCACTCCAGCCTGTGCAACAGAGTGAGACTGTCTCAAAAAAAGGAAAAAGAAAAAAAGACATGTCTGTTGTCTCATACGCTGAGTATAATCGGGGAAGAAATGCACACTAATAAGCCTTCAAGTATTATGTACTAAGCAATGATGTGCCCAGGGATAAAGAGACAAAGTATGGTATCTGTTTTCAAGGAGCTTTCAGTTTCAAGTAGGAGCACATGTGTAATCAAATGAATGCCATTCTGCATATCAGGAGAGAGATTGCTGATTGGCATAAGAAAGTTCTCCAGAATTGCTTGAACCCGGGAGGCGGAGGTTGCAGTGAGCCGAGATCCCACCACTGCACTCCAGTCTGGCAACAGAGCGAGACTCATCTCAAAAAAGAAGAGAAAAGAAAAAGGTCTCAGGCAGACACAGTGGCTAATCCCAGCATTTTATTTTATTTTATTTATTTATTTATTTATTTATTTTTTTAAATTTATTTATTATTATTATACTTTAAGTTGTAGGGTACATGTGCATAACGTGCAGGTTTGTTACATATGTATACTTGTGCCTTGTTGGTGTGCTGCAACCATCAACTCGTCATTTACATCAGGTATAACTCCCAATGCAATCCCTCCCCCCTCCCCCCAATCCCAGCATTTTAAAAGAACTGATTGCTTGAGTCCAGGAGTTCGAGACCAGCTTGGGCAACATGGCAAAATGCCACGTCTACAGAAAATACAAAAATTCACCAATTCTGGTGGCGTGCACCTGTAGTTCCAGCTACTCGGGAGGCTGCAGTGAGCCTAGATTGTGCCACTGCACTCCAGCCTAGGCATTAGAGTAAGATGCTTTTTTTTTTTTTTTTTTTTGAGACAGAGTCTTGATGTGTTGCCAGGCTGGAGTACAGTGGTGTGATCTCTGCTCACTGCAACCTCTGCTTCCTGGGTTCAAGTAATTCTCCTGCCTCAGCCTCTAATTTTTGTATTTTTAGTAGAGACGGGGTTTTAGCATGTTGGCCAGGATGGTCTCGATCTCTTGACCTCGTGATCTGCCCGCCATGGCCTCCCAAAGTGCTGAGATTACAGGCCTGAGCCACTGCGTCATCCGAGACCCTGTCTTTAAAAAAAAAAAAAAAGTTCTCCAGAGGAATTGGAGTAGGGAGGGAACTCACAAATGGCTTTATGGAGAAGATGGCGTTGGAATAAAGTTTTGAGGAATGCGATGGAGATTTTTTGGTAGGAACAGAAGAGTATCTGAACAAAGGGATTAGGTTGGGCAAAGACATGAGGCAGCAAAGTTTAGTATGTCTGGAAACAGCAAATAGCCCAGTTGAGCTGTAGGGAAACATTTGTGTTGGGTGATGGTTGGGAGGTAGGTTGGAAAGAGAAAGGTAGAAGAGCTAGAGGTCAGTAGGTGGGTTCTTGGCACCAGATAAGAGAGTTTGGACTTTACCCTGTTGTTAATGGGCAGCCACTGAAAGTTTGTGAGCAGAGTTTTGATAGGACCAAGGGAAATGGAAACAGCATTCATAAGATTATAAAACTATCATATAATCATGAGGTGTTAAGGGTCTGGGCTGTGATGCTGGTTGTGGAAAATGAAAAGGGTAAAGATAAAGGAAACAAAACACCAAAGAATTTACTGGACTTAGTGACTTATTGTAGGGGTCAGTAAACCTTTTTACTCTTCCGCAAACCAAAAATGGTTAATAAAACCCCCCCTTTTTTTTTGGAGACAGTCTCGCTTTGTTGCCCAGGCTGGAGTGCAGTGGTGACATCTCCCAGCTCACTTGCAACCTCCGCCTCCCGGGTTCAACCAATTCTCCTACCTCAGCCTCCTGAGTAGGTGGGATTACAGGCATGTACCACCATGCCTGGCTAATTTTTGTGTTTTTAGTAGAGATGGGGTTTTGCCATATTGGCCAGGCTGGTCTCAAATTCTGGACCTCAGGTGACCTGCCTGCCTTGTCCTCCCAAAGTGCTGGGATTACAGGCGTGAGCCACTGCACCCAACCAAACCTTTTCTATTAAAGGGCCAGATAGGCTTCAGGCTTTGTGGGACATGTGGTCTCTGTTGTACATACTTAACTCCGTCTTCGTTGTGTGAAAGCAGCCACAGGGGATACATAAACGAATAAGTTAGGATGTGTTTCAGCATTTCATCTATGGATATTACAATTTGAATTTTGTATAATTCTCATTAAGTGGCATGAAATAGTCTTGTTTTGACTTTTTGCCAACCATTTTAAAATGTAAAACCCATTCTTAGCTCTTCAGCCATATAAAAACAGGTGGTGGGGCAGAGCTGGCCCACAGACTGTATGTAGCTCGCCAACTTCTGACTTACTGGATTTGAGGTACAGAGTGAAAGAGACTGAAAATAACATTTTGAGCCTGAGTCACTGAGAAAGGTGAATTGTCATTTAAGAAGAGAGCGAGCTGTTTGTAGAAAAGAATGATACTGAATTTTAGACAAGTCTTTTGGTATTTCTCACAAATCAGCACCCCTCCCACTACCTACCCGCATCACCATACACTAGCGGGATCAGAACCAGTGCTCAAGGTACATGTTTGAGAAGCATCAAATCATCTGCATAGAAGTGCTGGCTGACACTAGGAGAGGAGAAGCGTATAAGAAATCTCATATGTTGAGTCATAGGTTTTATGAATATATTTTTTAAGTAATTAAAATCTTTTCATAAATTAAGAACCAACATTCTGCCTCTTGGGATATATTTCAAAGAACCTTTAATACAGCTCCATCAGGTGACATATGCATGAGTGTTTCTGCAGTATGATTTTTGGTGATGGGGGCCTAGAGGCAACCTAAATGTTCAGCATTAGGAGAATGCATAGGTAAAACATGTATTCATATTATGGGGCATTAAACAACAGAAGCAACAAAATTCATGTGCATACAACATAAGTGTACCTTTTAAAAAGTATGTAGTGGGAGAAAAAAAGCATAGGTACAGAAAACATCATTCTGTAACTTAGAAACATACATATGAAACAACACAGTCTTTAAAAGCCTACACAAAAAGCCACAGTATTACTATATTAGAAAGGTTGCTTTTCAGAGGAATGGAAGTGAGATGGCAATAAGAGGAAATAAAAAACAAAAATATTTTAAAATAGCAAAATAACCCTGTTTTTTTGAGACAGAGTTTCCCTCTGTCATTCAGGCTGGAGTGCAGTGGCATGATCCCAGCTCACTGCAACCTTTGCCTCCCGGGTTCAAGCATTCTTCTGCCTCAACCTCTTGAGCAGCAGCAGTTACAGGTGTGCACTACCATACCTTGCTAATTTTTGTGTGTTTAGTAGAGATGGGGTTTTGTCATGTTGGCCAGGCTGGTCTTGAACTCCTGACCTCAAGTGATCTGCCCATCTCAGCCTCCCAAAGTGCTGGGATTACAGGTGTGAGCCACTGTGCCCAGCCAAAACGTGTTTTTGAAGAGTAGTTGATAAAGAGTAGATGATAAAAAGGAAAATGTTTAACTGTAACTAAATGAAAACATAATATGGATATGTATATAGTATGATCTCAGTTATGTAAAAAACTATGCACAAAAAAACCTAAAAAGAAAAACATCAGGATATATTTCTAGAAGGTGGGATCATCTGTTGTTAATTTTTGATATTCTATTTTCTAAATTGAGTTTTTATTGCTTTTGTATAAGAGAATCTAAAGGGTAAAGAGTTTTAAAAACGAGGACATTGAAAAAGGGAAAGAAAAAAGATACAAGGCAAAGTTAAACTGCTTGGGTGTGGGAATGAGCTGTCCATGAAGTTATTTATAGGTTCTTATTACTATCAGAAACAATGAGAGGTGAGCTGAGAGGCCAGTCAGAAGTAAGCAAAGTGAGTTATCAGTCGAACTCCCGTTTCCTCTTATCCCTTGTCCAGCTCTTAGAACAAGCTCTGGTGATTGAGGAACAGCTGCGCCGGGCTGCTTACTTGAACATGTCAGAAGACCCTTCTCACCCTTCCATGGCCCTCAACACCCGCTTTGCTGAGGTGGAGTGTTTGGCGGAAAGTCATCAGCACCTGTCCAAGGAGTCAATGGCAGGAAACAAGCCAGCCAATGCAGTCCTGCACAAAGGTAGCCAGTGGCTCCCCTGCCTCCTGCTGATTAGGCCTCCTCCCTCATCTAACTGCATCCCAATGTACATATATTTGTTTTCAAACCTTTTTCAGAGCTCCTTTGGGAGTTTAGGAGTTGGTAGGGACCTTTGCCATCCTTGGGGAGTTAATATGTTAGAGGCAATCAAGGACAGTAGTTCTTTGCCTCTTTTTTTTTTTTTTTTTTTTCTTTTTAAGAGGTGGGCTCTTGGCTGGGCGCGGTGGCTGACGTCTGTAATCTCGGCACTTTGGGAGGCCAAGGTGGGTGGATCACGAGGTTAGGAGTTCGAGACCAGCCTGGCCAACATGGTGAAACCCCGTCTCTACTAAAAATAGCAAAATTAGCTGGGCATGTGGCACATGCCTGTAATCCTAGCTGCTCAGGAGGCTGAGGCAAGAGAATCGCTTGAAACCAGGAGGTGGAGTTTGCAGTAAACCAAGATCGTGCCATTGCACTGGCTATCAGCCTGGGCAACACAGTGAGACTCCGGAAAAAAAAAAAGAGATGGGCTTTCAACATTTTGCCCGGGTGGGTCTTGAACTCCTGGACTCAAGTGATCCTCTTGCCTCAGCCTCCTGAGTAGCTGGAACTACAAATATGTGCCACTGTACCCGGCCACCTTTTTTTTTTCTTTTTGAGATGGAGTCTAGCTCTTGCCCAGGCTGGAGTGCAATGGCGTGATCTTGGCCCACTGCAGCCTCTGCCTCCTGGGTTCAAGCAATTATCCTGCCTCAGCCTCCCGAGCAGCTGGAACTATAGGCATGCGCCACCACTTGCGGCTAGTTTTTGTATTTTTAGTAGAGATGGGGTTTTACCATGTTGGCAAAGCTGGTCTCAAACTGACTTTAAGTGGTCTACCTGCCTCTGCCTCCCAAAGTGCTGGCATTATAGGCGTGAGCCACCATGCCCTGCCCTGGCCACCTTTTTTTTTTTTTTTTTTTTTTTTGAGGCGGAGTTTTGCTCTTGTTGCCCAGGCTGGAGTGCAGTGGCGTGATCTCGGCTCACTGCAACCTTTGCCTCCCAGGTTCAAGCGATTCTCCTGCCTTAGCCTCCTGAGTAGCTGGGATTACAGACATGCACCACCATGCCCTGCTAATTTTGTTTTTTTGTTTGTTTGTTTTTTGAGATGGAGTTTTGCTCTTGTTGCCCAGGCTGGAGTGCAATGGCGTGATCTCAGTTCACCACAACCTCCGCCTCCCGGGTTCAAGAGATTCTTCTGCCTCAGCTTCCTAAGTTGCTGGGATTACAGGCGCCCGCCACCATGCCCGGCTAATTTTTTGTATTTTTAGTAGAGATGGGGTTTCACCATGTTGGCCAGGCCGGTCTCAAACTCCTGACCTCAGATGATCCACCTGCCTCTGCCTCCCAAAGTGCTGGGATTACAGGCATGAGCCACCACGCCCGGCCCCACCTCTTTTAACTTTAAATATATTCAGGTTCTTGAGATGGAAAGCAAAGCAGAATAATATAGTGTCATTTGGGATACTTTAGAGGTAACTTCAGGTGATAAAAGATCCCTTCAAATTCTAGACCCCTTTCAGCGTTTTGTTTCTAATTAAAGTAAAAGGTTATGAGGAGGCGGAGGGTGAAATAAGGAAAAGAATGCTGTTATAATGGAGGTGGGAGACAGATTCTGAAGGTAGAGAAGAGAAAAAACAGGAATAAGCTTCTCAAGAAGAGGAAATACAATAATAGTAAGGGATAGTGAAGGTTTAGGTGACTTTTAAGAGCACAAAATCATGAACAGTTGGAACTGGAATATGAGGAGCAGGAATTTGAACATGGTGGAGGTCAGGTCAGGTGACAGAAGATAACACATCACAGTCACTTGGTCACTGAGAAGTGATGCTGGTCCACTAGGGTAGAGGGAGCTCAGTCTTGGCCACCACAGCTCACCACCTCTTTTTCTCCCTTTGCAGTTCTGAAACAGCTGGAAGAACTGCTGAGTGACATGAAAGCCGATGTGACTCGACTCCCAGCTACCATTGCCCGAATTCCCCCAGTTGCTGTGAGGTTACAGATGTCAGAGCGTAACATTCTCAGCCGCCTGGCAAACCGGGCACCCGAACCTACCCCACAGCAGGTAGGACCATTTTCTTCTTGACTCCACCTCTTCCTGCAGAACCATTCTGGAGCTTGTAACTTTGTTGTATGTCCCTAGCTTTACATACTGGGTGGGTAGGCTGTCAGTGAATTCCCTTGAGATTGGGTGGATTCCTATCATCTGGAATTCTGACTCCTTGGGTCTCCTTCTCTAGGTAGCCCAGCAGCAGTGAAGATGCAGACTGATACCACCTCCACCGCTGAGCAGTGACCTTCCTCACTTTCTCTTGTCCCAGCTTCTCCCCGGGGGGCCTGAGAGACCCTCACCTTCCTTCTGCCCATCTTCCATGTTGTAAAGGAACAGCCCCAGCGCACTGGGGGAGGGGAGGGAGTGAGGGGCAGTGGTGCCCTTCCTGCAGGAGAGACATGCAGCAGTAGCGCCGGCGCCATCTGCAGGAGCTGGCGGGCTGGCCTTCTGGACCCTGGCTTCTCCCCACTGTAACGCCTGTTACACACAAACTGTTGTGGGTTCCTGCCAGGCTTGAAGAAAATGATCTGAATTTTTTCCTCCTTTTGGTTTTATTTTGTTGGTTTATTTTGTGTTTTCTTTTCTCCTTTTTTGGGGGTATTCAGAGTGGGCTGGGCCCCTGGGCGAGACACAGCTACCTCTGTTGGCATCTTTTTAATACCAGGAACCCAGCGGCTCTAGCCACTGAGCGGCTAAATGAAATAAAGTGGGAAAAAAAAAAAAAAAAAAAAAAAACCAAAAGCATAAAAAACCACAGCAAATTTCTTGATGAAAATTGAAAATAAAAGTTTCCTTGTATTTTAGTGCTCTGGTTCAGTGTGGGTGTAGGTGCAGGTGGATGAGTGTGTGCAGCAGGAGCCTGGCACCTGTATAGTTGAAAATTAAGGGCTATGTGGTGTCCTGATACTCCACTGAAGAACTGGGTTCTGTGTCGGTGTGCAGTGTGTGCCTGGCCAGCGATGACTTCCACCTGTGGAAAATGAGAGGCTGCAAAACTCCAAGTACCACAATGGCCTTGAGCAAGTTTAACTTCTGTGGGATGCAGGTTTCTCATGTATACCTCATACGGTTGTCAAGTAAAACCAGTCAAGTACATGGAACAGTTTTTAACACCTAACCACTACCTTAATGTTAGTTTCAAGGAAGGCTGAGGGGGCTTTTCTTGCTCAGTTGTGCAAAATTGGGATGCAATTTGTGGAATAACCCAGCCTCAACCCCACGCCCCCAGAGACCCGACCTAACGCCCTCCAACCTTGAAACCCTGGTAGTTCACCCCTCTTCATGTCCCAGACCAGGTCGGCGTTGCAACCCGTTGTTTCCCAACTAATTGTAGACCCACCTGAAAGCAAGTTCCGGCCGAGGCCTCCTGCGGACCAGGTGTAGTGCAGCACCTTAACTGAGGGGCTGAGCAGGAGTGAGCATCAAGGAAGGTGCTGGGAGGTTGGGGCACGGTGCCTCACAGCCTGTAATCTCAGCACAAAGGTTGGGGGCAGGAAGATCGATTAAGCCCAGGAGTTCTAGAGCAGCCCTGGCAATATAGTGAGACCCCACCCCCTAGACCCCGTCTCTATAAAAAGATTTTTTAAAAAGGGGCGGGGGCTGGGAGTAGGAGTTGAGTGGCATGGAATTCCATGATTTTTTTTTTTTGAGATGGAGTCTTGCTCTGTCGCCAGGCTGGAGTACAGTGGTGCCATCTCAGCTCACTGCAACTTCTGCCTCCCAGGTTCAAGTGATTCTCCTGCCTCAGCTTCCCGAGTAGCTGGCACTAAAGGCGTGCGCCACCACGCCCAGCTAATTTTTGTATTTTTGACAGGTTTCACCATGTTGGCCAGGATGGTCTCGATTTCTTGACCTAGTGATCCGCCGGCCTCGGCCTCCCAGAGTGCTGGGATTACAGGCGTGATCCACCGCGCCCGGCTGTTTTTTGTCGGGTTTTTTGAGGTGGAGTTTCGCTCTTGCTCAGGCTGAAGTGGCACGATCTGGGCTCACTGCAACCTCTGCCTCCCGGGCTCAAGCAATTCTGTCTGCCTCAGCCTCCCGAATAGCTGGGATTATAGGCGCCCGCCACCACGCCCAGCTAATTTTGTGTTTTTAGTAGAGACGGGGTTTCAACGTGTTGGCCCGGCTGGTCTCGAACTCCTGACCTCAGGTGATCCACCCACCTCAGCCTCCCAAAGTGCTGGGATTACAGGCGTGAGCCACGGTGCCCAGCCTGGAATTCCGTTATCTCGAGGCTCGACGAGGGCAGTGGATGCCAGAAAGAGGGCCCCGCTGTCGGGCCCTGGTTCGAGGAGAGGGTGCGGCTTTCACGCACCAGCTTTTCCAACAGAAACCGGCCGTGAGGCTAAAAGCCAACTCCTTGAGTGAAGGGCGGTCACGCTCAGCGGTTTCTCGTCACAGCGCTCCCTCCACCCGCCGCGGGCGTAAGCTGCGCGGCTCCTTCGAATTTCCCCCTACTCGCCGCCGCCGGCTCCGCTGCCGTTCCCTGGTCGAGCGTAAGTTCCGGGTGCGGCGTCCGACTGGGCGTAACAGGAAGAGGCGGGGCCGCGAGGCTAGCGTTACCCTTGCGCCTGCGTGGAAGGACTCTGTGGCGAGTGGCGGCCGAAAGCTAGCTGCGGAGTGCACGTGGAGCGCGGCCCCAAGGGCAGTCTCGGGCCTTAACCCGCATTCTGGTGGGTCTAGAGGAAATTGGGGGACGAAGGGTGGCAGCCCTGACCTGGTCTGGGACGTGGGGAGAGGAGTGCACTACCTGGGTTTCAGGGTGGGAGGGCGTTCGGTCGGCCTCCAGGGGGATAGCGGGGGTACTTGAGTCGCGGGTGCTGAGTGAATCGGGGGTGCTGAGTGAGTTGCGAGTGCTGAGTTGAGCTTGTCCCCTTTCCCACTATAGTACGCCAAGCCTGCGTTCTGCCGTTTCCTCCGGCACGCGCGACGCCACCTTCTCACATTTCTGTCTGCCATAGTACTATGGGGCGCAAATTGGACCCTACAAAGAAGGAGAAGCGGGGGCCAGGCCGAAAGGCCCGGAAGCAGAAGGGTGCCGAGACAGAACTCGCCAGATTCTTGCCTGCAGGTAAGGATTAGTTGTGGTCTCCTGATCCCTCAGCTTTTGCAGTATTCTGTATCATGACCTCTTCTCTTTTTTAGTCTTTGTTCATTTTCTATTTAAGTGGAATCTTCTATGTATTAGTTACTAGGAGGTATGAATGAAACACTGTCGTTTAGATTGTAGGGAACTGTTTAGGTCGTAGAGATGTGAGGACACGGACACAACTATTCATGCAAGAAAAGGTGTGATTTAAAACATTGTGAGTTCAGAGGAAGGGGGATCCCATGCAGAACTGCATGGTTTTTTTTTTTTGTTTTTTGTTTTTTTTTTGAGACGGAGTCTTGCTCTGTCACCCAGGCTGGAGTGCAGTGGCCAGATCTCAGCTCACTGCAAGCTCTGCCTCCCGGGTTTACGCCATTCTCCTGCCTCAGCCTCCCGAGTAGCTGGGACTACAGGCGCCCGCCACCTCGCCCGGCTAGTTTTTTGTATTTTTTAGTAGAGACAGGGTTTCACCGGGTTAGCCAGGATGGTCTCGATCTCCTGACCTCGTGATCCGCCGGTCTCGGCCTCCCAAAGTGCTGGGATTACAGGCTTGAGCCACCGCGCCCGGCCCGAGAACTGCGTGTTAAGCTGGATTTTGAAAAATGGGTTAAGTTGTACCAAGAGGAAGTAGTGAAGGGGAGGGGTCAGTCATTGATTTTTTGGAAGGAATGGAAATGGAAAAGCACGGATCCGGCTTCTCCATGCCAAGTAGTAGTCTACTGTGTGGAAGACTGGTGGGAGATAACAGAGGACCTGGAGTTTGTGTTGGGCTTTGGATAAAGGATGCAGTTTATTGAGATAGTAGCAAGTCCTGGGCACTATGTTGAACTTGTTGGTCTTGTTATGTCACTTCATCATCTTAGAGCCCTGTGAGAGAGGCACTATTAAGGAAATGGATGCGGAGAGGTTAAGAAACTCGTATAGCCAGGCTCAGTGGCTCACGTCTGTAATCCCAGCACTTTGGGAGGCCGAGGCAGGTGGATCACCTGAGGTCCGGTGTTCAAGACCAGCCTGGCCAACATGGTGAAACCGTGTCTCTACTAAAAATACAAAAATTAGTTGGGTGTGGTGGTGGGAGGCTGAGGCAATAGAATCGCTTGAACCTGGGAGACGGAGGTTGCAGTGAGCTGAGATCACGCCATTGCACCACTCCAGCCTGGAAGACCAAGAGTGAAACTCCATTTCAAAAAAAAAAGAGGCCGGGCGCGGTGGCTCAAGCCTGTAATCCCAGCACTTTGGGAGGCCGAGACGGGCGGATCACGAGGTCAGGAGATCGAGACCATCCTGGCTAACACAGTGAAACCCCGTCTCTACTAAAAATACAAAAACTTAGCCGGGCGAGGTGGCAGGCGCCTGTAGTCCCAGCTACTCGGGAGGCTGAGGCAGGAGAATGGCGTGAACCCGGGAGGCGGAGCTTGCAATGAGCTGAGATCCGGCCACTGCACTCCAGCCTGGGTGACAGAGCGAGACTCCGTCTCAAAAAAAAAAAAAAAAAAAGAAACTCATATACAATTATTAAATAATGACAGGGCTGAGATTTAAATGGACTCCTTTTAATTAGTGTACTAATTCTCTTACCATGTTTATTTCCATTCCCATTTATTTTCAGTGTCCCCTGTAACTTGTTCTGCCTCGTTTTTCTTTTTCAAACAGTAAGTGACGAAAATTCCAAGAGGCTGTCTAGTCGTGCTCGAAAGAGGTAAGTGTGGGTGTCAGGACTTAATTGGTACTGCTTATCTTTGACCACAGAGTTAATTCTGGACTCTCACTTTTCCCTATGGTGGAAATGGCAGAACCTGGAAATATCTTTCCATTTCTTTACTCCTTGAATCTCTTGTGTCTTTTCAGGGCAGCCAAGAGGAGGCTGGGTTCTGCTGAAGTCCCTAAGACAAATAAGTCCCCTGAGGCCAAACCATTGCCTGGAAAGCTACCAAAAGGTCAGTGAAACTAAGAGCTGGATGCTACATGAGGAGTCCTCTGGGTCCTGGGTAGGGAAGGACTTGCTAAACATTTCCGGAATGAAAGGAACAGCCAGAGGACATTCTGAGGGGTAGAAAGTACAGGCTCCCCAGGGTGTGGGGCCCGGGAATGTGTGGCTGCCATTAGTCCAGGACTCGTCAAACCCTTAGGGATCTTTGCAGGAGCTGTCCAGACAGCTGGTAAGAAGGGACCCCAGTCCCTATTTAATGCTGCTCAAGGCAAGAAGCGCCCAGCACCTAGCAGTGATGAGGAAGAGGAGGAGGAAGACTCTGAAGAAGATGATGTGGTGAACCAGGGGGACCTCTGGGGCTCCGAGGATGATGCTGATATGGTAGATGACTATGGAGCTGACTCCAACTCTGAGGATGAGGAGGAAGGTGAAGAGGTGAGATTCATCTCTGGGCATTCAGAGAAGGATCCTTGCTATTTAGTTTCTTTCCAGATTCTTGAGACTGTTTCTTAGTGGCAAGGATAAGCCTGACTAGAGGAAAGGGGTTTTTGTGCTCCATCACTGTTTCCCTACTGCCTTATATCCTCTCCCAGTGCACCTACAAGTTTGAAGGAGCTGTAGGATAGAGCATTTAAAAAAATCTAGAAGGCTCTCTTGGTGTGGATGTGGGAAGGTGGACAATGGTGTGCTCCACTGATGGGAACAGAAATGCACTTTTTATAAAGCAGTTATCTCAGAACTGTGAAATATTTGTTCCTTTTGGCTGGGTATGGTGGCTCACGTTTGTAATCCCAGCACTTTGGGAGGCTGAGGCAGGAGAATTGCTTGAGCCTAGGAGTTGGAGACCAGCTTGAGCAACACAGGGAGATACCGTCTCTACAAAAAATTAAAAAATTGGCTGGGTGCAGTGGCTCACGCCTATAATCCTGGCACTTGGGAGGCCGAGGTGAGCGGATCACCTGAGCTCAGGAGTTGGAGACCAGCCTGGATAACGTGGCAAAACCCCATCTCTACTAAAAATACAAAAATTAGCTGGTGTGGTGGTGTGCACCTGTAATCCCAGTTACTCCTAGCTACCCGGGAGGCTGAGGCAGGAGAATCGCTTGAACCTGGGAGGCGGAGGTTGCAGTGAGCCGAGATCGTGCCATTGCACTCCAGCCTGGGCAACAAAGTGAGACTCTGTCTCAAAAAAATAAAAAAAAAAGTTAAAAAACTTGTTTAAAAATTAGCTGGGTGTGGTGGCGTACGCCTGTAGTCCCAGCTACTCAGGATGCTGAGGCAGGAAGATGACTGGAGCTTGGGAGGTTGAGGCTGCAGTGAGCTGTGATCTTACCACTGCACTCCAGCCTGGGTGACAGAGTGAGACTGTCTCAAAAAAAACCACAAAAACTTCTTCCTTTTGACATAGTAATTCCCTGTTAAGGAAGATGATCCAAAACATCAGCAAATAGTTCTTTACTGAGGTGCAGGAAATTATTATACAATTAGTATGTAGATGTATTATTAGAATCGTATAGAAAAAAAAGAGAAAGTCCCCATGTGCACCCCTTTCTTCCATCCCTTTGTATCTATAGGGTCATTATTAGGTTTGCAGGCACCATGTGGATCATAATGCCAAAAACTCTGGAAACTTCCAAAATATACAATATGTTTAAGTTATGGTTCATGCATATGATGCAGTTAACACTGGTCATTGTGTCTATGAAAATGCCTGTGATTTAACTGAAGTCTAAAAAGCAAGAAACAAACTTGAAAATGGATTATGTGAAAAATACAGAGTAACTCTAAAAAAATATAGCAAAATGGGCCAGGCGTGGTGGCTCACACCTTTAATCCCAGCACTTTGGGAGGCTGAGTGGGCAAATCACCTGAGGTCAGGAGTTCGAGACCAGCCTGGCCAACATGGTGAAACCCCGTCTCTGCTAAAAATACAAAAAATTAGCTGGGCATGGTAGTGCATGCCTATAATCCCAGCTACTTGGAAGGTTGAGGCAGGAGAATCGTTTGAACCTGGGAGGCGGAGGTTGCAGTGAGCCAAGATCGTGCCATTGCACTCCATCCTGGGGGACAAGAGCAAGACTTCTCTAAAAAAAATATGGCAAAATGGTAGTCAAGGGCAATTTTTGTCCTTTATATGTGCAGGTGTTTTTCAAGTTTTTTTTTTTTTTTTCTTAATGAAAAAGTGAAAAACACATAATAGTAGAAAGAAAAATGTAATGAACCCTTTAATTCATTACTTGGTTTTTGTTTTGTTTTGTTTTTTTTGAGATGGAGTCTTGTTCTGTTGCCCAGGCTGGAGTGCAGTGGCTCGATCTTGGCTCACTGCAACCTCCACCTTCCGGGTTCAAGCAATTCTCCTGCCTCAGCTTCCTGAGTAGCTGGGATTTACAGGCGTGCACCACCATGCCCTCATTACTTAGTTTCAACAGTGATCAATATTGTGCCAATTTTATCTTCGTTTCTTTGCTCCTCTATTTCCTTCTGAGAGCAAGTGTTGGATTTTTATTTAGCGAGAAAATAAGATACAGAGATAGAAAGTGCTACAAGGGCTGATGGAAGGGCAGGCCTGTATTAACAGCCCTTGTGTCTCTTCAGCTGCTGCCCATTGAAAGAGCTGCTCGGAAGCAGAAGGTCCGGGAAGCTGCTGCTGGGTGAGTTTTGGAAGCTACTGGGATGGAGCATAGACAGCGGCTAGGGTGGGGAAGCTGTGTGGAAGGAGGAGGTGTCTGTTTTGGTCTGTGAATCACTCTGTTCTTGGACCTGTTTCTAGGGTCCAGTGGAGTGAAGAGGAGACGGAGGACGAGGAGGAAGAAGTGACCCCTGAGTCCGGCCCCTCAAAGGAGGAGGAGGCAGATGGGGGCCTGCAGATCAATGTGGATGAGGAACCATTTGTGCTGCCCCCTGCCGGGGAGATGGAGCAGGATATCCTTGCAGGACAGAGTGAAGAGTTAGGAGGAAGGTGCTTGGGAGAGGGATTTCCAGGCCCTAGGACATCATGACACAGTTCCTTAACAGTCCCACATGCCCAGGCTCCAGACCTGCAACGAGTTCACAAGCGGATCCAGGATATCGTGGGAATTCTGCGTGATTTTGGGGCTCAGCGGGAGGAAGGGCGGTCTCGTTCTGAATACCTGAACCGGCTCAAGAAGGATCTGGCCACTTACTACTCCTATGGAGACTTCCTGCTTGGCAAGCTCATGGACCTCTTCCCTCTGTCTGAGGTACTGGATTGCCAGAATGCCTCCTCTCTTTTCTCACCTCCTTACCCTGTGTAAGGAAGAGGTTCAGCCCCCTTGCCCCGCTCCCCTGACTGAGCTCCTTAGCCATCCTCATTTATTCCCTGCTGTCTTGCCTGGCAGCTGGTGGAGTTCTTAGAAGCTAATGAGGTGCCTCGGCCCGTCACCCTCCGGACCAATACCTTGAAAACCCGACGCCGAGACCTTGCCCAGGTGAGGGGTGGCCTTTGAGGCTTGCTTATCTCAGAAGGGAAGTGATTTCTGCCAACTCCAGAGATTGCCCTGTGCTTCCCTGACTGGGTGGGGCCTTAGGACCTAAGCATGACCCTGAGGGGCAAACCCAGAGGCCTGATATCTCTGGCAGGCTGGGGGCCTAGGACCTCTGAGGAATGGGAAGTTCATCCCTCCAACCTCTGTTCCCTGTGACTAGGATGATGAGACTTCAGGATGAGCGTGCTGCCCCCAAGGAAAATGGAGGGAGATGATTGAGGAGCTGGGGAAATATGATTCCTGACTGCAGAAAAAAGATACATGTGCACAGTCAATATTTTAAACTCATTTCTGAGGGTTCAGGGACCCCAGGTTAACGACCCCTGTTCTAAAGTTAGTTGTTGGGTTATATGTGTTGTGTATTTCCTGGTGTGAAGAAAACCTAATAATGTAATGTGCTATAACCAGTATCATTAAATTTTTAGTATGGTGGAGGGGTCAGCCTCTTAGAAAATCAGATGCCACTTCCAGGAAATAAAGTAACAGGAGGTGGCATCCTGCTCCATTGGGATGAAGTTCAGACCTTGAGTTAGGAGCCTGAGGTTAAGAAAAAAAGGGCACCGTAGGATGGAGTGGGAAAGATAAACTGCTCAATGAGTCCATGATGACTGTATTCGGAGCAAGCACCCTAGGAGTTGTGGGGCCATGGGCCATGTTTTTAATGTCTTCATCTGTTTTCTGGGTAGAGTAGCCTATGAGGTTATTAAAATCTTCATCCCAATTGGGTGCGGTGGCTCACACCTGTAATCCTAGCACTTTGGGAGGCCGAGGCGGGCAGATCACCTGAGGTCAGGAGCTAGAGACCAGCCTGGCCAACATGGTGAAACCCCATCTCTATGAAAAATACAAAAATTAGCCAGGCATGGTGGTACATGCCTGTAGTCCCACCTACTCAGGAGGCTGAGGCATAAGAAAGAATTGCTTAAATCCGGGAGGTGGAGGTTGCTGTGAGCCAAGATTGCGCCACCTCACTCTAGGCTGGGCAACAGAGTGAGACTCCGTCTCAAAAAAAAAAAAAAAAATCTTCATCCCTCTTCAGGCTCTAATCAATCGTGGGGTTAATCTGGATCCCCTGGGCAAGTGGTCAAAGACTGGACTAGTGGTATATGATTCTTCTGTGCCCATTGGTAAGTCTCCACCCAAGAGCCCTTCTACCTCTGTCCCTGTCCCTACCACATGTCACAGGGTGGTCCTCCTCCACAGGTGCCACCCCCGAGTACCTGGCTGGGCACTACATGCTGCAGGGAGCCTCCAGCATGCTGCCCGTCATGGCCTTGGCACCCCAGGAACATGAGCGGATCCTGGACATGTGTTGTGCCCCTGGAGGAAAGACCAGCTACATGGGTATGAGACGGGCAGGCAGGTGGGATTCATCGGGCTGTCTTGCTTTTGAAAGTAGATGGGGTTGCTGACTCACTAGCGCTCACGGAACACGATGTGCAGGCTCTAGCAGAGTGGTGAGGAGCAGTCTCTCGAGTCGGCCTGGGTTCCAGTGCCGGGTGTGCCACTTATACACATCTGACTCTGGATTCTTTTTTGTCATCTGTAAAATGGGATGGTAATTGCGCTTGGGGTTCCCCTTGGATTATGCTTGGATTGTGAGGGTTAAGATGATGCATTTAGAAGTCCTTGACGGTATTCAGCACATACTCAGCAGCCATAACTTTTATTAAGCTGCTATCACTTAAAAGAAGTAATTTAGTATGTAGGACCAGATAGGTGTTCAGTAAAAATGGGAAAACCACGTTGGTAGACTTGCTGACCACCAGGGGCTAGTGCAGAGTGGATCAGCCTATAGAGTAGGCAGGCTTGTTGGGAGTGAAGTTGCCTTGAGGTAATACCACTTCTGTGGATTCCTGAGCAGGAGGGTGGGAGCTAGCATGGAGGCAGTGGAACTGGCTGATCAGCACTGTTACTGCCCTCCCTTTAGCCCAGCTGATGAAGAATACGGGTGTGATCCTTGCCAATGACGCCAATGCTGAGCGGCTTAAGAGTGTTGTGGGCAACTTGCACCGGCTGGGAGTCACCAACACCGTTATCAGTCACTATGATGGGCGCCAGTTCCCCAAGGTGAGACTCAAGCTGTGTGTCTCCTGAGGCTTCTTGCAGTTGACCTTCTCCCTTCCTGACCTCAGTGTTCAGACTTGACCCTAGTAAATAGTGCGCTGCCGGTTGCGGAAGAGACATAGGATTCATCTGTATCTCTTCCCCAGGTGGTGGGGGGCTTTGACCGAGTGCTGCTGGATGCTCCCTGCAGTGGCACTGGGGTCATCTCCAAGGACCCAGCCGTGAAGACTAACAAGGTGAGGATTCAGGTGGTGGCCACTGAGACGCCTTGGCTGGGTCTCGTAGAGCTGGAAAGTGAAATGGGGACATGCTCTGGGCTCCCCTCTCCTCCTGAGGCTGCCTTTGGGTCTCTTTTTGGGACAGGATGAGAAGGACATCCTGCGCTGTGCTCACCTCCAGAAGGAGTTGCTCCTGAGTGCTATTGACTCTGTCAATGCCACCTCCAAGACAGGAGGCTACCTTGTTTACTGCACCTGTTCTATCATGGTGAGGCCTCTGCCATGGCAGAGCAGGGGAGGCTGGGCTGGGGGGGCTCTTTGCCCCTATGAGCTCCCTTCAGCTCCAGCTCTGCTTTTTCCTCCCTTGTTTATCTTCCCCCAACATCCAGGTGGAAGAGAATGAGTGGGTGGTAGACTATGCTCTGAAAAAGAGGAATGTGCGACTGGTGCCCACAGGCCTAGACTTTGGCCAGGAGGGTTTTACCCGCTTTCGAGAAAGGCGCTTCCACCCCAGTCTGCGTTCTGCCCGACGCTTCTACCCTCATACCCACAATATGGATGGGTTCTTCATTGCCAAGTTCAAGAAATTCTCCAATTCTATCCCTCAGTCCGAGACAGGTGAGTGATCTTTTTCTACCCTTCATCACCACCTTTGCTCTTTTCACCTTTCGGGAGCCTTTATGGCGTGACAGAAGGGAAGGGAAAGGAAAGATTCATGCATCCCTTACTCCAACCTTTGCATGCTTGGATGAGAGAACCCTCTCATTCCAGCTAGAATTGCTTTTGAGTGCTGGACCCCATGTGAATAAGCTGAAGTGTTCATATGGATGGAGGCCTTTTCCTTTATTCTGCCAAGTGGCTACAGTTGTTCAGCACTAAATACATTCCAATGAAGGTTGTGGTTTCTTTTCCTTCTTGGCAGAGGGTTGACTTACTGGTACTGTACCTCTGCTGGTCCAGCATTCTCAGCACTGGGTTGGAACAGAGCTCCACAGAGCTTTGTCAGCAGTTCTCAGCCCGTCACACTCATTGCAGATTGTTTTCTCAGCCATCTTGAGGAGTCCGGCCTGCATCTCAAGGGAAGGGTGGGGTTTTCTGAAACAGCCTTGAGAACACTACTTACTGGGATATAACCCTGGGTTTAATTGCAAGAGGGAGAGAAAAGCTACTTCAGAAATAGTAGAATTTGTCTGGGCGTGGTGGCTCATGCGTATAATCCCAGCACTCACCTGAGGTCAGGAATTCCACATGGTGAAACCCCGTCTCTACTAAAAATATAATAATTAGTTGGGTGTGGTGGTGCATGCCTGTAATCCCAGCTACTCAGGAGGCTGAGGCAGGAGAATTGCTTGAACCTGGGAGGTGGAGGTTTCAGTAAGCTGAGATCATGCTATTGCTTTCCAGCCTGGGCAACAAGAGCAAAACTCTGTCTCAAAAAAAAGAAATAGTAAAATTTGCTATAACTTAAAAAGTACATATTTTAATTATCCTGCAGTTCATCATAATCCGTGTGGAAAAAAACTTCTCTGATTTAAAAAATAAATAGGCCAGGTATGGTGGTGGCTCATGCCTGTAAATCCCAGTACTTTGGGAGGCTGAGGTAGGAGGATCGCTTAAGACCACAAGTTTGAGACCTGTCTGGGCAACAAAGGGAGACTTTGTCTGTAGTTCCAGCTACTCTGGAGGCTGAGGCAGGAGGATCCCTTGAGCCCCAGGAGTTTGAGGTTGCAGTGAGCTATGATGGCACCACTGTACTCCAGCCTGGGCAACACAGTGAGACCCTGCCTCAAAAAAAAAAAAAAAAGTAAATAAAATAAAGGCTAGTGCTTCAAATTCATTTAGAAGACCCTGTGAGGCCGGGCGTGGTGGCTCGTGCCTGCCTGTAACCCCAGCACTTAGGGAGGCTGAGGCGGGTGGATCACCCGAGGTCAGGAGTTCGACCAGCTGGTCAACATGGTGAAACCCCGTCTCTACTAAAAATACAAAACTTAGCCGGACATGGTGGCACACGCTTGTGATTGTCGGGAGTCTGAGGCAGGAGAATCGCTTGAACCCAGGAGGCAGAGGTTGCAGTGAGCCGAGATCACACCACTGCACTCCAGCTGGGGCGACAGAGCAAGACTCTGTCTCAAAAAAAAAAAAAAATACCCAAAACCAATTCATTTTTTCCTTACAGCGTCTTGTTACTTCCTGTCCTCAAGAGGGCGCAGCTTCCTGTAAAAAATCTTTTGGCCCAAGGATAGGCAGTGAATTAATTTTTTTTTTTTTTTGAGACAATGTCTTGCTCTATTGTTCAGGCTGGACTGCAGTGGTGCAGTCTCAGCTCATTGCAACCTCCACCTTCCAGGTTCAAGTGATTCTTGTGTCTCAGACTCCCAAGTAGCTAGGATTACAGGTGTGGACAGGTACCACCATCCCTGGCTAATTTTTATCTTTTTAGTAGAGACGATTTCACCATGTTGACTAGGCTGGTCTTGAACTCCTAGCCTCAAGCAATCCACTTGCCTTGGCCTCCCAAAGTGCTGGAATTACAGGTGTGAGCTACCACACCTGGCCTATAAGCAGTGATCTCTTAATACAAGGTTCAAGTAGGACTTGAGTAAAGGCCAAGTTAATTAAGTAATGGGAATTTCGGTAATCTGCTCTTAGGCACTGACCTAATTGTGTGGAGCTCCTGCCCAAGAGATGGCAATTCTCATATTTTAATATGAGAATATTAAAATATGGTGATAGGCCAGGCACAGTGGCTCATGCCTGTAATCCCAGCACTTTGGGAGGCTGAGGTGGGCGGATCACGAGGTCAGAAGATCGAGACCATCCTGGCTAACACGGTGAAACCCTGTCCCCACTAAAAATAAAAAAAATTCTATGGGCGTGGTGGGGGGCACCTGTAGTCCCAGCTACTCCGGAGGCTGAGGTAGAAGAATGGTGTGAGCCTGGGAGGTGGAGCTTGCAGTGAGCTGAGATCATGCCACTGCACTCCAGCCTGGATGACAGAGCAAGGCTCCGTCTCAAATAAAATAAAATAAAATAAAATACGGTGATAAGGCTTATTTTCTGACACCATCTGTTTAATTTTAACCCCAGGAAATTCTGAAACAGCCACACCTAAAAATGTAGACTTGCCTCAGGTCATCCCCAAGTCTGAGAACAGCAGCCAGCCAGCCAAAAAGGCCAAGGGGGCTGCAAAGACAAAGCAGCAGCTGCAGAAACAGCAACGTCCCAAGAAGGCCTCCTTCCAGAAGCCGAATGGCACCTCTAAAGGGGCAGACTCAGAATTGTCCACTGTACCTTCTGTCAGAAAGACCCAAGCTTCCTCCAGGTGCCAGGATAGCAGTCAGCCAGCTGGAAAAGCCGAAGGGATCAGGGAGTCCAAGGTGACTGGGAAGCTAAAGCAACGATCGCCTAAATTACAGTCCTCCAAGAAAGTTGCCTTCCTCAAGCAGAATGCCCCTCCCAAGGGCACAGACACAGAAACACTGGCTGTGTTATCCCCATCCAAGACTCAGGCCACCCTGAAACCTAAGGACCATCATCACCCCCTTGGAAGGGCCAAGGGGGTTGAGAAGCAGCAGTTGCCAGAGCAGCCTTTCAAGAAAGCTGCCTTCCAGAAACAGAATGACACCCCCAAGGGGCCTCAGCCTCTGACTGTGTCTCCCATCAGTTCCAGCCGCCCCCCACCAGCAAAGAGGAAGAAATCTCAGTCCAGGGGCAATGGCCAGCTGCTCCTGTCTTAGATGGTTGAAAACTAGACTGGGGTGGCTCACTGCCATTGTCACTGGGTTGGAACTCTTGCCTCTATGAGGATGCCTTCTCCACTGTGCATACCCATGAAATTTAATACACATTTTACAACCTCTGGCCGCTGAGTATTTTTGAGGGAACTGGGTACTGCCTTTGCTGCTTTAAGGGTAGAGGTGGGAAGGTGGGACTGGGATCTTCTGAGGAGAGGGAATGGTTGGGTGCTACTGAGAAATCAGGTCAGTTTTAGGCTCCTGCAGCCTTGAGTCTTCCCAGGAAGGGAGAGCCCTGGAGTCAGAGCTAGGGGTGATTGAACTCTGGGGAGAGGAGGGCAATAGAAGTGTAGGGGAAGGCCGGGCATGCTGGCTCACGCCTGTAATCCCAGCACTTTGGGAGGCCAAGGTGGGTGGATCACCTGTGGTCAGGAGTTCGAGACCAGCCTGGCTAACATGGTGAAATCTCGTCTCCACTAAAAATACAAAAAATTAGCCGGGCATGGTGGCGGGCACCTGTAATCCTAACTACTCGGGAGACTGCGGCAGGAGAATCGCTTGAACCTGGGAGGCTGTGGTTGCAGTGAGCCGAAATCACGCTACTGCAGTTTGAGCGACAGTGAGACTCGGTCTCAGAAAAAAAGTAGCGTAGGGGAGATGGGCTTGCCAGCAGAACCCATGGGGTACTGGAGGGCCTGGGCTTTACGCCACCCCAGCTGGATTCCAGGCGGTGGGCCCCTCATCCCTGGGCTCGGCTTCAGATCCGGAAAGGTCCAGGGTCCGGCCTCCAATTGGAGCCTGTCATTGGCTTCCCCCTCGGCCCGCCCCCTGACCTCTGCCCTGCCGCCGAGCCTCCTGATTGGTCGGCCCTGTCCCGCCGGCGCCGCATTGGCTCTTCTCGCTCGCCCTCCATCCCTGCTCTTGCACTGGTTTGCATCTCCCAGCAGAAGGCGCAGCCATGAATCCGTTATTCGGCCCCAACCTCTTCCTCCTACAGCAGGAGCAGCAGGGCCTGGCCGGGCCGCTGGGGGACTCACTGGGAGGCGACCACTTCGCCGGGGGAGGAGACTTACCCCCGGCGCCTCTCTCGCCGGCCGGCCCTGCTGCCTACTCGCCCCCCGGGCCGGGCCCGGCCCCGCCTGCCGCCATGGCCCTCCGCAATGACCTGGGCTCCAACATCAACGTGCTCAAGACCCTGAACCTCCGGTTCCGCTGCTTCCTGGCCAAGGTGCATGAGCTGGAGCGCCGGAACCGGCTGTTGGAGAAGCAGCTGCAGCAAGCGCTGGAGGAGGGTAAGCAGGGCCGGCGGGGCCTGGGTCGTCGCGACCAGGCCGTGCAGACCGGCTTCGTCAGCCCCATCCGGCCCCTGGGGCTGCCGCTGGGCGCCCGGCCGGCCGCTGTCTGCAGCCCGTCGGCGCGGGTGCTGGGCTCGCCCGCGCGCTCTCCGGCCGGCCCCCTCGCGCCCTCCGCGGCCAGCCTCTCGTCGTCTTCCACCTCCACCTCCACCGCCTACTCCTCGTCTGCCCGCTTCATGCCCGGCACCATCTGGTCGTTCTCGCACGCCCGCCGGCTCGGGCCGGGACTGGAGCCCACTCTGGTGCAAGGGCCTGGCTTGTCGTGGGTGCACCCGGATGGGGTGGGCGTCCAAATCGACACCATCACGCCTGAGATCCGCGCGCTCTACAACGTGCTGGCCAAAGTGAAGCGGGAGCGGGACGAGTACAAGCGGAGGTAGGGATTGGGAAGAGGGGACAGGGCTCTCTGTGTCATGCCCCTCACAACGGGCCGGGAGGCGGTGTGGGTTCCGAAGAATCAGGGGTGAAAAGAATGAGAGGAAAGTTTGTGCTGTATAATGAGGAGCTTGGAAGGAATTGGACGCAGGGAGACTAGAATCTGCAGAGAATGCAGAAGCCCCACTCGTGACAGGAAGAAGGACGCTGGGAGCGGAACACTGGGGAATTCCTACTTTTCCGGCTTGTCTCTGCATCCAGGCTTAACTGCGGGCTTTGTGGGTGTGAAAGGGACTGGGTCTGAGCCCTACCGGTCTCAGCCCTGGGGCAGTTTAGGGATATAAACTTGAAAAGTAGGAGGCAAGGATATAGCGTCAATTTGGGAGAGTAAATTGAGTGAAATTGGAAGGGGGTGGTAAGGAAGGGGCTGTACCTTGCAACGGGTGATTCTTTCACAGCCCAAGGTTTCTCAAAGAATACTGATGGAAACCAGGTACCTGCTGTGGTTTCATAGGAAAAGCTCCGGGACCTCATTGCTTGAGTAGGTCAACAAAGTGGGAAAAGAAAGAGTGAAGGGAATTCCCTAGGGTGAGGGTGGAGAGCAGGGCTGATGGGGGAATCTCTTGGCAGTATAAAACGCCAGCGGTGGAGGGAGAGTGGAGAGCCAGCAGGGGACTGAGCTGGGAGAAGCTGGGATATGGACACTCCCTAGGACTGCGAGGCCGCGGGGCGGGCCCAGTGCATTCTGTGGATGAAGATTTGGCTGTCTGAGAGGAGCCCGGTCCCAAGGGGCAAGGGGAAGGGATGTGATGCCAGGAGTGCTGGCTGTATACCAAGTGGATTCCTTAGATGGCTGATAACCAAGTCGATAGGACAGGAGAACAGAGGTAGTGTCTTGCAGACTCCAACCCATGCCTTGAGGAGGAAGGCGGTGACTGACAGTCAGAGAAGACTTTGGTTTGGCGGTCTCCCCTCTCATCTCAGCTATTATGACCCCTTGTGGGCGGGCCTGGGAACTACCTATGCAGCCCAGTGTAGCCGAGATTCAGCGCTGGGTGAGGATTGGCCGAATGTTCTAGGAAATGACCACTGGGTGTGGGGGCGACCTTCAGGGATCTCCACCCTGCTGGAGTTTACCAGATCAGAGATCAGCAGGCTTTCTGAGCTTGAGTCCTGTCCTTGTGCTGGCTTCCTTAGTTGTGGTCCATGTTACATGTCCTTGGGAGTTTCAGTTGTCCTGAAGTCATTCTGGCACCCGAACCAGCCTGCTCTGCCCGTGCAGGAGCTAACTAACACACTCAGCAGTGGAACAGGCACAGTTCTGGAATACATCCATAACCACAGGAACAACTGCTGTTCTCAGGAGCTTTTTTCTTTTCTTTTTTTTTTTTTTTAACTGAAGGAGCGTTTGTCCTTGGTCCAGCTGTCCAGGGCAGGAAAGAGTTATTCCTTGGGGACTGATTAGCTCATAGCTCTGCAGCACACTGCTGTGTAGAAGGCCGTAGCTAGACTTGGATGGTACGTGATACTGGCAGTGACTCTTCTTCCACCCCAGATCCCTTGCCCTCATTCTGGTCTCTTTATAGCAACACTGTAACTCCTGTTTTCTGCCTGGAAGGCCTGGGATGGCTTGAGCACTAAACTGGGAGGTAGCTGAAGGCCTCCTGGGTTCTATTTTCAGCTCCCCTGCCTTGCGTGTGACCTTTTTTTGAGCCCCCATTTTTCCAACCTAGGATTGGTCCCTGCTTTCTCTCTTCAACCCAGGGATAGAGTTTTTTCTAAGAGTGGTGTTTGGTTCATGCAGAATGCATGGAAATCGCTCTCAGATTCTGCCCATGTTAAGGGAACCTTGTAAGTGAGACCAGATGGAAATGGAGGTGAAAATGAACCTGTTTGTGTGAAATCTGGCTAAAGAACAATAGAATTGTAGTGGACTTCCAGGTGATTCATTTTTAGATTTTTTACCCTGTAAGATTTCCTTAAGCTTAACCTTTAGCTAACCGCCTTCCTTAAGTTTCTTCCAGGTTTTGTTGAGCTCACTGTCAGATAGCCCCTCCTGCCCTCCCTCACACATCTTGTCCAGAGTTAGCATGCCTTTGACAGGTTTACTGTCTTCCTCGAGGGACTCATGGGCTCCAGGGGCATGAGGGCACCACAGTTCATGCCTTCACATCGTAGATGAAGAAACCAAGACCCAGAAAAGATAAGGGGCTTAGCTAAGAAAACATATAACCTGATGCAACTATGGCTCTTAGTGGCCTGACTGTGTGCATGAGAATGCCAGGGGGGAGGGGAGAAGCACCTGTGGGACACACAGGGAAGGGGGCTGGGAGCCAGGAAGGCTGGGAGCTGGGCTGTGTGGGGAGCCCGGCTGTGTGGGGAGCTGGCAGGGTGGTGGCTGGGCTGGCTGCCTCCTCCTGCTCTGCCCAGCAGGGAGGGGCAGCCGAGGTGATGTAGAGGAGTTATTATTAGGAATACTGCAGTGCGGCTGTGAGTGAGGAGAATGGGACCCAGAGGCTGACATAGGAAGGAAGATGGAAGGAAGGGGAAGAAAGGGCTTAAGCCAAGGCTTCAGAAGCTGCCCACTTAGATTTTCGTTTTTCTTGCTGTCTTCTTGGCCCCTTCCTAACCACCTTTCTTGTGTTGAAGTTTCTCTCTTGGTGCAGTTCCTCTCCTTTCTCAGGCTGGCAGAAGGGATGAGCTCACAGGAACAGGGTCTGAGATGTGCTGCTACACCAGCTAGACTGCGGGGCCCTGGAACGCTGGGCAGGTCCTAAGCAGCACATTGCCCTGGCTTCCATCTCTGTGATGGAATGGAATATGCGCCGCCTGCCATGGCTGATGAGACATGACAAAGCTGGCTCTGGGAAGCATGCCCTCCCTAGGACCCTGCCCTGTGGCCCACAGTGTCGTCCAGCCCACCTGCAGCCTTCATCTCTGAACTCTGGGCCCCGCAAGAGGCTGCTTCTAGTTCTCATCCGCCGTACTCACCGGGCCCCTTTACATACTCTGCTTTCTCTTTTCCTCTGGGTTGGAGCGCTAGTAACCCCAGGCTCGTGTTTCCACTGCTGTCATGCTGCTGTAGGACTTCTGGCCTCTGAGCCAGCCTGGCCGCCTCTCTGTGACTCACTTAGAGGAGGCTCTGGGTGGGCAGTTTCTGGAGCTTGTGGGGAAGGACTTTGAGTGTCTCCTACCAGGCTCTTGACCCACTCTGTTGATACAGTATGTGTCCTGCAGATGCTTTTACAGGGTTAAATGATACCACAAGAGGCAGGGCAGCGGGCTCGACGAGCTCTGTTCTGGTGCGGGCAGGAGGCGGGAGCCTGGATCTGTGCGACTGAAGGTGGGAGACTGGGCCGGGTGGACCTGGTGGTCTGGTGTGGGCAGGCGGTGGGCGATGAGGCCAGCCAGACAGCTGGCTGAGCTGGGGCCTGAGCGGGGATGGGCGCCGCAGAGGACTTGGAGCCTCAGCAGTTGCCCAAACAGAGCTCCTGGTGTGTGGCCCGGAGGTTCCGGGAAGGCAGCTGGCGAGCTGGACGCCCGTCAGGAAGCACAGAGCCACGTGACAGCTGCAGTTGGTCACCAGCTGGCTGGCCAGGCATTCCCGTGCCCTGCTTCTCCCCATCCAGGGAACCAGAACTGGGGTCTGAGGCCTGAGCCAGAGAGGTGGGGACAGGGAGCCATGGGGGCAGGGAAGGACTCTGTACCTAAGCTCTCTCTGCCCTTCCCATGTCTGTCAGGTGGGAAGAGGAGTACACGGTGCGGATCCAGCTGCAAGACCGTGTAAATGAGCTCCAGGAGGTGAGGGTGGCACCCCACTTGCTGCTGGTGCTTCACTGGGTGCCCCTGTCTGCCCATGACCCTGCTGCCATCTCCTGTCCCTCCTTGTCATCTTTATCTTCCTTCCACCTCGGCAGTGCCACTAACATCAGGGTTTCTCCCAACTGCAGGAAGCCCAGGAGGCTGATGCCTGCCAGGAGGAGCTGGCACTGAAGGTGGAACAGTTGAAGGCTGAGCTGGTGGTCTTCAAGGGGCTCATGAGTAACGTGAGTGCAGCCCCAGGCTTCCCCGAGGGTCGAAGTGAGGCTTCTGAGGCCAGAGGAGCAGGCCCTTCCAGTGTTGGCCTGTTGGTGTCCCATCCACGGCTCCTCCCCTTCTTTTTGCTCTCCTTCCCTTTTCCCCCAGCCACCCCTAACTCCAGAGAAAGAGAAGGAACAAAAGTCTTGGTGTTGCGTCACAGAGGTGGCGAGATTCTGAGGGCCTAGGGTTACAGAGCAGTTAGTGAGCGGCTTCTGGGGTGGAGGCTCTGCAGCTGGCACCGGGGCCCTGGGCCGATTCCTCAGCCTCTGAGGCATCATCTTTGGCGTGGGGAAATAAAGGCGTGCACTCTGCAGGAGTATCGTGGAGGTGATCATGTACTCAGGACGGTGCCCAGCACGCAGTATTAGCTGGAAGAGTGTGAGCTGTTGCGATTAGTATAGTCCTTTCTCCACTCTTACAATTCCCAGGAGTCTCTTTCTCTCTGGGGATGTAAGTTCCAGGAGGATGAGGACCGCTAATGGTTCCAGTGAGCCCCTGTATGTCCCGGGCACTGGCCATGCTCTTCAGGGCTTCCGTTTGGTCAGGGAGCAGCGGCCCGAGTTGCCCGTTGCCCAGCACATGCACACAGTGCTGTGGGGGGGCCCCCGCTCCCCAGGAAGAGGGGTGCACTCAGCTCAGGGAGACTCCACAGAAGAGGCACCAGTGCAATGTGGTGGGAAGGATGAGGACCTTGCCAGGCCTCATTCGTCCTTGTCTGGAGAACTGGCCGCCTCCTCACTGTTCCCTGGGCTCCCTGGACAGAACCTGTCGGAGCTGGACACCAAGATCCAGGAGAAAGCCATGAAGGTGGATATGGACATCTGCCGCCGCATCGACATCACTGCCAAGCTCTGCGATGTGGCTCAGCAGCGCAACTGCGAGGACATGATCCAGATGTTCCAGGTGAGGACGGAGCTGCCCTCTGCTCTCAGGGGTGGGTGGGGCAGGGAGATGCTTCCTTGGCGGCTGGCCTGGAACGCAGGCCCTGCCTCCTGCTTGGGGAGCCTTACCTGGCACCTGGGGCCCTCACGGGGCTAGGCTGGGGGGTAAGGAGCAGCGTCAGGAGGGGCATTGTGGAAGCGGTCTCTAACGCCGTTTCTCCCTTCCCCCTCTCTCTCCTCTGTCTGCTTCCTCTCCTCTCTTCCTCTTATCTTCTCTCTTGCCTTCTCCACAGAAGAAGCTGGTTAGTTTGATCTCATGCAAGCTTATTAATGTCCCAGTCCCAGTTCTAAGCTGCCTAGGCCTCCTGGCCCTCAGTTTGGGCCCGCTGGGCTCTTGAGCACTGATTTTTTTTCTGCCCTTTCTCTTTTCCTTGCTCTTCCCCTTTTTCTCTCTATCTCTTGTTCTCTTGACTGCATTTCTTTCTCTCCCTTCTCCCCTGGCTTTCCAGATCTGGATGTGATTCAGGTTCTCCTTTGTACACATTGCACCCTCATCCTCCTTGCAACCTAAAGCTTTTTTTTTAGTTGAGTCATTTAATCAGAAAGACTTTTTGTAGAAAATAAATTTCCTCTTGAGCCATCATGCACATCTGACTGCGGCCCCAGCGAGCCCTTCCTCCCTTGTCTGACTCTCTCTTTCTCGATTTCTTCTTGTTCTGCCTTCTCAGTCTGCAGCCCTGGCCTCTGCTGTGTGTCTGTGTGCCTGGCCCTTGGTGACTGTCCGTGTTTCTGTTCCTGTCATTGTAACTGTGACTTTTCTCTCTGTCTGCCCCACCCTTCCTGCTGGTTCACGCTTCTCCCCCATTCCCGCCCTCTCTGCCCGGCCTCCCGCTCCCGCCCTTTCTCCTCATGCACCCGGCCTCGTCTCTGTAGTCTCTGCACTTGTCTCCCATTAAGGTCCCATCCATGGGGGGGCGGAAGCGGGAGCGCAAGGCTGCCGTCGAGGAGGACACCTCCCTGTCGGAGAGTGAGGGGCCCCGCCAGCCCGATGGGGATGAGGAGGAGAGCACAGCCCTCAGCATCAACGAGGAGATGCAGCGCATGCTCAACCAGCTGTGAGTCCGCAGGCCGTGCTCCCGTAGCACCGATGCCACAGCAGCCCAGGAGGCCGGAGCTCCCCAGTCCCCCGCCAGGACGAGGCCCCGCCCGCCCTGACACCCGGGTTCCCTGTCTCTAGGAGGGAGTATGATTTTGAGGACGACTGTGACAGCCTGACTTGGGAGGAGACTGAGGAGACCCTGCTGCTTTGGGAGGATTTCTCAGGCTATGCCATGGCAGCTGCAGAGGCCCAGGGAGAGGTAACCTCTGCTCCCGGCCTCAGGGCCCTCTGGCTCTGCCTCTCCAGCCTGACGCCCACCCCCCCGCTCCTCTCCTCGCTCTGTCCCCCCATGTGGCTGTCATCCTCTACCTGCGTCTCCCCTCTTCCTTTATCCTTTTGCTTTTCTTTCTCCAGTTTCTTTAACCGGACTTCCTCTCTCTCTCTCTCTCCCTGACTTGGCCCTTGGAATGCGCCCTATCCCATCCCTCCCTGGCTGGCCTCCCCTGCTTCCCTTTCTACTCCAGCAGCAGGAAGATAGCCTGGAGAAGGTGATTAAAGATACGGAGTCCCTGTTCAAAACCCGGGAGAAGGAGTATCAGGAGACCATTGACCAGATAGAGGTAAGGGCAGGAGCGGAAGCCAGGGGCACAGTGTCCCAGAGGGTTTTGAGTGGGGCTGCAGGTGCAGTGGCCTCATCCCTCCTGCAGGACCCTAGAGACCAAGGTCTTGGGAGGAGGAGTGATCTCTCAGCTATAGTCCTTCTGGTGGGCTCTGAAGACCTCAGGCTCTAGAAGCAGAGAGATGTTGGTTCAAATCTCAGCTCTGTTACTTACAACCGCTCTGAACGTGTAACAAGTTACTTGTTCCCTCTGAGCCCCTTCCTTCCTCCCTCCCTCCCTCCCTCCCTCTCTTCCTTCCTCCCTTCCTCCCTTCCCCCGTTTTTCTCTCTCTCTCTCTCTCTTCCCCTCTCTCCCTCTCTCCCTCCCTCCCTCTCTTGTCTTTCTGTCCTTTCTTTTTTGAGACAAGGTCTCACTCTGTTTCACTCTGTTGCCTAGGCTGGAGTGATCCTCCCACCCCAGCCTTCTGGGTAGCTGGGACCACAGGTGTGCGCCACCACACCCAGCTAATTTTTATTTTTTATTTTTTGTAGAGATGGGGTCTCCCTGTGTTTCCCAGGCAGGTCTTAAACTCTTGGGCTCAAGTGATCCTCCTGCCTCGGCCTCCCAAAGTGCTAGAATTAAAGGCACGAGCCATGTGTCCTGTCCTGTACCTGTTTCTCTTTCTTTTCTTTTCTTTTCTTTTCTTTTCTTTTCTTTTCTTTTCTTTTCTTTTCTTTTCTTTTCTTTCTTTTTTTTGAGACAGGGTCTTGCTCTGTCACTCCAGGCTCACTGCAGCCTTGATCTTCTGGATCCAAGCAATCCTTCTACCTCAGCCTCCCAAGTAGCTGGGACCACAGGCGTGTGCTACCACGCCCGGCTAATTTTTTGATTTTTTACAGAGATAGGGTCTCACTATGCTTTCCAGGCTGGCCTCAAACTTCTGGGTCCAAGCAGTCCTCCTAACTCGGCCTCCCAAAGTGTTGGGATTACAGGCATGAGCCACTGCGCCTGGCCTTTTTATTTGTAAAATGAGGAATTTAATAGTACCTCATCTATAGGGTTGTTTAGAAGAGCGGATGAAATAATGCACATATGGAGCTTAGGGCAGTGTCTGGCTCATAGCGAGTGTAGCATAGTGGGGACCATTTTATTATTATTAACACTATCAGTGCCATAGCACTGAGACGGACCGGGACTTTCCTGTTTCTTCCACTCAGCCGTTGAGATAACAGAAGTCTCCATGCTTTTTCCCAAGCCTTGAAGTACCTTCTAGAGGTACCTAGAGGCAAGTGGAGCTGGTGCTTTAACTCAAACTCTAGGCTTTAGGACCTGCAAGAAGGATTTGTGGAGGCCGGGCACGGTGGCTCACGCCTGTAATCGCAGCACTTTGGGAGGCCAAGGTGGGCGGATCACGAGGTCAGGAGATCGAGACCATCCTGGCTAACACGGTGAAATCCTGTCTCTACGAAAAATACAAAAAAAATTAGCCGGGCGTGGTGGCGGACACCTGTAGCCCCAGCTACTCGCTACTCGGGAGGCTGAGGCAGGAGAATGACATGAACCCGGGAGGCAGAGTTTGCAGTGAGCCGAGATTGTGCCACTGCTCTCCAGCTGGGTGACAGAGCGAGACTCTGTCTCAAAAAAAAGAAAAAAAAAAGGAAGGATTTGTGGAACCACAGAATGGAGGTTGCTGTGGGAGGAGGGATGGACGGGACCCCTGTGAGCTCTCCTGGCCTGGTGAGATGGTCCTTTCCCGACGCTCTGACTTGAGGAGAGGCATGGAGCCTTCTCTGACTCTCAGCCTCTCTTCAAGCCCATGTGGGAGATTCATACAGTAGTGCCCTCTTACCTGCAGGGCATGTGTTCCAGGACCCACAGTGGATGCCTGAAACCAAAGATAGCACTGACCCCCTGATAGCTTGGGTCCAGGTGCTGTCAACCGGAACGTGTTTCTGTTCATGTCTTCCACCCACACATTCAATGCTTTTTCTCTCTTAACTAAGACTTAGCATGCGGTGTGGCAGTACCTTTTGCAGTTCGAGGTGTGACAGCAAAACTGGCACAAACTTCTTTTTCCTTCTTTACAATTTCACGGATAGAAGATTCTTACTATAGACCTTAGTAACCTCAGTATCGGATTCTTTTTCTTATTAAGTTGAAAACTTTTACCTTTTCACTTAAAGGGAGCACATTTTGGCTTCTCTTTGGCATATCCAAATTGCCAGCATCACTACTCTTGTGCTTTGGGGCCATTATGAAGTAAAAGTAAGGGTTCCTTGAACACAGGCCCTGCGATACCATGACAGTCAATCTGATCACTGAGATGGCTACCAAGTAACTAATGGGCAGGCAGTGCAGACAGTGTGGATCCTTGGGACAGAGGGGAGAGTTCATGTCCCGGTCTGGATAGAGTGAGATTTTTTTTTTTCCCCCAAGATGGAGTCTCGCTCTGTGTCGCCCAGGCTGGAGTGCAGTGGCGCGATCTCGGCTCACTGCAAGCTCCACCTCCCGAGTTCACCCCATTCTCCTGCCTCAGCCTTCCGAGTAGCTGGGTCTACAGGCGCCCGTCACCACGCCCGGCTAATTTTTTTTGTATTTTTCGTAGAGATGGGGTTTCACAGTGTTAGCCAGAATGGTCTGGATCTCCTGACCTCATGATCCGCCCACCTTGGCCTCCCAAAGTGCTGGGATTACAGGCTTGAGCCACCACACCCGGCCAATTGTGTGAGATTTTATCAGGTCACTCAGAACAGTGTGCAATTTAAAACTTAGGAATTGTTTATTTCTGGAATCTTTTTTTTTTTTTGAGATGGAGTCTCGCTCTGTCGCCCAGGCTGGAGTGCAGTGGCACTATCTTGGCTCACTGCAAGCTCTGCCTCCCGGGTTCATGCCATTCTCCTGCCTCAACCTCCCGAGTAGCTGGGACTACAGGTGCCCACCGCCATGCCTGGCTAATTTTTTATATGTTTTAGTAGAGACGGGGTTTCACCATGTTAACCAGGATGGTCTTGATCTCCTGACCTCGTGATCCACCCGCCTCGTCCTCCCAAAGTGCTGGGATTATAGGCGTGAGCCACTGCACCTGGCCTGGAATCTTTCATTTAATATTTTCAGATCAAAGTTCACCTTGGGTACCTGAAGCCGTGGAAAGTGAAACCAGTGGATAAGGAGGGAGTGACTTTATTTTTATTGCTCTCACATTGGATGTGTTTGAGAAAGAAGTCGAGAAATTATTTTCCTATATACTCATTCTCCCAACACACATCAAACTGTCCTGCTTCTTCATCAAACCCGGTTTTCTTGGGCAGGTAAATGAGATTTCGTGGATTTGTGCTGCTAGCTAAAGACATGGCAAGGGAAACCAGTCGTCCCCACCCTTCTGTCTACCCTGGCTCGCTGTTTCCTCCCTGCTGCTTACCTGATTCTTGCCTCCCTCTTTTGGATGGTGGTTTAAGGTCTGTATTTTCACTGCATCTTCAACGAAGTAGAGGCCTTTGTGCAGCCATCTTCGTGAAGAGATCTCGGGCTGCCATCTCTCGCTAGTCTTCCCTGGACCTCCAGTGCCCAGTGTAAAACATGATCTGAAAGAACAAAAATGATATATTAAATGGAATAATGCCTTTTAAGCTATTTTTGGCTGGGTGCGGTGGCTCTTGCCTGTAATCCCAGCACTTTGGGAGGCCAACGCAGGCAGATCACTTGAGGTCAGGAGTTCGAGACCAGCCTGGCCACCAACATGTGAAACCCCGTCTCTACTAAAAATGCAAAAATCAGCCAGGCATTGTGGTGGGCATCTGTAATCCCAGCTACTTGGGAGGCTGAGGCAGAAGAATTGCTGGAATCTGGGAGGTGGAGGCTGCAGTGAACTGAGATTGTGCCACTGTGCTACAGGCTATGCAACAGAGCGAGACTCCGTCTCCAAAAAAAAAAAAAAAAAAAAAAGTATTTTCTTTTCTTTTTTTTTTTTGAGGCGGAGTCTTGCTCTGTTGCCCAGGCTGGAGTGCAGTGGCGCGATCTCGGCTCACTGCAAGCTCCGCCTCCCGGGTTCCCGCCATTCTCCTGCCTCAGCCTCCCGAGTAGCTGGGACTACAGGCGCCGCCATCACGCCCGGCTAATTTTTTGTATTTTTAGTGGAGACGGGGTTTCATTGTGTTAGCCAGGATGGTCTCGATCTCCTGACCTCGTGATCCGCCCGCCTCGGCCTCCCAAAGTGCTGGGATTACAGGCTTGAGCCACCGCGCCCGGCCAAAGGTATTTTCAAATCATGACTCCTCCTCTCTCCCAGTACAATGACTTTAGGCAGCAGTCCCCAACCTTTCTGGTACCAGGGACTGGTTTTGTGGAAGACAGTTTTTCCACTCACCCGGGGGGGAATGGTTTTGGGATGATTCAAGCACATTACATTTATTGTGTACTTTGTTACTATTTTTAAAAATTATTTTATTTTATTTTTTTTGAGACAGAGTTTCGCTCTTGTTGCCCAAGCTGGAGTGCAGTGGCACAATCTTGGCTCACTGCAACCTCTGCCTTCCGGGCTCAAGCGATTCTTCTGCCTCAGCCTCCCAAGTAGCTGGGATTACAGGCATGTGCCACCACGCCTGGCTAATTTTGTATTTTTAGTAGAGACGGGGTTTCTCCATGTTGGTCAGGCTGGTCTTGAACTCCCGACCTCAGGTGATCCACCTGCCTCAGCCTCCCAAAGTGCTGGGATTATAGGCGTGAGCCACCATGCCCAGCCTGTGCACTTTATTTCTATTTTTATTACATTTAATATATAATGAAATAATTATATAACTCACCATAATGTAGAATCAGTGGGAGCCCTGAGCTTGTTTTCTTGCAACTAGACAGTCCCATTGGGGGCTGATGGGAGACAGTGACAGATCATCAGGCATTAGAATCTCATAAGGAGCACGTAACCTAGATCCCTCGCATGCGCAGTTCACAGTAGGGTTCACGCTGCTGTGAGAATCTAATGCCGCCGCGGATCTGACAGGAGGTGGAGCTCGGGCCGTATGCCAGTGATGGGGAGCGGCTGCAAATACAGATGAACCTTCACTCACTTGCCCACTGCTCACCTCCTGCTGTTTGGCCTGGTTCCTAACAGGCCACAGACAGGTACTGGTCCGTGGCCTCGGGTTTGGGGACTTCTGCATTAGGGGAACTGTTAGGAGGACTTGCTGACCTCAGGAGTACCCAAGGTGCCTTTATCTTTGTGACCTTTGATCTCTCAGGGTCACTAAGATGGAGCAAGGACCAGTTCCTCTGGCAAAGCCAAGGCCCGGAGTGGTGGGCGGGAGGCAGTTCTTCCCCACTGCTCCTCACCTCTCTCCATCTCCTCCCCTCTCACCCCCAAGTCTGGTCACACAGCGAGCCTGCAGTTTTTTTTTTTTTTTTTTTTTTTTTTTTTGAGACGGAGTCTAGCTCTGTTGCCCAGGCTGGAGTGCAGTGGCCGGATCTCAGCTCACTGCCAACCCCGCCTCCCGGGTTCACGCCATTCTCCTGCCTCAGCCTCCCGAGTAGCTGGGAGTACAGGCGCCCGCCACCTCGCCCGGCTAATTTTTTTTTGTATTTTAGTAGAGACGGGGTTTCACCGTGTTAGCCAGGATGGTCTCGATCTCCTGAACTCGTGATCCGCCCGTCTCGGCCTCCCAAAGTGCTGGGATTACAGGCTTGAGCCACCGCGCCCGGCCAAGCCTGCAGTTTTCAAGGTAGCTTGTCAAGGACATCTCCTGACTTGCACGTTCACCTCCTGACCTTGTTCCTGCTGTAAATTTGTGAATTAAGTGGGGACATAGACATATGCAGAGACTACTGGTGGCAGTACTAGCCTTGTATTTCAGTAGAATATATTTGGTTCATTTCCTTCTTCCCAGTCTCCCTGAGTGATGGTTCCAGAACCCAGCCCCCTGCACTCCAGCTTTTCCAAGGTGGAGAAATTGGCGTGTAGGCAGCTGATCTGAACAAGGACTGGTGGCTCTGTATTTTCTCCCTGGGTTGAACAGTCACCGTGTCCTGTTCCTCCCACTACTGTGGGGCTCCAGCTGTGGAGCCAAGGCTACCACTGAAGCTGTCCCCACTGGGGCTTCTCACCCAGCCAGCCACCATCTCATCCCAGATGTCACTGTCCTGATCATCTCTGTTGTCTGGCCCTGTAACCTGTTTCCATCTTTCTCTAAGTTCCCACCCTCTCTGTCCAATCCAGATTATCACAGCTGGTATCTTCCCCATTCTCTTCACTCAGGCAGTCACGAACGTCATCTCCAGGCAGTTTCATTTTGCCTCCCCTTGTGGCCCCTGCCCTTTGTACCCAAAACAAAGAGAGGCAGTCGGCTGTCCCTGGCACAGAGTTTGTGCTGCCTGGGCCGTGCCTCTCTGCCTGCCTCAGAGTTTGGGCTGAAGAATGGGCTCTGGGAGGGAGACTGGATTTCTTTGATTCTGAGCCCCATGTTTTCCACGTGTGACATTTCTGAAGTCAGGACATGTCTCAGAATCAATGGCACCTCCAATATGGGAGTCTTCCTTGTAGTGTCTCAGAATGGCTTTTAGGTGAGAAAATAAAGTGATAAGGAGAAAATGGTAAGAGGATTGGGCCCCTTTCAGCAGTGAGCCAGGCTTCTTGTATGCCGTGGTCTCGTGGGCACGTCACGGAGTGAGTTAATTCCCTTCGAGGTCTGGGTCTGCCAGGATGAGGAAGACCCGTCGCTAACCCTTACAGGAGCTCACAGTGCAGGGGATGAGGGATGAGCCAGGCCCGGCGGGAACCCGTGTGGCCCTGGGAGCTTGTGGATCTGCTCCATTCCGCCCACACCGACTTTCCTCACCACTCTTACCAGTCTTAAAAGAACACAGCCTGCCGCAGTACCTTTGCATTCCTCCATAGGCAGAGATTTCCAGGAAAACCAGAGGAAATGATAGCATATTGGGTGCCTTCTGCCTTGGTCTGATTTATTTTAAAATCTGAGCCTTCAGTAATGGCTGCCTGGGCCCCCAGCCCAGCCACTGCTCTTGGCCTGTTAGCCTCCTGGCACGGGGAACAGAGGCGCTGTGAACCCCACCTGCTAACCCTGATGGCCCTGCCTGCCCCACCACAGCTGGAGCTGGCCACAGCCAAGAACGACATGAACCGGCACCTGCATGAGTACATGGAGATGTGTAGCATGAAGCGCGGCCTGGACGTGCAGATGGAGACCTGCCGCCGGCTCATCACCCAGTCTGGAGACCGGTAGGCGCCTCCCCTGGGCATGGGGCCTTCTTGGGGGACGCAGTGGGGAGAAAGGTTGGAACACAGCCCCAAAGACCCTCAGGCAGTGACTGGGTCACATCTTGCTGTGGGGCTGCCCTTTGGGAGTCACCTGGTGTGGCTGTTCCAGACCCACAGCTCTCTCCCTTGGCAGTTGGAAGACGCTGTGTCCATTCATGGTGGGAGGACTGAAACCTCCCAAGGCCACCAGCTCTGGTGGTTCCCCTGGTTAGAGGCAGTTTAAAAACTGGCAAGGAACAGAAGGGTTGTGGGGGCAGATTTTTATCTAACGTCAGGGCCATGATTTATGCATTTGACCCTGTGTAAGTTACACCGCAACAAGAAAGTGAATTTTTAAAAATCACAAAAATACTGCAGATAGACATAAAGCCAACACCCTAGAGTCAGGGTGCTGAAGGCTCGGCAGCTTCTCTCCTCTCCTGTGACTTCAGCTAGTTCGTTCGTTCTTTTTTTTTTTTCTGGCTCACTACAACCCCTGCCTCCTGGGTTCAAGGGATTATCTTGCCTCATGCTCCCAAGTAGCTGGGATTACAGGCGCCTACCACCACACCTGGCTAATTTTTGCATATTTAGTAGAGATGGGGTTTCACCATGTTGGCCAGGCTCGCCCTGAACTCCTGACGTCGTGATCCACCCGCCTTGGCCTCCCAAAGTGCTGGAATTACAGGCGTGAGCCATCGTGCCTGACCTCAGCCTCAGTTCCCAAGACACAGGCGGGGCCCATTTCCCTGTCAGGGTGGGGTTGGAGAGAGTTCAGTCCCTGCCGCTCCCTCTCCATCCCGCGGCCCCGCCCTCGCTTCCGGTACTTCTCACCTGTTGCCAGAGGATGAGGCGGCAGGAAGAGGAGTGCCGTCTTCAGGATTCCGGCCTGCCCCAAGGTTGACGACTAGTGTTTTTTTCTAGAAAGTCTCCTGCTTTCGCTGCGGTCCCGCTTAGCGACCCGCCGCCGCCGCCAAGCGAGGCTGAGGACTCCGATCGCGATGTCTCATCTGATAGCTCCATGAGATAGAGACCTGCCTCTCCCTTGCACCGGAGGCCCTCGCAGCTGGGAACTCAGCAAGGCAGAGGGTGGGGCTGCACCGAGGGGAGCATCAGCTGCAGCAGTGCACCGGGCCTGGCCCCTGGGGACAGGCGCTCCTCCCTCGGGCTTCCTCCCTCGGGCTTGGCTTCTCCAGGGCTCTGCGGTGTCTGGAGCTAGGCTTGGCCCTACCATTTTGGGGCCGTTTCCACCACAGTTGGGGCTCTCCGGCCTTCACGCGTGGGTGTCTGCTACTTCTCCATCTTTAAAATGCTGCCAGAGCGATTGCGGCCCCTCACCTTGTCCACTTATCAGGAATGTGAATGTGGGAACTTTCCTCCATGCCTGTTGTCCGGAGCCAGCTCACTGTCTTCCGCACTGGTGCTGACTGGCCCAGGCACTGGCGTGGAAGAGAACGCCCCTGGAGGCTACACATGGCCTCTGCAGCACACGCAGTTGGAGAGGGCTTCTGTCCCTGTCAGCGGCGGAGGGCGTTGGGGCTGGCCGGGGCACCTTGTCCCTGCTTTGGTCCACATGCTCACGCTGTCCACCTGCTGGGTGGAGTGTATGTGGCTGTGGCCCTCCCTCGTGGATGTGCCGTGGTTTAAAGAGGCCTTAGTGCCCGGGATGGGCACAGTATTTTGAAGGGAGGTGGGAGCTCTTGCTCTCCTGGTCACTGCAGAATGACAGAGAAGGTGAAGCTCCGGGCATGTGTGCGCGGGTGTATGTGCGCTCAGGGTCTCTGTTTAAGTATTAGCTAAACATGTGCCTCCTCCGTGTCTGTCATACTCTGAGACCAACAGGCTACAGTGTCCCTGATTCTTGGAAAAGCCTGGAGAAACGGGGGAGATGCAATTCACAATGCCTTGGTATAGGAGGCTGTGTTGAGCTGACATTCAAATGGATTCTTTAATAATAATGAAACTGGCGAGTATTTAATGTGCACTTTGGTGTCACTGTCTCAAGCACTTCCTAATATTCACTAGTTTGAACTCTGAGGTAGGTACTTTTTTTTTTTTTTTTTTTTTTGAGATGGAGCCTCATACTCTGTTGCCCAGGCTGGAGTGCAGTGGTGTGGTCTCAGCTCACTGCAGCCTCCACCTCCCGAGTTCAAGCGATTCTCCTGCTTCAGCACACCTGTAGCTGGGACTATAGGTGTACGCCATCACTCCTGGCTAATTTTTGTAGTTTTAGTAGAAATGGGGTTTCACCATGTTGGCCAGGCTGGTCTCAAACTCCTGACCTCAGGTGAGCCGCCCACCTTGACCTCCCAAAGTGCTGGGATTACAGGTGTGTGTGCTCTACTGAGGTAGGTACTTTTGTCTCCACTAGGTAAGTCCACGTGCAAAGTGAGGCCCCGGAGTAACTGCCCAAAGCAATTGAGCCTTTCAGTGGCAGAGCCAGGGGTCTGGACCTAGGTCTCAGCGACACGCCTTGCCCCTACCCAAGCTCCCTTAAGGGTGATGATGGAAAGTCACCCTGACCCATCTTTTCCTCAGAACCGTGCGAGGTGGGCGCTAACTTCACCGAGTTTTAAAGATTCTATAGCGCTGCCCATCTTGGGCATGGTTTTAGGTTCTTGTTTACCTAGATGAATCCTCCTGAAGACCTTAGGGGCTGGCCACAATGACGTCCTCAGCTAAGACAGGCAGGCACAGAAAGCAAGAGTCCTTGCTCAAGACCTCACAGCTGCGGAGGCCAAGCTGGAATTACCCGCTGCAGCTCATCTCCAGGCTGCGGTCTACTAACCAGTCACCAGCCCAGTGTGAACCCCGACTTCCTCCACCAGTCACCCTCCCTGGGGCTGCCCATAGAACAGCTTCTTCCATGTTTGGCCAGCAGCAGATAGCCTAGGACTGGAGCAAGCCTTGTTCTCTGAAGTAGTGGTGCTAGCTTTCGGTAGCACTCAGTCTGAGCAGGAAGCAAATGGCAAGCAAGGCGGTTGGGAGGCCCTACCCTCCATCTGAGGGGAACATACCAGGTCCCTCCCAGCAAGAATGTCTCACCTTGACACAGCCCAGCTTCCCTTCCCTCTGCCCTACACCCTAGGATAAGACAGGACAAAGAACTGGCTGAGCACAGGGGATTTTATTGATGGTACACGACAAGGTGGGGCTCCCTAGGCCCCTCCCCTCTTCAAGGGGTCTACATGGAAACTGTGAGGGGAGATTCAGTGTGGCGGGGGACTGAGTGTGGCAGGGACTCCCCAGCAGTGAGGGCCTCTCTCTTCCTCTTGTGCTCTCGCTGGGGCTGGTGGTCCGGGGGTCTTACTCCTTGGAGGCCATGTGGGCCATGAGGTCCACCACCCTGTTGCTATAGCCAAATTCGTTGTCATACCTAGAAGATGAAAAGAGTCGTTAGGGCCCTTTTCTGAGCCAGTCACCAGAGGGCGCCAGACTCTGCACCACTTTTTAAGAGCCTGTCTCTGGCCCCAGCCACATACCAGGAAATGAGCTTGACAAAGTGGTCGTTGAGGGCAATGCCAGCCCCAGCGTCGAAGGTGGAAGAGTGGGTGTCGCTGTTGAAGTCGGAGGAGACCACCTGGTGCTCAGTGTAGCCCAGGATGCCCTTGAGGGGGCCCTCCGACGCCTGCTTCACCACCTTCTTGATGTCATCGTACTTGGCAGGTTTTTCCAGACGGCAGGTCAGGTCCACCACTGACACGTTGGCAGTGGGGACACGGAAGGCCATGCCAGTGAGCTTCCCGTTCAGCTCAGGGATGACCTTGCCCACAGCCTTGGCAGCGCCAGTAGAGGCAGGGATGATGTTCTGGAGAGCTCCGCGGCCATCACGCCACAGTTTCCCGGAGGGGCCATCCACAGTCTTCTGGGTGGCAGTGATGGCGTGGACTGTGGTCTGGAAAAGGAGGGAGTGAGGCCCTGCAGAGTGCTCCCCACATCACCACCCCTCTACCTCCCTCCCCACCTTGAAAGGAAATTATGGGAGAGCCAGTCCCCAGAAGGCCCAGCCCCCAGGGTTGCACGCAGCCCTGGCCGGGAGGAGGAGCCAGCCCTGCATGAGAAAGGCAGCAGCCTCAGTCCCATTCCCCAGCTCTCATACCATGAGTCCTTCCACGATACCAAAGTTGTCATGGATGACCTTGGCCAGGGGTGCTAAGCAGTTGGTGGTGCAGGAGGCGTTGCTGCAAACAAAGAGGGGGCGCAAGTCAGGGGAGCGTGTCCACAGGGTGCCAGGCTGGCCGCTTCTCCACTGGCCCTGCCTTCCTCACCTGACGATCTTGAGGCTGTTGTCATACTTCTCATGGTTCACACCCATGACGAACATGGGGGCGTCAGCAGAGGGGGCAGAGATGATGACCCTTTTGGCTCCCCCCTGCAAATGAGCCTACAGCAGAGAAGTAGACAGTTATAAACCCGGGTTCTGCCTCTGCAGGGCTGAGCCAGCTTCCCCTACCGCGGGCCCTCCTGCACTCACCCCAGCCTTCTCCGTGGTGGTGAAGACGCCAGTGGACTCCACGACGTACTCAGCGCCAGCATCGCCCCACTTGATTTTGGAGGGATCTCGCCTATGGGGTGGGGGAGACAGGGATAGGACATATTGAGGGACATGAGGTTACCATGTACCCAAGGGAGCCACACCACCCTAGCTGCCCCCCACAGCACATTTCTCCCACTGCCTTCCACTCACTCCTGGAAGATGGTGATGGGGCTTCCATTGATGACGAGCTTCCCGTTCTCAGCCTTCACGGTGCCATGGAACTTGCCATGGGTGGAATCATACTGGAACATGTAAACCTGGGGGAATACGCAAGGGTGTGAAGGGGCTGCCTGGCAGCCAGGTGGCTCCTCCCACATCAGCTTTGGGGCAGCACTCACCATGTAGTTGAGGTCAATGAAGGGGTCATTGATGGCAACAATATCCACTTTACCAGAGTTAAAAGCAGCCCTGGTGACCAGGCGCCCAATACGACCAAATCTAAGAGACAAGAGGCAAGAAGGCATGAGGAGGGGAGGCTTCTCCACAGTATGTGAGCTGCCCTAGGACACCTCTCCATTAAGAGGGCGAATGCAGCATCTCCTTACCTCCATTAAGAGGTGAATTGTATCTCCCTTGAGCTCCCCTGCCAGGCTGGCCTGGCTTTACGGCATGGCTGCAACTGAAGGCTCCACTGCTGCCTAACACCCCCCGTCATAGGAAGCCCTTCCAGGAGAAGCGGCCATGTGGGGCACTGCCACCCACAGTCTGGGCACAAGCTTTGCACGTGGCATTCAGCACCTCACTATGCCACCCCAGGAATGCTTGCTGCTGCCTAGCTCAGCTTCAAACTGCACCGTTTAAGAAGAAAAGATTTGTACACTCAGCATCACCAAACTCAAAGGGCAGGAGTAAAGGTCAGAAATTAATTGGACAGGGCAAGCCCACCCCTTCTCTAAGTCCCGCCTACAAAAGGGACAGAGATTGGGCCGGGGGAAGAGGGGAAGTTGTTTTTTAACCCCCTAGTCCCAGGGCTTTAATTTGCAAGCTTCCAGTCCTTTCCTAGCTCTTTTCCAGAATTCAGGAGTGGGAGCACAGGTGTGTGCATGTGTGTGGGAGAAGGGATGGGAGACGGCCCAAGCCCAGGCCCCCAGTTACAGAAAGGTCAGCAGCTATATTTATCCTCAGACCAGGGTGCGGTGGGAGATCTGGTTTCTGGAAGACGGAATGGGGAGAAGGGCAGGTTTCCCGAGGCTCCCAGACACCCAATCCTCCGGGTGACATTTACAGCCTGGCCTTTGGGGTGGGGTCAACGCTAGGCTGGCAGGGGAAGAGGGGGGCCATAAGGTGAGCCGCCGCTGCAGAAAGGGGCCACCACCAGAGGGGCCATTTTGCGGTGGAAATGTCCTTTTCCAACTACCGATGACTCAGCTCCCCCCGGCTTGGCACCAAGCCACAGCCACCACACCTCTGGAGGGAGGGGACACAGGAGGACTTCCATAAACCCACTTCTTTGATTTACCAGAGAATTATCTAGAAAAAGCATCACCCGGAGGGGAAATAGGGCTTGCAGCTCAGGGGCCTACTTGAGAGCAGGGGCCGGGAAGCCTCGCTCCACCTGACTTCCCCGCCACACGCGACTCCACCCACCGAGGCAGGAGCGCAGGGTTAGTCACCAGCAGGGTTTCCTAACGGCGGCCCATTCATTTCCTTCCCGGTTGCAACATGGCGGCCGCTCTACCGCAGGCGCAGCCTCCGGACTGGGATGCACCCGCTGCGCACTAGCATCCCGGGGCCTGCGGTGCCGGAGGCCATGGGGGAGGGGCTCCTCTGCGACACGTGACCTCGCAGAGCGCGAAAGGAAAGAAAGTGTCCCCAGCTAGGGGTCCGGGTCGGATGGAATCTCGGGTGGGAGTAGGGACCTCCTGTTCCTGGGGACTAGGGAAGGCAGGCCCCGGGCAGATGGCGCCGCAAGGGCGGAGCTGCACAGGGCGCCACAGCCTGGGTGCGGGGTTCCGCCAGGTCCGAGCGCTGACCTTGAGCTCTCCTTGCCGGACGCAGTTACCCTACCCCATACGACAGCAAAGACCCGGAGCCCGCAAGGCTCGTAGACGCAGTTTGCGGGCGGCCCAGGGCCCCCCAGCCACCCACGAACTCACCCGTTGACTCCGACCTTCACCTTCCCCATGGTGTCTCAGGGATGCGCTGCGCGGAGAGAGAGAACAGTGAGCGCCTAGTGGTCCCGGTCGACACCCACGCCTCCCCTCCCCTCCCCCCACCAGCCTCCATGCCCAGCCCGCGCCGCATCACGTCCTCCGCCCGCCCCTGCAATGCGGCGGCAGCCCGGGCCCGGACCCGGACCCTGGCCCGCGCCCACCCCGCAGCGGCGCGAACACGTCCGGCCCGCGCCCGCTCCTGCCGCCTTCAGGCCCGTCCCTAGCCTCCGGGCTCCTCTCCGCCCGTCTTCACCTGGCGATGCAAGAGAAAATGCGGCTGACTCTCGAACAGGAGGAGCAGAGAGCGAAGGGGGAGGCTGCGGGCTCAATTTATAGAAACCCGGGGGCGCGGCGGCAGGCGGTGACTCTGACCCCGCCTCCCGCCGGGCTCAGCCAGTCCCAGTCCAAGGACTTGAGGCCTGAGCTACGTGCGCCCGTAAAACCGCGAGTAGCGGGTCCCTGCTTTCTCCCTGCTCTTTTTTTTTTCCGCAGCCGCCTAGTTCAACTGGGCACGCATCAAGCGTGTGGGCCCCGACGGAGGGGGGAAGGGACTGAGACTGGCCCAATGGGAGGTGATCGGTGCTGCTTCCCAGGACTGGAGTGTGGGCAGCAGGAGACTAGGGAGTCAAGGACGGGGGCCCTTACACGCACGGATGAAACAGGACTTTGGGAGCGACTGAGATGGGGAATTGGAGCCCGAGCCCTGCACGGCTCGCGGCTGCACGCGGCCTGCCCCCTCCCCTTTCTTTCAAAGGCTGAGAGGCGGGAAAGTTGGGGAACTTCTCCTCGAGGCTCTGCGGTAGTGACACCGGAATAGCTGAAGCAAAGGGCTAGGAGGGGCCCGTGGGCCCTTCCCAGCCCCCACTTCCCCCTCCCCATCTCCTGGCTCCTGGCCTCTCTGGGACCGAGGCCTGGCCTGGGCACTGGGAAGTGGGGGCCTGGAGAGGAAGGAGGCTCGGGAGGCGGCTTGAGGGGGAGGTTTCTACACGGAAGGTCACGATGTCCTGCAGCCCTGTAGCTTGGACCTGATGATTAGGGCAGACAATCCAGGCCCTGTGTGCACCAGCGGCTCTCCCCGGGCTGGGGCCCCAGGCGGAGGACAGGATGGCTGGTGGGGGCCCAGAGGCCTCCCACAAAGTCACTCCTGGAGCCCCGTGGGCTGTGCTGCCTAGGGTGAGAGACAGTGTGCCTTTCACTCCATCCAGCCCGGGGCGAAGAGCGGGACGTGAGGGCGGAAGTGCCTCCCCGCCCTGGGACGTGCAGGCGAGCCAGGAGCCAGGGACTCCCCTTCACTGGCTTCGCTGGGGGATATTGAGGGCAGGGTGAGTCAAGAAGAGGGAAAAAGTGGGAAAAGAGGTCTTGGGCACATGGTGGGAACAGGCCCCCTGCCCCTTCCCACAGGGTATCCATTTCTCTGGTAGGAGGGCAGAGGGCCAGGTTTGTGAGTGTGGGATGGGAGCGTGCTGAACACTTGTAAGGAAGGGGGTGGGGTGGGGTGGCCTTGGCCCATCAGCAGGTGCATGGGAGGGGGATCCTGGGCCTCTTTGCTGGCCCAGCATAACCTGACACCAGCCCCCTGCCCTTCTAGCTAAAAGCCGTTTGCTAAGTTTAGCCCGCCTGGTGATAATCTTTGCTTAAAAGGCACCCACAGGACTCCAGTCCTTGTCCCTGCCTTTCTGGGATTGCCTTTCCTCCTGGGACCCAGAACCAGGCTGTGTCCTCGTCTGGCTGCCATTGGCATGGTTGGTGCGGGCTTTTCACAATGACCACCCAGAGCAGAGTAGCAAGAGCAAGGCAAGAGGGTCCTTAATGGTGGAAGGGTGGGGTGGGGGAGTGGAGGAAGCCCCACCTCTGACTCAGCTATTCCTGCAACCAGGACCATTAACCCTTTCCCATCCAGAGCGTTAAGAGCACCTCCATGCTCCTGCACCACCAAGCGTGATTTGGGGGCGCCATCTTCCCCTCTGCCTCATGCTTGTCATTTTTCATTACTGTCTTCTCCCCGCTAAGAGGGAGCTCGGTGCCCAGGGAGCACCACTGACGTAGTGTGCTGTTGTCATGACAGCAGAGGCACCAGTGTGGTCACGACAGCCAGCTCACAGCCTCCGGTTCTAAGGTGACTCAGCAGAGACGACTTGAGGAGCCGGAGAGGGGTGGGCAGGCTTCAGGGGCAGCCCGCTTGCAGCATAGCCCGCGCCCCCTGCAGACCTGGGAACAGTGAGGAATGCGGGAGACAGACCTTGTCTCCTGCAGAGCTGGAAGGGATCATGACCTGACCTGCCACCAGCCTGGCCCAGTCCGCTGTCAGCCTTTGGAGATGGGATTAGGGAACACGAGTGGGGGTGGGGTGAGGCACACAAAGGAAAGCAACCCTTGGTCTAGAGCAGGTTTTCTCAACTGTGACACTATTGACATTTTGGGCTGTGTAATTCTTTGTTGAGGGGCTGCCCTGTGCACTGTAGGCTGTTTAGCAACATCCCTGGCCTCTGCCCACCAATGCTGGTAGCATTCTTCCCCCACAGGCTATGACAACAGAAAAGGCCCCAGGTGTTGTCAAATGTCCTCTGGCAGGCAAAATTGCCCCCGTTCAGAAGCGCTGATCTGGAGTCGAGGCACTGCATAATTCTCCCGAGGCTGGCTGGTCACTGTGCAGGGTCCGGAGGTTGAGAGGGGAAAGGTGGCAGTGACAGGGCAGGAAGCTCATCTGCGATCCTGCGACAGGCCCTAGTTCTCTGGGCTCGCTCATCTCTCTCTGCACTGATAACCCTCTCTCTGCTGCATGAATCTGGGCTAATGTGAAAGATGAAACAAAGACAAGCTTAGGAAAAAATGTCTAAAAGTATATAAAAACATTTATTCATTAGAAAACAAGGAGATTGGCAAACATATTCCAAAGTGAAAGCAGCTCAATGCAGTTCAATTAGGCTAATTTAAGAGAAAGGCCTTGCATTTTAAAGATCGTGTATGTACTTTTTTTTTGAGACGGAGTTTCACTCTTGTTGCCCAGGCTGGAGTGCAGTAGGGTGATCTCGGCTCACTGCAACCTCTGCCTCCCAGGTTCAAGCGATTCTCCTGCCTCACCCTCCCGAGTTGCTGGGATTACAGGTGTGCGCCATCACGCCTGGCTAATTTTTAATTTTTAGTAGAGACAGGGTTTCTCCATGTTGGTCAGGCTCGAACTCCAGACCTCAGGTGATTCACCCGCCTCGGTGTCCCAAAGTGCTGGGATTACAGGCGTGAGTCACTGCGCCCGGGCGGTTTTGTTTTTTGTTTTTTTTTAAAAGACAGACAAATATTTTACAAGGGTAACAATTAGAATTCCAGGTCACCCTACAAGTCCTAGGGTCCGCGCCTGCGGGCTGATGCTCTGAGAATGGGGGTTGTTTTCTTGGGTGTCTCGTCTTCTGTCATCTCTGCTGAAAGATCTATGCAAAGAATTAGAGGAATAAGAAAAAGCTGAGTCACAAAGATGGTGAAAAATAGATATGAGAGAACAAGTGGGACAATCCCACACCACCCTGCAGAAATAAAATGCAAGCTGTAGAGGAGGCCCTGCTGGGGCAGTGGGCAGGGCATCTACACTCAGGCCCCCACAGCAGGTCCCGTGGAAAGCAGCCCCCCGCACCCTGGCTGTGCGCCTTCTGGGCCGGGACAGGCGGGAGCATCATACCTTCCTCACTGGACTCATCGCTTGAGAAGACAACTTTGGGTTTCTTTTTGGAAGCTCGCTGCTGGGTGTTTGGATGCCGACGGGTAGTACGGCGGGGCTCCGGTGTGACAAAGTCATTGTCTGAGGCTGTAGAAGCCAGAGGTTGGTGCCTAGAAACTAGAAGAGGCAGGAAAATGTGATTTAAAAAAGAAGAAGAAACAAATCACTGCAGGAGGGGAAGGCCCAGTCTGGTCCCGCCAGTACAGCTTGCCTCACGCACCAGTGGATGGTCTCTTGGCTGCTGGGGCTCTCTGGCTACCTGCCTGGCCAATCTCAAGCTCATCGATCCCATCCAAACCTCTGGTATGACAGGCCCGAAGCTTCTGCTCAAATTCATCTATTACAGCCTGGAGGGAGAAAAGGAGATTAAGAGCAGGCTTGAAAACAGTTACTTCTGATTAAAAAGAAACAAGGCCACAGAAGACATGGAGGGCCTTAAATGCACATTACGAAGAAGGCAAGCTGAGAAGGCTCCATGCTGGATCGTTCCAGTGATACATTCTGGAAAAGACAAAGCAATGGCAACAGTAAAAAGATCAGGGGTTGTGAGGACAGAGGGATAAACAGGTGGAGTGCAGGGGATTTGTAGGGCAGTAAAACTCTTCTGTATGATATCACAGTGGTGGGTATGTGTCATTACGTACAGTGAACCCCAATGTAAACCATGACTTTGGGAGATGAGGTGTCAATGTAGGTTCAGCGTAACAAATGTACCTCCCTGGTGCAGGATGTTGACGGTGGGTTAGGCTGTGATGTGTAGGAGCAAGGGGTAGATGGGGACTCCCTGTACTTTCTGCTCAATTTTGCTTTGAACCTAAAACTGCTCTGAAAAAGAAAGAAAAACTGAAACAAACAAACAAGAATTGGATGAGATGCTACTTTGGTTGTGTTTTTGGAGTAATAAAAAAAGAACTGGAGACAGAAAGATCTGGTCTTGGGTCACTCTGGCAATTTGGTTGCACCAAGCTGGGGATAAGTCGGACGGGAACGTGACTGTGAGAGCTGGATGTGGCCCAGGGTCGGCAGATGTCTCAGCCAGCCCGGATCCCGACAGGCATGGAAGCGTCCACACTGCTCACCTTGCCCTCAGGCTTGGCCCAGCGTCGCAGCTTGCCCACAACTGACAAAAAAGCACTGAAGATGGACTCATCTGACAGTTTGTCTCCAAAACAGTGAAAATTGTCAAGCATCTTGCGGAGGCCTCGCTCTGTGAGGGGCAGTTGTGACACACAGTAGGCCAGGTCTCGCTGCTGCCGCTCAGTTCTGCAGACAGGAAGGGCTTTGTGAGGAACCGCGAGATCCAGCCAGTAAAGGCTCAACTTTCCCCATCAGCCTTCCCAGTCCCAGGGATGCCACAGTGCCGGCAGGGAAGGGGTGGGGGATGGACCTTTCTCCCCTGCAGGGCCCTGCTCGCACAAAGAACCCTCAGGGAGGGCAGCATACCGGGCTGTGCGGAACCGCTGACACAGCTTTTCCACCAGGCTCTCTGTCTGCTTGTCCTTGGTGATGTAGGAGAGGAGCTGTCTGCAGGAAGGGGAGATGAGGATGTGCGATGGCCCAGGGCCAGCTCTGCCATCCACTAAGACCAACCCTGGACCCTCCCCCAGCCCAGTCTTCCCTGATGTTCTCTGCCACGGCCTCTGCCTCACCCCTCCCCTTCAGCAGAGCCCCATTCAGCAGAGAAGGACCCCCCACCTCAGGAATTTTCACTGTGAATGGAAATGAACAGGAACAGCTGCTAGGTAGTGAGTGCTCCTGTATGCCTGCCACCATGTTAGGAACTTTATCTTATTTAGTATTTTCAAGAACTAAGGGTTAAGTATCATCAGCCTCAAAAGAAGAGGAAATAGGCACAAAGAGGCTAAGTTATTGCTGAAGGCTGTACAGCTAAAAAGTAGCCGAGGTGGAATTCAAATACAGGGGTGTCTGATTCCTACGCCTGCGCTATGTGGAAAATGTGCCCCAAGGCCCGGGGAACAATACTTCATGATGGTGTGGAAAGGCTCTTCCTCCACCCCTAGCTCGGGGTCTGACAGGCGGCTGATGATATCTGGAAGGAGATTATAGATTGCGTTGCCCTGTAAGACAGAGAGAGCCGTGTTAAGGAGATGAGGTGACCGACATATTCCCTCTGCAGCAAGCCCTCAGTACCTCGCTGCCTCTCACCTTGTGGGAGAGCTCGTTGAAGAAGTTCTTGGCCAGGGCAGCAATCTGAGGCTCGGGGTCGATGAGTAGCACTGCCATCTCGCTCACCTGCCCCTTCACCTTCACCATGTCCTTGAGGATCAGGTGGGTCATCACCAGCCCCGCTGTTTTCCGCACTTGCTGAGCAGGGTCCCGGAGGCTAGGAATGGAATTGCGGGTCATGGGGACCGAGACCTCCGGATGACACCCTAACGCTGGTAGAAAAGGCCCTCAGCCAGAATCGATTATCCCATGCTCCGCCACTCCAGAAGCAGTCAGAAAGCTGTCTAGAGTTGAAAGCTGGAGTAGGGGAAAGAGGTGAAGCTTCTAACCAGAAGTGTCAATCCCACTGGGGTGACTCTTAGTCAGGGCCTGTACAGGTCAAGTATCAAGCAGATGTTCGCCGTGATGCCAAAGCCTAGGGGAAGAGCCCTGGTGATTCTCTGGTGATTCTCACACTGACTCTGAACAGACTCCGGAGCTCTTGGGAACTGCCACCACGTTGTGAGGGGTCTCTTACCGAGCATACAGATGAGGAGTCCAGGGGTCCACCAGATTGGGAAAGCGGATGGCCAGATCCCCAGTGGCAACCATGAGGTTAGACCGGACAATGGGAAGTGGGGACTTTTCCAGCATGGTGAACAGAAGACGAAGCTGGGAGTCACAGAAAGTGGCACTAGGAGCAAGAGGAGGATCATCAGGGAAGCCATTTCATCCCCATCTTCCTTGAGAAGGTGGTACCAACCCCACGGCCTACCTGATCATGCAGAACTTGCCAAGGGCAAGTGAAGCAGCTGCAGAGAGGTCTGGGCTGCTATAGAGGCCTGGGTTGTTGCAGACTTGAAGCAAGAGTGGAACGAAGGCAGCCAGTGTCTGTCTGCCTGTTGGAAGAGGAACTGCAGGTTTGGGACAGGCTCTGTCAATTGGGAAGAAACTGCTGAGTGCAGCAAGTGTTCTCACCGTCCAACAGTTCCATCTCGCAGATGCCGCGGATGAGTTCCGCCTCTGTGTCATCTGCTGTTGCCCCAACCAGCCCCAGCTCCTCCTCCATGGTGGTCTCAGAGCTTGTATTCTAAAGGGAATGAAGGCGGGGATCAGGATAAGCAGAGACATCATTTTTGATTCCAGCCCATACTTTATTTGGCATGAACAACGTGAGGAAGGGCACATTCTACAAAACCATTTAGAGAATTGTCAAATGTGTCTGTAAAGAGAAAGGATTCCTGAATTAAACAGGGAAACAATGAGGCCCCCATTTGTTTTTCAGTTGCCAAAGTGTGTTTCTACGCCTCTTCCTCATGGAACACATCGTTTCTTATGTATGGTAAACAGATGGATCATGCCAGACAATGGTTCAAAGTCACAGAGGTCAGACTTTTATTTTCTCCAGTGCTGCAAGGCTCTGTGTCTTATTTGTCTGCAAGACATCACTGCCTCTAGTGGAGAGAACGCAGGCCCCATCCCGGGCCAGGCCAGCAACGAGGGCTAATGGAAAAGGCGGGCGGGTATGTGCATGTTCTGACAAACCCTGCCTCAGACAAAAAGCCTCTATCTTATGCTGAGGTGTCCAACTCCACACTCTGCATTGACCTCAATCTTTCCTTCCTGGGTGATCACTGACAGTTTCACCATTGTTCACACGAACGTTTCCTAGGGTAGTAGCCACAGAGACGCAGAAATTCTTCGCTTCATGTAATAGCAGAGGAGCAGATTGCCGGAAGGGGATCAGCTCAGCTCTGAGCTGAGGTAATGAAATAAATCTGGGAAGTGCTGAGGACATTCACACACCTTCTCCTTGGGATCTTTGGTCTTGTGTTCCTGTTCTTCCCGGAGAACTCGGCGCCGACAGAGCTCTCCACTCACTGCCTGCTCCAAGTGGACCAGCTGCTGCAGAGCCACATCCCCAGCCAGGGACAGCAGGTTCATCAACAGGAAAGTGGGGAGCATTGCGGGGGACTCCCCTAGAGGAGAGGGAGAGGGAAGGCGGGCAAAGAGACATTTTTAAGTCCCATCAAACCTGAATCTGATTTTTCCTGATCTTCCCCTTGCTCACGTGCTATTCAAACTAGTGAAGTAAGAGTTGGGGGTGGGAACTGGCCCAACTTCAACTTGGACAAAACGAGACAGTGTACACTAAGGGTCGTTGCAGAAAGTGGTGGTGGCAGTGGCTCCTGGCCCTGCAGGGAAAACAGAAGCTGGCTGTCTCAGTGGGTCAACTCCTGCCCACTTACTCAGGTCCTCCTGACTGGTTCTCTTCTCTTCTAGCTTCTCCAGGGCCTGTTTTGCACAGCCCTGCAATATCTGGGCACAGATCACTTCGGGGCCCTCTGCCAGTTGGTAAATGAGGGTCACTGCCACCTCTTTGAATGGGATCCACAGTGGGTCTGGGTGGACAAAGCCTGCAGAGAAGAAGGGAAAAGTTGTTCACGGCAACAAAGGGCCCAAATCTGCCCAAGGCCTTTCCTGAGAGCTCACCTTTTGTGACCGTCTCCCGCAGTCGCTCAAACAACCTGTGTTCCTGAGGCAGCCGGAAGGGGGGTTGACGTTTGCCCAGAGAAGGCTGTGCAGAACAAGACAACGTGGGTGTGTGTACAGGGTGGACACAAGGATCTCCACTCTCCTTAGTTTGGAACCACCCCCACATACCTTTCTCCTGTCAGAGATGTTGGCAATGGCATGGCACACCTGCTGGGCCAGCCTGTAGTCCTGTGGAAACTTCTCATCCAGCCCTATGCGCACCAGTGTGTCTAAATTGCTTCCCACAATTTCTGGCTTTCCTCTAGGGGAAGGAAGTCACAGAGTGAAAGGCAGTCATGGATTGGACTCAACGGGGAGAAAGGGCCAACAGGGATAGGTACCAGCAGCCCACGCGGTGTCTAGAGCCTTGGAACACTACAGCGAGGCTCTGGCGCGAGGCCAGCCCCTTGGGTCCTGTTGCTTTACTGAATCCCACTACTTCTACTAGGCAAGAGGGCTGCTACTCTCACTATTTTCTTTCCCATTTAGGTGGCATCATAACTCACAGCAGAGCTCAGGTGGGCCTCACTGTGACAATGTCACTGAAGGAAAAGGAGCCTTCTCAGAACCCTCCTTTGCTCTCCCACCCCTTTGCCTGCTGGATTTTGAGCCTCACCGTGCCATCATGCCAAGAAGCATGACAGAGGAACAGCGCTCCAGAGGACAGCAGGCGACCTTCTCGGTGGCCCGCTCCCACAGCAGCTGGGTCACTGCTGGTTTCAACTCATCGTTCCGCACAAACTCACAGAGCTAAGGAGAAAAGAAAAAGGGCTCAAGCCAAAAATGAACAATTCCTTGATCTTTGGTCTGCTTTTCTGAAGATGATATTGAGAACCTGAAGTAGAAAAAGTAATACTTAGGAGTGGAAAAAGAAAGAGGAGGCTCAAAATGTAAGGCAGGGGTTTGAGAGGCACTTCTCTTTCCATTCTCTACTTTTCCACTCTCATGCCTCCAAAACTATTTTATTCAAGTGACATATCGAAACTGACCTTTTGAGTTCCATGTGGGTCCATAGTTCTAAGTCTGGAGATTTCTAACAGGTTTTCTTGCCATTATCACAAACTCAACATGTCTAACATGGAAGCCATCATCCTTCCTTGCCTTTTCATTTTGCCAGTGGTATCAACACTCTATCAGTTACATAGGCTTAAAATTTCAGTCACCTAATTTTTTTACAAATCAGTCACTACTTTTCCTTTAAAAATTTGTCTTCAGTTAAGCCCATTCTGTAGTGATTTCTCCAATCCCCAAGTCCAGCGCCTCGTTACTGCCCACGGCAGCAGCCTCCACCGGCCTTCCTGTCCCATGGGTTGGTCTCAGCCTCTGCTTCCCCACATCACTTCTGCTGCACCCCAGTTTGCAGCTGCTCTCCCCTGCCTCTTGTAGGGCTTTTGCCAGTAATTGGCCTATGACATCGTGGCCAATCACCACCACCAGGCTCTTTTCTTTTCCCCAGTGAGGAGAAAAATGTGGCTGGCAGGAGCGCTCTTCCCAGCGGGAGCTGAAGGTCAGTGCCACTTCCACTCTCTGTGCCCACAGTGCAAATGCTACAAAGCAGAATGGTCTCACTCAAATGCTGGGTGCCTGGCTAACACAGTTAAAGTCCTAGACAATGAAGTCATTCAGGGACTTTCACAGTTTAGTTCCAACCTACATTCACAACTTTCTCATCTTTTCCAGATAATTTTTATTTTTATTTTTTGAGACAGTCTCCCTCTGTCACCCAGGCTGGAGTGCAGTGGTGCAATCTCGGCTCACTGCTACCTCCACCTCCTGGATTCAAGTGACTCTCCTGCCTCAGCCTCCCAAGTAGCTGGGACTACAGGTGGCCACCACCACATCTGGCTAATTTTGTTGTATTTTCAGTAGAGATGGGGTTTCGCCATGTTGGTCAGGCTGGTCTCGAACTCCTGACCTCAGACCTCAGGTAATCTGCCACCTCGGCCTCCCAAAGTGCTGGGATTACAGGCATGAGCCACCACGCCCGGCCTTTTCCAGATCATTTGAACCAGAACACAATCTTCTTTGTTCTACAATGTGAACTGTGCTTTTTCTTGGGTTCTGTTTGAAATGCCCTCCCTACTTGCTGATTCTCTAAATCCTACTCATCTTTTGAGACCCAGCTTAAGTCCTACCACCTTCAGGAAGCTTCCTGACCATCTTACCCCAAACCGCTCTCTTTCCTACTCTGTACCCCTCAGTAGAACACAGAAGTTAAGAGTATGTTTTCTAGAGCTCTTATTGCCCGAGTTTGAATCTCAAACTTTGCCACTAACTAGCTGTAACCAGCCAAGTTCAGTAACTTCTCTGTGCCTCAGATTTCTCATTGTAAAAAGCAGATAATACTACCTCACAGGGCTGTCGTGAGGATTAAACAAGTTACTGTAACATGTGAGTGCCTGTCATATATGAAATACCATATAAGTGATGTTGTTATGTTATTGCTGTGACAACCATTACCTGTACAACTTATTCTGGCACTTTATTACCTATCTGCTGCATTGTTCTAAAAATGTTCTGTGGTTTTTGTCTACTAACTAGACTGTTGGTTCCTTTAAAGTTGGGAACATGAAAGCAAATAGTCTTACACTTCTTTCTGGGGCTAAGTAAATTGCTAAATACATAGTAATAACTCAATAATACTTGTTGCCAGGCGCACTGGCTCACACCTGTAATCCCAGCACTTTGGGAGGTTGAGGCGGGTGGATCATGAGGTCAAGGGTTCAAGACCAGCCCGGCCAACATGGTGAAATCCTGTCTCTACTAAAGATACAAAAAATTAGCCAGGCATGGTGGCGCATGCCTGTAATCCCAGCTACTCAGGAGGCTGAGGCAGGAGAATCACTTGAACCGGGGAGGCAGAGGTTGCAGTGAGCCAAGATTGCGCCACTGCACGCCAGCCTGGGCAACAGGGCGAGACTCCATCTCAAAACAAAAAACAAAAAACCCCAAAAATACTTGTTGAATGAATAAAGAAAATGAAAGCAGGAAGCCTTACAATTTCCTCAAGACACTGAATGGTCCCAACCGAGGCATCCACTAGCAGCAGAGAGAGATTCTGAATCAAAGCCTGGGCCTTGGCTCTGTGGGAACAGCAGAGATCAGCGGTCATTATAAGATTGGGAAGCTGAACTTGGCCAACAGTGCTTAGGGCTATCCCACCAGTGTTAAATAACTGCTCTCCCTGGAAACTGAGCCCCACCCTAAGCCCCGTTATGATGGACTGCCTATGGATCTGGAACTCCTTGGGAGAAATGCACCTCTTCCTTTAGGAGACAAGGAAAGTCCTGTGAGAAGCTGACCTTGGAAAAGTCAGCAAAGGCAAAAGTACCCCATATACCTGGCAGAGTCCCCTTTGGGGTTGAGGTAGAGTTGGCGGAAGGCATTAAGCACAGCTTCCCGGACACCAGGCTCCTTAGACCAGATGAGAGGCAGCATACGGCGCACCCCAAACAGGGCCTGGGGTACCCCAAATTGGAAGACCATCACAAAGAATTCAATCACCTCCTGCACCACTGAGAGAACATGTACAAATGTCACCCATCTACTTCGCAAAACCCCCTCAATACCTAAAGACAGAACCTTTCTGAATGTAACAAGATGCAAATGGAGGCCTTCCTCATTTTCCCTGAGAGTGTCGACTCCTCCTGTAAGGCCTTATCATGAAATACTATATGCATTAAAATGTATAAGCTGTGTCTAGAGGAAGCAAATAGAAATAAAGAACCCCTGCCTTTTTTTTCCTTTTTTTTTTTTGAGAGGGAGTCTGGCTCTGTCGCCCAGGCTGGAGTGCAGTGGCCGGATCTCAGCTCACTGCAAGCTCCGCCTCCCGGGTTTACGCCATTCTCCTGCCTCAGCCTCCCGAGTAGCTGGGACTACAGGCGCCCGCCACCTCGCCCGGCTAGTTTTTTTTTGTATTTTTTAGTAGAGATAGGGTTTCACCGTGTTAGCCAGGATGGTCTTGATCTCCTGACCTCGTGATCCGCCCGTCTCGGCCTCCCAAAGTGCTGGGATTACAGGCTTGAGCCACCGCGCCCGGCCTTTTTCCTTTTTTTAAGACACAGGTTGTTATTCTGTTGCTCTGGCTAGAGGGCAGTGGCATGACCACAGCTCACTATAGCCTCAAACTCCTGGGCTCAAGCAATCCTCCTGCCCAGGCTTCCGAGTACCTGGAACTACAGGTGTGTGCCATCAAGCCCAGCTAATTTTTGTTTCTTTGTAGCAATGGGGTCTTGCTATGTTGCCAGGCTGCTCTCGAACACCTGGCCTCAACCTGTCCTCCTGCTTTGGCCTCCCAATGTGTTGGGATTACAGGCATGAGCCATCGTGCCCAACTGAGAACCCCTGCCTTTTAAAGGAGGAGATAGATGTATCAATAAAATATGGACAACAACTCCAAGATCCATGGCTGGGTGCAGTGGCTCACACCTGTAATACCAGCACTTTGGGAGGCTGATGCAGAAGAATTGCCTGAGCCCAGGAGTTGGAGACCAGCCTCGGCAACAAAGGAAGGTCCCATATCTATTATTAATAAAAATTTAAAAAATTAAAAAATCCAAAAGAACCCCAAGGCTGTCCTTACGGAAAGGAACTCTGGCATACCTGTAGTTGTGTTTTCATACATCATCTTGCTGGTAATGCCAATGGCCGCTGTAATCTTCCGGGAGAAGCTGTAGGCATCCTGCAGATACTGCACCAGCATCTCCTGCTTCACCAGTTCATCACTTCCCCTGGACTCCTCAGGCTCCAACACACTGGGCTTATTTTTACAGACAGTCTGTCCTGTGACCATGTTTCCTACAGACTCCTGGGGATTCTTTTCTTGTGTGGAAGCTGCTGGGCCTAAGGAGTTAGAGAAGTACAGGATGATTTCTTTCGTTCAAGGGGATACAGGGGACTCCAATAGCTGTCAACATTCCTGGATATTTACTTACTTATTATTTTATTATTATTATTTTTGAGACAGAGTCTCGCTCTGTTGCCCAGGCTGGAGTGCAGCGGCACGATCTCGGCTCACTGCAAGCTCCGCCTCCCAGGTTCACGCCATTCTCCTGCCTCAGCCTCCCGAGTAGCTGGGACTACAGGCACCCGCCACCACGCCTGGCTAATCTTTTTTGTCTTTTTAGTAAAGACGGGGTTTCACCATGTTAGCCAGAATGGTCTCAATCTCCTGACCTCGTGATTTGCCCGCCTCGGCCTCCCAAATTGCTGGGATTACAGGCGTGAGCCACCCCACCTGGCCTACTTATTTATTTTCCTTCTTTTTTTCTTTTGAGATGGGGTCTCACTCTGTTGCCCAGGCTGTGCAGTGGCATGGTCACCGCTCACTGCAGCCTCAACTTCCCTGGGCTCAGGTGATTCTCTCACTTCAGCCTCCTAAGCAGCTGGGACTACAAGTGTATGCTATCACACCTGGCTAATTTTTTCTGGTATCTCTTATAGAGATGGGGGTTTTGTCATGTTGCTCAGGGTGATTTTGAACTCCTGGGCTCAAGCAATCCTCCTGCCTTGGCCTCCCAAAGTGCTAGGATTACAGGCATAAGCCACCACCTCTGGCCTTGGATATCTCTTTTCACAATGTGAAGATATGAAATTAGAACTTACTCTAAAATATCTTAATTTCTCAAAAACCATACCTAAAGTCCTCTATGGTCTGGACAGTCACCCTGTGACTATCAATCTTAGGCCTGTGGGCTGCTTCCATTCCAGAGCAAAGGCAATGCCAATTCATCTCTGGGATCTTCAGCACCAGGTTCTGTTAACCAGGCCAATGATGGCATAAAGTAAATGCTCAGTAAATACTAGTTGACATGTGTTATTTATTGACTGAAGAAGGAAAATGATTACCTTTGAAGATAAGTCCTAAGATATTCAAGAGCCTGGTCTCCTCTGACTCCTCTGGGTCTATATGATTGAAGGGTTCGGACTCCTGGAAGTGGCCTGTGGCTTCTCGAGTGAGACTGATGGCCTGCCTGAAAGAACACGAACACCAGCCTGTCAGCACCCAGAAGAATGTCACTGCAGCCTTTCGTAAAGGAGTTTACCTCACGATTCCATCAAGTCCCTGGACCTACTGCCCAGAGAAAAGGAGCACTTAACATGCTTAAAAAGTTGTTACAGCACCTGCTAAGGGGTAGGGCTCAAAACACCTTTCCTATTTTTTTCCCCCGACTGCCCAACTGCAAACATTTTTCTTATTTCTGAAGCTACAAGGCATTACTACAGTCTTCAAAAAAACTCCAATAAGGCTTTTTAACGTTTTAAAATCATAAACCTACTCCGAACACCTGTTTAAACTTTTCCTAAGTTTAGAAACAATAAACTTTCAATAATTAGTTAATTCGGGCACATCCAGACAGTAAGATTCTATGTAGTCATAAAAAATAATGGGGACACGTGAGCCCAGGAGTTCGAGATCAGTCTGGGCAGCACAGGAAGACCCATCTATATAAAAAGTGAAAAAAGTTAGCCGGGTGTGATGGTGTGTGCTTGTGGGCTCAGCTACTCGAGGGAGCTGAGGTGGGAGGATCACTGGAGCCTGGGAGATCAAAGCTGCAGTGAGTTGTGATCATACCACTGTACTCCAGCATGGGCAACAGAGTGAGACACTCTCTCTCTCAAAAAAAGACGAGAGTGGGAAACTATGTATAAATATATATATATATATTTATATATATATATAAATAATATATATATATATATTTTTTTTTAGAGACAGAGTATTGTTGTCACCCAGGCTGAAGTGTAGTGGCATGATCTTGGCTCACTATAACCTCTGCTTCCTAGGTTCAAGTGATTCTCATGCCTCAGCTCCCCGAATAGCTAGGATTACAGGTATGTGCCACCACAACTGGCCAATTTTTGTAATTTTAGTAGAGATGGGGTTTCGCCATGTTGGCCAGGCTGGCCTCAAACTCCTGGCCTCAAGAGATCCACCAGCCTTGGGCTCCCAAAGTGCTGGGATTACAAGTGTGAGCCACTGCACCCGGCCATCTATAAATTTCTTTCTTTTTTTTTTTTTTTTTTTGAGATGGAGTCTTGCTCTGTTACCCAGGGTAGAGTGTAGTGGAGCAATCTCAGCTCACTGCAACCTCTGCCTTCTGGGTTCAAGCAATTCTCCTGCCTCAGCCTCCCAAGTAGCTGGGATTACAGGCATAAGCCACTGCGCCCAGCCATAAGTATTTTTAAAAACCACTGAGACACATAGTTAAGTGAAAAAAACAAGATGGTAGATCAGTGGGTACAGAATTCTATCAGTCATGTAAAAGGGGGAAAAAAGAATACATGTTTGACTGCTTATCTACATGTTATCTTCTTCCATGTTGCCCAGGCTGGCAAAAGCCAGGCATGGTGGTGTGTACCTGTAATCCCAGCTACTTGAGAGGCTGAGGCAGGAGAATCGCTTATTTTTTAAAATATATTTCCACTTTTAACAAAATTTAAAAATCATTTAAGTCAGGCACGGTGGCTCACGCTTGTAATCCCAGCACTTTGAGAGGCCGAGGTGGGTATATCCCTTGAGTCTAGGAGTTCGAGACCAGCCTGGGAAACATGGCAAAACCCCATCTCTAACAAAAAAAAAAAAAAAACAAATACAAAAAACTTAGCCAGGCATTGTGGCGCACACCTATAGTCCTAGCTACCAGCTACCAGGGAGGCTGAGGTGGGAGGAACACATGAGCCTGGGAGGTGGAGGCTGCAATGAGCTCTGATTGTGCCACTGTTCTCCAACCTAGGTGACAGAGTGAAACCTTGTCTCAAAAAAAAAAAAAAAAAAATTCAAAAAAGTTTTGTTCTAAGCCAAGTGTGGTGACATGTACCTATAGTCCGAGTTAGTACTTGGGAGGCTAATGTAGGAGGATCACATCAACCCAGAAGTTCAAGTTCAGCCTGGGCAACACAGTGAGGCCCTGACTCCATTAAAAAAAAAAAAAAAGAAAAAACAAAAAGTAAGTTTTGTACCAATGTATGTTTATTTATTTATTTAATTTTATTTATTTATTTATTTTTTTGAGACGGAGTCTTGCCCTGTGACCCAGGCTGGAGTACAATGCACTGATCTCGGCTCACTACAACCTCCGCCTCCTGAGTTCAGACGATTCTCCTGCCTCAGCCTCCTGAGTAGCTGGGATTACAGGCGCCCACCACCACGCCCAGCTAATTTTTGTATTTTTTTTTTTTTTTTTTTTTTGAGACGGAGTCTCGCTCTGCCACCCAGGTTGGAATACAGTGGCCGGATCTCAGCTCACTGCAAGCTCCGCCTCCCAGGTTTACGCCATTCTCCTGGCTCAGTCTCCCGAGTAGCTGGGACTACAGGCGCCCGCCACCTCGCCCGGCTAGTTTTTTGTATTTTTAGTAGAGACGGGGTTTCACCGTGTTAGCCAGGATGGTCTCGATCTCCTGACCTCGTGATCCACCCGTCTCGGCCTCCCAAAGTGCTGGAATTACAGGTTTGAGCCACCGCGCCCGGCCTAATTTTTGTATTTTTAGTAGAGACGGGGTTGCACCATGTTGGGCAGGATGCTCTCGATCTCCTGACCTTGTGATCCGCCCGCCCTGGCCTCCCAAAGTGCTGGGATTACAGGCATGAGCCACCGCGCCCGGACTGTTTAAATTTGTAACTGGAAGCAATACAACTCTAGATTTGTAATCTGAATACTTGGGGCCAGCTCTGCTATTTACTTAGCTGTGACGGTCAAGTTATCTAACTTGATCTCTGTTTCTCCTTATCTGCAAAATGGGGAAGACAATCTGATAATATCAGCTACCTCCAAAATTGTGTGAAGAAACCATAAAAAGTTGTACAAACTTAAGGCAGACAATATAAAAAGCAGAGAGGAAAAGCTGCTGGTTGTGAGGCAAAAAACTTAGTTATTAAGAACTTAAGCTCCAGCATTTACTGCTGAGGATTTCTGAAGGAGGGGCAAAATCTTTAACCTGAGAAGAAGCCTTCTTCAGGCTGGGCCTGGTGGCTCATGCCTGTAATCTTGACACTTCGGGAGGCCGAGGCAGGCAGATTGCTTGGGCCCAGGAGTTCGAGACCAGCCTGCACAACTTGGCAAAACTCCATCTCTACCGAGAATATAAAAATTAGCTGGGCACAGTGGTTCACGCCTGTAATCTCAGCACTTTGGGAGGCCGAGGCAGGCGGATCACCTGAGGTGGGGAGTTCGAGACCAGCCTGACCAACATAGAGAAACCCCATCTCTACTAAAAATACAAAATTAGCCAGGTGTGGTGGCGCATGCCTGTAATCCCAGCTACTCAGGAGGCTGAGGCAGGAGAATCGCTTTAACTCAGGGGGGTGAAGGTTGCAGTGAGCTGAGATCGCGCCATTGCACTCCAGCCTGGGCAACACGAGCGAAACTCGGTCTAAAAAAAAAAAACCATATATATATATATAAATTAGCCAGGCTACTCGGGAGGCTAAGTGGGAGATTGCTTGAGCCCCAGCAGGTTGAGGCTATACTGAGAGGCTGTAGTGAGCTGTGATTGCGCTACTGTACTCTAGCCTGGGCAACAGTGAGATTCTGTCTCAAAAACAAACAAACAATCCTCTTCTAATTGACAGGAGAAAATACTAGAATGTTTGGTGGAACATGCACTTATAAAACTATAGTCTCTATTTTTGCTTTAGCAAAATAAAAAAGAGAGACACTAAAGAAACATAAGGGACTCATAGGGCAAACAAGCCACTCTCTAGCCTTTTAAAAACAGCCCAATTAGGTAATAAGTAAATAAATACCAAGTAACTTGTGGCTGAGGTTTAAGAACACTTGTTGGCAGCTGAGTGCGGTGGCTCACGCCTGTAATCACGGCACTTTGGGAGGCTGAGACGGGTGGATCACTTGAGGTCAGGAGTTCAAGACCAGCCTGGCCAACAAGGTGAAACCCCGTCTCTAATAAAAATAAAAAAAATAAGCCAGGTGTGGTGGCGCACGCCACTTGCGAGGCTGAGGCACGAGAATTGCTTGAACCTGGGAGGCGGAGGTTGCAGCAGTGAACCAAGATCGTGTCACTGTACTCTAGCCTGGGCAACAGAGTGAGTGAGACTCCATTTCAAAAAAAAAAAAAAAAAAAAGAAAACAACTTGTTGACGGCTATAAGGGCTTTTGTTGTTAAGTTCTAGAGTCACCAAAACACTAGGAGAAATCTTCTCTAAGATCAGGTTTCATACTAGGTTTGAAGATTAAGGTAGTATTATGCATGTTTGATATTATTAGCTCATGAAATTTAGAATTAGAAAGTCCTTAGAGATCATAAGATCTAATCAATTTCTTATTTTATAGATAATGAAACTGAGGCCCAGAAAGTTAAGCAACTTATTCAAGATCATGCAACTAGAACTTATTTATAGGTGCTCTTCTTCAATTGAAGGAGGACTAATGTTTAATTACAATATTGTGTTTTTTTTGTTTGTTTGTTTTTTGTTTTTTTTTTGAGACAGAGTCTCGCTCTGTCGCCCAGGCTGGAGTGCAGTGGCCTGATCTCAGCTCACTGCAAGCTCCGCCTCCCGGGTTCACGCCATTCTCCTGCCTCAGCCTCCCGAGTAGCTGGGACCACAGGCGCCCGCCAACTCGCCCGGCTAGTTTTTTTTTGTATTTTTTAGTAGAGACGGGGTTTCACTGTGTTAGCCAGGATGGTCTCGATCTCCTGACCTTGTGATCCACCCGTCTCGGCCTCCCAAAGTGCTGGGATTACAGGCTTGAGCCACCGCGCCCAGCCACAATATTGTTAACATTTGTTTCAGTAGTTTCTTTAAACATTTATAAAGTAGAAACACATGCTTAATTGTGGACTATGCCTATAGTCAGAGCATTACTACATGAAAACATCTACCATCATTTGGCGGCAGCATATCTGAGTACAGTTCACTTAAAAGAAACATAAGTTTCTCAAAAGTTAACTCTAAACATAAACAGATCATGAAGAATATCCCATTCTTTTGCCTACTTGTAACTAGCTTTGGCAAGCAGTTGATGGATGCGTCCTTTCACCTCTTCAGTCGTCTCTGTATTGGCAATTCGCTCAGGAATCTCCTCTTCTCCCTGGGGAAGCTGTAGAAGCTGCTGCAGGGTAGACTTCAACTCTGGCAGCATGGCTTCCCACTCCTCCTCTGGGTCCAGCACCGCAGCTAAATTAGAGTATCACTCAGTCTCTTTCATTGGAGGTTTTTATTTATTTATTTTTTTGAGACGGAGTCTCGCACTCTCACCCAGGCTGGAGTGCAGTGGCGCCATCTAGGCTCACTGCAAGCTCCGCCTCCCGGGTTCACACCATTTTTCTGCCTCAGCCTCCCGAGTAGCTGGGACTACAGGCACCTGCCACCTCCCCTGGCTAATGTTTTGTATTTTTAGTAGAGACGGGGTTTCACCGTGTTAGCCAGGATGGGCTCGATCTCCTGACCTTGTGATCCGCCCGCCTCGGCCTCCCAAAGTGCTGGGATTACAGGCCTGAGCCACCGCGCCCAGCCACATTGGAGTCGCGCTCCTCCATTGCAAGGAGAAGCCTGTCTGAGGTTAGGACTCCAAGGCAGTAACTACTTACAAGATGCTGCAGTTCGCCTCTGGGCCCTCATCTCTTGTAATTTCTGGGTCTCCTTCTGCAGTGGTCCAGCAAGGTCAGTATCACTAAGCTATCAGGTAAAATGAATAGCAGGGTCAGTAAATGACATACTTTCATCCCTGTTTCCATTTAATTCCTTCTCTTTCGGTGGACCAAGTCTACTTACCTTGCAGGAAAAAGGATTATTGGCTAGAAAACTGGCCAGCAGCTGGATGGCATTTTTACATACTAGCACTGACTTGTCTGCCAGACGTCCCACAGCTAAAGCCACCACTGCCTGGAAACGTGTCAAGGGGAGAGCCTGTGTTGGGTAGGAAGAGAAGAATCTGCTCAAGTCCCACATCATCCATTTTGTTCAAGATGATCTTTAAGTGTACTCTGAACAGAGCTACCCACTCACTCTAAAATACCTTTCTACAGAATATAAATTAGGAGTACTCCTTGTAGTGGTAAGACACATTAGAGTCCTTAAAGGGAGCCAGATATCCTTGTCCTTGGTAGAGGAAGACTTTTACTAGTGATAATAAAAATGTGAATTCTAGACTTTTTGGGGCAGATATTTAACACTGGATTCCTCTTTACACTGGTACATAGAGAGGTACCATATGTCTTTGCCACATAGAAGGTTGCTTACCTTCTGCTGGACAATTCGGGTGAAAAGCTGCAAAACACGGCTCCGCACAAAGGAGTTGACATCATGGCCATGGGCTTGTAAAGTATCCAAGAATTGGTCTCTGGTGTCTCGGGCTGCTGCTTCCAGTTGATCGCCATTGAGAACCTGCAGCACCATCTCTGCCATGGCTGCTAGCACAGCATTACGCATCATGTAATTCTAAGAGAGAGCAGCATAAAGGGCTAAAACCTTTAGTCAAGGTGAAGCTTGCTTGTGCTTGGCCATAACTTTTTCGATTAACTGCCTAGGTATTCAATCCCAAGGTCACAGGAAAAAGCTGAATCCCGAAGAGGACTTGTTGCTCAGAGAATGCTAGAACAAACAAGGGCCAAAACCAATTTTTCCTCATAGGGCTCACACAGGAAAGCATGGTAGTAGCTAAATAAAAAAATCACATCCACTCACCAACGAACATTTGAAAAGCATTTTTTTACTACCTTTCAGCTGAGGTCTCAAAGCCTTTATTTATTTTTTTTTTTTTGAGACGGAGTCTCACTCTGTCGCCAGGCTGGAGTGCTGTGGCACCATCTTGGCTCACTGCAACCTCTGACTTCATGGTTCAAGTAATTCTCCTGCCTCAGCCTCCCAAATAGCTGGGATTACAGGCATGAGCCACCACACCCAGCTAATTTTTGTATTTTTAGTAGAGACAGGGTTTCACCATGTTGGCCAGACAGGTGGTCTCAATCTCCTGACTCATGTTCCGTCCACCTCAGCCTCCCAAAGTGCTGGGATTACAGGCGTGAGCCACCGTGCCCATCTGTGTGTGTTTTTTTTTTTTTTTTTGAGATGTTGTCTTGCTTTGTTGCCCAGGCTGGAGTGTAGTGGAGCAATCTCGGCTTACTGCAACCTCAGTCTCCCGGGTTCAAGCGATTCTCCTGCCTCAGCCTCCCAAGTAGCTGGGATTATAGGTGCCCACCATCGTGCCCAGCTAAGTTTTGTATTAGTAGAGATGAGGTTTCACCATATTGGCCAGGCTAGTCTCAAACTCCTGACCTCGTGATCCACCCTCCTTGGCCTCTCAAAGTGCTGAGATTATAGGCGTGAACCATCGCGCCCATCTGTGTTTTGTTTTTTGAGACAGTCTCGTTTTGTCACCCAGGCTGGAGTGCAGTGGTGCGATCTCGGCTCACTGCAACCTCCATTTCCCGGGTTCAAGCAACCCTCCCACCTCAGCCTCCCAAGCAGCTGGGATTACAGGCGTGCACCACCACACCCAGCTAATTTTTTTTGTATTTTTAGTAGAGATGGGGTTTTACCATGTTGGCCAGGCTAGTCTTAAACTCCTGACTTCAAGTGATCCGCCTACCTCAGCCTCCCAAAGTGCTGGGATTACAGGCATGAGCCACCACACTCGGCTTCAAAGCCTTTGATCCTTGCTAGTAAATATCCCCTCCTTTCCCTCCCACTCTCCTTTCCACGCTTTACTGACAGAAAATGAGACAGAAACATGGAAATCAGCCTTAGAGTGCCAGCAAGTCCAATACATAATCTGGTGGAGAGCAGGGTTAATGTTGTTGCCAGGCCAAGAACCAGAGAGAAAGGTCTTGCACAAAAAGTTAAAGTAAATTAGATGAACAAGTGGACTGTCTTTGTCCTTGACATTCACCTAGGAGTGCCTAACATCAGTATGGGAATCAGCCAGGTTAGCATTCAGGGATGAAAGAGAATGGAGAGAGATGACATGGGTTGATTTGAGAAAGCTCACTGTTTGAGGAAGCAAGGCAAGTCAGGTGGTGGGAAGACGCTTTATCCTGAGGAATAGATGGGACTCAGAGTCAAAGCTGAAGGCTAAGCATGGTAGTGCCTGTAATCCCAGCACTTTGGGAGGCTGAGGCAGGAGGGTTGCTTGAGACCAGGAGTTTGAGACTAGCCTGGGCAATATGGCAAGACCCCCATCTCTACAAAATCTAAAAAAATTAGCTGGGCATGGTAGTATGTGCCTGAAGTCCCAGCTACTTGGGAGGCTGAGGTGGGAGGATTGCTTGAGACCAGGAGATCGAGGCTGCAATGAGCTATGATTGTGCTCCAGCATGGGTGACAGAGCCAGATCCTGCCTCCAAAAAAAAAAAAAATCAAAGCTGAGTTGCTCTTACTAGACTTAAGCTGTGGAAATGTCATCTCCCTTACCAGAACTGGATAAAAGCAATGTGAGCCGGGCGCGGTGGCTCAAGCCTGTAATCCCAGCACTTTGGGAGGCCGAGATGGGTGGATCATGAGGTCAGGAGATCGAGACCATCCTGGCTAATACGGTGAAACCCCGTCTCTACTAAAAAAATACAAAAAACTAGCCGGGCGAAGTGGCGGGTGCCTGTAGTCCCAGCTACTCGGGAGGCTGAGGCAGGAGAATGGCGTGAACCCGAGAGGAGGAGTTTGCAGTGAGCTGAGATCCGGCCACTGCACTCCAGCCTGGGTGACAGAGCGAGACTCCGTCTCAAAAAAAAAAAAAAAAAAAAAGCAATGTGAATTGAAAGATTAACAGATTAATAAAAAGCTCTTTATTCAACAAACTTGAACTGCTTCTCTACAGAAAGGAAATGTCACAATGATAAATCTAGACAACTTGTCAAGGCTACTTTCTTGTTCTGTTAAGAAACGGCCTTTCAACACTGGACTTAAAATCCCCAGAAAAAGCTCAGTGATCCCTAGTGGACCACCTACCTCTCCATCCAGGTGATCTAGCAAAATGCACATGCTGGACATCAGGATAGCTGGGACACGTTCTGCTAGTTCTGTCAGGAATGCTGCAAAGCCCTTTGTCCCTGAAGGGTCTCGACTCAGCTCTTGGGGACACTTTTGTCCAATCTCTCTACACAGGGAAGAAAACACAGCCATAGCAACATAGATCAATTATTCAGATCCTAGTAAGGGTACTACAGGGTAAGACAGGTATCTAATATCTGAAGGAATCTACAGTTGCACAGATAATGTATTTCCAATCTTTCTTTATTCCCTCCCCAAGGAAAATGAGCATGAGAAACTTCGAGAACGAAGAGTCACCTTACAATCTCTCCCACTATGCTCTTCATTCCATAGTCAGTTGCCCATAGACTCACAGCTGCAACCAGTACAGGTGCCAGGTGTTCAAAGTGCTGCAGCATCTGGATGATCTTCACTGTAGCACCTGTGGAAGCACTAAACATAAGAAATTATGGGCAATATAAAAAAGGCGGGGCAAAGCAATGGGTAACTTACTGAGCATATGGTTATAACGGGTCAAGGCTACACCAAGCAGGTGTATTATGGCTTCCCGAGTGGAGCGGTTCTTCTGGTGACTAATGGTGGGATTCTCCAGAAGGCGGTAGCAACAGCCAGTAACCAAACTGAGAAAGGAAGAGTTTGAGATGATGAAAGCAGCTGTCTGGATCCAATCATATCAGAGCCCTGCCTCATTCATTCTATCGCTACTGCTCCCAAAGTCACGGTTTTCTTTATTCTAGCCATTACCTTCTATAACAAGTTGCTTTGCTTTGCTGACCCCGGTTAGGTACTCCTTCCTTCAAGATTACCAACTTTCAACCAGTTGTGATGCTGACAAAGAACCTGAATATATGATAAAAATATGACAGAGTTGACCGGGTGTGGTGGCTCATGCCTGTAATCCCAGCACTTTGGGAGGCCAAGGCAGGTAGATCACAAGGTCAGGCATTCGAGACCATCTTGGCCAACATAGTGAAACCCTGTCTCTACTAAAAACACAAAAAATTAGCTGGGCGTGGTGGTGGGCGCCTGTAATCCCAGCTACTCGGGAGGCTGAGGCAGGAGAATCCCTTGAACCTGAGAGGCGGAGGTTGCAGTGAGCTGAGATCATGCCATTGCACTCCAGCCCATGCGATGTTGCGAGACTCCATCTCAAAAAAAAAAAAGAAAAAGAAAAAGAAAAAAAAAGACGGCCAGGCGCGGTGGCTCAAGCCTGTAATCCCAGCACTTTGGGAGGCCGAGACGGGCGGATCACGAGGTCAGGAGATCGAGACCATCCTGGCTAATATGGTGAAACCCCGTCTCTACTAAAAATACAAAAAAAAACTAGCCGGGCGAGGTGGTGGGCGCCTGTAGTCCCAGCTACTCGGGAGGCTGAGGCAGGAGAATGGCGTAAACCCGGGAGGCGGAGCTTGCAGTGAGCTGAGATCCGGCCACTGCACTCCAGCCTGGGCGACAAAGCGAGACTCCGTCTCAAAAAAAAAAAAAAAAAAAAAGAAAAAAGAAAAAAAAAGACAAAGTCACCAATGACTTCTCATTCCTAAATATAACGACTGATTCAATCCTCATCGCAAGTGATCTTTCACAGCTGCATGTGATATAGTTAATCAGTTTCTCCTTGAAATATATGCTTTATCTTGCTTCCAGAACACGAGAACAAGACTCCTTTCCCAGTTTCTTTGGCTAGTTCCTCCTCACACTCTTTTTATTGAGACAGGGTATGCCTCTGTTGCCCAGGCTGGAGTGCAGTGGTGCGATCATGGCTCACTACATCCCTGACGTCCTCATAGCTCAGGTGATGCTCCCACCTCAGCCTCCACCATGCCCAGCTAATTTTTCTATTTTTTGTAGAGACACAGTTTCACTATGCTGCCCTGGCTGATCTCCAACTCCTGGGCTCAAGTGATCCTCCTGCCTCATCCTCCCAAAGTGCTAGGATTATAGGCGAGCCGTGAGCCATGCACCCGGCCTCCTCACTCTTCATGCTGGAGAGCCCTTGGGTACCCGACCTTGGATTCCTGCTCTCTTTTAGCTACACTTATTGATTTGGTGATTTCATTCAGTCTCACGGCTTTGAATACTATTATATTCCCAAATGTGCTATCTCTAGCCCAGACCTCACTCCTGAACTCCAGATCTATATATTCAACAGCCGAATCTGACAACTTTGCATGGCTGTCTAATAAACACTTCAAACTTTGTATGTCCAAAACAGAACATCTGATCTTCCTCCCAAAACACCTATTCACAGCCTTCTCCCTATCTCAGTTACGGTTAACTCCACTCTTCCAAATGCTCAGACCAAAACCCGAGAGAGTCACCCTTGACTGAACTTTTACCCTCACACCTCACACCCAGTCTATTAGCAAATCCTGTAAGCTCTACCTTAAGGAAAAAGTATATAATCCAACTACTTCTCCCCATCTCCACTGCCACGCCTTGGTCTAAGAGACCATCATCTCTTGCTTGAGTTATTGGAACAGCCTCTTAACTGGTCTCTTGCTTCCCCTTTCCCTCCATAGTCTATCTCAATACAACAGTTAGGATGGCCCTGTTAAAGTACAAGTCAGATCACCTCACCTCCCTGCTTGTGGCTCCCCAGTGGCTCCATTTCACTCTGAGGAAATCCCAAAGTCACCATGATGACCCACAAGAACCTGCGGTGTGGATCCCCACTGCTCCCATGGCCTCACAGCCTAGCCCTCTTACCTGCTCTCAGCTGACAACTCTCTGGCCTCCTTGCTATTGCTCGTACGTGCTGGACACACTCCCTCCTCAAGGTCTTCACATTTGCTATTCCTTTTCCTTGCCCTTCCTATTCCTCCACATATTCTCATAGCTATCAGTCACCTCCTCTGGGTCTTTGCTCAAATATCACCATCTCAAAGAAGTCTTACTAGAGTAGCTTATCTATCTGTTTGTCTGTCTATTTTTTTTGAGACAGGATTTTGCTCTTGTCACCCAGGATGGAGTGCAATGGTGCAATCTCGGCTCATTGCAACCTCCCCCTCCCAGGTTCAAGTGATTCTCCTGCCTCAGCCTCCCAAGTAGCTGGGATTACAGGCGCCCACCACCACGCGCAGCTAATTTTTGTATTTTTTTAGTAGAGACAAGGTTTCACCATGTTGGCCAGGCCGGTCTTGAACTCCTGACCTCAGGTGATCCCCACGTCGGCCTCCCAAAGTGCTGCGATTATAGGCATGAGTCACTGCACCTGGCCTAGAGTAGCTGATTTAAAATCACAACCTTCTTCCATCACACTTATTTTACTTATTTTAAAAGTAAGACTTCTGGTCTGGCACGGTGGCTCACGCTTGTAATCCCAGCACTTTGGGAGGCCAAGGCGGGCAGATGACCCAAGGTCGGGAGTTCGAGACCAGCCTGGCCAACGTGGAGAAACCCTGTCTCTACTAAAAATACAAAATTAGCCAGGCGTGGTGGCTCATGCCTGTAATCCCATAATCCCAGCTACTTGGGAGGCTGAGGCAGGAGAATCGCTTGAACCCAGGAGGCGGGGGTTGTGGTGAGCCAAGATTGCGCCACTGCACTCCAGTCTGGGCAACAAGAGTGAAACTCCGTCTCAGAAGAAAAAAAAAAACTTCTGCTCTATAGTACAAACTCTAAAAGGGCAGAAACTTTTGTTTCCAGTGCCTATAATGATGCCGGCTGCACAAGAAGGAGATTCTCAGTAAATACTGCTTCAGGAATAAACAGGCATTTAGAGATGACAGGAATTCACATCAGTTTCTAACATTCCATTATCTAGTTCTTAGCAACTCCATGTTATGATTACACTTTTATTACAGATAGAACTGAGACATGAAATGAAGTATTTAAAAGGCAGATCAGCCGGACACGGTGGCTCATGCCTGTAATCCCAGCACTTTGGGAGGCCAAGGTGGGTAGATCACCTGAGGTCAGGAGTTCGAGACCAGGCTGGCCAACATGGCACAACCCTGTCTCTACTAAAAATACAAAAATCAGCTTGTGGTGGCGGGTACCTGTAATCCCAGCTACTCGAGAGGCTGAGGCAGGAAAATCACTTGAACCCAGGAGGTGGAGGTTGCAGTGAGCCAAGATTGCGCCATTGCACTCCAACCTGGGCGACAAGAGCAAAGCTTTGTCTCAAAAAAAAGAAAAAAAAAAAAGGCATATCTAGCAACAGAGCCTCACTCTCACAGCCCAGTATTATCTGTAGCCATCCTCCCTACCCACCTGACAAATTCTTCTTCAATTATTGAGTGGTTCCACAGGTGACGGATGTCCAACTGAAGTAGCTGTGTCAAAAGCTGAAGAATTGGTTGCCTCTCTTCTTCCCAGTCAAAGCCATGGGCTGCCTTGGTCCGAGCTTTCTTACCCTAAAAAGGATCGTGTATACATTGAGGAAAAAATAAGGGAAAAAAAGAGGGTCAAGATCTGCCAGTCTGAGTGCCCAAACAATCTAGTATGAAGACAAGATAGAAGGTAATATGGAAGAAATATTACAAGTTCCACAGTGCTACTTGTCCAGGAAGAAAATGTGTGACACTTTTGAGTTCTTTCTCCTAAACTCTCAATGAGGACAGAAAGGATTCATGGATCATTGGATTCCCTTCTTTCCCATCTACTCCCCTTTCTCCCCAGACCCCACATAACATGAGCCCAAAACTCCAAATTACCTTCCCACCAAGGTCCAGGTCCACGAGGTTTGTCTGACTGGTCTCAAAGGATTCCAGGAGACGTATCAGAGCATAACAGTTCATTTTGAGGGCGTTTAGATGGGCATTTCTATCTGATCCACTCAAAGTTGTATCATCCAGGATAGCTGGAAGCTCCTGGGAGTGGCGGGACACCACTGTGAAGGGCAGAATCTTGGAATCAGTTTCACTCACTTCTTTCATATACCCCAACTTCAAAACACCCAGCACTTACAGCCATCAGATTACCAAAGATCTGTGTTTCATCTCTCAGTGGCCATAATACAAGCTAAGTCCTTTGGGACCCTTGGCCCTGATAGCCTGAACATGCCCTGTTCCTACTCTCTCACTCCAGTTACCACAATTTCTCTCCAGCAACTGGAAGAATCACCCCCATTAAAAAGAGGTAGTTCAAAAGTAGGAAAAAGTTCTTGTTGGTCTGCCCTTACAGTGAACACACATAACTCTGTATTGCCCACCAAGATTACAGACCTTTAACAGGCCAAAGGTCCCTGGGCTTAGCCAAACCAACTGAATCACAACAGCCTTGATATCATCATGTGGCTGACACAATGTAGGAAAAACAAACAAACAAACAAACGATAACAAACACCTTCCATCCCCGACCCCCGACCCATAAACACCTTTTATCAGGAATTCCAGAGTATCTTCTTTGAGGTCAGGATCTATACTTCGAAAGTGACTATGAGGGAAAGAAAGTGTGGGGGTGAGATAGGAAGGAGCCTGCAGAGCCCTTTTTAACAGATCAGATCTAACCGGTGAATCTAATGTTTAAAAACACATGTGAAATTGTTCAACTGAATTAATATAGTGGCAAGTTGGGTACATGCTCATCAGTAGAGATATCAATATCCAGAAGCATTTATCAGTGAAGCTATAACTTGGAATTTCAGGACTAACATGCACAGTTAGGACAAACAGCCACCAGTTCTTTTTAAAGTACCAGTTGGGTGTTTCACTTACTGCAAAATGCTGTAGATGGTATCAAAGTGCTCCAGCACAGCCAGCGGCCCCTGAGCTCGAAAGGCAGCCTGAAATGCTATGAAGATGGAAAAAACAAATCAATTTGGAGGGAAGGGAGACCTTTTCAGTAAATTCTATCCATAGCAGAAAACTAGGCTTATTGCTTGTATTGGTAGAATCACAAAAAAGAGACAAACAGTCCACTTCAATGTAACCTATAATGACGATGACAGCCAGGCACGGTGGCTCATGCCTGTAATCCCAGCACTTTGGGAGGCCGAGGCAGGTGGATTACCTGCAGTCAGAAGTTCGAGACCAGCCTGGCCAACATAGTGAGACCTCGTCTCTACTAAAAGTACAAAAAGTTGGCTGGGTGTGGTAGCAGGCACATGTAATCGCAGCTACTAGGGAGACTGAGGCAGAATTGCTTGAACCCAGGAGGTGGAGGTTGCAGAGAGCCAAGATTGTGCCATCGCACTCCAGCCTGGGCAACAAGAGTAAAACTCCATCTCATCTCAAACAATAAATAAAATAAAATAATGATGATGATATCTTATATTTGTGTTACTATTAAAGCCTTGTTAGAGCTTCACCACACCTGAGCAAAAGCAGACAGTACCACGCCTACTTTAGACCTTAGAGTGGTTGTATGACTTGTCCAACTTACAGTAGTTAAGAGGGAACACAAACTCAGGATCTTTAAAAAAAAAACCAGTTTATCCTATTTGTGTCCTTTTTCTGCTTCAGGATCCCACAGTGCACTTAACTGTCAGGTCTCCTTCGTCTCCTCCAGTCTTTATCTTTCATCATCTTGACACTTCTTTGAGGAGTACTTGTCTCTTATTTTGTAGAATGTCCCTCAATTTGGGTTTGCCTGTTTTCTCATGATTATATTGAGGTTATGTATTTTTGTAAGATTACAGCAGAAAGGAGGGTCGGTCCTCAGGCATCGTATCAAGAGGTGCATGAAGTGAATGTCTTATTACTGCTGATGTTAACTTTGATCACTTCATAGTGTCTGCTACATTTCTCCACTGTAACATTATTATTTTCCCCTTTGCAATCAGTATTTTTGTGGGAAGATACTTTCAGACTACATAAATATCCTGTTTCACATCACATTTGCCCACTAATTTAAGCATCCATGAATGATTCTTGCCTGCCACAATTACTGCTGTGTTTACTAAATGGTGATTTTCTATCTCTATTATTCCTTCTACATTTACTAATGGGAATGCTGCTGTAACGATTAGTTGTCCCTTTCTCTTTATTTAGTTATTCACTTATTTATAGCAGAATGGACTTATGGATATTTCTCTTGTTCTGTGCTTTAATCCGTTACTATTTATTTTCTTGCACAAATTGTCCAATACTTGGTCTCTGCGATCTCCTTCAACTTGGCCTGTGTCCTTTGAACATGACTCCATTTTTTTGTGTTTTTTTTTTCAAGACAGGGTCTTGCTTTGTTGCCCAGGCCAGAGTGCAGTGGTGCAAACATAGCTCACTGTAGCCTTGATCTCCTGGGCTCAGGGGATCCTACTGCCTACTCCCTACTGCCTCAGCCTCCCGAGTAGCTGGGACTACAGGCGCCTGCCACCACACCCGGCTAATTTTTTGTATTTTTAGTACAGAGGGGGTTGCACCATGTTAGCCAGGATGGTCTTGATCTCCTGACCTCATGATCCACCCACCTCGGCCTCCTAAAGTTCTGGGATTACAGGTGTGAGCCACTGCGCCCGGCCTAGCTAATTTTTTTTTTTTGTTAATTTTTTGTAGCGATGGGGTCTCACTTTGGTGCCCAGGCTGGTCTCGAACTCCTGGGCTCAACTGATCTGCTGCCTCAGCCTCCTGTGGGATATGATGAGGTTTCTCTTCAAATAGCCTGATCAATCCTTTATTCTTTAATTCGTAGTACCTCCCCCACTACCTTTTTTCCTTTTTCTCTGTTTTTCCTTTCTGCCTTTGTTACATGGCCAGACACACCACAGTACCAGGCTTATCAGTACCAGACTTATCAGTACCAGCTCACATTCCCTTCCTTATTTGGAAAGAAGACTAGCTTTCCTTTATTACTATTTATTAATTTTTTTCGTACTATTTCTTACTATTACTTTCTTACTATTTCTTATTATTATTATTCCTTTCCTTATTTGGAAAGAAGACTAGCTCTCTAGCTCATTGCAGACACCCCTTCACCTTTTCCCCTCTCTCCCTTATGCGCCCACCTTATCTAAAGTTCAAATGTTTGGCCAACTGGGCTAACTGTGCGACCAGACCCTGGCCAATGGGGAAAGGGCACAGGGGCAGGACTTGCGGCAGGAATAAAGGCTCTTGTGCCCCTCTGTTCAGGTGTGCTCTCATGGTGACTGGCCAAGGAGAAGCGCCCCTCGCGTAGAAGTAAAATTGCTTTGCTAAGAATCCTTTGTTTGAACGTTCATCTTCCTTAGGATTTTGAGCGTTATTCCCAACACTTCCAAAGTACTGGGATTAAAGGCGTGGGCGACTGCACCCAGTTTCCCTTCACCTTTGTTGCCTGTCTTGTATCATGAGAGGGGCTGGGCTCATGCCTGTAATCCCAGCACTTTGGGAGGTGGAGGCAGTAGGATCGCTTGGGCCCAGGAGTTTAAGATCTGCCTGGGCAACATGGTGAGGCTCCATCTCAAAAATAAATAAATAAAATAAAAGATGTTCTGGGCTCATCTTGTACTTTCCCTGGCCCAGTCCTGTAATCAACCATTCTCAGTGGAATCCTGGCTCCTATTATGGAATAACAGTATGTAGAAGCCAAACTCTAGGCACTACTTGCACTCATTTCTATTACAATATTACTGCCTTTGGCCCTCTCACTGGAGAAAAGTAGGACACATATGTATGTCTACAATTAATCTTCGAACAACAAGATTTGAATTATGTAGGTCTACTTATATGCTAATTTTTTTCAATAAATATACTGGAATTTTTTCTTTGTTCCTTTTGAGACAAAAGTCTCACTCTGTCTCCCAGGCTGGAGTGCAGTGGCACGATCACAGCTTACTGCAGCCTCAAACTCCTGGGCTCAAGCAATCCGGCTGCCTCAGCCTCCTGAGTAGCTAGGACAACAGGTATGCTCTACCATATCTGGCTAATTTTTTTTTAAAGCTAGGTATGTCATGAATGCATAAAATATATGTAGATCCTAGTCTATTGTATCATTTACTACCATAAAATATATATGTCTATTTTTTTTTGAGACGTAGTCTCTCTCTGTTGCCCAGGCTGGAGTGCAGTGGCACTATCTTGGCTCACTGCAAGCTCTGCCTCCTGGATTCACGCTATTCTCCTGCCTCAGCCTCCCAATTAGCTGGGACTATAGGTGCCCGCCACCACGCCCAGCTAATTTTTTGTATTTTTAGTAGAGACGGGGATGTGTTAGCCAGGATGGTCTTGATCTCCTGACCTCGTGATCCGCCCACCTTGGCCTCCCAAAGTGCTGGGATTACAGGCATGAGCCACTGCACCCGGCCAAATATATATGTCTATTATAAAGTTAAAACTTATCAAAATTTGATGCAGGCTGGATGTGATGGTTCACACTTATAACCCCACCACTTTGAGAGGCTGAGGCAGGAGGATTGCTTGAGGTCAGGAGCTCCAGACCAGCTTAGGGAACATGGCAAGACCCCATCTCTACGAAAAATAAAAAATTAGCTGAGCGCAGTGGGGTGCACCTATAGTCCTAGCTGTTCCGGAGGCTGAGGTGGGAGGACTGCTTGAGCCTAGGAGGTTGAGGCTGCAGTAAACTGTGATCATACCACTGTACTCCAGGATGGGTGACAGAGTGAGACCCTGTCTCAAAAAAAACCCAAAAAAACCCACACACAAACACAGATAGTACATGGCATCATTCACAGCCCAAGAGAAATGGAAACAAATATAAAGATGCAATATTATTTGTTTTTGTTTTTTTGAGACAGGTTCTTGCTCTGTCACCAAGGCTAGAGTGCAGTGACAAAATCTCACACTCTCTTACCTACTAAAGGCACTGCTCCAATGACTGTTCCCTCTTCCTTCTGCATCATCAGCTTTCCCCTCTCTGATCATTCCTACTCAACATACACACATGTAATGCTGCCCATCTTAAAAGAAATACATTATATAAATTCATCATCTCTAATCTCTGTCATTCCATTTTCTTAAAAACCTATTCCAAGCAGGCTTTTGCCCCCACTATCTTCTGAAACAGCTTTGTCAAGGTTACCAGTGACTATGACATCAATAAATCCAGTAGTTAATCTGCAGTTGACCTCTCCTTTGTTTTTGAAAGACTCTCTTTATTTAGCGTCCATTTAGCTCTTTCATTCACTTTCTGCCCCAATGACTGCTTCTTAATTTCTTCTACTGGTTCTTCTTCATCCTCCTAGCCTCTAAATGCTGGACTATCTCAGGTCTTGGTCTTCAAACTGCTTCTCTTCTCCATCTACATTCACTCCAATCTCATGGCTTTAAGTGCTGTCTACATGCAGAGTATTAAATCCTAAATGTGTATCTTTAGCTGACAACCTCTCCCTTGAACTCCACACTCACATAACCAACAATCTAAACCTCTCCCTCCCATATGCTACCCCATCTCAGTAAATGGCAACTTCATTCTTCTAGTTGCTCAAGTCAAAAAGCCTTGTAAGGCTGGGCATGGTGGCCCATGCCTGTAATCCTAGCATTTTGGGAGGCCAAGGCAGGCAGAGCACTTGAGGCCAGAAGTTCAAGACCAGCCTGGACAACATGGCAAAACCCCATCTCTACTAAAAATACAAAAATTAGCCAGGTGTGGTGGTGCACACCTGTAATCCTAGATACTCAAGTGGCTGAGGCATGAGAATTGCTTGAACCTGGGAGGCAGAGGTTGCAGTGAGCCAAGATCACGCCACTGCACGCCAACCTGGATGACAGAGCCAACAGAGCAAGACTGTCAAAAAAAAAAAAAAAAAAAAAAAAAAAAAAGCCTTGTAATCATTTTCATCTCAGATTCCTTTACTAACCCTATAAATCCAATCCAATTCATCAGCATTCCTGTCAGCTCTACTTTGAAAATATATCCGAATCATGTTATCACCACTTCCCCTGCTATCCCTCCAGTCCAGTCTACTTGGTATTACCATATTAGCCACTTAACTAGTCTCCCTGCTTCTCTCCTTGCCTCTTATAGTCTCTGCTCAACACAGTAGTCAGTGAATCTTTTAAAATGTCAGACCATGTCACTCCCATGCTCAAAACTCAATGGCTTTCAAGTTCATTCACACTGAAGTTCAAGTTTTTGCCATGATCTACGAGGCTCTAGAGATCAGTGCTTCTCAAACTAATAATTGCATCCAAATTGCCTGAGGGATCTTCTTAAAATACAGATTTCCTGGCTGGGCGCAGTGGCTCAAGCCTGTAATCCCAGCACTTTGGGAGGCCGAGACGGGCGGATCACGAGGTCAGGAGATCGAGACCATCCTGGCTAACACGGTGAAACCCCATCTCTACTAAAAAATACAAAAAACTAGCCGGGCGAGGTGGCGGGCGCCTGTAGTCCCAGCTACTTGGGAGGCTGAGGCAGGAGAATGGCGTAAACCCGGGAGGCGGAGCTTGCAGCGAGCTGAGATCCGGCCACTGCACTCCAGCCTGGGCGACAGAGCGAGACTCCGTCTCAAAAAAAAAAAACAAAAACAAACAAACAAACAAAAAAAACAGATTTCCTGATTTAGCAGCTTTGACATCCTGGGTCTTGACATCCTGCATTTCTAATAAGATCCCAGATCAGAAGATCATGATATTAACACTGCTGATCTGAGGACCACATTTTGAGGAGCAAGATTCTACAATAATCTGTACCACTTCCTACCTAATCTCTTTTTCCTGGCTTACGCCAACTCTATTGGCATTTGCCCACCTCCAGGCCTTTGCATAGGCTTTTCTGTTTGCTTGGAATGCCCTTCCCTGACAATCTGCATAGTTCATTTCCTTACTTTAAGGTCTCTGCTCAAACGTGACATAACAACAAGGCTTCTCTGATGATCCAACATGAAATGGATGAAATGGCAGGCCCTACTATCTTTCTTCTTTATATTATTTATTTTTAAGCTTTGTATAATTAATTTTAGAGACTATGTTGCCCAGGCTGGTCTCGAACTCCTGGCCTTAACAATCCTCCTGCCTCTGCCTCCCAAGTGGCTGGGATTACAGGGATGAGTGACCATTTGCAGTACACTTCTTTTTTTCTTTTTTGAAACAGGGTCTAGCTCTGTGGCCCAGGTTGCAGTGCAGTGGCATGATCATGGCTCACTGCAGCCTCTGCCTCCTGGGCTCAAGCAATTCTCCCACCTCAGCCTCCCAGGTAGCTGGAACTACAGGTGTGCACCACCACGCCTGGCTAACTTTTTTGTAATTCTGGTAGAGATGGGGTTTCACCATGTTGGCCAGGCTGGTCTCAAACCCCTGAGCGTGAGCAATCCAACTGCCTCGGCTTCCCAAAGTGCTAGGATTACAGGTGTGAGCCACTGTGCCTGGCCACACTGTCTTCTTTATTTTTCTCTTTGGCTCTTACAACCATCTGACATACAGTGGTCCTTACCAATCTGTGTTCTCACTTTCTGAGGTTTCAGTTACCCGTGGTCCATCTCAAGTCTGAAAATATTAAGTGAAATATTCCAGAAATAGGCTGGGCGCCGTAGCTCACACCTGTAATCCCAGAACTTTGGGAGGCCAAGGTGGGCAGATCACATGAGGTCAGGAGTTCGAGACCAGCCTGGCCAACATGGTGAAACCCCGGCTTTACTAGAAAATAAAAAAAAAATTAGCTGGATATGGTGGTGGGCACCCGTAATTCCAGCCACTTGGGAGGCTGAGACAGGAGAACTGCTTGAACCCGGGAGATGGAGGTTGCAGTGAGCCGATATCTTGCCACTGAACTCCAACCTGGGCAACAGAGCAAAACTCCGTCTCCAGAACAGAAAATAAAAAACCAAAAAATTAGCCAGGCATGGTGGCACTCGCCTGTAGTCCCAGCTACTTGGGAAGCTGAGGCAGGAGAATTGCTTGAGCCCAGGAGGTGGAGGTTGCAGTGAGCTGAGACTGAGCCACTGCACTCCAGCCTGGGCAACAATGAGAGACTCTTATCTTAAAAAAAAAAAAAAAGAAAGAAAGAAACATTCCAGAGATAAACAATTCATAAATTATAGGTTGTGTGCCATTCTCAGTAGCATAAAATCTGGTGCTGCCCTGCCGCCTCCTGCCTGGGATGTGAATCATCCCCTTGTCCAGCATATCCACACTGTATATGCAACCCTACTCACCCGTTAGTAGAACCACCTTGGTTATCATATCAACTGTTGCAGGGCTTCTGTTCAAGGAACCTTTATTTTACTTAATAATGGCCCCAAAGTACAAGGGTAGTGATGCTGGCATAGTTATAATTGCTCTACTTTATTAATATTGTTGTTAAACAGGCCAGGCGCGGTGGCTCACGCCTGTAATCTCAGCACTTTGCGAGGCCGAGGCAGGCAGATCACAAGGTCAGGGGATTGAAACCATCCTGACCAACATGGTGAAACCTGTCTCTGCTAAAATACAAAAAATTAGCTGGATGTGGTGGCATGTGCCTGTAGTTCCAGCTACTCGGGAGGCTGAGGCAGGGGAATCTCTTGAACCTGGGAGGCGGAGGTTGCAGTGAGCTGAGATTGCAACACTGCACTCCAGACTGGGTGACAGAGCGAGACTCTGTCTCAAAAAAAAAAAAAAAAAAAAGTGACAAGAACAAGATCATGTCCTTTGCAGGGACATGGATGGATCTGGTACTCCATCCATTATCCTCAGCAAACTAATGCAAGAACAGAACACCAAACACTGCATGTTCTTACTTACAAGTGGGAGGTGAACAATGAGATCACATGGACACAGGGAGGGGAACAACACAATGGAGCCTGTTAGGGGGTGGAATAGCAGGAGGGGGAGCATAAGAAAAAAATAGCTAATACATGCTGGGCTTAATATGCAGGTGATGGGTTGACAGGTGCAGCAAACCACCACGGCACATGTATACCTATGTAACAAACTTGCACATCCTGTACATGTACTCTGGAACTTAAAAAAAAGGTGACCATTTTTTAAAATGATGCATCATTATAATAACTGAAGAGCAATTTATCATAGTATGCAGCATGTTCAATTGGTGACACATATATCCACATGATATGGACAGAACAGTAAACCTGTGGACACTGTTGGTTTGCCATCCATTAGCCAACCACCACACTCTGCCTTCTTCCTTGCTTACCAAATGGTTGATATGCTCAAGTTTAGGGAGGCTCCTAGGTAATAATCTTGATCAGTTTAACCAGTCTGGGTAATTCTATTTCTCTTACCTGTACAGTCCTGTGCCCTGTAACATTTTGGTAAACAATAGATCACATATGCGACAGTGGTGCCATAAAAATATAATACAGCTGAAAAATTCCCATCGTCTAGTGACTTCTTGATGACCTTGACCCTGTGTAGGCCTAGGCTAATGTGTGTGTGTTTTAGTTTTTAACAAAAGAGGCTGGCCGGGCATGGTGGCTCATGCCTACAATGCCAGCACTTTGGTACATGTCTGTGGTCCCAGCTACTTGGGAGGCTGAGGTGGGAGGACTGCTTGAGCCTGGGAGGTTGAGGCTGCAGTGAGCTGTGATCAGGCCACTGCACTCCAGCCTGCAGTCCCAGCACTTTGGGAGGCTGAGGCGGGAAGATTCATTGAGCCCAGGAGTTCGAGACTAGCCTGGGCAACATAGGGAAACACCGTTTCTACAAAAAATAAAAAATGTAGCCAGGTATGGTGGTGCATGTCTGTGATCCCAGCTGCTTGGGAGGCTGAGGTGGGAGGATTGCTTGAGTCTGGGAAGTTGAGGCTGCAGTGAGCCGTGATCATGCCACTGCACTCCAGCCTGGGCAAGAGAGTCTTAAGTACCTTGTCTTTCAAAATAAAATAAAGAATAAAAAATACAAGATAGAAAATTCCTTTTTCCACTTCTGGACATTAGAGCAAGAAGCTGCCATCTAGCCTGGTGCAGTGGCTCATGCCTGTAATCCCAACACTTTGGGAGGCTGAGGTGGATGGGTCATTTGAGGTCAGGAGTTCAAGACCAGCCTGGCCAACATGGTGAAATCCCGTCTCTACTAAAAATACAGAAATTAGCTAGGCAGTAGTGGCGTGCTCCTGTAATCCTAGCTACTTGGGAGGCTGAAGCAGGAGAATCGCTTAAGCCTGGGGAGGCGGAGGTTGCGGTGAGCCGAGATCACCCCACTGCACTCCAGTCTGGGCAACAGAGTGAGACCCTGTCTCAAAAAAAAAGAAAAAGAAAAAGAAGTTGCCATCTAGCAACCGTGAAAGAAAGGCCAAGAGGAGACAAGCTGGGGCCATATTGTCAAGCTGCTGCATTAACCAACCGTTCTTCTTGTAGGTGATAACAAATGAAGTAGGTTATAATCTCTATATTTACAGATGAGGAAACCAAGGCATTGAGAGAATTAAGTAACTTGTCCAAGGTCAGAGTAGTAGAACCAGGATTCAAATCCAGGCAGCCTGGCTCTAGTCTTTAATCTCTATACCTCTCCAAAGCAACCTAGCTGCTATAAGACCGCTTCCAACAAGCACAAGGACATTATGAAGTCTTTCTGGTAATGCAAAAGGTGCTTTTGATCATTTACAGGTTTCAGTAGGTGACTGCACTGTACACATATTGCATGGTGTTGCAATGGTACATATATATTATGGGTTTTTTTCCCCCATAATTGTACATCTTGGAAGGAAGATATCTAGACTCTAAAAAGGTATTACCAAAAACTGGTCAGGTTAAGTCCCAGACATTCTGAAAAAGCGATCCCTTCCTATAACTCTTAAATCCACCAGGACTTAATTTGGACACACGGTAAGGGGTAAAGATGGAAAATAACTTTTCCCCAAAGAGTAATCACATACGCCAAGACTGTTTTTGACTAATCTAGAAAAGGCAGTTAATGAATGTATTCTTTGTGTCATGCATCCCATGCAATGTTAGGATAAAACAGCAAAATAGGAAAAACATATTTCTTGCTCTTATGATGCTTCCAGGTGCAGTGAAACAGAAATGACAATGTAGCAATTCCATGTGGGATGGTCCTCTGAAAGAGCTAAGTACAGTGACAGCTATGGAGTCTTACCTCTAAGCTGTGGTGGAAGATGTTTGATGGACAGTACCTCTTGCACAACATACTGATTCACCCCTCCACTTTTCAACAACTCCTCTGGGGATAATGGCAGATGGAACTCATACATTTGGGGAGCCATTCTTCTCCTACAGGCTCACAGGGCTAGAAACCAAACAGTGAAAAGGTCAGGGTCTATATTCAAGACCTGTCTTCGTATCTGGTTCTATTACTTTCCCATCCCCAACATATATAATGGTTTTTAGTTTTATAGCAAGCTAGTAGCATTATCTGGTTCTGTTACTTCCCCATCCCTAACATATATAATGGCTTTTAGTTTTATAGCAAGCTAGTAACATTATCTTACAGGATCTGAGATTGACCCTGGACTAGAAACTAATTCTAGTAGTGACACTGGTACTTGATCGTGTCAGTTAAACCCCTGGACTTTATCTGTAAAAACAGGGTTACTAAACTCTGATTACTTCACAAAGTTGCTCTGATGATCAAACGAATCAAGCAGTATAAAGGTGTTTAAAGAACTATAAAGTGACATATTAATGTGCAAAGTATTATTATTTCCATTTTTATGTGCAAAGCTCCTTAAGTAGAGAATGGTCCGATCTCATCTGAGGCCAGAACAGTGCCCCAGCATGGGCTAGTGGGCTTCCTGCACCAGAATGGTAAGAGCATTAACAATGATGATTTATTTATCCTGTGCCAGGTCTGTTAGGCTATTTGCATGCATCATATCTGATCTAAGTCTCCTAACCTCAATCCCATGAGGTGCATAATAATACAAATGAGTTTACAGAGCGGATATTGCAGTAAGAAAGTTAAGCGATTTGCTTAACATCTTCCGTTGCGGATCTGTCAGACTCACAGTTTCTCCCACATCGCGCCCCAAGGATATATCCACTAGACCTCCCTGCCTATTGTATATTGCCCAATACTGGGTCATACTGACATGTACTCGATTTTTCTACTCTTTTACGACCTGCAACACCACATCTTACCTGGGGATCTCACCCGCGGCTCTGACTCCGGCAGTCAGGCTGAAATGAAAAGGAAAAAACACTCGGGCACAACACGCACCAATTAGCAAGGCAGTTTTCAAGTTGGCGGAGAATCCGGCCAATCCCCGGCAGGCAGAGGCAAAGGGCCGCCTCTGAGTCTGGCAACGCGCGGGCAAAGCCACAAATACCGAGTTCAAATTTCAACGGCTGCCAGGGGGCCAATCGCGACGCTCGCTGGAGCGGCCGGCCAATCACAGCGCCGCCTGGGGACGTGCCAAGGCTCCGCTCCGGCAAGGTACCCCTTTGCCCGGTCGGCGGGGAGGAGGCCGTATTTCTGCCGGCCAGAGATGTCGCGTCCCTGGCTGGGCAGTAGTAGTGCCCTGGAATAGTGAATCATTCAGTCACTCCCAGGAAAGGAGGCCAGTCCACGCTGGGAGTTAGAAGACATCGCCTCTAATCCAGGTTTCTCCATCTCCTCCGCTAAGTGACGTCCAGCAAGTCACTTCACTTTCAGGGCCTCAAATTTCCTTCCCAGTAGTAAAATGGGGGTAATAAAAAAAGCTACAGCGCAAGACTGTTGTGAGGCACAGAGAAAGGGCTTGGTTTTTGGAAGCGGGTTCCAGGTTCTCAACCTTCATTTCCTTCACAGTTGAAGGACGCCAAAAAAAGCAGAAAGGGTGAATTTTCTTGAAATCTCAGTTTTGGGGAATCTTAGCAACCAGTCGCTGACCTCAGCTTGTCCGGCGCTCCAAAACTTCCGGCGGGCGAACCGGAAGCAATGAGGCGGGAAGGGTGGTAGAGGCCCCTTCGGCCGGAACCCGGGGGGCGGGGCTTGTGGCTGGGGCGTAGGTGGGCCCTGCGCCCACAGCTACCTGGGTAAGGCCCAAGATGGCTGCCCTCGTGTGAAGTCGGCGGGGACGGTTCCTGTCGTCATCTTGAGGGCCACGTCTGGCCCTCACTCCTGGACTTATTTGGTGTGTTGTTGAAGCGGGGAGACTAGAGAAATGGCAGGGAGCCTCTTATCTGGGGCAGGCAGGCGCCTGTGGAACTGGGTGCCTCTGGCGTGCAGAAGCTTCTCTCTTGGTAAGTGGCTGCTGTAGACATCCAGATAACTGCTTCGTAGTATAATAGGCGGCTCAGACTAATTCCCTCCCTTCCCCATCCCTAGGTGTGCCGAGATTGATCGGTATAAGGCTCACTCTCCCGCCCCCCAAAGTGGTTGATCGTTGGAACGAGAAGAGGGCCATGTTCGGAGTGTATGACAACATCGGGATCCTGGGTACGACTTGACCTTGGACGTGGTACACAATTTCAGAATAGCAATTACTCTGTAATGACTATCTTTTTCTCCTGTGTAGAGAGTGGTACTGTGCTCAATAGTAAGAGCAAACACTTATGTAGCTGTTTACATTGTGTTTGTCACTGTTCTGAGTACCCTCATATAATTTTTACTTCATAAGTAAAAGTTAACAATTTTTCCAAAGTTAATAAATGATAGTATAAGAATTTTAACCCCAAGCAGTCTGGCTCCAGAGTCTCTGCTATTGTTCTGTACTGTGATGTGTCTTGTCTATAGGTGCTGCTAAGCAAGATGCAACTGTGGGTTGAAAGCTTAGCTGGTGTAGGATGGGTTCTCTTGTCTTGGATCTAATGTGTTCTCTCACATTACACAGGAAACTTTGAAAAGCACCCCAAAGAACTGATCAGGGGGCCCATATGGCTTCGAGGTTGGAAAGGGAATGAATTGCAACGTTGTATCCGAAAGAAGAAAATGGTTGGAAGTAGAATGTTCGCTGATGACCTGCACAACCTTCATAAACGCATCCGCTATCTCTACAAACACTTTAACCGACGTGGGAGGTTTCGGTAGAAGAGAAAGCTGAGAACTTCGGAAAAGGCTCATCTGTCACCCTGGAGAAGGGAAACTGTACTCTTCCCTGTGAGGAAACAGCTTTGTATTTTCTCTGTAATAAAATGGGGCTTCTTTGGAATTTGATAGCCACATACTTCTGTTTTCCTCTAGATGCTGCCTCTACTTACTCATGTAGACTGTGAAGTCTTTTTTTTTTTTTTTGAGACAGAGTCTCGTTCTGTTGCCCAGGCTGGAGTGCAGTGGCGCGGTCTTGGCTCACTTCAAGCTCCGCCTCCCGGATTCACGCCATTCTCCTGCCTCAGCCTCCTGAGTAGCTGGGACTACAGGTGCCCACCACCACGCCCAGCTAGATTTTTGTATTTTTAGTAGAGACGGGGTTTCACCCTGTTAGCCAGGATGATCTCGATCTCCTGACCTCATGATCCGCCCACCTCGGCCTCCCAAAATGCTGGGATTACAGGAGTGAGCCAACGTGCTCGCCGACTGTGAAGTCTTGACTCCTCCTAGATCTTAGGATCTTAGGTTTGGGCTTCACACCACTTGCCTTTTACAGTCTAGCTATACCTAATGCCTTTAAAAAAAGAAAAGTTGATGAGAATGTTACTGGCAGTTTTTGACATAATGCTGTTAATAGTGTTTCTAAGGAGCCTTCCACACTGAAATGAAATATAAGAGAAAAATGGAGTCATACTTCTGTATTACTCTAATAAAATATTTTATTAGGCATATTCTTTGAGTAGGAACTATAGGAGAAACAAAAGTGTGAGGTGTCCTTTCCATTTAAATATGAAACATTAAGTACCATATGAGTGGTAGAGATGGGGGATACTAAGCCTGACTGGTCATCAGAGTTGTCTGGATGTTTTAACATTTCAAAAGCCTAGTCTCAACCCCTAAAGATTGATCAGTAGAGCTGAATTGAGTCTAGGGCATCTATGTGTTTTGTTCTTTTTAAATAATAATTTTAAAAAATTACAGCTGGGCATAATGGTGCCCACATGTAATCCTAGCATTTTGGGAGGCTGAGGTAGGATGATTGCTTGGAGCCAGGAATTTGAGACTGGTCTGAGCAACATGGTGAAACCCCGTCTCTACTAAAAAAAAAAGTGGCCAGGTGCGGTAGCTCACACCTGTAATCCCAGTACCTTGGGAGGCAGAGGCAGGCGGATCATGAGATCAGGAGATCAAGACTATCCTGGCTAACATGGTGAAACCCTGTCTCTACTAAAAATACAAAAACAAACAAAAAAATTAGCCGGGCGTGGTGGCGGGCGCCTGTAATCCTAGCTACTCCGGTGGCCAAGGCAGGAGAATCACTTGAACCCGGGAGGCGGAGCTTGCAGTGAGCCGAGATAAGTGCCACTGCACACCAGCCTGAGCGACAGAGCAAGACTCCGTCTCAAAAAAAAGAAAAAAAGAAAAAAAATTAGCTGGGCATGGTTCTGCATGTCTGTGGTCCCAGCTACTCATGCTTCTGCATGCCTGTAGTCCCAGCTACTCAAGAGGCTGAGGTGGGAGGATCACCTGATCCCAGGAGTTTGAGGCTGCAGTGAGCTGAGATCGTGCCACTGCATTCCAGCCTGAGCAACTGGGGTGAGACTCTGTCTCAAAAAAAAAAAAAAAAAAGTGAAGTTAGGGCTGGGTGCAGTGGCTCACACCTGTAATCCCAGCACTTTGAGAGGCAAAGGCATGAGGATTGCTTGAAGCCAGGCGTTCAAGACCAGCCTGGGCAACATAGCAAGACCCCATCTCTATGTTTAAAAAAACAAAAATTCTATAAAAATGATGTTAGATTAATAAATACTTGTGGGGCAGTTGGTGCACGCTTATAATCCCAGCTACTCTGCAGGCTGAGGTGGGAGGATCCCTTGAAACCAGGAGTTGGAGGCCGGCCTTAGGAACATAGGAAGACTCCATCTTTAATAAAAATAAAGAGTACTTGTTAAATTAAAGGTGGGTTTTGGATAAATGGATTGATGGGTATATATGAAAACATGATCCTGGGTCTTAGGGAAATGTTTTGGAGAGTCAGTTTTCAGAGGGGTGGCTGGAAGGAGCTATGCATGAGAATGGAGAGGTTGATGTGAAATGTTAATGACTGTGATACTTTACATGATTTGGTGGTACTAGAGTGGAGAAAATAAAATATTTGGGACTGTGCTAAGTGCAAGGTGCCCTGAAGAAGATATCTACATATCTTGGTAGAGTATCTGATTGTTAGGGAAGAGAAAATTAATAGGTCAACAGGCATTTATAGAATATTTCCTGGTTCAAACATACAAAAGGTTTTGTATTCAAGGACAGAACAATCTTGTTTGTGGTATGAAACTGTATATAACATTTTTTTTCAATAAATACTGAATTACTATGTGCAAGAATATTTGGAGGAACAAAAATCACCAAGGTAGAGTTGGTTCTTACCTCTAAGTAGTCTTCATTCTACTTAAAAGATGTCTGGTGGCTCACACCTGTAATCCCAGCATTTTGGAAGTCCTAAGTGGGCGGATCACAAGGTCAGGAGATTGAGACCATCCTGGCCAACATGGTGAAACGCTGTCTGTACTAAAAATACAAAAAAATTAGCCAGGTATGGTGGTGTGTGCCTGTAATCCTAGCTACTCGGGAGGCTGAGGCAGGAGAATTGCTTGAATCCAGGAGATGAGAGAGGTTGCAGTGAGCTGAGATTGCACCATGCACTCCAGCCTGGGTGACAGAGGAAGATTCTGTCTTTAAAAAAAAAAAAAAAAAAAAAAGTCTGAAGGATGTAAAGTTACAAGATGGTAGACCAATGTGATACTCTGCAGAACAGAATTAACATAGCCCTGATTAAAGACCATGACTGTATACTGTTGTTCATCCCCTCCATGGTGGACTGCTTCTGACCATCCTCTTGATGCTTTAGGAGAGAATGTTGGCTGGGCATGGTGGCTCAGACCTGTAATCCCAGCACTTTGGGAGGCCAAGGTGGGTGGAACACCTGAGGTCAGGAGTTCGAGACTAGCCTGACTAACATGAAGAAACCCCATCTACTAAAAATACAAAATTAGCTGGGCGTGGTGGCGCATGCCTGTAATCCCAGCTACTCATGAGGCTGAGGCAGGAGAATCGCTTGAACCTGGGAGGCGGAGGTTGCAGTGAGCCAAGATCGCGCCATTGCACTCCAGCCTGGGCAACAAGAGCGAAACTCTTGTCTCAAAGGAAAAAAACAAAAAAGAAAAGAATGTTCACCAGGTGCAGTGACTCACGCCTGTAATTCCACTTTGGGAGGCTGAGGCAAGAGGATCAGTTGAGCCCAGGAATTTGAGATCAGCCTGGGCAACATGGTGAAATGCTGTCTCTTAAAAAAAAAAATTAGCCGGGGGTTGGTGGCATGTGCCTGTAGTCCCAGCTACTGCGCAGGCTGGGCGGAAGGATTGCTTGAGCCTGGAGAGGTGAGACTAAAGTGAGCCGAGCTTGCGACACTGCACTTCAGCCTAGGCAACAAAGCGAGACCCTGTCTCAAAAGAAAAAGAAAGAAAAACAATGTATTTGCTAAATCAGTGGTCACAAACCACAAATGTGAGGCTATGTTAATCTGCTCCAATAAAGATATCCCATCCAACAGACAGTTAGCACTGGGATTCTCACTTGGTTAAATTGGCAGCAGCTTCATCTCGTTTATGCAGGGGCAAGACTGGAAAAAAGAAAAAAAGAAGAGATGTGTATGTAAACAAAATGTGAATTTAAATAGGATGATGAAAGTGAGTCCCATGAGAGTGGTGTGTGTTTGTTTGTTTTTTTGGGTTTTTTTTTTTTTGGTTTTTGTTTTGTTTTGTTTTTTGCTGAGGGGATGATCAGAAAAGGTATCTGTTGAAAAGATGGTATTAGAATGAGGTCTTGAGGCCAGGAGCAGTGGCTCATGCTTGTAATCCCAGCACTTTGGGAGGCCACGGCGAGCAGATCACTTGAGGTCAGGAGTTCGAGACCAGCCTGGCCAACATGGTGAAACCCCAGTCTCTGTTAAAAAAAATACAAAAAACAAATTAGCTGGGCATGATGGCACGTGTCTGTAATTCCAGCTGCTCAGGAGGCTGAGGTGGGAGGATGGCTTGAGCCCAGCAGGTGGAGGTGGCAGTGAGCTGAGATCATGTCACCACATTCTAGCCTGGGCAACATAGCAAGATCCTGCCTTAAAAAAAAAAAAAAAAAAAAAGGAAAAAAGAATTCACCCAGTGCAGGAGGCAGATGAAGAAGCATAGTTATGAAACCCAGTATGTCGTGACATTCAAAGTTTGTTAACATCTATGTGTATAGGTGTGGAGAGGAAGCAACACCTATCTTTTCCTGAGGAAGCAGGAATGGGGAGGAGAACGGCTTTAGAGAAGAGGTGGCCACTGAGTTGTCTTAAAGGAGTGGAGGCTAACAGGCTTTCCAGGCAGTTGAAGCAGAAATAAAGGCCCAGAGGCAAGAAACAGTATGGTGTGCATGAGAAAGCTATGAGTGGTATTTACTGGTGGAGCTACTGCTTGTGGCAAAAGACAGGAAAAGAGATGGGAGGCAAGAGTCAGATCCTGAAGAGTGTAATGAATATTAAAATTTAGCCTCTAGTGAAATGGTGTACCCACTTTGGAAAAGTGGCAGTTCCACAAAAAGTTAAGCGTAGACAAGTCATGAGTTCGAGACCAGCCTGGCCAACATGGTGAAAGCCCATCTCTCCTAAAAATACAAAAATTAGCTGGGCATGGTAGTGGATGCCTGTAATCCCAATTACTTGGGAGGCTGAGGCAGGAGAATCGCTTGAACCCAGGAAGCGGAGGTTGCAGTGAGCCAAGACTGCACCATTGCACACCAGCCTGGGTGACAAGAGTGAGACTCTGTCTCAAAAACAACAAAACAACAACAACAACAACAAAAAGAAACCAAAAATTAGCCGGGCATGGTGGCAGGCACCTGTAATCCCAGCTTCTCAGGAGGCTGAGGTAGGAGAATCGCTTGAAGCCGGAAGGCGGAGGTTGCAGTGAGCTGAGATCACACCACTGCACTCCAGCCTGGGCAATAGAGGGAGATTCAGTCTCGGAAAAAAGAAAGAAAAATAAAAAAAAGAAAAGAAAAGAAAAAGCATCCTCTTCTTGTTCTTGATCTTAAATGGAATACATGTCTATTAAATATTTGTTATGAATCTCTAGTAGATAACTTTTACCAAGTTAAGGATATTTCCTTCTGTTCCAAGTTTAACATTCTGTTTTGTTTCAATTATAGAGTTGAGTTTTTAAAAATTCCTTTTACAATATCAAATGAGATAATCAAAAAGAGCTAAAACCTCATCTTTTATAACAAGAATCTAATTGATTTCTATAAAACTGATAAAGTGGCCAGGTTCAGTGGCTCCAGCCTGTAATCCCAGCACTTTGGGAGGCTGAGGCAGGTGGATCGCCCAAGGTCAGGAGTTCAAGACCAACCTGGCCAACATGGCAAAATCTCATCTCTGCTAAAAAATACAAAAATTAGCCGGGCATGGTGGCACACGCATATAATCCCAGCTACTTGGGAGGGTGAGGCAGGAGAATCACTTGAACCCAGGAGGCAGAGGTTATAGTGAACTGAGATTGTGCCACCCTACTCCAGCCTAGGCGATAGAGCAAGACTCCATCTCAAAAATAAATAAATAAATAAATAAATAAAATTGATAAAGTGGTTGGGCACGGTGGCTCACACCTGTAATCCCAGTACTTTGGGAGACTGAAGCGGGCAGATCACTTGAGCCCAGGAGTTTGAGACCAGCCTGGGCAATGTGGCAAAACACTGGCTCTACAAAAAATACAAAAATTAGTCTAGTGTGGTGGGATGCGCCTGTAGTCCCAACTACTTGAGAGTCTGAACTGTGGCTGGGCACGGTGGCTCACACCTGTAATCCCAGCACTTTGGGAGTCTGAGGCGGGTGGATCATGAGGTCAGGAATTTGAGACCAGACTGGCCAACATGGTGAAACCTTGTCTCTACTAAAAATACAAAAAAATTAGCCAGGCGTGGTGGTGGGTGCCTGTAGTCCCAGCTACTTGGGAGGCTGAGGCAGGAGAATCGCTTGAACCAGGGAGGCAGAGGCTGCAGTGAACCGAGATTGCGCCACTGCACTCCAGCTTGGGCAACAGAGCCAGACTCTGTCTCAAAAAAAAAAAAAAGAGAGAGAGGCTTAAGTGGGAGGATCACCTGAGACCAAAGAGGTTGAGGCTGTTGTGAGCTATGATCGCACCACAGCACTCAAGCCTGAGTGACAGAGTGAGACTCTGTGTAAAAAAAATGCCGGGCCCGGTGGCTCACGCCTGTAATCCCAGCACTTTGGGAGGCCGAGATGGGCAGATCACGAGGTCAGGAGATCGAGACCATCCTGGCTAACACGGTGAAACTCCGTCTCTACTAAAAATACCAAAAAGTATCCGGGCATGGTGGCGGGGGACTGTAGTCCCAGCTACTCGGAAGGCTGAGGCTGGGGAATAGCATGAACCCAGGAGGCAGAACTTGCAGTGAGCTGAGATCTCACCGCTGTGCTCCAGCCTGGGCGACAGAGCAAGACTCCGTCTGAATTAAAAAAAAAAAAAAAATCACACTGATAAATCATAATATTATTTCATATTATGATGATAAGTACCAGAAAAAAACAGCTAGGCCGAGCAAGGTGGCTCACACCTGTAATGCCAGCACTTTGGGAGGCTGAGAAGAGAGGATTACTTGAGCCCAGGAGTTTGAAATCAGCCTAGTTGGGCCGGGCGCGGTGGCTCAAGCCTGTAATCCCAGCACTTTGGGAGGCCGAGACGGGCGGATCACAAGGTCAGGAGATCGAGACCACAGTGAAACCCCGTCTCTACTAAAAATACAAAAAATTAGCCGGGCGCGGTGGCAGGTGCCTGTAGTCCTAGCTACTCAGGAGGCTGAGGCAGGAGAATGGTGTGAACCCAGGAGGCGGAGCTTGCAGTGAGTCGAGATCGCGCCACTGCACTCCAGCCTGGGCAACAGCGTGAGACTCCGTCTCAAAAAAAAAAAAAAAAAAAAAAAAAAAGAAATCAGCCTAGTCAACATGACCCCCATCTCTACAAACGAACGAAATCTCCAGTCTCCTCAGAGGATGCCTCAAGGACCTTTCTTCCACAGACTTCTGGGAGCTGTACTGTGCTGTCCCTCTTCCCCAGCAACCTTCATAAGTGGCAGTTGTGCCAGCCTTTAGCATGTCATAGGTTTTAGGAACAGGGGAATGGCCTCCAACAAAATCATTTTCAACCAAGTGCAGGTTGTAGACATACTCAGGAACACGCTGGTTCGGTGAAGATTGCCGTTGACCACGGATCTGCGGCCCTTCCTGGAGAGGATCTGCTGCACCTGCTCCCGGATTCGCAGGCTCTTGACTGGCTGCTACAGCCGCTGCTCCCTGCCAGCTTCAGCTTGGCCTTGGAGGGCAGCGCCAGGCTGGAGTTGTCCAGTTGTCCCAGGATCTGCTGGCCCAGGATGGTCCAGATGTAGCCGTACTCAGCTGGGGTGCCGGGGGCTGCCATGGGGCCGGTGGGGAAGACCGAGCGCTCCCTTGCCTCAGGACTCACGGGCGAAGCCACCGCGGAGCTGGGGGCACTCCAGATAGGAAACTTTAAAAGTACAGAAGGCCTGGTGTGGTGGCTCATGCATGTAATCCCAACACTTGGGAGGCTGAGGCAGGCAGCTCACGAGGTCAAGAGATCGAGACCTTCCTGGCCAACATGGTGAAACCCTCTCTCTACTAAAAATACAAAAATTAGCCAGATGTGGTGGTGGGCGCCTGTAGTCTCAGCTACTCGGGAGGCTGAGGCAGGAGAACCAATTGAACTCAGAGGTGGAGGTTGCAGTAAGCCCCGAAATGGTACCACTGCACTCCAGCCTGGCGACAGAGTGAGACTCCATCTCAAAAAACAAACAAAACTTAGTATGGAGTAGAAAAAAAAAAGACTAACATTTAAAACAATATTTATGTAATTAAAAATATATGGGCTGGGCGCGGTGGCTCACGCCTGTAATCCCAGCACTTTGGGAGGCCGAGACGGGCGGATCATGAGGTCAGGAGATCGAGACCATCCTGGTTAGCACAGTGAAACCCCGTCTCTACTAAAAAATACAAAAAAATTAGCCGGGCGAGGTGGCGGGTGCCTGTAGTCCCAGCTACTCGGGAGGCTGAGGCAGGAGAATGGCGTGAACCCGGGAGGCGGAGCTTGCAGTGAGCTGAGATCCGGCCACTGCACTCCAGCCTGGGCGACAGAGCGAGACTCCGTCTCAAAAAAAAAAAAAAAAAAAGAAGTCTGGAAATCAAGGTTTCAGCAGGGTGGGTACCTTCTGAGGGCTGTGAGGGAGGATCTGTTCCATGCCTTCTCCTAGTTTGATCTCTACCTTCAAGTTGTCATGGCGTTCTTCTGTGTGTGTGTCTGTCTCCAAATTCCCCCCCACCCCCGCTTTTTTTTTTTTTTGAGGCGGAGTCTCGCTTTTGCTGCCCAGGCTGGAGTGCAGTGGTATAATCTCAGCTCACTGCAACCTCCACCTCCTGGGTTCAAGCAATTCTCCTGCCTCAGCCTCCTGAGTAGCTGGGACTTTAAGTGCCTGCAACCACACCCAGCTAATTTTTGTATTTTTAATGGAGACGGGGTTTCGCCATGTTGGCCAGGCTGGTCTCGAACTCCTGACCTCAGGTGATCTACCCGCCTCAGCCTCCCAAAATGCTGAGATTACAGGCGTGAGCCACTGTGCCTGGCATCACATATTAATTTTTAGAGGACATAATTCAACCCATAACAATAGCCTTCAGTCTTTTTCCAGGACATTCTTATGGTTTTGTTGTTGTTAGTTCTTGAAATTCATGCTTTCTTACAGCTTCTATAGATTCCCCAGGTTTGATTTTGAAAGAGAGAGCCAGTGACCTGTATTAGCTAGTCATCTTGTCAGGAAACTGGATTCACACCCCTACCTAACTCCCCTTTTCTTATACCTCCCATCTTCTATTTCTCTTCATTATAGTTATCTCAAAATTTTGGCTTAAATCAGTAGAAGTAGACAGCGTTTACATCAGTAGGACTTTGTAAATATTGTTTATTACTGAGGCAAATGGTGTACTGTGGCATAACTTACGTTTCTTTCTTTTTTTTTTTTTTTTTGTTGAGGTGGAGTCTCGCTCTGTCGCCCAGGCTGGAGTGCAGTGGCGCGATCTCGGCTCACTGCAAGCTCTGCCTCCCGGGTTCACACTATTCTCCTGCCTCAGCCTCCCGAGTAGCTGGGACTACAGGCGCCCGCCACCACACCCGGCTAATTTTGTTTTTTTGTATTTTGGTAGAGACAGGGTTTCACCGTGTTAGCCAGGATGGTCTCGATCTCCTCACCTCGTGATCCACCCGTCTCAGCCTCCCAAAGTGCTGGGATTACAGGCGTGAGCCACCGCGCCCGGCCATAACTTACATTTCTTATTTTAAACATCTTTATATAGACTGGGTGCCATGGCTCAAGCCTGTAATCCCAGCACTTTGGGAGGCCGAGGCAGGCGGATCACCTGAGCTCAGGAAGGAGTTCGAGACTGGTCAACATGGTGAGACCCTGTCTCTAATAAAAATACAAAAAATTAGTCAGGTATGGTGGCAGGTACCTGTAATCCCAGCTACTCGGGAGCCTAAGGCAGGAGAATTGCTTGAACCCAGGAGGTGGAGGTTACAGTGAGCTGAGATCACACCACTGCACTCCAGCCTGGGCAAGAAGAGTGAAACTCTGTCTAAATAAATAAATAAATAAATATCTTTATGGGTATGTGTGTGTGTGGTTTTTTTTTTTTTTTTTTTTTTTTGAGGCGGAGTCTCCCTCTGTCACCCAGGCTGGAGTGCAGTGAGATGTTCTTGTCTCACTGCAACCTCCGCCTCTTAGGTTTGAGAGATTTTCCTGCCTCAGCCTCCTGAGTAGCTGAGACTACAGGTGCCCACCACCATGCCCAGATAATTTTTGTACTTTTAGTAGAGATGGGGTTTCACCATGTTGGCCATGGTTGGCCAGGCTGGTCTTGAACTCCTCACCTCAGGTGATCCACCCTCCTTGGCCTCCCAAAATGCTGGGATTACAGGTGTGAGCCACTGCACCCAGCCAAAAATCTTTATATCTTTATTGCAATATAATTCTCACAACATACCATTCACTGTTTTTTGTTTTTTTTTTAATGTTTTTTTGAGATGGAGTCTCACTCTGCCACCCAGGCTGGAGTGCAGTGGTGTGATCACTGCTCACTGCAGCCTCCAACTCCTGGGCTCAAGTGACCCTCCCACTTTAGCCTCCCGAGTAGCTGGGACCACAGACATGCACCGCCACACCTGGCTAATTATTTTTATTTTTGATAGAGATAGGGTTTCATCATGTTGCCCAGGCTGATCTCGAACTCCTGAGCTTGGGTGATCACCCTTGGCCTCCCAAAGTTCTGGGATTACAGGCTTGAGGCATTGAGCATGGCCTCAATGGTTTTTAGTAATTTCACACCCTCACTGCAATCAATTTTAGAACATTTTCATCATCACCTCAAAGTGAAACCCCACACCCCTCAGCCTTACCCCCAATCCTCCTCTATGGATTTTTACCTATTCTGGATATTTCCTATAAATGGAATCATACAATATATGATCCTTTATGACTTCTTGCACTTAGCATAATGGTTTCAAGGTTCATACCTACGTTGTAGCCTTTTTTTTTTTTTTGGATAGTGGAGATGGGGTTTCACCATATTGGCCAGGTTCGTCTCAAACTCCTTACCTCAAATGATCCATTCCCCTCGGCCTCCCAAAGTCCTGGGATTACAGGTGTAAGCCACCAAGGCTGGCCTTTTTTGTACTTTTAGTAGAGACAGGGTTTCGCCACATTGGCCAGGCTGGTCTTGAACTCCCAACCTCAAGTGATCCACCCACCTCAGCCTCCCAAAGTGCTAGGATTACAGGTGTAAGCCACCATGCCTGGCCATTTTTAATTTTTTTTTTTTTTTTGTAGAGACCAGGGTCTTGCTGTGTTGTCCAGGCTGGTCTCAAACTTCTGGGTTCAAGTGATCCTCCTGTCTGAGCCTCCCAAAATGCTGAGATTGCAGGCACGAGCCACTGTACCCAGCCTGTTGTAGCACGTATTAGTACATACTTCATTCCTTTTTATTGCTAAATAGTATTCCATTGTATGGATTTAACAGCTTAAATTTATTCTTCTATCAGGTGATGAACATTTGGGTTGTTTTCAGTTTTTTGGTGATTCTAAATAATGCTGTTATGAACATTTTTGTACAAGGTTTTATGTGGGCATGTATTTTCATTTCTCTTGGGTATATAATTAGAAGAGGAATTGCTGGGTCATATGGTAACTCTGTGTTTAACAGTTTAAACAACCGCCAGACTCTTTTCAAAATTAGAAATTCTGGCCAGGCACGATGGCTCATGCCTGTAATCCCAGCACCTTGGGAGGCTGAGGCTGGTAGATCACTTGAGGTCAGGATTTTAAGACCAGCATGGCCAACATGGTGAAAACCCGTCTCTACTAAAAATACAAAAATTAACCTGGCCTGGTAGCAGGCACCTGTAATCCCAGCTACTCAAGAGACTGAGGTAGAATTGCTTGATTGCTTGAACCTGGGAGGCGGAGGTTGCAGTGAGCCAAGAATGTGCCACTGCATTCTAGCCTGGGTGACAGAGTGAGACATTGTCTTGAAAAAAATAAAAAAAAGCCTCCCTTTCATGTATCTAGCTCTATTTGTATTCATATACCCCATCGGATCTGTGAAATACTTGATGATAGGTTAGATGTGATGGCTCATGCCTATAATCTCAGCTCTTTGGGTGGCCAAAGCAGGAGAATAGATTGAGCCCAGGAGTTTGAGACCAGCTTCAGCAATACAAAGAAACCTCGTCTCTATAAAAAAAATTAAAAAATTAGCTGAGCGTGATGGCACACACCTGTAGTCCCAATTACTCGGGAGGCTGAAGTAGGAGAATCACTTGAGCCCAGGAGGCAGACGTTGCAGTGAGCCAATATTGCACCACTGCACTCCAGCCGGCGTGACAAAGAAATACTTTGTCTTAAAAAACAAAAAACAAAACCCCAAAACCCAATCATATTTTTATTATTATTATTTTTGAGATAGAGTCTTGCTCTGTTGCCCAGCCTGGAGTGCAATGGCACAATCTTGGCTCACTGCAACCTCCGTCTCCCGGGTTAAAGTGATTCTCCTGCCTCCTGAGTAGCTGGTACTACCGGTGCCTGCCACCATGCCTGGCTAATTTTTGTATTTTTAGTAGAGACGGAGTTTCACCATATTGGCCAGGCTGGTCTCAAACTCCTGACCTCAGATGATCTGCCAGCCTCAGCCTCCCAAGGTGCTGGGATTACAGGTGTGAGTCTTGTATTTATTTATTGATTAATTTATTTATTTGAGACGGAGTCTCGCTCTGTCGCCCAGGCTGGAGTGCAGTGGTGCGATCTCAGCTCACTGTAAGCTCTGCCTCCCGGGTTCACGCCATTCTCCTGCCTCAGCCTCCAGAGTAGCTGGGACTACAGGCGCCTGCCACCACGGCCCAGCTAATTTTTTGTATTTTTAGTAGAGATGGGGTTTCACCGTGTTAGCCAGGATGGTCTCCATCTCCTGACCTCTTGATCCACCCACCTCGGCCTCCCAAAGTGCTGGGATTACAGGCGTGAGCCACCACACTTGGCCGAGTCTTGTATTTATTTTATAATCAATCTCACACACACCTTTTTTTCTCCCTCTCCCTCACATACCCTGTTTTCTCTTTTTAGACATTGGACTATTAATGAGACATTGGACTGTTTGGCTTAATTTTCTAATTTTCTTATTTCCTGTCTCCATCTCTGCTGGTTCTTGTTCTTGGTATCTTGTTTCTTATTTGTTTGGAATTTTTGACCACAATTTATTTTTCTTGAAACTGTATCTGTGGAAATTCCCTGAGGCCTAGATTAAAGATGAGTTCATCCACAAAGGATCTGCATTGCTTCTGCTGGGTTCTTGGTGTTACTGTCAATCCAAAACCACCTGACATTCTTGCTGTTTTCTTTTTAGGATCAACAAACAGTTCAGGCAGAAACACCACAGCCTGTGGTTATACCTTCTCTGCAAATATTTAAAAGAAAAAAAATAAAAGAACTCCAGCAGGCACCTAGGTTCCAGGCACCTAGGTTCCAGACAAACGACTTTCCATGGAGTGCCCTAGGGGCAGTTTGGGTTCTAGTATATTTTTAATTCATTCTTACATGAGGATATAGTCCTTTGGGGTTCTGACTTTATGGTAAGGGCTTTCTATTAGATTTCCAACCTTGGGTAATCCCTGGGCTTTATTTCCTGTGCCACAGTGGTAGCCTGTGAGGTGCTATGCTCAAATTAAACTTGATAGCAAATACCCTCAAGGCAAAATAGTCTTTGGGACTCAGCAACTTCCCTGTTTACTGGCTTTCACTTAGTTTTTCGTGTTTAAATAGTCTTTAGTTTCAGGCCAACTCATAAATAGATTTTATCTATAGAAGAATAAAGAAGAATAAAATAGGAGGAATAACTCTATCTGATGCTTACTAATATATAGTTGCAGTAATCAAGACAGTCTGGTATTGGTGGGAGGACAGACACATAGATCGATGGCACTAATGAGAGAATGCAGAAATAGACCCCTACAAATACATATATCTGATTTTTTTTTTTTTTTTGAGACCTAGTCTTGCTGTGTCGCCAGGCTGGAGTGCAGTAATGCAATCTCAGCTCACTGCAACCTCTGCCTCCCAGCGATTCTCCTGCCTCAGCCGACCAAGTAGCTGGGACTACAGGCACGCGCCACCACGCCCAGCTAATTTTTGTACTTTTAGTAGAGATGGGGTTTCACCATGTTGGCCAGGATAGTCTCAATCTCTTGTCCTCGTGACCCACCTGCCTCGGCCTCCCAAAGTGCTGGGATTACAGGAGTGAGCCACTGCACCTGGCCAACACATCTGATTTTTGACAAAGGTGCAAAAGCAATGCAACGGAGGAAGGATTGGTTTCTCAACGAATGGTCCTGGAGAGCAGTTGGATATTCATAGGCAAAAAAAAATTTTTTTTTAAATTGAACATCTATCTAAATAAACATCAGACCTTATTAAATTGGACCTTATCAAAGTTAAAAACTTTTGCTCTATAAGACTATTATAAAATATTATTTTTATTTATTTATTTTTTTTGAGATGGAGTTTCACTCTTGTTGCCTAGGCTGGAATGCAATGGTGCGATCTCAGCTCACTGCAACCTATACCTCCCCAGTTCAAACAATTCTCCTGCCTCAACCTCCCAAGTGGCTGGGATTACAGGGACCTGCCACCACGCCTGGCTAATTTTTTGTATTTTTAGTAGAGATAGGGTTTCACCATATTGTCAGACTGGTCTCGAACTCCTGACCTCAGGTGATCCACCCGGCTCAGCCTCCCAAAGTGCTGGGAGCTGCTGGTGAGCCACTGCGCCCAGCCTATGTGGTTTTTTTTTGTTTGTTTGTTTGTTTGTTTTTTGAGACAGAGTCTCTCTGTCACCCAGGCTGGAGTGCGGTGGTACAATCTCAGCTCAATGCAAACTCTGCCTCCTGGGATCAAGTGATTCTCCTGCTTCAGTCTCCCGAGTAGCTGGGATTACAGGCACCCACCACCACACCCGACTAATTTTTGTATTTTTAGTAGAGATGGGGTTTCACCATGTTGGCCAGGCTGATTTTGAACTCCTGACCTCAGGTGATCCACATGCCTCAACCTCCCAAAGTGCTAGGATTACAGGCATGAGCCATAGTGCCTGGCCAAGACTATGTGAAGAGGATTAAGAAACAAATGACAGACCTGGAGAAACCACAAATTGGACAAAGTACTTTTTTCTTTTTTTGAGAGGCAGTCTGGCTCTGTTGCCCAGGCTGGAGTGCAGTGGCAAGATCTCGGCTCACTGCAGCCTCCACCTCCCGGGTTCCAGTGATCCTCCTGCTTCAGTCTCCCGAGTAGCTGGGACTACAGGTGCCCATGCCCGGCTAATTTTTGTATTTTTAGTAGAGACGGGATTTTGCTGTGTTAGCCAGGCCGTTCTCAAACTCCTGGCTTCAAGTGATCTGCCCTCCTTGGCCTCCCACATTGCTGGGATTACACGTGTGAGTTACCGCGCCCGGCCCTTTTTCTTTTCTTTTGGCGATAGGGTCTCATTTTGTCATCCAGGTGGGAGTGCAGTGCGATGATCTCGGCTCACTACAACCTGAACATCTGGGCTCAAGCTATCCTTCCGCCTCAGGCCCCCAAGTAGCTGGGACTACAGGAGTGAGCCACCGCACCTGGCCCCATTCTTTCTGTCTTTGGGGGCTTATACATTTTTGCAAACTTTTCCAAATTGTCATTTTTTTCCCCCCTAACTAGCCATTTTGATGTGGTTTCAGGAGGAGAATGGGATAAACACATATGATGAATGCATTATGTTTCCAAGAGCAATTGTTTAAGGCTTTTCAGAAGACCTGTGACATTTGGATAGATAACTTTCGTGGATTTTTAGAGAATGGATGTGAAGGATGGCAAGACTGGAAGCAGAATGATATATCATTGATCTTAGGAGGCACTTGGTTTTTTTTTTGCTGTTGTGTGTGTGTGGGGGTGTGTGTGTGTTTCATTTTAATATCTTCTAACTGGGATGTTTCACTTTAGCTATTAGTCAGACAGCAGTCAAACTATATTTGTCATACCTGCTCATGAGCATCAAAGCTTGCCAAATGGATGTCTGAGGCTTGGAAGAAAACTCTAGAGCCTGGAGAGGCACAGTCTTAGGAAATGCTGCATCACCAAAGCCCTTATGACATGCACAGAGGACTACATTGCGTAGAAATTCGTGGACATCCAAGACTGAGTCAAAAAAGTGAATCCCTAACAATCAGTTTCTGAATGTGAAGTTTTAGGCATAGTTACCATGTTATTGTTTTCTTTTTTTTTTTTTTTTTTTTTTTTTTTTTTGAGACGGAGTCTCGCTCTGTCACCCAGGCTGGAGTGCTGTGGCCGGATCTCAGCTCACTGCAAGCTCCGCCTCCCGGGTTCACGCCATTCTCCTGCCTCAGCCTCCTGAGTAGCTGGGACTACAGGCACCCGCCACCTCACCCGGCTAGTTTTTTGTATTTTTTAGTAGAGACAGGGTTTCACCGTGTTAGCCAGGATGGTCTCGATCTCCTGACCTCGTGATACGCCCGTCTCGGCCTCCCAAAGTGCTGGGATTACAGGCTTGAGCCACCGCGCCCGGCCCATGTTATTGTTTTCTATTTCCCTTTTTATGCATGCACAAGAGTGAAATATGATAGAAATCGGTATGTATATAAATCTGTATTTTCAATACATGTAAAGCAAAAATGCTAAATGGTAAGGAAAGCATTTGTCACAGATAATTTGCAACCTTTTTTTTTGAAACAGGGTCTTGCTTGTTGCCCAGGCCAGAGTGCAGTGGCCTGATCTCGGCTCACTGCAACCGCTGGCTCCCAGGTTCAAGCGATTCTCTTGTCTCGGCCTCCCCAGTAGCTGGGATTACAAGTGCCCGCCACCACGCCCGGCTAATTTTTGTATTCTTAGTAGAGACAGAGGTTTCGCCATGTTGGACCGGCTGGTCTCGAACTCCTGAGCTCAGGTGATCTGCCTGACTCGGCCTCCCAAAGTGCTAGGATTACAGGTGTGAGCCACTGCGCCCCGCCATATAACCTTTTTTCTTACCGGAACATAAAATAATGGTGAATTTTCCAACTGATAGAGTCCAGGAAACGGATAATAGTGAGCAGAGGGGAAATAACTACCGGAATACCAAGAAGGAAAAATCAGCTGGACTTGGCAGATAACTGGGGGAGAGGTAAAGGTGAAGGGGAGGCAATCTAGGATGGTTTCCAGGTTTCTGGTCTGGGCTACTGAGTCGATGTGGTAACCTGGACTGGAGCAGATTTGGGAGGGAGTTCAATTTAGGAAGGCTATGTTGAAAGAAACTGAGGAACGAAAGTTTCATGCTTGCTTTGGTGGGACTGAACCCCGCATCTGCTATCTGGCACCGGGAGCTTGTGGCTGTGTCTCGAAGCTCTCGCACCCTCAGAGCGTTAGTCAGAGGCGGGGCGGTAGGGGCGGAGCGAGGGCCAGGGCGGGGCACCAGGGCTGGGCACCAGGGCTGGGCGCGCCCCAGGGAGCCACCGCCTCCCGCGGAACGCGCGAGTCCGGGCACGGGGCGGGGCAGGGGCGGACACGGTCTTCAGTAACTGCCCAGCGATTGGTTGGGAGGCACCACAAACGCCTAATGAACTGCTGAAGCGCCCTCCGAAGGCACAGACCTCACCTCCACCCCGCCCCGTCCCTCCGCCAGACTGGAGCGCAAGCTATGGTTGCATTGATCACCGAAGGCTCCTCACAGCAACCGCTGCTTTCCGGAGTCGGATGAGAGGAGACTTGTGACTGGCAATTGGCAGGGGCGGGGCGGGCTAGGCCTGTAGCGCTGGGCGACCGTCCTGGGCATGGATTGGGCCACGGGGTTGTCACCGTTATCCGGGAGGCGTGGTCAGCGCTAATAAAGGCGGGGGCCGGCGCGGCAGCTGCAGTAAGTTCCACCGCAGCTAGACCTCGGAGTGGTCGGCGCCAGGCGGAGCTCGTCAGTTCCGTCCACTTCAGCTGCAGCGTCCCCCGCCGGGTGTCTCGCCGCAGCCTCGGGAGAGGAACAGACTCTGTCAGAAAAATGTGAGTTGACTCTGGTGTGGGAGGCTCGGCACCTCCTTGACAACTCTCACTCCAAGCTCCCGACTCTGCGGGACGGAAAATGGCGCATTGCAGCAGCTGCAGCAACGCGGGGAGTCACCACCGCGCGCCGCCTCCGGACCGGGCCACCCCCAGGGAGGGGGGCTAGCACCCCATTCTCGCACCAGCCACAGCTAGCACCCCACGGGCAGTGCAGGGGCACAGGGGTCCCGCAATCACTGCACCCTCTCCTGTCGTCTGAGTGGCGCCTCATTCTGGTTTTAGTATAGTGGAGACTCGGAGAGGGCGGGGGCTGGGGGTGGTGGATGGGGACAACTGGGCAAGGGACTCGAAAGGCATTTCTGTCATCTGGCTAAGTAACTGCTTAGCGCTTCAGGAAAGACAGTCATGGGTGCAACTGCCAGTTGTTAACTTGGGTTGCCCTACAATCTCTGGATTTGTTTACCCCTCACCCAAAGTGTGATGTCTAGCCCCCCTCATGGCAGTGAGCAAAGTTCCAGAAACTTATCTGCCAGTTCTCTGGCACCAGGTGAGCAGCTCAGAAAGACTCAAGGGGTAGTGGGATAGTGGCCTGTCATCCCAAGCGGCTGTTCATGCCGAGGCCGCTCGTATAAGAGACGTTTTTCTATCACTGAGTCTTATCAAATATTTGGAGGAGAAATAGGGAGAGCGGAGCTTCCTCCTTTCCTCCAACACACACAGTTTAGTCTCCAGCAATCTTCAACATCACCCCCTTCACAAGATCCTGTGGGAAAACTACGGCTAAACAAATGAAGTACTTCTCTTTCAAGACCTCAGTATGTCTAATACAGATTTTTTCTTTCTGATTCCTACCCTGGCCTGGTCCTAGATGTATTTATGTTGCTTCTATAAGTGACAAAAAAGGGAAAGATTTGTGTTACATAAGGGTTGTAATTATCCCTAGATATTTTACTGCTGAGTGTTTCCAACTCCCAACAAGTAGTAAGTGAAATTGGCCTTGCAAATACTTCATAGCCATTTCACTTTTTCTTTTGATTACTATGGTTTTAACCAGATATGAGTGTTCTATGCATTTTGGGCAAGCCGTAGAATTCCAGTTGTTTTCATTTTGGGGCGGGGGCCTCCAGATGGTATCCATGTGGGATGAACAGAAGGCAACGGAGAAATCCTGGTGGCTAGCGGGGCATCACGAGGTCTCTGACCTTAATCTTGTCATTGGTGCCACCATCCTGGACTGCTTCCAACCCTGGCTGCTACCTAGTCATTGAATTTTCTGCCTTAAGTCGAGAACTAGATTGCTTAGCTAGCTCAGTGGCAGGACAAGAGTCTTATGGCTCCCATGACTTTGTATCTATCTTTGCTTTACCTCCTTTGCACCTTAGAGGGAAATGGGAAAGTGATCCTTTAAGTGGAGAATGAGTCAGGTGTAATCTGCTACTATAGCCTCTCTGAGGAGTTATTCTTTATCTTTTTAGACTAAAAGAAATTCACTTAATCAAGGAGGAGGAGCTTCTGGGTATTAGTTCTATTAGTCAAATAGTTTCCTTTTTGGTGACTTTGTGATGGTTTCATTTTTGTTGCATTTACTCTTGGACTGCTCCTGTGAAGTATGTTTGGTGAGATTCTGCTTCTGTATGAGGAGTTCTTACTGTAATTTCTGTTCTCCATCAAATTTGAGAGATCTCCCCCCTGCCTGTGGGTGCTTCCTTGGCCAAGAACATCTCATGACTTAGGTTATACTTCCGGGAATTCTTTAGGAGGTGAGTTTAGCCTTCATGTTTTGGGACACGGAGAGGAGTTTGTCTTGAACACCACACACTGGCTTTGAGTGGTACAGAACGAGAGAACATTCTCTGTGTGTATAGTACAGTAAACCAAGATCTCTCTTTGGGATGTAAGTAACCAAGGGAGTCATCTGAGACTCTGTGCCAAATCCAGAAAAGGAAGGGACAGAATGTCTATAATGCATGCACATTGAGGACAATTTCTAGCATCTTTGCTTCCTGTCTATGCTCTTGGAACAGTTTCCATAACTAATGTAATTGCTTTGGGCCCCAGATTCTATCTAAGTGAAATCCCCATTTTCTCTGCCAAAAACAAAGCAAACAAACAGTCCTGACTCACTCCGCCTACATAGACTTTGCCTTTGGTGATTTTCTAAGCTGCCGTTATGGTAGCTCTGATTTCCTCATCTTGTGTGAAGCATAACCAATAACTGGGCATATAAACCAATAACCATAACCAATAACTTGAATGTAAAAAGGGGTGAACTGACAGACATTACAGCGTACAGCCTCCCTCCTGGCTGCTTGGCAGGATACAGCCTCCCTCCTGGCTCCCTTCACGGACTGGTGTTGAGTGTCTGCAGCTTTTCCAGGCACACGGTGTAAGCTGCCAGTGGATCTACCATTCTGGGGTCTGGAGGATGGTGACCTTCTTCTCATAGCTCCACTAGGCAGTGTTCCAGTAGGGACTCTGTGTAGGGGCTCCAACCCCTCATTTCCCTTCTGTACTGCCCTAGCAGAGGTTCTCCATGAGGGCCCTGCCCCTGCAACAGACTTTTGCCTGGGCATCCAGGCGTTTCTATGCATCTTCTGAAATCTAGGCGGAGGTTCCCAAGCCTCAGTTCTTGACTTCTGTGCATCTGCAGGCTCAACACCATGTGGAAGCTGCCAAGGCTTGAGGCTTCCACCCTCTGAAGCCAGGGCCTGGGCTCTGCATTGGCCCCTTTCAGCTACAGCTGCAGTGGCTGGGACATAGGGAACCAAGTCCCTAGGCTGCACACAGCATGGGGACCCTGGGCCTGGCCCACAAAATCACTTTTTCCTCCTGGGCCTCCAGGCCTGTGATGGGAGGGGCTGCTGTGAAGGCCTCTGACATGGCCTAGAGACATTTTCCCCATGGTCTTAGGGGTTAACATTAGGTTCCTTGCTATTTATGCAAATTTCTGCAGCTGCCTTGAATTTCTCCTCAAAAAAGTATTTTTTTTTCTTTTATACTGCATCATCAGGCTGCACATTTTCTGAACTTTTATGCTCTGTTTTCCTCTTAAAATGAAATGCTTTTAACAACACCCAAGTCACCTTTCGAATGCTTTGCTGCTTAGAAATTTCTTCTGCCAGATACCCTAAATCATCTCTCTCAAGTTCAAAGTTCCACAAATTTCTAGGGCAGGGGCAAAATGCTGCTGGTGTCTTTGCTAAAGCATAACAAGAGTCACCTTTGCTTCAGTTCCCAACAAGTTCCTCATCTCCATCTGAGACCACCTCAGCCTGGACCTTATTGTTCATATCACTGACAGCATTTTTGTCAAAGCCATTCAACAAGTCTCTAGGAAGTTCCAAACTTTCCCACATTTTCCTGTCTTCTTCTGAGCCCTCCAAACTGTCCCAACCTCTCCCTGTTACCCAGTTCCAAAGTTGCTTCCACATTTTTGGGTATCTTTTCAGCAATGTCCCACTCTACTGGTACAAATTTACTGTATTAGTCTGTTTTCATGCTGCTGATAAAGACATACCCAAGACTGGGAAGAAAAAGAGGTTTAATTGGACTTACAGTTCCGCATGGCTGGGAAGGCCTCAGAATCATGGCAGCAGGCGAAAGGCACTTCTTACATGGTGGCAGCAAGAGAAAATGAGGAAGAAGCAAAAGCAGAAACCCCTGATAAAACCATCAGATCTCATGAGACTTCATCACTATCACGAGAATAGCACGGAAAAGATGGGCCCCTTGATTCAGTTGCCTCCCTGAGTCCGTCCCACAACATGTGGGAATTCTGGGTGATACAATTCAAGTTGAGATTTGGGTGGGGACACAGCCAAACCATTATCAGTGGGGAAATGCCATGTAGGACAAGGCTAGCACATTTGTCCCTGTAGCCATCATGGCAGAGGACTTGTTTGAGTTGGGTCAAAGGATAGCCCCAGACAAGATCTCTTGATGCCATCCTGGACGTCCCTGAACCGCATCCAAATGTTGCTGCAGAGTCTTTCATCTTTTACTTTTTGCCTCTATGCTGCATCTCCCTATTTGAGATTGCCAAGGAGTAAGAATCCATTCTAATTTTGTATAGCCTAATCATAATTGTTTAAGTGGTTTGGGGTGAGGATGCATGTGAGTCCTTTCTTTTTTTTTTTTTTTTTTTTTAAGATGGAGTCTCGCTCTGTCACCCAGGCTGGAGTGCAGTGGTATGATCTCGGCTCACTGCAAGCTCTGCCTCCCAGGTTCACGCCATTCTCCTGCCTCAGCCTCCCGAGTAGCTGGGATTACAGGCGCCCGCCACCACGCCCGCATAATTTTTTCTATTTTTCAGTAGAGACAGGGTTTCACTGTGTTAGCCAGGATGGTCTCAATCTCCTGACCTCGTGATCCGCCCACCTCGGCCTCCCAAAGTGCTGGGATTACAGGCGTGAGTCACCGCGCCCGGCCCTTTTTGTCTGCTTTTTTTTTTTTAGAGATGGGGTCTTGCTATGACGCCCAGGCTGGCCTCGAACTCCTGGGCCAGGAGGATGCGAGGAGCACTTCAGCCTCCTGAGTAGCTGAGACTACAGGTGTGTGCTACCACGCACTGCTCCTTTCTTGTCTTGGTCACTTTGTGTACTCTGCCCATGTCTTTCCACAGGTCTGCTCCAGCTCAGCCACCTGCTGAAGGGACAGAAGGGACTGCCCCAGGTGGGGGTCCCCCTGGCCCTCCTCCTAACCTGACCAGTAACAGACGACTACAGCAAACCCAGGCACAAGTGGAGGAGGTAGGTAGATAGCTGTTTCTCTGAGTTTCCAACTCTAGGAGTTTGGAACAAAAGGGAACTTCTTATCTTTTCTCCTTTTTTTGTAGGAGAACAGTCAAAAAGGCCCCGAGAGGCAGAGTACCCTTTAGAGTTGCACAGGGCCAGACTTGTGATTCTCTGGTTGTTGTTCTTTCCTCTGTCTTTGGCAGGAAGCTTAGTAGCTTTGTTTCTGTGCCCTCCTCAGGTGGTAGACATCATACGTGTGAACGTGGACAAGGTCCTGGAGAGGGACCAGAAGCTGTCAGAGTTGGATGACCGAGCTGATGCCTTGCAGGCAGGAGCATCACAATTTGAGAGCAGTGCTGCAAAGCTAAAGAGGAAGTATTGGTGGAAAAACTGCAAGGTGAATTTTCTTGTCCCCTCCTCCATCTTTTCCTGGGCTTCCACTGGTAGAAGGCAAGAAAACCTTCAACTTCTACATTTCTTCCCTCTGATGGTGCAGTATCTCTCTGACCAGCATAATGCTTGAGAGGAAATCCGAAAAGCCTCCTTTTGAGATTGCATTACCCAGAATTGGCCACCAGGGTAGGCTAGAGTATTCGGAACCGCTATCAGGAAAAAAGTGATACCCTGAGGAGTTTGGAACGGTTAGTTAAGGAGCTTTTCCCCCATAGGAGTGGCCTGCAAAAATTTTCTCCTGTCTCATCCTCAGACACACCCAACATCAGCACAATGGCTCAGGTATATGTATATATACACACACACACATTATATATATACACACACAATATATATATACACACACACATATATACACACACACATTATATATATACACACACATAATATATATATACACACATACACATATATACACACACACATATATACACACACACAAAATATGTATATACACACACATATGTACACATACACATTATATACACACATACAATATATATACACACACACATAATATATATACACATACACACATAATATATATACACACACTATATATATACACACACATAATATATATACACATACACACATAATATATATGTACACACACAATATATATACACACACACTATATATATACATACACATATATATACACACAATATATATACACACATAATATATACACACAATATATATATACACACACATATATACACACACACATAATATGTATACACACACATTATATATATACACACATAATATATATATACACATAATATGTATACACACAGATACACATAATATATATATACACACACACACTTCATAATATATAAATATATATATACACACACACACACTTCTTTTTCTTTTAAATTAGCTTTCTCAGGTTGAAATATATATTTTTAAATGACTGCAACTTTTGGGAATGAGCTGAACACTTCACAGTGAAAACTGAACCAATTGGTTAAATATCCAGAGTCTGTATCTCTATTGGAATGCCTTCTAAAGCCCCAAGACACCAGGAACCAAGCAAAGAGGAGCTCAGTGCAGGTCCTGTGATGAATCTGAAAAGCTACAGACGTACTGAGGTTATGATCCCCTGGGAAGCAGAAGGGTAGGGCCTCTCTAAGAAGCCTGCAGTCTCCTGGGTGATGAGTGTTTTTTCCACTGTCCTGAGGGTGGAGGGAATTCTGTTTCCCACTAGAGATGTGGTTCTTTTCCTCATTCCTGAAATTCAAGGGCTCATTTTTTGTCCATGTTTCCTCAGATGATGATCATGCTGGGAGCCATCTGTGCCATCATCGTGGTAGTTATTGTAAGTAAGTATCGCTGAGGTTGCTGGTGGGTTGAAGAGGTGGGAAGGTCCTGGAGTCTTCTCCCTGCCTGCCTGCCTGCCTGCCTGGGGAGTGGGGCTGCTCTGACTGAGGTATGGAGACCGCTGCTATGGGATCGTCACTTGGTTCGGGAGGGGGGAAGGGCAGAGACAAGGGATTTCTTTGATGGACAAGGCTTCCCCCTGCAAGGCATTGCAGGGAGATGGTGCCTCCTGTTCTGAAGAAGTAGGGCTATGCTGTGTGTCACTGGCTTGGGTTGGAGGGACATCGTGGGGATGGGGCACTTAACAATGGAAAGACCTGAATGTCCGGTAACTTGGTGTAATTTGCCCTCTTGTTTTCTCCTGTCTCTTTCTCTTTTCCGTCTGGGACTTCCTGATTCCTGTGTCCAGTCTACTTTTTTACTTGAGAATGTGCCACCCCTTCCCTGTTCTCCATTGCCATCCACACTCATGTCCTCTCCCCTCTGTTTGCTCTCTCAACACACGTCCCCACCCACCGTCCTCCATTCCAGCCCAGGCTTCTCCATCACCCATTCCTCCTTTTGCGTTGCGTTCATTTGCACTCTGTCCCTCGACAGTAGAAATGCTGCTCGTGGTGCAATCTAAGTCACTACCTGAAGAGCAACAGCTGGCGCCTCCTCCCCACGCGCTTCTTCTGTACTCTCAAGTTCCCCCAAAGCCCCAGAGAGTTGGAGGCCACGGGAAGGGGCAGGGAGGGGAGTAGCTGAGGCGAAGTACCCGTGAAGCTGCCCAGACTTGGGAGGAGAAGAGTATCGGTGCCCATGATGTCTCCTAGAAAACCTGGTTACTGGCAGGGGCTAGAGAGGGACTGGGAAGATGGCAGCTCACTCAGTGCTGCCTGGTCATGTGGAGCCTTCCCTCCTGAGCCAGGCCTGGAGAGGGTCCTGGCGGTGGACCAAAGTCCAACTTGGTTTCAGTGCAGCACGCTTTTCGAAAGTAAAACTTGCTTTTTGTAGTTATTTCTAATCTGTTCGTCCAGGATTTTCTATGTCTTTGGGGATCTTACAACTTTACTTTGTTCTCCAGAGGTCTGGAGAACACTTATGGATTGTGAAAATAGCAGGACTTGTTTCCATCCTAGAAGCAGTCCCATGTGCTTCTAACTGGAAGGAGCTTTCTCTTCTTTATATTTTCTACAGCATTCCGTATGAGGGCACCAAATAAATTCATCTAGCCAGTAGTTTAGCCAAATAATTTCACCTAGCTCCCAGTTAATTGTTGGCATAAAGAGAGAGATTGCCTATTAGTTATAGAGAAACAGTGAGTCAAGTGCTTGATTTGAAAGTAACAAGCTCAGAGGAAGCCACTCCTTGCCCTCGTTAAAGAGGGTCCCGTTCCTCTCTTCCTGTTGATGAAGGGGTGTGAGGGTGTTAGAAGTGTGAGATCTTTGGATACCCATGGAATCTCTTCCTCCACACCACCCGTGCCCTTGCCAAAGACAGGGATGAGGCAAGAGGTCCTTCCTGAGGCCCTGCTGATCCTCAGGATGCAGAGAAGTCGTGTAGACCCACCAGCCCCACCTTGCGGGGAGGCGTGCCAGCCTGTGACAGGTGTCGTTGTGTATTGCTGTGCTGTCACGGCGCCTTCTCCTTGAGAACCGCCTGTCTGTTCTTCCTGCAGTATGTTCCCCTTCGAACCACCCTTACCTGTCTGAATTCTACTTTGCCTCCTTTCTCTTCCTCCTCTTTGCATGGTTTATGTGTATAGACAGTGGAACCTGAGGATGGGATCTGCTCAGCCTATCTTCAGGGCAATTGCTGAGCTTCAGGATGGGTTATTAATGTGGGATAAACCCAGGTGCAAGGGGAGGAGGACAGGCTGGGAACAGAGTGGGGAATACCCATAGCCCTTTATTCCTTCCTCCCTCAGTCCACGAACAGGAAGAGGGTGAGGCCATGCTGGGCAGGGTCTGGATGCCCACTTTCCATGCGGCAGCATTTCATTGCACAAAACCATCCTTCCTTTCCCTTCGCCCTTGTTTCCCATATTCCCTTCGTCCTGCCCCAGGGCGGGACTGAAGAGCTGGAAGAAAGCAGTCAGTACCCTCCCAACGGCCCCCCTCGAAGGTCTCCACTCTCCTCTGGGCTCCTCCTTGCCTAATGCAGGGGGTCACCGCTGGAGAAGAACCACCACTGTCCTCGATGTGTCCCAAGCCTGGAGCAAATCGTTCCTCTTGGCTCTCCCAGCCCTATTACAGAAATCATTCCTGGGTTTCTGTCCCTCTGAGGCTCACCAGGTGTAGTTGGCTTTGTTCTTTGGGGGTATTAGCCCTTCTACTTTCTTTCTCACCCACCCTGTACCCTCTTCTGTGTGTCTTTGCTATCCCCCTTCCCTCCCACCACTCATGTGCATGAGCAAATGTGCAACTAAACCCTGGGACTTTGCAGTCAAATGAAGCTGAGCTTCCCACATCCCCTTCTTCGGTTTGCCATGAGACGATGTGGGGTTTCCACTGTGTGTCTGTCATCACCTCTTTGTCTTTTTTTCCTAACCCTGATCTCATACTTGTATAGAGTAATAACAACAGTTGTACTTCCACCAAAGGCATGTGGCATATTTACCAATTTCATGTATTCTGAACAAAGGCAAAAAATACAAATTCCTACCACTAAACTGGCTTGGTTGTTGTTTGGGTGGGAGTAGTTGGGGGGTTTGGGGGGAAGGGTGTCGTTTCTTTCTCGTAGTCTCATGTCACTTCAGGTCAGCTGGGCTGGCTTACATGTGCTGCACGGTCTTCCTGGAGATGGGAGGTCTGTGCGTCAGCACAGGAAGTGGTCTCCCAGCGTTCAGCCTGAAGCAGCCCAACTCTTGTAGGTGCTGGTGAGAGGAAGTGAGGACAGGAAGTTGCGTGGGCATCTCACACTAGCAAACAAGCGCAGGTTCCCTCAGGCCTCTTCTATCTGCCTCCTGTGCTCCTTCCTAGGTCCTTGGCCTGCTTGTCCTGTCCCAGAGGATGTGCCCAGATAAGGCTGTCAGTGAACACCTCCTTACCCCCTTTTCCCCATCATCCTCACATACAGTTTTGGTATGCTGAGTTCCACTGTATTGACCAGGCACATTTTAGAAATGAATAAAAGGAGAAATCTCTCCCTTGCAGCTGAGGGAGTGAGGCATTTGCAGGTATCCTGAAACTCCCAGCAGTTATCCGAAGGAGCAGAACCCTAACTGCAGCAGAGATGCAACTGAGATGGAGCCCGGGGGTGCCTCTGAGGGCCTTTGTTCCCTACCTTAAACACTTTGCAAGTTAGAGCCGCTAGGCTTGGGGACAGGGCTCAATTGGGACCAGTGTGGAGGAAGACAGGAAAGTGGAAATGCTTGGTCACAGCAGACACAAGGGGCTTTTATTTTGACAGAGCCGAGTTTGGGAGGGGTAGCCCAGCCCCAGCCCGTGCCTCATTGTCCCTCACTTGTTCCTTCTCCATTTCTTCCAGCTTTGTTTTCCTATCACCACACCACCAACCTGGCTCTTTAGTCTTAACCTCCATCTGGACATTCTGCCTTCTTCTTGTCCCCTCACTTCTTCCTGTTCTCCGCCTTGGTGCATGAGCCCAGGGTGCACAGTGAAGGAAGGCAGAGGCCTATGCAGAGCCAGGCCCAGTGACCCGTGAGCTGGTACCACCTTCATGCCTTTTTAGCTCTGCGACTTGACTTAGAGTCCTTCTGGGAGCACATGACTGCTCTTTCTTTCTACTCTGAGGCAGGAGAGTGGCTACCCAGAGTGCCTTAGAGTCTTGACAGACCTTAGGGAGGTAGCTAGGAGAAAACAAGAGGGAACACGACTGGTTTCATTTTCATTTAGGGCAAACTCAAAAGCAGGAGGCTGTGATGGGTGGGTGGCTGGAGCTTGGGGCATCTGGACTTCCACCGTGGTCTGGGTGGGGAGGTGGTTAGAGTGGGTGAGGTGGGCCAGGTCCAGAGCCAAGGGCAACCAGGGTCTTACCTTGGCGTCTCTGAAGCCCCAGGAACAACAGTGCAAGAAGGAAGAGGCTGCTGGCAACGATGACTCCCAAGGCTGTTCTCTGCTCTGTAGGTGAGAACAACATGGGCGGGGATTATCGTGTGCAGGAATCATGAGCTGAGCCCTCACCTGCAGTGTCCACCCCAGGGAGGAGGAGCTAAGGAGTGTGTGTGTGAGTCCCTGGTTGAGGAGCCTGGAACAAGGCACCCAGCAGCATTTGTACTTATTCATAAGGTTGCTGGATACTCGTGGGTTACTCCACACAGAATTCTCTACCTCTTCTCACCTAAGGACGAGTTTTTAAAAATTGCTTTGCAAGTGAGATTTAGGTTGGTTTATTTGTTAAGAGTTAACTTGCCTGGACACAGTGGCTCATGCCTGTAATCCCAGAAATTTGGGAGGCTGAGATGGGCGGATGGCTTGAGCTCAGGAGTTCAAGACCAGCCTTGGCAACATGGTGAAACCCTGTCTCTACCAAAAATACAAAAAATTAGCTGGGCGTGTTGGTGTGCGCCTGTGGTCCCAGCTACTCGGGAGGCTGAGGTGGGAGGATCACGAGCCTGGGAGGCAGAGGTTGCAGTGAGTCGAGATTGTGCCACTGCACTCGAGCCTGGGCGACAGAGTGAAACCCTATCTCAAAACAAAATAAAACAAAGCAAAACAAAATAAAAACAACCTGTAACTGGGATTTTGTAAATAGTTGGGGAATGATGTGAGCTGAGGTGAAACCTCAGTTTTGGGGAAGTTCACAGTCTAATGAGCGACCAAATGCCCAGTGCTCCTGGATGTTTCCATTTTGAGTTGCGGGTTCTTTCCTGTCCCTTTCCTGTTTAAAACCTTTCAACAGGCAGGGTGCGGTGGCTCATGCCTGTAATCCCAGCACTTTGGGAAGCCGAGGCGGACAGATCATTTGAGGTCAGGAGATCGAGATCAGCCTGGCCATCATGGTGAAACCCCATCTCTACTAAAAACACAAAATTAGCCAGGCTTGGTGGTGCATGCCTGTAATCCCATCTACTTGGGAGGCTGAGGCAGGAGGATGGCCTTGAACCCAGGATGTGGAGGTTGCAGTGAGCTGAGATCGTACCACTGCACTCCAGCCTGGGGAACAGAGCAACATTCTGTATCAAATAAATAAAATGAAATAAATAAATAAATAAATAAATAAATAAATAAATAAATAAAACCTTTCAACAGCATGCTATGGCTCTCAGGAATTTCCATCTTGAAGGCCCAGTGAGATCTACAGGGTTTAATTAAGCCCGTAAGGGGAATCCGGTTGCCTGTTTTTCACATTCTCTCTTTACCATTGATTGATAGGTGACCTTGGGCAAATTCATTGACATCTGCAAGTGCCAGTTTACTCACCTGTAAAATGGGAGTCATAATCCATAAAATCATACATTTAAGTGTTTTCTACAGTGCTTGATTCATGTAAATGCTCAATAAATAGAATTACCTCCGAATCTTCAGAGCCACTTTCCCTTTTTCCCATATACCCTAGGCTTTAGCTGTGCTGAGTTACTTGCAATTCTCCAAAGTTTCTTTAGGCTGTTGTATGATTTGGCTTTCATATATGCTATTGTTTCTATCTTGAGTTTCCCTTCCCTCTAAGCTAGTTAACTTGGCTCAAATGTCATCTTCTCTGCCTACTTAGTCTTGTCTCTGTCACTGGACTGATCTCTTGGAGGGCATGATGAGGAATTACTCATCTGGGATCTCCAGCCTTAAGCACATTGCCTGGCCCCCTGGAGGCTGGAGTATAATGAAGTCTCAGGGGATGTGTGGTAGAAGCTGTGGCAGCTGCCACCTTGGGAAAGACAACCAGGAGCTGAGGCAGCAGCATGAAGCCAGGGCTGTGAACAAAGTGGATGGGCAGCAGAACAAGGCCATAGATGAGCTGGGGCAGGAGAGCCATGAGCCCTAGTGTGGAGGTGGGGAAAGGGAGGACACTCCCAGTACCTGGTGGGACAACCTGGGTGCTGGCCCCAAGGGGCTCCTCCAGAGAGATGTGGGTGACCTGGCAGGTGTAAGTGGCACCTGCAGAGCCAGGTTCTGCGATGAGAGAGGAGGAGATGCTGTAGGTGCCTGCCACGCTTTGCCTGAGGCTGGAAAAGGAGGCACCAGAGACTTGGACTGGGGATCCGCCCAGCTCCTGTCGGGTCCATGTCACTGCCACATCCAGAGGATAATAGCCAGCAATGTCACAGATGAGGGTGGGCAGCAGAGCTTCGTTTGCCAAGCTCAGTCGTACTTTGGGGGAAGCTGGAGAAAGAATGAGGAATAAGATTACACATGGATCTAACTGGGGACAGCGGAAGAGCCTGAGGCCTTTTCTTCCTGCCAGGATGAGAGTAGATTGTGGAGGCTAAAGTGTCCCTTGGTGGTGTACCAAGGTGAGGGTGTGTGCAGGGCCCACCTGGATGCAGGCCGTAAGTGGGGGCGGGGGGGGTTACATTTTCCAGAAAAGTGATAGTTGTAAAGCCAACTAAAGGTTGGCTGGCTTCTTACCGTCATTCTAAGCCAGATATATATATTTTTAAGATGATGTCTTGCTCTGTTGCCCAGGCTGGAGTGCAGTGGCATCTCAGCTCACTGCAACCTCTGCCTCCTGGGTTCAAGCAATTCGTCTGCCTCAGCCTCCTGAGTAGCTGGGACTACAGGCGTGCACCACCACGCCTGGCTATTTTTTGTATTTTTAGTAGAGATGGAGTTTCACCATATTGACCAGGCTGGTGTCAAACTCCTGACCTCGTGATCTGCCTGCCTTGGCCTCCCAAAGTGCTGGGATTATAGGCGTGAGCCACCGCGCCCAGCCTCTACGCCAGAGATTTTAAAGGATAGCAGTGATAATGGTCAGAACCGCTTCCACTGCCCTGCCTTGGTTTGCTGCTGCTGCCATTCAGGATGTGGTCCAAAAGGACTGGGGTGATGGAGACAGCCGGCCACAGCAGGGCAGCAGGATCCTGGACTGGAAATCTCTTGGTGGAATTATCCTGGAGTCCAGCGGGACTCCTTATGTGATGCCATCTGTGCTTCCGCGGTGAAGATGGCATGTAAGTGGTGGGACTGAAGCCTGCTTCTCAGGAAAGCACTCTTGCATTTGGGTCCCAGTCTGAAAACGCTCCCAGTGGACATGTTATATACCCTTCCCTGGGATAACCATGTCCTGGCCTCACCTTGGATGTTGAGCTGGATGATCTGCTGAGTTCGGTACAGAGAGGTGGTGATCTGACAAACGTAGGTCCCCTCGTCCTGTATAGTGAGGCTGGGCAGGGTGAGGGAGGCATCCCTGGCCATGCCCAGCTGCTCAGGCTCCAGGGTTGCGCCCTTCCGCACAGCCTGCCCCTGCCCTGTGGTCCAGCTGTACACCAGCTGACCCCTGCCCTTGTGCTGCAGCCGCCACTCCACACTGATGAGGTCCAAGCCTGGTGCCATGGAGAAGCCACAGTCCAAGGAGGCTGAGGACCCCAGCAGGAAGGTCAGGGATTGGGTCTGTGTCGTCACCTGGAACTCCACTGTGAAGAGGAAAACAGGGGTGATTTGTGGGCTACTTCCTCCTTGAGGTCACCTGATCTCCAAGCTGTGGGCATGTTGTGTGGCATACACCTGCCTCTTCTTCCGTGCCTGACAGGCCAGATGAGCTTATTTTCCATCACACGGAACCACAAAGAAATGGGGCTCTGGAAAGGCAGCATGGTACGCATGATGGCCATCACCATTTTGGGATCACTTACCCTAGGATAATTTAGTGAAAGCTATAGATCTCTCACCAGGAAAAATACACATACAAAATTAAGAGTTACCATCAATCTTCAGGTAAGTACTACTAGAGTAGCAGAAAAAGCTCTGAAACCCTGGTGTTCCACTTACTGGCTCTGTGACCTTTGACAAGTCACTTGGTGTTACCAAGCTCACCTACTTAAGCAAGGATGCTGTGAAGACTAGGAACAAGAGTTTAAAAAGCACGCGGTGGCTGGGCGCGGTGGCTCACGCCTGTAATCCCAGCACTTTGGGAGGCCAAGGTGGGTGGATCACCTGAGGTCAGGAGTTTGAGACCAGCCTGGCCAACATGGTAAAACCCTGTCTCTACTAAAAATACAAAAATTAGCCGGGCATCATGGCAGGTGCCTGTAATTTCAGCTACTCAAGAGGCTGAGGCAGGAGAATTGCTTGAATCTGGGAGGTGGAGGTTGCAGTGAGCCGAGATTGCACCATTGCACTCCAGCCTGGGTGACAAGAGTGAAACTCCATCTCAAAAAAATGTAAAAAAAAAAAAAAAAAGTATGAGTTATTAGGAAGCTGAGGTGGGTGGATCACCTGAGGCCAGGAGTTCCAGAACAATCTTACCAACATAGAGAAACACCGTATCTACTAATAATACAAAAATTAGCTGGGTGTGGTGGCACATGCATGTAATCCCAGCTACTTGGGCGGCTCAGGCAGGAGAATCACTTGAACCCAGGAGGTGGAGGTTGCGGTGAGCCAAGATCGAGCCATTGCACTCCTGCCTGGGCAATAAGCGAAACTCCATCTCGATTAAAAAAAAAAAAAAAAACATGTGGTAGTAGTATCTGTGCCAAACATGCTTAACCTAAATCCAGTCATGAGGAAAACAATCAGACAAATCTAAATGGTGGGATACTCTACAAGACCACTAGCCTGGACCCTTCAAAAATGTCAATTCTGTGAAAGATGTTCTAGATTAAAATAGGGAACAGCACAACTAAATGCACTGCATGATTCTTGTTTGAATTGTGTACTTAGAAAAAGAAAGCAGTAAAAAAACATATTGGGACATTTAATTATTATTATTATTAATTTTTTTTTTTTTTTTTTTTTTGAGACGGAGTCTCGCTCTGTCACCCGGGCTGGAGTGCAGTGGCCGGATCTCAGCTCACTGCAAGCTCCGCCTCCTGGGTTTACGCCATTCTCCTGCCTCAGCCTCCCGAGTAGCTGGGACTACAGGTGCCCGCCACCTCGCCCAGCTAGTTTTTTGTATTTTTTTAGTAGAGACGGGGTTTCACCATGTTAGCCAGGATGGTCTCGATCTCCTGACCTCGTGATCCGCCCGCCTCGGCCTCCCAAAGTGCTGGGATTACAGGCTTGAGCCACCGCGCCCGGCCTTTAATTATTTTTTTAAGAGAAGGGTCTCAGGCTGGGCACAGTGGCTCACGCCTGTAATCCCAACACTTTGGAAGGCCGAGGTGGGTGGATCACCTGAGATTAGGAGTTCAAGACCAGCCTGGCCAATATGGTGAAACCCCATCTCTACTAAAAATACAAAAATTAGCTGGTGTAGTGGCGTGCGTCTGTAATCCTAGCTACTTGGGAGACTGAGGCACAAGAATCACTTGAACCTAGGAGGCAGAGGTTGCAGTGAGCCGAGATCGCGCCACTGCACTCCAGCCTGGGAGACAGAATGAGACTCTGTTAAAAAAAAAAAAAAAAGAGAGAGAGAGAGACAGGATCTCGCTATGTTGCCCAGGCAGGACTCAAACTCCTGGGCTCAAGCAATTGTCCTGCCTCAGCCTCCTGGGTAGCTGGACTACAGGTGTGCATCACCATGCCCTGAACTTTATAGTTGAGACTATCATTGTATCAATTAAAAAGTGTCTAAAAGGATGAAGATCCGTGGCATACTAGGCAGTGGTGTCGGGGGATAGGGACAGTCTGCCCTGGCAGGGAGGAGTATTTTATCACTGATAATATTCAGAATTGTCAATGTCAGGAGATGGTGAGACTATAAAGCCATCTGACTTTTAGCCAATTTTATTATTGTTCTGAAATATTTTACACTCTGCACTCCCTTATTGCCTGCACCATGGGTAGACTACTCCCCCACTTTGGTTTGTTTCTGACATGATGGTTTTGTAACCATGAAGGATTACGTCCTTGTCCTTCGCTGTAAACTAATACATGCTATGGATGGGAGCATTTGGGGTTCAAGTGTTGCCTTCTGCAACTTACTCTCAGTTCAGAGGAAAATACACACATACACATATACACACACGGGGAGTCAGGGGGAGAGAGAATGTGGCAAATTGGTGACAATTGGTGGATCTAGGTGTAGGGTATGTAGGTGTTCATTATATTATAATTTCACCTTTTTTTGTAGGTTTGGAATAAAAAGAGAGAAATATCTACCCATGCCAGGAGTGTGGTAGACACTGGACAGCTGCGAGGACCTTTTCTTTCTAATGTGGCAGATGAGATTTAGGTTGGACCACAGAGAGGTTAGAGTGTTCTAGGGTTTTCCAAGGATAGGAGGGTTGCCCCCTAATTTTCTCTGGACTTGGTTGTCTCTTCTTGGAGACACAAAGAAGCGGGGCACAGAGTCTTGGATTAATGGGCTCTGGGGAACCCTGTCATCATGTTGTCAATTTGTTGTGCCCTCGAGGATGTGCGGAGCTGGAGAGGGCAAGTACTGGGTTTACTAATAAGATAATGAACAAACGATGCATCCCTGAGCTTTACCCCTAAAGCACCAGACCAGGCTAGCCTTTCACTGGGAGAAAACCGGGTTTTGGCTCAATAAGACTACAGTGGACAGCACCCATGAGCAGAATAGCATCATGTGTCTTATTTCCTCATGGCAGCCCAGTGAGATGAGAATGATCTCCATTTTGGAAATAACACACAGGTTGTCTGTGTGCTTGGACCTTCAGGTAGGGGCTTCGAAGCATTCTCTTGTGGACTCAGGGTTTTTTTTTGTTTGTTTTGTTTTTTGAGATGGAGTCTCGCTCAGCTGCCCAGGCTGGAGTGCAGTGGTGCAATCATGGCTCACTGCAACCACCGTCTCCCAGGTTCAAGTGATTCTCCCATTTCAGTCTCCTAAGTAGCTGGGATTACAGGCACCTGCCATCATGCCCGGCTAATTTTTGTATTTTAATAGAGAGGAGGTTTCACCATGTTGGCCAGGCTGGTCTTGAACTCCTGACCTCAGGTGATCCACCTGCCTCGGCCTCCCAAAGTGCTAGGATTACAGGCGTGAGCCACCGCACCCGGCCTGACTCAGGGGTTTTTAGGAAGAAAGGACCAAGGCCTAGGGATGCCCTGAGGTGACCAATGTGGATGGAGGTGGATTTGTTCCCTTCCTTCTCCTTCTGTCCCCCATATCTTACCACTTTAGAAAAGCAAAACTTTATATGACTTGCTTTTCATTTTCTTTCTTTCTTTCTTCCTTTTTTTTTGAGATGGAGTTTCCCTCTTGTTGCCCAGGTTGAAGTGCTATGGCACGATCTTGGCTCACTGCAACCTTGGCATTCTGGGTTCAAGCAATTCTCCTGCCTCAGCCTCCCCAGTAGCTGGGATTACAGGCACCCGCCACCCTGCCCGGCTAATTTTGGTATTAGTAGAGACAAGGTTTCACCATGTTGGCCAGGCCGGTCTTGAACTCCTAACCTTAGGTGATCCACTGGCCTCGGTATCCCAAAGTTCTGGGATTACAGGCATGAACCACCACGCCTGGCCTTGCTTTTCATTTCCTTACCTGCAGTTCGCACAGTCCCCTGGGGGCTCAGGGGCAAGTTCAGCGTCGGATGCCAGAAAGCATCATTCTTGGCGTCTATGGGAGTCTTCATCACCATGGAGATGCTAGGTCCTCCTCCGGAGACCTGCACGTTGGCCATGAAGCAAGCTGCTGTCTCCACAGTGGTCTCTCTCGTCTGGAGAAAGTAGTGGGAGATCTCACAGGTCACCTCCTTCCCGCTGCAGTCAGCATGGAGCAAGGCCTCCGCCTGGGGAATCTGGACCAGGTCCACTGGGGAGAAGCGGGGCACACACGGAGGGCAAATTGGGGTAAGAACACCAGGGCCAATGGGAGGCAGTATGTGTGGCTGTAATCCGGACCTGGGCTGTCCTGGTGGAGGGAGCCCGGGAGGACCAAGGACACAGGTGGAAGGATTTTACCTGAGGCCTCGAAGATATCAGTTGGGTCATCTTGGGCCAGCGTGCCCCCTTGGAAGTCGGTGAAGTCCTCCAGGGAGCCATCGTCCAGCACTGGCACCTGCTTTAGCACCAGGGAGGCCCTCGCCCTGTCCTCACTGCTGGCGAGAGCTCCACGGTGCCCGCCGTCCTTCGCCAGGAAGCAGTCTAGGACCACGTCCACTGCCCGCCACTGTGTTTCTGCTGTGTGGGGCTCTGCAGACAAAGGCTGGGGTGAGCACCCCCTTCCCCAGAAAGCTACTCCACACTTGCTTCCTGCCCCCACCCCCAAACTGTGGAGTCAGCAAAGGGTAAAAGTTGCCCTCCAAGATCCTAGCTGTCTCTGTGTCCCTCTATTCTCCTGTCGTCCCCAAACCAGTTTTCTGGAGAGCACCTGCTAGTCCAGGCAAATACTTCTTGGTGTGGGTTAAAGTCCTGGATTTGCCTTGCTTAGAGGAGTTTATACTTGCATTTCCAACTGTTGAATGAAAGACTATCTTTTCAGTCAAAGGAATTCTCAGAAAAAAAGCAAGTGCCACCGCAGAGAGAGGAGGCTGGGCGGTTGCTGTTGCTGGGGCACTGACAGCCTGCATTACTTTCTCCCATATCGGGTAGTCTTCCCCTCCCCCGCCTTCAAGGTCACCTTCCAAGTGATTTCCTCGCCTGGGGAGTCCTCTCCTCTTCTAAAGTGTCAGCTCCCAGGCCAGTGCCTTCTCCGTAGGACAGTGGCTCCCGACACAGCCACACAGGCAGCCCCTCTTTAGCGTTTTCCCTGTGGAGTCCCCACCCTCCCTCCACACACACTATTGGTTCCTTCTTTTGCCAGCCACTGAGCCTTCCCCCTGTTGGGCTTAGAAGGCGATTCGGTCAACCTCGGCCCCTTTTCTCCTCTGGAATCTCGGGGAGGGTGGCACCCTGGGGCTTCAGTAGCTCTCCTCCCAGCCAGCTCTCCCCAACTCCCAGACTCACTGGTTTCTGCTGCTCCAGATAGAGCCAGGCAGAACAGCAGGCACCAGCTCTCCTCTGTGCCCATGGAGGCTCCTTGCCCACCACCCTTCTCCGCAGTCCTACGCTGCTTGCGAGGCCTGGCGGGAGAAGGGGGGCTCTCCAAGCACCCCTGGCCAGCCAGAAGCCTTTGGATTTCTTCTGTTCCCGCTGCTGTGGATTTTTCTTTCACTTTCACTTGGAGCAAGGTGGCAGCCCGCGTCTCTGTGTGAAGCCCTCTGCAGCAGCTGCCAGAGCCCTGCTTACTGTTCCCCTTTCTCTCCACCCACCTTACCCAGAAATCCCCAGGTGATTTCAAGACCTGACTTCTGCACCCTTTTGCTCCCCTCCTGTCCCGAGAAAGTGGAGATATAACTGGGAAAAGGGGATCTGAAATCAGACACAGGATCCGCAGTAGCCTGGGGACCTTTCTCAGCCCCACCCTTGAGCAGGCCCCAACGCAACCGGCTGAGAAACCTCCTCTGCCAGATCCTGACCTGAGCCAGGAGGCGGCCAGGAGCCTGGGTTTGGGGACTGGAATTTCAGAGAGGAAGCTGGAGAGCTGCAGGGTGGTCGTCTGGCACTTTATTTTGTCTGTCTTGTAGCATATGGGTCTTTCGCAGCAGGAAGTGTGTTTTACAACCAGAGCCCCGCCCTCCTGCAGCGCAGGCGCAGCTGGCTGGGCTCCTGACTCCCACTCTCCACCTCGTCCGTGTTTGTCCTGGTCCCTGGCAGTCTCGAAAAGGCACTCTGTCACGTGTACACAGGAAAGGGCCCTGACAAGAGGATGGGACTGCAGTGGTGGCTGCCAGGTCTCATTCTCCCTAGGATGGCCGGCGGGGTGGGGTGGAGGCCAGGGCTGTAGTGCAGCTCCCGCAGGTGCTGGCTCACGGGGAGGAGGCAGGCTCCGGTTTTCGGTAATCCTCTTGGATGGGGATGGTGCTGCCTTCCTCCTCCCTGGGGCAGCTGTAAGGACAAGGTTCTGCAGGCTCCATGGGACTTTCTCCTTTGTCTGCAGAAGGAGATCTGATGAGTCTTGGCCAGCAGTGGGGGCCGGGGGAGACGGGAGAAGGAGATGGGCAGAGGCAGGTGTGCTTGGGGGAGGGGTGTCAGGAGCACGCCAGCTAAGGGGAGAGAAGGGCTAGGACCAAGGCTGGTGAAGTGGAACTGGTGGGTTTCAGTGAGATTCCAGGCGTGGGTAGTGGGGCTGAGCTGTTGGGGTGTGGTGCAAGGGCAGGACCGGAGACCTGTATTCTGTCTCTTACTTGATCTATATTTCCTTTGTTGATGGAGGAACAGGGTTCCGGCCAGGGTGAAAACAAGAAACATTCCGGAGAAGATCACAAGAATACGAATAAAATCTGAGCTGCACAGGGATCTTTGGGCTGTGATAGGAGGGGACACACAGGGGTTAGGGGAGGGTCTAGCCCTTGGCTCCCTCAGCCCAGCCCTCCTGTCACCTTGTCTGTCCCCTTTCCCCCATCTTCTTCTCTCCCACCCCCCACCGTTAGCCAACTCCTCTGCTAAGTGGTGGACTCTGCTTTTTCCCCTCCTCTTATCCCTACTCCAAGGAGCTTTCTGTCTGGCTTCCCTCCTGGCCCCTCCTGTGTGCATTCTCTCTAGCAGTGGGGATTAAGGAGAAAACTCACGTGGCCAGTGGGTAGAGAGAGTCCGGGCAGGCAGGTGCCTGAAGTCAGCCAGAGTCTGCATGTGCCCTGCTGTTCTGGCCTCCAGCATCTCTGGAAAAACAGAGACAGAATGAGTAGCAGCAGGGAACCCCGTAGGGCACATCTAAAGGCCTGAGAGGCGCTCAATGGGATGAGAAGGCAGAAACAGGCTGACCTTATCCAGGGGTAGGAGTGGGGAGTGCTGGTTGGGGTGTCACCCCTACCCCATGTGATGGCACAGAGAGTTGCCTGGAACTTACCATTGACATAAGGTAAGTGGGTGGGCTGAGGGTGTGGGCCCAGGGCCTGAGATGGCCAAGTGGTCAGCGAAGGGTTTGGAGGAGGATCACACTCAGTACACTCCTTGTCCCTGCACTGCCAGCCATTGCGACAGGCACACACAGCGTTGGCAGTGATGGTGCAGTTGCGAATGAGAAGACCTGGGGAAAGAGGAGGACCAGAGAGCATAGGACACTCAGACCTGTGGAGACCTTCAAGGTCCACTTGCTTCATTCCCCAGCCCCCATCCCAGGCCCACCTCTAGGGACGTGCTTCCCTTTCCATTCCCACCCCTGCAAAGGCCTCCCCTTGGTTCACTGTTCCCCAATGCCTTTGCCATTATTATTGTTATTAAAGAATAAAGTTAGACCTTTCAGAAGGAAGATTCATGGGTTCAGACATAGGAGCCATGAAAAGTAGAAAGAGCTTATATAACTTTCTCTTGTACTCTCTGACACTTTTTTTTATTTTTATTTATTTATTTTTTTTGAGATGGAGTCTCGCGCTTGTTGCCCAGGCTGGAGTGCAGTGGTGTGACCTCGGCTCACTGCAACCTCCACCTCCTGGGTTCAAGCCATTCTCCTGCCTCAGCCTCCCAAGTAGCTGGGATTACAGGCACGTGTCACCACACCCAGGTAATTTTTTGTATTTTTAGTAGCAACAGGGTTTCACAGTATTGGCCAGGCTGGTCTTAAACTCCTGACCTCAGGTGATGCACCAGCCTCAGCCTCCCAAAGTGCTGGGATTATAGGCGTAAGCCACTGTGCTCGGCCCCAATACTTTAATAACTTTTAATTGAAGTATAATATACATACAGAGAGGCACGCAATAGTGTAAAGCTTAAGAATTTGTACAAATCTGGCTTACAGGCATAACCAGCACCAGATCAAGAAATAGAAAATAGCTGGGTGAAGCAGGGAATTGCCTTGAACCCGGGAGGTGGAAGTTGCAGTGAGCGGAGATCGCACCACTGCACTCCAGCCTGGGCAACAGAGTGAAACTCCGTCTCAAAAAAAAAAAAAGAAAAAGAAAAGAAAGAAAGAAAATAGCCAGGTGCAGTGGCTCATGCCTGTAATCCCAGCACTTTGGGAGGTCGAGGTGGGTGGATTGTTTGAGCTTAGGAGTTTGAGACCAGCCTGGCCAACATGGTGAAACCCCATCTCTACAAAAAATAGAAAAATTAGCTGGGTGTGGTGGCACACACCTGTAGGCCCAGCTACTGGGGAGGCTGAGGTGGGAGGATTGCTTGAGCCCAGGAGGCAGAGGTTGCAGTGAGCTGAGATCATGATACTGTGCTCCAGCCTGGGTGACAGAGTGAGATCCTGTCTCAAACACCACCAACAATAAAGTATGTTAGGAATTTCCAGGGGCTGGGGATGGGGATGGGGGTGGTTGGGGGGTAGAAATGGGGAGTAATTGCTAAGGGGTATGGGTTTCTTTGGGGTGATGAAAATGTTATAGAATTAGATAGTGTTGATGGCTGCACAACCTGTGAATACAGTAAAATAAATAAATAATAAATAGATAGTTACTTGATTACAGTTGCTAAGCATTTTTTTTGTTTGTTTGACGGAGTGTTGCTTTGTCACCTGGGCTGGAGTGCAGTGGCACGATCTTGGCTCATTGCAACCTCCGCCTCCTGAGTTCAAGTGATTTTCCTGCCTCAGCCTCCCCTAGTAGCTGGGATTACAGGTACGTGCCACCACGCCTGGCTAATTTTTTGTATTTTTAGTAGAGACGGGGTTTCACTGTGTTAGCTAGGATGTTCTCAATCTCCTCACCTCGTGATCCACCCACCTTGGCCTCCCAAAGTGCTGGGATTATAGGCGTGAGAATTTGCCTTTAAAATATACATTTTGCTCAAGTGTAGGGGTCTGATGTTGGGTGGTTGGCTGTTAATCAGTTATCCCGGGAGTGGGGGTGGTAGGGCACTAGCTGGGCTGGGCTGGGCTTGCTGGCAACTGGGTTGAGAGGAGGGTGATTCAGAGGAAGGCAGTGACACCCAGATGTGGGACAGGCTGCAAGGAAGCCTGGTGGGCCTTAGGGCAGATGCTTGTGGGGACTCGGGGAGTCCTAGGAGCCCTGACAGGTGGAAGAGGGGTGCAGAAAGGGAGGATTTCAAAGGGAGGATGTCAAAGGTCATAACCAAACCTAACAATTTTCTTCTACTTATGCCTTTTGTCAGGACTAGGAGAGGGACAAATTCCTTCTTGGCATCCTTATGGCCCTGTGACCTCCTAATGAATGCTGACTCTGAGTTGCTACTAGAATTTGGTTTCCTTGTGGCTTCCTAGGAATTATGAGCCACGTTGGATAAGAACCTGCAAGGGAAGAATGAGGAAGCCTGGGACAGAGCACTGGTGGTAGGGAGGAGTGATGACAAGAGTCTCCGCTAAAAGGGAAATGGAAGGGTTAAAGAAGGGGCTGGGGAGGGTTAAGACAATGAGGTGCTATTGTTTCAGTGGGGAATATCTGGAGACCTGGGAGTTCTATTTAGCAGGTACAACCTGGGCTCAAAATTCCAGGCTGACTTCAGGCATGTCTTCATCTCACAGATGCCAGCACTAAGGCCCAGAGAGGGCCAAACTCATTCAGCCTGCCCATCTTCTCACCCCTGGCTGCAATCCCCTGGGGTCCTGCTGCAGCCAGGTGCCACTGTGGTACTTTGGGATCTATTGGCTGAGCTCCCAGAGAAGGGTCATGGATTGGGCTAGTCTGGAACAAGTGAAGGGACTGAAGATGGGCTCAGTATGGGGCAAAGAGCTTCAGGAAGGATCTGCAGAGTGAGTAGGGAGGTTTTGACTGGAAAAATTCCAACCCTGCAGGGGCCGCTGCCAAGAGGAAAGCATCTACTACAGGTACATTTTTAAGTTAAGTAGACTGAAGAATATTTCTTGTGTATTAAAGAAGTTCCTCTTTGGTTGATTTGCAATGGAAAAGCTTTTATTTTCTTTTTTCTTTTTTGGAAACAGGGTCTCACTCTGCTCACTCTGTCACCCAAGCTGGAGTGCAGTGGTACAGTCACGGCTCACTGCAGCCTCCACTTCCTGGGCTCACATGATCTTCTCACTTCAGCCTTCTGAGTAGCTGGGACTACAGGTTCGCGCCACCACGCTCGGCTAACTTTTTGTATTTTTAGTAGAGACAGGGTTTTGCCATGTTGCCCAGGCTGTTCTTGAACTCCTGGGCTCAAGGGATCGCCTGCCTTGGCCTCCTAAAGTGCTGGGATTACAAGTGTGAGCCATTGCATCGGCTTTTCTTGTATGTGTGTGACAAAGGGTTTTGCTCTGTTACCCAGGCTGGAGTACAGTGGTTGATCAGCCTGGACCTCCTGGGCTCAAGTGATCTTCCCACCTCGGCCTCCCAAGCAGCTGGGACTACAGGTGCACTACCACAACCAGCCAATTTTTTTAGAGACAAGGTCTTTCTGTGTTGCCCAGCTGGTCTCGAACTCCTGGGCTCAAGTCTCTACAAAAAATACAAATATCCTTCTGCCTTGGCCTCCCAAGTGCTGGGATTATAGGCATGAGCCACCACATCCAGCCTTGGTTTTTGTTTTTGTTTTTACAGAACCAGTCTCTGTAGTCACACCTGTAATCCTGGCACTTTGAGAGGCTGAGACAAGAAGATTGCTTGAGCCCAGGAGTTCAAGGCTGTGGGGAGCTATGATTGCACCACTGCACTCCAGCCTGGGTGACAGAGCTAGACCTTGTCTTTAAACAAAACAAAACCAAGTACCAACAGACCCAGTGACACCAAACACATTTTGCAAGTAGGTAGTTTAATAGTTACAGTTACCTAGTTCTAAAAAGTGTCTTGCTAGAGAACATTTGTTCAAAGGGGCCACTTTAAAGCCTGCTATTCTAGTGTATACTGGCTGTAGTTTCTGAAATTGTAGCAAAGATGGAGAAATAATAACAGCATTCATAAGCACAACTGCAGATATTATACTTCCTAGTTTAAAAAATCTTTTTTTTTTAACTATAAAATAAAAACACAGGCTACATACATACTCATTTTCTCAAATTGGCTTTTGTGCAAAAAAAGTTGTTACCTATTGGGTTATTTTGTTATCTCCTTAGAAAGATGTATTCCAAATTCCCCATGGCCAACCTACACATGTGGACTCTGGGAACACAGCCAGTTTATTGGTTGGGCGTTACTTGCCTGAAATCTGGGGTCATAGAGCCACTTCTCTCATTTTATTGTCTTGATCCTATCCATAGACCCATTCTCACCAATCCCTCAAATTCTATTTATCCCTTTCCCTGAAATACTAGATTTCTGCCCACATTAATTCATGCCCCACCTAGGGTACCCCATTTCCCAGCATTGGCTCCACTTGCTGTGAGCCTTGAAGAAGGCTGAAGCTTTGAACCCCTCATCCTCCTTGCACTCTCAAACCCATCACCAGCCTTGCTCCCCCAAATGCTTGTCCAGTGTCCCCACCTATACCCTTGCCCACCTCACCAGAGTTACAGTGCCGACAGCTCTCACAGTGAGGCCGGGTGTGGTGGTCTGGAGAGAAGGAGACCCCTGGTATGCAAGGATGACACTGAGCAGCCTTTCTGTGCTGGTCACAGTCCTTCACAAGGAATGTTCCTGGGAGGAGAGGGTAAGGAATCAAGGCTTGAGAAGGGCTAGTTCTCTGCCCCCTGGAAGGTGGTGCCTCCCCACAGCTGCAGGATTTCCCTCTTTGCTTGAGCTCAGTGTCACCCTGTGCCTATTTACTGTATCAACCCCAGTCCTCTCTCTTTCACCACTCACCTGGCCCTTGCCAAGGCCCCCTCTTACCTGGCTCACACATCTGGCAGCACAGTTTTCCCTGAGCCCAGTAGTGCCTCTCTGGGCAGCTCTTGGGGGCTGGAGTAGCTGAGAGCCCCACCAGGGTCCCCAGAAAGCACAGCCACCAGGGATGTGGCCGTGCCATGGTTCCTGCCCAGGGAGCGCCTTTCTGTGCCCGGTTGCTGACGCTGGCCTCTGGAGTTAGCACCTCCAAGCTGGGCGCTGCTGTCTGTTCTTTGCACCCCCTGGGCAGCGGCTGCTTTAGGTGGTAAGCCAGCCTTTGACGGCAGAAGCTCTATTGTGGCGGTTTTTTTTTTTTTTTTTTCTCACAGCAGCAACCTCCACCCCCTTCCCCTTCCGTGTGCTGGGGAGAGTATTAAAGAGCAAACTGTCAGACCTGCTGCTCTTCAAACATGCCTTCTCCAACACACGAGCCGCCCTTGGTTTCCACCTCTCCTGCTCATGAAGCATGTAGCCCACTGACTCCTGCTTCTTTTACAAAAAGGTGATGGACACACAGTCTCCCACTCCTCCTCTCCATATGCACTTGCGCACAAAGGTGCCCACATTATCCCCCCACACCCCGCCCGTCCACAGTTTACCAATGAATTCGCGTGTCTCCTGTCTCCCATACCTGCATCCCTCCTTTCACAGACAACAGCTGAAAGAAGGAACGAGAGCCAGAATTGAGCACAGGTCCACAAGCTCTTATCTGAAACTTTGCGGGTCAGATAAGTATTGAAATTCAGAATGTTTCAGGTTTATGCAGAAACTAGCACCACAAAACACCCTCGGGGAGTTGGGGTAGCCTCATAATCAAACGCAACATTTCTGCAGCAAAACTATTGAATATTTACACCGACTGGGAGGAAGCTTAAATAGCCTTGTCTCAATTGAGGTCTGGTTTGATGGCCAAACGAGTTGGCTACAGAATGCTCAGAACTGCAAGCAAGGGGCGTAGAGCTGCCTCTCTCCTGTCACTGTTGCAGATCACCTATGCTCTCCTTTAATCCTCACGTCAGCCTCTGATGTGGGTGCCACCTCCTGCCCGCATGGCCTTCCCTCTCAGACCCTTGCTCACTCCTCACCTTTGTGCCATCTTTATCCTCCCCTTCCCACCTCTGGCTGTGTCAGTCACTGGTGTCCTGGATCACCTGGGGCGTCTTCTCTCCCAGCCTTGGGCACTCAGGATTAAAGGTAGCTTCCTACGGAGGTCATCTCTTTTTTATTTTCCCAGTTCTTCCAGCAAGACTGATTTCGGGATATCGGAAACAGCTAGACTTTTCCCTCTTTGAGTCATGGGGGCACACATGGGTCAGCAACCTCCTCCACTCTTTCCTCGGCAACCGAGACGCGGAGTGGCTTATTTCCCCAGGAAGTTTTTCATTCAGGGGCTTTGCCGTTGTTTCCACACCGCTCATAAATGTCACACTGCTGTGGTCACACCTGTCAGATCTGTTCTCTGTCTCACTCTGTAGTTTCCTTTCTCTTCATTTTCTCCATTCTCTTGTCTTTTCCCAGGCCCCTCTGCAGCTCTTCATGGGGGTCCACTCAAGTCGGAAGCCACATCTGGGTGTGATTCAGAGAGCTGTTTATGCAAAACCACCGTTTTCACCATCAGGCAGGGCACCTGAATTCCCAGCACAGAGTGCTGTGGCCCTGAGGACTTTTCTGTCACCCGCCATTTCCAGGTTGTGGTAAATGTCTTCACCGCAGGCATGGGGCAGTGGGGTGGCTAGCTGACAGCAGGCCCTGGAGGATGGACGAGACCCTCAGAAGAATCATGAGGAACTGGGGACCTTTAGGAAGAGACTTGTCAAGCGGGGACTCGGAGTTCACCGAGCCTAGCAACGAACTCGACTGGGAACTGCTCACTCGCCTAAGGCCTCTGTCCTCTGGACCAAAGTCCATCGCCTCTCTTCTACATACCGCTTCTCCAGGGGGTCAGAGCAGGAGCAGGGTCTGCCTGGCTCTCCTGGAGGGCCTCGGCCAAGAGGAGGAAAGCCAGGTTTCTGGACCTTTTTCTTTCCTGGCAAATAGAATGAGCTCATCTCCAGCGCTCTTTGCATCCACTTCTGGCGAAACTTCCCCATCCTAGGCTGGCTCCCTGGACGGGACCTTCCCTTTTTTTTTTCTCCCCATCTCGCTCTGTCACTCCAACTCCAGGTTGGAGTGCAATGATGCGATCTAAGCTCACTGCAACCTCCATCTCCCAGGCTCAAGCAATTCTCGTGCCTCAGCCTCCCGAGTAACTGGGACGACAGGTGCACACCACCACGCTCAGCTAATTTTTGTATTTTTAGTAGAGATGGGGTTTTGTCATGTTGACCAGGCTGGACTGGAACACCTAGCCTCAGGTGATCTGCCCGCCTTGGCCTCCCAAAGTGCTGGGATTACAGGCATGAGCCATCACGCCTGGCTGGGCCCTTCCTTTTGTCTACAGGCCCTGGGATGCAGCCCACTGACATCTTCCTTGAAATCTCACACAACCATTTTCTCTTTTGGGGTCAACCTCTCCCCCGTGCCTGGCTGGGGCATAAAAATATATGGTATTTTCTCAACAGCTCCCCACTTTCCTTTCCTTTCCAGAAACAGGCCCACAGAAGCCCTTCTTGAGAACTCTGAGGACTCTCATGACCTTTTTTTTTCGTTCTTTTTTTTTTTTTGAGACAGGGTCTCCCACTGTTGCCCAGGGCTGGAGTGCAGTGGCATGATCTCGGCTCACTGCAGGTTTTGCCTTCTAGGTTCAAGCGATTCTTATACATCAGCCTCCCGAGTAGCTGGGATTATGGGCACCGGCCACCATGCCCGGCTAATTTTTTGTATTTTAGTAGAGACAGGGTTTTCCCATGTTGGCCAGGCTAGTCTCAAACTCCTGGCCTCAAGTGATCCACCCTCCTTCGCTCCCCAAAGTGCTGGGATTACAAGTGTGAGCCACTGCACCCGGCCTCTCATGACTTTTTTGTTTGTTTTTTTGAGACGGAGTCTCACTCTGTCATCCAGGCTGGAGTGCAGTGGTGCGATCTCAGCTCACTGCAAGAAACAGGGTTTCACCCTGTTAGCCAGGATGGTCTCCATCTCCTGACCTTGTGATCCGCCTGCCTCTGCCTCCCAAAGTGCTGGGATTTCAGGCGTGAGCCACTGCACCTGGCCGTCTCATGACTTTTGAGAGGGCCTCACCAACCCTCCACCTGGCCCAGTGACTGTAGCCTAGATGTCTGCCAGGGGCACCCTGCTCCTTGAAATCTAGATAAGATGCTCCTTGCTCCCCACTCAGGGCAGGTCCTCTGCAGGCTGTCCACCTGCACAAGTTCCAGTAGGTTGGGTGTTCTTGTGGCCACCTCTGGCTCTGATTTCTCTTTCAGCTGAAGTCTTGTTCTTGCCTCCGTGTCTCCTGTCTGTTGTCTTACCTGTACCCTGCCTCAAGCCCGAAGTGTAGGACACAAGACTTGCTTAAAGTTTCCTCTAAACCAGCTCTAAACAGAAGGCTATCACATGTGGCAGGCCTTTTCTTTTTTCTCCAATTTTTATGAATTCATAACCTGTTAAAGCGCTCAGCAGGACCAGTCTCTGCAAGACTTTTGCTTAGGAGGAAGTTCTGTTATGGGACAAAGATGTCTGCAGTCACTGTTCCTGACTTAGGGTTCCTGAGTCTCATCACCTGAAGCTCTGAGTTTGTCTGGCCTTCTTTGTCCCTTGCTCCCCATTCCTTCCTCCCCAATTCCCACTTTCTTTGATGACCACCACTGGCACCGCTGCCCCCACCACCTTAAAGCCTCCTTCCCAGCAAGGCTTTGAGAGGCCCGCGCGGGACAGTGAGTTAAGCTCATTAATGAGGTTCTGGGTCTTGCAACTCCATAATTTTCATTTCTGCACCTCCCCACTCTGGGTGACATGGGGGACTGACCAACTGTGGGTTCCAGCCTCTGCCCACTCCTCAGAAGCCCAGCACAGCTCCCAGTGTCTCCTAGCACATAAGGCACTGGCTCAATATTGGATGGTCCAGCTCAGCTTTGTGCCATAGCGGCTCAGTCCACAATGATAAGATGGCAATGTCAGAGGGCTCAAGGCCCTTTAGACCTCCTCATTCATTTGACGAGCGTTTTCCGCACATCCATTTTGTGTTAGGAACCAGCTAAGTAATGGGGCACAAAGATGAAAAACAGACACATATGTGGTTTCTGCCCTGATGGAGTTGACACACCAGTGTGAGAGTCAGACATTGATCATATGATCTCAAAGACAAATGTAAAACTGGCCAGGTGAGGTGGCTCACTCCTGTAATCCCAGTCACGTTGGGAGGCCAAGGCGGAAGGATTGCTTGAGCCCAGGAATTTAAGACCAGCCTGGGCAACAGAGTGACACCCTGCCTCTACACATAATAAAAATAAATTAACTGGGTGTGGTGGCAGGAGCCTGTGGTCCCAGCTACTCAGGAGGCTGAGATGGGAGGATCACTTGAGCCCAGGAGGTCGAGGCTGTAGTGAGCCATGATCATGCCACTGCACTCAAGCCTGGGTGACAGAGCAAGACCTCATCTCACAAAACCCCCCCAAGAAAACAAAATTAAAATTTGTTAGTAATGGTCATTATTGCTATGAAGGAGAGAGTCGGGGTGCAATGTAGGTGTTATACCCCTAATAGGGGGATTTAAGGGGTCAGGAGTGCCTCATCCAGGAAGCAAAATTTAACAGAGATGTGGGATCTGGCAGCTCGCTACCTACATGATAATTGTTACTTTCCTTGGTTTCTGTGACACCATTCTATTTTCCTTGCTTTGACCACTTGTTTTTTAAGTGCCATTTTTTATTTTTTTAATATACAGATTGTATATAATAGGGATAATCTGTTCCTTGAAAGCCTGGTAGAATTTGATTTGCTTATGTGTAGGTGTTTCACTGTTGTCTTTTTTTTTTTTCTTTTTTTTGGCAGTCTCGCTCTGTCGCCCAGGCTGGAGTGTAGTGGTGTGATCTTGGCTCACTGCACCCTCCTCTTCTGAGGTCAAGTGATTCTCCTGCCTCAGCCTCCTGAGTAGCTAGGATTGCAGATGTGCACCACCACACCTGGATAATTTTTGTATTGTTAGTAGAGATGAGGTTTCGCCATGTTGGTCAGACTGGTCTCGAACTCTTGACCTCAAGTGGTCCACCCACCTTGGCCTTCCAAAGTGTTGGGATTACAGAAGTGAGCCACTGTACCCGGCATACTTTGCCATTCTTTATATAATTTATTGGATGCTTAATTAATTTAGAAATTTCTTCTTTTCTAATATATGCATTTAAGACTATAAACTTCCGGGCCGGGCGCGGTGGCTCAAGCCTGTAATCCCAGCACTTTGGGAGGCCGAGACGGGCGGATCACGAGGTCAGGAGATCGAGACCATCCTGGCTAACACGGTGAAACCCCGTCTCTACTAAAAAATACAAAAAACTAGCCGGGCGCAGTGGCGGGCGCCTGTAGTCCCAACTACTCAGGAGGCTGAGGCAGGAGAATGGCGTGAACCCGGGAGGCGGAGCTTGCAGTGAGCTGAGATCCGGCCACTGCACTCCAGCCTGGGCGGCAGAGCGAGACTCCGTCTCAAAAAAAAAAAAAAAAAAAAAAAAGACTATAAACTTCCCTAGAAGATCTACTTTAGCTACATCTCATAAGCTTTGCTATATATTTTTTTATTGTTGTTGATTTACTTTTCCCGTTATTATTTATTTTTACCTATATTTCATTTATAAATGCATTAAAATTTTTCTGTATCTGTGGGGCTTAACTTTTCCTTGTTTATTATTTTAATTTTAAATTTATTGTGGCCAGAGCACTCAGTCTGTCTGTGTAGCATGGCAGGCAGAACGTTGGCCTCCCGAGGACATCTGTGCTGCTGGAACTGCATGTTAAGTTACATGGCAAAGGGGAGTTAAGGCTGCAGACGGAATCCAGGTTGGCCTTGAGATGGGTGATTATTCTGCATTATCCAGGTAGACCCAGTGTAATCACAAGGATCCTTGTAAGTGGAAAAGAGAGGCAGAGGAGAGAGCGCCAGAGAGGCGGCTGCATGAGAAGGATCAATGATGTTGTTGACCTTGAAGCTGGAAGAAGAGGGCCATGAGCCTCGGTATGTGGGCGGCCTCTAGAAGCTGGAGGGAGCAAGGAGACGGATTTGACCCTAGACCCTCCAGGGGCAGTTGCACCTGCCAACACTGATTGTAGCCTGCTGAGGCCCGTTTTAGACTTCTGACCTGTAGAGCTGTAACATAATACATTTGGGCTGTTTTCAACTACTAAGTGTGTGGTAATTTGTTATAGCAGCTGTAGAAAACGAATACATATGAATCCTCTGGCATTTGTTTGAGATTTGCTCTATAGCTTAGTATGTGGTTGTATGTGTTCCATCTGTGCCTGAAAAAATGTCTATTTCTAATTCAGTGGTCTCTGCTATTTTTTTTGTACCCTATCAATAAAATGATTTTCAGCATGTATCGCAAAGTAAACAATATTTTATTTTATTTATTTATTTTTTGATAAACAGACATGTTTAATGATAGCTTGCTCTTCACAAAGATGACTACAGAGACCTTTAATCTATAATCCAGGAGTATATAACCATGCAGCACAGACCAATTAGCCAAATGTAAAATAAACTAGATTCTTACCACAAGTACCCTGTAAACATCGCAACTATTCTTTCCAAAAGGACCCTAATCTTATGTGAAAACACCTACTGTGGGGGAACCAGAAACCTAGCTATGTGGCCAAAAGTAAAAACCAAAGGAAAAAATAGCAATTCCGTGGTTAATTGGTGAAAGCAGGGAATTTGTGCCCTTTACTGCTGCTTTGGTCTTCTTCCTTTCGTTCTTTTTGTCCCTCTTCTCAGCCCATCCATGTTAGCTCTCGGTAGGTTTCAATAAGCCATCTGAAATGTATTCACTTCCTTGGAGTTCACCACAGTGCTCCTCTGCTTTTTCCCATCGGTAGCTGTTCACAGACACTTGTTGTCTGAGGACTCACAGCCCTCCGCAGAACCCTTCTTTGAAACGGGTTTGGTTCAACCATCCTACTTCTTCAAGGTGGTATAGACGCTGCCCGTCGTTCGGCACTTCCAGAAGAGTCTGGTCAGTTCCGTCAGGAATTGCTCGCTCTCCAACCACACCGCTGCGGTGACGCTGGTTCGACTCCCCACAATATTTTAAATACGTTAATCATATATTATACACTCAAATAGGTTCTATATAAGAATACGTAGACATTCTAGGCCGGGTGCGGTGGCTCACGCCTGTAATCCCAGCACTTTGGGAGGCTAAGACGGGTGGATCACGAGGTCAGGAGATGGAGACCATCCTGGCTAATATGGTGAAACCCCGTCTCTACTAAAAATACAAAAAAAAAAAAAAAAAAAAAAAATTAGCCGGGCGTGGTGGCGGGTGCTTGTAGTCCCAGCTACTCGGGAGGCTAAGTCAGGAGAATGGCATGAACCTGGGGGCTGGAGCTTGCAGTGAGCCGAGATTGTGCCACTGCACTCCAGCCTGGGCGACAGAGCGAGACTCCGTCTCGAAAAAAAAAAAGAAAAAGAATATGGGCCGGGCGCGGTGGCTCAAGCCTGTAATCCCAGCACTTTGGGAGGCCGAGGCGGGCGGATCACAAGGTCAGGAGATCGAGACCACAGTGAAACCCCGTCTCTACTAAAAATACAAAAAATTAGCCGGGCGCGGTGGCGGGTGCCTGTAGTCCCAGCTACTCAGGAGGCTGAGGCAGGAGAATGGCGGGAACCCAGGAGGCGGAGCTTGCAGTGAGCCGAGATCGCGCCACTGCACTCCAGCCTGGGCAACAGCGTGAGACTCTGTCTCAAAAAAAAAAAAAAAAAAAAAAAAAAAAAAAAATGTTTAAAGAATATGTAGACATTCTAAAGGATGAGGTAGAATTACATGATCACATATAGAAACATAAAAAGAATGAGATTGGCTACATGCAGTGGCTCATGCCTGTAATCCCAGCACTTTGGGAAGCTGATGTGGGAGGATTGCTTGAACTCAGGAGTTTGAGACCAGTGTGGGCAACAGCAACAAAATAATAAAAATAAAAAGAATGAGATAAGGATAGGAAAAACAATATTTAAAGATATTGCATTTACTTATTTGCAACATAAAAGATCTAGTTGCTCTCATTAAAATATTAATAGGTAACAAAATTTTCTACAATATAATAAAACATTAATAGTAATATATTTAGTAAGAGCAATATGATTTAATGTGTTTTATTATTTTTAAAAAAACTTTCCTTGACACTTTATATATAGTGATCTGAGTCTAAGCACAAATATTTGATTTTTATGACTGACTTAGATGAAAAAATTTCTCTAGATGAAACTGTTTCAGGTGTGTTTTCTAATTTTGAATCAAGAGTGCATCTTCAAGCCCACCACAGTGGCTCACACCTGTAATCTCAGCACTTGGGGAGGCTGAGGCAGGAGGATGGCCTGAGGTGAGGAGTTTGAGACCAGCCTGGGCAACATAGTGAGACCCCATTGTACTCCAGTGCTGGTGACAGAGTGTGACCCCATCTCCATTAAAGAGAGGGAGGGAAAGAAAGTGCATATTCAACAGGCTTTTTCTGTGGGCCTCCTTGGTGGCTGGGTTGAGGACATGTCCCTTCAGTGTTTTTGCATTTGCTTTTGTCAGACACCCCAGGGATGTCACTGACTTGAGACCAGTTTTCATGTTATTTTCTTGGGGACAAAGGAAGTTTTCCAACCATGTGGGTAATATAAATCTAACCCCCATACCTGGCTGAGCATAGACATGTAGTTGTGCTTTTTTTGTTTGTTTGAGACAGGGTCTCGCTGTGTTGCCTAGGTTAGAGTGCAGTGGCAACATAGCTCAATGCAGCCTCAGTCTCCTGGGCTCGAGCAATGCTCTTGCCTCAGCCGCTCGAGTAGCTGGGACCACACTTGGCTAATTTTTTTTATTTGTTATTTTTTTGTAGAGACGAGGTCTTGCTATGTTGCCCAGGGTGGTCTTGAATTCCTGGGCTCAAGCAATCCTCCCACCTTTGCCTCCTGAAGTGCTGGGATTACAAGGTGTGAGCCTGGCCACATTTTCTTTTTTAGGACTTGTCACGCTTGTGATTTTATGTGATCTGTGATTTAGGGGATTAATTTTGGTCTGAGATAAAGCTAATTTCTGAAATCAGACATTATGTAAATTGATAGGTGTGAGGTTTGAGTGCTGACTACTGAGGTTTTCTGACTCTCAGTCTATGTAACTAGGGAAGGGCAAGACCAAAAAAAGGAATTTCTCAGATACCAGGCAAGGGGAGAAGCATTGAGGGAAAGACGTCGCTATGGAGGGAGCAGTATTGACCTGGAACTGAAGGGTGGTTCAGGGGCCCAAACCCACTGAGACAGGAGGATCCTGGGGTAGGTGGAGAGAGCTTGACTTTCAGAACCAGACAGACTGGTGGTCCAAATACCTCTCTGCCAGCTACTACTCACATCATGTCCAGCATGTCCCACAACCTCTCGACTGAGTCCTCGTCTGCTTGAGGATAGTGTCATGCACTTTGCCATATGTTGGGACAATTAAGGGTAACAATATAAATGAAATGTCTGGCCTTGTCTTGTTTGGGTACTCAATACATATTCATTCCTCCTCTCTCCTCCTCGGTGTTCGAGGCTGCAAGTCCCAAGGCATAGGGTTGAGGGAACAGCTAGTTAACCTGGGAACTAAACCAAAGGAGTGTGAAAGAGACAGAACGACTCACTAAATTGAACAAGCTGTGCATAGGCGATATGTCTGCTCTGTATGTATTATTCATACTCGGTTCTTTATCACGCAGAATCATGATTTCACAAGGCGATGGGACGTTTCCTCTCACAGTAGGGTCCTGGGCCCCTGGCATTTTTTCTTTCTTTTTTTGAGATGGAGTCTCACTCTGCCACCCAGGCTGGAGTGCAGTGGCAAGATCTTGGCTCACTGCAACCTCCACCTCCCAGTTCAAGCAATTCTCCTGTCTCAGCCTCCCGAGTAACTGGGATCACAGGCATGCACTGTCACGCCCAGCTAATTTTTGTATTCTTAGTAGAGATGGGGTTACACCATGTTGGCCAGGCTGGTCTTGAACTCCTGACCTCAGGTGATCCTTGGGATCCTTTGGGAGCCTTGGCCTCCCAAAGTGCTAGGATTACAAGCATAAGCCACCATGCCTGGCCTTTTTTTTTCTTTTTTTTGAGACGAGTCTCGCTCTTTCGCCCAGACTGGAGTGAAGTGGTTGTTCACTGCAACCTCTGCCCCCCTGGTTCAAGTGATTCTCCTGCCTCAGCCTCCCGAGTAGCTGGGATTACAGGCATCTACCAGCACATTCGGCTAATTTTTGTAGTTTTAGTAGAGACAGGGTTTCACCATGTTGGCCAGGCTGGTCTCGAACTCCTGACCTCAGGTGATCCACCTGCCTTGGCCTCCCAAAGTGCTGGGATTACAGGTGTGAGCCACTGTGCCCAACTGTCCCTGGCATTTTCTACTTGCTTTTTTTTTTTTTGAAACAGCGTCTCGTGCTGTCGCCCAGGCTGGAGTGCGGTGGCACCATCTCAGCGCACTGTAGCCTCGACCTTCTGAACACAAGCAGTCCTCCTGCTTCAGCCCCCGAAATATCTCTGACTATAGGCATGCACCACCAAGCCCAGCTATTTTTTTTTTTTTTTTTGAGACGGAGTTTCGCTCTTGTTGCCCAGGCTGGAGTGCAATGGCGCAGTCTCTGCTCACTGCAACCTCCGCCTCCTGGGTTCAAGCGATTCTCCAGCCTCAGCCTCCAGAGTAGCTGGGATTACAGGCATGCACCACCACCCCCGGCTAATTTGGTATTTTTAGTAGAGATGAGGTTTCTCCATGTTGGTCAGGCTGGTCTCAAACTCCTGACATCAGGTGATCTGCCAGCCTCGGCCTCCCAAAGTGCTGGGATTACAGGCGTGAACCACCGCGCCAGGCACGCCCAGCTAATTTTTGTATTTTTTGTAGAGATGGAGTTTCACCGTGTTCCCCAGGCTGGTCTCGAACTCTTGAGCTCAAGTGATCTGCCCACCTTTGCCTCCCAAAATGCTGGCATTACAGGTATGAGCCACCATTCCGGGTCATTCTTGCTCTTCTGAGTGACTTCCCTTGCCCACCAGATGAGGTAAATGGCTCATGGAGCCAGTCTAGTGATCTTCCCTGTGTTGGGGAGGGAGGCATGCCCCACTTCCCACAGCTGTTTCTGAGCCTCATGACTGTGACCCCTGAGAGGCACCTAAGACCTTAGTTTCCCCTGCTAGTCTCTGGTGTGGTGTCTGAGCCTGAGCTCTGAGGGCAGCTTGCTCCTGGGCTGTGCTGGAGCCCGCTAGCACTGCCTCGCCAAAGCCGGATGTTTACATTTTCAGGAATTTTGTGAGGTTACTTGTTGGTAGCTTGAAATTGGCCAGTTGGCCATAGTAGGAATACTTCCAACCACATACATCACCAATGCCATAGATCAAGGGCTTCCCACCCCGAAAGCTGGCTGTTAACATTTACCACCGCACCACCACTGCTGACTTACCGGGGTGAGGCCCCGTCATTACTTTTAGTTATTTTTTGGGTCTTGGAGAGACAGAGTTCTTTCCTTTCTGGGATCCTGTCCCCTCCTCCTGGCTTCTAGGTAGAAGCTCCTGTGGGGATCCCCCATCTTACTGCTCCAGCCGGCTTAGGATTTCAAGCCAGCAGGGCTGGAAAATGATTCTGACCTTTGGCTTTACCCTCTCACTCTACATCTATCAGAACCATGGGCTGCGGAGGCAAAATGACGTTCCCTGTGTGGCACAGCTGGGAGAGAACCCAGGTCTCCTGAACCCCAGTCGACTGCTGACGAGCCCTTATAGAGTGCACGCCTCAAAGGTGCTCAGTTCCTGCGCTGATCCGACTGTGTACTCGCAGCACCTTCCATGATCAGCCTGCAGGCATGGCTCAGCCGCCCTTCCTGCCTGTCTGCTTCTGGTCTCATAGACCGTTCCCTGCCCTTTCACGCTATGAGCCCCTCCCAACTTGTTTCTCTTCCTTTTTAAAATTGAAATTTAATGATAAGGCCGGGCGCGGTGGCTCAAGCCTGTAATCCCAGCACTTTGGGAGGCCGAGACGGGTGGATCACGAGGTCAGGAGATCGCGACCATCCTGGCTAACACGGTGAAACCCCGTCTCTACTAAAAATACAAAAAAACTAGCCGGGCGAGGTGGCGGGCGCCTGTAGTCCCAGCTACTCAGGAGGCTGAGGCAGGAGAATGGCGTGAACCCGGGAGGCAGAGCTTGCAGTGAGCTGAGATCCGGCCACTACACTCCAGCCTGGGCGACAGAGCGAGACTCCGTCTCAAAAAAAAAAAAAAGAAATTTAATGATAAAAGCAATATTCATATCACCTCCTTATGAAAAATCAAACCAGCAAAATCCATCATTTTCATCAGTAGGTAAATGCACTAAGAAATCTTGTACCTGTGCCCCAGGAGACATATGCAAAAAGAGTCAAGCACTACTGTTTGTAATTCCAAAAGAAAAAGAAAGAAAGAAAGAAAGCTGGTGTGGTGGCTCACACCTGTAATCCCAGCACTTTGAGAGGCTGAGGCAGGCAGGTGGCTTGAGCCTAGGAGTTTGAGACCAGCTTGGGCTACATGGCAAAACCCCATCTTTACTAAAAATACAAAAATTAGTGTGTGTGGTGTGTGTGGTGTGGTGGCACATGCCTGTAGTCCCAGCTACTCTGGAGGCTGAGGCATAAGAATAGCTTGTAGCTGAAAGGTGGAGGTTGCAGTGAGCTGAGATCGCGCCACTGCAAAAGAAAGGAAGAAAAGAAGGAAGGAAGGAAGGAAGGAAGGAAGGAAAAGAAAAAGAGAAGAAAAGGAAGGAAGGGAGGGGGGGGAAGGAAGGAAGGAAGGAAGGAAGGGAGGGAGGGAGAGAACAGTAGCTGAAAAATAAATTGTTGTATATTCACCCAGTGGAATATTCACACAATGTAGTACTTTAGAGGAATGAATATGAACCACCTGCATCTAGCCATGTAGATTAATTTTCATGAGTCTCAAAAATATAATATTGTACATCGTGAGTGTACTTAATGCCCCTCGAATTATACATTTAAACATGGCTTAAATGGTAAATTTTATGTATATTTTACCACATATAAATAAATAAGTAGATAGAAAAAGCATGTTAAGTGATATTGCACACACACACAGAAGCAAGGCATAGAAAAGTACATACGATTCCATATATAAAGTTCAAAAACAGGCAAAACGAAACAGTTTGTTGTTCAGGGTGCACACAGATGGTAGAACTAGAAAGGAAAGTGAGGAAGTGATAGACACAAGCCAGAGCTGCCTCCGCGGGTGAGGAGGGAAGGTGTGATCAGGGCGCTTCTAAGGTTCTGCTAATGTTCTGATCTTAACGTGAGTTTTCAATGTGTTATTTTCATGTACGATTTTGCATATCTTAGTTCACAATAAAAAGTACAAATTATATTTTAAAAGTTGGAGGTGAAAATAAAAATGGAAAATTATAGATAAGACTCAGGTTTCCTTTGATCAATCTCCTCCCCCAATCCCTGGTCCTCTTCCTACCTCCTTAGGGTAAGCACTATTTTCAGATTATTGAGTATTCTTCCAGAACTTTCCTAGACAAAAAAGTTATGTGTGTTGTTGTGTGTGTGTGTGTGTTTTTGTTTGTTTTTGTTTTTTTTTTTTTTTTGTTTTGTTTTTTTTTTTTTTGAGACGGAGTCTCGCTCTACCGCCCAGGCTGGAGTGCAGTGGCCGGATCTCACCTCACTGCAAGCTCCGCCTCCCGGGTTCACGCCATTCTCCTGCCTCAGCCTCCCGAGTAGTTGGGACTACAGGCGCCTGCCACCGCGCCCGGCTAGTTTTTTGTATTTTTTAGTAGAGACGGGGTTTCACCGTGTTAGCCAGGATGGTCTCGATCTCCTGACCTCGTGATCCGCCCGTCTCGGCCTCCCAAAGTGCTGGGATTACAGGCTTGAGCCACCGCGCCCGGCCTGTTTGTTTTTTTAACTGAGTCTCCCTCTGTTGCCAAGGCTGGAGTGCAGTGGCACGTTCTCAGCTCACTGCAGTCTTCACTTCCGGGGTTCAAGTGATTCTCCTGCCTCAGCCACGCAAGCAGCTGGGACCACAGGCGTGCACCACCACACGCAGCTAATTCTTGTATTTTTAGTAGAGATGGGGTTTCACCATGTTGGCCAGGCACCTGATCTCAATTGATCCAACTGTCTCAGCCTCCCACAGTGCTGGGATTACAGGCATGAGCCACCGTGCTAGGCATATTGTATGTTTTTAAAAATTATTTTCTTTCCTTCTTATTTTTTGAAGTGGAGTCTTGCTATTGTCCAGGCTGAAGTGCAATGGCATGATCTCGGCTCACTGTAGCCTCCACCTCTTGGGTTCAAGTGATTCTCCTGTCTCAGCCTCCCGAGTAGCTGGGATTACAGGCGCCTGCCACCACACCTGGGTAATTTTTGTTGTTTTAGTAGACATAGGGTTGCATCATGTTGGTCAGGCTGGTCTTGAACTCCTGACGTCAGGTGATCTGCCCGTCTCGGCCTCCTAAAGTGCTGGGATTACAGGCGTGAGCCACTGCGCCTGGCCTGTTTTATTTTTTGTTTGCTTGTTTTTGTTTTGTTTTTTGAGACGGAGTCTTGCTCTGTCACCAGGTTGGAGTGCAATGGCATGATCTCGCCTCACTGCAACTCTGCCTCCCGAGTTCAAGTGATTCTCCTGCCTCAACCTCCCAAGTAGCTGGAATTACAGGCGCCCGCCACCTCGCCCGGCTAGTTTTTTGTATTTTTTAGTAGAGACGGGGTTTCACCATATTAGCCAGGATGGTCTCGATCTCCTGACCTCGTGATCCGCCCGTCTCGGCCTCCCAAAGTGCTGGGATTACAGGCTTGAGCCACCGCGCCCGGCCCCATGTTCTTCTTATATTGCTTTTTAAATTACTTCTTTTTGCAGATAGAGAAAGGCTTGTTAACTGGCCTCATGACTCAGCCTGCCAGGCACAATTCTCCATCGCCCCCGGCACAGTTGTATTTTTATGTTTGTTTTGTTTTTTTCCATAAATGATACACAGTATGTGTCCAACGATTTGCTTTTTGCGCTTTTAATCCAGTTATATGTCTTGGAGATCGTTTCATTTTATACTTCTAGAACTACTCGTTTTCTTAAATAGAGAATGGATGTGCCGAGGCTTTTTAGCCATTCTCCTGGTTCCTGAATACTTAGGTTGTTCCCAACAATGCATGATCCTAAGTGGTGTTGCATAAACATCTCATACTTCCCTGTGCATGTGGGAGTGTCTCTTTAGAATAAGTGCTGGGCATTGGAATCGCTGAGTCATAGGATGTGCACATTTTTCACTTTAATAGATGCTGGCGAGTTGCCCTCCAGAGTGGCCCTACCAATCCGCACTCCCACCAGCAGTGGAATGAGAGCACATATTTCCTCACGTCCTGCCAGCCTTTCATATTAGCAAGCTGTTTTTGAGCATCTCACTGGAGGAAAATGCTGTCTCATTGTTTCAGTGTGCACTCTTCCCATTCCTGGGGGAGGCTGAGCATCTTTCCATGATTACGCTGTTTGTGTTTCCTCTTTTGTGTCCAAGGTCTTTGTATCCTTATGTCACCACCAGTGTTCTGAAGTCTACCCTTGGCTCTTCCCCACAGCAATCCTGTCCTCCAGACCCAAACTGCATTGCCTCTACAGTCACGGGGATGCCTCTGCCAAACATGGTATACGCTTGCCATCTGCCCTGGGGACTGAGAAAAGCCTCCTGGTGGCAGGGGAAATCTCTGCTGTCCCTCCCTTACTAATGTCAGGGGACTTCAGACCTGCACAGAGGGTGTGTCCTTTACCTCACTTGTCACATGGCAGCTGGGACTTGCATGACCCCAGACTCTTTCTGCTTCAGCACTCAATGACCCCCCCAAACTACACTGACCTCCAGCCCAAACTGAAGGGATCCTTGGTGTCTGTTGACTTTTATTGAGATGAAATGAATCATTTTAATAATTTTAAAATGTACCATTCAGTGGCTAGACTTTTATTGAGATAAAATGAATCATTGTAATCATTTAAAATGTACAATTCAGTGCTTTTACTGTATTCGCAAAGATGTGCAGATATCACCGCTAATTCCAGATCATTTCCATCTCCCCTAAACGAAACGTCTTACCAGCAGTCGCAGTCACTCCCAATTCTCCCCTCCCCAATCCCTGGCAAACACTAATCTAGCTTCTGTCTCAATGGATTTGCCTATTTGTGACATTTCATATAAATGGAATCATACTAATATAAAACGTGACCGTTTGCATCTGGTTTCTTTCATGTAGCATAATGTCTTCAAGGTTCATCTATGTTGTAGCTTATATCAGTCTGTTCCTTTTTATGGCTGAATGACATTCCATTGTACAGATATATACCTTGTTTTGTTTATCCACTCGTTAGTGCTGTTGCCACTTCTTATTTTCTTATTTTTATTTATTTGTTTTTATGAGGTAGGGTCTTTCTCTGTCACCCAGGCTGGAGTGCAGTGGTGTGATCTCAGCTCACTGCAACCTCCACCTCCCAGGCTCAAGTTATCCTCCCACCTCATCCTCCCGAGTAGCTGGGACTACAGGAGTGCACCACCATGCCCAGCTAATTTTATTTTATTTTATTTTTGTAGAGATAGGGTTTCATTGTCCAAGCTTGTTTTGTTGCCCAAGCTTGTTCCACTTTTTGGCTATTATGAATAATGCTGTTGTCAACATTCATGTACAAGGTTTTTTTTTTTTTTTTTTTTGAGACGGAGTCTCGCTGTGTCGCCCAGGCTGGAGTGCAGTGGCGCGATCTCGGCTCACTGCAAGCTCCGCCTCCCGGATTCACGCCATTCTCCCGCCTCAGCCTCCGAGTAGCTGGGACTACAGGCGCCTGCCACCACGCCCGGCTAGTTTTTTGTATTTTTAGTAGAGACGGGGTTTCACCATGTTAGCCAGGATGGTCTCGATCTCCTGACCTCGTGATCCACCCGCCTCGGCCTCCCAAAGTGCTGGGATTACAGGCTTGAGCCACCGCGCCCGGCCTTTTTTTTTTTTTTTTTGAGACGGAGTCTCGCTTTGTCACCCAGGCTGCAGTGCAGTGCAGTGGCCGGATCTCAGCTCACTGCAAACTCCGCCTCCTGGGTTTACGCCATTCTCCTGCCTCAGCCTCCTGAGTAGCTGGGACTACAGACGCCCGCCACCTTGCCCGGCTAGTTTTTTGTATTTTTTAGTAGAGATGGGGTTTCACCGTGTTAGCCAGGATGGTCTCGATCTCCTGACCTCGTGATCCACCTGCCCCGGCCTCCCAAAGTGCTGGGATTACAGGCTTGAGCCACCGCGCCCGGCCCATGTACAAGGTTTTATGCAAACATATGTTTTAAATTCTCTTAGGTATATACCTACTAGTAGAGTTGCTGGGTCATATGGTAACTCTATGTTTAACTAGTTGAGGAACTGGCAGAGTGTTTTCCACACAGCTGCACCATTTTACGTTTCCACCAGCAGTACCTGAGGTTTCCAATTTCTCTACATGCTGGCCAACGCAGGTACATTTCTATTTTTAAAAAAGTTATAACTACCCTAGTTGGTATGAAGTGGTATCTTATTATGGTTTTGATTTGCATTTCACTAGGGCTAATGATGTTGAGAATCTTTTTATGTGCTCATCGCCATTTGTATATTTTCTTTGGAAATGTCTATTCAAATCCTTTGCCCATGTTTAAATTAAATTATGTGTCTTTTGTTATTGAGTTCCAAAAGTTTTATTTTTCTTTTTGATATTATGAATTCTAGACCTTACTAGATATGTGATTGGAAAATATTTTCTCTGGCCGGGCATGGTGGCTCACACCTGTAATCCCAGCACTTTGGGAGGCTGAGGCGGGCGGATCATGAGGTCAGGAGATCGAGACCATCCTGGCTAACATAGTGAAACCCCATCTCTACTAAAAATACAAAAAAAAAAAAAAATAAATAAAAATTAACCGGGTGTTGTGGCAGGTGCCTGTAGTCCCAGCTACTCTGGAGGCTGAGGCAGGAGAATTGCTTGAACCCAGGAGGCGGAGGTTGCAGTGAGCCAAGGATTGCGCCACTGCACTCCAGCCTGGGCGACAGAGCAAGACTCCGTCTCAAAAAAAAAAAAAAAAAAAAAAAAGGTTTCACATTTTGATGAAGTTCACTTTATCCACTGTTTCTTTTGTTGCCTGTGCTTTTGGCGTCATATTTAAGAAACTGTTGCCAAATCCAAACTCATACAGATTTTCACTTATCTTTCCCTCCAAGAGTTTTATAGTTTTTAACTCTTAAATTTAGTTCTTTGATTTATTTTGAGTTAAATTTTTTATCTGGTTTTAGGTAGGGGTCCAACTTCATTCTTGTACTTGTCCTAGCACTGCTTCTTGAAAAGACTATTATTTTCACATAGAATGGTCTTGGCACCATTGTTGAAATTAATTGACCATAGATGTATGGGTTGATTTCTGGACTCTAAATTGTATTCCATTGATCTAGATGTCCGTCTTTAGGTTAATACCACGGTTTTGATTACTGTAGCTTTATAGTAAGTTTCAAAATTGTGACTTCAACTTTGTTCTTCTTTTTCAAAATTATTTTGGCTATTCTGTGCCCCTTGCATTTGCATATGAATTTTAGGATCAGTGTGTCCATTTATGCAAAAAAGAAGGCAGTTAGAATTTTGATGGAGATTGCATAGAATCTGTAGATGAAATTGGGGAATATTGGTACCTTCAGTCCATGAACACAGATGTCTTTCCATTTATTCAGGCTTTCTTTAATGTCTTTCAACAATGTTTTGTAGTTTTCAATGTATAAGTCTTGAACTTTCTTTGTTAAATGTATACCAAGGTTTTTTGTTTGTTTGTTTGTTTGTTTGTTTTCTTGAGGCAGAGTCTCACTCTGTTGCCCAGGCTGGAGTGCAGTGGCCCAGTCTCGACTCACTGCAGCCTCCGCCTCCCAAGTTCAAGCGATTCTCCAGCCTCAGCCTCCCGAGTAGCAGGGATTACAGGTGCCTGCCACCATGCCTGGATAATTTTTTGTATTTTAGTAGAGATAGGGTTTTATCATGTTGGCCAGTCTGGTCTCGAACTCCTGACCTCAGGTGATCCACCTACCTTGGCCTCCCAAAATGTTGGGATTACAGGTGTGAGCCACCGCACCTGACCAATGTATACCTAAGTTTTATTCTTTTTGATACTATTGTAAATTGAGTTGTTTTTCCTAATTTTTTTTTTTTTTTTTTTTGAGATGGAGTCTCACTCTTGTCACCCAGGCTGGAGTGCAATGGCACAGTCCCTACTCACCACAACCTCTACCTCCTGAGTTCAAGTGGTTCTCCTGCCTCAACCTCCGGAGTAGCTGGGACTACAGGCTGCGCCACCACACCCTGCTAATTTTGTGTTTTTAGTAGAGACGGGGTTTTACCATCATGGTTAGGCTGATCTCAAACTCCTGACCTCAGGTGATCCACCTGACTCGGCCTCCCAAAGTGCTGGGATTACAACCGTGAGCCACCGTGCCCAGCCCCTAATTTCATTTTCTTTCTTTTTTCTTTTCTTTTCTTTCTTTTTCTTTTTCTTTTTTTTTTTTTTGGAGGCAGTGTATCGTTCTGTCACCCAGACTGGAGTGCAATGGTTCAATCTTGGCTCACTGCAACCTGCACTTCCCGGGTTCAAGTGATCCTCCCACTTCAGCCTCCCAAGTAGCTAGGACCACAGGCGCGTGCCACCATGCCTGTCTACTTTTTGCATTTTTTTGAAGAGATGGGGTTTTGCCATGTTGCCCAGGCTGGTCCAGAACTCCTGGGCTCAAGTGATCCACCCGCCTTGGACTCTCAAAATGATTACAGGTGTGAGCCACCGCACCCAGCCCCGAATTTCATTTTCAAGTTATTCATTGCCCATGTAGCAGTTGACATTTGAAGGAGGCAGTTGTTTTCTCCAGAGTTGGAAGGTGGTGCCTTAAGGTGTAGGCGTGTTGCTATGACACCCTGTGGGCCGTTGCTGGGGCTCTCTTGTGACTTTTCTGAAGTCACAGATGGAGAGTTTGACTCTGTAACACAAAGGGAAACAGGGAAACATGTCTGACTAATCTTTCCCACACTCCCTTTGCTTCTGATGGCTCCCTCAGCTAGGAGGAGGAGAAGAAGAGAGTGTGTTGGTGGGGCCTAACCCTTTCTTACAGGTGCTTCCTCTGACCCTTTTCTTCTGCAGGGTATTTTTGGGCAGCTACTGAAGGGACAGGCACTCCCAAAGGGCAAGGGCTGTGGCAGCCTTCTCTTTTACCCATAAGTTGGCCAGAATTGATGCTGTCTACTTTATTTATTTATTTATTTATTTATTTATTTATTTATTTATTTATTTTTGGGAGACGGAGCCTCCCTCTGTCACCCAGGCTGGAGTTCTGTCACCCAGGCTGGAGTGCAGTGGTGTGATCTTGGTTCACTGCAACCTCTGCCTCAGCCTTGGGTTCGGGTTCAAGCAATTCTCATGCCTCAGCCTCCCAAGTAGCTGGGACACCAGGCACGCACCACCATCCCTGGTTAATTGTTTTGTATTTATAGTAGAGATGGGGTTTCGTCATGTTGGCCAGACTGGTCTTGAACTCTTGGCCTCAAGTGATCTGCCCACCTCAGCCTTTCATTGTGCTAGGATTACAGGTGTGAGCCACTGCACCCGGCCTGATGCTCCCTACTTTGATGGGCATAGAGCAATGTTGCAGACGACAGGCATAGGCAGGGTCCTGGTGGCTGGTGATGTCAGAGAAGCCTGGGGAGGGAGTCCAAGGATCAATCAGTTGGTGAAAATCTGAAGGAGTGGAGGATAATTCGAGTAAATCTGTGCTGCCTGGCCTGCGTCCAAGGCTGTCTCTCTGCTCTGCTACTTGCTCGCTGCCCAGTTACTCATGCTCTGTGGGTTTGTTTCCACTGTCACATGGGGGTGCGGATGCTGGCCTCATAGGGAGGGTGTGAGCAGCCATGTTTGGTAACTCGGGTGAATGCCCTGCAAGGACCTGATGCAGAAGAGGTGACAGTCAGTGTTCACCGGAGTATGACTTGATCACCAGCAACTTCCTTCTTGACTGGGATAGGGCAGCATGAGAGCTCAGAGTTCCTTAAGTGGGGCTGTGCTCAGAATGGGAAGGAAAGAGTGAAGAAATCCACTAGGAAGAAGTGTGTGGGAGGCGTGTGGGAAAAATCTCACCTTTATGAGAGCTCAGCTAGTCAATGGGAGCTTTAGGATGAACGGTGTGGGTGCTTCTTGGGCAGAGGAGACCCCATCATATTTTCATACCAAAGGAATGGGGTGGGCTGGATGGGGAGAGCTGCAAGAAGCAGGATGTTACAAGTTTGTGTGGTTTTGTTTGTTTGTCTTGTTTTGTCTTCTGAGACAGGGTCTGGCTCTGTCACCCAGGCTACAGTGTAGTGGTGTGATCATAGCTCACTATAGCCTCGAACTCCTCACCTCAAGCAATCCTCCCACCTCAGCCTCCCGAGTAGCTGGAACTACAGGTGCATGCCATGATGTCCAGCTAGTTTTTGCATTTTTAGTAGGGACAGGGTTTCACCGGGTTGTCCAGGCTGGTCTTGAACTCCTGGGCTCAAAGCGATCTGCCCGCCTCAGTCCCCCAAAATGCTGGGATTACAGGCATGAGCCACCATGCCCAGCAATTATACATTTTAAATATTAATATAATAATGAGATTAATCTATAATGCTTCTATGTCAAGGTCTCACCCAGAACCATACAGGGATTAATTTCCAAGAAATATGGTTTCATCTTAGCTAAGTTGAGAGGGTGAAAGCCATCACAAAGATTGATTCCAAACCTTCCTGGGGTTAAAAGAACACTCGTCCACGAGGGGAACAGTTTTATTGTCTCAAGTGGGCAGTGTATGACCGTGATCTGTGATTACTGTCTCAGGAAGGCTAACCTTATTTATTTGCCAGATTTGAGGCTAGGAAGCCAGACTTGGGCCTGCGTACATCTATATAGTTCTCAGTTTCGTACACTGTTCCCTTAAATGTTTCAAACTACATTTATAAATTTAATAGTTCTGGCTGGGTGTGGTGGCTCATGCCTGTGATCCCAGCACTTTGGGAGGCTGAGGCAGGTGGATCATGAGGTCAGGAGTTTGAGACCAGCCTGGCCAACAGGGTGAAACCCTGTATCTACTAAAAATACAAAAATTAGCCAGGCGTGGTGATGTGTGCCTGTAGTCCCAGCTACTCAGGAGGCTGAGTCAGGAGAATGGCTTGAACCCGGGAGGCAGAGACTGCAGTGAGCCAAGATCGTGCCACTGCACTCCAGCCTGGGTGACAGAGCAAGACTCCATCTCAATTAAATAAATAAATAAATAAATAAATAAATAAATAAATAAATACATTTAATAGTTCTGAGTTTGTCTAAGTCTATACCCTTTTTAAAAATTAATTTTTTTTCATGTTGACAACGAATCAAAAGAAGAGTCCATATGCTTTTGATGGGTTTAGATTTGCAACCTGCCTCCTGGGTCCAAATTTTACCCCCACTAGAGTATCTGGAAGTCTGGAATCTCCACCCTCAACTGCAGCCCTTCTTGGTGCCTCTTCCCTTTGTCCTGACGACTGGATCTTTTCTTTATTCTTTCTGTCCGAGTGAGTCACCACTCTATAGCCATATGCATACCTCCGCGGGGCTCTGCTCACAACCCTGAAATCATGCTCATGCTCGTGAGCACTGGACAGGAGCCTGCACGGCCTCAGGAGGAACTCCAGGGAGTGCAGAACAGAAGCGCACGCCATGTTCACGCAGGGTCAGGATCTTACCCATCCCGGGCAGAGATTTTCCCCCCGGAGGAGGGATTACAGGTGCACATGCAGGCACCTGTAATCCCAGCGACTTAGGGTCACCTCTAGGGGAGGGACTGAAGCCAGCAAGAACCATACATAAACTCTGTCCTAAAAGGAGCTGGTGAAGCCCCCTGGGGAAGGGGTAAAAGGGCCCTGTGGGCCAGTTGCATAACTGGGACCTTCAAGCTGTGGCTCCCTGCCCAGGGAGCCTCTGCTGTCCAGTCATGCTTGATTCGAATGGAGGCAGGTGCGCGTCGTCCCATCTGTCTGGGCTTTGGGTGCCCCCTTGTGGCAGAATAGCGATTTCGTACTTCACACTGTCTCAACACAGCCCTCTCAGGAGCCTATTTCGGGCTTCAAGGCTGTTACTCTGAAGCTACATTTATCGCAGCACTGTTTATGAGAGCAGGGATGTGACATCAACCTAAGGGCCCATCAATGGATGACTGCATAAAGAAAGTGTGGCATATTTATACCATGGAATACTACTCAGCCATTAAAAAGAATGAAATTACATCTTTTGCAGCAATATGGATGGAACTAGAGGCCATTACCTTAAGTAAAATAATTCAGAGACAGAGTCAAATACTGCATGTTCTCATTTATAAGTGGGAGCTAAATAATGTGTGTGCATGGACACAGAGAATGCAATAGTAGACACTGGAGACTTGGAAAGGTGGGAGGGTGGGAGGTGGGTGAGGGATGAGAAATTACCCAATGGGTACAATGTACACTATTCAGATCGTGGTTATACTAAAAGCCCAGACTCCACCACGACTCAACATATCCATGTAACAAAACTGCACTGTACCCGCTACATCTATAAAAATAAAACAAAATGGGATTCTAATAGAAAAAAAAGGACATAAGGGCAGAGGTGCCAGGTGCCTGGTACACCCCCAGGGCTTCTCTGTGTCTGCACAGCAGGCTGGGTTTCAGCAAGTTCAAAGAATTTGAGGAACCCCCTAAGGGAGGGCCACTGGTGGGGACAGAGGGGTGATCCCAAGGATTCCTATCTGTGACTTGAGGAATCTTTTTTTTTTTTTTTTTTTTTTTTTTTTTTGAGACGGAGTCTCGTTGTGTCTCCCAGGCTGGAGTGCAGTGGCGTGATCTCGGCTCACTGCAAGCTCCGCCTCCCGGGTTCACGCCATTCTCCCGCCTCAGCCTCCCAAGTAGCTGAGACTACAGGCGCCCGCCACCTCGCCCGGCTAGTTTTTTGTATTTTTTTTTTTTTTTTTTGAGACGGAGTCTCGCTCTGTCACCCAGGCTGGAGTGCAGTGGCCGGATCTCAGCTCACTGCAAGCTCCGCCTCCCGGGTTCACGCCATTCTCCTGCCTCAGCCTCCCGAGTAGCTGGGACTACAGGCGCCTGCCACCTCGCCCGGCTAAGTTTTTGTATTTTTTTTAGTAGAGACGGGGTTTCACTGTGTTAGCCAGGATGGTCTTGATCTCCTGACCTCGTGATCCGCCCGTCTCGGCCTCCCAAAGTGCTGGGATTACAGGCTTGAGCCACCGCGCCCGGCCTAGTTTTTTGTATTTTTAGTGGAGACGGGGTTTCACCATGTTAGCCAGGATAGTCTCGATCTCCTGACCTCGTGATCCACCCGCCTCGGCCTCCCAAAGTGCTGGGATTACAGGCTTGAGCCACCGCGCCCGGCCTATCTATCTTTAATATAACCTAAAAGAATGTACCAAAGGCCGGCACGGTGGCTCACACCTGTAATCCAAGCACTTTGGGAGGCTGAGGCTGGCAGACCACGAAGTCAAGAGATTGAGACCATCCTGGCCAACATGGTGAAACTCCATCTTTACTAAAAATACAAAAATTAGCTGGGTGTGGTGCCAGGCACCTGTAGTCCCAGCTACTCAGGAGGCTGAGGCAGGAGAATCTCTTGAACCTGGGAGGCAGAGGTTGCAGTGAGCCAAGATCATAGCACTGCACTCCAGCCTGGGTGATAGAGCGAGACTCCATCTCAAAAAAAAAAAAAAAAAAAAAAGAAAGAAAGAAAAAAAGAAAGTAAAAAGAATGCACCAAAGAATGACCTGATCTTGTTTTCTTTTTGAAATTAAAATAGGGGCCGGGGGCGGTGGCTAATGCTTGTAATCCCAGCACTTTGGGAGGCTGAGGCGTGCAGATCACGAGGTCAGGAGATTGAGACCACCCTGACCAACATGGTGAAACCCCGTCTCTACTAAAAATACAAAAATTAGCTGGGTGTGGTGGCGGGCACCTGTAGTCCTAGCTACTTGGGAGGCTGAGGCAGGAGAATCGCTTAAACCCAGAAGGCAGAGGTTGCAGTGAGCCGAGATCATGGCATTGCACTCCAGCCTGGGCAGCAGAGCAAGAATCTGTCTCAAAAATAAATAAATAAATAAATAAATAAATAAAATTAAAAAATTAAAATAGGGACAGGGTCTTGCTATGTTTCCCATACTGGTCTCAAACTCCTCTGGCCTCAAACAATCTTCCCGCCTCAGCCTCCCAAAGTTCTAGGGTTACATGAGTGAGCCACCATGACTGGTTATGATCTGAACTTTTAGCTCCTGTGGCTAGGTGCAGTGGCTCACGCCTGTAATTTCAGCACTTTGGGAGGCCAAGGTGGGTGGATTACCTGAGGTCAGGAGTTCAAGACCAGTCTGACCAATATGGTGAAAACTTGCTTCTACTAAAAATTAGCTGGGCGTGGTGGCGGGCGCCTGTAGTCCCAGCTACTTGGGAGGCTGAGGCAGGAGGATCACTTGAATTCAGTAGGCAGAGGTTGTGGTTAGCCAAGATCATACCACTGTACCGCACTTCAACCTAGGTGACAGAGTGAAACTCCATCTCAAAAAAAAAAAAAAAAAAAAAGCTTCTGTACTTAGTAGCCTATTTTTTTTTTTTTGAGACGGAGTCTGGCTCTGTCGCCCGGGCTGGAGTGCAGTGGCCGGATCTCAGCTCACTGCAAGCTCCGCCCCCCGGGTTTACGCCATTCTCCTGCCTCAGCCTCCCGAGTAGCTGGGACTACAGGCGCCCGCCGCCTCGCCCGGCTAGTTTTTTTTTTGTATTTTTTAGTAGAGACGGGGTTTCACCATGTTCGCCAGGATGGTCTTGATCTCCTGACCTAGTGATCCGCCCATCTCGGCCTCCCAAAGTGCTGGGATTACAGGCTTGAGCCACCGCGCCCGGCCTAGTAGCCTATTTTAGCCCAGGCTCTAGACCAGTGGCTTTTATTTAACTTTTTTGGGATCAAGGGGCTCCTTTGAGAATCTTAGGAATGATGTTGACCTTGCGTTAGAAAAATGCACATGCTGGCGAGGCGCAGTGGCTCACGCTTGTAATCTCAGCAGTTTGGGAGGCTGAGACGGGAGGATCACCTGAGGTCAGGAGTTTGAGACAAGCCTGGCCATTATGGTGAAACCCCATCTCTACTAAAAATGCAAACAACAAAAAAAAAAGAAGAAGAAAAAAGAAAAAAAAAGAAAAGAAAGGAGGCCAGGCGCAGTGGCTCACACCTCTAATCTCAGGACTTTGGGAGGCCGAGGCAGGCAGGAGATCGAGACCATCCTGGCTAACATGGTGAAACTCCGTCTCTACTGAAAATATATTAAAAAAAAAAAAAACTAGCTGGGCATGGTGGCGGGCACCTGTAGTCCCATTTGGGAGGCTGAGGCAGGAGAATGGCGTGAACCCGGGAGGCGGAGCTTGCAGTGAGCCGAGATCACACCACTGCACTCCAGCCTGGGCAACAGAGCGAGACTCTGTATAAGAAAAAAAAATTAGCTGAGTGTAGTGGCGGGTGCCTGTAATTCCAACTACTTGGGAGGCTGAGACAGGTGAATCACTTGAACCCAGGAGGCAGAGGTTGCAGTGAGCAGAGATCGCGCCACTGAACTCCAGCCTGGGTGACAGAGTAAGACTCCGTCTCAAAAAAAAAAAAAAAAAAAAGTAAGAAAGAAAGAAAAATGCACATGCAGGCTGGGTGTGGAGGCTCACACCTGTACTCCCAGCACTTTGGGAGGCTGAGGCAGGCGGATCACTTGAGACCAGGAGTTTGAGACCAGCCTGGCCAACATGGTAAAAACCCATCTCTACTAAAAGTACAAAAATAAGCTGGGCATGGTGGCAGGCACTTGTAATCCCAGATACTGGGGAAGCTGAGGCAGGAGAATTGCTTGAACCCAGGAGGCAGAAGTTGCAGTGAGCAGAGATCGCGCCACTGCACTCCAGCCTGGGCAACAGAGCGAGACTCCATCCCCACCCCCCCATCTCACCCCCCCAAAAAAAGCACATGCATACAATATTGTGAATAGAATTTTAAGGAGTTTGTGAACTTTGGGGATGCAGGAGCCCATAGGGTTTGTAAAAGCTCCACTTCTAGATCTCTGGTCCTATTAGTTTCTCAGGGGCTTGAAGCCCTCAAATAGAATTGCTGCTCTCTGAGGAGGCTGACAGTGTCCACTTAAGGACAGCTTCTCTGGAGAGGAGGAAAGGACATAGGGTAAAATTTCTTCTTATGAGAGAAGTAACGTTAGCGTTAGCCTCAGAGATGCGTAAAGAGTTGCCTTGTGTCAAGAAACAGACGTTCCTTTTTTGAAAATATCCGAGAAAGACAAATAACAGAGATGGATAATTTACATAATTTCAAGACAGAGATTGTCTCCAAATTGCCTAATTTGAGGGATCTGAATGAGATGAAAGACAAGACATTCTCTGGAAGGATTTCCTAAAGCAATTCTTCTTAAACTCTATTTTTGGTTGATCTCAGATGGTCTCTGAAAGTTTCCAGAATCAAGGCAAAACATTTAAGAGGTTCCAAAAACTCATACCAAACTGCTTCTAGAAGAAAACTTAAACAAATTGATTCATGTTCTTTCAAGACACACCTTTAAAGGGATTTTCTTTTGGTGGGTACTGCTTATTTACTTGACTAATATTTACTTAATGCATACTGGAAAAGAGTATTTCAGAGTTGGCAGGAACTTCAGGCATCTTTTATTCTGATTCCTTTATTCTCAGACAAGCAACATGAGAACCAGAGAGGAAAACTGTCCCTCATTCATTCATTCAACAAGTTTATCAATCACTTCCTATGTGTTAGGAACTGGGCTTTGTATAAGAAATAAAAGAGGGCTGGACGCGGTGGCTCATGCCTGTAATCCCAGCACTTTGGGAGGCCGAGGCAGGTGGATCACAAGGTCAGGAGTTGGAGACCAGCCTGACCAACACGATGAAATCCTGTCTCTACTGAAAATACAAAAATTAGCCAGGCGTGGTGGTGCATGCCTGTAATCCCAGCTACTCAGGAGGCTGAGGCAGGAGAATCCCTTGAACCCGGGAGGTGGAGGTTGCAGTGAGCTGAGATCACACCACTGCACTCCAGCCTGGGCAACAGAGTGACACTCTATCTCAAAAAAAGAAAAAAAAAAGGAAAAGAAATAAAAGATGAAAATACGTTGAGGATAATCTCATGAGGTAAGGAGATATGTAAGGGGAAAACCACAATTCCTATTTTTTTTTTTTTTTCCTGAGATGAGGGTCTCACTCTGTCACCCAGGCTAGAGTACAGTGGCAAGATCTTGGCTTACTGCATCCTCTGCCTCCTGGGCTCAAGTGATTCTCCCACTCAGCTTTCTGAGTAGCTGGGACCAAGTGCACCACCATGCCTGGCTAATTTTTTGTATTTTTGGTAGAGACAGGGTTCTGCCATGTTGCCCAGACTAGTCTCGAACTCCTGGGCTCAAGTGATCTGCCCGTCCCAGCCTCCTGAAGTGCTGGAATTACAAGCATGAGCCACGGCACCTGGCCAAAAGCTACGATTCAAAAAAGATAATTGTTTTAATGGAGGCTGTTTAAAAAGCACTGGAAGCTTACTTAGCAGAGAAACCAGCTAAACCTGCGAGAGTATCTGAGGATGACTTCACAGAGGAGGTAGTGTTTGAGCTGTGGCTTGATGGGTGAGGAGAGGTTTGCTGGGTGGGCCAGCGTGTTTGTTCCAGGCTATGGAAATAGTATGCAGGTTGGTCAGGGCAGTATGGTGCCAAGCCAAGGGATGCGTGGGGTCTGGAATCTAGCCTCAATAGGGGGAAGTGGCACCTTTTCCTAATTTCCACAAAGGCACAGTATGGCTACCAGTCTTGAGATGTGGGCGAGGGCGTGGAAATGTAAAAAAGTAAGGTGTGTTCTGGGATCTAGTAGTTCTTGAGAAGCACGAGTTCAGAATTGCTGAAGAACAGAGTGAGAGGTGATGAGTTTGCACAGGTAATGGGGCCAGATCATGAAAGGCTCTTCTATGACTGTGTGTAGTGGGAAAGCTGGGAATGGAACCTGGATGCCTTTCTTCCTGACCATTACTCTTCCTGCAGCACCAACTGCCCCTGGCCTGGACACTGAGCTCTGTGCTGGGTGCTGGGCAGGATGCGGGGAGGAATATGCTCTGGCCTTGCCCTCGAGGGTTCATAATTAGGGGTTTATAATATGCAAGACCCATGGATTAATAGTGATAATAGAGTAGAATGTGGTAAGTAGGCTGGGCGCGGTGGCTCAAGCCTGTAATTCCAGCACTTTGGGAGGCCGAGACGGGTGGACCATGAGGTCAGGAGAGGTCGCGAGGTCAAGACCATCCTGGCTAACACGGTGAAACCCCGTCTCTACTAAAAATACAAAAATTTAGCTGGGCGAGGTGGTGGGCGCCTGTAGTCCCAGCTACTCGGGAGGCTGAGGCAGGAGAATGGCGTAAACCCGGGAGGTGGAGCTTGCAGTGAGCCGAGATCCGGCCACTGCACTCCAGCCTGGGCGACTGAGCGAGACTCCATCTCAAAAAAAAAAAAAAAAAAAAGAATGTGGTAAGTAGCCAAATAGAGGGACAAGAAGGAGTACTGGGCACACACAGTACCCAGAAGTGGTGTGCTCAAGGCCACACGCCATAAGCCAGGAATTCAAGGTTCAGGTCTGTCCGGCTTCAAAGTCAATGTTCTCATAGGTTTCAAAGGCTTTAAAAGTGCTCACACTCTTTGACTTAGCAATTCCACTTCTAGGAGTCTATGCTAAGGAAATAAAATGTGTACAAAGATTTAGTTATGAGGATGGTCTGTGAATTTTTTTTTTTTTTTTTTTTTTGAGACAGAGTCTCACTTTGTCACCCAGACTTGAGTGTAGTGGCGTGATTTCAGCTCACTGCAACTTCTGCCTCCCGGGCTCAAGGGATCCTCCTGCCTCAGCCTCCTTACAGGGATCCCTGCCTTACAGGTATGTGCCACCACGCCCAGCTAATTTTCTGTATTTTTAGTAGAGACGGGATTTCACCATGTTGGCCAGACTGGTCTCGAACTCTCGACCTCCAGTGATCCGCCTGCCTCGGCCTCCCAAAGTGGTGGGATTACAGGCTTGAGCCACCATGCCCTGAAGGGGTGGCCTACCCCTCCACACCTGTGGGCGTTTCTTGTTAGGTGGAACAAGAGACTTGAGAAAAGAAATGAGACACAGAGACAAAGTATAGAGAAAGAAAAAGTGGGCCCAGGGGACTGGCAGGATAATAGGATCATTATAGGGAGAAAGTCAGCAGTAAGACATATGAATAAAGTTCTCTGTGACATGAATAAGTTTGAGGAAAAGTGCTGTGCCTTGATATGCATATGTAAATATCTCCATAAACCTTTTTAGTGCATAAAGAGCAGCATTGCGCTAGCAAGTCCCGCCTTTCGCCCTAAGGCGGTTTTCTCCTTTCTCAGTAAACAGAACATACAATCGGGTTTTATACTGTGATGTTCCATTGCCCAGGGACGGGCAGGAGACAGATGCTTTTCTCTATCTCAACTGCCAACAACCGCCAAAAGGCCTTCTTTCCTCTAGTACTAGCCCTCCTCAGCACAGACCCTTCATGGGTGTCAGGCTGGGGGACGATCAGGTCTTTCCCTTCCTGTGACGCCGTATTTCAGACCATCACATGGGGAGAAACCTTGGACAATACCTAGCTTTCCTAGGCAGGGGTCCCTGCGACCTTTGGCAGTGTACGTGTCCCTGGGTACTTGAGATTAAGAGAATGGTGATGACTTTTAACCAGCAAACTGCCTTCAGGCACTTGTTTAACAAAGCACACCCTGCACAGCCCAAAATCCTTTAAACCTTGAGTCACCACAGCACATGTCTCTTGCAAGGACGAGGTTGGGGGTAGGGTCACAGATTAACAGCATCTCAAATACAGAACAAAATGGAGTCTCTTATGTCTACTTCTTTCTGTATAGACACAGTAACAGGCTGATCTCTCTTTCTTTTCCCCACAATGCCCAGCCGTGGCTTATTTTTATCTAACTTCTTTTGCCCAACATAATGTTTTTGAGATTCAGCCATGTCATTGCGTGTACCTGTGTGTTACTACGGTGGAATATAGTAGGTTACTATTGTATGAATAGACACAATTAGTTTATCTAGTCACCTGTTGATGGACATTTGGGTTGTTTCCAGTTTTTGACTATTATAAATAAAATCTGCTGTGGACATTCTTATACAAGTATTTTGGATATTCGTTTTTCTTTCTTTTGGATGAATACCTAGGAGTCGAATAGCTTGGTCATAGAGTAAGTGTACATTTAGCTTTATAAGCAACTCCTAAAGAGTTTTCCAAAGTAGCTGTAACATTTTAAACTTGCTGTGGTGTTATGATATATATTGGATATCATCCATGCTTGCTCATAACTCCAATAGCCCCTGTTACAGTCTTTTTTTTTTATCATGTTGGGTGCGTTGGGCCTCAGGAGCAGGCCTCTGACCTCCTGTCCTCTTTTCACCTGTTCCAAGGCAGGACTCTAATGTTCCCCCTCCTTTCTGATTGTGGGTCTAAATAGCCTCCAATGAGAGGGTCCCACCCTATACCCTGGGAGAAGGAATGCTGATGTCTTGAAGCTTCCACAAAAACCCAAGAGGACTGGGTGCAGAGAGCTTCTGGATAGCTGAGCACGTGGAGGCTGCTGGAGGGTGATGCACCCGGGGAGGGCATGGAAGCTCTATGCCCCTTTTCCCATACCTCGCCCTGTGTATCTCTTCACTTGTATCCTCTGCAATATCCTTTATAATAAACCTGTAAACATAGGTAAGTTCCCTGAGTTCTGTGAGCTGCTCCGGCAAATTAATCGAACCCAAAGAGGGGGTCGTGGGAACCCCAACTTGAAGCCAGTAGATCAGAAGTTCCAGAGGCTTGGGCTTGTGACTGGTGTGGCAGAGGGCAGTCTTGGGGACTAAGCCCTCCATCTGTGGGAAACAGTGTTGGGAAGACAGTGTGGGAACTGAATGAGAGGAGAGCCAGCTGGTGTCTGCCACATGGTGTGCAGGGAACCCCCCGCAACGCATTTGGCCTTAGAAGTCTTCTTCTGTGTTAAATGTTGTGGTGTGAGAGTAGAGAAAAAACACAGTTAGAAGGAGTTTCCCCCATACACTTGCTCCAGCAGTTTATGAGCATTCCAGTTGCTCCATATCTTTGCTCATATTTGGTATCGTCAACAACTGGACCTCTGTCATCGTAAAGGAGGATGTTGAGTTTTTTGGTGAAGATGGGTGCCGTGTCGTCTGTTGACAGCAAGAGCATGATGAGGTAGCATTTGGAAGTTTGCATAGAGGAGGTATGGGACTCATTGCACGGAGGGAAGGAGCAGGTTGGCCACTGGGAGGTAGCAGGATCTCCAGGCAGTGTTGAGGGCCCGGTAGGACAGTAAACTTGAAGTCACAACATACATTGACCTGTGAGACTGTCCGTGGTACTCAGAGATTCACTGCAAACATGGAGAAGGAAATAGTTCAGTTCATCCAGAAGTGGGATGTTTCCATAACGGCATGATTAAAGTGCAGAAAGGCAAGAGACTTTACCGTGTCAATAAAAGAGTGACAAAAACAGTGGGCTATAGGATGTAAGATGGACAGAAAGGAAGTGAAAATGGAAGGAGCTGATGCCTGCAAAACAAGTAGAGGAGGCAGAGGACTGGCAGTCCTGAGTGAGGGGCTGAGGCATAGTGGGGGTGGTTGAGCAAGAATTGAAGGTTGTGGTCAAAGGGTTTCCACATCTGAAAAGTGGAGGAAATGGTGTGTTGTAATGAGGATTAAAAGTGGGCCAGGCATGGTGGCTCAAGCCTGTAATCCCAGCACTTTGGGAGGCCGAGACGGGAGGATCACGAGGTCAGGAGATTAAGACCATCTTGGCTGGCCGGGCGCGGTGCCTCAAGCCTGTAATCCCAGCACTTTGGGAGGCCGAGGCGGGTGGATCACGAGGTCAGGAGATCGAGACTATCCTGGCTAACATGGTGAAACCCCGTCTCTACTAAAAATACAAAAAACTAGCCAGGCGTGGTGGCGGGCGCCTGTAGTCTCAGCTACTTGGGAGGCTGAGGGAGGAGAATGGCGTGAACCCGGGAGGCGGAGCTTGCAGTGAGCCAAGATCACGCCACTGCTCTCCAGCCTGGGAGACACAGCGAGACTCCGTCTCAAAAAAAAAAAAAAAAAAAAGACCATCTTGGCTAACACGGTGAAACCTCATCTCTATTAAAAATACAAAAAATTAGCCAGGTGTGGTGGCACGCACCTGTAGTCCCAGCTCCCACCATGTCTGTCTAATTTTTGTGTTTGTAGTAGAGACAGGGTTTCATTATATTGGCCAGGTTGGTCTTGAACTCCTGACCTCAGCGGATCCCCATGCCTTGGCCTCCCAAAGTGCTGGGATTATAGGGCATGGGCCACCACGCCCAGCCCCAGTAGGCAATTATAGCAAGTTTTTAGTACACAAGATTAATACACAAAAGTCAATTGCTTTCCTATATATCATCAATGAACAAATAGACTTTGAAATTAAATACACAATACCAAGTATATTGGAAGCCTCCCCCCAAAGAAACACTTAGGTATAACAAAATATGTGCAAGATCTATATGAGAGCTGGGTGCAGTGGTTCACACCTGTAATCCCAGCACTTTGGGTGGCCAAGGTGGGTGGATCACCCAAGATTAGTAGTTCTAGACCAGCCTCACCAATATGGTGAAACTCCACCTGTACTAAAAATACAAAAATCAGCTGGGGATTGTGGCATGCACCTGTAGTCCCAGCTACTCAGAAAGCCGAGATAGGAGAATTGCTTGAACCTGGGAGGTGGAGGTTGCAGGGAGCCGAGATCGCACCACTGCACTCCAGCCTGGGTGACAGAGCGAGACTCTGTCTCAAAAAAAGAAAAAAAAAATCTATATGAGGAAAACTACAAAATTCTGATGAAAGAAATCAAAGGAAATAAATGGAAGGATATTCCATGTTCCTAGAGAAGAAGACTCAATATTGTCAAGATGTCAGTTCTTTCCAACCTGATCTATAGATACAATGCAATCCCAGTAAAAATCTTAGCAAGCTATTTTGTGGATATTACCAAACCAATTATTGAGTTTACATGGAGAAGCAAAAGATCCAGAATAGCCAACACAATACTGTAGAAGAATGAAATTGGAGCACTGATACTACTGAGTTCTGTATAAAGCTGCGGTAGCAAAGACGATGTGGTGTTAGTGGAAAGAACAGACAAAGGGCTGGGCGCGGTGGCTCACGCTTGTAATCCCAGCACTTTGGGAGGCCGAGGCAGGCAGATCACCTGAGGCCAGGAGTTCGAGACCAGCCTGGCCAACATGGAGAAATCCCGTCTCTACTAAAAATACCAAAAAAAATCAGCCGGGCATAGTGGCGGGCACCTGTAATCCCAGCTACTTGGGAGGCTGAGGCAGGAGAATCACTTGAACCCGGGAGGTAGAGGTTGCAGTTAGCGGAGATCGTGCCATTGCATTCCAGCCTGGGCAACAAGAGTGAAACTCCATCTCAAAAAAAAAAAAAAAAAAAAAATAGACAAAGGAATTAATGGAACAGAATAGAAAGACCATAAGTAGACCCACATAAATATAGTCAACTGATATTTGACACAGGAGCAAAGGCAATACAATGGGGAAAAGATAGTCTTTTCAACAAAATGTGCTGGAACAACTGGGCATCCACATGAACAAAAAGATCCAAACGCAGACCTTATGTTCTTCACGAAAATTAATATAAAATGCAAAACTAAAAAAACTCCTGAAAGATAACATGGAAAATCTGGATGACTTTGGGTTTTTTAGACATGAAAGGCACAAGCCATAAAGGAAAGAACTGGTAAACTGGATTTCATTAAAATTGAAATTTTCTGGCCAGGCACTATGGATCACACCTGTAATCTCAGCACTTTGGGAGGCCGAGGTGGGTGGACCACTTGAGCTCAGAAGTTTGAGACCAACCTGTGCAACATGGCAAAACCTCATCTCTACAAAAAAAGAAAAAAAGGAAAAAAAAATACAAAAATTCGCTGGGGCATGGTGGCACATGCCTATAGTCCCAGCAACTAGGGAGGCTGAGGTGGGAAGATCATCGGAGCTCAGGAGGTAGAGGTTGCAGTGAGCCAGGATGCACCACTGCACTCCAGCCTGGGTGATAGAGCCAGACCCTGTTTTAAAAAAAAAAAAACTCATGTCTGTAATCTAAATGCTTTGGGAGGCCAAGGCAGGAATATTATATGAGCTCAAGATTTCAAGACCAGCCTGGGCAACATAGTGAAACCTGTCTCTACAGGAAAATTAAAAAATTCGTTAGATGTGGTGGCTTAGACCTGTAGTCCTAGCTACTTGAGGGGCTAAGGTGGAAGAATTGCTTGGGCCGGGCGCGGTGGCTCAAGCCTGTAATCCCAGCACTTTGGGAGGCCGAGACGGGCGGATCACGAGGCCAGGAGATCGAGACCATCCTGGCTAACACGGTGAAACCCGGTCTCTACTAAAAAATGCAAAAACACTAGCTGGGCGAGTTGGCGGGCGCCTGTAGTCGCAGCTACTCGGGAGGCTGAGGTAGGAGAATGGCGTGAACCCGGGAGGCGGAACTTGCAGTGAGCTGAGATCCGGCCACTGCACTCCAGCCTGGGCGACAGAGCGAGACTCCGTCTCAAAAAAAAAAAAAAAAAAGAAAGAAAGAAAACAAATGGCCTGACGGGGCATGGTGGCTCACACCTGTAATCCCAGCACTTTGGGAGGCCAAGACGGGCAAATCACGAGGTCAGGAGATCGAGATCATCCTGGACAACATGGTAAAACCCCATCTCTACTAAAAATACAAAAAGTAGCTGGGTGTGGTGGCATGTGCCTGTAATCCCAGCTACTCGGGAAGCTGAGGCACAAGAATTGCTTGAACCCAGGAGGTGGAGGTTGCAGTGAGCTGAGATCACACCACTGCACTCCAGCATGGTGAGAGGGCGAGACCATCTCAAAAACAAACAAACAAACAAACAACAACAAAATGGCCCTATTTATTTATTTATTTATTTGGTACAGAGTCTTGCTTTGTCACCCAGGCTGGAGTGCAGTGATGCAATCTCGGCACACTGCAACCTCTGTCTCCCAAGTTCAAGCAATTCTTGTGCCTCAGCCTCCCAAGTAGCTGGGATTACAGGTGCCCACCATCCTTCCTGGCTAATTTTTGTATTTTTCTTTTTTTTTTTTTTTCCTTTTCTTTCTTTCTTTCTTTCTTTTTTTTTTTGAGATGGAGTTTCGCTCTTGTTGCCGAGGCTGGAGTGCAATGGCGCAATCTCGGCTCACCGCAACCTCTGCCTCCCGGGTTAAAGCGATTCTCCTGCCTCAGCCTCGCGAGTAGCTGGGATTACAGGCATGCTCCACCATGCCCGGCTAATTTTGTATTTTTAGTAGAGACAGGTTTTCTCCATGTTGGTCAGGCTGGTCTTAAACTCCCAACCTCAGATGATCCGCCCACCTCGGCCTCCCAAAGTGCTAGGATTACACGCGTGAGCCACCATGCCCGGCCCAATTTTTGTATTTTTAGTAGAGATGGGGTTTCACCGTGTTGGTCAGCCTGGTCTCGAGCTCCTGACCTCAACCGATTCAGCCGCCAATGGCTTCCAAAGTGCTGAGATTATAGGCGTGAACCATTGCACACAGTCGAATGATCCAATTTAGTAACAAGCAAAAGATCTAAAGAGACACTTCAAAAAATAAAATATCTGGAAGGCAAATAAGCCTATGAAAGTTGGTTAACATCGTTTGTCACTAGAGAAATGAAAATTAAAACCACAGTGAGGTACCACTGTTCACCTACTACAATTTCTAAAGCACTGCCACCAACCACCAAATGCTGGTCTTACTAGAATTTCTTTTTTTTTTTTTTATTTTTTATTTATTTATTTTTTTTGAGACGGAGTCTTGCTCTGTCGCCCAGGCTGGAGTGCCGTGGCTGGATCTCAGCTCACTGCAAGCTCTGCCTCCCAGGTTCACGCCATTCTCCGGCCTCAGCCTCCCGAGTAACTGGGACTACAGGCGCCCGCCACCTCGCCTGGCTAGTTTTTTGTATTTTTTAGTAGAGATGGGGTTTCCCATGTTAGCCAGGATGGTCTCGATCTCCTGACCTCGTGATCCACCCGTCTCGGCCTCCCAAAGTGCTGGGATTACAGGCTTGAGCCACCGCGCCCAGCCGCTAGAATTTCTAAGACACTGCCACTGTCACCAAATGCTGGTGAGGATGTGCAACAGGAACTCTCATTCATTGCTTTTGGGAATGCAAAATGGTAGAGTCACTTTGGAAGACAGGTTGGCAGTTGCTTTTTTCCTTTTTCTTTTTCTTTTTTTTTTTTTTTTTTTTTTTTAAACTTTTTTCTTTTTTCCGAGACAGAGTCTCGCTCTGTCGCCCAGGCTGGAGTGCAGTGGCCGGATCTCAGCTCACTGCAAGCTCCGCCTCCTGGGTTTACGCCATTCTCCTGCCTCAGCCTCCCGAGTAGCTGGGACCACAGGCGCCCGCCACCTCGCCTGGCTAGTTTTTTGTATTTTTTAGTAGAGATGGGGTTTCACCATGTTAGCCAGGATGGTCTCAATCTCCTGACCTTGTGATCCGCCCGACTCGGCCTCCCAAAGTGCTGGGATTACAGGCTTAAGCCACCGCCCCCGGCCTTTTTTAAACTTTTTGAGACAGAGTCTCGCTTTGTCTCCCAGTCTGGAATGCAGTGGTGTGATCACAGCTCACTGCAGGCTTGACCTCCTGGACTCCAGTGATCCTCTCATCTCAGCCCCCCAAGTAGGTGGGACTAGAAGCACACATCACACCAGGCTAGTTTTTGTTTTTTTGTTGTTGCTGTTGTTGAGATGGGGTTTAGTTATGTTGCCTAGGCTAGTCTCGAACTTCTGGACTTAAGCGATCTGCCTGTCTCGGCATCCCAAAGTGCTAGGATTACAGGCACGAGCCACGGTGCCTGGCCTCGGTTGGCAGTTTCTAATGTTTCTAATCATGAGAAAACATCACATGAACCCAAACGGCGTGACAGCCTACAAAATAATTAATCAGAAAAGTGTAGTTTTTAAAACTGCCAAGGTTGGTCATGTATGTGGTGGCTCATGCCTATAATCCCAGCACTTTGGGATGCTAAGGTGGGAGGATCGCTTGAGGCCAGGAGTTCAAGACAACATAGTAAGACCCCATCTCAAAAAAAAAAAAAAAAGACAGGTATGGTGTTGCACGCCTGTAGCCCTAGCTATTCAGGCTACAAGATGGAGAGGATTGCTTGAGCCCAGGAGTTCGAGGTTACAGTGAACTATGATCACACCACTGCACTCCAGCCTGGGCAACAGAGTGAGATCCTGTCTCTGAAAAAAACAGAAACAAAAACAAAAGAACTGCCAAGGTCATGAAAAAATAAGGAAAGACAGAAACTGTCACAGATCAGAGAAGACTAAATATTAAAGGGTCACAATCACTAAGTGCAATGTGGTGTCCTGGATTGGATTCCGGAACAGAAAGAGGATATTAGGGAAAAGAACTGGTGAAATCTAAATAAAATCTGTAGTTTAGTTTTTGTTTTTTGTTTTTTGTTTTTTGAGACGGAGTCTCGCTCTGTCGCCCAGGCTGGAGTGCAGTGGCGCGATCTCGGCTCACTGCAAGCTCCGCCTCCTGGGTTTACGCCATTCTCCTGCCTCAGCCTCCTGAGTAGCTGGGACTACAGGCGCCCGCCACCGCGCCCGGCTAATTTTTTGTATTTTTAGTAGAGACGGGGTTTCACCGTGGTCTCGATCTCCTGATCTTGTGATCCGCCCGCCTTGGCCTCCCAAAGTGCTGGGATTACAGGCGTGAGCCACCGCGTCCGGCCAAGTTAATATGTTTCAACCATGTTAATTTCTTAATTAGTTTTGACAAATGTATCATGGCTATGTGAGATATTAACATTAAGGGAAGCTGGGTAAAAGGTATACCAGAACCCTCTGTACTATCTTTGCAATTTTTCTGTAATTCTAAAATTATTCCAAACTGAAAACTCATTAAGAAAAAAAAACCCAAATGAGGCCAGGTGTGATGGTTCACGTCTGTAATCCCAGCACTTTGGGATGCCGAAATGGGCAGATCGCTTGACACCAGGAGTTGAAGGCCAGCTTGGCCAACATGATGAAACCCCGTCTCTACTAAGAATACAAAAAATTAGCCAGGTGTGGTGGCGGGCGCCTGTAGTCCCAGCTACTCGGGAGGCTGAGGCAGGAGAATGGTGTGAACCCGGGAGGAGGAGCTTGCAGTGAGCCGAGATGGCACCACTGCACTCCAGCCTGGGTGACAGAGCGAGACACCATCTCAGAAAAACAAAAACAAAAACAAAACAAAACAAAACTATTATAGATCATGAGGGAATTCAGTAGGTGGCTGGGGAAAAAAAATAGAACAAAACTAAAAAATCCCATTTTTATAGCACTTATACAGGTAAAACACCAAGGAATGACTATAATGAGAAATGCCCATATTAAGGAAACATTAAAATGCTACCGAGGACACAAAGAGGAAGAGATCAACAAATAGAAAGATATATCCTGTTCTTGAAAAGGAGACCCGGCCCAGCGCGGTGGCTCACGCCTGTAATCCCAGCACTTTGGAAGGCTGAGGCTGGCGGATCACTTGAGGTCAGGAGTTGGAGACCAGCTTTGCCAACATGGTGAAATCCCATCTCTACTAAAAATACAAAAATTAGTTGGGCGTGGTAGCACGCACCTGTAATCCCAGCTACTCAGGAGGCTGAGGCAGAAGAATCACTGGAACCCGGGAGGCAGAGGTTGCAGTGAGCCGAGATCATGCCACTGCACTCCAGCCTGGTGACAGAGCGAGACCCTGTCTCAAAGTAAAAACAAACAAACAAACAAACCCAACACTCTAATTGATTTGTAAATTCAATACAATCTCAAAACAAGTCCTCAAAGGAGCCTTTCAAGTCCTCAAAGGAGCCTTTCTTTTGGAGGGAGAGTGAGCTAAATAAGCTGATCCTAAAATTCATGTGGAAAAAGAAGAAAATATAGTTAGAAAGATTTTTTTGTTTGTTTTTTTTTTTGAGACGGAGTCTCACTCTGTCGCCCAGGCTGGAGTGCAGTGGCCGGATCTCAGCTCACTGCAAGCTTCGCCTCCTGGGTTCACGCCATTCTCCTGCCTCAGCCTCCCGAGTAGCTGGGACTACAGGCGTCCGCCACATCGCCCGGCTAGTTTTTTTGTATTTTTTTTTTTTAGTAGAGACGGGGTTTCACCATGTTAGCCAGGATGGTCTCAATCTCCTGACCTCGTGATCCACCCGTCTCGGCCTCCCAAAGTGCTGGGATTACCGGCTTGAGCCACCGCGCCCGGCCAGAAAGATTTTTAAAAAGAGAGAGTAAAAAGAGGTACTGGCCCTAAGAGATAATAAAATATAAAGCTAAAACCATTGAAAGACTGTAATGTTGGCAAATTGAAAAGACGGATCAATGAGAGAGAATTGAAAGTCCAGAAGTAAATTCAAACTTGCACAAAAATTTGTTTTATCGTAACAGTAGTTTTAAATTAGTGAAGAAAAAACTATTGTTCAATGGATGACTGGAGATAAGAAGATAACATTTGGAAACTAATAGAAATATAGGAGGCCAGGTGTGATGACTCACACCTGTAATCTCAGCACTTTGAAGACCAAGGCAGAAGGATCGCTTGAGCTCAGGAGTTCGAGACCAGCCTGGGCAATGTGGTGAAACCTCATCTCTACAAAAAATTTAAAAATTAACCTGGCGTGGTGGTGTGTGTCTGTAATCCCAGCTACTGGAGAGAGGCTGAGGTGGGAGACTCGCTCGAGCCTGGGAGGTGGAGGCTACAGAGAGCTGTGATTGTGCCACTACACTCCAGCCTGGGTGACAGAGCGAGACCCTGTCTAAAAAAAAGAAAAGAAAAGAAAAATAGAAAGAGATATGAACAGCAATAGAAAATAAATTACAAATCGCTCTTTAACGTATGAAATGTTCACTCATATGAAATGAAATGTTCATTCACAGTGAAATGAAAAACTTCACTCACAATAGGAAATCCAAATAAAAATGACACTGAGATAACTTTTTTTTTCATCTTTCAGTTTGGCAAAGATCAAAATGTTTGATAACACATCAAAGTTGGTGTTTATGTAAGGAAATGGACACTTAAAAATTTCCGATGTTCGGCCAGGTGTGGTGGCTCACGCCTATAATCCCAGCACTTTGGGAGGCTGAGACGGGCGGATCACGAGGTCAGGAGATCGAGGCCATCCTGGTTAACACGGTGAAACCCCGTCTCTACCAAAAATACAAAAACTTTGCCGGGCGTGGTGGCAGGCGCCTGTAGTCCCAGCTACTCCGGAGGCTGAGGCAGAAGAATAGTGTGAACCCAAGAGGCGGAGCTTGCAGTGAGCCGAGATCGCGCCACTGCCCTCCAGTCTGGGCGACAGAGTGAGACTCTGTGTAAAAAAAAAAAAAAAAATTTCCGATGTTCCATATCTATGGAGGACAAATTAGCAACATTTATCAAAACAAAATGTATGTACCTTCTAACCAGGAAATTTTATTTCCAGCAATTGTTTTTTGTAGTAGTACTTCCACATGTGCAAAATGACATAGGTTATTACTGTAGTGTTGTCTGTAATAGTAAAGGTTGGAAATGAATTAAAAATCCTCAAAAGGGATCCAGTTAAATGGTACAGCCATGTAATAGAATACCACATAGATAGAAAAATGAATGAGAAAGTTTTTTGGTACTAATATGGAGTTATGGCCAAGCTATTTTAATAAATGAAAAAGGCAAGGGGAAGAACTTACAGAACATCGTGTACAGTAGTCTACCCCACTCCAAGGGGGATACGTTCCAAGACCCCCAGTGGATGCCTGAAACTGTGGATAGCACTGAACCTGATTGCTGTCAGTCAAAACACGTTTCTGTTCATGTCTTCCACCCACAAATTTGATGCCTTTTCCATCTTCTTTTTTTTTTTTTTTTTTTTCTGAGACGGAGTCTCGCTCTGTCGCCCAGGCTGGAGTGCAGTGGCGCAATCTCGGCTCACTGCAAGCTCCGCCTCCCGGATTCACGCCATTCTCCTGCCTCAGCCTCCCGAGTAGCTGGGACTACAGGCGCCCGCCACCGTGCCCGGCTAATTTTTTTGTATTTTTAGTAGAGACGGGGTTTCACCGTGTTGACCAGGATGGTCTCGATCTCCTGACCTCGTGATCCTCCCACCTCGGCCTCCCACAGTGCTGGGATTACAGGCGTGAGCCACCGCGCCCGGCCTTTTTTTTTTTTTTTTTTTGAGACGGAGTCTCGCTCTGTCGCCCAGGCTGGAGTGCAGCGGCCAGATCTCAGCTCACTGCAAGCTCTGCCTCCCGGGTTCCTGCCATTCTCCTGCCTCAGCCTCCCGAGTAGCTGGGACCACAGGCGCCGCCACCTCGCCCGGCTAATTTTTTGTGTTTTTAGTAGAGACGGGGTTTCGCCGTGTTAGCCAGGATGGTCTCGGTCTCCTGACCTCGTGATCCGCCCGTCTCGGCCTCCCAAAGTGCTGGGATTACAGGCTTGAGCCACCGCGCCCGGCCTCCTTTTCCATCTTAACTAAGCACTTATCATGCACCATGACTTTTGTAGTTTAAGGTGTGACAGCAAAACTAGTATGAATTTCTTTTATCTGCTTCACAATTTCATGAATAGAAGGTTCATTGTTATTGTAGATCTTAGCAAAGTCATCAAAGAAAGCATATTATGGCTTCTCTTTGTCATATCTAAATTACCAGTATCACCACTCTTGCGCTTTGGGGCCATTATGAAGTAAAATAAGAGTGACTTGAACACAAGCATGCAATACCCCAACAGTTGGTCTGATCACTGGGAAGGCTTGTAAGTGACTAAGGGGTAGGGAGCGTCTGCAGGGAGGAGGTGCTGGACAAAGCGAGAATTCATGTCTTGAAGGACAGGAGTAGTGTTACCAACCACGGGGTCTTGGGGATTGTTAATGCAATAGTTGCTAACATGAGGCCAAAGGAGTTCTCCCAGACAAGGCTTTATTAGAGCTTATGCAGGGCATAAAGGAGGCAGCACGAGAGAGAATTCTCTGGCTGGCTCCTGGAAGAGACTCAAGAGAGTAATCCTGAAGGAACTGAAGTGGGAAGGGAGTGAGTTTGAGCAGGTAGAGATGAGGAAACTTTGGCACCTGTTCAGTTTGATAACACAGTTCTTTATGCATCATGTGTCTCATTAGCATGTTAAGTCCCCACCCCTGGGTGTGATTTTTGGAATTATAATGAAGATAAGGCAAAGAAGCACTCATTCTTCTGGTCTTGTGGTGTACATACGGGAGATAGGGTTAACTCCTTTGAGTAGGATTTAAGGTGGGAGCTGCTTATTTTAATTTCTTCAAGGTTCTACAACTAGTGGGTATGGCACCTGGAGTAAGATTTATGGTGGGACATTGCTCATGTTAGTCTCTCTAAGGGTCTGCGATGAGTGGGCATAGTGCCTTGAGCAAGATTCACGGTGCAAGGTCTGGACAGTCTGGTTGGGGTCCTCGCTGGCCACACCCCCACTAGCTTACAATAGAGGTTCTCGGCAGGGCACGAGTGGGGCCAAGTCCCATCCCTAATCTGACTCAGTAGGACAGCTTGAGGTTTCATCATGCTGTTCAAAACAGTGCACAATTTAAAACAGATGAGTTGTTTCTTTCCGGAATTTTCCATTTAATATTTTTGGACCACAGTTGACAGCAGATAACTGAAACCATGGGAAGCAAAACCACAGATAAGGGGGGACTACTGTAGTACCATTTGTAGAAATAAAACACCAAAGGAATATATTCATATATATTTGTTTGAATATGCATAAATTACCTCTGAAAAGCATCAGAAACAGTAACATTGGTTGCTTCCAGGGCAGGGACCTTGGTGGTTGGGGGATAGGAGTGAAAGAGAGACATTTCACTGTTTACTCTTTGATACTTTTTGAATTTTGACCCATGTGAATAAATCACCCATCCGAAAGAGAGGAAATCAATACAATTAAAACTAAAAAGGAAAAGGAAAACTGGATGCTATGATTGACACAAATGGGAACTTTTTTTCCTCTGGTAAAAAGAAGCCCAGAAGTAGGTGCTGTGCTTACTTATTGATGATTTGGGTCTCAGTGATGCCTTGGGAGCCATGTTCTTTCCTTTCTTCCAGGTCCTCAGACGACTGACTTTTCATTCCCGTGGCTGTTTCCTCATGATGGTAAGATGGCTACCACAGCTCAGGAATGATGCTGTCACACACAACATCCCCCAAACAAAAAATAAGGGCCAAGGTAAGCCAAAAACTTTCTCCTAATGGTGCTTTATCTCCTGGAAAGGAAGACTTCCCTGTGCATGGCATTGTACAATTGCAAAGAAGAAAGAGTTTATCGGCTCCTGGGATTGGGGGAAGGGCCTCTTCTCCTGATGTCACAGAATCTCTGCCCTAGTACAGAAATGTGGTTCTGTCCTTAGGAAATGTGCAGAAGTCTGTTGGGCAGGCAGCAGAAGGAGTCCACCACAGCTGTCTGTGTGAACCGCTTTATCCTTTGAAAAGGGAAGTTCTGGCCGGGTGCGGTGGCTCACGCCTGTAATCCCAGCACTTTGGGAGGCCGAGGCGGGCAGATCACAAGGTCAGGAGATCCAGACTATCCTGCCCAACATGGTGAAACCCCGTCTCTACTAAAAAAAATACAAAAAATTAGCTGGGCGTGGTGGTGGGTACCTGTAGTCCCAGCTACTTGGGAGGCTGAGGCAGGAGAATGGTGTGAACCCCGCAGGCGGAGCTTGCAGTGAGCAGAGTTTGCAGTGTCCAGCCTGGGCGACAGAGCGAGACTCCGTCTCAAAAAAAAAAAAAAAAAAAGAAAGAAAGAAAAGGGAAGTTCTTACTGACCCTTGGTGGGCTAACCCTGCCGGTACTCACAGTGCTTCCTGCCGGAAAAGACTAGAGTGAGTCTCCTGTGAAGTCTCAGACTGGTAGGGAAGCTGAACGCCCACCTCTCATCCACTATGTCCACTGGAGAAACCGAGCATCCAGGGACTCCTTTGCGTGTGGCACTGTGCAGGCTTGGGGAGGAGTGGCGTGGTCAGAGAGCAGCCATCCTCTTACTGTCTTCATGGTTTTCCTCGGCTCTGTCATCCCAGGGGACACAAAGCTTCACTCCAAATTCTGGGGTATTCAGGGTGGTAAAGTTGCCACGGGGTTGTTGCTAGTTGAAATTCTGTTGGGGAGGAGAGAAGCCGGAGAACTCCTACTTTGACATTGTGTTGATACCACTCTCAAAAAGGGAAATTCTGAATTACCCCATCCTCCCCCATCTCCCTGTGCTACTGCTCCTTCCCCAGTTTCATCCACCTTTCTTCTGGGCTACAGCCTTGTCCCCCTCACGGGTGTCCCACCCCCATGTTGATGTGGATTGGACTTGGTGTCAGCTGTCTCCTCCCTGTGGCAGAGGATTAGGGTTCTCACAACCAACAATTATTCCACTGTCAACTGCCATTGCATCCTGTTGCATCTTTTGAAGACCACCATCAAGAAATTGTCTTTGTTGGTTTTCTGCCAACTTTTCCTTCTAGACAGAAGCTCCCCTCCACGTGGCCCGTGCTCTGTGGCTGTGTCCTGGAGCCTGTACTGACTCAACACTGGCAAAACAGACACGGGCAATGCTTTGCGTGGAATCGTGTCCCCCTCCAAAATCCATGTGCTGAAGCCAACTCCCAGGATCTCAGAACGGGACCTTATTTGGAAACAGGGGCTTTGAAGAGGTGATTAAGTTAAAATGAGGTCATCAGGGTGGGTCTAATCCACTAAGAGAAGATTAGGACACACTCATGCACAAAGGAAAGACCATGTGAAGACACAGGTGTCAGGAAGGCCACTATTAGCAGGCCAAGGAGAAAGGCCTCAGAGGACACCAACCTTGCCAACACCTTGACCTCTGACTTCCAGCCTCCAGAGCTGTGAGAAGATAAATCTCTGCAGCTTCAGCTATCCAGTCTGCAGTACTTTGTTATGGCGGCTCTAGAAAATTAATTTAGGCAGGCCGGCTGCAGTGGCTCATGCCTGCAATCTCAGCTCTTTGGGAGGCTGAGGTAGGAGGATCACTTGATCCCAGGAGTTTGAGACCAGCCTGGGCAACATAGCAAGACCCCATTTCTTAAAAAAGAAATTAAAAAAAAAAAAGAGCCAGATGTGGTGGCATGCATCTATAGTTCTAGCTATGTGGGAGGCTGAGGTAGGAGGATCATTTGAGTCTAGAAGTTGAGGCTACATGAGCCATGATTGTGCCACTGCACTCCAGCCAGGGTGACACAGTCAGACCCTGTCTCTAAAAACATATCGGCAGGTATAATCATAAATCTGAATGGTGTCACAAAGGGCTGTGCTTTAGTACCATTTCTTTGCTTTAGTACCATTTCTTTCAAAATATTTTCCTCCTTTTATTTTGTTGAAAAAAATGTGTAAAATTTGTTTTTTTTAATCTAAACACATTAGAACAATTATTAAGAATTCATGCAGTCTGGCCCCAGCATATTGCAGGGGCAGGAGGATTTAATTTTATTTAAAGATACAGCTCACCATTATTTACTTTTCAAAAAAGGAAGTTGGATGTGATACTTTCACAGTCAACCTTAAATGACCCATCCACTCAGTTGGATCAGACGCCTTCTGAGGTGTGTGTTTGGCAGCCACTCCATCCTGATGATCCCCAGTGACAGAGTTCTTCATATCAGAGCCACGACAGTGGCCTTTTATGGAAGGAGCAGCCAACTGGCAGCAGCTCCCTAACAATCCTGCAAACTAAGATCCTCTCTAGGGAGCACAGGAGATAATTCAGGGACGGGGAGGGGCAAACACTTACTAATAAGAGGACTTGAGAAGATTTAAAGTCCTTTTGGGGGGAAAAAATAAAAGAAGACAAAAAGAAACCAAAGAAGTAAAAATCACAAATACTCTTTCTGAACCAAAAGGAGGCCAGCCTAAATTTCTGTTCACCAACAGAATGTGAACTTGGCCTCTCTCATTTTATGTCTAAAGTGCACACCTCGCCGGGCGCGGTGGCTCACGCCTGTAATCCCAGCACTTTGGGAGGCCGAGGCGGGCGGATCACAAGGTCAGGAGATCGAGACCACGGTGAAACCCCGTCTCTACTAAAAATACAAAAAATTAGCCGGGCGCGGTTGTGGGCGCCTGTAGTCCCAGCTACTCGGGAGGCTGAGGCGGGAGAATGGCGTGAACCCGGGAGGCGGAGCTTGCAGTGAGCCGAGATCGCGCCACTGCACTCCAGCCTGGGCGACAGAGCGAGACTCCGTCTCAAAAAAAAAAAAAAATAAATAAAGTGCACACCTCGGGTCAGGCACGGTGGCTCTCACGCCTGTAATCACTGCATGTTGAGAGGCCAAGGCAGGAGGATTGCTTGAGCCCAAGAGTTCGAGACCAGCCTGGGCAACACAGGGAGACCTGATCTCTACTAAAAATACAAAAAATTAGCCGGGTGTCATGGCACACACCTACAGCCCCAGCTACTTGGGAGGCTGAGGCAGGCAGATCCCTTGAGATAGGAGTTCAAGGTTGCCATGAGCCATGATAGTGCCACTGCACTACAGCCTGAGTGACAGAATGAGACACTGTCTAAAAAAAGAAAAAATACACACATTTCCCTTCAATCAACCTTGGAGAAGTTTGCGTGTGGCTAGATGTTTGAGAGCTGACTGAGACTTAACACCTGCGGAACATGCAAGAGATCTGATTATTTGAGAAGGCCAGACCATTCTACCTGTTCAAAGAAATTCTGGAAGGGCGTGATTTTTCCCCCCCTCAAGAGGCCTCTAAAAGCCAGACAAACTGGGTGCAAATCCCAGCTTTGTCATTTGCAGCTGAAATGGGAAAGTTACTGCTCTGTGCCTCAGTGTCCTCATCTGTTAAATGGGAATCATATCTACCTCATGGAGTCATTGTGAGGATTAAATAAGTTAGTATTGTAAAACATTGAGAACACTGCCAGGCACGTTGTCAGCCATCGCTGACTCGACTGTTATTTCCTGGACTATATCCACCTCATTGAAATACCTTTATGGGATTATATTTTAGTGTCTTGACCTTTGTCTTTGGGACTGTCTCCATGGAATAGTGTTTCTGTATAAATCCCAAGAAAATAAATTATCTAGGTCCCATTCTTTTTATTTGCATGTGGTTACAATATAAATACACTCGCCATTTTCCTCCCCTTCCAAAACTCTTCCCCACACCTAGGAATCCTACCCAACCCCTAGTTGTTAATGACTCCCTTTCCTCTCCTCTAGGAGGGGAGGGAAGGAGCGTCCTCCCTATAATTTCATCCTCATGCAGGGTCTACCTCAGTCCATGTGAAGTGTGGAACCCCAAAGGGCCTCTGAAGCTTGGGGATAAGCACCACGAATCCTTTAGAGGGCCCGGTGACGTACTTGGAGGTGACCATGTGGCGGCTCCCTCGGTGCCGTGCTCCGGTGCGGCGTGCCATAGTGGGCAGCAGTTGGTATCATGTGCCCTGTCCGTGCCTGAGGCTGAGCAGCCCCAGTGGGTGGGCGGGTCTGCCAGGAGGCCTCAGGTTTGCTCAGGCAGTAGGGAGAGTCCTGTGGAGGGCATCGTACCCAGCCAGTGCCCACCTGCTCTCGGGGGTGTCTGAGCTTTCGTCCCTTAGGGCTCTGCCTCCCCGGGCCCTACTCAGGCCCCCTGTGAATCCCACATGGGCAGGGTGGCCTCAAGGGAGAAGGTGCCCTTGTGCCTCCAATCTTCTGCCTTTTCTCAGACGCCATCAGTCATAGGTGATAAATTGGCTCCTTGGGCCCCTGTTAGAGGGCGTGGCACCACAGTGCTCTGTCTCCGCCAGGTGCCAAGCCTTGCCATCTTCCTGGTGGGGAGTAGAGAGCCCGGGAGGGCCAGGGTCCCCCTCTTCGGGAATGGGGTATGGAGGGTCGGGGGTAGCTGGGAGATCTCCAGGACCTGGTGGTCCCCCCAGTACTGGTCCATTGTAGATGTAGATGTTGCCAGTGATAGTCATAGACCCGCCAGTGACATGAATGCCATTGGTACCTGTAGGAAAGGAGGCAGAGCGTTGAGGAAAGAAGGCCCCCAGTTCAGGCCCGCTGCTTCTTGAATTCCTACCTTCTTCTCGCCTTTCCCCTGCCCCTCTCCTGCTTGCTGCTGGTTTCTTGAGCTCTGTGTTCATTTCTCTGTTTCTGGGTTTTCCAGTCTCTTCCTTTTTCTCTAGTTGTGACACTGACTGGCAGCAGAGTCTCTGTCTGCCTCTGTTTTGGTCTTTTTATTTCATCTGGCCCACAGTCTCTCTCTGCCAGTCATCCCTCTCTCCCCATCCTTCCCCATCCTTCCTCTCTTCTCCCTGCCCCAGGCTCACCGTGGGCCACCTGGTTCTGCTCCCCAGGTTCCAACTGCGGCTCCCTGGTCAGGTCCAGAGGACTCTGCTGCTGCGGCACCCCTTCCTCCGAAACTAGGGCTGTGGGAAGCCCAGTGGATACTGGGGAAACATCTCCAGAGATGGGTAGCAATGGCTCTACCAGGTCAGGGTACTGTGGATTGGCCTTTGGAGGGTCCCAGCCTGCAGCTACAGGATTAGGTCCCTCTCCCTGCAGGGAAGAGATGGAGACCCAAACAATGACAAGGGCCCCAGACCCTTTTTTCTCCCTCCCTCCCTCCCTCCTTTCTCTCTCTTTTTCTCTTTCTCTCTTTCTTTCTTTATTGAGACAGGGTCGGGCTCTGTCACCCAGACTACACTGCAGTGGTGCAGTCATAGGTCACTGCAGGCCCAAGAACTCTTGGACTCAAGTGATCCTCTAGCCTCAGCCTCCTGAGTAGCTGGGACTGCCTGGCTATCTGGTTTTTTTTGTTTTGTTTTTTTTTTTTTTTTGAGACAGAGTCTCACTCTGTCACCCAGGCTAGAGTGCAGTGGCATAATCTCAGCTCAACTGCAACCTCCGCCTCCCGGGTTCAAGCAATTCTCCTGCCTCAGCCTCCCGAGTAGCTGGGATTACAGGTGCCTGCCACCAAGCCCGGCTAATTTTTGTATTTTTAGTAGAGATAGGGTTTCACCATGTTGGCCAGGCTGGTCTCAAACTCCTGATCTCAAGTGATCCACCTGCCTTGGCCTCCTGAAGTGCTGGGATTACAGGCATGAGCCACTGCACCTGGCCCTGCCTGGCTAACTTGAAACAACATTTTGGGTAGAGATGGGGTCTGGCTGTGTTGCCCAGGCTGGCTCATCTTTCTTTAGTTCTCGTACCCCACTCCATGCTTTGGCATCTCACCACCCGCCTCTGCTCCTCCCCATGCCCCAGCCTCAGGGTCTTTGCACTGGATGCTCCCTCTTCCTGGAGCACTTTCCCCCCAGATAACCCCATGGCTGGCTCCTCGCTTCTTCAGCTCTCCGCTCAAATACCAGGTTCTCAGAGAGGCCTTCACTGTCCCCTCTGTCTAAAATACCCCCCTCCTTTGCCACTGTCACTCTTTGAGCCCTTACCTGCTTTATTTAGCAATTATACCACCTGATATGTGGTTTAACTTTATTCTGGCTCCATGGGCATGTGGACTCCAGGAGAGGAGGTACCCCCAGTGCCTAGGACAGTGCCTGGCACATGGCATGTTCAGTCAATCATCAGTTGAATGAATGAATGAATGAGTGTGGAGTCAGCCTGCATACTCTTTTCCTGTCTGCTCCCACTTTGTACTCTCATCACCTCTTCCCCTCCTTGCTGCCTTCTCAGCCCCCGCCATTACCTGTGGACGCCTCTTGAGCAGCGATCCTGCAATGGAGAACGAAATGGGTGTAGGCTCCCGGGCAGGCCTCAGACCTAGCCTTTCAGCCTCCACACCCCACCACAGTGTGTAGCAACTTGACCACCCGGGGGCCAGAGGAACAAGCCACTGTCACTCTCATCTCCAGCCTCAGAATAAGCAGCTGGATGAAGATAAGGATGTCGATGTAGGGGGTAGGCTTTGGGAGTCTTGAGGGTGTGGAGGGTTGCACCGGGGAAGTTGAATATTCCTCCCTCTGCCTCCCACCGCCAACCCATCCACCGCAGCTGACCCCTTCCTACCCAGTTTCCTGCAAAGAGAAGGGTGGCTCTTCCAGATGCAGGCAAAGATGGTGGCAAGGAGCAGAAAGAAGGCCAGTGGCAGCAGGATGGCCAGCATCAGCATGGTTCCTGCCAGGACAGCAAACAGGAGGGGTGATCACAGCCCCAAAAAGGACAGAGGGGAGGAGAAGGAAGAGCTTTCCAGATCCCTGGGCAACCCAGACAGAGAAAAGGGAGCAGCTTTTTTTTCTTCTAGCCACACTGCAGCTCCTCAAGGCAGAATGAGAGAAACTTCCCTTGGGTTACAGAGAAGGGGAACTAAGTTGGACTTGAGGACCTCTTGGCAGCCAGGAGAGACTGTATCATGGATGGGCATGTTTGGGGGTGGTGCTGGTGCCCTCCTGCTCAGAGATCAGGATTGGGCAGGCTTGTGCGTGCAGGATGGGAGCTTGGGCAGCTGATTTTCAAGGTCTGGAAGTGGGATTGGGAGACAATAGGGAAGGGTGGGGCTTGGAGTTGTGGCCTCAGCCATTGTACAGAGGGGCCGCTGTAGAGGAGCTAGGGTTGCCCTGCTATACCTGTGAGGGTGTTTACGGGTATGAGAGAGTGGGGAACCTTGCTTTGGAACTGCCTGTGGTCACCTGGGAGAGCAGGGCTTGCAAGTTCTCCACCCCCTTGCTCAGGGCAGATTCTAGGAGGGGAAGAGAAAGAGAGGCTGGAGTTCAGCTTCTCCAGCTTTGATCTGTAGCAGTGGGTAATATCTCCTTCTCTGGGTACCAGAGCTGCCAGCAATAGCATGGAGTCTCCAGTGCCCTTCAGCTACGCCTGGGGAAGGGTGGGAGGACTGGCGCATTTCTCTGCTGGGCATTTTTCCCCTTCTCATTCATGTAAATCTGTAGCCTAAGGGAATATGGAATGGGAGGCCTGGGGAGAAACTGGAATGGGAGTCTGGGCTTTGGTTTCCTGCCCAGCTGTGTGACTTTTAAGTCACTTCACTTCTTTGAGCATCCGTTTTTCATATATAAGATGAGAAGGTTAGCTTACATACTCTCTACAATTCCAGCTCTAAAATGCCAGTTGTATTTGATAGATAGTTAAAAATTAACAGAGCACAGAAAAATACTTAGATTGTGGAATGAAAAAATCAGGTTATAAAATATTAAAATTACTTGGCTTTTAGTAAACAACACCACCAACAACAAAACCCAGTATGTATAAACATGCATAGAAAAATGTCTGGGAGGAATATATACCGCAATGTAACGAGTGGATATTCTAGGTAGTGGTTCTGTGGGTGAGTTTCAGTTTTGCTTATCTGAAGTCTCTAATTTTCTACAGTGCATGCATTATGACATGGGCTCTGGAGTAAGAAAACATGAGTACAGTTTCTAATAACACCAATGACCACCTGGGTGGATGATCTTGAGTATGTCACTTAACCTCTTTGAGCCTCAGTTTCTTCCTTCAGTCTATGAGGATGATAATATAATCTACCTCATAGCATCATTAAGAAGATGAAATGAGTTAGTAAATGTAAAGCGGTTACAGAGTGCCCAACACACACAGTGAACCTTCTGCCAATGAGTGATGTTACAGTCATTAGAAACATCTTGTAGTCATCTACCAGGCTAGCAAGCCAATCAATCCACAGGAAACAGTCAAGAAACAGTCAAATGGGAATCTTGTGTCTAATAATAAAAATATATAGTTTAATAAAGAGGTGTTTGGTCTAGTTAATGGAATGTGTGAAAAAAAATGGATTGTGTGATGTTGGTATGCCCAGAATGATGACAGTAGTAGCTATCATTACATCTCAGTAGCCTAAGGGAATATGGAATGGGAGGCCTGGGGAGAAACTGGACTGGGAGTCTGGGCTATGGTTTCCTGCCCAGCTGTGTGACTTTTAAGTCGCTTCACTTCTTTGAGCATCAGTTTTTCATATATAAGATGAGAAGGTTAGCTTACATACTCTACAATTCCAGCTCTAAAATGCCAAGGGATGTGTTCCTTTACATAGTATTACAGTATATATAATTTTAAAAGTAAGTGTGTGTGTGTGTGTGTGTGTGTGTGTAAACTAGCCTAGGGATACTCTAATTTTTTCTGTAAGGAACTTTTCTTCTTGCTCCAATTCTGGGAAGGAAGGATTAATCTTTTCTCCATTTTTTTTTTTTAGATGTGGAGCATTAAGGCATTTTCCAAGGCACCCCTCTGTTTCCCTCAGCCCCGGACCCTCACCTGACATCTCTGGGGGCAGCGACTCTGATGGATTTCTACAGGTTGTGTCCGACTGGGCAGTGCCTGGAGCTGCCTCCACCAGACCTTGGTCCTCACACCTGCAGAGGAAAAAAGAGATGATGAGCTTTTCACGCCCTGGCCCACCAGTGTCCCAGTGGGCGTGCGGGGCGGCTGAAAGTGGTGCGTCAAGTCCACAGTGTCGAGGATGGGGGCTGGGGGTTGTTCGCAGCTGAGGCTTCTCAGAGGGTGGAAGGAGCACGGGTGGGGCCGCACTCACCTGGTGTGGGGCTGGCAGCGGGCTCTGGGGGAGGAGGTATTCTGGAAGTGTCCTGCCTTGCAGGGGACGCAGTGGTTGTTACCCTTCCCAACTTCATCTGCCAAGAGAAAGGCAGGCCAGCCAGGGTGAATTGGCAAAAGGGAGGAGCCCTTTGCCGGGCTGTGAGTTTCCTTTAAGCCTCGGGATGGCCTCCTCCTTGCCCATCCACCCCATTCTGTAGCTCTCGCCTCACCTTTCCCAAGCTCTGCTTTGCTGCCTACCTTTTTTTTTTTTTTTTTTTTTAGAAGGAGTCTCACTCTGTTGTCCAGGCTGGACTGCAGTGGCGCGATCTCGGCTCACTGCAAGCTCCACCTCCCGGGTTCATGCCATTCTCCTGCCTCCGCCTCCCGAGTAGCTGGGACTACAGGCGCCCACCACCACGCCCGGCTAATTTTTTGTATTTTTAGTAGAGACGGGGTTTCATCTTGTTAGTCTGGATGGTCTCGGTCTCCTGACCTCATGATCCACCTGCCTCAGTCTCCCAAAGTGCTGGGATTACAGGCGTGGGCCACCGCACCTGGCCTACAGCTTACCATTTTGCCCCAGCTTCTCAGTACTGAGAAGAAACCCCTGGTGTGCCCCCTGCACCTGTCCCAGTTTCATGTCCCTCCAGCACCCTTCTGGGAGCCTCTGCATGGAATGAGAAGAGGAATTTTAAGCCAAGGACCTGGGGGGTCGCTGTGGACACAGTACCATATTCCCTTCTCCCACTTGCCATCCCGGGCACCCAGCCTCCTTTTCACATCCAGCCCCTCAGGGACCTCTGACCTTTGAGCTCGGCTTCAGTGCCAGGCGGGCAGTCAGAAAGTAGTTCGCAGTGTGTACACTCGAGGGCCCAGGCAGCACAGAACATTCCCGGCTGGCAGCGGCACTGGGTCTTCCGTTTGCTTGTGCAGGGGGCAATCTCCTCGAGGCCCATCACTGGTGGGGAGACGGGAGGGCTTAGGGAGGGGCCGAGCTCCAGGGGATCCAGCCCCCCGCAGGCACATCCCCACTCACCTGGGTCACAGGGGCGGCACAGCTGGCAGATGGTCAGGTAGTTCCAGTGCTCGTTGTAGGAATTTTCGGCACATGTGGCACAAACTGTGTCCCGGCTGCGGCTACATTTAGCTGAGACATAGGTGCCTAGAACGTGAGTGCGGTAGTAGAGCTTCAGGAGACAGGGTCCACCCTCACCTCTGCTGCCTGTGGTGTGACCCCGGCCTTTCCCTCGGTCTCTCTGGCCCCCCATCATCCTGCCCGTGGCCCTCTGGCTCCCTCTCAGTGAGGTAAGGAAAGAGGAGGCCCAGTGGGGAGGGCCAGTCCTATTTCCTCCACCTGATGTCTAGGGTTTCCCATGCTCCTCTCCAGCAGCCAGTTTTCCTGGGGGACAGTGCCCACCCTCCCTCCGAGGCCTCAAGGGGGCTGGAGACCCTGTGACCCACTTCCGAGGCCCAGGTTCGTCCTGCTATTGCCTCTCACCTGGCGGGCAGCGGGAGCAGCAGATGCGGTGCCTGGGCTCATAGTATTCCTTTTCCTGGTCCCTGCAGGTCTGGTTCTCCGACCCGTATGGAGGCACCTTCAGAGGGAGATGGAGAAGAGGAGAGAAGAATTAGTCAGGCGTCAGCTTGGGAGGGCAGAGGGAATGCAGCGAAGCCTGCCCAGATCCCTCTTCCCCACCCCCGCCCCCTCCTACCAGGCCCCTTCCTCACCACCTGGGGCTGGGATGCTGCCAGGAGCCCGAAGAGGCCCAGCACCAGAGGCCCCCAGGCCAGGCCGGGGGCAGAGGTGGCCCAAGGCAGGCGCATGGCGGCCACTCGGCCAGGCGGCCAGCAGCGTGGGGGCCTGGGAGGAAGGCAGGAGGCCCGACGCCCTGGGCAGCGGTGGAGGCAGCTGCCTGAGCCCAGAGCCTGGGACGGGACTCAGGGCTGATGTGCCCCCCAGGGCCGGGAGCGGCCAGGCCGGGCCTCCAGGGCTCCCACGGCGGAGCTCAGGAAGTGGGAGTGGAGCGAGCTGGCCGCGGGGCGGGGACAGGGAGCGCTGGGAGCCAGGCCGGCCTGTCGCAATCGCAGCCAAGGGAAGAGGAACAGGCTTGTCTGCCTCGATGCGGGGCGGGAGGGGCGGCCGGGAAAGCACGTGAGGGCCGCGGGGCCGGAACCGGCCTCCTCCCTTCTTCGGAAGCCCGACCAGGAGAGCGGACTGCGGACAGCCCGGGCCCAGCCGAGGGAAGGGCGGCAGGCCCGGGGTCAGCCCTTGGACAAGCCTCGCAGGGGGAGCAGAGGGAGTTTCAGAGAGCGCAGGGGACAGATGGATGCGGGATCTGGAAAGCGAGGGGACCAGGACGGGCGATCATGGAGAGGGCAGGGCGCAGGGACTGCAAGGCCGCAGAAGCAGCTCTGAGACCAAAGAGAACCGGCTGGCAGACGCCCGGGTTCCTCCCCTATTGTCCTGCCCTGCTTTGGGACTTTTTCAGACAAATTACAAGGGACTAGCAAGTCAACCAGCCCCCCACGCTACCAATCCAGCCCAATCCACACAGGAGTGGGCACAGGTCACCCAGGAGACCCTTGAGAGCTCTGCAGCTCGCCCTGCTCCCTGTCCTCAGGGAACCTCCCTCCCAAAGAGATGGGGAGGGTATGCGGAAGGGAGTCCTGGGGCCAGCAGGCTGGACCTGGGCACTCAGGCCCTCTGCTCTGGCTTCTTTGGCCATGAACTTTCAAACCCCTTAGAACTGGAGAAAGCTGAGAGCCCACCCAGTGCAGCCCCCTCACCTTAAGCATTGAGAGGGAAGCTAAGGGTGACACATGAGGGGAATGGAATTCCAGGGTGGCTTGGTCTGGTTCCTTTCATCCTCCCATCTCCCTCAACAGCCCATCCACCCATGGAGCTACTTGCAGCTGCCCCCTTTTACATGTGGTTCTCTAGTCCCCAAGTTTCTGTCTTCCTGACTCCCACCTGTCCTTGAGGCTTCACTGAGGCTCTGGAAGGCGTCCTCTGCCCTAGGCTGTCCAGTCCCCGTGAAGACCGCCCTCTGTACCTGGCTGTCTTGTCTGCTTCCTACCAGGCCGTGAGGGCCGCCATGGCCCAGGCTGAATCTTCAAGTATGTGTTCCCCATGCTTAGCAGAGTCTGGCACATACCATGTGCCCAAGAGGTATTTCTGGAATAAAGGAGTGATGGCCACATCACAGAACCAGTCCACAGCAGAGCCGGCTACAGTCTGGGTCTCCTGATGTCTAGGTCCCAACTCATTCCAGCAGTCCTGCCACCTCCTTGTGGCTCAGGGGTGTCTCCCTTGGGATGAGGGGTTAACGTCTCTTGCGATCGGTCACTTGGGCACCATCCCCCGCCCTGAAGGACTCTGTTCAGCACTCATCCTTACACTGGTCTGTCTAACTTCGGGTCTGATGTCTGGACAGGTGCAAGTGATGGGAAGTGTGCATGGGGAGGGGAGGTCACAAAACGGGGAAAGGACCTGCCTAGGCTGTAGGCATGTCACTCTGTGAGGGTGTCTCCCCTCACCTGGTGCAGGCAGCTCACTGTACACATGGGCCAAAGATGGCTGGAAAGGGCAGAAGTGTCAGAACAGCGTGCGCTGCGCGAGCGCTGGGGGCTGGGGTGAGATGCCCCACTGAGCTCTTACATGCGTAAAGGAGTATGTGTGTTGTGACCCTAGGCCCTTTTTTCTCTCTCTTCTTTTTACTTTTTACTGTGGAAATTTCACATGCAAGTTAATATAGCAAAAGAGAAAAAGTAATATTTGGAGTCTCCCGTATACTCCTTACGCAGCTTCAACTCACCGTCAGTTTCATTTATTCTGTATACCCCTCCCCCACCAACGCACACACTCTTCGAATCCCTCGTGATTATTTTGAAGTAAATCCCAGACATCATATCATTTCATTTGAAAATATTTCAGGAGTTTACTCTAAAAGACAGGGACTCTTTCTCTTTTCTATTTTTCCTCTTTTCCCCACCCTGTCTTACGTGCTGAGACCCTTTCTTTTAATAGAGGTGTAACATATAATACAGTGAAACACATGAGGTACACTGATCTTTTTTTTTTTTTTTTTTGAGACGGAGTCTCGCTGTGTCGCCCAGGCTGGAGTGCAGTGGCCGGATCTCAGCTCACTGCAAGCTCTGCCTCCCGGGTTTTTACGCCATTCTCCTGCCTCAGCCTCCCGAGTAGCCGGGACTACAGGCGCCCGCCACCTCGCCCGGCTAGTTTTTTGTATTTTTTAGTAGAGACGGGGTTTCACCGTGTTAGCCAGGATGGTCTCGAACTCCTGACCTCGTGATCCGCCCGTCTCGGCCTCCCAAAGTGCTGGGATTACAGGCTTGAGCCACCGCGCCCGGCCCTCTCCTCTTTCCTATACGGAGTCTTGCTCTGTCACCCAGGCTGGAGCGCAGTGGCATGATCTCGGCTCGCTGCAACCTCTGCCTCCTGGGTTCAAACAATTCTCTGCCTCAGCCTCCCGAGTAGCTGGGATTACAGGCGCCCGCCACCACACCTGGCTATTTTTGTATTTTTAGTAGAGACGGGGTCTCACCACGTTGGCCAGGCTGGTCTTGAACTCCTGATCTCGTGATCCACCTGCCTTGGCCTCCCAAAGTGCTGGGATTACAGGCGTGAGCCACCACACCCGGCGCCAGAATGTTCCTTGAACTACAAAAGGTTGCTACATGCCCTTCCCAGTCAAAGCTTCCTGCTTCAGAGGCAACCACTATGTCAGACCCCTTTTAACCCCAGCTGGCTGGACTGTATCCTTCTTTCTGCTGCCAGCCCTAAGCTGGCGCTTCAGCCCTCACGGACTCTCTACACCCTAAGGAATGAGCCCTGAGATCTGGGTTTTGATCCTGGCCCCATCACTTTATCTCTGTGGCCTCTTTATTGTTCAGTCGGCTGCTGGTTTGCCTGCGGATCTGTGGGACGGAGGTGGGGTGGGAGGAGAGAAGCAGCCGGGCTAGTTCTCCCCTCTCTGCTTTCCGGCTTCACCTGCAGTTGGTTGTCTTCCTTCCTTCCCCATTCCATAATCCCATCTCCTACCAGAAGTCCACACTATTTAGTTCCTGCCAAATGGCTCCGGAGGCTTCTTGGTCTTTGATGCTACATCACCCTGCTGTCTTTCCAGGCCTAGAGATGGTAGCTGTTTCCTGCTCTGCTGTTTTCTGAGCTACCTCCCACTGGCTTCTCAACTCCTCCATCACCCATGGACCAGTTAGTTCTCTGTGTTAAATTCCTTTGTTTGAAAGACTTTGAAAGAGTGTTTCTTGTTTCCCAGCTGGATCATGAAAGACAAATCTTACCAATAACTGGCTACCACAATGCCCGGCCATCCCCAGGAGGACAAAGGGAGACTCACAGGGGTGAGAAATTCACAAGTTCACCACGGGCAGGGCACTGTCTTTGCTTCTTTCCTTTTGTGTTCTTCACCAGTCTCCCTGAGACTGATTTCCACTGAGCAACACCAGACCCAGACCGAGCGCCCCAGGACTCCTAAAAGGTGTGTGAGGGTGGGACTCTTCTACCAGGACTTCTTCCGAGGGAGCTGCTGAGAGCGCCTTCTTTCCACAGGCCCATGAGGCATCCAGAAAGGGGGTTGGTGGGAATGGATTCTTCTTCTTTTTTTTTCTTTTTGAGACAGAGTCTCAGTCTGTCACCCAGGCTGGAGTGCAATGGTACAATCTCAGCTTACTGCAACCTCTGCCTCCCAGGTTGAAGTGATTTTCCTGGCCTCAGCCTCCCAAGTTGAGTAGCTGGGACTACAGGCATGCGCCAACAGGCCCAGCTAGTTTTTGTATTTTTAGTAGAGATGGTGTTTTGCCATGTTGGCCAGGCTGTTTTTGAATTCCTGGCCTCATGTCATTCACACACCTTAACGTCCCAAAGTGCTTGGATTACAGGCATGAGCCACTGCACCCGGCCAGAAGAAAAATACTATTTCTTCTCTCTTCTTCTCCACTCTGCTCTTAGCTGACTAGTGCTCTTGGAAAGGGTCTGGCAAACACCCAGAAGTGCATAACTGATGAGGGTTGTCTTTTTCCAGAGTATTTGCATTTTCAGTGGTGACAATGCCTTAACCGAGTCTTTTCAACGGGGGTGACTTTGCCCCCCAGAAGTCATTTGGCAATATTTGGAGATGTTTTGGTCGCAATGACTCAGGAGGTGCTACTAGCATCTGATAGATGGAAGCCAGGGATGCTGCTGAACGTCCTACAATGCACAGGATTGTAGATAGGACAGAATCATCCTGTCCCACCACAAAGAAAGATACAGCTGAAAATGTCAATAGTGCCAAGGTTGATAAACCCTGTCTTAACTCAAAGCGATCAACTTCTAGGAGTGAACTTCTAAGTAAACTGCCAGGGGACTAGATGAAGTGTGGCATTTTTCTGGTCCATCGTTTTAAATGAAAGAGAAATCTGTACCACATAAGGGCAGCTGAAAAGACTGTTGTCTTCCACAGTGGGCAGCCCCCAGTGTGAAGTGGCTAATTAGCTCCAAGTAGTAAGAATAAAGACTTGCATTTAACTAAGTAACTGATTCTCATCCTGGCAAGGATAGAAGTGAACAGGGAAAAGCGAAGAACATTTAGACAAAGTAATAGACCACAAATAAATGGGTTGTCAGAGGAAGTTAGGGTGTTTGAAGTTTTGCAGATGCTTTTTCATAGCATATCCTGCTCTGTCAAAGATAAACTAGCAAAGATGCTAGTTCTGCTGTCTTCCACAGAGTGGGTCGGCAAACAGTGACCACTAGACACTGAGGTCACCAAGATGAATATACCTGGTCTCTGTCCCTGCATATGTACAAACACACATACATCAGGATAATAATAATAAATAATAGTAAACAGTGGTAAGTGCAGAGATGGGCTCTCCCTAGGAGGCTGGAGTGATTACTTCCGTCATCTCCTGTCCGCGGAGAACAAGAGGCAGGAAGACCCTGTGCACTCATAACCCTCATCCCACGGCAGCCCCTCTGGTTTCACTTCTCTCCCTGCAGCCGTGCATATCTTATGGCCACACCACAGGGTTAGAGGATAGCTGGTGTTGGGAGGGGAAGGCAGCCCTGGGTTGGCGGGAAGGGCTGGGGCTCTGGGGGAGTCTGGGGGTAGTCCTGGGAAGGCAGGAGGTCCTTTCAAGACAGAGTCTACAAAGCTCTTGACTTCTTATAGAATAAAACTACTTCCCTCAAAATCAGAGAAGGAGAACTGAGCTTGGAAAGGAGTGGTGCAGTTTTCAGTCTGGCCCCACCCCTAACTCCTGGGTGACTGTGGCCAAGTCACTTTGCTTCTGTGGGCCTCAGTCCCCTCATGCGTGAAGCAGGGGGCTAGATGCAAGGTCAGCTGGAAAAAGTATTTGTGCCCATCCAGGTTGCCTTACCCACCCCTTCTTGCCCTTTCATTTTCTCAGGTAAGATCACCGGGGCCCACAGAGCTCAAGTGCCTTTCTCAAAGTCACATAGTTTAAAAGCAAAAATAGGGGCTGAGCATGGTGGCTCCCATGGTTGTAATCCCAGCGCTTTGGGAGGCTGAGGCAGGAGACTGCTTGAGCCTAGGAGTTGGAGGCTGCAGTGAGCCATGATCATGCTGCTGTACTCCAGCCTAGAGGACAGTGCATGATCCTGTCTCTAAAATAAATAAGAAAATAAAAGCAAAAATGGAAGTTGTAGAAACATACCTATAACATGGTCCCTCTTATAAAAAAGAACTATATGTTTTGTTTTTAAAAAATACATGTAGGCCGGGCACGGTGGCTCACGCCTGTTATCCCAGCACTTTGGGAGGCCGAGGCGGGCGGATCACAAGGTCAGGAGATCGAGACCATCCTGGCGAACACGGTGAAACCCTGTTTCTACTAAAAATACAAAAAATTAGCTGGGCGTGGTGGTGGGCGCCTGTAGTCCCAGCTACTTGGGAGGCTGAGGCAGGAGAATGGTGTGAACCCGGGAGGCGGAGCTTGCAGTGAGCCGAGATGGCGCTACTGCACTCCAGCCTGGGTGACAGAGCCAGACTTTGTCTCAAAAAATAAAAATAAAATAAAAAATAAAAAAATAAAATAAAAAATAAAAAATACATGTAAGTTTATAACGGCACACAAAAAGATACAGAGAGATATACAAATTACGGTGGCTCCCCTTGGGGGAGGGAAAGGAAGGGGACAAAGGGAAGCTTTTATTGTTCTACATACTTCCGTATTGCTGAAAAATTGTATTATGACAAAAACATATTTGTGTTTTATTTGTACACTTTAAAAAGATCATCTTTAAAATGGACTTCTGACCAAAGCGCAGGTCTCAGATTTCTATTTTCCTCACAACACCAAGCCTGCTCTAGCCCACTCCAGGTCTAGAATGCTGCAGCACTGGGCTTGCATTGCCACTCCCATACCCGGCAGGACGTGGCAGGGTCACCACCCTCCGGCTCAGCCCAGACCAGGCATTGCAATTCTTCTCACAGAGCCCTTGATACGAAAACTATTTGCCATGCTGCCTTCAGCTAGTGGTTGGATTTCAGGCATGAGCTAGCAAATAGAAAAGGCAGGGAGGTGCTTTTCAGAACCTTTGAGATCAAACAGCCAGGGTGCTGAGCACCTTGTCTGCAGGGAGGACCATGCCCAATGTAAGGACCTGGCTCGAGGGAGACTGGAGTTTCTAGGGGTATCTGGGATCTGTGGGGTGGCGAGGACAGTGCAGAGACCTTTTCACAGAGCCAAGGAGATAACCCTGCACCCAGAGACTGGATGAATCCATGGGCTCTGTGTGGGAGTGAGGGAGGCCTTCCCGGCTTTCCCATCCTGGTGCAGCGGAGCCCCGATCCCCCATGAGTCTGTCTCAGGAAGTAAATGGCTAAAGCGCTAAGTAGATAACGCCAGAGGAGGAGGAGGATTCTGAATTCTGTTTATAGCTCTGCTCATATTTTGTTTTCTAACCTCAGAAAACTGGTTTATCCTTGGGAAGGGTCAGTTTCTTCATCAGGACAATGAAGAAAAATCCAGCTGTCCCTTCCAAGGGGAGGTATCATGAGCAGTATCAAGGTAAGCAAGGCAACCCGGTTTGGAATCCTGGTTGACACCGCTCTCACTTTAAGAAGTCGCAAGAGACAGCGGCAAGAGAGGAAGCCACAGACCAGGTCGGACCCTGAGCCTGGAGTACTGCCTTTTCTCTTTGCCTGCTAAACTCCTTGCTCTTCAAGATTCAGCAGAGAGGACACCTTCTCTGGGAAGGCTTCCTGAGTCTCCTGCAGTGAGCCCTAGGCTCTCCCAGCCCTTGGCTCTTATCTCTTATCTCTGAGAAATCTGAGATCTGTGCTTTGGTTAGAAGTCCGTTTTAAAGACGATCTTTTAAAGTGTACAAATAGAAACCTTATCTTATTGTATGGCAGCTACCTATTTGCAGGCCTATCTCCTCCCCCAGTGTGTATCAGTGCTCAGGCTGGGCCTTTGTCTGTGGGCTTGCGGAGGGAGGCAGGACAAGCCAGCGACCACATTCCTGCACTCCTGGCTGCCTCCTGTGGGGCCCTCGAGGGAGCGGCAGGCCTCCCTGTTGCGTGCAGGGCCCGGGCTATGTGGGTGGTTCTCCAGAGTCTCCTAGAGCCCTTTTTGGGTCTGATTCTCTGACCCTCCCTTCTCTCCTTGCTCACCACTTGGCACTCCACTCCTTATCCTTTTGCTGCATTAAGTTTGGAAAGAGATTTTGGAGAAAAATATAGCCCCTATCAGTGAATTTCTCCTCCTCCCAGGGCCTGCCCAGGCTTGCGCCATGCCCACTCTCTTCCTTTCCAGCGCTGGCCACGTCCTCCCTGCACCTTCAGTGCCTACTGTCCCTGCCTCTCCCTGGGCTCCGGGTCTGTGCCCACAGTGTCCTGCTTGGCCCTCGTGCTGCCTCTGGTTGCCCACATTCCTGCAACTCTGTGACCACAACAGGGGCGATTACACATTCCTGGCCTGGCAGCCAATGGTGTAAAAAAGAACAGAATGTCCTAAGGCCCCGCCTAGCCCCCAGCTTCACCTGGGCCCCTCCCGGGTCTGGACAAGGTTGGAGGGAGTGGTGAGGACTCAGCAGGAAACAGGAGGGACCAGGAGGAGGCAGATGCGCCCCACCTGAGTGCGCCGCGTCCACTTATGAGTGGATGAGGAGGTTTGCAGAGAACTCTTCTCTCTTCTCTCCAGGGCCTGGGGGTGAGGCTGAGCTGTGGGTACCCTGAGAGGGTTGCCCACTTGCTGAGACTCCAGTTCCTGGAAGCACACTTGGGACTCCCCCCTTGCTCTCCTGCCTGGAGAGAGACTCCCTTTGGTGCTGGCTCCTCCTATTGCCCCCGCCTCCGCCCCCCACCCGCCTCTACTCACTCAGCGCCCCTCCTCCATCCCCATCTCTCCATCCTTTGCTGTCCCTCTCTATTGTCTCCCTTGTCCTCCGGTTTCCCCACCCAGGCCCTCTCAGCCTGGCTGGCCCCTTCTCCTTGTGTTGCCCTCCTGGCTGTGGGCTCAGGATCCTTCTACTTGTTCTGATCTTTGCCCGTAACCTGCCCTCCTGTCCCCCAGCCTCCTTGCCTGTCAGGTCTGCATCTAAAGCCCCTGCCCAGAGTCTGCCTTCTCAGGTCCAGTACTCCCAGTTCACCTGCCCTCGGGAGCCCTCCTTCCTTTGGAAAACTCCCAGCTCTGACTCCTCCTCAGCCCCTCCCCCTGCCCTGCTCACTTTTAATTGAGATGTTAATGAGACTCCTGTTGCTTCTATCCCTGGCCGGCCGGCGGGCGGGCTCCCCAGCCCGGCCGCTGCACCTGTCAGGTGAGGGGGAGGAGAGGCTTGGCTGCCAGATTCAACTGGAAAGGAACCAGTCCCAGTCCAGCCGCAACCTGGGAGTGGGAAGCTGGAGGCAGCCCAGACCTCCTGGAGCCCGGCAGTCCTGGGGTAGAGACAGAATCAGGACGCAGCTCGAGGTCAGGGCCAGAGGCTGCAGGTGAGGGCCTAGAGTGAGAAGGGGCAAGGCAAGTGGGGAAGAGGAAGAGAGGCAGGATTAGAGAGAGGAGCCAGGTCAGGAAGAGGAGAGCTAGGAGAGACCCAAAGAGAAACAGGGCAGATAGAGAGGGAGTGAGAGGCAGGCGCTGAGACACAGATCCCAGAGGAAGATCAAAGGAAGAGGGCAGAGACAGAAAAGGAGGTGCTGGGACAGAAACAAAAGGGTGGCCCTCTCAGGGAAGCAGAGGAGAGGCTGTTCCAGGGAAGCCCAGCTCCGGCACTTTTGGCCCCAACTCCTGCAGGTCTGCTGGCTCCAGGAAAGGTGGAGGAGGGAGGGAGGAGTGGGAGAATGTGGGCGCAGGGTGGGACGTGGGCATGGCCAGGGGCAACCTCACTTGGGTTCCAGGGGTGATGGGAGAGGGCACTCAGGGCCCAGAGCTCAGCCTTGACCCTGACCCTTGCTCTCCCCAATCCGCCCCGGGGCTCATGAAGGAGAACAAGCTGGAGGAGCAGGACCCTAGACCTCTGCAGCCCACCGCAGGGCTCATGGAGGGGAACAAGCTGGAGGAGCAGGACGCTAGCCCTCCACAGCCCACCCCAGGGCTCATGAAGGGGGACAAGCGTGAGGAGCAGGGGCTGGGCCCAGAACCTGCGGCACCCCAGCAGCCCACGGCGGAGGAGGAGGCCCTGATCGAGTTCCACCGCTCCTACCGAGAGCTCTTCGAGTTCTTCTGCAACAATACCACCATCCACGGCGCCATCCGCCTGGTGTGCTCCCAGCACAACCGCATGAAGACGGCCTTCTGGGCAGTGCTCTGGCTCTGCACCTTTGGCATGATGTACTGGCAATTCGGCCTGCTTTTCGGAGAGTACTTCAGCTACCCCGTCAGCCTCAACATCAACCTCAACTCGGACAAGCTTGTCTTCCCCGCAGTGACCATCTGTACCCTCAATCCCTACAGGTCGGTTAGTCCCTCTGCCCATTCCCTGGTGCCTGCGCCTGGAAGGGTGGTCCGGGGTGCTGAGGTGCTCACTGGGCAGGCACAGCCTCAGACCTGAGGGTGGGAGCCGATACCCCTGTCCCAGGTAGAGCTCACCACTGGCAAAACGAGGAGCCTCCAGCTTGCTGGACTGCTGTCCCTGCCCAGTGGAGCCGTCCTAGCACCCCAGGCTCACCCAGAGTGTGGTTGTTGGAGCAGCGTTGCCCTCCCCTGCCCTCTCTTCTCCTTCCCTCCCGTTCCCTTCTCCCTCCTGCAAGTGGGAGGGAGTGCTGCAAAAGGGCAGGGGTGTGCTCAGCTCCATCCTTTTCTGGAGCAAGATGCCAGCAAAGTATACGGCCTCCTCCCCCCCACAGGAGAGTCTGATGGAGAGGTGAGGCTAGGTGAGGGGAGGCGAGGCCTTGCAGGTGCTGCGGAGGTGGGTGCTGTCAGTCTTTGTTTAGAAGGGGAATTTGTTATGGAGAAAGCAAAGTGGGGGTTCGTGGAGGTTAGGGCTGCAAGTGAGCCCAAAGGCTGGAGGCAGGGGCCTTACAGAACAAGGAGAATGGGTCAGGCTAGAGAGCAGCCCCTTGTGAAGCTGTTCCCCCAAAAGACCCAGGCTGAAATGCCGCACTGTTGACCTGCCCAGGTGCCTGACCTTTACGTGCTTGGGTGTGTCCTGAAGTTTTGGGTTTCGTCAGTGCTGTTTTGCCAATGTTGGGTCTGGAAACCGGAGCGAGTGGTGAGCGGGTGGTGAGCGTGGAGAAGAGAGGAGGGCAGGGCTGAATGTTTTTATATACCTTTTATTTGCATTCACCCAGCCATGCCACACCTTGGGGACACCTGCGTCAAGCCAGACACAGGGCTAGGCACCAGGCAAAATGGATTCATGAATAATTCATACACCCTTTATTGAAGGGCATGTAGTTTGCTGTGTTCTGGAGACAGATAAAATAAGATGGCAGAGACAGGCATATAAGCCAGTAACTGTGGCACACTGGGATAAGTATGATAAAATAGTGAGTTAGTGTGCCTTCAAGGAGTGTCAGATCTTTATGGGTGTGAGTGTGAGTGTGTGTGTGCACACACTGGTATGTGTGCGATTATGGATGCTTAGGATTTGTCATGCTGTGGGTGGAGGCCCCTTCGCATATTCCATCATGTCCAAAGGTGCGTTACGGACTAAGAAAGGTTGGGACGTCCTGTCCAGGAGAGAGAGAGAAAAAAAAAGCCGGGCCATGTTGTTGATTAACGTCTGTATAATGTCCCGGGTAGGGACCATTTCCTTAAGAAGCTGCTGTGTGCACAGACACTGCTAAGGTGGCCACTGGCATCTCATTTCATTCTCACGTCTTCCCAGGCCGGTGCTATTGTCATCCCTATTTTACACTTGAGGAAACTAAGGCAAAGAGAGGCAAGTCACAACATCACAGAGAGAGTGACTGAGCTGTGACTCATCCTGTTTATGCCTAATCCCAAAACTCTGCCTCTTTTTAATACCCAAGATGTGGGGCGTTGAGTGAATGAAATTTCCAGGCAGACATGGTTTCCATCTCATTTCAGAGCTTTCTTGGGTACTTCCCCTCAACCTCGTTTTTCTCCCCCTGGTGCCTGCAGACATCTTCACCCCTTAAGGCCTTGGTGGAGGGGAGGGATGCAGCAGGAGGGGGAAGGACAGCAGGCGGGGCAGTGGGCACTCAATAAATATTTGTGGTTGAAAATATGTCAGTGAGAGATGGAGAGGGAGGGCAGGGGTGAACAGGGCGAGGCCTGCACAGTTCTTAGGTTCTGCTGCACAGTTCTTAGGTTCTGCTGTCCCTAGACAGTCCAGGAAAAAGCCGGGGAAAGGAGGCCAGAAGCTCTGCCTCTGGGGACTGCGGACTGGGAAGCAGCCATCCGTCCAGAAAGAATCCCTCCTGGTTGAAGGGCTGCTGCGGGAGTTAGGAAGGCAAGAACACCTAGGACGGGAGGGGAGTCGGGGAAGGCTCCCCAGCACAGGGGAAGGAGATTCAACACCCACCAAACACTACGCGCTTGACCTTGTAGTCACATTATGTGCTACACCCTAAAGCTGGGTGCTTTATAGACACTCTCTCATTTAATACTGACAAGTCCAAGGAGGTGGGCAGTATTATTCCCATTTTTTTTTAGATGGGGAAATTAAGGCTTGGCAAGAGGAAATAGTTTGAACAAGGGAACATACATTATTTATTTATTTATTTATTTAATTAATTAAAAAATAACTGCCGGGCCCGGTGGCTCACGCCTGTAATCCCAGCACTTTGGGAGGCCAAGGCAGGCATTGAGGGGTCTGGGATGGAGCCCAAACAAGGTTGTTTAAAAGAGCCCCTCACTTGAGGCCAGGAGTTCAAGACCAGTCTGGCCATCATGGTGAAATCCCCATCTCTACTAAAAATACAAAAATCAGCCAGGCATGGTTACGCATGCCTGTAGTCCCAGCTACTTGGGAGGCTGAGGCAGGAGAATCACCTCAGGAGGCCGAGGTTGCAGTGAGCTGAGATCATGCCACTGCATTCCAGCTTGGGCCACAGAGTGAGACACTGTCTCAAAGAAAAAAAAAAAAAACAGTAATAACGCTTGTATATATTTATGTGCCAGACATTTTTACAAATGAATCTAAATCAGATGATCTGCTTTAAATTATTTCTCACAACACACCTTGAAAGTAGGTATCATGATTACTCTAATTTTATGGATGAGGAAACTGAGGCCCAGAGAGTTAAGTAACTGGCTCAGCTTCAGACAGACAGCAAGTGGTGAAACTGGGACTCAGAAATCATCCCCCGCCCCCCCAATCCCCTCCCCCGCGCCTCCCCACTCCCCCCTCCCCGCCAGGCTCCAAAGAAAAGCCAGGGCATCTCAGGTTAGCAGCTGAGTCACAAACCAAGTGTGTTTGATTTCAAAGCTCTTTTTTTTCCATTACACTTTAAGTAGGGATCGGGCAGAGACCTCCCAGGTTCGGGGGCAGTTGGTGCGAGCCCAGCGGGCAGAGCAGCAGTCATAGGAGGACAGTTTGTCAGGCGTGCCGGAGGGAGGGAGCCAGGGCCACTCCTACTCAGGAGAGAGGCAGGAAGGTAAACAGGTTAACCAGCCCCAGTGAGTGAATCACAGGGAGCGCGGTGAGTGACTCCTACCGAGGAAATCAGTTGATGAGCTAGAGGAACTGGAGTGAGGCAGAGCTGCCCAGGGCTGCCCACCTGCTGAGGGTCATCACCAGCAGAGGGAGAGGAGGAAAGTGGACATGCAGGACTCTGCTGCTTTCTAACTTCAAGGAAAGTGGACAAAGCACTGAAGACTTTTCAGACTAACCAAGGAAGTGCTGAGTCCAAAGGGAAGGGTTACCCACTGCAGCCCCTTTTTCTCTGGTCAACAAAGGACTTCTTCACCGAAAGGAGTGGGCCAGTCATACCTACAGTCATGGGAAACAGAGCCCACAGACGTATTTTTCATCCAGTCCCAGGAACGGTTTAGACTGGACCTAAGAACTTGGGGTTCTTGAGCAATGAAGGTCATGCTAGCTTCTTTCCTGGAAATGGCACAGCAGGAGGCCAGGAGTGGGTGAAGCAAGGAGCAATTTCCCAGAGAGAACCCCTGTGGGGAAGGTGGGGAAGGCCTGAGCTAGGGAGTCCGTCCCTGCCTGCAGTTCCCTGATGTGGTGGGCAGGCTTTGCACTCCCCGGGCAATCTGGACACCGGGCTTTACTCAGCAGGGCTGGCAGGAAAAAAAGCCTGGACTTTTAAGAGTTGACTCACCTCTAACCCTGCCACGGTGGTTGGATCCTTCTCATGTCAGGAACCTTGCTACCTTTGTGGCAGATGCTATTAAAAAGTTCTTCCTGGCCGGGCGCGGTGGCTCAAGCCTGTAATCCCAGCACTTTGGGAGGCCGAGACAGGCGGAACCCGAGGTCAGGAGATCGAGACCATCCTGACTAACACGGTGAAACCCGGTCTCTACTAAAAAATACAAAAAACTAGCCGGGCGAGGTGGCGGGCGCCTGTAGTCCCAGCTACTCGGGAGGCTGAGGCAGGAGAATGGCATAAACCTGGGAGGCGGAGCTTGCAGTGAGCTGAGATCCGGCCACTGCACTCCAGCCTGGGCGACAGAGAGAGACTCTGTCTCAAAAAAAAAAAAAAAAAAAATTTCTTCCTGGCCAGGCATTGTGGCTCACACCTGTAATCCCAGCCCTTTGGGAGGCCAAGGCGGGCAGATCCCTTGAGCTCAGTAGTTCGAGAGCAGCCTGGGCAACACAGTGAAACCCCATCTGTACAAAAATACAAAAAAATAAAAATAAAAAATTAGCTGGACATGGTGGCGTGCGCCTGTGGGGAGGGATGAGAATCACCTGAACCCAGGAGGTGGAGGTTGCAGTTAGCTGAGATAGCGCCACTACACTTCAGCCTGGGCAGCAGAGTGAGACTCTGTCTCAAATACATAAATAAAATAAAATAAAATAAAATAAATTAAGAGAGTTCTTCCTTAGGCAAAGCTGCAGTTTGGCTTGTGATAACTTCTGCCCTCTCATCCTGGTTCTGTGTCCTTGAAGCAACCCTAAAGGCGTCCCCTCCTTCTTCTGGCTATCAGTTCAGGTGCAGCTACAATAGCAGTAATTGCACTGCAGTTTGCAAAGCCCACTGTCATATTTTGATCCTCATAACACGCTTGTGTAGGCAAGTGTCAGTCCCATAGTTAGAAAAGAAGATGGAGGCTCCGAGAGCCTAACAGGCTTTGCAGAGGTCACCCAGCTGGTAAGTGGAGGAGTCAGAATCGGAATCTGGGTCTTTAGCTCCACTGTTGTTAAGACACAAGGTCGGCTGGGCGCGGTGGCTCAAGCCTGTAATCCCAGCACTTTGGGAGGCCGAGACGGGCGGATCACGAGGTCAGGAGATCGAGACCATCCTGGCTAACACGGTGAAACCCCGTCTCTACTAAAAAATACAAAAAACTAGCCGGGCGAGGTGGCGGGCGCCTGTAGTCCCAGCTACTCAGGAGGCTGAGGCAGGAGAATGGCGTGAACCTGGGAGGCGGAGCTTGCAGTGAGCTGAGATCGCGCCACTGCACTCCAGCCTGGGAGACAGAGCGACACTCTGTCTCAAAAAAAAAAAAAAAAGACACAAGGTCACATGGTAGTTACATGGCAGGCAGTGCTCTTGTGTCTTGTGTCTCCTTAGCTTTTTCTTCTCCAATAACAGTAATACCAACAGTAATGATAATGAAAACAACATCAGCAGTTATACAGTACCTACTCTGCAAGGTACTTTTTTAGTACTTTTTCATATATTAAGTAATTTAATCTTCATAACAACCCTACGAGGCAGGTTCTACTATTATTCCCATTTTACAGATGATGAAACAAAGGCACAGAAAACATAAGTAACTTGTCCAAGGTTAGCCAGCAAATATGTGGTGAGGTCAGGATATGAGCCTGGAAAGCTGATTAGAATTTAGTCCTTTCCCCTTTCCTTGAATGAAATGGTTTATAGACATCTCACTGCCCTGGCTGTCCATCCTCTGGGTAATCATTGGTTTTTTTTTTTTTTTTTTTGAGACGGAGTCTCGCTGTGTCTCCCAGGCTGGAGTGCAGTGGCGTGATCTCGGCTCACTGCAAGCTCCGCCTCCCTGGTTCACGCCATTCTCCCGCCTCAGCCTCCCAAGTAGCTGAGACTACAGGCGCCCGCCACCACGCCCGGCTAGTTTTTTGTATTTTTAGTAGAGACGGGGTTTCACCATGTTAGCCAGGATAGTCTCGATCTCCTGACCTCGTGATCCACCCGCCTCGGCCTCCCAAAGTGCTGGGATTACAGGCTTGAGCCACCGCGCCCAGCCAATCATTGGTTTGTGAGCACCTACTGCTCTTCAAATGTCATAGCCAGGGCTGGGCGTGGTGGCTCATGCCTGTAATCCCAGCACTTTGGGAGGCTGAGGCGGGTGGATCACAGTTCGAGACCAGCCTGTCCAACATGACGAAACCCCTGTCTCTACTAAAAAATACGAAAATTAGTCAGGTGTGGGGGTGTGTGCCTGTAATCCCAGCTATTTGGGAGGCTGATGAAGGAGAATCACTGGAACCTAGGATGCAGAGGCTGCAGTGAGTTGAGATCACACCACTGCACTTCAGCCTGGGCAATGGAGTGATACTCTGTCTCAAAAGAAAAAAGTCACAGCCAGGACTGAACTCCACATATGATCTGAGAGCTCAGAACAGGCTCTAGTGGGGCGATCTCTGTTACCTGGCTCTGTCCTCAGGGGGACTCACGGGTTTGGGGCACCTGTCTGTGAACACACTGTGGTAGAGGCCGGACTTGTAGGGACGACTCCACTGGGGTTGTGTGTTCACAGCCCCCTGGGAGACAAGGCTGGAGATGCTGAGAGGTGGAGAATGGGGCTAGGGAAGGGGCCAAAGAAGGGGAAGTCAAGGCTTCTAGGTGGTCCCTGGAGGTGGGAGACAGCACCGCAGAGAAGAAGTTGGTGCATTTCCTGTGCCCAGCTCTGCCTGGTAATCTGGGAATGTGCCGAGTGCTCCAGTAGGGCTTTCCTGGGCTCCAGGCTCCTCTGTGTCTTCCTGATAGTCGATGGTCTCTTCACTTTGTGTCACTGAGTATTTTCTCACTTAACCCTCCAAGAGCTTCATGTGGTAGGCAGATCTAGTGTTATGCCCATTTTACAGATAAGGAACTCAGACTGAGATTCAGAAAGACTAGGTCACTTACTCAGCGTTACATAGACAGAAAGTGTGTGGCCCGAACACCAGGCCCTACGTCGCAGAGATTCTGGCCCAGGTGCTCTTTCTGGGGCACCACGTGGCCCTCCTAAAATAGCCAGAGGTAGCAGGGAGGGACCAGAGGGCAGTGTGGTGGCTGGAGTGCCGTCTGACCCATTTGCTAGCTGTGCCTTCTGCAATAAGTCATCATGCCTCAGGGTTTTCACCTGGAAAAGGGAATGACAACTGTGTTAGCTAACAGTGGCCAACGGTATACTGCGTTACACTAAAGACTGAATCATGTTAAATGAGTTTTAGCCTAAAGTTGCCTCTTTACAGGTTTTCAGTTTGGCCTACAGGTTTCTTCGTGCATAGTGAAATGCCACCTAACTAGATATGTAAACACACTATAACCTACCTTTATAGCAATCGCAGGGTTTTGGCCAATGAAAGGCAGCCCACTGTTCAAACTTTGTCCAAATAAAGCAAATGCCAGAGGTGTAACCAATCCGGGTGTTTCTGTACCTCATTTCCGTTTTCTGTGGGTCACTTTCCTCTTCCTGTCCACGAATATTATCTAATCATGCAGCAGACCCCAAGTCACTCTGAACCTATTCTGGTTGGGGGCGGGGGGGGCACTCGATTCCAGGTTCATTCTTTGCTCAGTGAAATTCAAGTTAAATTTAATTTGTTTAAAGTTTTCTTTCTTTTTTTTTTTTTTTTGAGATGGAGTCTCACTCTGTCGCCCAGGCTGGAGTGCAGTGGCCGGATCTCAGCTCACTGCAAGCTCCGCCTCTCGGGTTTACGCCATTCTCCTGCCTCAGCCTCCCAAGTAGCTGGGCCTACAGGCGCCCGCCACCTCGCCCGGCTAGTTTTTTTTTTTGTATTTTTTAGTAGAGACGGGGTTTCACTGGGTTAGCCAGGACGGTCTCGATCTCCTGACCTCGTGATCCGCCTGTCTTGGCCTCCCAAAGTGCTGGGATTACAGGCTTGAGCCACCGCACCCGGCCTAAAGTTTTTCTTTTAACAATCAAATAATGTACATTCTAATGCCAGTGCCTGGTTCATAGTAAGTGCTCAATAAACGCTAGCTATGTTGTCATTCTTTTTTTTTTTTTTTTTTTTTGAGATGGAGTCTCGCTCTGTCGCCCAGGCTGGAGTGCAGTGGCACGATCTCAGCTCACTGCAAGCTCCGCCTCCCGGGTTCACGCCATTCTCCTGCCTCAGCCTCCCGAGTAGCTGGGACTACAGGCGCTGCCACCACGCCCGGCTATCTTTTTGTATTTTTAGTAGAGACGGGGTTTCACCGTGTTAGCCAGGATGGTCTCGATCTCCTGACCTCGTGATCCGCCCACCTCCGCCTCCCAAAGTGCTGGGATTACAGGCGTGAGCCACCGCGCCCGGCCGTTGTCATTCTTTTAAGTACTAATAACAAGCAAGTCTCTTAGAATGCCAAACACACACCTTACCAGAGCTACATTTTCTCCTGTGAGAAGTTTAGGGGCTGCCAGAGCTGATGCCTAAGGCCCAGCCAACTATACTTTTCTGGTAGAGATGGAAATAGAGCTGACTGAAAGAAGAAGTGAAGATCTGGACTAGACGGTGGTTAATGTAGCTGCACCTTAGGACCACGTGGGGGCTCTTTTAAACAACCTGGTTCTGGCTCCGTCCCAGACCCATTAAATCTGAATCTGGCAAGTAAGACCCTGCACTGCTATTTTTTTCTTTAAGTGAGGCATAATTTACATACAATAAAATGAACAAATCTTTTTTTTTTTTTTTTTTTTTTTTTTTTTTTTTGAGACGGAGTCTCGCTCTGTCACCCAGGCTGGAGTGCAGTGGCGGGATCTCGGCTCACTGCAAGCTCCGCCTCCCGGGTTCACGCCATTCTCCTGCCTCAGCCTCCCGAGTAGCTGGGACTACAGGTGCCCACAACCGCGCCCGGCTAATTTTTTGTATTTTTAGTAGAGACGGGGTTTCACCGTGGTCTCGATCTCCTGACCTTGTGATCCGCCCGCCTCGGCCTCCCAAAGTGCTGGGATTACAGCCGTGAGCCACCGCGCCCGGCCTACAAATCTTTTTTTTTTTTTTTTTTTTTTTGAGACAAAGTCTCGCCCTGTCGCCCAGGCTGGGATGCAGTGGTATGATCTCGGCTCACTGCACCCTCCGCCTCCCAGGTTCAAGCAATTCTCCTGCCCCAGCTTCCCAAGTAGCTGGGATTACAGGTGTGTGCCGCTACGCCCAGCTAATTTTTGTATTTTTTAGTAGAGACGAGGTTTCACTATGTTGGTCAGGCTGGTCTTGAACTCTTGACCTTGTGATCTGCCCGCCTCGGCCTCCCAAAGTGCTGGGATTACAGGCGTGAGCCACCGCGCCCAGCCAAAATGAACAAATCTTGAGTGCCCACTCAGGTTTGACAGTCAAGATGTTGAACACTCCCATTACCTAGTGCCCCCTTTCCATCAATTCCTCTTCCTCTCCTACTATCATTTTCTGAATGCTATCACCATCAACTAGTTTTGTCTGTTCATAGAATTCATATAAATGGGATCATACAGTATGTATTTTCTTGTATGTGTGTCTGACTTATTTGGCTTAATGTTTCTGGAATTCTTCCCTGTTTTTTTGCATGTATCAGTTCCTTTTTATTGCTGAGTGGTTTTGATGAGCCTATTCCGGTTGAGGGGCTGCCTGATTCGAACATCGTTCTTTGCTCAAGTAAACTCTGTTAAATTTAATTTTTTCTAACGTTCTTCTTTTAACAATTAAATAATGTACATTCTAATACCACAGTGCCTGGCTCATAGTAAGTGCTCAATAAATGCTAGCTAGGATTGCCATTCTTTTTTTTTTTTCAAGACAGGGTCTTGCTCTGTTGCCCAGGCTGGAGTGCAGCCACACGATCACGGCTCACTGTAGCCTCAAACTCCCAGACTCAGGCAACTCTTTTGCCTCACTCTTCTGAGCAGCTGGGACTACAGGTGTGCACCACCACATCTGGTGAATTTTTGTATTTTTTGTAGATACAAGGTTTCATCGTGTTGCCCAGGCTGGTCTCAAACTCCTGAGCTTGAGTGATCCACCCACTTGGCCTTCCAAAGTTCTGGAATTACAGGTGTGAGCCATCATGCCCCGCCGATTGCCATTCTTTTAATTAGCAGTAATGAGCAAGTTTCCTAGAATACCAAACACACACCTTCAACACACTTTTGAGTTGCTTTAGGCTTTTTGGCTATTATAAATAAAATGGCTATGAACATTTATGTACAAATCTTATTTATTTATTTATTTTTGAGATGGAGTTTCACTCTGGTTGCCCAGGCTGGAGTGCAATGGCAAGATCTTGGCTCACTGCAACCTCCGCCTCCTGAGTTCAAGCGATTCTCCTGCCTCAGCCTCCTGAGTAGCTGGGATTACAGGCATGTGCCACCACGCCCGGCTAATTTTGCATTTTTAGTAGAGATGGGGTTTCTTCATGTTGATCAGTCTGGTCTCGAACTCTTGACCTCAGGTGATCCACCCGCCTTGGCCTCCCAAAGGGCTGGGATTACAGGTGTGAGCCACTGCACCCAGCCTCAGGTACAAATCTTCATGTTTTTCTTGCTCTTGTGTAGTAGCTAGGGGTGGATCTGGTAAAATATTCAGAAATGAAATTACTGGGTCATAAGGTAGATATGCATGTTTAAAATTATAAGCAACTACTAACTGGTCCTCCAAAGCAGTGGTACCATTTTATGCTCCTATCAGCAGCTTAGAAGAATTCCAATTGCTCTCTACATCCTCACCAACACTTATGTCAGTCTTTTTAATTTTAGCCTTTCTAATGGTACCTTATCATGGATTTAATTAGCATTTCCCTGAGGACTAATTATGTTGAGTAGCTTTTCAGGTGTTTAGTGACCATTTCTATATGCTTTTTGGTCATTAAAATTTTTTTTTTAATTGTTAATTTACAAGAATTCTTTTTTTTTTTTTTGAGACGGAGTCTCGCTCTGTGGCCCAGGCTGGAGTGCAGTGGCCGGATCTCGGCTCACTGCAAGCTCCGCCTCCCGGGTTTATGCCATTCTCCTGCCTCAGCCTCCTGAGTAGCTGGGACTACAGGCGCCCGCCACCTTGCCCGGCTAGTTTTTTGTATTTTTTTTAGTAGAGACGGGGTTTCACCGTGTTAGCCAGGATGGTCTCAATCTCCTGACCTCGTGATCCGCCCCTCTCGGCCTCCCAAAGTGCTGGGATTACAGGCTTGAGCCACCGTGCCCGGCCTACAAGAATTCTTTATTTATCTTTTTCTTTTTTTTTTTTTTTGAGACGGAGTCTCGCTCTGTCACCCAGGCTGGAGTGCAGTGGCGCGATCTCGGCTCACTGCAAGCTCCGCCTCCCGGGTTTATGCCATTCTCCTGCCTCAGCCTCCTGAGTAGCTGGGACTACAGGCGCCCGCCACCTCGCCCGGCTAGTTTTTTGTATTTCTTAATAGAGACGGGGTTTCACCGTGTTAGCCCAGGATGGTCTCGATCTCCTGACCTCGTGATCCGCCCGTCTCGGCCTCCCAAAGTGCTGGGATTACAGGCTTGAGCCACCGTGCCCGGCCTACAAGAATTCTTTATTTATCAAGATGATCTTTTCATTAGGTATTTTTCCTTTAAAAAACAGCTTTATTGAGATGTAATTCACACACCATACAATTTACTCACTTAAAATTCAATCGTTTTTAATATATTTCACAGAATCGTGCAATTATTAGTACAATCGATTTTAGAACATTTTCATCACCCCCAAAAGAAACCCCGTACCCTTTAACAGGCATTCATCTTTCCCTCCCATCTACCTAACCCCTAGCCCTGTGTAACCACTAGTCTACTTTCTGTCTATAGATTTGCTTATTCTGGACATTTCCTATAATTAGAATCATGCTATATGTCGTCTTCTGTGAGTGGCTTCTTTCATTTAGTATAATGTTTTCAAGCATCATCCATGTTGTAGCATAAATCAGCACTTAATTCCTTTTTATTTGCCAAATATTATTCCAGTGTATGGATGTACCACATTTTATTTATACTTTCATAAATTGATGGACATTTGGCTTATTTCTACTTTTTGGCTATTAGGAATAATACTGGTATGAACATTTGTGCACATTTGTGTGTGTGTGGTCGGGGGGCATATGCTTTCATTCTCTTAGGAGTGGAATGGATGGGTTATATGGTAACTCTATATCTAACTTTTTGAAGAACTTCCAGATTGTTTTCCAAAGTGATTGTATCATTTTATATTCTCACTAGCTGTGTACAGGGTCAGAATCTTTAAAAAATGTAGGTCTGTTCGGCTGGGCGCGGTGGCTCACATGCCTGTAATCCCAGCACTTTGGGAGGCTGAGGTAGGCGGATCACAAGGTCAGGAGATCGAAATCATTCTGGCTAACACGGTGAAACCCCATCTCTACTTAAAAAAATACAAAAAATTAGCCGGGCGTGGTGGCGGGGGCCTGTAGTCCCAGCTACTCGGGAGGCTGAGGCAGGAGAATGGTGTGAACCTGGGAGGCAGAGCTTGTGAGCCGTGATTGTGCCACTGCACTCCATCCAGCCTGGGTGACCGAGCGAGACTCTGTCTCGTTAAAAACAAAACAAAACAAAAAAAAAAAAACGGTAGGTCTGTTCATAAAGTGCCTACTACATAGGGTCGTTGTAGGGATTATTTGTTAGATATTTTTCTTACAAGAGAATTTTGCCTACCCCAAGGTCAGGAAGATATCTTCCATCTTCTAGAGTGTTTATGGTTCTGAATTTCATGTTTAGGTTATGATCCATCTTGAATTAACTTTTGCCTGTATAGTATAAGGTAGAAATTGAGGGTCATTTTTTTTTTTTTTCCAGTACAGTATTCAGTTGTTCTAGCAGAATCTGCTCACAAATTTTATTTTCTCCACTGAATTGAATTGGTGTTTTGGTCAAAAGTCAGTTGACCATCTATGCGTGAGTTTATTTCAGGACTCTATTCTGTTCCATTGATCTATTGTCTCTCCTTACGAAGAACCACATTGTTTTGATTACTGTGGCTTTATAGTAAATACTAAGGTCAGGAGGAATACATTTTCCAGCTGGGCTCTTCTTTTCTAAAATTTTCTGGCTATTCTAGATTGTTTGCATTTCCAGATAAGTCTTAGAACCAGTCTGTCAGTTTCTTTAAAAATATCTGCTGAGGCCGGGTGCAGTGACTCACGCCTGCAGTCCCAGCACTTTAGGAGGTTGAGGCTGGTGATTGCTTGGGCTCAGGAGTTGGAGTCCAGCCTGGGCAACGTGGTGAAACCCCCTCGCTACAAAAAAATACAAAAATGAGCTTGGTGTGGTGGCACACTTGTAGTCCCAGCTACTAGGGAGGCTGAGGTGGGAGGATTGCTTGAGCCCAGGAGGAGGCTGCAGTGAGCCGTGATTGTGTCACTGCACTCCAGCTTGGGTGACAGAATGAGATCCTGTCCAAAAAAAAAAAGCTGGAGTTTTGATAGGGATTGTGTTGAATCCATATATATACACATATATATCTCTCCACTTATTCTGAACTTGGATGTATTTCAGCTGGGATTTCAACATATTTTTCGGTCTTGCACATCTTTTGTTACATTTATTTCTATGTATTTGATGTTGTTTCTGTTATTTAATATTGCTGTTGTATTTCTGGTTTTCCAGTTTTTTTGTTGCCAGCATGTAGAAATGCAATTATTTTTTTTGAGACGGAAATGCAATTTTTTTTTTTTTTTTTTTTTGAGACGGAGTCTCGCTCTGTCGCCCAGGCTGGAGTGCAGTGGTGCGATCTCGGCTCACTGCAAGCTCCGCCTCCGGGGTTTACGCCATTCTCCTGCCTCAGTCTCCCGAGTAGCTGGGACTACAGGCGCCCGTCACCACGCCCGGCTAATTTTTTGTATTTTTTTTAGTAGAGACGCGGTTTCACCGTGTTAGCCAGGGTGGTCTTGATCTTCTGACCTCGTGATCTGCCCACCTCGGCCTCCCAAAGTGCTGGGATTACAGGCGTGAGCCACCGCACCCGGCCTAAATGCGATTAATTTTTGTTGTGTATTTATTTTGCACCCTGCAACCTTGTTCAGTTTATTAGTTCTATATTTGTTGTGTTTTGGTAGATTACATCCCTAAGGCCCTGCTACTCTGGACTTTCATGATGGAGATGGTAATAGGAACTGTATTAAGAAGGAATGTAGGGATTTACAGTGAGCTGTGTTTAATTTATGGTGTTTGGGCCGTACCCGAAATACATTAGAACAGTCTTTGGAGGAGGGAGGAGGGGTGGGTGCGGCATCCTGTATTTTTGCAGTTGGAGATTCTAAAAGTGCAGTTGTGAACTCTTGATTTCGGCACGCCGAAAGGCCACTCCCCTGAGGGGATCAGGGCCGGATGACCTGGGCACCGCAGTCACGCCAAGGCCGAGGCCCCCACTCTTCTCCTCCTTGGGAAAGGGCAGACAAGTTCCGGGTTCCCTTCTACGTCCGGGCGAGGGGGAGGAGAGCGCCCCGCAGACGACAGGCGCCTCCTGCCTCTCTTCTTCAATAAATAGTCCGCAGTAACTGCCGTCCCGGCCGGGCTCGCCTTCCCGGCGGACACACCTGTTTACCCTTCACCGCCGGACAGCCGGGAGGCGCCACGACGACCCCAGCCCCGCCCAGGCTTCTCCGGGATGGACCCGCCTCCTGGGGCACAGATGAGGATCCTGACCCACGGAGGGGCCAGACACTCGCGCCAGGGCCCCTGGCCTGACCCTTTTCCCCTCGCCCCTTCAGGTATCCGGAAATTAAAGAGGAGCTGGAGGAGCTGGACCGCATCACACAGCAGACGCTCTTTGACCTGTACAAATACGACTCCTCCCCCACCCTCGTGGCCGGCTCCCGCGGCCGTCGCGACCTGCGGGGCACTCTGCCGCACCTCTTGCAGCGCCTGAGGGTCCCGTCCCCGCTTCACGGGGCCCGTCAAGCCCGTAGCGTGGCCTCCAGCGTGCGGGACAACAACCCCCAAGTGGACTGGAAGGACTGGAAGATCGGTTTCGAGCTGGTGAGGCCCGCAGCGCTGAGGGCCCCGCCCCGCCCCGCCCCGCCCCTCGCCGGCCCCCTGGCCCCGCCAACCCATGGGCTCCGCTCCTCTCCGGACCCGCCTGCGCAGCCCACCGACACCACGCGGGGCCTGGTGGGCTCGCGGGCAAAACAATAAGTAAATAAATACACATAGCAACTAGATAATTAAAATAACACCTGTTGGTGCCCCAGCTTTTGGGGCCTCCTCCCTGGGGTCCTGTGTAGAAACGTTTCAGGGGTAGGAAGTCAAATCTATTATGGAAAATGCACTTTTATTATTATTATTATTATTGTTTTACTGTTTCTGGTCCTTGATTCAGGAAGGAAAATGCAACTTTCTGAATTCCAGTCCCCACTAGTGGGACACAGTTGGGACCCTCCAGCGTGATGGAGAACTGGGCTAACAGCCCAAGATAGAGAAGAAGGAGACAATAAAAAAAGGAAACTTAGCTGGGGCGCGATGGCTCATGCCTGTAATCTCAGCACTTTGGGAGGCCGAGGCGGGTGGATCACCTGAGGTCAGGAGTTCAAGACCAGCCTGGCCAACGTGGTGAAACCCCATCTCTACTAAAAATACAAAAATTAGCCGGGCTTGGTGGCATGCACCTGTAATCCCAGCTACTCGGGAAACTGAGCCAGGAGAATCGCTTGAACCCAGGAGACAGAGGTTGCAGTGAGCCGAGATCAAGCCACTGCCCTCCAGCCTAGGCGACAGAGCAAGACTCCATCTCAAAAAACAAACAAAAAAAAAGGAAACTTAATTTTTTTTTTTTTTTGAGACGGAGTTTCGCTTTTATTGCCCAGGTTGGAGTGCAATGGCGTGATCTCGGCTCACTGCAACCTCCACCTCCCGGGTGCAAGCGATTCTCCTGCCTCCATCCTGAGCAGCTGGGATTACAGTCATGCACCACCATGCCTGGCTAATTTTTTATATTTTTAGTAGAGACAGGGTTTCTCCATGTTGGTCAGGCTGGTCTGGAACTCCTGACCTCAGGTGATCCACCCGCCTCGGCCTCCTGAAGTGCCCTATTACAGGAGTGAGCCACCGCACCTGGCCCAAATTTTTTTTTTTTTTTTAATATAAAATGAGGCTGGGCGTGGTGACTTCCGCCTGTAATCCTAGCACTTGGGAGGCCAAGGCGTGCAGATCACCTGAGCACAGGAGTTTTAGACCAGCCTGGGCAACATAGTGAAACCCCATCTCTACAAAAAAATACAAAAAGTAACCTGTGTGGTGGCACAAGCCTGTAGTACCAGCTACTCAGGAGGCTGAGATGGGAGAATCGCTTGAACTCGGGAGATGGAGACTGCAGTGAGCCTTGATCACACCACTGCACTCCAGCCTGAATGACAGAATGAGCCCCTGTCTGCCAAAAAAAAAAAAAGAGAAAGAGAGAGAGAGAGAGAGAGAGAGAAAGAAAAAGAAAGAAAGAAAGAAAGAAAGAAAAGAAAGAAAAAAGAAAGAGAGAAAGAGGGAGGGAGAGAAGGAGGGAGGGAGGGAGGACCCAAGGAAAGGAGATAGGGAGGTTCCCACTAGTAAGAGTGGGCTGGGGACTAGAGTTCTAGTCCCAGCTCTTGCTGGAACAAATCTGTTGATCCCTCAGTCTTCCCATCAGTGAAATGGGAGGGAAAGTCTTGCTCCTCCCTGCGCCCCCCCAGCAGGGGAGGTATAAATGAAACCAAACCATGTGTGTGCAGCTGCTGGTCTCCTTCCTGGCCGGCGACTCCCTTAATCCCATGCTCTCCTGGTCCATGCTCCTGGGGACTTCTGCTTCTCTTCCACTTCTGTCTTTCCCCGCTCCTGGCTTCCGACCCCATCCATCAGTCCTCAGAACCCCAGATCACTCATTCTTGGCCCCTGGCCCTGCCAAGGGGCTTATCCACGGCTGCGTTTTCCCTCTGACTCTGGTCTCTGTGTCCAGTGCAACCAGAACAAATCAGACTGCTTCTACCAGACATACTCATCAGGGGTGGATGCAGTGAGGGAGTGGTACCGCTTCCACTACATCAACATCCTGTCGAGGCTGCCAGAGACTCTGCCATCCCTGGAGGAGGACACACTGGGCAACTTCATCTTCGCCTGCCGCTTCAACCAGGTCTCCTGCAACCAGGCGTGAGTCAGTCTTGCCTGGCTCCTTGCTCTCCTCAGGGTCCCCTTCCCTGGGTCAGCCTCACGCCCTGCATGGGGAGGGCCCAGGAAATGCTTGTTGACTAAAAAAATGCCAGTGCCGGCAGGCCAGGGGGAAGCACTGGCTTCGGGCCCACACCCTGCCCCAGAGTGCCCTGTGAACTCCTGCTGCTCCCTGCACTGCTGGATCTGAGGGAAGTGGCCTCACAGGATAACTTGGGAAGACTGGGGCTTTGAGAAACCAAAGGCTGGCAGCATGGGTCTTGGGTCTTATATATTTTTTTGAGATGGAGTTTCACTCTTGTTCCTCAGGCTGGAGTGCAATGGCGCGATCTCCGCTCACTGCAACCTCCACCTCCCGGGTTCAAGTGATTCTCCTGCCTCAGCCTCCCGAGTAGCTGGGATTACAGTCATCCGCCACCACGCCTGGCTAATTTTTTTGTATTTTTAGTAGAGACGGGGTTTCTCCATGTTGGTCAGGCTGGTCTCCAACTTCCGACCTCAGGTGATCTGCCCGTCTTGGCCTCCCAAAGTGCTGGGATTACAGGCGTGAGCCACCGCGCCTGGCCAGTGTCTTGGTCTTTCTAAGGCCCTTTTCTCCCTAGCATCAAAGCTCAAAAGGGCCTAGGAGGTCGTCTGTCCCATACTCTGCTCCCGGAGCTGAGGCTGGCAGTAGTAGTGAGGTGGAGTTGCATGGGTTGAGGGGCTCCCTCTCTAGCTCTGTCAGTTCCTGGCCAGGTGACTCTGGACGTATCATATCATTCTTCAGAGCCTATTTCTTTGATTGCAAAATGGAAGTAAAACAAAAAATGAGATTCGTTCAATATTCATTCAACAAATAGTTTTGACTATCTGGGCTATGTGCCAGTCACTGTTCTAGGCATTTGGGCTACATCAAAGGAAAAACTATATAATCCGTGCCCCTTTGGCACTTTTACTCAAGTGGTGAAGATGATGACGATAACACTCATCTCAAGAGCTGCAGCAAGTGCGAGATACAAACGTGAGGGCACTTTACATTACAGACCGCGGTAAATGATGGGTTTCATTACTCTTGTACTCAAACAGGTGAAGTGACTTGCCCTTGGGAATGGGCCGGCCCTGGCTACGGATTCTTCCCACCCCACCGCCCCTCGGGCATTCATTCTGTGAGGACCCCTGTTATAATGTCCTTGCAGTGAGCTCATAGCAGCTGCAGGTTCTTTGATGGCTGGGAGAGGATGAGGCAAGGGGGGTCCCCTTCTGTAACCTCTGTAACCTCTGGCCCCCTCCTGCCCTGGCTCCTCCTTCTCCTGCTCATTGATTTTCCGGAGCCATCTCCCTGCCTCCGCCTGGCTCCACTCTACAGGGGGCGTTCCCTCCCCTGTTGCTGAAGAATGGCCACAGGGCACAGTGTCACTTCTCACCCTTCACACACACTCTGCCAGTACACGATTTTGTTCCGTCTTTAGTCTTTTTGTTTGTTTAAGGACAGAAACTACCAGCTGGGAAGTAAGATGGTAGCAACGCCTAAGCCTGAGTCAGCCCACACCTGCCACCAGGATCATCTAACCATTACTCAGGCACCTGTGCTTTTCCTATGCCCTCATCCGCTGCCCTCCCTTTGCTCTGTGTGCCTGCCTCCCCATCAACAGAAAGTCCATGGTTCATCTTTGTCTTGGCACTTAGGCACTTAGATCAGCTCAGAGCCTCATTTCTCGCTTGGGTTGTTATACCCACCCCTCCATCCTACTGTGTTCTTCTGCCTCCAAATCATCCCTTCCTTCTGCAACCACAGGAATCTTTGTACTTCATCCTTACTTCACGTCACCACACGTCACTATTCCAGTTAGTCCTGTGTGTTAGCCCATTTTGTGTTGCTATAAAGGAATATCTCACTGGGCGTGGTGGCTCCAGCCTCTAATCCCAGTACTTTGGGAGACCGAGATGGGCAGATCACCTGAGGTCAGGAGTTAGAGATCAGCCCCACCAACGTGGTGAAACCCCGTGTCTACTGAAAATATAAAAATTAGCCAGGTGTGGTGGCACGCACCTGTGGCCTCAGCTACTCAGGAGGCTGAGCCAGGAGGATCACTTGAACCCAAGAGGTGGAGGTTGCAGTGAGCTGAGATCGCACCACTGCACTCCAGCCTGGGCAACAGAGCAAGACTCCATCTGGGGAAAAAAAAAAAAAAGGAATATCTGAGTCTGGGTAATTTATAAAGAAAAGAGGTTTAATTGGCTGAGGGTTCTGCAGATGGTACAAGCATAGCACCAGCATCTGCTCAGCTTCTGGGAGGACTCAGGAAACTTTTACCCATGGTGGAAGGGGAGGAGAGGGGGCAAGAGAGAGAGACCAGGCTCTTGAACTAATTAATAGTGTGAGAATTCACTTATTACTGCAAGGAGGGCACCAAGCCATTCAAGAGGGGCCCGCCCCTGTGACCCAAACACCTCCCACTAGGATCCCCTCCAACATTGGGGATCACATTTCAACATGAGATTTGGAGGAGACGAACATCCAAACTATATCCTGCTGTTTAAAATCCTTCAGTGTCTCTCATGGCCTCCAGCATCAAGCTGGAGCTCCTTAGCATGGCTTTCTCACCACTCTCCTCCCCCGTAACTACACCCTTTTCCCCTACCCTGTAATCTTTTTTAAATAACACTTTTATTGACATATAATTTACTTACCATAAATGTATCCTTTTAATATGTATAATTTAGTGATTTTTAGTATATTTGGAGTTGTGTAACCATTACCACGACCTGGTTTTTTTTTTTTTTTTTTTTTTTTTTTTTTTTTTTTTTTTTTTTGAGACAGAGTCTCGCTCCGTCGCCCAGGCTGGAGTACAGTGGCGCGATCTTGGCTCACTGCAAGCTCCGCCTCCCGGGTTCACGCCATTCTCCTGCCTCAGCCTCCCGAGTAGCTGGGACTACGGGCGCCCACCACCACGCCCTGCTAATTTTTTGTATTTTTAGTGGAGACGGGGTTTCACCGTGTTAGCCAGAATGATTTCGATCTCCTGACCTTGTGATCCGCCCACTTCAGCCTCCCAAAGTGCTGGGATTACAGGCGTAAGCCACCGTGCCTGGCCACCACGACTTGTTTTTAGAACATTTTCCTCACCCCAGAAAGAAACCCTGTACCCATTAGCAGTTCTTCCCCATTTTCTCCCCTCCTCCAAGCCCTGAGAGCCACTCTTCTGCTTTCTGTCTCTATGGATTGCCTATGGTGGACGTTTCACATAAATGGAATCTTACAATATGTGGCCTTTTGTGAGTGGCCTCTTTCACTTAGCATAACGTTTTCAAAACTTATCCATGTTGTAGCTGGATCAGAACTTCATTTTTATGGCTGAATACTATTACATTGTGTAGATATACCACTTTTTTTTTTTTGAGACAGGTTCTCACTCAGTCACTCAGGCTGGAGTACAGTGGCATGATCAGACCTCACCGCAGCCTTGATTTCCTGGGCTGAAACGGTCTTCCTGATTCAGCCTCCCAAGTAGCTGGGACTACAGGCTCAGGCCACCATGCCCAGCTATTTTTTTTTTAATTTTAGTGGAGACTAGCTCTCACTATGTTGCCCAGGCTGATCTCTAACTCCTGAGCTCAAGCCATTCTCCTGCCTCGGCCTCCCAAAGTGCTGGGATTATAGGCGTGAGCCACCACGCCCGGCCCACATTTTTGCTTATCCATTCTCAGTTGATGGACATTTGGATTGTTTCCACTTTTTGGCTATTATGACTAATGCTGCTGTGAACGTTCCTGTACATGTTTTTCTATGGATCTATGTTTGTATTTCTCTTGGATGTTCACCTACGAGTGGAACTGCGGGGTCATGTGGTAAGTCTATATTTAACATTCTGAGGAACTGCGAGACTTTTCCAAACGGCTGTACCATTTAACGTTCCCAACAGCAATGTATGAAGATTCTTTTTTTTTTTTGAGATGGAGTCTCGCTCTGTCGCCCAGGCTGGAGTGCAGTGGCGCGATCTCGGCTCACTGCAGGCTCCGCCTCCCAGGTTCACGCCATTGTCCTGCCTCAGCCTCCCAAGTAGCTGGGACTACAGGTGCCCGCCACCTTGCCCGGCTAGTTTTTTGTAATTTTTGTAGAGACGGGGTTTCACCGTGTTAGCCAGGATGGTCTTGATCTCCTGACCTCATGATCTGCCCGTCTCGGCCTCCCAAAGTGCTGGGATTACAGGCTTGAGCCACCGTGCCCGGCCCAGCAATGTATGAAGATTCTAAATTCTCTACATCCTCCTCATGTTGTTTTCTGTCTTTTCGACTTTAGCCATCTTAATGAATCCCTGTAATTGTGCTAGTGAGCTAATACAGCTCTTACTAAGGCTAAACACCATTCTAAGCATAATTTCATGCTCGACACCCCTGTGAGGTTGATATTTTTATTATCCCCATTTTACAGCTGAGGAAACTGAGGTACAGATTAAGTAAGTAACTTGTTTGGTCCCACATCGAATACTTGTTAGAGCCCCAGGATTCAAATACAAGGAATTTAATTCTGGAGTCTGTGCTCTTTTTTTTTTTTTTTTTTTTTTTTGGAGATGGAGTTTCGCTTTTACTGGCCAGGCTGGAGTGCAATGGCGCAATCTCAGCTCACCACAACCTCTGCCTCCCAAGTTCAAGTGATTCTCCTGCCTCAGCCTTCTGAATAGCTGGGATTACAGGCATGCACCACTATGCCCGGCTAATTTTGTATTTTTAGTAGAGATGGGGTTTCACATGTTGGCCAGGCTGGTCTCAAACTCCTGACCTCAGGTGACCCCACCCGCCTCAGCCTCCCAAAGTTCTGAGATTATAGGCATGAGCCACCGCGCCCGGCTGAGTCTGTGCTCTTAACCACCACATTATACTGATTCTCATAGGCCACTATATTAATGTGCTTAGTGTGTACCTCTATGTGTTTTTGCAAAATCTGTATTTAATTTACATAAATGGTACTGTGTTATAGATCCCATTTCACCTCTTTTTTTTTTTTTTTTTGAGACAGAGTCTCACTGTAGAGTGCAGTGGTGCAATCTCAGTTCACTGAACCTCCCAAGTTCAAGCGATTCTTCTGCCTCAGCCTCCTGAGTAGCTGAGGTAATAGACGCCTGCCACCACACCTGGCTAATTTTTTTTTTTTTTTTTTTTTTTTTTGAGACGGAGTCTCGCTGTGTCGCCCAGGCTGGAGTGCAGTGGCGTGATCTCGGCTCACTGCAAGCTCCGCCTCCCGGGTTCACGCCATTCTCCCGCCTCAGCCTCCCAAGTAGCTGAGACTACAGGCGCCCGCCACCACGCCCGGCTAGTTTTTTGTAGTTTTAGTAGAGACGGGGTTTCACCATGTTAACCAGGATAGTCTCGATCTCCTGACCTCGTGATCCACCCGCCTCGGCCTCCCAAAGTGCTGGGATTACAGGCTTGAGCCACCGCGCCCGGCCCCACCTGGCTAATTTTTGTATTTTTGGTAGAGACGGGGTTTCACCATGTTGGCCAGGCTGGTCTCGGACTTCTGACTTCAACTGATCCACCCGCCTCAGCCTCCTCCCAAAGTGTTGGAATTACAGGTGTGAGCCACTATGCCCCGCCACTTTTTATTTATTTAATTCAACGAAGCTCTATGCTTTAAAATCCATCCATGTTGCTCCACCTCACCTGCTGATCGAACCTGTGCCTGCTTTCCATAGGGGCAGCACCCACCACATTGTGCTTGTCCCCTCTCTGTGTGCAAAGGGCTCTCCAGCCTTCAGGACTGGCCACTTCTGTAGCCTCTCCTTCAGTCCTTCCCTGCATCTAGTCTGGGCTCTAGAAGTGCTGACTTCCCAGTACCTCCTAGAATGGGCACCAGTATGTCATGCCTCTGTGCCTGTGTTCTTCAAGGGCCAATGGAATATCCCGGATCATCTGGTTCCAATCTCCTCATTTCACAGAACCATCCTACATTTTACAGAGGAGGAGAATAAGCTTAGAAACAATGACTTGCGGCCGGGCGCGGTGGCTCAAGCCTGTAATCCCAGCACTTTGGGAGGCCGAGACGGGCGGATCACAAGGTCAGGAGATGGAGACCATCCTGGCTAACATGGTGAAACCCCGTCTCTACTTAAAAAATACAAAAAACTAGCTGGGCGAGGTGGCGGGCGCCTGTAGTCCCAGCTACTCGGGAGGCTGAGGCAGGAGAATGGCGTAAATCCGGGAGGCGGAGCTTAAAGTGAGCTGAGATCCGGCCACTGCACTCCGTCTCAAAAAAAAAAAAAAAAAAAAAAAGAAACAATGACTTGCTCAAGGTCGTACAACCAGAACCCCACTCCTTATCTCTGGCCAGCCTCTTCTCCCTCTTCTCTTTTTTTTTTTTTTTTTTTTTTTTTGAGACGGAGTCTCGCTCTGTAGCCCAGGCTGGAGTGCAGTGGCCGGATCTCAGCTCACTGCAAGCTCCGCCTCCCGGGTTCACGCCATTCTCCTGCCTCAGCCTCCCGAGTAGCTGGGACTACAGGCGCCCGCCACCTCGCCCGGCTAGTTTTTTGTATTTCTTAGTAGAGACGGGGTTTCACCGTGTTAGCCAGGATGGTCTCGATCTCCTGACCTCGTGATCCGCCCGTCTCGGCCTCCCAACGTGCTGGGATTACAGGCTTGAGCCACCGCGCCCGGCCCTCCCTCTTCTCTTTATTCCTCCTCTGCTGCTCACTGGCCGAAGTCCCCTTTCCCTCTTTGCCCTGCTCCCGTCATTAGCTCCAAGATGGCAGGGTAGCAGAACACAGATACTGTCTGTGCTGTGTGACACACGTGCTGTGCTTTACCCCACACAGGCTCCCTGTTCTGGAACCTGTGGTTTGCTGTGAAATTACAGTCCTACTGCAGCCGTGATGCCTCTGTGATTGCATTTTCTCTGTCCCCACACCTGTCACAGATGAGTTTTGGACCTACCGTTCTGAGACATGCCGATGCAAGAGGCTGCCCGGAAGCACTTGGTACTGATCGTCCTCCCCTCAGCTCCGTGCTCACCACTGCTCACACTTTCTCCTTTAACCCTGCTCCCCTCCACCTCCCCACTTCATTCATTCATTCATTCGTTCATTCCTCACTCAACAACTATTTATTAATCATCTCCTCTATCTCCTAGACGACAGGAACTATGCAGCTAACCTAGAGATGACACAGAGATGAATGAGATGTGGCTGCTGTTATCAAGGAGCTCATGATTCAATGGGGAACTAACGTTTAGACACATGGGCAGTTAGGGACATGCAAGAATCTTTGTAGTGCAAAAAGAGAGAAGTTACAAGGCAGCACGGAAGTCAAGGCCGGTGAGCCTAGATGGCCTGGTGAGAGGAGCCTGGGCTAGAAGGTAGATGACCTAGGTGTGAACCCCCAGGCTCATCATCGCAATGGGACCTTGGGCCGGCTGTTTGAGCTCTCTGAGCCTTAGCTTCCTCCTCTGTGATATGAGGATGAGACTCTCACAGGCTGTTGGTTGGAGTGACTGAGGGAGTGTGAGTAAAGCTCTCAGCATTGTGCCAGCACATGGTAGGTGATCAGGAAACAAACGACTCTGAAAGCCCAAGTCCTGTAGGAATTTAAGGGAGTGGAGAATTCTCTCTGCCTCATCTCCCTGCTCCCTGGACCACCTACACTTTCTTCTCTGACCCTACTCTCTCTTTCCTGATAAGGAATTACTCTCACTTCCACCACCCAATGTATGGAAACTGCTATACTTTCAATGACAAGAACAACTCTAACCTCTGGATGTCTTCCATGCCTGGAGTCAACAACGGTGAGCAACTCCCCGCTTGCTCCATGGAGCCCTCTGCCTCAGCCACTCCCGTGTACTTACCTTGAGCTCACCTCCTAGAACTGCTGGGAGGGGTCCCCTGTGCTCTCTCTCCCCAACAGGTGCCACATAGTCCGTTCCAGGCATGAGAGGAATCCTGTCCCAGGTCTTCCTCCTGCCTCCATATTCCAGCCCGTGGGTTGCCAGGTCCCTTTGCGGGTCTTCCTGAACTTGCTCCTCTTGCAGTGTTGGAGACTGGGCAAGGAAAGGAGGGTGGATTTCCATCTTCTAACTCTTCTCCAGGATTCCCGCCTCTGCCAACTCTGCTCTCTCTGCACCCCTAGGTCTGTCCCTGATGCTGCGCACAGAGCAGAATGACTTCATTCCCCTGCTGTCCACAGTGACTGGGGCCCGGGTAATGGTGCACGGGCAGGATGAACCTGCCTTTATGGATGATGGTGGCTTTAACTTGCGGCCTGGCGTGGAGACCTCCATCAGCATGAGGAAGGCAAGGATGCTGACTGGGAGGCCTGGAAGGAGAGCCTCAGATTGCAGAGGGGCAGGGGGAAGGCATGGGAGGCTGCGGAGGGAGAGTGTGTGGGGTGGGCCTTGAGCATGTGGAGGTCTTCAGGAGCAGGAACGAGGGGCAGAGGGGCTGGCACTGGGAAGTAAGGCCCTGCAGGGTGGACCTTGGGGGACAAGTGCTGAGAAGGCATTCAGGGCATGCTTAGGATTTCTGGGGATGCTCTGGGCCCAGTGGCCTTGAAATGAGCAGTGGGTGGGCATGAGGTGGCTAGAGGCATGTATTGAGAGGGTGAGGCTGGTAGGAGGGGCTGGCCGGTGTGAGATACAACCTGGAACTGAGGGAAGGGAGAGAACCCGGAGGCACTTGCTCTGTCCTCTGATCTCTTGGTGTATGTGGGTTCATAGGAAGCCCTGGACAGACTTGGGGGCGACTATGGCGACTGCACCAAGAATGGCAGTGATGTCCCTGTCAAGAACCTTTACCCTTCAAAGTACACGCAGCAGGTGAGGCCCAACCTGCTTCTGTGGCAGCCACTCCCAGGCCTGCCCTGGCTGGTCCTGCAAAGCTGGAGGGATTGTGTGTGTGTGAGAGAGAGGGAAACGGGGGGGTGGTGAAAAGAGGATGGAGGCTCTGTGCAGAGAACTGCTGAGTTCAGTCCCGAACCCCCTCTCCTCTCCACCCTCCTCCCTTCCAGGTGTGTATTCACTCCTGCTTCCAGGAGAACATGATCAAGGAGTGTGGCTGTGCCTACATCTTCTATCCGCGGCCGCAGAACATGGAGTACTGTGACTACAGGAAGCACAGTTCCTGGGGTGAGACTCCAGGGAGTCCCTGCCCTGCCCTACTGACCCCAGCACTCACTGAGGCGCTTCTTCCTGTCAGTCCCCTGTTTGTGGGGATGACTTCTGGCTGGGATGACATCCCACCTGCTGGGATGAGTCCTCCCTTGCTCTTGTTTTTCAGCCTTTAGTCTCTGCCTCTGTCAGTTTCCCTCACCCTCAGTCTCTCCTCTCTTTTTTTTTTTTTTGGAGACGGAGTCTCGCTCTGTCACCCAGGCTGGAGTGCAGTGGTGCAATCTCAGCTCACTGTAAGCTCCGCCTCCCGGGTTCACGCCATTCTTCTGCCTCAGCCTCCCAAGTAGCTGGGACTACAGGCACCGCCACCTCGCCTGGCTAATTTTTTTGTATTTTTAGTAGAGACTGGGTTTCACTGTGTTAGCCAGGATGGTCTCGATCGCCTGACCTCATGATCCGCCCGCCTCGGCCTCCCTCTCTCTTCTGTTTCTTTCCTCCCTCTCAGTGTTGCAGTCTCTCTGTTTTGGCCTTTGTGTGTTTGTCAAGGAACTGTCCCATTTAAAACAACCTGCAGCAGAAGGAAGAAGAGCACCCGAGAAAACCTCCAGCCGTTCCTCACTGGCTGCTGAGGTTTCCGTGCACGCTCTGCCCGCAGCTTCCCTGCTCAGTGCCCAGGGTGCTTAGCTGGGCAGGCTCCGGAGGGGCTGGGTGGGGTACACAACACTTCCCTGGGGTGCAGGAAGAAAATATTAGAAGTTACATGGGTCTGTCTCGTTCCTTCACATTTTCCATCTTATGTGCTTTAGAATGGACGTACTGTATCCATTCAACAGTAGAGGTATGTAATTTATAAATCAAATATGTATATTGGACCTGCTTATTTAAGATTTTTTTTTTTTAACCTGAACAAGGACACAATCAATAAAGTTTGAAGCACCTTGGAATCTCCTCCTTATCCTGGTGTAGGAGTAGACAAATCTCTTTCCTTTGGACTACAGCTGAGTTGTTTGGTAGGGAAGTTGTGTGCCAGGAAGCTGAGAGAGAAAGAAAATCACAAAAATAAAATATGGAAGCTGCAAGGGTTTGCATTCCTGGAGTGCATGCTCTTCCCCAGCACAACCAGCCTGTTCCCCCTGCAGTTCCTCCTCCCAGGGCTCTCCCCTGGGCCCAGCTGTCCCACAGGGTGGGCCGAGGGCCATCCCGGGAGGTGACATGGTAGCGGACACTGGAGACACGGAGGCCTCAAAGGCAGCGGATTGTCTCACCCCAGAGTTCAGCGTCCATCCCTACCTTGTTCCTGTCTGTGGTGACTTTCCCACTTCTGTCCTTCCCTGGGCTGGCTCCGCAGTTCTCTTCTGCCTGGACTTTCCAGTCGTGGCCTCCTGGTTCCTGTCTCTCTGACCTTAGAGGAGTGTAGCACATCAGAACTGGGGGAAACCCAAAGGCCATCTGGCCTCACCTCCTTTCTCAGATGAGCAAATTGAGGTCCAGGGGGAGGATGTGACATGTCCCAGGGTATACAGGACCGGGACAGAGGGGATGCCACCCGGGATTTCTCCCTCCCCTCAAATAATTATTTCTACGTCGTGGGTTTGCACATCTGTGAGTGAAAAATAACAATATTGATTGCTGAGAAGTTGTGAGGATGAGAGAGGAAGTAAGGCTAAAAACACAGTCTGCTGCATTTCCTAGGGCTTACTTCCCCGGAGAAGAGGACCAGCTGCTTCCCCTTCTTCCAAAGATCTCCAACCCTGGTAGGGATTTGGGTCAGAAATGAAGAAGGACTTCGGACTGAGGAACTAAAAGTAGCAATAATGACAAAATAACCTTACTTAGAATTTGGGAAATAGGGGAGGAGGGGAATCTGCAGTTCCATTATTCTTTTTTTTTTTTTGGTAATAGCTTTATTGACATAATTTATATCCCATAGGATTCACTCATTTAAAGCGTACAGCTTCATTTTAGTCAAATTTTAGTTTTTAGTTTTAGGTTTTCAGTATAGTCCCAGAGTTGTGCAATCATCACCACCATCAATTTTGGAATATTTTTAGTGTTCCCAAAAGAAACCTTGTACTCACTCAGGCCGGGCATGGTGGTTCATGCCTGTAATCCCAGCATTTTGAGAGGCCAAGGTGGGCAGATCACTTGAGCCCAGGAGTTCGACACCAACCTGGGCAACATGGTGAAACCCTGTCTTTACAAAAATTAGCTGGGCATGGTGGTGCACACCTATAGTCCCAGCCACTTGGGAGGCTGAGGTGGGAGAATCACCTGAGCCCAGGAGGTCGAGGCTGTAGTGAGCCATGATCAGGCCACTGCACTCCAGCCTGGGCGATGGAGTGAGACCCTGTCTCAAAAAAATAAATAGATAAATCTTGTACTCATTAGCAAATCCCAAGCTTCCCTCCCCTCTTCCACCACTGCCAGCCCTTGGGCAACCACGATTCTTTCTTTCTCTATGGATTTGCCTATTCTGAATCTTTTTTTTTTTTTTTTTCAAGACAGAATCTCCCTCTGTCGCCCAGACTGGAATGCAGTGGCACAGTCTCGGCTCACTGCAACCTCCACCTCTCAGGTTCAAACAATTCTCCTGTCTCAGCCTCCCAAGTACCTGGGACTACAGGCGCATGCCACCACGCCCGGCTAATTTTTATATTTTTTAGTAGAGAGGGGGTTTCACCATATTGATCAGGCTGGTCTTGAACTCCTGACCTCAGGTGATCCACCTGCCTCGGCCTCCCAAAGTGCTGGAATTACAGGTGTGAGCCACCGCGCCCGGCCATTCTGAATCTTTCATACAGACGGAATCTTAGAGTGTGTGACCTTCGTGTCTGCCTTATTTCACTTAGCATAATATTTTCAAGTTTCATCCATATTGTAGCAATAGCAGTGCCTCATTCCTTTATATGGCTGAATAACAACACTCCCTTGTATGGATAGACCACACTTTGTTTACCCATTTATCAGTTAGTGGACATTTGTGTTGTTGCCACTTTTTGGTTACTGTGAATAATGCTGCTGTGAGCATTTGTGTACAAGTTTTTGTGTGGACACATGTTTTCCATTTTTTTGCGTATATACCTAGGAGCGGAATTGCTGGGTCATACGGTAATCTATGTTTAACCTTTTCTGAGGAGCTGCCAGGCTGTTTTCCAAAGTGACATCACCATTGTACATCCCTAGCAGCAGTATATGAGGTTTTCAGTTTCTCTATATCCTGCCAGTTCTTGTTATTATCTTTTTAAATTTAAATTTAATTTAATTTAATTTTTGAGAAGACTCTCACTCTGTTGCTCAGGCTGGAGTGCGGTGGCACGATCTTGGCTCACTACAACCTCCACCTCCTGGGTTCAAATAATTCTCCTGCCTCAGCCTCCCAAGTAGCTGGGATTACAGGTGTGCACCACCACACCTGGCTAATTTTTGTATTTTCAGTAGAGACTGGATTTCACCATGTTGGCCAAGCTGGTCTCGAATTCCTGACCTCAGGTGATCCATCTGCCTCAGCCTCCCATAGTGTTGGTATTACAGGCACGAGCCACCGCACCTGGCGTATTGTCTTTTTTTAAATAATAGACATCTTAATGGGCATGAAGTGTTATCTTATTGTGGCATAGTTCCCTTATTCTTATACAATTATTGTTCCCATTTTTCTTTATGGCGTTTAAGTTTTTGTCCATAGTGTGTATTTCCTTACACTGGTGTATCCTGTTTTGTTTTGTTTTTCCCCTGACTTAGCTTATTTTCTTTCTTTATTAATTTATTTTTTAGGCCGGGTGCGGTGGCTCGCGCCTGTAATACCAGCACTTTGGGAGGCCAAGGCGGGCGGATCATGAGGTCTTGAGATCGAGACCATCCTGGCTAACACAGAGAAACCCTGTCTCTACTAAAAATACAAAAAATTAGCCGGGCATAGTGGTGGGCGCCTGTAGTCCCAGCTACTTGGGAGGCTGAGGCAGGAGAATAGCGTGAACCCGGGAGGTGGAACTTGCAGTGAGCCGCGATGATGCCACTGTACTCTAGCCTGGGCAACAGAGTGAGACTCCGTCTAAAAAAAAGAAAAAAAATTAATTTATTTAAAAATTTTTTTTTAGAGACAAGGTCTCACTCTGTTTCCAGGGTTGGAGTACAAAGGCACACTCATAGCTCACTTGCAACCTTGAACTCCTGGCCTCAAACGACCCTCCCACCTCAGCCTCCCAAAGAGCTGAGCCACTGTCCCTGGCCTAACTTAATTTCTTTTTTTTTTTTTTTTTTTTTTTTGAGATGGAGTCTTGCTGTGTCACCCGGGCTGGAGTGCAGTGGCCAGATCTCAGCTCACTGCAAGCTCCGCCTCCTGGGTTTACGCCATTCTCCTGCCTCAGCCTCCCGAGTAGCTGGGACTACAGGCGCCCGCCACCTCGCCCGGCTAGTTTTTTGTATTTTTAGTAGAGACGGGGTTTCACCGTGTTAGCCAGGATGGTCTCGATCTCCTGACCTCGAGATCCGCCCGTCTCGGCCTCCCAAAGTGCTGGGATTACAGGCTTGAGCCACCGCGCCCGGCAACTTAATTTCTTAAACATTTGGTACTTCTTGGTACTGCCACTCATAGGACATCATTATAATGCTAAATAATGCTCTCGTAAAGTGGGTACCCAGGGATCTTGGGAGACCTCTTGGGTGTGGGGTAGAGAAAGTTGAGGTGCCCTAGGAGAATAGGCATCTCTCTGTACCCACAGGCTACTGCTACTATAAGCTCCAGGCTGACTTCTCCTCAGACCACCTGGGCTGTTTCACCAAGTGCCGGAAGCCATGCAGGTTAGTGTCCCTTGCCCGGGTGCAGGTTGGGTAGAATACAGGTTACCCAGCCAAGCCTTCGAGTGGGAGAGCTCTGCCCCAACACTGAACACCTTTCTCCATCCCCAGTGTGACCAGCTACCAGCTCTCGGCTGGTTACTCACGATGGCCCTCGGTGACATCCCAGGTAGAGTGTGGGGAAGCGACGGGTGGGGGATGTGTATGCCCATGTAATGCTGTGGCCTTCTCTGGGTATTTTGTGTATGGGTGTGTTTGACACAACCTATCCCTGTAAGCCTGAAGCGTATGGACCTTGATGACAGCCCCATTCTTTCCTAGGAATGGGTCTTCGAGATGCTATCGCGACAGAACAACTACACCATCAACAACAAGAGGTGAGTCCCACCCTGGTCCCAGCCACAAGAAAGGAATCTTTGGGAGGGAAAATAGACCTAGGAAGAGGGATCGATATGGTTGATGAGAGGAAGGTCCAGGAAGTTCATCCTCTACCATTTCTTCCCACCCTCTGCCCCACACCTAAGAAATGGAGTGGCCAAAGTCAACATCTTCTTCAAGGAGCTGAACTACAAAACCAATTCTGAGTCTCCCTCTGTCACGGTAGGTCGTGCCTGGATGGAGCCTGTGATGCTCTGAGGGTCTTACTTAGCAGGGCAGCTGTCAGGGGAAACCAAAAGGTTGTCTGTGGGCCAGAAGGCTCTGGGTCTTAAAGGCGGGGGACCAAAGAAGAGGGTCAAGGGAGAGGTCAGGAGGGTTGGAAGAAGGAGCTCGGCCGGGGCATAAGGTCTCTGGGGGTGGTGGGAGGGATAGGCATGCTAGATGCTGAGGTGAAGGCGCTTGAGCCATGCCCCCATTTCAGCTGCCCCTGACTGTGGGCCAGTTGCCAGTTTTCTCTGGGTGACGCTGGCCAGGAGCAGAGACAAGGAGCCCAGGGGGCTGCTGAGAGGCCGACAGGACTCAGGGGTCCTCAGGGATGAAGGGAGACAGCTTGGTGAGGAGGAACGGGGGCTCCTCTGCCAGAGTCCATCCAGAACCCTCTGTCCCATCGTCAATGTACCTCTTCTCTCACAGATGGTCACCCTCCTGTCCAACCTGGGCAGCCAGTGGAGCCTGTGGTTCGGCTCCTCAGTGCTGTCTGTGGTGGAGATGGCTGAGCTCATCTTTGACCTGCTGGTCATCACATTCTTCCTGCTGCTCCGAAGGTTCCGAAGCCGATACTGGTCTCCAGGCCGAGGGGACAGGGGTGCTCAGGAGGTGGCCTCCACCCAGGCATCCTCCCCACCTTCCCACTTCTGCCCCCACCCCACATCTCTGTACTTGTCCCAGCTAGGCCCTGCTCCCTCCCCAGCCTTGACAGCCCCTCCCCCTGCCTATGCCACCCTGGGCCCCTGCCCATCTCCAGGGGGCTCCGCAGGGGCCAGCTCCACTGCCTATCCTCTGGGGGGGCCCTGAGATTGGAGAGGTTCCTCGCACCAAGGCAGATGCTCCCCTGGTGGGAGGGTGCTGCCCTTGGCAAGATTGAAGGATGTGCAGGGCTTCCTCTCAGAGCCGCCCAAACTGCCTTTGATGTGTGGAGGGGAAGCGAGATGGGTAAGGGGCTCAGGAAGTTGTTCCAAGAACAGTGGCCAATGAAGCTGCCCAGAAGTGCCTTGGCTCTGGCTCTGTACCCCTTGGTACTGCCTCTGAACACTCTGGTTTCCCCACCCAACTGCAGCTAAGTCTCCTTTTCCCTTGGATCAGCCAAGCCAAACTTGGAGCTTTGACAAGGAACTTTCCTAAGAAATGGCTGATGACCAGGACAAAACACAACCAAGGGTACACACAGGCATGCACGCGTTTCCTGCCTGGTGACAGCTGAAGCCAGCCCCTGACTGACCTGGCCACACTGCTCTCCAGTAACACAGATGTCTGCTCCTCATCTTGAACTTGGGTGGGAAACCCCACCCAAAAGCCCCCTTTATTACTTAGGCAATTCCCCTTCCCTGACTCCCGAGAGCCAGGGCCAGAGCAGACCCGTATAAGTAAAGGCAGCTCCAGGGCTCCTCTAGGCTCATACCCGTGCCCTCACAGAGCCATGCTCCAGCGCTTCTGTCCTGTGTCTTTCGTCCCTCTACATGTCTGCTCAAGATATTTTCTCAGCCTGAAAGCTTCCCCAGCCATCTGCCGGAGAACTCCTATGCATCCCTCAGAACCCTGCTCAGACACCATTACTTTTGTGAAGGCTTCTGCCACATCTTGTCGTCCCAAAAATTGATCACTCCCCTTTCTCGTGGGCTCCCGTAGCACACTATAACATCTGCTGGAGTGTTGCTGTTGCACCATACTTTCTTGTACGTTTGTGTCTGCCTCCCCAACTGGACTGTGAGGGCCTTGTGGCCAGGGACTGAGTCTTGCCCGTTTATGTATGCTCCGTGTCTAGCCCATCATCCTGCTTGAAGCAAGTAGGCAGATGCTCAATAAATGTTTGTTGCATAAAGGAATGTCTGGAGAGCTGGATGGGGGTAGGGAGTGGATACAAGTCACCACCCAAGCTTCTGGGTGGTCATGGGGCTGGGGGAGGGTACACACTCCCATGGCCCTTGGTTGCACCACGAAAGTGATTGTTCTTCACAGGGTCTTAAGAGGGGCAAACGGTCTGGTGAATTCCTCCATGGTCATTGCTGAGCATCTGCTGTGTGCCTATGGGCATTGCTGAGTGTCTGCTGTGTGCCCATGAGCATCTTCCATGTTAGGGTGGAAGGGGGAAGACATGGTGCCGTCCCTTCAGGGGACCTACCTCGCAGTGTTTGGGGAGACTTGCCCTCTCCAGTGTCTGAACCTCCTTTTCCTTATCTCCTTTAGTCACCATCATCACTAACCTCCCCACCCCTGCCGCCGCATTTGCTGAGTCCCACTTACCACCTGGAGGCAATGAACCGTCATCTGCCTGCCTCCCATCAGCTGCCTGGTGGTGGTGGAGGATGACGAGGCTCAGGCCAGTTTCTCCTGGAAATGCAAAGCCTTATGTGGTCTTATTGGTACATGATTGCAGAGAGGGGCACAAGGAATCCTCCCAGCTTTAATAGAGGAGAGACCGAGCTCCAGGGAGGGGCTGAAGGATGTGCGAGTGGAATTCCAGCTCTCTGACCCTGGCTTCTCCCCCACTCCAGCATAACACCTGGAATCCGGAAGTGACCCTTTCTCACCATCTTTGGGGATTCTGTCCCTGCCACCTTAGTCTCATTCATCTTAATTGCAGCCTTCCTGTTCTGAGGAGCCAAAGGGGGAAGACCTCGGGGAAGGAGGAGAAGGAGCTGGTGACGGGGATAGGAAGATAGACAGGGTCATGACCTAATACGGTGTGGCGACTGCTGACTTCCCTTTCCTAGACTTGAGCTGATGAAGGGGAAATGGTGTTGCTTCAGCATTCTCCTCCGTCAGAGCCCTCAGGTGCAGACTGCCCTTGTCTGCCCGCTCAGCTTCAGCCTTGGCCCGCCTGGGCCCCAGCACCCTCTCCTCTGGCTGGGGCGGGAGGACCTGCCGGACACAGCCAGATGTATTACGGATGACTGTAGTCAGCTCCCCCAGACTCCTGCTTCTCTTGCCTCCTGCTTTTTTTTCCCGGAGCTGTCTCCTTATCTCCATTCGCTTGTCTATGGGTTACTCCTGGACCCTGGGGTTAGGAGTTGGAATCAAGCTGTTAGCGATAAAAGGGTTCAAGTTGACTCATTTTCCTTATCAGGCTTAGTAGTTGATGTGACTTGCTGAACTTCATAATTCTTTTTTTTTTTTTTTTTTTTTTTTTTTTTTTTTTTTGAGACGGAGTCTCGCTCTGTCGCCCAGGCTGGAGTGCAGTGGCGTGATCTCGGCTCACTGCAAGCTCCGCCTCCCGGGTTCACGCCATTCTCCTGCCTCAGCCTCCCGAGTAGCTGGGACTACAGGCGCCCACAACCGCGCCCGGCTAATTTTTTGTATTTTTAGTAGAGACGGGGTTTCACCGTGGTCTCAATCTCCTGACCTTGTGATCCGCCCGCCTCGGCCTCCCAGAGTGCTGGGATTACAGGCGTGAGCCACCGCGCCCGGCCTGAACTTCATAATTCTTACAGAACTAGCCATGAACCCAGCTCCCTTTCTATGACTCACCCTGCCACGCTGTGACACGTGGAGTCTGAATGGCAGGTCTGGGGCTAGAACCCACGTCACCTGGACTTGGAGTTCAGTGACCTTTTGGGTTAAGCATGTGCCTCTGTGTGTGTGTGTGTGTGTGTGTGTGTGTGCACGTGCACGCACCTATGTGTGTGACATGGGGGAGGAAGGTCACTGCTCTCTGTAGCTGTTTTCTTCATCCTTTGCTCTACAAACCCAAACAGCCAATTCTGCCATCCCCAGTCTGCCCCTTTCCTGTTTCTCCATCTCCTCTGACCATGATTTTTTTCTATCCCTGGAGGGATGATGGTCTCATTCTCACCTCCTCCACAAAACGTGCTGGCTTTTCATATTCCTAGATCCACCCACTTCTCACCATCTTTTCTTTTTTCTAAACAAAATTTTATTGAAAAATTTAATACAACATATGTCAAAGTTGTAAAGTCATTGAGTAAATAAGCATTTATCCTAAATATTGAACAATATTCTCCTTTTGTGGCAGGCTATGTGTCATGGCTTTGGCACTTTGCACAGACTATTAGAAATACCTTTTAATATTAAAAATAGGACATTGAGGCCCGGCGCGGAGGCTCATGCCTGTAATCCCAGCACTTTGGGAGGTTGAGGTGGGTGTTACCTGAAGTCAGGAGTTCAAGACTAGCCTAGCTAACATGGAGAAACCCCATCTCTCCTAAATACAAAAAATTAGCCAGGCGTGATGGCACATGCCTATAATCCCAGCTACTTGGGAGGCTGAGCAGGAGAATTGCTTGAACCTGGGAGGCGGAGGTTGTAGTGAGCCGAGATTGCGCCACTGCACTTCGGCCTGGGCAACAAGAGCAAAACTCTATCAGAAAAAAAGGCCGGGTACAGTGGCTCACACCTGTAATCCCAGCACTTTGGGAGGTGGAGGCAGGTGGATCACAAGGTCAGGAGATAGAGACCATCCTGGCTAACACAGTGAAACCCTGTCTCTACTAAAAATACAAAAAAAACTTAGCCAGGTTGGGCACGGTGACTCAAGCCCATAATCCCAGCACTTTGGGAGGTCGAGACGGGCGGATCACGAGGTCAGGAGATCAAGATCATCCTGGCTAACACAGTGAAACCCCGTCTCTACTAAAAATACAAAACATTAGCCAGGGGAGGTGGCAGGTGACTGTAGTCCCAGCTACTCGGGAGGCTGAGGCAGGAGAATGGCGTGAACCCAGGAGGCGGAGCTGGCAGTGAGCCTAGATCGTGCCACTGCACTCCAGCCTGGGTGACAGAGTGAGACGCTGTCTCAAAAAAAAAAAAAAAAAAAATTAGCCAGGCGTGGTGGTGGGTGCCTGTAGTCCCAGCTACTTGGAAGGCTGAGGCAGAAGAATGGCGTGAACCTGGAAGGCCCAGCTTGCAGTGAGCCGAGATCATGCCACTGCACTTCAGCCTGGGCAACAAGAGTGAAACTCTATCTCAAAAAAAAAAAAAAAAATAGGACGTTGAAGTTGGTTTCTTTTTTTGATACAGAGTCTCGCTCTGTCGGCCAGGCTGGAGTAAAGTGGCAGGATCTTGGCTCACTGCAACCTCTGCCTCCCGGGTTCAAGGAATTCTCCTGCCTCAGCCTCATGAGTAGCTGGGATTATAGGCACGGGCCACCATGCCTGGCTAATTTTTGTATTTTTAGTAGACACAGGGTTTCACCATGTTGGTCAGGTTGATCTCAAACTCCTGACCTTGTGATTCGCCTGCCTCAACCTCCCAAAGTGCTGGGATTACAGGCATGAGCCACTGCGCTCTGCCTTTTTTTTTTTTTTTTTTTTTTTGCCGCCCTCTCCCATACCACACTCCCCTGTATCACTTATCCTTCTGAAGTTGTTATTAATCATTAATACAACTAGCTGGGCATAGTGGTGTGCGATGGTAGTCTTAGCCACTCGGAAGGCTGAGGTGGGAGGCTAACTTGAGGCCAAGAGTTCTAGGTTAGGTGAGCTACGATTGCACCATTTGCACTTTAGCCTGGGTGACAGAGCAAGCTCCTGTTTCAAAAATAATAATAATAATTGCTACGACTTATTAAATGCTTAATATAAGGCAAACACTTGCTAAACACTTTATATGCCTGATTTAAGCATCAAGCCAGTTCTGTGAAGGGTACCAGCAAGTTTCCCATTTTTTAGATGAGCAGACTGAGGTTCTTCTCACTGCTTCATACTGGAAACTTGCACTTGATTCTAAGGCCCCTGCTTCTTCAAGAACTCCACTTTGGGTTCGCTTCTACTGTCCCCGGAGTCTACCTTTGTGATGGTGGTGAGCTGCTTCCTTTCTGAATCCACTTTCAACCCTACAGTTCTCCAGAAGCTGGATGATGGGACGGAGTAAAGTCAGCTCCCCCAGCAGTGAGGGACACAGAAGCTCCATTCTCATCTACGGATCACAGAGGGGAAGCCAGGAAGAGCCAGGGGACGGTGGACTTGGGGCTGGGAGGTCATTTCAGAGGGAGAAGGGGTGAGAAGCTCTGATTTCAAGTTCCAAAGCCCTAGGGCCTCCCTCTTCTCTGTCTCCCTGCATTTCTAGCTGCCTCAGCAGCTGAAGGCCCTTGGGCGGGTGTAGGAAAGGTCATTGTACCAAGAAGATAGTTGGGTAAATGCTGTACCTTTGTTGTAGGATTCTCTTGGGAGATGTCTGCATCAGTGGGGATGGCATAAAGTAACCAGAGTCAGGATGTGGGGTCTGACTCAGTAACAGAAAAAGTGGCAGCGTGTGTCTCATAGCCAAAACAGCCCTTGGACCGGGAGTCAGGAGTCTGGGGTTCTCGGTTGGCTCTGCCTCCTGGCACACTGGGTTTCTGGACCTCAGTTTTCTCCTCTATAAAACCAGGGGGTTGGCCGGGCATGGTGGCTCACACCTGTAATCCTAGATCTTTGGGAGGCTGAGGTGGGCAGATCGCTTGGACCCAGGAGTTCAAGACCAGCCTGTGTAACATGGCAAGACCCTGTCTCTACAAAAAGTACAAAAATTACCCGGGCGTGGTGATATGCACCTACAGTCCCAGCTACTTGGGAGGCTGAGGTGGGAGAATTACTTGAGCCTGGGAGGTCGAGGCTGCAGTGTGCTGTGATGGTACCACTGCACTCCAGCTTGGGAAACAGAGCGGACCCTCGAAACAAACACAAAAATGAAAAACAAGCAAATGGAGAAATAAAAAAAACCTAGGGGGTTGTAGTAGATGATCTCTAAGGTTAGTTACAATTGAGGTATTGGAATATTTAGGAAAGAGCACTGGGAATATACTAGGAACACTTGATGGAGATATCTTTATTTCCACGGCAGCTTAGTGGATATGTCTCATTGATGCTCATGGTATCACTCTCCCCATGTAGGTGGGCAGGCATTGTTACCCCTATTTAATAAATGAGGAACCAACAGAGGCTTAGGAGAGGAGTTGCCTGATGTCCCATGATTGGTGGCAGAGCAAGGATCAACCGTGGGGCAGGGTGGGGGGACCTGGCCAGGCAGCGACTGGATGAGACCTGGGGTGAGAAGTGGCAGGGACCCAGTCAGGGCAGAAAATGAGGGTTAGGACTTACTTTGAGGTTTGGATTGGATCGGTAAATTCCCAAGAAAGAGGGAGACCAGGAGGCTAGTGAAGAATTGTGGAGTAAAGGGGAGGATTACTAAGGGACATGGAGTATCTATCATGTGTCAGACGCTTATCTATGTCTCTCGTGTCTGAACAAATCCTTGCAGGAACCCCAGGAGACAGGTTATCTCCACTCTGCAAATTGGAAAACGGACCCAGAGAGGTTCAGTTATGTGTCCGAGACCACCCAGCTAAGAAGCTAAGCATTCTGAACTGGAACCCAGAGAATTTGACTCCCAAACTCTGGGTCTTTTCATTGCTGTGTTCCATTTGGGAAAGGCTAGGGATGCGGGGAAGCGGCTTATTGCCCCTTGGTGTTTGGTTGGGAGTGGTGGGATTGGTGGGTTGGGGGCGCAAGGCAGCCAGATCTGAGACTCTTGCGCTTGTGACTGGACTACAAAGAGTTAAAGAACCTTGGGCCTCCTCCTCCCGCCTCCTCTGGCCTCCTCCTCCAGCTCTTCCTGTCCCGCTGTTGCAACACCGCCTCACTCTTCCCCTCCCACCTCCTCTCTCCTCCTCTCTGCTTTAATTTTCTCAGAATTCTCTGGACTCAGGCTCCAGTTCTGGCCTTTGGGGTTCAAGATCACTGGAACCAGGCCGTGGTCTCTATGCCCGAGTCTCAACCCTCAACTGTCACCCCAAGACACTTGGGACGTCCTGGACAGACCGAGTCCCGGGAAGCCGCCAGCGCTGCCGCTGCCACACTGTCCTGAGCCCAAATGGGGGAGTGAGAGGCCATAGCTGTCTGGCATGGGCCTCTCCACCGTGCCTGACCTACTGCTGCCACTGGTGAGACCAGGGACAAAGGGAAGAGTGGGCTGGTGGGCGAAGCACCGCCCGGCCGGCGTGGCCCCTCTCCGGGAGGGGGCCGAGCCTCTCCTGCCCGGGCCTGGTCCTGGCGCCGGCCTCAGGCCTGCAGGTCCTAACGTCAGCCACTGCCAGTGTGGGGTTCCCCATGCATCCACCGCTTGGAGTAGGGGCTGCGCTGAGGCAGGGGAATGGGAGAAGTTTGAGAGGGAGAGAGTAAAAGGAAGCCCTGAGCCCTGACAGCCGTGGAAGTTTGCGAGGGCCACGGGAATGTGGGCAGGTGATAGGCCCAGGGTGGGGCAGGTTTGGTGGGGAAAGGAAAGGAGTGGGAGTAGGAAGGTTAGCGCTCTGGGAGTCCAGACGGTTCTGAATTCTGTCCCTGCAGTCAGCTGGCTGGCCTGCAGTGTGCTGGGCCGTGGGGAGGCAAGGCTGCCTGTGGAACCTGGCAAAGCACACCCTGTAGGGCAGGAGTTTGGCGGCTGGTGAAGTGGGGGAGTGAGTTGAGGAGTGGGGATGGGGTGGTGTGGTGGGTTTGGGATGCCTGTGGCAGGAGGTATTTGAGAATGGGCTGGGACACTGGATGGGGCAAGGCAACCCAGTGGACAGCGTCCCCAGTACCCTGGCCAAGCCCCCGTCTCTCACCTGGGGACATTCTTTACCCTTCTGCCTGCTGCTAGGCGGGTGGCCTCTGTGGGACTGAGCCTTCCCAGGGAGCTAGCCCTACCCCCACCTGGTCAGTGTCGCTGGGCCTGTCCTCCAGCTTCCCCTCCCCGCTGCTTTCCACAGAGCTAAACAACAATCCCTTGGTTTCTTATTCTACAGTTCAGTTTGGGGAAGTTGGTAGAAAGTTGTTTTCGTCACTGGAAAATGTCCCCTTCTCTGGCTTCAGCCTTGTTTCAATGTATCCTTGATCGTCCTCCACGTCTTGGCCCGGGAATCATCCCGTTCAGATGCCCTGGGCCCATCTAGTTGGGCAGATTTTCCCTGTCCTGTTGTGGCCCTGCCCTGCCCGGCCTCTGAAGGCCGCGCCTACCTCCCCTCTCTTTAGTGCCTTATACTTTTCCTCTCCCACCATTCCTTTCTTTCCAACAATCTCCCCAGACTCTCCTCAGACTTCTCAAAGCCTCTTTTTTTGAAATCTTTTCTCGCTAGTCCTCCTTCCCCTCCTCTCTGCTCTGCTCCGGTCCCACATTTCCAGCCTCAGGTCCCCAAGCAGCACGTCCCTTGTCAGGGTCTCACTCTTCTCCTTCTCCCTCCTCCTTAGTCCCACCCCCTCTTCCCTTCCTCCCGCTGTCCTTCCCCCCACGGTCTCCCCACCAGCCAGCTGCCCTGACATCCTGCTTCTGTTTTCTGTTTGGGGGCGGCCCTGGCTCCCTCACGCACCTGCTGCACGAACAGGAGCAGCTTCTATTAACCTAACCTTCCATGCCTTTGTTTCTTTTTTTTTTTTTTTTTTTTTTTTTTTTTTTGAGATGGAGTCTCGCTGTGTTGCCCGGGCTGGAGTGCAGTGGCCGGATCTCAGCTCACTGCAAGCTCCGCCTCCTGGGTTTTTACACCATTCTCCTGCCTCAGCCTCCCGAGTAGCTGGGACTACAGGCACCCGCCACCTCGCCCAGCTAGTTTTTTTTGTATTTTTAGTAGAGACGGGGTTTCACCGTGTTAGCCAGGATGGTCTCGATCTCCTGACCTCGTGATCCGCCCGTCTCGGCCTCCCAAAGTGCTGGGATTACAGGCTTGAGCCACCGCGCCCGGCCGCCTTTGTTTCTTTATCTCCACAACGGGGGTCATAGTCATGACCTCATACTGTTGTTTTGAAGATTGAATAGACTGATACATGTTAAGTGTTCCTTTGATTTGTTAAGTGTCCACTCTAGGCTAGACACTGTGATAGGTGCTGGGATTACAGCAGAGAACAAAATCCCTGCCCATAGCTTTGACAGTCCATCAGGGAAACAGGTTGTAGCAAATAGAAAGCACTCAATAAAGTGTTTATATTGCTGTGATTAGTAGTAATTACTGGGTGGTTACCTGTGTTTGGAAAATAGAGGGTAAATGTAGCCTGAACAGGTAAAGGGAAGTGCCTGGGTCCTGGGGTGCTTCAGCCCAGGTGGGATTACGTCTCCTAAGAGACAGAAGCCTGGCCTGGAGCTGGGGGAAAGGGGAAACAAAGGGAATGCAACATCCTTCTGAATGTCTCACCATTCAATGGGCAATGCAGAGCGTACTGTGTGGGGGGTGGACGTGGGGGCGGGGGGGCGGTGAGGTAAGGTAGGGGAGTAGGGAAGAATGATACAGGAGAGATGGTGGCAAAGCAAACAGGATTTTGCTGCTCTCAAAGAGCTTACAGCCTAGGAACCAAGATGGCTTACAGTGAAAAATGATGTCAGAGCAATCCGGAGGAAAATATCCACAAATGCATGGTGATGTGGTGTCCTGGAGCACCAATGGGAGGAGAAGGAACTGGGGAAGGAGACGAGCCTTAGTCCACTGCCTTGCCTTGCTTAGCCGGTCTCAGCTCCTGTGCTCAGCTACAGAAAATTCAGGAGCTTCCCCACGCTGCTTCAGTGTCCTTCGCCGTGCAACTGCAGCATTCCCTGTATAGAGGTCAGTGCCAACAACTGACTGTCTTTGACTCAAGCGAGAGTTCTTGAGAGCACGAGCTGTGTATTATCCACCTCAGCATCCCTAGCACCCATACAGGACCTGTCACATAAACTGTACTCCTTAGCTATTTGCTGAATGAATTAAGGAACAAGAGATGGGTCAGATGGGATGGGGGAGGGAAAGCCTCATAGAAAAGTGGATGTGGAGCTGACATCTGAAGTCACTGCCTGTCAGGGTAGCTATAAAGGAGGGAGGCAGAATTGGACACTGATGTGAGGAAGGGGAGAGAAATGGAGAGATGGGATTTTGTGTTGATGGGCAGGGTGGCAGGAAATCAGACACCTTGGTGGGAGTGGAAAGACCATGTTGAGAAACACTAAGAAATATGAATGGGAAAATTAGAGGGAGTCGGGGAGAGGATGGAGGAAGAGTGTTGAATATGGTCCCAGGTGGAGGAATTCATTTCATTCGTTTATTCAGAAGCTGTTCTCTTAGGGCACACTCTGTGCCTGGACTGTGATTAGAAGTGAGGTGAGGCATCTCAGATGGGTGCCGTGGCTCATGCCTGTAATTCTAGCACTTCAGGAGGCCGAGGCGTGTGGATTGCCTGAGTCCAGGAGTTCGAGACTAGCCTGGGCAACACAGTAAAACCCTGTCTGTACAAAAAATACGAAGATTAGCAGGGCATGGTGGGGCGTGCTTGTCATCCCAGCATTTGGGAGACTGAGCTCAGGAGAATCGCTTGGGCCCAGGAGGTGGAGGTTGTAGTGAGCCCTGACCACACCACTACATTCCATCCTGGTGGTGAAGGTTGCAGTGAACTGCGACAGAGTGAGACCCTATTTAAAAAAAAAAAGAGAAGTGAGGCATCCCTGGAGGTGCCCATTCAGATCATTTCCATGACCATGGAAGTGTTTTGGAGCCAGGCTCTGGAGATGGAGAGGAAGGTTCACACACTTGTGTGTGCCATTTAAAGCCTGAATGAAGATAAAAATGTGTGTAGGATGGGTGGGAGCAGAAGAGAGGCTAGAAGACGACTGCAATAACCCAGGTGTGAGGCAACCCAGGGATGCAGAGAGGGCTAAGAGATCACAGAGGGAGGCCTTGCAAGACTGACACATGGGATGGCAGCAGGGATAGGGACAGGGCCCTGGGGAGGGAGCGTGGCAGGGTCTCAACATTCATCCGGGAAGTTGATGGTGTGACATTTGTCTAGGTGAGGAGATGGATGAAGTCCGTTTGGGGCATGTTAAGGGCCAGGGAAATGGTCGTGTGGAAGGGTGCACCTACCAAGCTAGAGGAGAGGTGCTCCAACTTCTTTCTGCCTTTGTATAATTCGGACGCACTGTGTTCACTCATCAGTGGTTCTCAAAAGGAGAGGAGCACACCAGACTCTTCAGTAAGGGTGTGTGTGCTTGTGTGTGGGGAGGTGGGGGGATGGTCTGAAAACTCTCCCCTGGAGATAAATATATTCCTACTAGGGGTGCTGTCTCCTCATCTCCCTCTTTGAGAATCACTGGCTTCCACCAGAGTGGAAGACAGATGTGTCATTAGATCGATCAGTTGATCTGTATTTATCTGCTCCCAGTCTGGAGGCCTGGTTCTGGGAGCTGAGAGGACACCAGGGGAGGATAAGACACTTTCTGACCAACACATTATTTGATCTGTCATCTTACAAGGTTCGTGGTCACTTTGGGGAGATCCTATCTGTCAACCAACATAACCATATTATGATAAGAGCCAAAAGTAGATAGGGTCAGTTCACGTGAGTTGAGCCCACAGGGGCTGTGGGTCTCAGGAGCTGGGGTGGAGGAAACAGATATCATCAATGGAGGTTTCATGGGAGGAAGATGGGATCTCAGCTGGGCGCTTGGAGGAGAAGCTGCCATGGCCTCCCCCAACATCTTGACATTAAATGAACAGACACATGAATGAGGGGGAAAGGAAGACTGATTGGGTCCCTGCAAGGTGGCTGGATCAGGGTCAGACCACAAGGCCGATCTCAGCTTCGCCTCCCCACTCTGCAGCCCCAGCACAGGAAGTCACACTTTAAAGCCTTCTCTGGCGGAAATTGTGGGGGAGTTGGAGGGGTGTTGGGCCACCCCCTCAACTGTCTCTCCACAGGCACCCCAGCTTCCGGCCCTTCTGCTCCAGGCTGGAGTCTGGGCCTGAAGAGCTCACCTCCTGTTTCGGCTGTTTTGCTTCACTAATGCAACTGCTGAGGACTGGGCTCACTGGGGCCAGCTGATGCCAGCAGTGGTGCCCAGTGGTGGGGAGTCTGAGGGCCCTGGCTCCCAGGGGTCAGAGAGGGCTGACCCGGAGCATTCTGGGGGCCAGGGGAAGCCTGGGAAGCAGGGCTGGTTCTTCCGTCTGGCATCCCTTCTCGCCTGCTCCCTCGTTCCTGGAAGTGGGTGTTCAGGGCTCTGGAGCCTTTCCTGTGCTGCCAGTGGGCTTGGGGAGGGGCTGTGGAGACTCAGAACTGGCCTTATTTCCTAAGGATTGTCTGGGGACGCCAGGGAGGCCCCCAAACCCAGCACAGCTGGCCAGAACCAGCCAGGCTGTGGGAACGTGGTGAACCCAGGGTGGGAGGGCAGCCTCGGCTTGCTTCCTGCTGGGACTGGGGCGTGTTGGGGGCTGGAGTGAGAGCTCACGGGACGGGTGTTGAACTGGGAGGAGGAGCTGGGGCGGGGCCTCAGCTAAAGGATGCTGAGGGGCTAGGAGGAGCCAAGTGGCCCTCAGGGAGGGGAGGGCACAGACCTGATGGGCGGAAGCCAGGGTCGAGGGAGACTTCCCTTTGGGATGGAACGGGGAGAGGGAGGCATTTCCCGGAACATGAGGGCCAAGTGGGACAAGGGTCTGTGGCCTGGCTTTTGGAAAGGGGAGGGGTTGAAAGGGGGTTGAGTGGGGATGGGAAGGAGGGACTGGGCCATAGGAAGAAGGGATTAGATGGAGTCCCTCTTGCAGGCTGGTGCCTTCTGCCTTTCTGCTGACTCATGACCCTTGAGGAGCTGGGGAAGCTGCTAGTTCCCTCTCCCCTCCCTGGATCTCCCTCCCTCTGGCCTGAGTCACTGGGGCGGAGTTGCTGGGAAAATATTTCCCTTTCCCGGATCTGACTTAACCCCCAGAGTGCTGGAAAGAGAAGGGAACATGTGGCCTGAGAAAGCCTCTCTCCCTCCCTCCCCGCAGGGAGGCTCATTCCCCACTGGCCAGAGGTCCCTGAAAAGCTCCCTTTAAGGCTGTCTGGGGCTGGCATCCCCCAGTTCTTCGTCATGACTCTGTCTCTGCCTGTTGACTCTGCCTCAAGCCCCCTGGATGGGATTCAAAGTGCCAGTGACCTTGGGTGCTCCAATAGCTTCTTCAGGGAAAGGAACCACACTTTCAGGATTGGGAAGTTCTTCCCATCACCACCCCAAACCCTTCCTGTTGCCCTGGAAGCCCCAGTCCTGTTCTCAGGGGAGGTGGCACGGCGTTGGCTGGCGTGGGCTGGGGAAGGTTGTCCTCTGAGCAGGGGCGCACACCTCCACCTGCGGGGGCTGCTGTTGTGTTTCTGTGTGTGACTTCCCATGTTTGCGGCTGAGGCTTGAACTTCCGGGCCTGCGCAGCTACAGCTGCAGCATCTCCCAGTGGCTGACTCAGGCTCTGACTGGCCTCCTGCTCCGAAATGTGGAGTTGGTGAGGCTGGGTGGCTGTGGGCTGCCTGGCCCTCCTTCCCCGCGCTAGGGTTTCTGTGATCTGGTGAGTCAGTTACTCCTCAGTGTTTAACAGACGTTGAGGACACCCTCTTATCTTTACACAAAGTGTCTCTTATAGTAGAGAAAAAAAAAAAAACAAAACCGAAGCCCAGGGAAAACCAGAAATGAAGCTGGCAGAGATCAAAGTCCAAGTTGGAGCTAAATATTCACTCCTGGCTTTGCTTTCCTGGCACTGATGCCAGAACAGGACAAGCCGTTTAGCTGCTGTGAGGTTGGCCTGAGACTGCAAAGCGTACCTTCCAGAATACCGTGGCGTGCAGGGGCTCCAGGACTCCCCAGCACGCCCTCAGCTCCCACCTGACAGTCATCCAAGCTGAGTCACTAGCCTTGGCCAGCTCTATTTGAGTGTCCTGCACACCTTTGCCCACTCCTCCCCCCATCTCAACTTTGTCCCCCATCTACCCATGTGGGATCCCCAACCTTTCCCTTTTACTCTCCTCCCCATTTGTCATTGCCAACCCCGGGTGTTTGTGTAAATTTTGAGGTGGAGGGGATGGGCCAGGGAATGTGAGGGCAGGAGGCGGAGTAAGGTTTGATACAAGCATGTAAAGAAACTTCCTTCTGCTTCTGCCCGCTCCCCAGGAATGGAGCTCACAGGAACATCACTCGCCCCCACCACCAGCTGACCTTTTTAGAAATACTCCCGGGATGTGCACAGATCCTCACTGTTTACCTCTGTGAATGTTCACAAAGCAATCACACGGTGAACCCAGCACCCAGAGGAAGAAACACCGCCCCAATCTTTAGGGCTGCTTGTTGGAAGAAAGGGCCATCACTGAAGTAACCTGCCAATTCCCAATCAAAAACACATCCTTTCAACATCTGCCCTGCGTCCAGCACTGTGGGCTGCTGTGGGGGATTTCACAGTAAGGATAAAATACGGGGCTGGACTCACGCCTGTAATCCTAGCACTTTGGGAAGTCAAGGTGGGAGGATCACTTGAGCTCAGGATTTTGAGACCAGCCTGAGCAACATAACAAGACCCTGCCTCTACTAAAAATAAAAAAAAATTAGCTGGGCATGGTGGTGCACGCCTGTAGTCCCAGCTATTCAGGAGGCTAAGGTGGGAGGACTGCTTGAGTGTGGATGGTGGAGGCTGCGGTGATTTTATCACTCCAACCTGGACAACAGAGCAAGATCCTGTCTCAAAAAAAAAAAAATACAGCTTAGGTCTGGGGCCTACTAGCTTTGAGTTGAGGGAACAAAAATGAACACACAGGACAACTAGAGAACAATAAGCATCAGATTATATGATCCCAACTGTCTAAGATTCAAGGAAGAACTCTAACGTTGGTGAGTGGGTTGGCCTGGGCAGCATGTTTCACAAGGAAGGACTTGAGCTGGGGAAGTTTTATTTATTTATTTTTATTTTTATTTTTTATTTATTTATTTATTTATTGAGATGGAGTCTTGCTCTGTCGCCTGGGCTGGAGTGCAGTGGCTGGATCTCAGCTCACTGCAACCTCCGCCTCCCAGGTTTACGCCATTCTCCTGCCTCAGCCTCCCGTGTATCTGGGACTACAGGCGCCTGCCACCTCGCCCAGCTAGTTTTTTGTATTTTTTAGTAGAGACGGGGTTTCACCGAGTTAGCCAGGATGGTCTCGATCTCCTGACCTCGTGATCCGCCCGACTCGGCCTCGCAAAGTGCTGGGATTACAGGCTTGAGCCACTGCACCCGGCCAGAGCTGGGGAAGTTTTAGATCTGCTGCCCCTAAGCTTCCCATCCCTCCCTCTCTTGATGGTGTCTATCCTCTATCTGATTCTTCCCCAGGTGCTCCTGGAGCTGTTGGTGGGAATATACCCCTCAGGGGTTATTGGACTGGTCCCTCCCCTCAGGGACAGGGAGAAGAGAGATAGTGTGTGTCCCCAAGGAAAATACATCCACCCTCAAAATAATTCCGTTTGCTGTACCAAGTGCCACAAAGGTAGGGGCAAGTGGAAACGGTGAATGCCCTCAGGTCTGGGGTGCTGCTTCTTCCTCTGCTTCTTCCAGATGTTCTTCCCTAACTTTGCTGCCTCTCCTGGACTGGGATTTTCTCCCTCCCTCCTCTCCTAGAGACTTCAGGGAATTGGCTCTGGCTGTTGTCCCTAGCATGGGGCTCCTTCCTTGAACTCTCACCTGCAGCCTAACTGCTGCTCCATTCACAGGAACCTACTTGTACAATGACTGTCCAGGCCCGGGGCAGGATACGGACTGCAGGGAGTGTGAGAGCGGCTCCTTCACCGCTTCAGAGAACCACCTCAGGCACTGCCTCAGCTGCTCCAAATGCCGAAAGGGTGAGTGTGCACAGGCTGGAGAGTCAGGCGGGCCTTGACCGGTGTGTGCATGCCTGTCTGTGTGCAGGCTGGTTGGTGTGGGCAGGAAGGTGTGTGTGTTGGGACACTGCGTGGATGTGAGTGTGTGTTACAGAGACAGACACACACTTAGGGGAATATCAGGAAGGAGATGCAGGGACAGGAGGATGCAGGACTCATACCCCATCTTCTCCCCTCACCAGAAATGGGCCAGGTGGAGATCTCTTCTTGCACCGTGGACCGGGACACCGTGTGTGGCTGCAGGAAGAACCAGTACCGGTATTATTGGAGTGAAAACCTTTTCCAGTGCTTCAATTGCAGCCTCTGCCTCAATGGGACCGTGCACCTCTCCTGTGAGTGCAGCTCTCCTGACGCCAAGCCCTCTCCCCACCCCAGGGACTGGCCCTTCCCCATGTAGCGGCATTTCCTTTCCTTCCCCTCCCATAGTCTGTGGGTCTGACGACCAACTCCTCTCTGGCCGCCCCCACCCTTTCCCTCGTCACTTCCTCTGTCCTGTGGGGTGAGGGTGCAGGGTGCTCCTTCTTTAGCTGTGCTGCACTTCTCCCTACAGGCCAGGAGAAACAGAATACCGTGTGCACCTGCCATGCAGGGTTCTTTCTAAGAGAAAACGAGTGTGTCTCCTGTAGTAAGTGAGTATCTCTGAGAGCTGCTGGGCACTGGATGGTGGCATGGATTGGGATGGGTGACTTTGATGGGAGCCACTAGTGGGACAACGGATGCCAGGATGCCCCAGAGTGCTCAGGCTCCTACTGGCTGAGTGGGAGACACTTCGTTAAGACACCAGGCAGTCCTTCCCCTTGCTCTTCAAATCTTTTTTTTTTTTTTTTGGAGACAGAGTCTCGTTCTGTCGCCCAAGCTGGAGTGCAGTGGTGCGATCTTGACTCACTGCAAGCTCTGCCTCCCAGGTTCATGCCTTTCTCCTGGCTCAGCCTCCGGAGTAGCTGGGACTACAGGCGCCCGCCACCACGCCCAGCTAATTTTTTGTATTTTTTAGTAGAGACGGGGTTTCACAGTGTTAGCCAGGATGGTCTCAATCTCCTGACCTCGTGATCCGCCCGTCTCGGCCTCCCAAAGTGCTGGGATTACAGGCTTGAAACACTGCACCCGGCCTCTTTTTTTTTTTTTTTTTTTTTGAGACGGAGTCTGGCTCTGTCACCCAGGCTGGAGTGCAGTGGCCAGATCTCAGCTTACTGCAAGCTCCGCCTCCCAGGTTCACGCCATTCTCCTGCCTCAGCCTCCGGAGTAGCTGGGACTACAGGCGCCCGCCACCTCGCCCGGCTAGTTTTTTGTATTTTTTAGTAGAGCCGGGGTTTCACTGTGTTAGCCAGGATGGTCTCGATCTCCTGACCTCGTGATCCACCCGTCTCGGCCTCCCAAAGTGCTGGGATTACAGGCTTGAGCCACCGCGCCCGGCCTCGCTCTTCAAATCTTAAGGAGTCTTTGAGGATAGAAGATCATGCCCCAAGGACTTGTAGGCCTTCCAACTCAGATATGTAGATTCTTGGGCCATAGGATCTACGATAGTTCATTGATTCTAGGACATACACTCTGACAGCTCTGAAATCAAACTTCCTGTAATTGATGATTCATCAAGGTTTAATTGGCAGCTTTGTGCGTGTCTGAGTAGTCAGGTAAAGAAAAGTGCCTTTTATTCTTGATGGCATCTTAGGTTTGATGAAATATGGTATTTCCCCCTTAGTCTCTGTGTCCAGGCCTCCTCACTCCTGGCTCCACAGTGGCTGTTCTTGTCACTCACTTGCAAAGAATAAACTCTGAGGGCTCTCAGAGTTTGAACCCCAGCATAGCCACTTATTGGCTATGTGACCTTGGGCAAGCTTCTTAACATCTCTGAGCCTGACTTTTATTTATTTATTTATTTTTGAGACAGGGTTTCATTCTGTCACCCAGGCTGGAGTGCAGTGGCACAACCATGGCTCAGCCTCCACCTCCACGGCTCAAGCCATCCTCTTGCCTTAGCCTCCTGAGTAGCTGGGACTACAGGCACACACCACTACAGCCAGCTAATTTTTTACTTTTTGTAGAGACAGGGTCCTACGATGTTGCCCAGGCTAGCCTCGGACTCCTGGGCTCGAGCAATCCTCCGGCCTCCCAAAGTGCGAGGATTACAGGCATGAGCCACCAAGCCTGGCCTGGGCCTTGCCGTTCTTATATTTAAAGTAAGCATAATGACATTCATTTGGTGAATTTATGAGAACCAAAAACAAACAAACAAAACCTGCAACACATCTGACACAAAGCTATTTATTTTCCATTAATCTTCATCTTTTTTTTTTTTTTTTTTTTTTGAGACAGAGTCCTGCTCTGTTGCCCAGGCTGGAATGCAGTGGCGCAACCTTGGCTCACTGCAACCTCTGCCTCTCAGGTTCAAGCGACTCTCCTGCCTCAGCCTCCCGAGTAGCTGGGATTACAGGCACGTGCCACCATGCCTGGCTAATTTTTGTATTTTTAGTACAGATGGGGTTTTACCAGTTTGGTCAGGCTGGTCTCAAACTCCTGGTTATCCACCCGCTTCAGCCTCCCAGAGTGCTGGGATTATAGACGTGAGCCACCGCACCTGGCTTGTCTCTTCCTGAAAGCACTTTTTTTTTTAATTTTTGAGATGGAGTCTCACTCTAATGCCCAGGCTGGAGTGCAATGGCGCGATCTCGGCTCACTGCAAGCTCCACCTCCTGGGTTTACACCATTCTCCTGCCTCAGCCTCCCGAGAAGCTGGGACTACAGGCGCCCGCCAACATGCCTGGCTAATTTTTTTTGTATTTTTAGTAGAGATGGGATTTCACTGTGTTAGCCAGGATGGTCTCAATCTCCTGATGGTCTCGATCTCCTGACTTTGACCCGCCTCGGCCTCCCAAAGTGCTGGGATTATAGCCGTGAGCCACCACACCTGGCTCCGTTTCTTCTTGAAAGCACTTTTATACTATTCTATGTGGTTCTCACCATGAGCTTGAGAGGTGGGCTAAAGTGCCTCTCCCTGCTTTCAGCTTCCTGCTGGGAACTCACTCTCTCAAGTTCCTTCCAGCACCACCCCTTAGAGTTCTCATCACTCCACACTGTCCAGTGACAACTCCCAATGTGGAAGTTCTGCTAGTTCTACAGCGTGCTCTCTGGCTGCCCCAGTAACATGTATTTTTAAATTTTTCGCCGGGCGCGGTGGCTCAAGCCTGTAATCCCAGCACTTCGGGAGGCCGAGGCGGGTGGATCACGAGGTCAGGAGATCGAGACTATCCTGGCTAACATGGTGAAACCCTGTCTCTACTAAAAATACAAAAAACTAGCCGGGCGTGGTGGCGGGCGCCTGTAGTCTCAGCTACTTGGGAGGCTGAGGCGGGAGAATGGCGTGAACCCAGGAGGCGGAGCTTGCAGTGAGCCGAGATCACGCCACTGCACTCCAGCCTGGGAGACACAGCGAGACTCCGTCTCAAAAAATAAATAAATAAATAAATAAAAATAAAATAAATTTTTCATATGCATGTTTGACTCCCCCTCCCCGAAGTCAGGGATTGTAACTAGCAGTGTCATTTAAGAAAAAGCCCTTAAACCTCTCTTTGCGAAAGGATTCTTATCAGCAAAACAGTGATGAAACAGCAATCCCATAACAGCGAGCTAGTTACCTTCTCAAGCACTTATTAATTAAATGAGGCATAATCATTTTGCTTAATCCTCAATCCTGAGAGGTGGGTGATCCCTGTGATGATGAGGAAACCGAGGCTTGGGGGTTAATGGCTTGCCTAGATTCACACTGCTAGCCAAGGAATGGACTGGAATTCATGTGATGACCCTGACTGCTTTTCACATTTTCTCCACAGCCTTTTCAAGATCCCTGCCAATTCTAAAATTAAATGATCCTATGATTAACTGTTTCATTCTTCTGCATCAGTTCCCAAAACAAATTATATCAAGAGACAGCAAAAATATTTGTAAAGGATGTCCAACAATCTGTGTTGCTGTTTTTCTGCGTTCCTCCAATGGTAGGGCCTCTATTCACCAGTGCCATCTCTTCTTTTAGCTGTAAGAAAACCCTGGAGTGCACCAAGTTGTGCCTACCCCAGACTGAGAATGTTAAGGGCACTGAGGACTCAGGTGAGGAGAAGTGACCGTGCTCACCTGCCCTCTCCCTCTCCTTGCCCCGACCCATCCATCCCACCCATCCGTCTATCCCTGTGGCCCCCCTCTGCCCCCTCCTCTGACCAACACCTGCTTTGTCTCCAGGCACCACAGTGCTGTTGCCCCTGGTCATCTTCTTTGGTCTTTGCCTTTTATCCCTCCTCTTCATTGGTTTAATGTATCGCTACCAACGGTGGAAGTCCAAGCTCTACGCCATTGGTGAGTGGGGCCTTTGGGAGGGAGATGGAGCTGGTGGGGGTGAGGGAGGATGTGGGTGGGTGCGATGGACATATGTGGAGGGAGGTGAGGAATGTCCCCTCAGTTCACACTGCTGCGGACTCTGGGTAGAAGGTGGCCCTGGATGGCTGGGGAGAGGTCGAGCTGCATGAGTAGCTCTCTCGTCCCTGGGGCCACATAGGCCCTGAGGCGTGTCACCACAAGTCCCCACTGCCAGCTGAGTCTAGGGTGCCAGGGCTGAGAGAGGAAGTGAAATTTATGATGCTTTCTTTCTTTTTTCTCAGTTTGTGGGAAATCAACACCTGAAAAAGAGGTGAGATGAAATCAGAGAGCTACTCCCAGATGTCCCTGACCGTTCCTCATAATTGCCTAATACTCAGATCCCCTGGAATCATCCTTCACCTCCCGGAGGCTCGCCTCATTCCCTCTAAGTCCCAGCCCCTATCCAGAATAAAGAGGGCCAGGGTTGGTTTTGCTCCCCCACTAATGCTTCACCACCTTCTCTCTTTCAGGGGGAGCTTGAAGGAACTACTACTAAGCCCCTGGCCCCAACCCCAAACTTCAGTCCCACTCCAGGCTTCACCCCCACCCTGGGCTTCAGTCCCATGCCCAGTTCCACCTTCACCTCCAGCTCCACCTATACCCCCGGTGACTGTCCCAACTTCGCGGCTTCCCGCAGAGAGATGGCACCACCCTACCTGGGGGCTGACCCCATCCTTGCAACAGCCCTCGCCTCTGCCCCCATCCCCACTCCCCTTCAGAAGTGGGAGGACAGCGCCCACAAGCCACAGAGCCTAGAGAGTGAGTTTCTCCTGCCGCTGGAGACTGGGGGGAGGAGGCTGGGGGAGGGCCGGGTGAGCGCGGGCGGCCTCCCAGAAGGGACCAGGAGAAGCGGAGGGCACGGGATGCGGGGCGGGGCCTGGGGTTGCCGCCCGAGGCTCACCGGCCTGCGTCCCCGCAGCTGATGACCCCGCGACGCTGTATGCCGTGGTGGAGAACGTGCCCCCGTTGCGCTGGAAGGAATTCGTGCGGCGCCTAGGGCTGAGCGACCACGAGATCGATCGGCTGGAGCTGCAGAACGGGCGCTGCCTGCGCGAGGCGCAATACAGCATGCTGGCGACCTGGAGGCGGCGCACGCCACGACGCGAGGCCACGCTGGAGCTGCTGGGCCGCGTGCTCCGCGACATGGACCTGCTGGGTTGCCTGGAGGACATCGAGGAGGCGCTGTGCAGCCCCGCCGCCCTCCCGCCCGGGCCCGGTCTTCTCAGATGAGGCTGCGCCCCTGCGGGCAGCTCTAAGGATGGTCCTGCAAGATCCCCTTCCAACCCCACTTTTTTCTGGAGAGGAGGGGTCCTGGAGGGGCAAACAGGGGCTAGCAGCCGCCTACTTGGTGCTACCCTCTAGATGTACATAGCTTTTCTCAGCTGCGCGCCGCTGACAGCACTGAGCGCGCGGAGAGAGGAGCGCCGTGGGCTCAAGAGCTTGAGTGGGTGGTTGCGAGGATGAGAGACGCTATGCCTCATGCCCGGATGAGAGACGCTATGCCTCATGCCCGTTTTGGGTGTCCTCACCAGCAAGGCTGCTCAGGGGCTCCTGGTTCGTCCCTGAGCCTTTTTCACAGTACATAAGCAGTTTTTGTTTGTTTTTGGTTTTTTTTTGTTGTTTTTTAAAATCAATCATGTTACACTAATAGAAACTTGGCAGTCCTATGCCCTCTGCCTGGACAAGCACAAAGCAAGCTGAACTGTCCCAAGGCGGGGGCGAGCACGGAACAATGGGGCCTTCAGCTGGAGCTGTGGACTTTTGTAAATACACTAAAACTTCTGAAATTAAAGCTCTGCTCTTAGAGAGAGTGGTTTGTCAGGATGGGAGGCAGGGGCAGAGGCCCAGATCCTGAGGGGTGAGATGGGAAAAGCCGTGCACTAGGGCCAGGTAGCCCACCACCATCACGCCAACTGACACAGGAGTAGCAGGTTCTTGTTCCGCCCACCCTCATCTGTTGCCCAAGCTGGAGTGCGCTCACTGCAGCCTCCAACCCTTGGGCTCATGGGGTCCTCCCACCTCAGCCTCTGGACACAGGTGCACCACCACACCTGGGTAATTAAAAAAAATTTTTTTTTATAAAGACAGGGTTTCCCTATATTGCCCAGGCTGTTCTGGAACTCCTGGGCTCAAGGGATCCTCCCACCTCAGCCTCCCAAAGTGCTGGGATTACAGGCAGGCATGCCCAGCCAGGGCAGTCATTTTTATGCACAACTTTCTGTGGGGCTTAGGTGCACCTATGATACATAAATTTACAGTTCTTGATCCCCAAAGTCCTCAGAGCCGGAGGCAGGGTGCCTGGGCCAGGCTTCCTTTGGGAAATGTGGTCCTTGAGGTAGAGTCATGGATGCCAGAAGGTGACCAGCACTACTGGGGAGAGATCTCCTCTGGGAGAGATGCATGCCAAAGGTCCTCTGCCTTCCTCACACCTCTCTGAAAAGACAGGAGGGGGTGTTAGGCGACAGTCAGTGGCAATGGGTGAGAGTCGGGTGAAGAGAGGCGGAGAGCCCTTCTTGCCTCCACCCCTGCTCCTGCACTGCCCTCTTTCTATACTGCATCCCCCACCCCGTACAGACATCCCTGTCTGTCCCCTCCCAGGCCAGCTTCCCTCCAGCACTTACGATGTGGACAGAGGGGTGTCCAGATGAATGATGTGGGGTCCCCGCATCCTCTGCAGCTGGGCCCGAGTCAGCTTCCGTGGCCTGCTCTCCTGGGGCTCTGTGGCACCCTCAATCCTTTGGCTGGCCAGCTCCTCCCGGATCTCTCTGAGCATGTCCTCAGCCCGCATTGGGTGCAGGGATGTGTGGCCAGCTCTCAGGAACAGAGGCCCCTCTTCTTCCTCCTCCCCTGAGGACTCCCAGGGGCTTTCCCCGGCAGAGTCAGCATGGGCTGGGGAGGAGGGAAGCTGGCCCCGAAGCTGGGCCCTGTGCAGTGTTTCCACCACCACATTCCCTCGCACGGAGGCCCCCTCTTCTTCCTCAGACCAGGTCGGTGGGTCTCCCTGGGGAAGACTGGCTCCTTTGAGGATTCCTTCTGGCAGTTCGGGGGCGCTTCGGCGTTGAGGAGCTTGGGGGTTGGGAGGCTGGGGACGCAGAGGGACGTCCCGGAGGTCCAGGGTGGAGAAGGTGAGGCGAGGGTCCTGCCGAAGGGCTCTTTGGCGTAGACGGCTCAGCGGGGAGCGGGAGCCCGTGGGGGTGCCTGGGATCAAAGTGCCATAGCCAGAGTCTGAGGTATCATCTGGTACCAAGGGAGCATCTTCATCTGTGTCTTCTGTCACCACCAGGTGGGGGATAATGGTCGAGAACTCAGGAGTCCTACAATTAATGGCAGAGTCAGATGCATAGGGGTCAAGTTCAAGTCCAGGGAGCTTCCCTTGATCACTACATCCAGAAACGGCCCCTCCTCCAAACTTATTTTGGTATCGCCTTTCCATCGCACTGTGATTGTTTTTCTCATGTGGCTGGCTAGATTTTAAGCTCCTAAGAGAGTGCGGGCTGCCTCTAAACTGTTTTATCCATAGCACCTGGTCCAGGATGTTGTATCGAGTGGGTGGTCAGGTTTTTGCTGAGTGCTTCCTGAACTTACTTGATATTATCCTCAATGATCGATTCTTCTTTTCTCTTTAAGCTGCTGCCAAGCAGTGGTGCTATCCTAGATGGACCTCTCACACTGGGGGGGTTTGGCAGCTCTGATGTTCTGCAAATCCACACCTACCTTCATTCTCGAGCCTGCTGCTCTCAGGACGCCCCTGTGTGCCTCTAGGCTGGCTAACTCTGTAGGCTGTCTGTGCCCCACCCCCACCCCCGACCCTGCTGATACCGACCTTCCCTACCCTGCCCTATAGCCTGTGTTCCTCTATCTATTCCCAGTTCCACCAGAAGTGTACAGTGATGCCATTTCTCAGCCTTAGGGCTTCCTCCTCTTCCCCTCCCTGTCTGTGGCCCCCTACTCGGGGAGACCTTGTAGTCCATGTGAGCCTTACCTCCCCTCTGCGCTGCTCTGAGAGCCCTCCAGGGAAGGCGTGGAGGGCCTGGTGTTGGGGGACTCCCTGTCCTGGTCCCGGTAGAGGGCCAGGAGCTCCCTCTTCTGTTGAACGTACTCCTCTGCCTTCAGTTTCTGTAGGGTGATCTGGGACAGGACACTTTCATTATTAAGAGCTCTCATTTATTGAGCACTTGTTGTTTGCCAGGCACCCTGCTAAGTGCATTACATATATTACCTTATTTTATTTTATTTTATTATTTTTTGAGATGGAGTCTTACTCTGTCACCCAGACTAAAGTGCAGTGGCATGATCTTGGCTCACTGCAACCTCCACCTCCCGGGTTCAGGCGATTCTCCTGCCTCTGCCTCCTGAGTATCTGGGATTACAGGCACCTGCCACCATGCCCGGCTAATTTTTGTATTTTTGGTAGAGGCGGGGTTTCACCATCTTGGCCAGGCTGGTCTCAAACTCCTGACCTTGTGATCCACCCCATTTGGCCTCCGAAAGTGCTGGGATTACAGGCGTGAGCCACCGCACCCGGCCTACATTACCTTATTTAATCTTTACAAAAACCCCATGAACCAGATCTTTTTACCCCTACCTTACTACTGAGACATGGAGACTTTAAGGTTAAGTAACTGCCCAAGGGGGTACTTCTTACAGTAAGAAAGTGGGGTGGTGCCGGGATTTGGTTGGCAGCAAACTCTGGAGCTAGTGCTGGGGGTGAGTGGGGTGAAAAGAATGGCCCTTTTCCTACCTGTACAGTCTTCCTGCTTCTCATGTCCCATTGGCAGACCCGTTATCAGGTCTGCCCCCTCCTTCAGGAAGCCCTCCCTGGTTGGTGGTGATGGTGGAATAAGTGTTCTGAATTGGTACTGGTTGCTCCTTCAAGAGCGTCCCTCTCCTACCACCTGGGCCTCTGCCCTGAAGCTGGGAGGAGCAGGAGGGCAGAACATGGGCAGAGGTGGGCTTTGTCCTGGGCTGAGGTCTCTGCTGTCCTTCAGGGAGAGGACGCATTATATTGTCTGTCTTCCTCTCCCCCCGCAGCGATCTCATACAGTTACCATCAGAATGAAATGGCGCCATCTGAGAAAAAATTTTCAAAGCACCTTTGCACAGGTGGTCATTTGATACACACCATTGCCCTGTGGTGTGGAGAACATGAATCCTAGCCCATTTTACAGATAAGAAGCCTAGACCTAGAGAGGTGAAGTGACTTGCCCAAGGTCCCACGGGTACAGAGAAGCAGAGCTGGGGCAGGGCCTTGCTCTTTGAGTCCTAGTTCAGTCAATGCAACACGTTCAAGGACAGCCTTGAAAGGTAAAGAGTTATGAAAGGTCAGTTGTTAGCTTGGGGAGGGGAAGAGGGAGGGGGAAGGAGAGGGAAGAGAAGGTGATAGAGCTGAGGTTGGAGGCGGAGGCAAGCCTTGGCAAAAGGGAGGTACCGGTGGCTGCAGTGGGCAGCACTAATGTCAGCACTTGCTGGTATGGCCATATCATTGTTAAATATTGAAGTCTTCTGTGCTGGTAAGGAAATGGCTGCTGTCTGGGTCTCATCCACTTCCCCCACCCCCATGATCTGGCAACCAGGGGGAGAACATCTGGCACAGCAAAGGACCTCTAGTGCACACTGCCTTCTGATTGGCTGATGCCCATGCTATACTAATTGTGAAATATATCCAGTATCTCCCCAGTTTGAAGTATATGAGCCAGCAATTCCTGGGCACCTAGACTTTCCCAAAGCCTCTCCAGAAACCCTGGGGGCAGCTGGGTCGGGACAAGAGATGAAATGGATGAACGGGGATAGGAAAATGACATCAGCCTTGTATTTCCAATTCTGCTTTTTCTGGCTCTCCAGTCACTTAGTCCCAAGGGTGACAGCAGTCTCCTAAGATGTGGTCTGTTGGCCAGAGCAGGGGAGGGTGCCTGGGAGCAGGAAACCTGCCAGGGCTAGGACCTGGGGCAGGACTCCTTCTTTCCCAGGCCTCATCTCCCAGCTCCATGTGAAGTGAGGGAAGGAGTGAGAGAAGGGAGGGTGGAGGCGCTGGGCCGACCTGCTTGTCCTGTTGGGGTGCCCTTTTGCCCCACAGGACCAAATTCAGGTTTGCGTTTGGGGTGCCAGGGGAGGGATATTATGTGAAAGAAAAGAACTGGAAGGAAGCAGAGTTTCTGTAAGGGACGTCCAATGCCAGCATCTCTGCTAAACTTGCCCCTTGCCCAACCCAAGCCATGAGCACGGGGCGGGGGGTCGGGGGAATGGGAGGGATGGGGATGGGCCTCTTTGAGGTGCTTCCCGGTGAGCCCAAAGCCTCTCCAGCAACCCTGGGAGGATTTTCTTGGCTTGGATAAGAGGAGAGACACAGAGGGGGCAGAGGGGAGGACGGGAAAGGAAAAGGAAATTGGTGCTTGAGCCAGAATATGACACCCCTACAAAACTGAGAAGAGGAAGGGAGGGGCCCCAGCAGGATTCTCCTTCCTTTGTCCCCGTGGAGAGGAAATGCCTCCTTTCCCTGCTGTCTCTGGGGTGGCTCCTAGGTTCACCCACTCTCCTCCCAGAACTCCCCAGTGCTGGACTAAAACCGAGCTTTGAAAGGTGCCCACTGACTTCCTGGGCAACAGATGCGGATACGTTTCCCCAATCAGCAGCAGGCCCTACCCAGGCCCAAAGACCACCCCTTTCTCCTAATGATGACAATGGCAAACATTTATGGAGTTCCCATACAGTGCTGGGCCTTGTGCCTGGCCACTTGCGGACTGTCTGTCCTGCGTGCACTGCATTTCCCCAAGGGGTGAAGTAACTCCCTGACAGGTGCTCCGGCCTCTCCTTCAGACCCTGGCTCTTAGCTTCGGCTGCCTCCTTCAGTCTCCCTGCTTTCATTTCTCGGTCGCCATCTCTGACAGCTCTTTCTGTTCCTGTCACTGTTCCTTTTCCTCTTCTCAGTCCCTGGGCATTCCCCAAGATTCAGTCTCTTTTCCCTGGAGAAGTTTACTTTCTCTGAAAGCGTGAGTCATCACAGCTAGACCCGCTAGGAATAAATCTGCAAGTCAACATTTCTGCCAGGGCGAGAAAACAATAGTCTGACCCCTGGGGACTGCGCCATGAAAAGGACCAACAGAGACTCTACTGCCCTCTTCAGTTTATAAAGACTGATGGCTCCAGAGAGGATTCCCTAAGAATTTGGTGTAAGACAATAGCAGGAAAAGTAATTCCAAAGTTTCGGTTTTGTTTGTTTTGCTAAGGAAGGCCAGGGAGCCTTGGTGCGTATCTTGGTTATAGATCTTTACAGCTCTTTCCTGTTAGCCTGGAGTGAGGCTACCGGGGGCTGAGTTGTTTGCTTAATAAAATACCGGTAATTTTTAGTAGCCCTGGGGGTTCTAAAGGGAGGAGGTGAGGGTCTGGCTGCTGTTCTGTGACTAAAAACCAAAAAAAGAGGAGAAAGTTCTGAAGGTGGAGGTGGCAAAGAAAAAAGGCAGCCTGGCACTCGCTGCCACCCCCACTGGTTGTCCTGGGGAAGTGGAGCTTTAGGAACACTGATGCCACTAGCTTCTGCTTTTGTCCTTGGGCTCCCCTTGAGCCTCTAGCCTTCAGGAAAATTTTTTATTTAACTTTTTTTTTTTTTTTTTTTTGAGACAAGGTCTCACCCCGCTGTCTAGGTTGTAGTGCAGCGGTGGGAACATAGCTCACCGCAGGCTCTACCTCCCAAGTTCAAGCGATCCTCCCACCTCAGCCTCCCGAGTAGCTGGGACTACAGGCGCACGCCACCACGCCCAGCTAATTTTTGTATTTTTTGTAGAGATGGGGTTTTGCCATGTTGGCCATAGGCTGGGTCTTAAACTTCTGGGATCAAGCCATCTGGCTGCCTCAGCCTCTCAAAGTGCTGGGATTACAGGAGGTGAGCCACGATGCCTGGCCAAGAAAATTTGATTAACCACCAGCATGATTCACTTGCCAGTCAGTCCAGCCTAGGGGAAAATGTGTTTAGGCTTAGGCGGAAGTGGTGGAGAGAAGCCCCTGCCCCGCAGAGGGGCCTGTGAACGTAGCTGGAAGCAGGGGACAGGGCAGATGGGAGACCACTCTCATCACAAAACCCACCTGCCTCTCCTTGGGGTGTGTCTTTTGTCCTTATTTTTCACCTGAATTCCGGGTCTTTCTTTCTGCATTTCCCAAAGCCCCTAAGATATCTCCACTAGGGTGTATCTTGGCTGCCTCGATTTCAAAGGGCTGCTGTTTAAATATTCCTACCCTAAAGCCACCTCACCGAGGAAGCAATAACTAAACAAACGAGTTTCCCTTTCCCTTTCTAATGACTGCATTTCTCTCTGGGGTCCCACTGCCAATGCAGTCTTCCAAACTGAAACTTCAGGAAGCCAACTGTGCTCTTTGCCCCTGGGTATCTGGAGTTCCTGAGCCTGTGCCCAGTGCTGGCACCAGCCTGTGTGCCTAAGCTGAAAGACAGCTTTGAGTCTCCCTAGGAAGCAGATACTGTTATTGTGTATATCTGTTTTGCAGTTGAAGAAATTGAAGTTGAGGGAGGTCATATAACTTTCACAAGGTCACATGAAAAATCACATGGATTTTTCTGAACTCAGTATAGACTTTAACCACAGTGTCCCTAAAGCTCCCCTGCCTCTTCCCTCTTCTTTAGCTCCTTTCTTCTCCTTTGTTTTTTGTTCTTTTTTGCAATGTCTCCCTAAGGCTGTGGCACTAAACCTTCCATGTTTCACACCCAAACTAGTACAATAAACCTCCTGTCACCAATTTCTCCCTCCTCCAGCCCACCTAGCACACTGCTACCTGATTTCCTGAAAACCCAATTCAAGAGGAAACCCACTGATTTCACCCTTGCTCAAGAATGCATGGCAGGGTCGGCCGGGCGCGGTGGCTCAAGCCTGTAATCCCAGCACTTTGGGAGGCCGAGACGGGCGGATCACGAGGTCAGGAGATCAAGACCATCCTGGCTAACATGGTGAAACCCCGTCTCTACTAAAAATACAAAAAAAATTAGCCGGGCGTGGTGGCGGGCGCCTGTAGTCCCAGCTACTCGGAGGCTGAGGTGGGAGAATGGCGTGAACCCGGGAGGCGGAGCTTGCAGTGAGCCGAGATCGCGCCACTGCACTCCAGCCTGGGAGACACAGCGAGACTCCGTCTCAAAAAAAAAAAAAAAAAAAAAAAAGAATGCATGGCAGGGTCATGCACGGTGGCTCACACCTGTAATCTCAGCACTTTGGGAGGCCGAAGTATGCAGATCGTTTAAGCTCAGGAGTTCAAGACCAGCCTGGGCAACATGGCAAGACCCTGTCTCTACAAAAAAAATGCAAAAAATTAGCCAGGTGTGGTGGTGCACACCTGCAGTCCCAGCTATGTGGGAGGTTAAGGTGGGAGACCCACCTGAGCCCAGGAAGTTGAGGCGGCAGTGAGCTGAGATCATGCCACTGCACTCTAGCCTGGGCAATAAAGTAAGACTCTGTCTAAAAAAAAAAAAAAAAAAGGATTCACGGTGGGCTGTCTCTTGTCGACCCTATTCAACCCAAGCCCATCCAGGCCACAGGGTTCTGCAGCTCTGAGGGTCTGTAGAATCTGGCCTCTTACCATGCACTCACACACCCTGTGCTCCAGACTTAGGCAGATATGGCCGTTATTCCAGAAATATATCCAGCCCAATTGGTCCTCTGATTCTTCTGCTCATGGTCTTCCCATCCTTAAAAGTCCAACTCAAATCTTCACCCCCTTTGGCCATTCCACTCCTGTAGTGGGTGGAATAGTGGCCCCCCAAAAGATAGATATATCTGTGTCCTACCCTCTGGAACCTGTGAATGTGACCTGATTTCGAAGAAGAGTCTTTGCAGGTTTGCAGAGATCCTGAGAGCTCAAGATGGCTCTCTCTGGATTTAGGGTGGGCTCGAAATCTAATACTCACGTCTTTGTAAGAGAAAGGAGGGGAAAATTTGGACACAGACATACGGAGAGGAAGGCCAGGGGAAGACAGAAAAAGAGACTGGAACTTGGTTGCCACAAGCCACGGAACACCTGGGGCAACCAGGAGCTGGAAGAGGCAAAGAGGGATTCTCCCCTAGAGCCTTCAGAGGAAACTCAGCTCTGCCTACACCTTGATTTGAAACCTCTGGCCTCCAGAACTATGAGAGATTAAGCTTCTGATATGTTTTAGGCCACCAAGTTTATGGGACCTAATACAGCTCCATTTGCATCTCTCTTCTTTTGAACTCCTCCTGCTTTTTTTTTTTTTTTTTTGAGACGGAGTCTCGCTCTGTCGCCCAGGCTGGAGTGCAGTGGCCAGATCTCAGCTCACTGCAAGCTCCGCCTCCCGGGTTCCCGCCATTCTCCTGCCTCAGCCTCCCGAGTAGCTGGGACCACAGGCGCCGCCACCTCGCCCGGCTAATTTTTTGTGTTTTTAGTAGAGACGAGGTTTCGCCGTGTTAGCCAGGATGGTCTCGATCTCCTGACCTCGTGATCCGCCCGTCTCGGCCTCCCAAAGTGCTGGGATTACAGGCTTGAGCCACCGCGCCCGGCCCTCCTCCTGCTTTTTATCTGCTCACATCACTCCCCTGCCCGGCCCTTTCACTGGCCCTCTGTCATCCAAAGGACAAAGCTCACCTACAGGATACCTTATCGTGACATCCAGAGATGGGCATGACCTGGTGGCACCTACCTGCTAGCCTCTCCCTGCTGTATCTACTCTTGTACTTTATACTGTAGCAATACTAATGGGGGCAGTCCTCTCAACACACACAACTGTTTCACATTTCTGGCCTTTGCACTTTCTGCTCCTCCATGTGGAATGCCCTTCCCTTCCGCCCTTGACTTCCTGACATACTCCTAGGTATCCTCCCAAATGGTGCTCAGACATCAGCTCCTCTGTGTTCCTTCCAAACAGACCCAGCAGACAATGCATTGCTCCCTTCTCTGTCCCGGCTTCATTCTACATAACGTCTTTCTATTATTTGTATACTAATTACTCTAACTAGGCTACAGCACCTATACCTTGAGGGCAAGAATGGTGGTTTATTCTTTTCTGATTCCCTAGCACCTAGCCCTAGCGCCTGTACTCAGCAAGTGCCCTGTAAATGTCTGCAAATGGAAGATGACTTCTAGAAGTTAATCATTTCGGGCTGTACAAACCTTCAGGGGATGCCATGTCTTGGGCTGTCCCAGTGGCTGGCACAGTAGCTGGCCAAAGGCTTTTTCCATCTTCTGATGGATGGTGGAGGCTCTGCCTCCCTCTTTGGGGCACATCAGATTGTCCAGTCTGAACCTGAACCCACCCCAGCCTCTCTCTCCTCCTCCCCTCTTTGCTCCCATCTTCCTTCCTTCCTTCCTTCCTTCCTTCCTTCCTTCCTTCCTTCCTTCCTTCCTTCCTTCTTTCCTTCCTTCCTTCCTTTCTTCCTTCCCTCCTTCCTTTCTTCCTTCTTTTTTTCTTCAGGGTCTCACTCTATCACCTAGGCTGGAGTGCAGTGGCACTATCTCAGGTCACTGCAACCTCCACTTCCTGGGCTCAAGTGATTCTCCTGCCTCAGCCTCCAGAGTAATTGGGACTACAGGCACACACCACCATGCCTGGCTAATTTTTGTATTTTTAGTAGAGACAGGGTTTCACCATGTTGGCCAGCTGGTCTCAAACTCCTGACCTCAGGTGATCCTCCCGCCTCGACCTCCCAAAGTGCTAAGATTACAGGTGTGAGCCACCGCCGTGCTTCCATTTCTGAGCTCTGGGGACCCCTGCCCATGCCTCCCCATCCCTGGCTTCCCCGTACCTGAGCCTGCTGGGTCTTCTCCAGCCACCGGGCACGGTCTGTAGGACTGGGACACTGCACAATGAGGGCGCTGGAGACACACTGGAATTCAGTGAGGTGGATCAGCAGGAAGCTGTCTGGATGGAGGAGACAACCTTCGAGAGGCCAGCCTTTATTTGATCTCCATCCCAGCCCCTCCTTCCCCTCGCTAAGAAGAGGGAGAAGAAAAGGCTCCCCGCAGGAAGGACGTACGAGGGTCTCTCAGGGGTTGGCACACGAGCTTCTCCAGCATGAGAGGGGGGCGGATGACCTTGGCTTTGTCCACCTTGCGCTGGGGCTTGGTCACGAGGAGCACGTCAGAGAAGAGGAACAGGTGCACGTCCAGCTGGGTGTGGGGGCGTAGGGGAAAGAGACAGGGTCAGCTGGAGCCAGGGGCAGGGCTGGTCCAGGAGGAGGCACAGGCATGGTGCTCAGACACACAGGGACACACGCAGAGCCCAAATGTGGGAGTGGCCAGGGCCGTCACTTTGGTCCCATCTCTCGATTTACAGGCAGGGAAAGTGGCTGGCTCAGGGTCACACAAATGACTGGGGCTTAGCCAGAACCACATCCTTTCCCCAAAACTCCTCTTCTCCCACTTCTGGCGTTTCTGCCTCTTACCTTCTCCCACCATGCCCCGTCCCCTCCACTCTGTCCCCAGCACCCTCACCTTCCCTTCTCGTCCCTCCTTCACTCGCACGGGTCCCTCCAGCAGCAGCTGTCTGGTGTGCTCAGAGGCAACCCCCAGCATGGGGGATGTCAGGTCCAGGGTGGAGAATGGACGCAGGTTCTGAGGGACACAGAGGGGAGGGGTCAGGGTGCTCGGCAGGCTGCCTGGACTTCCTGGCCAAGAGCGGCTCCTGGTTCTGCCACCAACACCTTTCTGTTTCTGTCCTTCCCCCATGGGCTAGAGGAAGCCTCCCAGTGCCTGCTTTGTACTCTTCTGACCTCTACCCCTTGGACTGTCACCACCGGGAAGGAATGATGGACACCCTCATGGCACCCAAGGACGGGGCGTTCTGGCCTCGCCAGGCCCCCCTTCACCAGTATCCCTGGGACCTTGCTTTTCCTGGGCCCCTTCCCTCTGCCCTCTCACCTTCTCCACCTCATCACTGGGGGGCTCCAGCACCTCGTAGGGCCCGATGCGCTGGGCTGCAGCCGCCAAGCTCTCTTGCTCTTCGCCCTGGCGGACCTGCCCATTGATGTGTCGCAGGAATGACTCCACGGCTTCGATCTAGGTGGGGTTGGGGGTGCGGGAGGAGGGACGGCTCGGCACCTCTCCCAACCAACGCCAGCCACAGCACAGCGCTACACTGTCACAGACACACTAAGAAAGAGACCCAGTCCCTGACGCACCAGAGTCCTAGCCCCCCCCGGGGCACCTACCATGGCATTCAGGGCCTCTTGGGCTCGCGCCTCGGGGCTCCTCTTGAGCACAGCATGGAGCAGCAGTGGGTACTTGGTGATGCGCTGGTGGGGCTTGATGAGCAAGTCACAGAGCATCTGCCTCCCGGAGCGCTTGTGCTTCTCACACCACTGCAGGGAAGGCGGGTGGGGCTCAGGGGTTTGCTCCCTCCTGCCCTGCCTGGTGGTGAACTCAGCCTCAGGCTCTGCTGGAGACTGGCTGGCTAAGATGCACCCGTCCCCCTCCCCAGCACCCCTCTCCCACCTGCACGAAGGCATGGAAGAGAGGGTTAGTTTCTTGCTGCTCTCGGGCGTAAGCCATGGTCTGCTTCACTCGGAGGCAGTACTGGACATAGGGGTGGAACCTCTGGCCAAACTGGAGAGACAGATACAGGAGGTGGGGAGCAGGCACGGGGAGAAGACCATGAATACAGGCTCTGGCTGCAGGACCCAGGAGCAGGTGAAGAGAGTCTCATGGAGTCCCTGAGCCCAGCTCCCTCCTGACAGTCCCTGCCTCCCAGGATCCTCCCAGGAATGCTCTGAAGGCTAGGCCTCTCTCTGGATGCCAGGGAGGAGCCTGAGGTCCCGACACAGACCTAGAGCTCTCTGAGCTCCCTCCATCCACAGTGCTGCTGGGGCCTGCTGCTCTGAACTTACTCTCCCACCATCAATAATTCAGCTGGACCGTTTTCAGGACACTGCAGATCCCATTTCACCCTGGGGGTGGGGTGGCCACATAAGGGTTTGCTCAGAAGCCTTGCTCCTGTGGAGGGGTTGCCTAAGGCTCCCAGGAGAAGGACGCCTCCCTCTCTACCCCACTGCAACTTTTCCCTGCAGGGCCCACATTTTCCTGGCTAGGTAACATTGTAGAAGAAAGTCAGACCCTAGGCCCTCTTGCTTTCTCTTGTCACTCTTCTCCATGCCCCGGGTGCCTCCTGTGGCCTTTTACACCCGCCCAAGTCATCTTAAGGGTCCCCTCACTTAGGCCCCATTGGCTGCACCCAGCTTTTGTAGTTGATGGGAGCCGAGGTGTGACCCTTCCCTGAGACAGATTTTCATTTCATAAGGGCCTCCAGAAGAACAAGGAACCTGTGGCACAGAGGTCAGACTTGTGGCATGCAGGGAGGAGATGAGGTGATATGAGGGGTAGGGGCTGTGTCCTGCGGCCCTTCAAACCACAGAGAGTTGCGTACTGCGGGCATGCCCTACACACAGGACCCCCGCGGGCTCCCAGTCCTGCCCCATCCGGACACAGCCCTTCACAGGCCTCACCGTCAGGAAGCCACTTTCCAGACCCATGGGGTCCAGGGGCTGGCCCGAGGCCCGAGTTTCCTCCAGGGTGGGCCCCAGCACCTCCTCCCAAAAGCTCCGGTGGGTTCGAATCAGGCTGGGGACATTTCCAAACAGGGTCTCAGCTGACACCTGGAGGAGGGAGCAGAACTGAGCAGCACACCTTTGGCAGGTCACCAGGGGTGGCACTGGCCCAGGAAAGGTGAGGACCCTAAGCTTGGACAGCAGGGGCGGGGGTGAAGAGGGATGAACGGGGCAGTGGGCTCGGAAGATCTCAAGGATGCCAGTCTGGGAAATGGGGGGCCTGTGGCCTGCTTGGAGTCCCCAGTAACAGGGAAGTAGGGAGGGCAAGGCGTCCCAAAAAATAGGGCAGTGGGAATGTAGACAGGGATGGCTGCAGGGCCCACCCTCATCCCCAGGCTCAGAGCTCGGGCTGTGCCAGGATCCCCCCCAAGCACCCACTCACTTCCGTCAGCAGTCCCACTCGCTGCAAGTTCAGCAGGCCAGCGGCTAGGAGCTGCAGGGAGGGGGATGAGGGTCTCAGGACCCAGCGCAGCCCTTCAGTGCCACCTCCCACCCCCCATCAACTTCAGTACTGCTGACCTATCTTCCTGGATCCCAGACTGGCCTGAAATCCTGCCCCTCCCTCCCCCAGTGACCTGTCTTCCAGTCTGGGAGGATGGGGGATCATGCAGGGAAGATGGGGCCGGGGCTGGGGCTGAGGGAGGCTCACGTCGGTCATGATCTTGAGCTTTCTCACGTAGATCAGCTCGGTGGTCAGGAGCTCCCACAGGGCCTCCTGTTGGTGGCAGAGCTCCCGGCTCATCTCCTGGGGTGGGGAGAATGCTGGTTCAGTGGGGAGTGATAATTAGAATGGCATGTATCAGCTGCTAAGTGCTACTTGATCCACTTCATAGGTTCTAGGCACTTTGTACATGACCATGAACTTTTTTATTTTTTATTTTTTTATTTTTTTTTTGAGACGGAGTCTCGCTCTGTCGCCCAGGCTGGAGTGCAGTGGCCGGATCTCAGCTCACTGCAAGCTCCGCCTCCCGGGTTCACGCCATTCTCCTGCCTCAGCCTCCCGAGTAGCTGGGACCACAGGCGCCGCCACCTCGCCCGGCTAATTTTTTGTGTTTTTAGTAGAGACGGGGTTTCGCCGTGTTAGCCAGGATGGTCTCGATCTCCTGACCTTGTGATCCGCCCGTCTCGGCCTCCCAAAGTGCTGGGATTACAGGCTTGAGCCACCGCGCCCGGCCGACCATGAACTTTTAATCCTCAAACCAATGTGTAGGTGGTATTATCCCCACTTTACATATGTGGTAAGTGAGGCCCAGAGAACTTTACTGTCTTGACCAAGGTCTCACTAGTAAGTGGCAGAGCTGGGGTCTGAACCCAGATCAACGCATTTCCAGATGCTTTTTCCACATGACCCCACTTCCCAAGGCCTTTCCCTCCTCTAGAGCAGAATCTATGTGTGCATTCACACCGTGGGGACGGACTCACCTTGTGAGTTTCAGGCTCACCTTGTGCCCAGGCACCAGCTCCCTCCAGGACTTCTCGATGGCCAGGCCGCTGTCGCCACCCTCTCCTATCTCCCAGTGCCGCCGGTCCTCAGGGGGCAGCCGGGGCATCCCAAACATGCTGAAAGTGTGCAGCCTCACCTCCAGCTCATGGGCCTTGGTGACTTCCTGGGGGAGCCAAGCAGGGCATCAGCTCTGGCCACATCCTTGGCACCCAGCCACAGGGCTCCAGGAGGGCTGTGTGTGTGTGCATGTGTGTTTAAGTGTGTGTGTGTCTGGAATGGGAGATGGCAGGCAGCACTGAGTATGAGTGGGGACACGGAGGCCTGGAGGACAGGGGTCAGCCCCAGTTGGAATTCCAGGGAAAAAGGCATTGCTGGAATGTGGGTGAAGAGGCACCCTGGTCTGCAGAAAGATCCCTGGAGAGGGGTCTGATCTAGGCTCCCTGACAGGAAAGAGGCTTTCCATGGGTCTCCTGAATCAGAATGAGGTAGGGGAGGGACAGAAACAGACACTCAGAGGGAACTTCAAGTGAATCAGAACAAGACTTAGAGAACCAGTGGTCTCAGGCACCACTGACAATTTGCCCATAAAATGGCATTTTTTTATGAGGTAGCATGGCTTACATTTTACAAGTTTCTTTTTTCTTTTTCTTTTTTTTTTTTTTGAGACAGAGTTTTGCTGTTGTCGCCCAGGCTGGAGTGCAGTGGCACAATCTCGGCTCACTGCAACTTCCACCTCCTGGGTTCAAGCGATTCTCCTGCCTCAGCCTCTTTAGTAGCTGGGATTACAGGTGCCCGCCATGATGCCCAGCTAATTTTTTTTGCATTTTTGCTAGAGACGGGGTTTCACCATGTTGGCCAGGCTGGTCTCGAACTCCTGACCTCAGGTGATCCACCCATCTCAGCCTCCCAAAGTGCTGGGATTACAGGCGTCAGCCTCTGCGCCCGGCCCATTTTACAGGTTTCTTTGGCACCTAGTAATGTGAGCAACAGACACTCCTAACCCTCACTCACTCCATCTGGATGTGGCTCTAGAGGAGGGGTGAGGCTCACAGCGGCGGCAAAGGATGGTGTGGTCCTGAGGATGGAGGGAGCATACCTGACTCTCAGCGACTTGGTAATTTGACTTGGTAATTTTCAAAAACTGAAAGCTCAATATCAATCGTTTATCCACATTTAATCAAAGTGTCTTAAGTCAAAGTCCCTGGTTGCCATGCATAGACTAAGGAGAGATATATCCCTGAGGGGCCCTACGCAGAGCCATGTCTGACTGGCAGGCAGCAGCCTCCTGGACCTGTGGTCTCAGCCCCTGGGGCTTGCCGGTCATCTGTGGAGCCATCACAATTGGGGCTGCATGCGTGGGGATGGGAGGAGAGGGACCCCCTTACCTTGAGTTTGGGGGAGTGAGGCAGGCCAGCCCCCACATGGCCCCCGTGCCTCTTCTCGGGCTCTGGATCTCGCAATCTCATGGGTGACAGGCCTCGGGACTGGCCAGAACCCCTGACAAAGGGGACATACTGCTGGAGGCGTCGGCGACTGGGATCCTGGGAGAGGAGTAGGGGAAGTTCTGGGGGTGCCTCTCTTTCCCCAGAAACCCCAGAGAGGTAGTAGGGGGCAGTCTTGGCTCTAGATGTTGTTCCCCCACCCTGGTAAGTCGGGCTGGCTCACTTCTCCCCGCAAACCAGTTTGGTGTGGGCTGCTCCTGCCCTGAGTCACAGCGGCTGCTGCCAGCAAGGCTAAGCTGAGTGGGCAGGGGCATGACAGCCTGGCTCCCCAAGTGGGCCTGGGGCAGAAGTGGGGCCTCCTGCCGAGCAGGTGCACAGGCACACACATGCCTGGACTCTGGTGTGTGTGCCTCCACTGCCTCCTGCTCTCCGTACCGGGGGGGTGCATGGACAAGGCATGGTGCACACAGCATTCTGGTCTCTCGTAACTCTCCTTGTCTGTGACCAGCCTCCCTGACACATGGGGACGAGGGCACACACATGTGCAGCCTCCTCCCCGGGGGTGTGCAGCCTGCATCCCATCCAGCTGGGAGTGGCTGCCCTTCCGTGTGAAAGGCTGAGGCCACTGCCACCACATGGCTCCTCCCAGGGCAGGCCTGGTCACATTCCTTCATTTGCCTGTGGCCTGAATTACCCCACATGCTTCCTAGTCTCCCTTCTCACCCACAGCCTAGGAAAGTCCCATCTCCACAGGCAGAATTCTCGTGCAGTGAGGCAGGGGATATCCCAGCCACAAGCAGAACTGTCCTCAAGGTGGAGGGGAAGCCTGCAGGCTGAGGGACAGACTTGACTTCCACACCCCTCTCCTTGGTCAGGATGGGAGGAGGGCCAGGCAGTTCCAACCAGGGGTGGAGCCAAGGCAGGCACCCTCCTGTCCCTACCCACCACTGGAGGAGCAGGGACACCCTGAACCTTTGCTCATCTTCATCCTGACTCAGGGAGAGGCAGATCTCAGGAAGCCCTCAAACCCCTGCCAAGCAGAGGCGGGTGCCTGGGAGGCGCCAGCTCTGGGGTTTGATGACCTTACCCGCAGCTCTTTGTCTGAGACCTGTCTAACAGCACTCCTCTACGGGCCTGGCTTCTCCTGGCTCTGCCTCTCCTGCCCAGCTGCCTGGGACTGGGGTGTGACATCCCTGGAGCCTGGCCCTGTCACTGCCCTCCTCTTCCCTGCAACCCAGGAAAGAAGAGTAGGGTAAGGGGCAGGAATAGCTCAACCTCTGAACCTGTAAGGGGACAGAGGCTCCACAGCCTGGGTGTCCTCCCTCCTGCCCCACCAGGTCACTTTTGGGGCACAGTCTGGACTCACCAGCAGCAGGCCTCCTCGGGGATAGAGACTGCCAGCAGTGCTCTGAGCGGAGGCTCGATGCCGACCCCCATAAGTCTCAATGCGGGAGGCCACGAGTCCTTGGAGGGGGCCCTCATTTGGAGGACCAAAGGCCTTCATCCCTTCTCTGCTGGGTCACCTCCAAAGGGCCATATCTTCAATGTCCAGGAGAAAGAGGTCCCCTAGGGCTGCAAGAGAGAAAAGAGAGGAATGGAAGGGCCATTCCCAATCAGCGAATGGCACCAGGTGGGAGACCAACACTGGTGCGGGGCCTGGGCAGGAGGGTATAGTGGGGGAGGAGAGGGCCAAGGGCTTAGTCACTTGTTGGGGGGAACATGGCTGCCTCATCTATGACTTGATGGGAGTAGGGTAGGTCCAGGTACATACTGTGTAGGAAGCCCCTTGGAGATGTACCTCCTCTCTCACATGTGTGCATATTTGGGGTACAAGCTCCTGCACTGGTCTCAAATGGGAACAAGGGTCACAGACAGGTCTCGGGCTTTCTGGATACACCCAGGTGGGAGGGTTCTAACCCCATCCCCTTCCCCATATATCCCCTTCCCCATATAAAGCCTGGGAAAAAGCTGGAGGGAGGCCCTGGTGGGTGGGGTGGGCTGGGAGTGGGGGTGGCTGGAGACAGCCCAGTCTGCCACCAGTTTTTATACAGCCTGCAAGCCTTTACATAGCTACACAGTTGGAACAACTTCTGCCCCCCTGCAAAAAACCCACCAATATTTTGGGACAAGTAAATATTATATGATATTCAAATTCAGTGTCCATAACTACAGTTTTGTTGGAATCCAGCCTCCTCTGCTGGTCTCCTAATAATCTGTGGCCGCTTTCTTGCTAGTTGGGACAGACGGTGTAGGCCGCAAAGTCGCTGATATTTACTGTCTGGCCTTTACTGAAAGGCTTGCCCGTCTCTTACCCGAACCCTCCTGGCCACAGACAGGGAGGTGAGTGGGGCCAGCTCTCCGGCCACTGGCCTTAGGGATCAGTCAAATAGAAGAAGAGTTTCTCGGGCTGTATATTTGGTCCTTGCCAGCCTCTGGGAACACCACCATGGAGCTGGTGGCCAGGCGTGGGGCTCCATCCCTCCCGGCTAAACCTGGAGGGAGGGCCCGCCCTCGAGTGGGCAGGGCCTGGAAGAGGAGAGGCCTCCTAAGGGGCGGTGGGCTCAAGGAGGCTGCGCAGGTGCTTGTGCCCCGACCAGGTGAGCCTGAGGTCCCGACTCAACCCTCCCTTACTTTCCTCCGATTTAGGAGCAGAGGAGGAAACGTTCGCTGTCCCTCCTGCCGCCTCCCAATAGTCCTCCCTCTGAGGGCGCCGTCTCCCTCGCACTGCTCCCTACCCAGGGTCCTTTCTCAGCCTGGCCCCCGGCTCCCCTCCTCCCGCCTTCTGGAGGCCCGGCCTGCCTTCCTCTTCGCCCCGGCTTCCAGACCCCAGTCCCGGCCGCGCAGCCCTCCCGCCGCTCACCTGTGCTCACAGGTGTCACCGCAGCCGCTGCCCTGCGCCGCCCTCCCCGCCCGCGGGGCTTCCCGTCGCCGTCGGTTCCCAGGAGATGCCAGTCAGCCCCGATGCCCGGCCTGGGACTGGGATCGAGCGGCCCGCCGGAGCCGGGCAGCGCGGGGCCGGGCGAGGAGGGCGGGGACCGGGCCGGCCCCTCCCTACCGCCAGCACCGCTCGGGGCAGAGGGGCGGGACCCTGGGGACCGAGCAGCCCCCGCCCTCCCGCAGCCACCGCCTCCCCTGGCGAGGACAGCTCCCGTGGCAGTGCCCTCCTGTCCCCTTTTCGGTCGCACCTGAACTCAACACCCGCCGGCCCAGCGGGAGGGCTGGGACCGCGCGCCCTCGCCTCCGGGCCAGACCCCCGCGAGGCGCTGCAGTAATGAGGGCTGAGTGCGGGGCGGGGCGCCGCCGGGGGAGGCGGCGAGGGTGACGACCTGTGGCAGGCACCCCTCTCTCCTACTGGTCGGGGCCAGTGGCCGACTCTCCCGTCCTCCCCCTGCCTCGGCCTAGACCCCTAAGCAGGCAGGGAGCCCGCCTGCCAGCTGGAGGGGCGGGGGTCCCATCGCTGCTGTGGAGTCCAAAGTGTGAGCCTTATCTCTCAGAGGGCCGGCTGGCCTGCCTGGTGGAAGGTAAGGGTGGAAGGCTGTCCTGGACTTTGCCTTTGCTGCAGCGATAGGGCCTGGTGTCCAGCTGAGGCCTGACCCGCACTTCTCCACCCTCCCACTTCACGCGCAAATATGCCAACTCCTGGCTACACCAGGGTCACCCAGCCCTTGCAGTGGCTGCTAAAATAGATGATATGGGACCGGGTGTGGTGGTTCAGGCCTGTAATCCCAATACTTTGGGAGGCCGAGGCGGGCAGATCACAAGGTCAGTTCCAGACCAGCCTAGTCGATATGGTGAAACCCCGACTCTACTAAAAATACAAAAATTAGCTGGGCGTGGGGATGGGCACCTGTAGTCCCAGCTACTTGGGAGGCTGAGGTGGGAGAATCGCTTGAACCTGGGAGGTGGAGGTTGCAGTGAGCCGAGACAGTGCCACTGCACTCCAGCCTGGGCGACAGAGCAAAACTGTCTCAAAAAAAAAAAAAAAAAAAAAAAGATGCTCTGGAAGGACTGACACGTACTGGGCATTGCATGAATGGACCATACTTTGTTTTCTTTATTTTTCATTTTTTAAATTTATTTTTTTTAATTAATTAATTAATTTTTTTTTTTTTTTGAGACGGAGTCTCGCTCTGTCGCCCAGGCTGGAGTGCAGTTGGCCGGATCTCAGCTCACTGCAAGCTCCACCTCCCGGGTTCACGCCATTCTCCTGCCTCAGCCTCCTGTGTTGCTGGGACTACAGGCGCCCGCCACCGCGCCCGGCTAATTTTTGTATTTTTAGTAGAGACGGGGTTTCACCGTGTTAGCCAGGATGGTCTCAATCTCCTGACCTCGTGATCCGCCCGTCTCGGCCTCCCAAAGTGCTGGGATTACAGGCGTGAGCCACTGCACCCGGCCTAAATTTATTTTTTAAAAAGAAAACAGAGACTGTATCTTGCTGCGTGGCCCAACATGGTTTCCAACTCCTGGGCTCAAGTGATCCTCCCGCTTCGGTTTCCCCACCTTTTCACTTCTCGGAATCATGGCACCTTGTCTGACAGAAGCACTGGATATTCGAGATAGAAGTGTCCTGTGGATGTGTGGTCATTGTAATCTTACAACCATGAAACCCAAGACCCTGTAGTGGGCAGGTGGCAGGTCTGAGGCTCCCAGCCCCTCACCCTGCCTGTGGTCTATTTCCTGCCAATGGACTCAACAGTGACTGATACGGCTCCTTACTTCTTCAGAGCATCCTGAAGTTCAGGAAACACTTTCAGAAGCAGAATCTCCTTGAGTTGCCAGGGGAAAGGGTCTCTATTCCCCTTTCCCATCTAGCGTATGAAACACATACATGATCAGTGTGTTCTAGTCCTCACTCGGACTCTGGTGACTCTATTTCATTTGGAGGAGGAATCTCTGTCTTTGGACGGTTTCTAATTTTGTATTCCCCGTGTCCATCCTCAAATCCGCCCTCCGGGATTCTCTTTCTCTGAGCTTGCTGTTGTGTGATTGCTCTGCTGGTTCAGAAGTGTCCTCTGTTCCTCCAGATCCTTGAACCAGCCTCTCTCTTGCTCCTGCCTCCCAGCTGGTGGTGGGACCAGTTTTTGGGGGTGAAGTCAGGTGGGAAAGGAACTGCAGTGGCAAGAAACCAGAGTATGCCTAGTTCCTAGCCCTTCCCTCTTCCCATTCACTGTGTGTGTGTGTGTGCGTGTGTGTGTGTGTGTGTGTGTGTGTTGTGAGAGCTAGACAGAGTTAGAGAGACGTCCAGGGATGACAAGAGTAGCCGTGAGGGAAAGAGTTAATAAGCCAGAAGAGGAGGTGGTGATTATGGACAGTATTAAATGACACCCCAGAGACAGCTGGTGCCAGTGGCCCCTAGCTTCTCCTCCCAGTGTCTCCCAGAAGGAGTGGGAAGGAGGAGTAAGAGGGAAGATGAAACTGAGAGAGCACCAAAGACAAGCCTGGGCTTACAGTGCTCTGGGGTGAGCTGGCTAGACTGGCCCAGTGGAAGGTGGTTGGCGGGGGGCGGGTGGGTTGGGGGGGGTTTAAACCCTTTCACTTCCCTCTAGGCTCTGAGGTCCAATCTCCACCCACCACTGCCCCAGGGCCTGTCTTCAGCCTCCCTGGGAGGAGAGGTTCCCAGGGAAAGCTGAAGTCTAGAACCAGAGGTGTGGTGGGACATGGGTGTGTGGCCTGGGAGGCAGGCCTCCATGTTCTGTTTCTTCTCCTCTGTCACTCTCACCGTCTCCACCTCCATGACCCCTTCTGCGCTGCAGAGAGCACACTCCTGTGGCAGGCTGAGGGGAGCGTTCTCAGGGAGCTGAATGAAATCTAAAGAATTGGGAGGCTGGAGGCTTGGCCTCTGCCAAGTGAGGCTGGGGGCCACCTGGTCCTTGGACCAGAGTATGCCACCTGGATACTTCTCTTTATTCCTGGTTATCCTAGCCTTTCCTCATATGCCTAGCTTGAGTCATATCCCTCACTTTCTCCCAGGTAAGATGCTCCTCATTAGGTCCCCAAATTGACCCCATAACTGATGGTAAAGTGTGTGTCCACGGCCAAAGTTCTGAAGATCAAGTGCTTCTGTCCAATAGCAGCCTGAGAATAACTGCCTGGGGTTGGCATAAGGGGCTCACCAGGCAGGAAAGGCCTCGACCTCCGCCAAGCTCATATCTCTCAGGGCAGGAGTGGGGACCATCTGGGCTAATGAGGGGCTGGCAGGCACTAGCAACAAGAGGCAGCTAATGGGAGCTGTGTTGTCCCTGCCCAGAGCGAGGCAGAAACTGAGGGTTCAAGCAGGAGGCGCCAGGTCATGTGAGGCAGATGAATACCAGGAGGCCAGGCCACAGGGCACAGCCTCTGGTGCCTCAGGCCAGAACTGGTGCTTCCAGTTTCTTCTTTCCTCCCCTCCTCCATTCCTTCCACATTTATTGGCAATGTGCAAGACAGTAGGACTATAGAAAAGAATAAGAGGCCCTGACTTCTAGGGGCTTACAGACTAATGGGGAGGCAGATGGACGCACAGAACATTGATATTTAAGTTAGACATAGAAGGACTAAGTCAGGGGCTGTGGGAACACTTTGGAGGGACCGGTTACTATAGAGGGGAGCCAGGGATGGCTTCTAGAGGAGGCGAGCTTTGCGTTGGGACTTGAAGGATGAGTAGCAGTCAGTTGGGCTGAGAAGGAAGAAAGGGCATTTCTGGAGGAGGGAAGAGCATGTTTAAAAAGAAATTGAAGAGCAGACTTCCCTAAAGGCCTCCTGAGGGTCTACCCTATTGGCTCCCTGGGAATATCCCAGCTTCCAAGTCGAGGATCTCTGGGTGGTGGCTTAGGAGGACGAACCTTCGAGGTCTTTCCTAGGACTGCCTCCTTCACGAAGCCTTTCCTAATAATCCCGCAGCCAGGCTGATCACTTTCCTCCCTGGTTGCAACAGCCTTGACCGCTATGTTTCTTTAAAAGGCACTCTTGTTCTGCCTATTACTGTTGATATTAGCATTGCTGCCTATGCCCGAGGGCAGGGATAGGGCAGTCTAACACAAGACTGGCATGGTGTTTGGGAATTGAACTGGATTGACTTGCTAGAGGACCCAGACAGAATGACTTGCAGTTGGACTGGCCTGTACGGCTCCATCCCTGACCAAAGGAACCACCTTTGCTTTTTAGACACCTGGCATTCTTCCGTAATTTCAGTTTGGCATTCCTGCTTGGCAGCCCCAGAGAGGCTATGGAATTTTTTTTCTTTTTTTGAGACAGGGTCTCGCTCTGTCACCCAGACTGGAGTGCAGTAGCCCCACCACAGCTCTCTGCAGCCTATACCTCCAAGGCTCAAGTGATCCTCCCACCTCAGCCTCCTTAGTAGCTGGCACTACAGGCACATGCCAACATGCCCTGTAGTGAACAGAACATTGGATGAACAGATGGGTGAATAGAATATTGATATGGAAGTTAGACATAGAAGGGATAAACTGGGAGCTGCAGGAACACTTTGTAAGGACCAGTTACTACATAGGGGAGCCAGGGATGGCTTCTAGAGGAGGCAAGCTTTGTGCTGGGACTTGAGGGATGAGTAGTAGTCGGCTGGGTAGAGAAGGAGGAAAAGGGGCTGGACCGAGAGCTGTGGAATCTTTTCTTTTCTTTTCTTTTCTTTCTTTTTTTGAGATGGAGTCTTGCACTGTCACCCAGGCCGGAGTGCAGTGGTGGCGCGATCCCGGCTCACTGCAACCTCCGCCTCCCGGGTTCAAGTGATTCTCCTGCCTCAGCCTCCCGAGTAGCTGGGACTACAGGTGCCCCCCACCACGCACAGCTAATTTTTTGTATTTTTAGTAGAGATGGGGTTTCACCATGTTGTCCAAGATGGTCTTGATCCCTTGACCTCGTGACCCACTTGCCTCGGCCTCCCAAAGTGCTAGGATTACAGGCATGAGCGACCGCACCCAGCCAAGGACTATGGAATCTTAACCAGACCTATAGGGTCTTTGTGGCTTAGGAGTCCCAGCAGGTTCCTTAGCAGGTGATGTTGGGGCCATGGCACCGAATGTCCCAGCTGTGGAAATGTTCCCCATCTTTCTCTCTTTCCAGGCTGTTCAGGCCTTCGGGAATGACAAGGGCATATCCAAAGTGAAAGACGTCTGGAGCCATTTTATTTCTTGGCCTTCTATCTTTGCCCCACTGTACCTGACAGCCATGGTCTCCCCTAGTGACCTCCCCTGGAAATGCAATGAAACCTCATTGCATTGTCTTGGTCTTTGGGGGCAGGAGCGGACAAGCCTCCAAGGCCTGGCCTTCCTTCCTGAGTCGGATGGGCCCCAAGTGGTCTTGTAGTCCAACACTTCTCCCCAAACGGAAGCGCAGGCTGATGCCCTTGGTGGACGGCTCCTGCCTGTGCCCAACACTTCCATCAATGCTTCTTCCAGGGTCAATGCCTTTGTTCAAGTGGCTCTGCTCAGTGGGTGGGGTCACTTCCTTCAAGCCCCTTCCTTCCAGTGGTCATTTGATTTCCTCTCTCAGGTCTGCACTGACACTGGGTCCTCTCAGGTTTATCCCACCTGAGGATGACTCAAACTTACATGCACCTAGGCAGTTTAAGGCTCTGGGTCAACCCTTGCAAATGTCTTCAAAACTAGAACAGCCCTTCCCCCATGGCCAACTTCTACTAACTCTGTGGCCCTTGTCACTTAGCCCAGGGTCACAGCCAGTCCTCACTTAGGGCACATGTATTTTGAGGCCCATTTGCCCAGGGTGGCTGATTGTCTGGGCCAATCTCATGATGGCACACCTTGCCCAGCCCAGGCAGATGAGCTGGTATTCTCCTCTTAGAGTAGACACTAGCAGCACAACAGTCTTAAATCATCATTTCTAATTTAATTTGACAACCCTGACTTTCAGAAGTTCTTTCTCATCTCTGACCCAAATACTTCCAGCTTAAATTTAATTTCCTCGTGCTCTGGGGAATACCCTTCTCTGTATCATGAACCCCTCTTTGGATAACTGAACCACAGTTTCAGTCATTTTAGCAGGTTTAGAAACCCTGGATCTCCAGCCTGGCTAACACGGTGAAACCCCGTCTCTACTAAAAATACAAAAAAAACTAGCCGGGCGAGGTGGCAGGCGCCTGTAGTCCCAGCTATTTGGGAGGCTGAGGCAGGAGAATGGCGTAAACCTGGGAGGCAGAGCTTGTAGTGAGCTGAGATCCGGCCACTGCACTCCAGCCTGGGTGACAGAGCGAGACTCTGTCTCAAAAAAAAAAAAAAAAAAGAAACCCTGGATCCTTTTGCCTTGCTTCAGAGACTATGTTCTGAGTTTGGGTTCATACGGGCAGACAAGGTCTGAGGAACCACCCTGTGCACCAGGCACTGGGTGAGATGCTCAGAAGATATCATTCCATTTCTCCTTACAGCAACGCCAGAGGCAGATGCTACCGGTATCATCCCACTTAGCTGGTGCAAGACTGAATCTCAGAGGTAAAATAGCTTCACCAAGGTCACAAAGCCAGGATGTGGAAGAGCTGGCTCAATTCCTGTATCTAACAAGGCTTTAGAGAGGACATTTGGTCCAGCCGCCACCTGCCAAACAGGAGACCACTGTGAGTATGTAGGACAGATGTCTGCCTCTGACTTCGCATCCAGTTTGTGTTGGGTTCTACCTTAATTTTGCGTTAATCATTTCTGCCTGCCTAAATGACCTCAGTTACGGATCTCTGCCTCCCTTACTGCTCATGCACTTGTTTGTTTGTTGTTTTTAGAGGACAAATGCACCATGCAGGGCTCAGAGGCTTGGAGTCATCTCTGTCTCAGGCCAGGGTCTTTGTTCATAGGGAAGCCCTTCATCAGGCTTTGGGGGCGGCTGGATTTGATTTGTCTATATCTCCATTCTTGTATGTAAAACAAGGATAAAATAACTAAATTTTGGAATCATTGGATAATTATAATAATAACAATAGCTAGCTTTTTTTTTTTTCTTTTTAAGAGACAGGGTCTTGCTTTGTCATCCAGGTTGGAGTGCAGTGGTGCGATCATGGCTCACTGCAGCCTCAACCTCCTGGGCTCAAGTGATCCTCCCACCTCAGCCTCCCAAGTAGCTGAGACCACAGGTGTGTGCCACCACACCTGGCTAATTTTTAATTTTTTGTAGAGAAGGGGGTCTCCCTCTCTGCCCAGGTTTGTCTTGAATTCCTGGCCTCAAGGGATCCTCCTGACTTGGCCTCCCAAAGTGCTCAGATTACAGGCATGAGCCACCGCGCCCAGCCAGAGCTAGCTTATTAAAGCAACAACTATGTGCAAGACACATAGTTTATATGTTTTATTTTATTTAATCCTCACAAAAATCCTGTGAGGTAGATACTATCATACTCCTATCACAGGGGAGGAAACAGGCTCAGAGAGGTTATATGACATGTTCAAGATGACAAAGTTAGCAAGAAAAAAAGTGAGGATTTGAACTCACTTGTCTCATTCCTAAGCTGGCACCTTTGACTACTATCCGATAGGAAAATAAACAAGTTGCTTTAGGCAAGCCTGGTGTATGGAAAGGAAACCAGATAAAACTGACTGCCTTGTTTCAGCCCTAAAGGTCATCTCAGCTTTTTGAGGAAGACGCGGTCGTAGGACTTGCGGATCTTTGGTTCTGACTCACCGCTGTTCGCTCTCGCCGAGGAACAAGTCGGTCAGGAAGCCGCGCAGCAGGCATGGCTTTTAAGGATACTGGAAAAACACCCGTGGAGCCGGAGGTGGCAATTCACCGAATTCGAATCACCCTAACGAGCCGCAACGTTAAATCCCTGGAAAAGGTGTGTGCTGACTTGATCAGAGGCGCGAAGGAAAAGAACCTGAAAGTGAAAGGACCAGTTCGAATGCCTACCAAGACTTTGAGAATCACTACAAGAAAAACTCCTTGTGGTGAAGGTTCTAAGACATGGGATCGTTTCCAGATAAGAATCCACAAGCGACTCATTGACTTGCACAGTCCTTCTGAGATTGTTAAGCAGATTACTTCCATCAGTGTTGAGCCAGGAGTTGAGGTGGAAGTCACCATTGCAGATGCTTAAGTCAACTATTTTAATAAATTGATTACCAGTTAAACAAAACAAAACAAAACAAAACAAAACAAAAAAAAAGGTCATCTCAGCATTTGAAGACACAAGAAATCCAACTCCTAAAGCTTTGAGAAGTATTTACTGAAGGCTGCTGGCCAGGGCTGGTCTTTACTGAAGGCTGCTGGCTGGAGCCCAAGCCCAGGGCTCTGTTGCTCATTATACAGCATCGTTTCCTAACAGGCATCTTCACTCCTCTCTCCCCAAAATATTCTTCCTCATAGTATCTATTCAGTCCTCTCCTCTCCTGCTCCCTCTTCTGTCTCCTTCCAACCCCTTTTCCTGATCTTCCCCCTCCGGTGGCTCCATTCCCTTTCCTTTATGGAACCATCTAGTCTTGTCTTTTGGTAATCTCATCTGCCTTTCTGCTCAGTAGAACTAAGATGGCATCACCCACAGTCCTCAAAAGGAGGATAGTAAATGCATGTAACAATGAAATACTGTTGTCCTCAGCATGCTGAGCTCTCAATGCCTGGCCAAGGCAGATAAAAAGAAATCCTAAGGGGCTGAGGGGACAACAGAGAGGGGATTTAGAAAACTGCTTTCCTCAGGCCGGGCATGGTGGCTCACACCTGTAATCCCAGCACTTTGGGAGGCCGAGGCGGGCAGATCACGAAGTCAGGAGATCGAGACCATCCTGGCTAACACGGTGAAACCCTATCTTTACTAAAAATACAAAAAATTAGCTGGGTGTGGTGGCACGCACCTCTAGTCTCAGCTACTCAGGAGGCTGAGGCAGGAGAATCACTTGAACCCAGGAGGTGGAAGTTGCAGTGAGCCAAGACTGCGTCACTGCACTCCAGCCTGGGTGACACAGAGCAAGACTCCGTCTCAAAAAATTAAAAAACAAAAAACAAAAAACAACTACTTCTTCACAGGCCCTGCATTCTGTCTATTTTCCTTCCCTTCCCTCCATCAGTACCTGGGGGAGGAGGAGGAGGAGAAGGAGGAGGTGCGGGTGTGCATCCCTCCTTACTCTCTGACTCAACTCTGCACATTCTCCAAGACCTGAATCAATCGCTGCCCAGACCCTCCTGGACCAACGTGGTCCACAGTACCTCCCCTGCCCCGATTCCTGCTGCATTTGCCCCTCTTACGTTTGCCTTACCTTTCTTGCTACCAAACATTAATGGTGGGTGTCTTGGCTCCTTGTCTAGGCTGTAAACTCCTCAAAAGCAGGACCGTGCTCTTTCACAGTGCCAGGCCAGGTGGAACTTGACATAGATACTAATTAAAGATTTGCTTGGGAGATGACTGTGGAGTAAGACCTCTAGGAGTGAGGTCTTTGGAGTTTGCATTTGGGCTCCATCACTATGGTTGCTTGTCCCTGATTTTTTACATCTCTGAGTGTCTATGCCATTTGGTAAGATCCTCCCACACTGACTCTGCGCTTGGCCTTGTGATTCGCTTTGGCCAATATAATGTGGTAGAAGTGACGACGGACTCGTTCTAGTTTTGGAGCTCCAAAGGCTTTGTCCACATTCATTGTCTCGGAAGCTTCCCACCATGATGAGGAGCAAGCTCAGGAGGACAAGAGACCACGTGCAGGAGAGTAAGTCATCCTAGCTCAGGCCATCCTAGACCAGGCGAGGAAAGCCAACCCATAGCCACAAACACATGAGGGAGCCCAGCCGAAATCTGACTAATTTGGACCAAATCAGCAGAATGACTTAGCCAACCTGATTGATTCGTGTGCCAAAGTACATTTTTTTGTTATTAGCCTGTTAGTACATATTTTATGGGTGCTTGTTACGCAGCACTAATGTGGTGTTGGAGAATGGATACAACCATTTATCAGCTCTGTGATCTTGGGAAAGTTATTTAATTGCTATACTCTTTTTTTGAGACAGGTCTTGCTGTGTTTCCCAGGATGGAGTGCAGTGGCATGATCTCAGCTCACTGCAATCCCTGTCTCCCGAGCTCAGGTGATCCTTCTGCCGCAGCCCCCCGAGCTGCTGGAAATACAGGGGTGCGCCCCCATGCCTGGTTAATTTTTGTATTTTTAGTAGAGACGGAGTTTCACATTGTTGGTCAGGCTGGTCTCTAACTCCTGACCTCAAGTGATCCACCCACCTCGGCCTCCCAAAGTGCTGGGATTACAGGTGTGAGCCACTACACGCAGCTGATTGCTGTATACCTCAACCTCCTTGTCTGTAAAGTGGGAATGTAGTGGACACTGTCGACAGCTTCAGCTGAGTCTCCTCTCCCAGTGATTGCTTCAGCTAAAGAATTGCTTCACTCAAGATTCTGCGCCCTTTGCTGGGGCCACCTGTATCCACTCAGTAGCTGATGTGGAAGCATAAAAGTCTGGGCCCCTTCTTCCAGCTGGGGGTAACTCTGCAGGGCTGTCCTAGCTGCAGAGCTGCCTGTGGCTAGGGCCTTGGTGATGACTGCATCATCCTCCTGCTTCCCCCTCTGCCTAATCCTGCTTCATTTCTTCAAGGGTCAAATTCAAGAGACTTCCAAATCAACCTCTTACATTCATATCCCCATCTTAGAATCTGATTTCCTGGAACTAACCTGTGGGAAGTGGATACCAGTGACTACGTAGCAAAATCTGGCCAGTGAGAAAAAAGCAGGTATGTTCCCTAAGACTGTTTTGCCTGTGACCGGGCTCGGTGGCTCACGCCTGTAATCCTAGCACTTTGGGAGGCCGAGGCGGGTGGATTGCCTGAGCTCAGGAGTTCATGACCAGCCTGGGCAACACGGTGAAACCCCATCTTTACTAAAATACAAAACATTAGCTGGGCGTGGTGGTGTGCACCTGTAATCCCAGTTACCCTGTAGGCTGAGGCAGGAGAAATCACTTGAACCTGGGAGGCTGAGGTTGCCGTGAGCCCAGATCATGCCACTGCACTCCAGCCTGGGCCATAGAGCGAGACTCCATCTCAAAAAAAAAAAAAAAAAAAGACTGTTTTGCCTTCAAATTTTGGATCTGTTACTACTACCAAAAGCATTTTGAAAAACTGCATACATCTTTGTATACTTTTGAATCTAAAATCTTTCTTTATATTTTAAAATGTAACATTTAGCATATTATTGGTGACATTTAAGATGAAATAATTCTCTTTAACTTTTTATTTAAAAAATTCAAAGTTTTAGGAATTTGCAAGAATAATATAATGACCTTTTGTATACCCTTTACCTAGACTTGTCAGTTACTGATATTTTGCCCCATTTGGTCTCTCACATTCTATCACTAGAATTACTGATATATAATTAAAACAGAAATATATATATATGTATTTTTTTTTTTGAGATAAGGTCTTGCTCTGTTGCCCAGGCTGGAATGCAGTGGCGTGATCATGGCTCACTGTAGCCTTGACCTCCCTGGACTCAAGTGATCCTCTCAGCCTCCCAGGTACCTGGGACCACAGGCACCTACCACTGCACCTGGCTAATTTTTGTATTTTTTGTAGAGACAAAGTTTCAGTATGTTGTCCAGGATGGCAGAAATATATTTTAAATATATATTCAACTTAAAAAGAAAAATTTGAGATGGTACCCTTCCCCAGTGAGATGGACAGAGCTTCCCCTGTACCCCAACATTTTTTCAAGGACAGGCAACATGTGCAGGGGTTTGGCTCATGTGTGGATTGAGGCAGCCTTGGTCTGAATCTTGGTTTTGGTACTTATGGGCTGTGTGGTCTTAGACAGGTTGTTTAACCTCTTTGTGCCACAGAATCTTCATATTTGTGTCTACGTCATATGGTTGTGGTGAGGACCAAATGAGTTAATATATAAAGTACTTAGAACATTACTTGACATATTGTATGGTTTATGTTTATGGTATAATAGAATGTACCAGTGGATGAATAATTATTTATTGCTAGAATAATTAGGGTGCAGAGCAAATTAACAAGAAGATATATCATTAGTAAGTCGCAGGTTTCCAAAAGATGTATTCATGATCATTGTTCAATGCATTATTTACAGTAGAATCACATCTCAGTGGTAAGTTAATCTAAGAACATGGTAGGAATAAATAAATGAGCCGAGAAGTGATTGAGAAATGATAGCAAATTGGAGACATGTAAAAAAAATTTTAATGACTGAGGCTAGGCTTAGTGGCTCACGTTTGTAATCCCAGCACTTTGGGAGACTGAGGCAGGTGGATCACTTGAAGCCAGGAGCTCGAGACCAGTCTGGACAACATGGTGAAACCCCTCTACAAAAAAGTACAAATATTAGCCAGGTGTGGTGGCTCCCACCTGTAGACCCATCTACTAGGGGAGTTGAGCCTGGGAGGTGGAGGTTGCAGTGAGTCAAGATCATGCCACTGCACTCCAGCCTGGGTGACAGAGTGAGACCCTGTCTCAAAAAAAAAAAAAAAAAAAAAAAAGAATATGACTTTCCATTATTCAATAATTGGGAGCAAAAGGGAATGAAGATGTTTTTTCCTACAAGTCTTAGTAAATATAGAATAGTAAAGTGCCTTTGATATATGTTCCTTTTTTTGGAGGATGCAATGCTCATCTGTTGCTAGTAAATGTGAAACTTTTTACTTCCCCCTTCTTTTTTTTTTTTTTGGAGACAGAGTCTCGTTCTGTCACCCAGGCTGGAGTGCAGTAGGTGCAATCTTGGCTCACTGCAACCTCCACCTCCTGGGTTCAAGCGTTTTTCCTACCTCAATCTTCTGAGTAGCTGGGATTACAGGTGCCCGCCGCCCACACCCGGCTAATTTTTGTATTTTTAGTAGAGAGGGGGTTTCAACATGTTGGTCAGGCTGGTCTCGAACTCCTGACCTCATAATCTGCCCACCTCGGCCTCCCAAAGTGCTGGGATAACAGGCGTGAGCCACTGCACCTGGCCTCACTTCCCCCTTCTTGAAGTTGTGCAAAATATTTGGAGAAGAGCAGCCCTGCCAAGATGGCAGACAGCCTGGCCCTGGACTCTGTGTGAGGGTTCAGAAGCTGCTCTGTGGCAGATCTGCCTCGAGCTTCACAGGAGCTGGGCATTGTCTGGGTGCTTTTAAGAATCATGATGGCCGGGCGCGGTGGCTCAAGCCTGTAATCCCAGCACTTTGGGAGGCCGAGACGGGTGGATCACGAGGTCAGGAGATCGAGACCATCCTGGCTAACACCGTGAAACCCCGTCTCTACTAAAAATACAAAAAACTAGCCGGGCGAGGTGGCGGGCGCCTGTAGTCCCAGCTACTCCGGAGGCTGAGGCAGGAGAATGGCATAAACCCGGGAGGCGGAGCTTGCAGTGAGCTGAGATCCGGCCACTGTACTCCAGCCCGGGCTACAGAGCAAGACTCCGTCTCAAAAAAAAAAAAAAAAAAGATAAATAGATAAGACATGGAGCTCTGCCTCGATAAGCGAGCTTATCACATGCATGATATAAGGTGCTATCACTATCAGTATTTACTACCTGACTCTCCCTCAGCACTCCAGTATTCCTGGGGAGCTTTGGGGGTATGGAAAGTAATACTGTCCCTACTTCTACTCCTGCTGCACCCTGTCTGAGCCCACAACATCCCAACACATCTTCTTAACTTCACATTTTGCCCTTTACAAAAATATATACAGGACAGAGAAGACACGAAGACCCACAAGAGGTTTGTGGTGAGTTCATTAAAAGAAGACTCACCCACACCGATATCATTATTATTTATTTTTTAAAATTTTATTTCAATAGCGTTTGGGGAACAGGTGGTGTTTGGTTACCTGGATAAGTTCTTTAGTGGTGGTTTCTGAGATTTTGGTACACTCATCACCTGAGCAGTGTACACTGCACCCAATGAGTAGTCTTTTATCCCTCACCCTCCCCACCCTTCTCCTCGGGTCCCCAAAGTCCATTATTATCATTCTTATGCCTTTGCCTCCTCCTAGCTTAGCTCCCCCATTTATAAGTGAGAACATATGATGTTTGGTTTTCCATTCCTGGGTTACTTCACTTAGAATCATGGTCTCCAACTCCATATACATATCACATTTTCTTTATCTACTTGTTGGTTCAACTCAAACTGATATTATGAAGTATCCTTTTTTCAAGGCCATGACGCTTTTACACTCCAAGCATTCTATCTTAAGATTTGGGAAAGTTGAGACGTTGTGTGCTGCCTAAAGTATTCTATGTGGCGTGGGTTATTATGATTGTTTGTAGACACAGGTTCTTGTTATGCTCAAGAGAGCCACCTGCCTGGCCTCCCAAAGTGCTGGGATTACAGGCATAAGCCACCGCACCTAACCAGCATGGATTATTTCTTAACACCCCCTTTCTCTACAAAAGTTATTTTCAGCAATAATCATGAATTGAAGTTTTCATATTAGCCCTCATAAAACAAAACTATTACAACTTGTAATTTGCTTTCCATTTCACTTTTTTTTTTTTTTTTTAAAGACAGAGTCTCACTCTGTCACCCAGGCTGGAGTACAATCTCAGCTCACTGCAATCTCCGTCTGCTGGGTTCAAGTGGGTCTTGTGCCTCAGCCTCCCGAGTAGCTGGGATTACAGGCGTGTGTCACCACGCCCGGCTAATTTTTGTATTTTTAGTACAGACAGGGTTTCACCATGTGGGCCAGGCAGGTCTTGAACTCCTGGTCTCAAGTGATCCTCCCACCATGGCCTCCCAAAGTGCTGGGATACAGGCGTGAGCCACCACACCTGACCTCCTTTTCGCTGTTTTAAATTTTTAACACAAATAAAAAGTTCAAGTAGACAAGAGGAAAATAACTCAAGTTATTCCTTTGTCTTTGCAATCATGGCACCATCATTGTGTGTTTTGAATCTACCATTGAAAGGCAGAGATATGTGGTTCTGTTCGTGGAAAAATGGGTCTTGATCCTTGAAGCCCAGAGGGTTCTGGGATCTCGTGCAGGAAGGAATCAAGGCGAGTCACAGAGTGCAGTAAGAAGACAGTTTATCGAAAGCTATTCTGTTACCCAGGAGGGCATCCTCTGGAAGCAAGCAGAGGACTGCCCCGGCTTTGTTTTAAGTTTTTCTCATATGGGGGTCTGGTCGATATAAAGGTTAAACTAAGCTGTGTCTACATGTGGGTGAGCAGACTGCATGAGAGAGTTGATAACTCTGTTGATTTAAAGAAAACTCTCCATGACATTTTAGTGTGTAAGTATTAATACATCAAAATATAACTATGATTGTCTTCAGAGCATATGTTGATGTGGGTATCGGGACATGTGGACTCTCCATTGTTGTCGGAGCGGGTCTTTGTAGGCATCTTTAGACTGTTTCCTCAACTATAAACACACCGTGACTATAGGCTGTGACCAGCAAGGGATGTGCCTGTCTAGTGTGTGTGTGTGTGTGTGTGTGTGTCTTTCCAGTTCTGAGATGGAGTTGATTGGCTGGGTGCCGTGGCTGACACCTATAATCCCAGCACTTTGGGAGGCCGAGTCGGGAGGATTACTTAAGACCGGGAGTTGAGACCAGGCAGGCAACATGGGGAGACCCTGTCTCTAAATTTAAAAAATATATATATAGGCCGGGCGCGGTGGCTCAAGCCTGTAATCCCAGCACTTTGGGAGGCCGAGACGGGCGGATCACGGGGTCAGGAGATCGAGACCATCCTGGATAACACAATGAAACCCCGTCTCCACTAAAAATACAAAAAAATTAGCCGGGCGTGGTGGCGGCACCTGTAGTCCCAGCTACTCGGGAGGCTGAGGCAGGAGAATGGCGGGAACCCGGGAGGCGGAGCTTGCAGTGAGCCGAGATCGCGCCACTGCACTCCAGCCTGGGCGACAGAGCGAGACTCCGCCTCAAAAAAAAAAAAAAAAAATATATATATATATATATATATAGATGGAGTTGAGTGTAAAATGGTGTCACTGGCTCTCCCAAGCTCCTGCTTCCATAGCAGCTCCACAGGGACGGAGGCGCTGACCAGCCTGAAGGAAGAAACCCGTGTAGCTGAGTCTGCGGGTGTCAGGGGCTCACTGTATAACGGGAGCTTTCAGCTTTAATTTCTGTATAGGAGATAATGATATTTAAACGCTAAGTTATAAAAACAAGTTAACTTGAAGTTCACATATTATTTATTTATTTATTTATTTTGAGACGGAGTCTCACTCTGTCACCCAGGCTGGAGTGCAGTGGCCTCATCTCGGCTCACGGCAACCTCTGCCTCCCAGGTTCAAGTGATTCTCCCACCTCAGCCTCCTGAGTCGCTGGGATTACAGGCACGCACCATCACGCCTGGCTAATTTTTGTATTTTTAGTAGAGACGGGGTTTCACCATGTTGGCCAGGCTGGTCTCGAACTCCTAACCTCAGGTGATCCGCCTGCCTTGGCCTCCCAAAGTGCTGGGATTACAGGCGTGAGCCACTGCACCCGCCCAGCCGAAGTTCACCTATAATGAAAACTCAGTGGTAATGACAGCATTTATTTAGATTTAGAACTTAGACCAATAAAATACATTTTCAGGGAGGAATGTTCTATCACTGACATTGTTTAGGATTGCTGGCCCAGGGGATAACAAAGAGCCTTCGGTTGGTTGGTTACTCTTTTACAATTCTCTAGGGACAATGAAGCCTCTATTCCCTGCCTTGGCCGTGGTGGGAAAACGGTTTCCACTACCTGCTATTGCCTACCACTGATAAGAGGTCTACCTTTCTGTTATAAAGTGGCGGAAGGGTGACTCATGTCAAAAGGCTGGTGGGACGCCAGCCAGCATGAGCACTTGACCCCTCTCCTACTTCGTTCCTATCCTGTCCTGCCTCCATCCTGCTGTTTGGACAGGAGATGTTGCAGTCCTGGACCTTGACATTGAGAGACTTGCCCTAGGGCTGGCATACCGGAAGGAGCCCAGGACCCTGGCTCATCAGCACTCCATGGAAAGTGCTCCGTCTTCAGACTGTGAGGGAGAAGTAAGATCTCATCGTTTCCGGGGTCTCACTCTCCCACCCAGGCTGGAGTGCAGTGGTGAGATCTCGGCTCACTGTCACCTCCGCCTCCTGGGTTCAAGCAATTCTCCTGCCTCAACCTCCTGAGTGGCTGGGATTACAGGTGTGCACCACCATGCCCAGCTACTTTTTGTATTTTTAGTAGAGACAGGGTTTCGCTATGTTGGCCAGGCTGGTCTTGAACTCCTGACCTCAAGTGATCCATTGGCCTTGGCCTCCCAAAGTGGTGGGATTACAGGCGTGAGCCACCATGCCTGGCCCTCTTTTCTGAGGTTTCTGACACTTTCAGGGATTAGGGACATTTATGCCGGAGTCCTGACATTTAAGCTGAGGTGTGAAGAATGAATAGGTATTTTCTGAGTAAGAAGAGGGAAGAGAATTTCAAGGAGTTGGGGGCTTGGGTAGGAAAGCTAAGAGCCAGGAGACCACACGGTGAGTTTGAGGAATGGAAAGAAGCTTTGGATGGGGGAGTTCAGAGTGCCAGGGCATCTGGAATAGGAACCCCAGAAGGACTTACCTGTGCAAATTATTGATCTGTGCTCATTGGCATTGCCTAATATTATGTTTGGGAGTTCTGGGGTGCTAGGAGGTTCTTACAGGGCAAACCATGAAATCCAGGGCCTCACCTTCCAAGGGCTGCCCCAGGCAACCTCTGTTTGTAAAGAATCCTGTTTATTATCTACTGACTCATGGTCATCTGTGGTTTCTATGGTTTCTGCCAACAATGAAGCATAAATCCATTCCTAGAGGGTGGGGTCTACAAGGTGGGGCTGTCCTCTCCCTTTTCTGGCTCAGAGTTCCTCACAGCTTCCCAGCCTGCCACAGCGGGGGTTGGGGGAGTGTCTTTGTTTATGGAATCTCAGATGTGGGGCTCCTTGGGAAGCCGGGACAAGGAACCCAGTGGAGTGAAGGGACAGATCTCTGCAGTCAGGGCTGGGGCCACGTCCATTGAGTGAGAGAGAACTGGGCTGCTCTAAGCTGATCAGAAGCCCTGTTCCCTCTGCATAACTAGAGGAGGAGCCCAGGAGATGGAGAGAGAGACTCCAGGAAGAGTTAGAGCAGGATTAGGAGATCTGGCCCCTTTCTTCACTGGGGACAAGCAGAGTTTGTTCCCCAAAGTTGTGGCAGATATATACGTGCAAAGCTGGGAGGAGCAGTTGTTTGGCAACTGGCAGAGACGTATATATGATGTATAAAGGAACCAAGAGAAAGAGAAGCCAGAGGGACAGGTGAACTTTGAAAAGATTATTTCATTTCACACATTTGCACAAAGCCAAGGTTACAAAGCATTTGTGCATCTATTTTCTCATTTGCTTGTCATAGAAACCCTGTGAGGAAGCCAGGGCAAGAAATATCAATCCATTTGAAAATGAGTAAACATTGGCTGATAAAGTTTGCTTAACATAGCCAAGGTCAAAAACAGGACTAGAATTTAGAGCTCCTGATTCATAATGAGTTCAGTGCTTTCTTTAAACTTTTTTTTTTATTTTTTTAAATAGAGATGGGTCTGTCTATGTTGTCCAGGCTTGTCTTTAACTGTTAGGCTCAAGCAATCTTCCTGCCTTGGCTTTCCAAAGTGTTGGGATTACAGGCTTGAGCCACCACACCTGGCCCAGTACTCACTCTTCTTCCCTCCCTCCCTCCTTCCCCCCCTCCCTTCCTTCCTTTCCTTCCTTCTTTCCTTCTCTCTCTCTCTCTCTCTTTCTTTTTTGACAGAGTGTTGAGCCACCACACCTGGCCCAGTGCTCTTTCTTTTCTTTTCTTTCTTTTTCTTTTTTTTCAGAGTCTTGCTCTGTCACCCAGGCTGGAGTGCAATGGCAGGATCTCAGCTCACTGCAACCACCACCTCCTGGGTTCAAGCAATTCTCCTGCCTCAGCCTCCCAAGTAGCTGGGATTACAGGTACCTGCCACCACGCCCAGCTAATGTTTTTGTATTTTTAATAGAGACGGGGTTTCACCATGTTGGCCAGCCTGGTCTCAAACTCCTAACCTCAGGTGATCCACCCGCCTCGGCCTCCCAAAGTGCTGGGATTACAGGTGTGAGCCACCGCGCCTGGCCGCCCAGTGCTCTTTCTACCAAATAAATGTCTCAAACTTGGGCCTCCATGGGCCATTTTAATGGATGTTTAATACACAAAATGCCAAAATTTTGGGTCAACTTAAAAAATGGTCAGCTGGGCACTGCCGGTGGGTCATGTCTGTAGTCCGTGCACTTTGGGAGGCCAAGGTGAGCAGATCACTTGCAGTCAGGAGTTCATGACCAGCCTGGCCAATATGGCAAAACTCCATCTCTACTAAAAACACAAAAATTAGCCGGGCATAGTGGTGGGCGGCTGTAATCCCGGCCACTTGAGAGGCTGAGGTGGGAGAATCACTTGAACCCGGGAGGTGAAGGTTGCAGTGAGCCAAGATCATGCCACTGCACTCCAGCTTGGGTGACAGCGTGAGACCCTGTCTTGGAAAAAAAAAAAAAAAATGTCCCTGCCGGCGTGGTGGTGCACCACCTGTGGTCCCAGTTGCCTGCAGAGGCTGAGGTGGTTGGATTGCTTGAGCCTGGGAGGTCAAGGCTGTAGTAAGCTGTGATGACACCACTATATTCCAGACTGGGCATCAGAGCAAGACCCTGTCTCAAAAACAATTTTGTCTCAAATTTTAAAATAATGTATTAAAACACTAAAAAAGTAACAATGGTGTCTCTGTTTTAAATCAAGGAGAAGGACATTGTCATCACTAGATTATTTAAATTCAGCTTGGTGTCAGACTTTGGGAACGACATCCAGTGCTTTGTGGCTGTTAGACAGTCCTAGATAAGCTGATGAAACTTGAACTCAGAACTGTGGCAGACATCCTCAGGGAGGGTGATTTGCCACACCACCAGGACCTACGTCTGTAAGCACACTACACTCAAAATTTGGAAGATTGTTTTAACCCTGGGTGATGGTGGCAAATAGATTTCTTATCCCACCCTTGGCTTCGTTGGAAAGTATTTCATGTTCTGATGTTGAATTTCAACTGTTTTTTTATTGTGGTAACATATGCATAACATGAAGTTTACTTTTTAATCTCAGTGGTTTTAAAATATATTCAATAATATGTTTTTGATTTCTTTCTAAAAAAAAAAATCCAATGTTGGGAAATAGTAAAGCGTTGATGATGCAACTGTGCCAGAGTTCTAAGTTCAAGAAATCCTGGTATTTTATTTCTACCATGAAGGTTGTAAAATACTGGTCCTGAGTCATAGGTTCTGTTGTGTCACTAAGATATACTACTTGAACAAACCCTTTACAATGAGATTAATGCTTTTCCTTAGCATATCAATGTCACAAATGTCATCCTGCCTTTAAAAAAACTTGTGTGATGGAAAGGAAGAAGTAAAGCTATCTGTGTTTGCAAATGTCATGATATTATATATAGAAAACCCTAAGGAATCTACAAAAATAATTAGAATCTACAAAAAATAATTAGAGCTATAAACCAGTTCAGCAGAGTTGCAGAATACAAGATCAGTTACATTACTAGTTCCGGGCTTTTCTATATACAAAAATCAGTTGCATTTCTATGCACTAGCGATGAACAACCTGAATGTGAAATTAAGAAGACTGTCTACTCAGAATAGTATCAAAATGAATAGAATACTTTGGAATAAATTTAACCAAAGAAATGCAATAATTGCATACTAAAAAATATTGTTGAAAGAAATTAAACAAGGTCTAAATAAAATCAAAGGACAGCCTATAGTTATTGTCTAAAAACTTAATATTGTTAAGATGTTGATGCCAAATTTATCTACAGAGTCCATGCAATCCCTGTTGAAACTGTCTCCCCAAACCCCAGAAATGGACACGCTTATCCTAAAATTCATACAGAATTGCATGGGACCTAGAATAAACAAAACAATCTTGAAAAGGATCGCAGTTAAAGGATTCATACTTCCTACCTTTCTTTTTCTTTTTTTTTTTTTTTTGAGACGGAGTCTCACTCTGTCGCCCAGGCTGGAGTGCAGTGGCCGGATCTCAGCTCACTGCAAGCTTCGCCTCCCGGGTTCACGCCATTCTCCTGCCTCAGCCTCCCGAGTAGCTGGGACTACAGGCATCCGCCACATCGCCCGGCTAGTTTTTTTGTATTTTTTTTTTAGTAGAGACGGGGTTTCACCATGTTAGCCAGGATGGTCTCGATCTCCTGACCTCGTGATCCACCCATCTCGGCCTCCCAAAGTGCTGGGATTACAGGCTTGAGCCACCGCGCCCGGCCCTACCTTTCAAAACTTACTACACAGCTACTGTAATCAAGACGATGTGGTATTGGCATAAGGATAGATAAAGAGACGGCTGGAACAGAATCCAGTCCATACATCGGCCGGGCATGGTGGCTCCCGCCTGTGATCCCAGCACTTTGGGAGGCCCAGGCGAGCGAATCACAAGGTCAGGAGATCAAGACCATCCTGGCTGACACGGTGAAACCCTGGCTCTACTAAAAATACAAAAAAATTGGCTGGGCGCGGTGGCTCACGCCTGTAATCCCAGCACTTTGGGAGGCTGAGGCAGGAAGATCACAAGGTCAGGAGTTAAAACCAACCTGACCAACATAGTGAAACCCCCTCTCTACTAAAGATACAAAAAAATTAGCCAGGCCCACATGGTGGCGCATGCCTGTAATCCCAGCTACTCTGGAGGCTGAGGCAGGAGAATCGCTTGAACCTGGGAGGCAGAGGTCGCAGTGAGCCAAGATCGTGCCATTGCGCTCCAGCCTGGGCAATAAGAGTGAAACTCCATCTCAAAAAAAAAAAAAAAAAAAAAAATTTACCAGGCGTGGTGGCAGGCGCCTGTAGTTCCAGCTATGTGGGAGGCCGAGGCAGGAGAATGGTGTGATCCCGGGAGGCGGAGCTTGCAGTGAGCGGAGATCGCTCCAGCCTGGGCGATAGTGCAAGACTACGTCTCAAAAAATAATAATAATAATAATTCCTGTCTGCACATCTATGGTCAATTGACTTTTGCCAACGTTGCCAAAACCATTCAGTGGCAGAAAGAATCGCCTTTTCAACAAATGACGCTGAAACAAATCAATGTCCACATGCAAAAGAATGAATTTAGACTCATATCATACCATATATAAAACTTAAAATACATCAAAGATCTAAATGCAAGAGCTAAAACTATAAAACTCTGAGAAGGAAACATAGGTGGAGCCTGGGCAACATAGTGAGACCCCGTCTCTACAAATAATAAAAAAAATTGGCTGGGCACGGTGGCTCAAGCCTGTAATCCCAGCACTTTGGGAGGCCGAGACGGGCGGATCACGAGGTCAGGAGATCGAGACCATCCTTGCTAACCCGGTGAAACCCCGTCTCTACTAAAAAATACAAAAAAAACTAGCCGGGCGAGGTGGCGGGCGTCTGTAGTCCCAGCTGCTCGGGAGGCTGAGGCAGGAGAATGGCGTGAACCCGGGAGGCGGAGCTTACAGTGAGCTGAGATCCGGCCACTGCACTCCAGCCTGGGTGACAAAGCGAGACTCCGTCTCAAAAAAAAAAAAAAAAAAAAAAAAATTAGCCAGGCATGATGGTGTGCTAATTGGGAGGCTGAGGTGGGAGGAGCGCTTGCGCCTGGGAGGTTGAGGCTGCAGTGAGCCGACATTGCACCACTATACTCCAGCCCGGACAGTGGAGGGAGATCCTGTCTCCAAAAAAAAAAAAAAAAAAAAAGGGGGAAACAGGTGAAAATCTCTGTGACTTTGAATTAGGAAATGGTTTCTTGGAAATGAGCACAAGAATCAAAGAAAAAATAAATTAAGAGAAATCAAACTTTAGCAAAATTAAAAGCATTGTGGGTTAAAGGATACCAATAAGAAAGTGAAAAGACAATCCACAGAATGGAAGACTATATTTGCAAATATCTATCTGATAAGGACCTAGCATCCAGGATATACAAAGACCACTTGTTTTTTTTTTTTGTTTGTTTTGTTTTGTTTTTTTGTTTTTTGTTTTTTGTTTTGGTGGACTCTCACTCTGTCACCTAGGCTGGAGTGCAATAGTGCGATCTTGGCTCACCGCAACCTCCACCTCCTGGGTTCAAGTGATTCTCCTGCCTCAGCCTCTCGACTAGCTGGGGCTGCAGGCGCACACCACCAAGCCCAGCTATTTTTGTTTGTTTGTTTGTTATTTTAGTAGAGACAGGATTTCACCATATTGGTCAGGTTGGTCTTGAACTCCTGACCTCAGGTGATCCACCCACCATGGCCTCCCAAAATGCTGGGATTACAGGTGTGAGCCACTGCCCCCGGCCTATACAAAGAACTCTTACAACTCAACAATCAAGACAACACAATTTTAAAAATGGGCAAAGCATCTGAATAGGCATATCTTCAAAGAAGATATAGAAATGGCTAATGAACACATGAGAGGATGGTCAGCATCATTAGTTATTAGAGAAATGTAAATCAAAACCACAATGAGGTATCCCTTCACATCCATTAGGATAGCTATATAATAAAATCAAGGAAAGCAACCAGTGTTGGTGTGAATATAGAGAAATCGGAACCCTCAGACACTGGTGGTGGGAATGTAAAATGATTCAGCTGCTTTGGAATACAGTTTGGCAGCCCCTCAAAAGGTTAAATATAGAATCACCATATAACTCAGCAACTGCACTTGTTGGTATATATCTGAGAGAAGAGAAAACGTGTTCACACAAAGACTTGTACATGCATGTTCACAGCAGCACTATTCATAATACCAAAAAGTAGAAACAACCCCAACGTCCATTAAGCAATAATGAATGAAATAAACGTGGCATGTGTAGTCCCAGCTATTTGAGAGGCTGAGGCGGGAGGATCTCTTGAGCCCGGTAGGTTGAAGCTGCAGTGAGCTAAGATCATGCCACTGCACTCCAGCCTGAGCAACAGAGTGAGAACTTGCCTCAAAAAAAAAAAAAAAAAAAATTAGCCAAATGAATGAAGTTCTGTTGCATGCTACAACATGCATGAAGCTTGAAAACATTTTGTTTAGAAGCCAGTCACATATTGTATGATTCCATTTATATAAAAAGCCCAGAATAGGCAAATCCATAGCGACAGAAAATAGATTAGCAGTTGCCAGGGGATGGTATAGGGAGAGAATCTGGACTAACTTTTTTTTTTTTAAATATGGTCTCACTCTTTCGCTCAGGCTGGAGTGCAGTGGCACAATCAGAGCTCACTGCAGCCTCAACCTCCCAGGCTCAAGTGATCCTCCCACCTCAGGTGCACACCACCATACTGGGCTAGTTATTTTATTTTATTTTATTATTATTTTTTTTTTTGAGACGGAGTCTCGCTCTGTAGCCCAGGCTGGAGTGCAGTGGCCGGATCTCAGCTCACTGCAAGCTCCGCCTCCCGGGTTTACGCCATTCTCCTGTCTCAGCCTCCGGAGTAGCTGGGACTACAGACGCCTGCCACCTCGCCTGGCTAGTTTTTTGTATTTTTTAGTAGAGACGGGGTTTCACCGTGTTAGCCAGGATGGTCTTGATCTCCTGACCTCGTGATCCGCCCATCTCGGCCTCCCAAAGTGCTGGGATTACAGACTTGAGCCACCGCGCCCGGCTGGGCTATTTTATTTTTTCTAGAGATGGAGTTTGGGCATGTTGTCCAGGCTGGTCTCAAACCCCTGAGCTCAACCTATCTGCCTGCCTCGTTCTCCCAAAGTGTTGGTATTACAGGTGTGAGCCACTGTGCCTGGTCTTTAAAATGGTGACTTGTTTTTTTTTTTTTTTTTTTTGAGATGGAGTCTTGCTCAGTTGCCCAGGCTGGAGTGCAGTGGTGCGATCCCGGCTCACTGCAAGCTCCGCTTCCCAGGTTCACACCATTCTCCTGCCTTACTTAGCCTCCCGAGTAGCTGGGGCTACAGGCACCCGCCACCACGCCCAGCTAATGTTTTGTATTTTTAGTAGAGACGGGGTTTCACCGTGTTAGTCAGGATGGTCTCAATCTCCTGACCTCGTGATCCGCCCGCCTCGGCCTCCCAAAGTGCTGGGATTACAGGCATGAGCCACCACCTGTCCTAAAATGGTAACTTTTAAATTATGTGAATTGTATCTCAATAAAAAATGTGAAATTAAAACAAAATGCAGTTCACCTTTGCTTTCTAGGGTCAGAGTACCTCATGGTGTGTGTGTGGGGTGGGGCGCTGGAGTGACAGGGAAGCATTCCCTCGTACATGCTGCCTGTTTCCACATGATCACATTGAAAGGAATGTGTCCTTAGTGACTGCAGCCTGAGTCACATGAAGGTCATTTCAGTCTGTGCATCAGGAGTTTAGCCAGCCATGAAGAGGACTATTGCTGGGCGTGGTGGCTCACGCCTGTAATCCCAACACTTTGTGAGGCCGAGGTGGGTGGATCATGAGGTCAGGAGTTCAAGACCAGCCTGGCCAACATGGTGAAACCCCGTCTCTACTAAAAATACACACACACACATACACACACACACAAATAGCCAGGCATGGTGGTGTGCGCCTGTAATCCCAGCTACTCTGGAGGCTGAGGCAGGAGAATCAGTTGGAGGTTGCAGTGAGCCGAGATTGTGCCACTGCACTCCAGCCTGGGCAACAGAGTGAGACTCCATCTCAAAAAAAAAAAAAAAGGACTCTGGTAGCAGATACATATCATGGTGATTGCTCTTGTGTGTTGCCATTGTTATGTGACATGCAACAGTGGCATTTGATAAAACTGCTTCTAAGTATGTATTTATTTATTTTGAGATAGTCGTGCTCTGTCGCCCAGGCTGGAGTGCAGTGGCGCAATCTCAGGTCACTGCAAGCTCCGCCTCCTGGGTTCACGCCATTCTCCTGCCTCAGCCTCCAGAGTAGCTGGGACTACAAGCGCCCGCCACCACGCCCGACTAATTTTTTTTGTTTTTAGTAGAGACGGGGTTTCATCTTGTTAGCTAGGATGGTCTCGATCTCCTGACCTTGTGATCTACCTGCCTCAGACTCCCAAAGTGCTGGGATTACAGGCGTGAGCCACCGTGCCCAGCCACTTCTAAGTATTAATGTCATTAACCTCCCAGCTAGTTTGTCTGGCTTCTTTGTCGTTCAGTGACTTGCAGCTGTAGGAGTGAGGGCAGTTTTGAATGATATGCTATATTCTTGCACAAAATTAAATTTTTATTCTGGAAAATGTTGCTTTGTGCTTATTCTGGGGAAAAAAAAAATCAGTAGACTCTGATTGTGACTGATACAAAAGATCTGATGACTTCGAGCCAAGAGCTGACATTTCATAGCAGATAATTCACTGGGGACAAGGAGTGAATAGCCAGTAAAACCCAGTTTCTAGATAGTCTCTGAGGTAGCTCTTCTCTACAGTTTCTCTTTGCTGCTTGGGCTAAATAATCATTTACATTTTTCCTTCTTCCTCTAGCACATACAGCTATTTTATATTCCCACTGAAATCCTGGTCACTGTTTATGTGGATGACATTATTCTGAGCTGTCAAATGCATTTTCATTTTCATTGCTACTCTGATGAGTCAGTGAAGCACTTTTGAGCCATTTAATAACTTTTGTAATTTGGAGATATTGCACGACTATATGAATGCATAAAGCACATTTTAAAATATAAACAAAAACCTGTACAGGATGGAAAATCAGATTAGCCCAGGTGGCTGGGCGCAGTGGCTCATGCCTGTAATCCCAGCACTTTGGGAGGCTGAGGTAGGAGGATTGCTTGAGTCCAGGAGGTGGAGAACAGCCTGGGAAACATAGTGAGACCTTGTCCCCACAAACAATAAAATTAGCCAGGCATGGTGGTGCATGCCTGTGGTCCCAGCTATTTGGGAGGCTGAGGTGGGAGGATCTCTTGAGCCCCGGAGGTTGAGGCTGCAGTGAGCTGAGATTGAACCACTGCACTCCAGCCTGGGCAACAGGGTGAGACCCTGTTTCAAAAAAGAAACAATCCAACGAAAGGATTAGTCAAGATAATTCAAGCAGTCCTGGAAACCCCTTGTGCAAATTTTACGATTGTAATAAGTAGTAAAAACATAATCATTATTAGAACATAATGATATTTCTGTGACAGCCATAATCACTGTCATTTTTCAGATCTGTGAAAAGTAGGGGAACAAAATTGTTGATCACTTTGTCCTCTGAAACTATCTGTTTACCTGAGGACCTGTTGAGTAAACTGTCCTTGGGCCTCACTCTGAGAAACATTTCACTGCCTTAAGAGATATCAAATTCCTAAGAGATGGGCTGTGGGGAAGACGATTAAAGGACAGATGGGTGGACAGAGGCCATCTGGAGGCTTGAGGGGAGACAGAGTGGACTCGGGCATTTTCCGAGTCCTACATTTCTTCCTCTGGCCTGGGAGTACGCTGCAATAATTATGATCTACCGCCAGAGGGCACTGTGGCACTAGGGACGCCAGCCTTGGACCCCCCTCTGGGTCTGGCCTTCCTAGGCTTCTCCATGTGTTCTTGACGGCTACCCACCTTTCAGCTCTTTAACCACATTAATTTTGTTTCTTTCCTTACATTCAGGGTTCTTAACCTGGCAACCATGGTAGAACTTTTTATGGTCAGTGAACCTCAGAATTTATATATATATGTCTGAATAAGCATATATACCTCTATCTAGAGGTAGGGTTTTTGTTTTGTTTTGTTTTGTTTTGTTTCTCAGAGTCTCGCTCTGTCGCCCAGGCTGGAGTGCAGTGGCATGATCTCGGCTCACTGCAAGCTCCGCCTCCCGGGTTCACGCCATTCTCCTGCCTCAGCCTCCCAAGTAGCTGCGACTACAGGCGCCTGTCACCATGCCCGGATAATTTTTTTTGTATTTTTTTAGTAGAGACAGGGTTTCACTGTGTTAGCCAGGATGGTCTCGATCTGACCTCGTGATCCGCCTGCCTCAGCCTCCCAAAGTGCCCGGCCTAGAGGTAATTCTATAGTTGTAATCAAGTTCTCAAAGGTGTATGTGACCGTCTCCTCCCACCAAAAGTCAAGAATTATTGCCTACGTAGTAGTATCCCCTTGAAGGCGTAGAATACAGTGATGTTAGGGACCAGTTGGTTGACCAGGGGCAAACACTTTATATAGGTTATGTAATACAATCCTCAAACTGCCTTGCAAGATGTCCCCATTTTATCAATGAAGAGCCTGAAGTTCAAACAGGTTAAGACTGCCCATCACACAGCCAGGAAGTGGTGAGGCTGGGGTTCAGTTCCTGGAGTGTCCAACGCTGCGCTGTTGCCACACTGAGAGAAAGTCTCACCCATTCATCAGCAAAGATGTGGAAGGCACCAAGGACATGCCCAGAGCTGTGCTGGGTGCTGGGGATAGAGTGGCGACCAAACAGCATTGGTTCCCGCCTTCAAGAAGCTTCATGCCTGGAGGAGGTGGTGACGGAGGTCGTGGGGGTGGGAGATAGACACTAAACACACCAGCACGTAGCTACACACTGGGAACCGTGCTCCAAAAGAAATGAACAGGGCGCAGCAGAGGCCGTGGGGAAACCTGTGGGTACACTGGCTAGGGGAGGCTTGTCCGAGGAAACAGCGTATTAGCTCAAGGTGAAGCTGGGATAGAGTCCACAAGGAGGGAGAGCCCGGCCTGGCTGGGCAGGGGGTGCAGTCAGCAGGGCTTTTCTAGGCCAGGCCAGTAATTCAGATTTTATTCTAAGTGAAACGGGACACCATCGTGGAGTTTAAAGCAAGGGAGAGGCTGGGCCAGTGCCTCACGCCTGTAATCCCAGCACTTTGGAAGGCCAAGGTAGGTGGATCACCTGAGGTCAGGAGTTCAAGACCAGCCTGACTGACATGGTGAAAGCTGAGATGGGGGAATCACTTGAACCCGGGAGGCAGAGTGAGCCGAAATCGCGCCATGGCACTGCAGCCTGGGCAACAGAGCAAGACTTCCTCTCAAAAAACCAAGAAGTAAAAGCAAGGGAGAAAGAAACTTGAGCTAATTTATGGGTTTTTCTTTTTAATCATGGCAAAAAAACAAACCAAAAAAACATAAAATGTACCATCTTAACCTTTTTTTTTTTGAGACGGAGTTTCGATCTTGTTGCCCAGGTTGGAGTGGAGTGGCACGATCTCGGCTCAGTGCAACCTCCACCTCCCAGGTTCCAGTGATTCTCCTGCCTCCGCCTCCTGAGTAGCTGGGATTACAGGCGTGCACCACCACACCCGGCTAATTTTGTCTTTTTAGTAGAGATGGGGTTTTTCCATGTTGGTCAGGCTGGTCTCAAACTCCTGACTTCAGGTGATTCACTCTCCTCAGCCTCCCAAAGTGCTAGGATTACAGGCATGAGCCACCACGCCCGGCCCCATCTTAACCATTTTTTTTTTTTTTTTTTTTTAAGGTGGAGTCTCGCACTTTCACCCAGGCTGGAGTGCAGTGGTGTGATCTTGGCTCACTGCAAGCTCCGCCTCCCAGGTTCATGCCATTCTCCTGCCTCAGCGTCCCAAGTAGTTGCGACTACAGGCGTCCGCCACCACGCCTGGCTAATTTTTTTGTATTTTTAGTAGAGACGGGGTTTCAGGATGGTCTCGATCTCCTGACCTCGTGATCCGCCCACCTCGGCCTCCCAAAGTGCTGGGATTACACGTGTGAGCCACCGCGCCCAGCCATCTTAACCATTTTTAAGGGTACATTTCAGTTGTACTAAATGCATTCACACTGCAGTGCAACCTATTTCCAGAACTCTTTGCACCTTGCCAAGCTGAATCTCTGAACCCATTAAACAATAACCCCCCTATTCTCCCCTCCCCCGGGCAACTGCCATTCTACTTCTTTCTCTGTGATCTCGACGACGCTAAGTGGACTCATACAGTACTTGTCCTTTTGTGACTGACGTATTTCACTTTGCATAATTTCCTCACTGTTCATTCATGTTATAGCATGTGTCAGAATTTCCTTCCTTTTTCAGGCTGAATAATATTCCACTGTATATAGCATTTTGCTTATCCACTCATCTGCTGATGAGTGGGAAGGTTCCTTTTTTTTGTTTTGTTTTGTTTTTGTGGCAGAGTCTCACTCTGTTGCCCAGGCTGGAGTGCTGTGGCACAAACAGCTCACTGTGCCCTCAACCTCCTGGGCTCAAGTGATCCTCCTGCATCAGCCTCCCGAGTAGCTGGGACTACAGACAAACACCACCGCACCAAACTAATTTTTAAAATTAAAAAAATTTTTTTTGTACAGACAGAGGCTTGCCATGTTGCCCAGACTGGTCTTGAACTCCTGGGTTCAAGTGATCCGCCTGACTTGGCCTCCCAAAGTGCTGGGATTATGGGTGTGGGCCACTGTGCCCCGGCAGGTTCCATCTTTTGGCTGTTGTGAATAATGCTTCTATAAACATGGGTGTACAGGTATCTCTTTGATACCCTGCTTTCAAGTTATTTTTTTTTCTTTTTAATTAATGTTTTGGGAATTATAAAATACATGAACTTGGTACAAATTCCAGAACCACTCTGGCTGGGGTGGAGGAGAGATTGGGTGCAGTGGAAAGTGCAAGGGTGTTTTGTGGTCCAGGTCAGAGTTGGGCTGGCCTGTCATGTGGTGTGGGCCTGCTGATGGGACGGGTGGACAGCAAGGCTCTGCGTTAAGGTCCTGGAGGCTTTCACATGGTGAGGTCAAGTAGGCAGTCAGGTATGAGTCTTGAGCTGAGTGGAAGTCTGTGCCAGAGAGAGACGTCGGGAGTCAACGTGCTGGGGATGGTATCTAAGGCAAGCGATGGTCTAGGCCTAGGCAGAGTGCAAATGCAGAGGAAGGGGGCCGAGACCAGCCCCCGATGCTTCGAGTTGCTGGAAGAGGCACAGAGTGGGAGGAAAAGCAGGAGGCTCAGCACCAGGAGCTGACTGAGCGGGGAGTGGCTCACAATGGAGGCGTCCCCTGTGAAAGACAATGGGGAGAGGATGAGGCACCCACTGTGCTGTTGGTGACTTGGACAAGAGCAGTTTCAGGCGGGAGGGAGCGGCAGAGGCCAGACAAGAGAGGATGGAGGTGAGGGAGGTGCAACCTCGTGAACAGGCAGCTCCAGAGAGGCTGGGCTCTGAAAGACAGCAGAGAAATGGGGCAGTCTTGAGCGAGGGGGAGGTGGAAAGGAGGGAGCTTTGGGTGATCGTTTTGGCTTTTTAAGATGCCCGTGTTACCACATGCATGGGGTTTTTTGTTTGTTTGTTTTGTTTTGAGACAGTCTCACTCCTTCACCCAGGCTGGAGTGCAGTAGCACAATCTCAGCTCACCGCAACCTCCATCTCCTGGGTTCAAGTGATTCTCCTGCCTCAGCCTCCCGAGTAGCTGGGATTACAGGTGAGCGCCACCACACCTGGCTAATTTTTGTATTTTTAGTGGAGATGGGATTTCCCCATGTTGGCCAGTCTGGTCTCGAACTTCTAACCTCAGGTAATCCGCCCACCTGGGCCTCCCAAAGTGCTGGGATGACACGTGTGAGCTACTGCGCCCGGCCCCCAAATTCATGTTTTGATGCTGAAGGGAAGATCTGGCAGGGAGAGGGTGAAGATGCAGTTGGCAGAGTGGGGACACATGAGAGGACAGAGCCCAGGGCGCCTGTGGATGGCTGGTTTTTGGGGTCCCCTCTCCCGTGCTATCAGGAGAGAAATAGGAGGCGAGTTCTCATGTAAGTGGTGAATTTGGCCTTAGGAATTTAAGAAAGTTCTTATCTGATGACTCTACATTCCCCACGAAGGGAGAAGTGTGTCAGGTGAAATCGGGGGCATGGTTGGGGAGAGTTCTAGGCCGCTGGAGACTGCATAGTGGCCACAGCGGAGAGTGGGCGAGAACCAACTTCACAAACATCTTAGGTCTGTTGGTGCCATTGGGAGCCCACTGGAGGGTGGCGAGTAAGAAGGGACAGTGCCCTCATCTGCTCAGGTGTTGTTTCCTCCACCAATGCTGGGCACTGTTGGCGTGGCCTGGAGCGGTTCATCCAGGGCAAGGCTTTGTCAGGAGAGTATGACGGAGGGAGAGAGAGGGAAGGGAATGGGGGACTTTTGCAAAGGAGTGGCTCTCATGAGGAACCCTTGTCTCTCTGCTGGTTGAAGTGAGAAGAGAAGCCAGAGGAGAGATGGCCTTGGGGGACAGGTAGACAGAGAGGGGGATGGAGCCGGGGCCTCCGAGGTAGGTCAGTTTCAGGTAAACGACAAGGTCAGCATGTGGCCCCAGGAGTGGGAGGCTGGGGTGGAGGAAGTGGTAATCAGAGAGGAAGAGGACAAGGAACAAAGGGGCCCTGGTGGTGGACAGGTCCCTCGCGCGGAGGAGGAGGCTGCCTGGAATAATGAGAGGAGTGGGTGCAGAGCAAGACAGGAGCCAGGGGCTGAGCCTTCAGGAAATGAGGGGGTGAGCAGGAGGCCAGAAGAAGACAGTGAGGAGGAGAGAGCGCTGGAACGGGATGCCCTGCTTCTTAAAGGATGTTCATAAGGGGTGGGGTGGGGGCGGGGGGGGGCGTAACTTCTGGAAGCAGCCATGGGGAGCCAGGAGGACACCAACCTCATTTCCTGCTCCTAAGGTGTGTGGGGAATGTGAGAATAAGATGGAGACGAGATGTGAGGAACAATTTTCCGACCCCATAGGATATGAGGCATGAAGACTGGCCACTAAAGGAATGCTAGGAAGTGTCTCTTTTCTTTCTGGGACCAGAACTGACTCCCACCCCCTCTCCTTCACTTCCCTCTCCTCCAGTCTTTTTGAGGTCTGTTCGGCACTGCCTGGCGTCCTTTGGTGTAGGTTTAATTCACTCAACAAACCGATTGAGTCCCAGGATCTGGCCATTCTAGGAACTGGAGACACAGCGGGAACTAAAGAGAAGGAGGAGTCCACATCCCAGCAAGGGGTTTGTTTAGGTTCATTCTTGGTGCAAAGCTATTAAAAGGGAGAGTTACTCATGGGTGCTGTAAATGGGATGTGGAGTGAGTTCAGAGCGTGAGTCACTCTTGCTGCCTAGGGGTGGGGAAAGGTGGAGTGGCAGTGGTGGCAAATGGAAAAAGGCCAGAACTTGGTGTTTGAGGACTTGGGGCTGTGTGGCCTTGAGCAAATCATTTGTTTTTTCTGTCGCTGACCTGGAAGGCAGGGAAGAGTCCCTCATATTCCCCACATTGCTGTGGAATTAAATGAATGTGTTGCCCAAATAACTAAGAGCTATGCAAATGATCCTTATGCCATTCCTTAAGTCTTCATTCCCTTCTCCTAGTATGGGCACAATAGCAGCCTCCTGCCTCCCACGGTAGGTGTATTAAATACAAATCTATGCTCGGCACGGTGGTAGGTGGCACTGGGTAAGTGCTGGTCGCCCTTGTTAGTCCAGTCTCTGTTCAATGCCAGTGAATTCACCACCATCTCAGGACCCAGCTCCACCGGGAAGGAGAAGTGGGTAACTGTTCCAGGCAGAGGGCTCCAAGTCAGGGTGCTGGAGCCAGGCATGGATCTGCTAGGCACTCACATTCGGGACTTTAGTCCCTTGGGGATGACAGTGGAGGAGGAAGCCCCCTGATGAGGAAGGCTTTCTGCTTGCTTCCTTCTCCCTTGCAGCCCAGAGCCCCTCATCCATCCATTCATTTCGTACATTTCTATTGAGGGACTACTGTGGGCAAACGGGGCTTACAAGTCCGGATGGGGTGGAGAGCAAGAGAGAAGAGACCGCTGCTCTCAACGGCCTGCCGACCAGGCGCAGGATGAGATCACTCGCCATCTCCCTGGAAGCTAAGGCTATTTCTGGTCTCTCCTCTGCAGGCTGGGTGGGTAGTTGGGCTGTTCCAGCTTCCAGTTCCCACTTGGCCGTGGCTCCTGGTACCCTCTCCTGGTTGTGTTTCCTCCACCAATGCTGGGCACTGTTGGCGTGGCCTGGAGCGGTTCATCCAGGGCAAGGCTTTGTCAGGAGAGTATGACGGAGGGAGAGAGAGGGAAGGGAATGAATGGGGGACTTTTGCAAAGGAGTGGCTCTCATGAGGAACCCTTGTCTCTCTGCTGGTTGAAGTGAGAAGAGAAGCCAGAGGAGAGATGGCCTTGGGGGACAGGAGGTACCAGGAGAGGGCCCTGAGACTCATGTTTTAAAAGCAGAAGTGGGCGCGGGGGCAGTGGCTTGTGCCTATAATCCCAGCGCTTTGGGAGCCGAGACCGAAGGATGGGCTGAGGCCAGAAGTTCCAGAGCAGCCTGGACGATTCCGCAAGATCCGGTCTCTACAAAAAATGAAACAATTAGTCGGGTGTGGTGGCGCGCCCCTGTGGTCCCAGCTAGCCAGGAGGCAGAGGTGGGAGGATCGCTTGAGCCTGGGACGTGGAGGTTGCAGTGAGCCGACATCGCGCCACTGCACTCCAGCCTGGGCGACAGAGCGAAACCCCATTATCTACAAGAAAATGCAAAAATACTCCAATGCACCCCATATGTCCTTTCTGGATTTCCGGGTTGCCGCCGATTGGCACTTTGTCGCCGGAGCTTAAAAACAGCTCGGCGCTCTGAGGAGGGCGCTGGCGGGGCGGGGCGGGGCACCCCGGCTGCACTTCCGCGCGTGGCCGCGAGGGGGCGCGGCAGAACGGGGCCGCCGGGGGCCGCGGGTGAGTCAGGGCGCCGCGCGGATGAGTCAGCCCTCCGTGGGCTTACCGCGCCCCCTCCGCCCCTCGCTTCCTTGCCCGGCCGCGCCCTGGCCGCCGGCTCGCCCTGAATCTCCGGGATCCCAGGCTCTGCGCTGCGCTGCGCGCTCCCGGGACTCCCCCGCCGCCAGGAGACCGCGCCTCCCGGGATCACAGGGCAGGGCGCGCCGGCCTGGGCCAGGCCGTTCCCGCGGGCCCTCCCGTGGCGCCTCTCCTGGGGCCGGGCGCCTCTCCTGGGGCCGGGCGCGGCTTCCTTCCCAGAGCGGGTTTCGGGGCCCGCCCCGGCTCGGCCTGGATTCGAGGGACAGCGCTGCCAAGGACCGGCCGTGGGCGGCCGCCGCGGGGGGAAATGTGCCCCCCAGCAAAACACGTGGGGAGAAAGCCCACTCTTCCTTCGGTGTGCCCCGGTGTTTTGGCCTCTTCTCAGAGCAAATCAGGGAAAAATAGGAACTCCTGGGTGGGTCCCCGCTTGGCAGGTTGAAGGTGTCCTGACAGGATCTGGCTCACAATCCGAGTGTGTTAAAGCTGCGGAAAACTTGCCAAACCTGGGCCACCGGCTTCACCTTGGAGATCCCGCCCACGGACGCGGGGACTCTCCAGATAGTCCCAGAATTCACAAGTCAGCCCTGCTGGGCTTCCCACTCACAAGGTGCATGCAAAGTGCCTAAAATAGTGACGCGTGTAGTCAGCACTCCGCTACGATTGCATTTTACAGATACAGGTGACCCTGAGCAACAGGGCGTTCGACTGCGAGAGTACGAGAGTACGCTTATTCGAGAATTTTCTACTGTCTCTGGGACAGCAAGACCATCCCTCCTCTCCCTCCTCCTCAGCTTTTATGCCTGATCTATTTCCATTTATGAATAGTAAATACACTTTCTCTTTCTTACTATTTTCCTAATAACATTTTCTTTACCTTCCCTTATTATAAGAATACAATATATAATACATATAGCATCAAATATGTGTTTACCCACTGTTTATGTTATCTGTAAGGCTTCCAGTCAACAGTAGGCTATTGGTAGTTTTTGAGGAGCCAAAAGTTATGCTCAGGTGTGGGAGCCTGTAGTCCCAGCTACTCAGAAGGCTGAGGTTGGAGGATTGCTTGAGTACCCCAGTTCAACACAAGACTGGGCAAAAGCGAGAACGCTGTCATTGAAAAAAAAAAAATTATTTTTGACTGCTTGAGGATTGGTGCCCCAATGCATGCAGATGTTGTTCAAGGATCAACTGTATTATTTTGTGTGTATAATTTGAGGTATATAATTATATATATAGATGCATATTTATAGAAACATGTATGGATATTTATATATCTGTGCCTACTAGCTAATCTTTATGTGTGCCAGGTATTGTTCCAAGGGCTCCTCAGGCATTAATGATCTCATTTGATTTTCACAACCACACAAGGACATAAGTGCTATTATTTATCTCTGTATGGTAGCTGAGGAAACAGAAGCTCAGAGAAGCAAGGTAACTTTCGCAAGAGCACACAGCTAGGAAATATAGTGCGAGAATTCCCTTGACTCCCTAACTTTAGAGGCCGTGTTCAGACATTGGTGGGGTCTGGTAACATACTTACTGTCACGGGTTCAGCCCTTCACAGAGTCGAAAGAACAAACTGTTAAACTCAGCCCTGGGAGGAGGAGCCACTTTCCTTATGGAAATCTGCTGCCCTTGCTTGCTCTGCTCCTGCCGCCAGAGGACCAGGCTCTCTAGTTGTTTCCAGTTGCCTCTTTCCTCCTTGCTAGCTCTCCCTATGGCCCCAGGACCTGGTCTCTGGCTCCCACCAGTCCCCTTGCTGGTTGGTTGGATGGTTTGTTTTTCTGAGATGGAGTCTCGCTCTGTTGCCTAGGCTGGAGTGCAGTGGCGAGATCTCGGCTCACTGCAACCTCCACCTCCTGGGTTCAAGCAATTCTCCTGCCTCAGCCTCTCCAGTAGCTGGAATTACAGATGCATGCCACCATGCCCAGCTAATTTTTTATGTTTGTAGTAGAGACAGGGGTTCACCATGTTGCCCAGGCTGGTCTTGAACTCCTGACTTGGTGATCCGCCCGCCTTGGTCTTTCAAAGTGCTGGGATTACAGGCGTGAGCCTCCGCACCCGCCCCCTGGCTGGTTTTGTAGATGACACTTGCTGATTTGGGGTGAGTTACCTTTTAGCAAGGTTTCCCATATACCTGTGAGCAGAGCAGGGCTGACTTGGGGTTCATTAGAATCTCTCGAGACACGTTCAACACACAGATGCCCCCAACCTTTTGAAAGCAGTGGTTCTCAACCTCGATTGTACATTAATACAGTAGACTTAAAGGGAAGGCTCGTGCTTGAGCCCTCCCGAGAGATTCCGATTGAGTACATCTGTGCTTCTGCCTGGGCATCTGGATTTCAACAAGCTAGGCTGAGGTAGCCCTAGGAATCTGTACTTGGAAGAAACAGTTCCCGTGGTTTTCCTGTGCAGCTATGTTTGCAGACTTCAGGGTGGACTCCCTTTCTTCTCCTTGGTAAAGGGTGCCCAGGATTTTCCCATAGGGCAGTTTTGGAATGGAGGTTAGAGGTGAGTGCTGCTTTTGGACTCCTGTCCCTTCTCAGCCTCTTCTGGCCCCTGCCTCAGTTTACTGGATTTCCCTCCTGACCAGGCACCAGTATTCTCCCCCTCCCAGTGGAGTTCATTCCCTCAGAGGTTCTGGGCAGAGTAGACCCTCCTCTGAGCTTTTCACCTGGGGTTGCACCCTTGAACCCTGAGAGCTCAGAGCAGCCATGCTGGCAGCCGGGAGACTCTCTTGAGCGCTTACATCTGTCTGCTTCCCTGTGTGGGCTGGAGGGAGGGATTGCATCTCCCCTCCTCCGGGGCAAGTTGTTTCTCCTCTTTTAGTATTGCTTTCCACCCTGGAGTAACGTTGGGTCAGGTATCTCCCAGCTTCATAGCACTGATTATTATTATTATTTTTTTTTTGAGATGGAGTCTTGACCTGTCGACCGGGCTGGAGTGCAGTGGTGCGACCTCAGCTCACTGCAACCTCCGCCTCTCGGGTTCAAGTGATTCTCGTGCCTCAGCCTCCCGAGTAGCTGGGATTACAGGCGTGTGTCTCCATGCCCGGCTAATTTTTTGCATTTTTGGTAGAAATGGGGTTTTACCATGTTGGCCAGGCTGGTCTCAAACTCCTGGCCTCAAGTGATCCACCTGCCTCGGCCTCCCAAAGTGCTGGGAGTGCAGGCGTGAGCCACCACACCTGGTTTGATAGCCTTTTTTGTTCTTCTTTGGATACTAGGTATTTCTTCTGGGTTCCAGGTGTTAAGCTAGGAGTCTAGGGACCTGTGTTCTAGACTAACTGTGCCCTGGGACATGCCATTTAACCTCTTTGACCCTCAATTTCCTCACCTGTTAAATGGGTACCTCACAAAATTGCCGCGCGATTCAAATAGGATAGTCTGCAAAGACGTGCTTTGGTGCCTGTGGATGACACCGGTGTGACCCTGACAGAGCTTTCTCTTGCCTGTTTGGCAGAGTGAGGGGTAATTGCCCTTTTTAGGAAACCCCCAAGATGTCAGCGGCTGACATTAAAATCTCTGACAATGGGAGGTCCTAGAACCTTGCCTCTGCTCCTCATTGAATCCGAGTGCACGTAGTTGGGTGTGAGGCAATTCTGGGCTGTTTGTAGGGCAGTAAGGCAATCCACATCGGAAGATAAGTGTGTCATGCTGGGTGAAAACTGCGTGCTCTAAGCAGTGAATGTGTTGGGATTTCACCGGGGTAGTGCAGCCTATGTGACCAGCGATCAAAGACTTTATGCAGAGGAAGAATTTGAACCAAATGAGCTCAGGGGGGCAGGTTGGAATTGGGAGGGAGGAGAGGAGGATTAGAGCAAAGTGGCCCTGAGAGGGGCTGCAGAGCAGAGACTGAGGGGAGGCCTGTGGGAGAGGAGAGTGGCTTGGCCGCCTTCGCCCTGCTTCCTGGAGTAACCTGGCCCAGCAGGACTGACCAGCATCAAAAGCCTGTGTCACAATGAAGTCCCCTAAGTAAGGCTATGGCCCCCTCCCTTCCCACCTTTGCCTTTCTAAGCAAAAAGGAACATCCTTCTTCTAGGAGTCTGTGCTGGAGGGAGACTTGGTGCCCTGTCTGTCTAGAATCTGCAGCTCCGTGGTAACCCTTTTTGGTGCATTTATAAGGGGGAATGAATAAAATCCCCTCCCATCCTGGGCCTTGCTCCTTGTCCCACTGGCAGGGGCAGGACAGACAGAGTTTGGTACGCCCTGTGTCGCCACACCAATGAAAGCTGCTTGCTGACCACAGGCTGAATGTGCTAGGTGGCAGGTCACCCCTCCTGGACAGCGGCCCTCCGCCGTAATCCTCTCTCCTTCACTCTGGGTTCTCTGGTACCCCCTGTGCCATCTCCTTCTGTAACTTCTTCCCTTCTCCTTTCCTCCCCCCACGACACGGTACGCCAGCCCGAGCTTATCACCCTACCCTGAGCCAGCAGCATCCATTGTTCTCATGCTTGGGAACGGAGCAACAGGGGAAGTCACTCTGTGTGGGGCCAAGGAGGAAGGAAAGAGGGATGGGACTGGAATGGGTAGGTGATGGAAAAAGTGACTTCCAGCCATTCCCTGGCCTGACCTGGATGGCAGCTTAGAGTGGTTGCCATGGTGATAGCCAAACACCCACACCCCTCCCCCACAGCCCCAAACTGTGTACTGGTGGTTGTGCCTTTTCCCAGCTCGAACCCCTCAGGCTTCTGCCTGCTGTGGAGTTCAGTTTCCTCAGGTTGAGCGGCCCTTGCCTCAGTTTCCCAGCCTGACCAAAGGAAGCAGGTGGGGCCTCTGGGATAAAGAGCGTGTGCTGGCCCCTCCCTGTGTGCCCCGCGGACACGCACTCCACCCCGCTCCCCATGCCCCGGGGCCCCAGGCTGACTTCTGCCTGCTTCTGCCAGGCTCCCTTTCGGTCAGCCAGCGGGAGGTACGAGCAGGAATTGGAGGGTGAGAGGGGAGTCGAGGGGGTACCCACTCCCTGCTGGGCTGCTGGTGGGCAGTGGCTACCTCCCTCTCCTGAAGGCCACAGCGCCTGTCAGCAGCTCCCACCGAAGCTCCAGGTCTCCTGGCTCGGGTTTGCTGCTCCTTCCCCTGCTCCCCAGCCCTGGAGGGGAGGGGCCTCGGCTCTCGCTGGCCGCAGTGGGCCTCACTGTCCCTTGTCCCTTGTGGATGTCCGTCAACGCCGCCCACCTCTCTATGATAGGCTGTTCTGTAGAATTCTCCTTGGTCACCCCTTTTGGATATATTCTGTTTGCTGCTGAGACCCTGAGTGCTACAGAGAATGTCTCAACAATGAAGGGGGAGGCTGGGCGCGGTGGCTCATGCCTGTAATCCCAGCGCTTGGGGTGGGCAAGGTGGGCAGATTGCCTGAGCCCAGGAGTTTGAGACCACATGGCGAGACCCTGTCTCTACAAAACTACGCGCGCACACACACACACACACACACACACACACACACACACACACACAATATTTAGCCGGGCATGATGGTGCATGCCTGTAGTCCCAGCTACTCAGAAGGCTGAGGTGGAAAATCACCTGAGCCCTGGAAACCAAGCCAAGCCAAGCAGTGCTGAGCTGAGCAGTGAGCTGAGATCGCGTCACTGGACTCCAGCTTGGGCAATGGAGTCTGTCTCAAAACAAAAAAAAGGAAGGCAGCTGTCTCAGGGCACCTTTTTTTGTGGTCAGGGCTCTGGCAGGCTGAATGTGTGGGTGGGGTGGCCTCCCAGGTGTAATCTGAGATGCACCCAGAAGGCTTCCCTTCCTGGAAATAGCCAGGCTGAAACCTGAAGTTTGAGGGCCATTTTTGTGGTCTAAAAACTTTCCGTAAAGATACCACATTCCCCAGGAAGGTGGGCATCGTAGCCAATCATTCATCTCTCTACCTGCCTTAGTTTCATCAGATAGGAAGCTTGACTGCAAACTTCAGAAATGCAAAGACTGTGTCTGTCTTCACTGTGTAGACATGGGGCCTGGTGCTGAGTAGGTTGAAATAAACATCGGTTGAATAAACTTATTTACCACTCAGCAGTGAGTGGTGAGTGCCTACTACGTTTCACTGTGTTCCAGCTGGAGTCGTTGGGAAGCAGGGTTTTCATTCTGCTAGGGTTGCTCAGGACTATGAAGTTAGGTGGGGAGCTGTTGCTGCGTTTATCAACACTGCACTTTTCCAGGTGCGCAGGGCCAAACCCCTTGCAGCTACCTTTGACTCTGTGTCACACACCAACACTCAATCCATTAGGAAATCCCACAAGGCAGATCCGAACCCAGCCACTCCTCACTCTGTCCATGGCTACCAGCTGGTTCCCCCACCTGGAATCCTGCTCGACCTCCTTGCTAGTTTCCTAACTCCCACCTTCCCCACCTCCCACAGTCTATGCTCAACACGAGTCAGAATGGCCTTTATTTATTTATTTATTTATTTATTTATTTATTTATTTAAGACTGAGTCTCACTCTGTCGCCAGGCTGGAGTGCAGTGGCATGATCCCGGATCACTGCAACCTTCCCCTCCCGGGTTCAAGCGATTCTCCTGCCTCAGCCTCCCAAGTAGCTGGGACTACAGGCATGTGCCACCACATCCAGCTAATTTTTTTTTTTTTTTTTTTGGTATGTTTAGTAGAGACAGGGTTTCACCGTGTTAGCCAGGATGGTCTCGATATTCTGACCTCGTGATCTGCCCGCCTCCACCTCCCAAAGTGCTGGGATTACAGGCATGAGCCACTGCCCCTGGCCTCAGAATAACCTTTAAAGGTAAATTGGGCCAGGTACTGTGGCTCATGCCTGTAATCCCGGCACTTTGGGAGGGCTAGGCGGGTGGATCATGGAGTCAGGAGATCGAGACCATCCTGGCCAAAATGGTGAAACTCCGTCTCTTCTAAAAATACAAAAATTAGCTGGGCGTGGTGGTGCTTGCCTGTAATCCCAGCTACTCAGGAGGCTGAAGCAGGAGAATCACTTGAGCCCGGGAGTTGGAGGTTACAGTGAGCCACTGCACTCCAGCCTGGCAACACAGTGAGACTCCATCTCAAAAAAAAAAAAAAAAAAAAAAAAAAAAAAAAAAAAGACATAAGTTGGATAATGCTATATTTTCACTCAAAGCCCAATAATAATTTCCCAGGACACTTAGAGTGAAACTGAAGTTCTTGCACTGGCCTCTGAGGTAGGCAGCTTCTGGCTCAGGTGATCCCAGCCTCCTGGTGGTCATGCCCTTGTGTAATCCCCTCCCCTGAGCGTGGGCTGAACCTGGTGACTTACTTCTAACCTATAGAATACTGCAAAATGGGGGGGGGGGGGCAGGTGGCTCACACTTGTAAATCTCAACATTTTGGGATTGAGATGGGGGGATTGCTTGAACCCAGGAGCTTGCAACCACCCTGGGCAACATAGTGAGATCTGATCTCTACAAAAAATACAAAAATTAGCCAGATGTGGTGGTGCACATCTGTAGTCCCAGCTACTCAGGAGGATGAGGTGGGAGGATCATTTGAGCCTGGGAGGTTAAAGCTATAGTGAGCTGTGATTGCACCACTGCACTCCAGCCTGGGCAACAGAATGAGACCCTGTCTTAAAAAATAATGATAATAATAGGCCGGGCGCGGTGGCTCACGCCTGTAATCCCAGCACTTTGGAAGGCCGAGGCGGGCGGATCACAAGGTCAGGAGATCGAGACCATGGTGAAACCCCGTCTCTACTAAAAATAGAAAAAAAATTAGCCGGGCGCAGTGGCGGGCGCCTGTAGTCCCAGCTACTCGGGAGGCTGAGGCCGGAGAATGGCGTGAACCCGGGAGGCGGAGCTTGCAGTGAGCCGAGATTACGCCACTGCACTCCAGCCTGGGCGACAGAGCGAGACTCCGTCTCAAAAAAAAAAAAAAAAAAAAAAAAAAAAAATAATAATAATAATAATAATGATAATAATAAAGAGTATATGGTAAAAGCAGTGGATATGGCTCCTGAGATTAGGTTATGAAAACCTGTGACTGCTGTCTTGCAGGCTGTCTCTCTCCTTCTTGGCTTGCGTTCTTTGCTGCATCAAGCTGTGTTGTTGGAGGAACAGTGCGAGGCCTCTGGCCAGTAGTCGACAAGGAACTGAGAGCCTCCGTCTAGCATCTGGTGAAGAACTGAACCCATCAAAGCCCGGTGAGTCAGCGTGGAAGTAAGTGGCTCATTGCTTCTCCATTTGAGCCTTGAGATGACAGCAGCCCTGGCCAGCAGCAGCTCGCAGCCCATGAGGAATCTTTTTTTTTTTTTTTTGAGACGGAGTTTTGCTCTTGTTGCCCAGTCTCAAAAAGAAAAGAAAAGAAAAGAAAAATTTGATAAATGAACGAATGAATGAAGAATACACCTGAAAATGAGGGAAGCAGAGCTGGTAAATGCCCAAAGTCAGACCAACCCCTGGTGGTGCCATGTGTACCCTGGAACCCACCGTGCCTGAATGGTTCGGGTCCACAAAGCCAAAGACTTTCCTTTCCTGCATCGGCCAGTCTGAATGAGGTTTACCGTCACTTGCAACCAAGAGTCCTGAGTAATATATGGGATTACTGGGGAATAGAGTGTGGCTGCGATGCTGAAGGAGGACAGGAAGGGAAAATGTAGGGAGAGAGAAAGGGAATGGCGGGGCAGCCATTGTGAGCCTCTACTGTGCGCCCAGTAGTGGGATGGCTTTTTCATGTATGAAAAGTGTCATGTCACTTTGCATTCTCCTGACAATCTTGTGAATTAGGTGTTGTTCCTCCCACTTCACAGTGAAGAAACTGAGTGAGGTTAAGTGCCTGGTCTAAGAGCACAGAGCCAGTGAGTGGCAGAGGTAGAAGAAAATCCAGGTCTTTCTGATTTTAAAATCCCATGCTTTCCTGGTGGTTTATTTGTTTTTCTCTCTCTCTCTTTTTTCTTTTTTGCATCGTGGATTGGCCAAAATCTCCAAATATTTTCACTACTGCTGGGGCCCTGGCAAAGGCAGCAAGTGGGGTGGCTGCCGGAGGCTGGGGATGAGGAAGGAAGAGAGGAGGGTACCTGTGAGGGCCCTTTGTAGGCAGGTATTTATAAAGCTGGGCCTTCTCCCTTGTAACAAATATCGGTGATATTTCTCCTGGCTCTTAGATGGGGGAAGGTGTCCTCACCTCTGTTCCCAAGTACACATCCAGGGAAGGCAGTGCCTGGAGGTCAGGTGAGGCCAGGCCGGCCTGGAGAGGTGAACTAAGGCTGCTGAACTGAGGGCATCCTGGAGGTTTTTGGTGCACCATATGAATGCCCCGCCTACAGCCCCCTCTGAGGGAAACTGAGCTTCTCCCCGGCTCCCTGCTGCCCGTTCCTAGGGCGTGCACTTCCTGTCCTGACCCACATGGCCCTGTCCCCTCTGACCTCAGCTGATTGGCCCAGCATTGGGCACCCTGCCCAAGGGCAGCCCCATCATAGCTGACCAGGGGTCCCTGGGGGGCTTTGGTGTCTGAGCGATGTGATGAACTGGGCCTCCTGGTAGAGGGGGCAGAAGCAGGAAGACACACAGAGAAAGCAGAAAAAGAGGTAGCCCACTAGAGAGATGGCCATTTCGGGCCTGGCGTGGGCGCCTGAGCGCCGTCTGCTCTCTGAATAGGAGGCTTGCTGTGTGGCTCCTCCTGGGGCCCTCAACTCTTCCGTCCCTTTGTGCTTTCAATTCTGGACAAGAATCTCTTGTTTTTTAATTTTTTTTTTAAATTAATATTTTATTTTTTAAAATATTAACTTCCCATATAACTTCCCATACTACACTGATGTATATTTTTAAGTTTATACTTTTTTTTTTTTTGAGACAGGATCTTGCTCTGTCACTCAGACTGAAGTGCAGTGGTGCCATCATAGCTCACTGAACTCCTGGCCTCAAGCAGTCCTCCTGCCTCGGCCTCCCCGGTAGCTGGGACTACACCTGTGCTCCACTGCCCTATTTTTATTTGTTTATTTATTTGAGATAAAGTTTCGCTGTTGTCACTCAAGCTTGAGTACAATGGTGCAGTTTCGGCTCACTGCAACCTCTGCCTCTCAGGTTCAAGCAATTCTCCCTGCCTCAGCCTCCTGAGTAGCTGGGATCACAGGCGTCCACTACCACGCCTGGCTAATTTCTGTAGTTTTTAGTAGAGATGAGGTTTCACCATGTTGGCCAGGCTGGTCTTGAACTCCTGACCTCAGGTGATCCATCCACCTCGGCCTCCCAAAGTGCTGGGATAACAGGCATGAGCCACCGCGCCGGCCTATTTTTGTTTTTTGTAGAGACAGGGTCATGCTATATGTTGCCCAGGGTGGTCTTGATCTACTGCTTAAGCAATCCTTCCACCTCAGCCTCCCGAAGTGCTGGGATTATAGGCATGAGCCACGGCACCTGGTCTCCCCTCTTTTTCAGTCTAGCTTGAGTGGGAGCAATTGTGATAACCCAGAGGCAGACAGGACAGTCTAGGCTGCAGAGCCTGACGTGGTCTGTCCCCTGTCATTCACAAGGATCGTGAAGCTGGGGCCTGTGGCCTCCCACATATGTGCCTAGGGCCACTGGTTCCTGTGGTTCATATGGATGCCTCAGGGCCAGAGCCTCAGGGAGGGGCAAGGATGTGGGCTGGAACCTGGAACCATGGGGAGGGAATGGAGGGGCTTGGGGGAACGTGGTTTTCAGTCGTGACATCACAACATACCTTAGTCGTGGGTGTTTTAAGTAATTTGTTACTCATAATAGCCAAAGCACTTGCGTGTATTTTAAAGCACATATTTGCTTCTGTAACCATGTCAAATTTCCAAAGGCCCAGACGGGTACACACTGAAAAGTCCCCTTCCTTCCCTCTGGGCAGCTCCCTCCCTTGAGGCATCCATCCTTACCAGAGTTTGGGCATCCTTCCAGAAACGTTCTGTGCACCTGTAAGCAAACACTCTTGTATGCATTCCTCCTTTCCCTTATTTAGTACCCAAATGTTAGCATATTATTCCCATTACCCTGCACCTTGTTTTTTTCATTTGTGAATAATTAACTTTCCCTCCAGTGAGGGCAGACGCTGTCACCTGTAGGACAGCCTCACTTGGAAGACCTAGGTTTAGGTCTAAGGCCCCACAAACACGCCCAGGGCCTTAATCCCCCTCGGGTTCAGTTTCCTTTCCCCAAACAGGAATGAGGACGTGTTAAGAAATTGTCTTAGGCCTGTTCCCTGGGGCTGTTGAGGATGGAATGAGGACGTGTTAAGAAACTGTCTTGTGAATTGTCTAGTCCTAGGCAGTGAGCGGTTACTGTCAGCCGGACAGATTCAAAAGCTTCTCATCCATTTTCCCTTAAGGATGTGTCTGGCCTTCTCTGCTTACTCCCAGCCACCTCCCCATTCCCAGCTGAAGGCGTCATCTCCTCATGGAACTTCCCTTCCACACAGACCTGCCTGTTTATGGGCATCGCTCTCCACCTCACCTTCCTTCCGCCACTCCCTCTTGGGCACCTGAAACTGCGTCTGCTGGAGTGCAGCGGCGCAAATACAGCTCACTGCTGGCTTTTTTTTTTTTTTGAGATGGAGTTATGTTCTGTCACCCAGGCTGGAGTGCAGTGGCGTGATATCCACTCACTGCAACCTCTGCCTCCCGGGTTCAAGTGATTCTTGTGCCTCAGCCTCTCCAGCAGCTGGGAGTACAGGCATGAGCCACCAAGCTCAGCTTTTTTTTTTTTTTTTTTTTTTTTTTTTTGTATTTTTTTGTAGAGACAAGGTTTCCCTATATTGCCCAGGCTGGTCTTGAACTCCTGGGCTCAAGTGATCTACCCACCTCAGCCTCCCAAAGTGTTGGGATTATAGGCGTGAGCCCCTATGCCTGGCCCCTTCATATTTTTTTTTTTGAGACGGAGTCTCGCTCTGTAGCCCAGGCTGGAGTGCAGTGGCCGGATCTCAGCTCACTGCAAGCTCCGCCTCCCGGGTTCACGCCATTCTCCGGCCTCAGCCTCCCGAGTAGCTGGGACTACAGGCGCTGCCACCTCGCCCGGCTATTTTTTGTATTTCTTAGTAGAGACGGGGTTTCACGGTGTTAGCCAGGATGGTCTCGATCTCCTGACCTCGTGATCCGCCCATCTCGGCCTCCCAAAGTGCTGGGATTACAGGCTTGAGCCACCGCGCCCGGCCTCTTTTTTTTTTTTTAAGACGGCATTTCACTCTTGGTGCTCAGGCTGGAGTGCAATGGCGCAGTCTTGTCTTACTGCAACCTCCACCTCCCAGGTTCAAGCAATTCTCCTGCCTCAGCCTCCCGAGTAGCTGGGATTACAGGCATGCACTACCACGCCTGGCTAATTTTGTGTTTTTAGTAGAGATGGGGTTTCACCATCTTGGCCAGGCTGGTCTCAAACTCCTAGCCTTCATTAATTTGCCCACCTTGGCCTCCTAAAGTGCTGAGATTATAGGTGTAAGCCACCGTGCCCAGCCTCTTCATATATTTTAATTGAACATTTAAGGAACCTTTTGTGTCAGATGTTGTTCTAAGCACTGGGATGTGCTAACTCCGTTTTCCCAACTACAACCCAAAGAGGTAGGTACTGTTACTATCCATTTTGTTGTGTTTTTTTTTTTTTTTTTTTTTTTTTTTTTTTTTTTTTTTGAGACTGAGTCTGGCTCTGTCGCCCAGGCTGGAGTGCAGTGGCCGGATCTCAGCTCACTGCAAGCTCCGCCTCCTGGGTTTACGCCATTCTCCTGCCTCAGCCTCCGGAGTAGCTGGGACCACAGGCGCCCGCCACCTCACCCGGCTAGTTTTTTGTATTTTTTAGTAGAGACGGGGTTTCACCGTGTTAGCCAGGATGGTCTCGATCTCCTGACCTTGTGATCCGCCCGTCTCAGCCTCCCAAAGTGCTGGGATTACAGGCTTGAGCCACCGCGCCCGGCGTGTTTTGTTTTGTCTATTTCTTTTTTAGAGATGGGGTCTCCCTAGGTTGTCCAGGCTGGTCTTGAACTCTTGGAGTCAAGTCATCCTCCTGCCTCAGTCTCCCAAAGGGCTGGGATTATAGGAGTGAGCAGATTTACTAGTCATTTTACAGATGAGGAAACTGAGGCTGGAGGAGTTAAGTGCAGCTGCACTGAGTGCATCAGGCACAGGCAGGCAGTGCCGGTGCTGGTTTCAAAACCAGGCCACCTGCTCTAGAACCTGTGTGCCTGGCTCTCCCTCACCCCCTGCCCTTCCTTCCTTAGGTAACTCCTTTGTAGTATTAATACTTTGGTCTCAGCTTAAATGTCACTTTCTCAAGGAAGTGTTTCCTAAGGCCCCTCCTGCAGCGTAAGTGGCCTCCTGAGTGCTCTCGGGTCCTCTTGTGTATCTCTTGATCACTTCTTGTTTCGTACTGTCATTGCTTATGTATTTGTCTGTGTTTGGTCCCCTGGGTTTGGGCAGGTTTGGGTTCGTTTGTTTGTCCTTAGATCTAATCTGCCTTGCATACAGAAAGCATGCCATGAATGTGAGCTGAGTGACCTTTCCGTGATGCAGCGCTGCCTGGAGCTGTAGGGAGAAAAGAGTCTCCAGTGGTGGTTTGGCCCAAGAGGGAGGAACGTGAAACTAGAAACAGACTGGGGGATGTAGCCGGGCCGATACATGTGTGTGCTTGGGTGTCTCTGCCTCCCCATGGAGTGGTGGTAAAGACAGCATGGGTTTCAAAGTGTGGCGAACCTGGTTCAAATCCCCACTCCACCACCTGCTGCAGTATGATCTAGAGAAAGTCCTGGAACCTGTTTGTTTCTCATCGACCTAAGTTACCTGAAAGGGCTGGCACAATGCCAGTGGGCCCTGCTTCTGCTGCCGCCACCAATGTCCTTTTGCAAATGGCCTCCGCCTTCTGCACCTCTGTTCCCATCTGTAACACAAGAACCTTGGCCAGGGCATTTCTAAGGCCGCTTCCCTGTTTAAGCCACTTTAGCTCGATGGAAGCGTCTCAGGTTTTCTGCTCTGGAACATTTGGGTGTAGCTGGGAATGTCTCTCCTGGAGGAAGCAGAGGGTGATGTTTCACCCAGCAATCCTGCACCCATGGGAAAGCCTGTCCCTGGTCCGCAGAAGATCACTCAGAGAAGCTGCTTATGAAGATGGAGTAGCCCCTGCCACGGAGGTGCCTTTCTAAAGCTGCTTGAGAATCAGGTTACAGTGGTGCCCTCCTGCTCGCAGGGAGGCCAGAAGAGCTGATAAGACCTCACAGGTTTCTGTGCAAAGCTGATCTCCTTCAGCTTCACCGTGACTGTGAAGCTGGAGACAGTGACCTTGAGACAGTGACCTTGACTAACCATCTGCCGATGCTGGCCACAGAGAGGGGCTGTGTTCATCAGGGTTCTCCAGAGAACAGCCAAGAAGATACACGTGCGCACGAGTGTAGACACATAGGTGTATATATTCAGAGATTTACTTTAAGGCATTGGCTTGTGGGTTTTGGAGTCCTGGTGAGTTCCAAGTCTGTAGGGTAGGCTGTCAGGTGCGAGACCCAGGGAAGACCCCTTCTTGCAGTTCACCGCAGAATTCTCTCCCGCAGTGGGGAGTCAGTCTCTCGTTCTCTTCAGGCCCTTGACGAGTTGGATGAGGCCCATCCACATCGTGGAGGACAATCTGCTTTACTCAAAGTCCATCACTGAAATATTTTTTTTTTTAGACGGAGTCTTGCTCTGTCACCCAGGCTGGAGTGGTGCAATGGCGTGATCTAGTCTCACTTCAACCTCTGTCTCCTGGGTTCAAGCGATTTTCCTGCCTCAGTATTCTGAGTAGCTGGGACTACAGGTGCCTGCCACCACACCCAGCTAATTTTTGTATTTTTTTTTTAGCGGAGACAGGTTTTCACCATGTTGGCCAGGCTGGTCTCAAACTCCTGACTTCAAGTGATCTGCCCGCCTCAGCCTCCCAAAGTGCTGGGATTACAGGCGTGAGGTACTGCACCCAGACTTAAATCTTATCATCCAAAATCACCTTCAGGGAAACATCCAGAATGTCAAACTAAATATCTGGTTACTGTGGCCCAGGCAAGTTGACACATAAAAGTAATCATCATGGGGGCTTTCTGTTTAATCCCTAAGACCGGGAGTAGGTGCCAGATTCCCGTTTCCGATGAGGAAACTGAGGCTCCAAGGAGTGGAGAGGTATCTCAGGGCACGGAGCTGCGGTGGCATGCCGTCAGAAGGCAGGGCATGAGAGTGCTGTCTGCGTGTCACCTGGGTGACCAGAGAAGAGGTGTGTGAGGTGACTGACCACTGGCAGGTGTACGTATGACTGTGTATGGAAAGGGAATGATGGGCTGGGGTGTCCCCACCCTTCAAGATCTGAACAAGAGTGCTCAAATCTTCATCTCCCACATAGCAAGTCTAATGTCTTCCTAAGGTGCCTACATTGTCTGGGATATGCTGGAATGCATCTTCTTGGTCGTTCTGGCCCCTGAGTTCCTGCCTCTGCCCAGAGAGCCATCTTAGCCCATTTGTCCACCCAGCAAACTTCTTCCTTTATTTCAAAATCCGCCCACTCCCCCCACCAATCACGTTGCACCTGTGTTTGTGGCAAGCTTTGCTGATGGTCTGGAGAGATGGAGGGAAATTACAGAGCAGCAATGACAGCTGCAAATGGGATAGTAGACAACGTGCTCTTATAAAACCAGCCTCTCTTGGCCATTTCTACAGCTCTGGTGCCCTGTTACTTGGTGCTCCACCCCTTTCTTCTTCCTTTCTCTGCCCTCTCTTATTGCTACCCTCTTCCTCTCAGAAATGCAATCAAATTCCTCCCATTTTATTTTGCAGTGAAGTTCTACCTTCTCTCATCCCAAGTCCTTATCTTGGCTCCAGGCTCCCGCTGGGCGTCCTGGGGGTGGACAGATGTTTTATGAGAGTTCTTTACACCAAGAGGCGGGCCTCCTCCTCCCCAGGTGCCCTTTCTTTTTTTTTTTTTTTTTTTTTTTTTTTTTGAAACGGAGTCTCGCTCTGTCGCCCAGGCTGGAGTGCAGTGGCCGGATTTCAGCTCACTGCAAGCTCCGCCTCCCGGGTTCACGCCATTCTCCTGCCTCAGCCTCCGGAGTAGCTGGGACTACAGGTGCCCGCCACCTCGCCCGGCTAGTTTTTTGTATTTTTTAGTAGAGACAGGGTTTCACCGGGTTAGCCAGGATGGTTTCAATCTCCTGACCTTGTGATCCGCCCATCTCGGCCTCCCAAAGTGCTGGGATTACAGGCTTGAGCCACCGCGCCCGGCCTCCCAGGTGCCCTTTCGAGGGTGGAGTCTGGTTCCTTCTCCCACAGGAGTGGGAATGGGGCAGTGTCTGAAGCCAACTGCAGCATCGCCCTTCCCAGGACTGACCAGGTGAGGCCATCTCCATCTGTCTGGCCCGAGGCAGGTGCCTGTGTTATGGGGACAGATCTCCAGTCACCTCAATGGCAGACTCCAGGCTCTGATGCCAAATAGCCCTGCGATTCATCCTGCTCTGTGACTTGTCCAAAGGGAGCAGTGCCCTGGCCAGAGGCAGGAGGGTCTGGTCTGGAAATTGTACTTGACGCTGGTGTGTGTCAGTCTCTGAGCTCAGGTGCACTCAGACACCCATCCTGGAGTCCACGGCGTGGCCCTCCACTCGGGATGCTTTGGGTTCTTGGGTTCTCAGCCCCTCCTATGCCTCTTAGGTATCTGTTCTCTCTTCCCTCTAAGGGCCATTCAAGGCTGGAAATCAGGTGCCCTGGAGTTTGGATTTCCAGGTTCCAGAAACCTTTGGGCTCCCGAGAGTTTCATGGTATGAGAGGCTGGTCCTGTGGGCTTTGAAGGCAAACAGACAGGGTTTAAATCCTGACTCCACTCATTACTGTGGGATTTGGGTAAGTTACTTAACCTCTCTGAGACTTAGTTTCTTCATTTGTGAAAATGGAGATCATAACACCGTCCTCATGAGGGCTGCTGAGGGACAAACACTGAAGCACTTTGCATAACTCTACCTGTTGGGGTCAGAGTGCGGGGAGCAGAGGGGCCGGCCCTGCCCTCCATAACCTTTGGCCTCCAAGGGAAGTGGGGCCTCCCCTGGTGCCCCCACCGTTCTCAGCCTGGCCTCCACAAGGGCTTGAAAGCCCCTCTGGATGCCACTGGGAGATGTGACCTGTGGCTTTAGCCAAGATCACTAATGGAGGCAGTGGGGACTGTATCATCGCGTAAATAGTTGTAGGCTGACAACCTGAGTCTCAGGTCCAGAAAGCCTATTCATGGAAGTGGAGCTGCTCCAGTTCCCTGAATGATATCATTAAAAGACTCAGGCTGGGTATGGGCAGGTGCCCCCTCTGTTGTTCTCTGCCTCTCTCCACTCTCCCTGTGAGCTGGCAAGCTGCACCCAGTGGTGGGAACGTTTGTTTGGGTAAATGCTTCAGGTCTTTCAGCCAGAGAGTTTGGATAAAAGAGGGAGGAAGGGAAAAAAACCCAGCTCAGTGCATTCATTCCATAATCTGTAACGAGCGTCCTCCATGTGCTAGGTAGTGGCAGTTTTGGACTTGGGTCCCTGTCCCCACTTCCCCACTCCAGCAAGCTCTCCCACCGTCCACTCCGTGTGTGGACCTGACCCCCATGGAGCTCTGAGATTCACACCCAAGCCTCTGTTCCAGGAGACAGCTCACTTCTGCTGGCTGGTGTAGGACCACACAGGATAGAGTTACCAGATGGGGTTGATGTGCTGGCTGTGTGAGACTCAAATTGTTTATATAGATGGGGCGCAGAAAAGCAACAGGCATAGATTTCTCACAGCCCTGGAGATTGGAAGTCTGAGATCAGGGCACCAGCATGGCTGGTTCCAGTGAGAGCTCTCTTCCAGGTTGCACACAGCAGACTCTCATGTGTCCTCACATGGCAGAAAGAGGGTGAGAGAGCTCTCTGGGGTCCCTTTTGTAAAGGTGCCAGTCCCATTCATGAAAGCTTCACCCTCGTGACCTAATTACTTCCCAAAGGCCCCACCTCCTAATACAATCACACTGGGGGCGAAGACTCCAAAATATGAATTTTGGGGGAATACAAACATTTGGTCCATTGCAATTATCAAGCCATTTGGTAGAGGAGGCTCATTTGGATACAGTAATCGGCTCTTTTGTATGTGGCTAGTAGAAGTGTAAATAGGTACAATCATTTTGGAAAAGAACTGGCATTTTTTTTTTTTTTTTTTTTTTTGAGACAGAGTCTCACGCTGTTGCCCAGGCTGGAGTGCAGTGGCGTGATCTCGGCTCACTGCAAGCTCCGCCTCCTGGGTTCACGCCATTCTCCTGCCTCAGCCTCCTGAGTAGCTAGGACTACAGGCGCCCGCCACCACGCCCGGCTAATTTTTTGTATTTTTAGTAGAGACGGGGTTTCACTGTGGTCTCGATCTCCTGACCTTGTGATCCGCCCGCCTCGGCCTCCCAAAGTGCTGGGATTACAGGCTTGAGCCACCGAAGAACTGGCATTTTTTAGATGACATTACAAGATGTCATACAACCCAGTGATCCCTCTCCTAGGTATCTACCTAACAGAAATGCTTGCAGGCGGCACCAGGAGACATGTATGACAATGTTCTTAACAGTGTGGTTTATTATTGCAAAGAGCTGGACAGCTTGAGAGCTCATTGACAGAACAGTGGTTATATTTTCTTCACACAGTGAAATATTACACAGCATTGAACATAAATGAATCTCAGAGTCATGCTTGTAAAAATAGAAGTCAGGCTGGGCACAGTGGCTTATGCCTGTAATCCCAGCACTTTAGGAGGCCAAGGCAGGCAGATCATGAGGTCAGGGGTTCAAGACCAGCCTGGCCAACATTGTGAAACCCCATCTCTACAAAAATACAAAAATTAGCCAGGCGTAGTGGCATGTGCCTGTAGTCCCAGCTACTCGGGAGACTGAGGCAGGAGAATTGCTTGAACCCGGGATGTGGAGGTTGCAGTGAGCAGAGATCGTGCCACTGCACTCCAGCCTGGGCGATAAGAGTGAAAGTTTATCTCAAAAAAAAAAAAAGATTAAGATTAATCTCCATCCTCACTGAACTTGACCCCACCCATAGCATTTGACCTGGGTCCTCACTCCCGCGTTTGAGAAACCCTTTCTTGCGTCTCTGGAGCTTTCATTCCTAATTCTCTGCTCACCCCAACGACTACTCTCTACTGGTCTCCTTTGACCTCGTTCTCCTGTTTCACGTGTTCCCTAGGTCTTTCATCCAGTCTCATGGCTTTACTATCAAGCATATGCTAGTATTTTCCATTTTATAGCTCCTTCACTGAAGCCTCTACCTGAACTTCATATATTGAACTTCCGATTCCATATTTCTCTACTTGGATAGCTAACTTGATATGGCTGAAATTCAACTTCTGATTCCCTCACCCCCAAACTTCCTCTTGAAGTCTCCCCGTATCTGAAAAAGGCAACTCCCTACTTTCTGCTGCTCAGGCCCAAAACCTTGAAGTAATCCTTAAGTCTGTCCCATCAGTAAGTCCCACTAGCTTCATCTTCAAAATTTCATCCAGATCGTACCACTTCCTCCTCCTTCTCCCCTGCTAGCTTGGTCCAAGCCACTATCATATCATCTCTCATCCAGATTAATCCAACAGTATCTTAACTGGTATCCTCCTCTATGACCCTACAATGCATTCTCCAGACAGAGAGCTTTTTAAGACATAAACCAGATCAAGACACGGCTGTGCAGTGAATGACTGCCACCTCGTTCAGAGCAAAACCCAAAGTTTCTTGGAATGGCCTATGAGACCATCTTGTCTGTTGCTTCCCTTCTGCTCTCCTCTCGATTATTCTCTGTCATATATACACACACACACACACACATGCACACACACATATACACATACACACATATATACACATATACATATGTCTGTGTGCTGTGTGTATGTCTATATATATATATATATATATTTTTTTTTTTTTTTTGAGATAGCATCTCACTCTGTCACCCAGGCTAGAGTGCAGTGGCATGATCATGGCTCACTGTAGCCTCGTCTTCCTGGGATCAAACAGTCCTCCCACTTTAGTGTCCTGAGTACCTGGGACTACAGGTGAGAACCACCACATCCAAGTAATTTTAAATTTTTTGTAGAGACGGGGATCTCACTATGTTGCCCAGGATGGTCTTGAACTCCTGGCCTCAAGTCATCCTCCTGCTTCAGCCTCCCAAAATGCTGGGAATACAGATATGAGCAGTGTGTCTGGCCTACTCTTCCTCCTGCTCACTCTGTTTCAGCCTATTTGGTCTCTGTGCTGTGCCTGGGACCTGCAGGTACCCTCCAGCCTCAGGGTTTTACATTGGCTGTTATGAGCACACCTCATTTTATTGCGTTTTGCTTTTTTGTACTTTGCAGATACTGCTTTTTTTTTTTTTTTTTTTCCTGAGATGGAGTCTCGCTCTGTCGCCCAGACTAGAGTGCAGTGGTGTGATCTTGGTTCACTGCAAGCTCCGCCTCCCAGGTTCACGCCATTCTCCTGCCTCAGCCTCCTGAGTAGCTGGGACTACAGGCGCCCGCCACCGCGCCCGGTTAATTTTTTTGTATTTTTAGTAGAAACGGGGTTTCACCGTGTTGGCCAGGATGGTCTCGATCTCCTGACCTCATGATCCGCCCGCCTCAGCCTCCCAAAGTGCTGGGATTACAGGTGTGAGCCACTGCACCTGGCCTTTTCTTTTTTTTTTTTTTTTTTTTTTTTTGAGACGGAGTCTTGCTCTGTAGCCCGGGCTGCAGTGCAGTGGCCGGATCTCAGCTCACTGCAAGCTCCGCCTCCTGGGTTCACGCCATTCTCCTGCCTCAGCCTCCGGAGTAGCTGGGACTACCGGCGCCCGCCACCTCGCCTGGCTAGTTTTTTGTATTTTTAGTAGAGACGGGGTTTCACTGTGTTAGCCAGGATGGTCTCGATCTCCTGACCTCGTGATCCGCCCGTCTCGGCCTCCCAAAGTGCTGGGATTACAGGCTTGAGCCACCGCGCCCGGCCTTCTTTTCTTTTTCTTTCTTCTTTTTTTTTTTTTTTTTTTTACAAATTGAAGGTTTGTGACAATCTTGTGTCTAGCAAGTCTACTGGCACAATTTTTCCAACAGCCTGTGCTCACTTCATGTCTCTGTCACATTTTGGTAATTCTTGCCGTATTTCAGGCTTTTTCGTTATTAATATATCTGTGACGGTGGCCCGTGACTGGTGATCTTTGATGTGACTGATGGTTTTAGGGCACCATGAATGGTGCCCAGATAAGATGGTGAACTTAATACATGTGCGTGTTCTGACTGCCCCACTGACCTGGCCCTCCATTTCCTGTCTCTCTTCCTCTCCTCTGGCCTCCCTATCCCCTAAAACACAACAACATTGAAATGAGCCCATTAATAACCCTACAGTGGCCTCTAAGTGTTCAAGTGAAAGGAAGAGTCACACGTTTCACACTTTAAATCAAAAGCTAGAAATGATTAAGCTTAGCAAAGAAGGCTGAAAGCTAGGCCTCTGTGCCAAAAAGCCAATTAGTGTATTAAAAATAAAAGTTCTTGAGGGAAATTAAAATGTGCTACTCCAGTAAATACACAGATGATAAGGAAGCAACACAGCCTATTGCTGATAAGGAGAAAGTTTGAGTGGTCTGGATAGAAGATCAAATCAGCTACATTTCCTTAAACCAAAGCCTAATCCCTAACAAGGCTCCAACTCTCTTCAATTCAATTCAGTGAGGCTCAGTGAGGTAAGGAAACTGCAGAAAAGTTGGCAGCTAGCGGAGGTTGGTTCATGATGTTTAAGGAAATAAGCCATCTCCGTAACCTAAAAATACAATGTAAAGTAGCAAGTACTGATGTAGAAGCTGCAAGTTATCCAGAAGATCTTGCTAAGATAACTGATGAGGTGGCAACACTAAACAACAGGTTTTAAATGTAAACAAAACAGGCATCTACTGGGAGAAGATGCCATCTAGGACTTTTGTGGCTGGAGAGAGGTCAACACCTGGCTTCAAAACTTCAAAGGAAAGGATGACTCTCTTGTTAAGGGCTAAGGCAGCTGGTGACTTTAAGTTGAAACCAGGCCGGGCGCGGTGGCTCATGCCTGTAATCCCAGCACTTTGGGAGGCTGAGACAGGCGGATCATGAGGTCAGGAGATCGAGACCATCCTGGCTAACATGGTGAAACCCCATCTCTACTAAAAAAAAAAAATACAAAAAACTAGCCGGGCGAGGTGGCGGGCGCCTGTAGTCCCAGCTACTCGGGAGGCTGAGGCAGGAGAATGGCGTAAACCCGGGAGGCGGAGCTTGCCGCTGCACTCCAGCCTGGGTGACAGAGCGAGACTCCGTCTCAAAAAAAAAAAAAAAAAAAAGTTGAAACCAATGCTCATTGACAATTCCTAAAACTGCAGGGCCCTTAAGAATTGTGCTAACTTGGCCGGGCGCGGTGGCTCAAGCCTGTAATCCCAGCACTTTGGGAGGCCGAGACGGGCGGATCACGAGGTCGGGAGATCGAGACCATCCTGGCTAACACGGTGAAACCCCGTCTCTACTAAAAAATACAAAAAACTAGCCGGGCGAGGTGGCGGGCGCCTGTAGTCCCAGCTACTCCGGAGGCTGAGGCAGGAGAATGGCGTAAACCCGGGAGGCGGAGCTTGCATTGAGCCGAGATCGCGCCACTGCACTCCAGCCTGGGCGACAGAGCGAGACTCCGTCTCAAAAAACAAAACAAAACAAAACAAAAAAAAAAAGAAATACATCTTACAAAGCTATAGCTGCCATAGATAGTGATTTCTGTGATGAATCTGGGCAAAGTAAACTGAAAACCTTCTGGAAAGGATTCACCATCCTAGATGCCATTAAGGACATTCATGATTCATGGGGGGAGGCCAAAATAGCAACACTAATAGGAGTTTGGAAGAAGTTGACTCCAACCCTCATAGATGTCTTCGAGAGGTTCAAGACTTCAGTGGAGGAAGTACCTGCAGATGTGTTGGAAATAGCAAGAAAACTAGAATTAGAAGTGAAGCCTGAATATGTGACTGAACTGCTGCAATCTCATGAGAAGACTTTAATGTTAATATTAAACCATTCAAGGCCGGGCGCGGTGGCTCAAGCCTGTAATCCCAGCACTTTGGGAGGCCGAGGCGGGTGGATCACGAGGTCAGGAGATCGAGACTATCCTGGCTAACATGGTGAAACCCCATCTCTACTAAAAATACAAAAAACTAGCCGGGCGTGGTGGCGGGCGCCTGCAGTCTCAGCTACTTGGGAGGCTGAGGCGGGAGAATGGCGTGAACCCGGGAGGCGGAGCTTGCAGTAAGCCGAGATCACGCCACTGCACTCCAGCCTGGGAGACACAGCGAGACTCTGTCTCAAAAAAAAAAAAAAACAAAACAAAACAAAAAAAACACCATTCAAAGTAAGGTAGAACACAATTACTTTTGCACTAACCTAATAGATGAGGAGTTACTTCTTACCGATGAGCAAAGAAAGTGGTTTCTTGAGATGGAATCTACTTCTGGTGAAGATGCTATGAACATTGTTAAAATGACAACAAAGAATTTACACATATTAGGCCGGGCGCGGTGGCTCACGCCTGTAATCCCAGCACTTTGGGAGGCCGAGGCGGGCGGATCACAAGGTCAGGAGATCGAGACCACGGTGAAACCCCGTCTCTACTAAAAATACAAAAAATTAGCCGGGCGCGGTTGTGGGCGCCTGTAGTCCCAGCTACTCAGGAGGCTGAGGCAGGAGAATGGCGTGAACCCGGGAGGCGGAGCTTGCAGTGAGCTGAGATCCGGCCACTGCACTCCAGCCTGGGCGACAGAGCGAGACTCCGCCTCAAAAAAAAAAAAAAGAATTTACACATATTACACAAACTTCGTTGATAAAACAGTGGCAGGGTTTGAAAGGACTCCAATTTTGAAAGAAGTTCTACTATGGGTAAAATGCTATCAAACACTATCGCAGGCTACAGAGAAATATTTTATGAAAGGAAGAGTCAATCAGTGCAGAAAACTTCATGTTGCCTTATTTGAAGAAATTGCCACAGCCACCCCAAACGTCAGCAACCATCATTCCGGTCAGTCAGCAGCCATCCATTAAGACAGAAAGATATGACTTGCTGAGGGCTCAGATGATTGTTAGCATAATTGTTTTTTAGCAATAAAGCGTTTTTAAATTAAGGTATGCACATATTTTTTAGACATAATGCTATTGCACATTTAACAGACTACAGTGTAGTATAAACATAACTTTCTTTTTTTTTTTTTTTTTTTTTTGAGACGGAGTCTCGCTCTGTCGCCCAGGCTGGAGTGCAGTGGCCGGATTTCTGCTCACTGCAAGCACCACCTCCCGGGTTTACGCCATTCTCCTGCCTCAGCCTCCGGAGTAGCTGGGACTACAGGCGCCTGCGACCTCGCCTGGCTAGTTTTTTGTATTTTTCAGTAGAGACGGGGTTTCACCGTGTTAGCCAGGATGGTCTGGATCTCCTGACCTCGTGATCCACCCGTCTCGGCCTCCCAAAGTGCTGGGATTACAGGCTTGAGCCACCGTGCCCGGCCAAACATAACTTTCATATGCACTGGGAAACCAAAAATTTGTGTGACTCACTTTATTGCAATATTTGTTTTAATGTAGTGATCTGGAACCGAACCTGCAGTGTTCTCTGAGGTATGTCTGTACAGTGAAATAGTTTAAACGTTCTTGTTTATTTTTCTTTTTTTCTTATTTTTTTTGAGACAGAGTTTTGCTCTTGTTGAACAGGCTGGGTGCAATGGCGCGATCTTGGCTCACCACAACCTCCACCTCCTGGGTTTAAGTGATTCTCCTGCCTCAGCCTCCTGAGTAGCTGGGATTACAGGCATGCGCCACCACGCCTGGCTAATTTTGTGTTTTTAGTAGAGACAGAGTTTCTCCATGTTGGTCAGGCTGGTCTCAAACTCCCAACCTCAGGTGATCCTCCCGCCTCAGCCTCCCAAAGTGCTGGGATTACAGGCGTGAGCCACTGCGCCTGATCCTTGTTTATTTTCTTAATGTCTGTTTCCTCCCAATAAAAACACATTCACAGGCCAGTCTTTTGTTCACTCCTATATCTTCAGTACCTTAGAACAGTGCTTGCCACAGAGTGGGCCCTCAGTAACTATTTTTTATGTTTGTTTTTTTGAGACAGAGTTTCGCTCTGTTACCCAGCCTGGAGTGCAATAGTGTGATCTCCACTCACTGCAACCTCCACCTCCTGGGTTCAAGCGATTCTCCTGCCCCAGCCTCCCTGGTAGCTGAGATTATAGGCGCCCACCACGACACCCAGCTAATTTTTTTGCATTTTTAGTAGAGACGGGGTTTCGCTATGTTTTCCAGGCTGGTCTTGAACTCCTGACCTCAGGTGATCTGCCCACCTTGGTCTCCCAAAGTGCTGGGATTACAGGCATGAGCCACCACACCCGGCCAGTAACTATTTATTAAACAAATCAAGTAATGGATTATTATTATTATTATTATTTTTTTTTTTTTGAGATGAAGTCTCGATCTTGTCCCCCAGGCTGGAGTGCGATGGCGCAATCTTGGCTCACTGCAACCTCCGCCTCCCGGGTTCAAGCGATTCTCCTGCCCCAGCCTCCTGAATAGCTGGGATTATAGGCACCTGCCACCAAGCTCGGCTAATTTTTGTATTTTTAGTAGAGACAGGGTTTCACCATGTTGACCAGGCTGGTCTCGAACTCCTGATCTCAGGTGATCCACCCGCCTTGGCCTCCCAAAGTGCTAGGATTATAGACGTGAGCCACCGCGCCCAGCCGAAGTAATAGATTATTATGCCATATGTAATCTAAATCAGATAAAGGGGAAGTGATATGAGGAGGATGTGAGACAAGGAGAAGGTGGTAAGGTCAGTGGATCAGAGGTTTTGGGTAGGGCTGGAGTGAGTCTGAATGATAGAAAGGGATTGGAGACTATGATGCTTGGGTTGATCTAATGGAGGGTGTCTTTGTTCTACTTTATTAGCTACTTCATCTCAGCCTTCATTGCTGGTTTCTCCTCAACATTTAAAAATATTTAAAAAGTTTAAATTTAGAGATGGGGTCTCAAACTCAAGGGTTTAAGTGGCCCTCCTGCCTCAGCCTCCTGAGGGTCTGGGACTACAAGTGCACCCTTGTAGTGTACACCACTGCACCTGGCTCCCCTCAACATCTTGATCTCTAAAACTAGAGTGAAGTAATTAAAAAAAAAAAAAGTCTGGGGCAGTGTTTTTCAAATTGAGATACACAGCCCATTAGTGGATCATAAAATTAAGTTCGTGGGTTGCAACCAGCATCTATAAAAATGAAATAGAATAGAATAGACTAGAAAAGAGCAGAGCACACCGCATGCAGCAAGGATATGTATCATATCACAAAACTTTCATTTCAGTTTTATATGTGTAGATGTGGGTGTTTTTTTGTTTTTGTTTGTTTGTTTCTTTTGAAATGGAATCTTGATCGTCGTTCAGGCTGGAGTGCAGTGGCGTGATCTCGGCTCACTGCAACCTCCGCCTCCCAGGTTCAAGCAATCCTCCTGCCTCAGCCTCCCGAGTAGCTGCGACTACAGGCGCCCGCCACCACACCCGGCTAATTTTTTGTATTTTTAGTAGAGACGGGATTTCACTGTGTTAGCCAGGATGGTCTCGATCTCCTGACCTCATGATCTGCCCGCCTCAGCCTCCTAAAGTGCTGGGATTACAGGCGTGAGCCACTGTGCCCGGCCAGATGTGGGTATTTCTATATGGTGCCAGTGTGTACTGAGTCACACATATGGTTGGGTCACGGACAATATAGTTTGAAAGCCCCTGGCCACCAGAGTGAGTTAAGAGGTCAAAAAACCAAGAGGCCAGGGTATTGGAAAGATTTTATCGTAAATTCTGAAATGACCAAGACTTTCTAGGCGTAGTGCTCAAATACAGAAATTTTACCGGGGTTGAAAATCTTCAATAAATGTCCCAGTGAGTCTGTAGATGGTTGCAACGGCCGGTACTTACTCCCTTTTCCAAGATCTCTAATTCTAACCCTTTCCTGCCTGTTCCTGGACTTCAGCCTGCTGCCGGCTCTTTCCTCACTAGCACACCCCAAACTGCCGTAGTAGCCTGAGCAACCTGCCTCCAACACTCTAGGTCTAGCCCCAGTGCCGAGTTTCCTCATTCATACCTCTTGCTGTCTCCAAGGGAACCTCGTGATCACAGCAGCATAATGACCAGGTCGGTCATCATTTACCGGGCCCCTCCATATGCTCTGGTAGGAATTGCCCCTTATTTTAATTTATTTATTTTTTTGAGATAGAGTTTCGCTCTTGTCACCCAAGCTAGAGTGCAATGGCACAATCTTGGCTCACTGCAACCTCTGCCTCACAGGTTCAAGTGATTCTCCTGCCTCAGCCTCCCAAGTAGCTGGGATTACAGGTGCCCACCACCATGCCTGGCTAATTTTGTATTTTTAATAGAGTCGAGGTTTCACAATGGGATCAGGCTGGTCTCAAACTCCTGACCTCAAGTGATCCACCTGCCTTGGCCTCCCAGTGCTAGGATTATAGGCGTGAGCCACTGCCCTTCATTTTATAGAGGAGAGCCAGGATTTTAGAGGTTAAGTGACTTGTCCAAGGTCACTCAGTAACTGGCAGAGCCAGGGTTTGAGCTCAAGTCTGTCTCCCTCCCTATAAGGCCTTTGCAATGCACGCCACAGCCTCCCTCACCAGCTATCTGAGTCACTCTTGACCATTCTCACAGCATGAAATTCAGATTTCATGCTTCAATAACAGCTACGAATCACTCCATTTCATGAATAGTGGGGTCTCTCACGGAGTTGAAAACGTTAAAATTATTATTTTTTTCTTCCCCCAAGACGGAGTCTTGCTCTGACACCCAGGCTGGAGTGTAGTGGAGCGATCTCGGCTCACTGCAACCTCCACCTCCTGGGTTCAAGCAATTCTCCTGCCTCAGCCTCTCGAATTAGCGGGGATTATGCCCGGCTAATTTTTGTATTTTCATAGTAGAGACGGGGTTTCACCATGTTGGCCAGGCTGGTCACGATCTGCCTGCCTCGGCCTCCCAAAGTGTTGGGATTACAGGCATGAGCCACTGTGCCCAGCCTGAAAACGTTAAAACTCTTGAATGGCTACTGTCCACGCTGCATGTCAACCCTGCCCCCAGAGCTGTGCTGGGGACATAGAGAGAAAGTGAAGACCTAAAGACCCAGCTCCTGGCCTCAGGAGATTACAGCCAGAGGACTGGAGACCTTAGAGATCAGATAGGTTATCTGCATTTCACAAATGCCAACACTGAGTCCTGCGTCACAATGCAGGAAAGAGCAGACGTCTTGAAGCACAAAGTAAGAATCAGCTTGTTGCAATTATTTATTGACTCCTGGGTCACTCCCCATCATTTCTTGGAGGTTTTAGTGCCTGGTAAAATACCGCTCACTTTCCAACCCTCCCCCTATAAAATCTTCAAAATACAAATCTCCTGGAGGCCCAGCAGTCTATACCTTTCACAGGTTGAGATGATAAAAGGACAATGTGGGAGACATATGAGTCTGGTTCACAGTGTTAGGGCCACTAAGTTGCTATGTCCCACTTGACTCCGGGTGTCTGGAGGCCACGTGCTCCAGGTGAGGCAGGACCCTCCCAACCCTGGGCGTGGGGGAACGAGTGCTGCTTCGCCTGACCTGCTGTGGTAATTCCTTCCACACTACTTGTCTTGGTTTAACAATGGGCATGTGATCATATCTGGCCAATGGGATGTAAGGAGATGTCTTCTGCGGGAATTCTGGGGATGTTTTTCATATTCTTTTCTTTTTTTTGAGAGAGCGTCTCACTCTGCTGCCCGGGCTGGAGTGCAGTGGTATGATCTTAACTCACTGCAACCTCTGCCTCCCAGGTTCAAGCCATTCTCCTGCCTCAGCCTCCCAAATAGCTGGGATTATAGGCATGTGCCACCATGCCTGGCTAATTTTTGTATTTTTAGTAGAGACAGGGTTTCACCATGTTGGCCAGGCTGGTCTTGAACACCTGACCTCAGGCGATCTGCCTCAGCCTCCCAAAGTGCTGGAATTACAGGTGTGAACCACCGCGCCTGGCTCATGTTCTTAAAAAAGAGACACACTGAAGGAACATTTTCTCTTCCAGCCTTAGACATAGATACCGTGATGACATGAAGCCTTGAGTTGTGGTAGCCACCTTGTGTCTTTGAAGGGATAAACACAAGGGCAAAGGCCAATGTGCTAAGGATGATTAACCATGGAACTTCCCCTCCTCTGACCTTCCTGCATGTGATAGAAGTTCCTTATTGCTTAAAAATGTTTGGGCTGGGTGCAGTGGCTCATGCCAGTAATCCCAGCACTTTGGAAGGCCAAGGTGGGTGGATCACTTGAGCCCAAGAGTTCAAGATGAGCCTGGGCAACACAGTGAAACTCCACCTCTACAAAAAAATACCCACACACAAGAAAACTACCCGGATGTGGTGGCACACGCCTGTAGTCCCAACTACTCAGGAGGGTGAAGTGGGAGGATCACTTGAGCCTGGGAGGAGGAGGCTGCAGTGAGCTGTGATTTTGCCACTGCACTCCAGCCTGGGTGACAGAGCCAGACCCTGTCTCAAAAAAAAAGAAGTCTGACTTTGGGCTTCTGATGCTTGTAATCCAAAGCATCCTCATGTAACGTGCAGCATCAGATGGCCATAGAAGGCCAAGCAAAGTAGCAATGGGTTGCAATGAGGGGTGCAATGCCAGCTGCTGAAGCAGATAAGCCCAGGAGTCCTAGTGTTTAATACAAGATATCCTGGCTGGGCACAGTGGCTCATGCCTGTAGTCACAGCACTTTGGGTGGGCAGATCACGAGGTCAGGAGATTGAGACCATTCTGGCTAACACGGTGAAACCTCATCTCTATTAAAAATACAAAAAATCAGCTGGGCGTGGTGGCGGGCGCCTGTAGTACCAGCTACTCAGGAGACTGAGGCAGGAGAATTGCTTGAACCCAGGAGGCGGAGGTTGCAGTGAGCAGAGATCGCACCACTGTACTCCAGCCTGGGTGACAGGGCGAGACCTCATCTCAAAAAAAAAAGAGCTGATTCAAAGGAAATCCAGTTGGGGTAGGGTCTGCATTTGGTGTGAAGGGGTCTATAAATTTGGGTAGAAAGAGACCCAAATACAGGGGCCTTGGGTGTCTGAGTCAATCTACCCTTGTCACATGTTCCCCAGAGTTAACTTGGAACCATTGTGCAAGACGGGCTCTATCTAGGTCACCACCTGTAAAGCATTAGGGATGAGGATAAATACCACGATGTTCAATGGCATGGGTAAAAGAAGACCTTCTGTTTATTTCTGAGGAGGTGGAGTAAGAGGAGGGAAAATTTACAGGTCCAGCAAGGGTCAGCAAGACAGTTGGCATGTTCCAGAGAAGGGACCCTGGCATTTATTTGCAGGGCGAATATGCAAGTAGCCTTATTAAGGGAAGGGCCCACAGACTGCTTGGGGCCAGGCAGTCTGGATTTGAGTGCTAGCTGGTGACAGCTGCCAGCACAAGCCCAGGCGCTGGAGACTCCAGGACCAGGAAATGCTGCAGTTCCCTGTTAAGCTACCCGTTGTGGGAAGCTGAGCTTGGGGTGGCTCCTCCCACTCCCCGAGAAGGGGAATCCCGGATCCCAATGAGCTCTTTGTGCCTGCAGCCCAGAGTAAGCTCCCAGAATCACTTTGGGACAACCGGGCTCCCGGCACACTGGAACCTGAGGATTTTGTAATCTTTTGGTGAGGTGGAGTTCAACACACTTACGTTTCAGTCAGTAGGATTCCATAGGAAAAATGCCATGTATTGTGTGTTTCCTATGTGCCAAGCACGCTGTATTTGCACCCAGTAGGTGGAACAAGCAGGGTTGGTGGGTTGCAATCTTGAAGCACCTTTCTTTTGTCTCTCGTTATTCCTAAATTGTGGTCAATGGGGGTAGTTGTTCCCTGGCTCAAGACAGACGCGTGACCAGTCCCAGACTTTCCTGATCCCTTTTAGGGTGAAGTCCCACAGTGACTTCAAACTGCAAAACACAGTCTTAATTCTAGAATGATGATGCTCGATTGTAGGTAACTGTCAAAGATTCCGATTATATTCAAGTTATGACAACTTTCCCTCTGCTGGGAGGAGCCAGGCTGTGGGGAAGAGGGGGTGGCCAGCTTTTCCTTTCTTGCTTGCTCACCTCGGGAAAGTTTTTTTTTTGTTTTTTTTGTTTTTTTTTGAGACGGAGTCTCACTCTGTCGCCCAGGCTGGAGTGCAGTGGCCGGATCTCGGCTCACTGCAAGCTCCGCCTCCCGGGTTCACGCCATTCTCCTGCCTCAGCCTCCGGAGTAGCTGGGACCACAGGCGCCCACTACGTCGCCTGGCTAGTTTTTTGTATTTTTTAGTAGAGACGGGGTTTCACCGTGTTAGCCAGGATGGTCTCGATCTCCTGACCTCATGATCCGCCCGTCTTGGCCTGCCAAAGTGCTGGGATTACAGGCTTGAGCCACTGCGCCCGGCCTGGGAAAATTTTTTAAGAGTCGCCTCTCCACAGCCCCCAGAGTCACCAGCAACACCTGGGACATAACCCCTCCTCCGGTCTGAGCCCCAACTCTGCAGAGCCCCTCCTCTGGGCTTCTAGGATCAGATAATCCCATCTCTTCCTTCTGTCCCGCTGCCCTAGGGCTGGCAGCTGTTTTCCCTGGCTATGATTTCTGCCTTACTTCTTCATTTTCTTAGTGATTTTTTTCAATACTTGCTTAACCAGTTTCCTACATTAAATTCTCTCTGATGAAATACCTGTTTTGGATTCTGTTTTCTTGGCTTACACTGTGTTTATACACTGGTTATTCAACAATTTCCAGCCTACTACAATTGAAAGGAGATATAAATTATACTAGATATAATAGCTAACTCTTATTGTAGAGAAAATGATGAAACATTTGCTTGTGTCAACCAGAGCTGAAAGCATACTTCTTCTCTTGGGAGAGAGATCTGAAATAACTGAAGTGCTGTTACCTTCTTTCTCTGTACTTGCTTTAAACCCAGAGAGTGGTCAAGATGTCATTCATGACCAAATGACTATTACACCTTCCAACACTTTGGTATCTGCAGGAGGATCTGGGAACATGGGAGGTGATGGGGGGCTCCATGCTGGTCCAGAAGGAAACGAAGCGGGGGAAATGAAGGGCAGCATGATATAAAATGGTGGTGGCCACTGAATTTGGGTCTCGGTTTTTCTAGGTCTGGCTGGGGCAGGGTGCATGGCAGAAGAGTTAGAAGTTCCCTTGAGTCTCTTTCAACATCAGGGCATTGTGATGGAGAAGTATCCATGCCAATGAGGGCTCCTGGAGAAGCTAGAGATAAGGTGTTGCTGATTCCAGCACCAATGGGGACTTGAACTCCTATGTGCTTTCCATCTCCAAGAGCTTAGAGAAATGTGGGTCTCCAAGCAAATACTCAGGAAACCAGCACTCTTGTTTCCAAGAGATTCAGGGGATTCCTAACTTTAATTTGCTGAATACCATCTTTGCATTTAATCTTCATTCTCCTGCTCATTTGCTTCATCACTGATAACTCTTTTAAGCAAAGATTAAGAAAAGTGGATCAGGGTCGGGTGCAGTGGCTTATGTCTGTAATCCCAGCACTTTGGGCTGAGGTGGGTGGATCACTTGAGGTCAGGAGTTCGAGACCAGCCTGGCCAAATTGGCAAAACCCTGTCTCTACCAAAAATACAAAAAATTAGCTGGGTGTGGTGGCGCACACCTCTAATCTCAGCTATGCAGGAGACTGAGGCAGGAGAATTGCTTGAACCCGGGAGGCAGAGGTTGGGGTGAGCCAAGATTGTGCCACTGTGCTCCAGGATGATAGAACGAGACTCTGTCTCAAAAAAAAAAAAAAAAAAAAAAGTTGGGATTACAGATGTGAGCCGCTGTGCCTGACTCTAATGCTTCTTAACCTTAACTGACTTTCTTTTATGTGCTCCGCATTTTTGGTCAGAAGCTTCAGAAATGTCATCAGTTTTAGTGCAGTCTTAAACAAAGCTGTGACTTTATCATAAACCTTAATCAAAGTTGTATCATCTCGGCCGGGCACGGTGGCTCACGCCTGTAATCCCTGCACTTTGGGAGGCCGAGACGGGCGGATCACGAGGTCAGGAGATCGAGACCATCCTGGCTAACATGGTGAAACCCTGTCTCTACTAAAAATACAAAAAATTAGCCGGGCATAGTGGTACATGCCTGTAATCCCAACTACTTGGGAGGCTGAGGCAGGAGAATCCCTTGAACCCGGGAGGTGGAGGTTGCAGTGAGCCAAGATTGTGCCATTGCACTCCAGCCTAGAGGACAGAGCAAGACTCCGTCTCAAAAAAAAAAAAAAAAAAAAAAAAAAAAGGCCAGTGCAGTGGCTCATGCCTGTAATCCTAGCACTATGGGAGGCTGAGGCAGGAGAATCATTTGAACCCAGGAGGCGGAGGTTGCAGTGAGCTGAGATCACGCCACTGCACTCCAGCCTGGGCGACAGAGCAAGACTCCATTTCGGGTGTGGGGGGAAGCTAATCCTGCCTGCATTTCCACAGTGGAAGCAGATGGTTTAGGGAAATCTAATTTAAAAGGAAAGAAATCAAATTAGCTCTCCAGGGGTCTGATGGCCAAGGCTTGAGCGAAGACAATTACATTAGATGCTCTGGCCTCACCAAGGCAGCCCGAAGACTGAAGGTGGGTAGGGTGGAAGCCGCCCCGGGCCCCCTTATCCTTGGGTGGGTTCAAATCATGGCTGAAGGGGACAGGAGAGAGCTCAGATTGGTGGAATGAAGTCCTTCGACTCTAATGATGCCTGGCTTGGGACCCGTGAACCTGCAGCTGATTCTGCCACTTGACTTTCTACGGGTCTGGCTCACAGACCCTCTTCATAAACTCTGTTTCTCAAAGAGCCTCACACACAGTCTTACCTCTTTTGGAGTGTGGTCAATTTAAGGAGAATGATTAAGAAAAACACCTCTCATCAGGTGCTGTTTGACAAGAATGTTAGGACTATTTACTCTGAGACACCAAAGCCCCTTAGGGTATAGAAACTACCGTGTGGGGGCCGGCGCAGTGGCTCACGCCTGTAATCCCAGCACTTTGGGAGGCTGAGGCGGGCAGGTCATCTGAGGTCAGGAGTTCAAGACCAGCCTCACCAACATGGAGAAACCCCGTCTCTACCAAAAATACTGTCAGGCCTCTGAGTCCAAGCCAAGCCGTCACATCCCCTGTGACTTGCAGGTATACGCCCAGATGGCCTGAAGTAACTGAAGAATCACAAAAGAAGTGCAAATGCCCTGCCCCGCCTTAACTGATAACATTCCATTACAAAAGAAGTGAAAATGGCCGGTCCTTGCCTTAAGCGATGACATTATCTTGTGAAATTCTTTTTCCTGGCTCATCCTGGCTCAAAAAGCTCCCCCACTGAGCACCTTGTGACCCCATCCCCCACTCCTGCCCGCCAGAGAACAACCCCCCTTTGACTGTAATTTTCCTTTACCTACCCAAATCCTATAAAACGGCCCCACCTTTATCTCCCTTCGCTGACTCCTTTTTCAGACTCAGCCCACCTGCACGCAGGTGAAATAAACAGCCATGTTGCTCACACAAAGCCTGTTTGGTGGTCTCTTCACACAGATGCGCATGATAAATACAAAATTAGCTGGGCGTGGTGACAGGTGCCTATAATCCCAGCTACTCCAGAGGCTGAGGCAGGAGAATTGCTTGAACCCAGGAAGCGGAGGTTGCAGTGAGCCGAGGTCATGCCATTGCACTCCAGCCTGGGCAACAAGAGCGAAACTCTGTCTCAAAACACACACACACACACACACACACACACACACACACACACACACACACACACACACACACACACTGCCTTGTGAGGTCAGTGAGGATAGCCGTCCCAGGCAGTCCTTGAGCCAGTCAGCTTGAACCAGAAAGGTGTCCCAGGGCATTCCTTCTGCCTACATTTTTGTGCTTGGAAGGTCATGGAGCATCAAGAACATCAATGCCGTTCCCTGGCCACAGGCAATTCGACCAGGGATTGATAGTGTTCCGGCAAGGGGTGCCAACAAGGCTGCGTCTTACTGGAAGGGAACAAACTACCTGCTTAGATCCTTCCTGCTAAAGGAGCTTGCCTGTGAGATGCAGAGAGAAGCAGAGGTGCTGGGGCAGATGCCAGATGCAGGTCTGCCATGAGCTACTGTCTCAGGCCTCTGCAGAGTCCAGCTTAGAAAATGCAGAAGTGGTAGCATGGCTGTTGAGATGATGAATATCCTTCCGGCAACCTCATTTAAGGGTTTAAATGCTCTCTTCCTTGTATCTTAAAGAGCCCAACCATGGTGCAAAAAAAAAAAAAAAAAAAAGCAACAATTTCAGAGATAAAATATTATTTTGAAATATTTTGGGGTTGCCCATAAAAATGTTCACTGTTCCTATTACTTAACTTTTACTAGCAGCGCCCACCCCATAAATGGATACAGAGGAGGAGAGAGCTGCTTCCCTGGGGATTTGCTTGCAGACCCACATTTTTATAAGCTCCTAGAGATGGAGGGCATCAAGTTCCAGTGGATGCAGGACATCTCTGTAGCTTCTCCTGGAGCCCCCTCTGATGTCCTGGGGCTCTCCACTCATGGGGAGCCCTTTTTCTGCTGGACAGCCCTGGTTTAAAGGGGATTCCTTTATGTTCAGCCAAAATCTTACCCGAGAGTTTCTGGCCATCAGTTGAAACTATGGGACAACATACGTTCTGGTTTAGACGGTTGTGTTGTTGGATGATCCCTCCCCCAGGCTACAATCCCCTGGTGCTTCACTGTCCTCTTGAGTGACAAGGTTTTTAGGCAGGCCCCCACCCCCCCAAAAAAAGTTCTGTCCTCTCCAGGTCTCTGTAGATGGTCACCTTTCTTCTTGAGGAATGGCCCCAGAATATAGCACCATATTCCTCTAGGGCCTGTCACATCTGTGGCTCAATTGTCTCCACCTGGACACCTCTCTGGATGCATCCTCTCTTCACAGTTTTGGCTTCTATTAAGTTTGTGGTAAGCTCAATTTCCACATCTTTTTTCAAATGAAATTTTTTCTTCATCCTGCGTTTATGTAATGGGTTCTTCCACTCAAAAGATGTTCCAGGATGTTCCTGTCAAGTTTCCTCCTATGATATTAATCCTGGAAGGCAGCCCTGTGTGAAATATGCAATGAAACTGAGAGAGAGTCCTGGATTCAAGCCTGTATCCAGCCTATTACCTATATGATATTGGGGCAAATATTTAACTTCTCTCAACCGTGTGTTTTCTCCAAATGTAAAATGGAATACAATATCTTTAACTCACTTGTCATTTTCCAAACTTCACGATAGACTGAAAAGAAACCTAAATGCTCATATTTTCTGTCTCCCTTAGAGCTATGAGTAGCCACGTGACAGATTTCTAGTCAGTGATGTACAAATGTGAGTTGACTTCCAGTTTGCCAGGGGAGGCTTTTGCATTTTAGATAGAAGAGATCACTGTGGCTAGCAGTTGTTTTTCCCCTACCTCTAGCTGTGAATGTAGAAATGGCTGGAGCTGCAGCAGCTACCTTATGACGGTGGGTTACAAGCCAAGAGAATCACAGAGATGCCATCTTCCACAGAGCGGAGCTGCTAAATCAACACTTCTAATTCCCTCCAGACTTAACATATGAGAAAACCCTGTTATCTAACCAGTCAAATATATGCTTGCCCAGCTAACTTAAAGTGCTGTGGTAAGGACCAAGGGCTGCTAAACATATTGTATGGATGGCTTGATTTTGTTTACTTATTCCTGTTGAGATATATCCTTTGGGTGTCATATTCTATTATTCCAGTCTCGGAGATCTCTTTGAACTATACTTCTGTTACTCAAATTACTGGGTATTTCTCAGAGCCTTGTGAAATATACATATAACAATACAGTATTTAGTAAAAGTCTTTTATTTTTTCTTTTTGAGACTGAGTCTCTCTGTCACCAGGCTAAAGTGCCGTGGTGTGATCTCGGCTCACTGCAACCTCCACCTCCCTGGTTTTAAGCAATTCTCCTGCCTCAGCCTCCTGAGTAGCTGGGATTACGGACACGCGCCACCACGCTCAGCTAATTTTTGTATTTTTAGCAGAGATGGGGTTTCACCATGTTGGCCAGGATGATCTCCATCTCCTGACTTCATGATCCGCCCACCTCAGCCTCCCAAAGTGTTGGGATTACGGGTGTGAGCCTGTTTTTTTTTTTCTTTTTTCTTTTCCTTTTTTTTGAGATGGAGTCTCACTCTGTTGCCCATGCTGGAGTGCAGTGGTGGTGCGATCTTGGCCCCCTGCAACCTTCACCTCCCGGGTACAAGCGATTCTCCTGCTTCAGCCTCCCGAGTAGCTGGGATTACAGGTGCCCGCCACCATGCCTGGCTAATTTTTTGTACTTTTAGTAGAGATGGTGCTTCACTATGTTGGCCAGGCTGGTCTTGAACTCCTGACCTCAAGTGATCCACCCACCTCAGCCTCGCAAAGTGCTGGGATTACAGGTGTGATCCTGCACCTGGCTGTATTTAGTAGTATTCCAAGTTATCATTTAAAACGTTGACCAGGAAGGAACATGGCAGGGCTGCACAGGTAGAGACCTCTCCCCCTTGTATGATTGTGTTCACCGAACCATGGATATGCCTAATTGTGCTGGAATTCCACCTACACTGCTCCATCTTGTGCCCAAGAAGCTTATGAGATATCCTGGTCTACCTGTCAGTGAAAAGATTCCCTGTACACCTGGAGGACTCTAGGAAATGACAGCATCATGGAATGAGCCCTGGATCCATGTGGAGTCTTGGTCCCACCCTTGGCCACTCAACTCCATCCAGAGGACATAGGTTTGGAGAGTAGGGCCTTGGGAGGACAGGGGGTTTATGGATATTAAAGCACTTTCAGTCCTTGAGGACATGGGTAATGTCCTTTTACTAAATCCAGCTGCTTTGATTCAAATTTGTTGCCCCTGGGCTGCTTTTTACAGTTGAGCCAAGAGGCCAACACCTCCATACAACTGCTTCTCTTATGCTCAAGGAGATTCTTTCTGGACCCAAAGCAGTTGTTACCTTTGGCAGTGTCTGTTGTCTTTTAGTGACCTAAACTTCCAAAAGGCCTTTGTTCCAAGGCCCTTCAGGAGCCGAGAGCAGCAGGCCGTCCTGGTTTTCCCTTAACTGCAGAGCTACACCTGGCCCTGTCCGCCAAGAGTCAGGGGAGGCTCGTTTAGGCCTGATTGAGGGTGTGGACAGCCCGCTCCTTTTGGGATGTCTGCCAGCTTGCAATGATCCCTTGTCTTCTGGCGCCAGGCCCGGTAATAGGTCACAGAGGGATTCTTTACTCCACACACCCCTCCCTGCCGGCTGCTAGCTGAAGGGACAGAGGTAGACATTGGACTCAAACTGGGTCAAATTTTTCTCTCCTAAAACTTCAAGTGGGGCTAATGGAGGTTGTCTCTGTGTAAGCTGGGGAGCTGGGGGGGGCAGCCCTTTCCCAACCCCATGAGGACTGAGTAGCAAAGTTGGTCTCCTCGGAGAACAAAATGTAGCAGCACAGAAATGGAGAGCTGTAGGAGTTCCTAGTCCATGTTTCCAGAATCTTCCTAAGGCTCAACCACGCCCGGCTGGTGTTCCGGAATTTAACGAGCCGAGGTCTATTCCATACTAACCCACCCTTCAGCAAAGCAGCAGCGTGGAAAGTGCGTGTCGCCTCTGAGACCTGCTTTCTCTAGAAGAAGCTGGCGACTACACGCAGGGCTGATGTTAGAACTCCTCAGGGGTCTCCTCCACTCCTACATAAAATGAATGGCTGGCCAGGCGTGATGGCTCATGCCTGTAATCCCAGCACTTTGGGAGGCTGAGGCGGGTGGATCATGAGGTCAGGAGTTCGAGACCAGCCTGGCCAACATGGCAAAACCCGTCTCTACTAAAAATAGGAAAGTTAGCTGGGCGTAGTGGTGAGTGCCTGTAGTCCCGGCTACTCGGGAAGCTGAGGCATGAGAATGGCTTGAACCTGGGAGGCAGAGGTTGCAGTGACCCAAGATCGTGCCACTGCACTCCAGCCTCGGCAACAAAGCGAGACTACATCTCCCAAAAATAATAAAATAAAATAAAACGAATGGTTGACCTGTTATTTCCACAACCGGAACAGTAGTCAGCCCTCAGATTAACAAGGGTCCTAGGGCCACAGAGCAGCAAGGACACTCAACAATGCCAACCCAGCTATTTTTTTGTGTGTAGTAAAATATATGTAATAATCAATTTACCACTTTGACCCTTTTTTTGTTCCTTTTTTGAGACAGTGTCTCGCTCTGTTGCTTCAGCTGGAGTGCAGTGGTGAGATCATGGTTCACTGCAGGCTTGACCTCCCAGGCTCAGGTGATCTGCCCAACTCAGCATCCCAAGTAGCTGGGACCACAGGTGTGCACCACCATGCCCAGCCAGTTGTTTTTGTTTTGTTTTGTTTTGTTTTTTAAAGAGATCGGGTCTTACTATTTTGCCCAGGTTGGTCTTGAACTGGGCTCAAATAATCCTCCCACCTAAACCTCCCAAAGTGCTGGGATTACAGGTGTGAGCCGCCGTGCTCAGCCCATATTAACAATTTTTAAGCATACAATGTAGTGGCACTAAGTATATTCACAAAGTTTTGCAACAATCACCACCATCTATTTCTAGAACTTCTTCATTATCCCAAACAGAAACTCTGTACTCATTATACCGTAACTCCCTATTTTCCCTTCTCTCTAGCCTCTGGTTACTTTTAATCTATTTTCTTTATAAATTTACCAATTCCAGGTACCTCCTATCAAGGGAATTGTAGAATATTTGTTCTTTTGTGTCTAGCTTATTTCAATGAGCATAGCGTACTCAAGGTTCATCCATGTTGCAGCATTTAAGGTGGAATTCTATTCTATCATATGGCTATGCCATGTATTGTTTGTCCATTTATCTGTTGATGGACATTTGAGTTGGCACCTTTTGGCTATTGTGAATAACACTGCTATCAACTTTGGTGTTCTGATGTTTGAATGTAATGGCATTCAGGGACATTTTGATCCTTCTTTCCTGTTTTTCTTTTTGTAGTGTTAAGGAGGAACCCAAATGGAATTAAGGAATGGAAAATAAAAATTGGTTTCTTATGCCTCTGCACTTCACCTTTCTCCTGTTCATCCCACTCTGCCATTATTGCCTGCTTGCCTCCGAATGGCCCACGACAGTGCATTCTGAGCACGGACCACACCTCCCATGCAGCGGTGGCTTTGTGATCTGTCCACCTGGGTAAGCTGAACCACACTTCCCAGAATTCTCTTCCTGTGTGTTTCCGGTTAAGAGTAGAGCACAGAGGAGAAACTTGTGGAAGGTTTGGAGGTGGGAAGTGAAGCAGCGGTCATTTCACAGCTCATACGAATTGTGACTTCTCTGCTGGCTCACCTCAGCAGAGGCAGGTACTAACACAGGGCGGGGTGCGGTGGCTCACACCTGTAATCCCAGCACTTTGAGAGGCCAAGGCGGGTGGATAGCTTGAGACCAGCAGTTCAAGACCAGGCTGGGCAACATGGCAAAACCCTTCTCTACAAAAAATACAAACATTAACCGGGTGTGATGGCTCATGCCTGTAGTCCCAGCTACTTGGGAGGCTACAGGGAGCTGAGATTGGGCCATGACATTCCAGCCTGGGCAACAGAGCAAGACCCTGTCTCAAAAAAAAAAAAGAACTGACACAGACGGATGTGTCTGCCTTCAAGGGCTCCCGCTCGGGCCTGTCCTCCCTTACGTTACGTCTGTCTGTCCTTCCCAGTTGTCTACAGAGCCTGCTTAAGCAGCCCCAGTGCCAGTGACTGTGTTAAGGTCAAATTCCCACAACAAATCTCTTCAAACAAGTACCTCTTAGTGGTTCTGCTTCTCTGATGAAACCCTGATGGGTACACACTCATTTATTCATTCAACCAACAAATATTCACTGATAAAAAAATACTGAGCACTACTATGCACCAGAAACTGGGGGCTAGGCAGTGAATAAAACAAAGTTCTGCCACCATGGTGTGACGTGTACTGTCATGTCCCCAAGATATACGTGTCACACTGCTGAATGAGCGTCTGGGCACCAGCTGCTGGTGCTGACTCCTCTGTTAACACCTGTGTGACTCTGGATCAGAATCCCTTAATCTTTCCACATCTAGATGTCTTCATTAGTAAACAAACTGGGGTGAGCAACTGCCCAAACTACTTCTCATATAAATGCAGGTAGAGTTAATAGCAGTTGAAAGACATTTGCAAACCAAATAGCTCTCAAAATAATTAAAGGAAACCAAAACCAGTCCAGGACATTGTCATAATTTTTTATTATGTATCAAATTGTCTTCAATATAAGTTACAACTTGATTAAAGTCGATAGACATTTGTATCTATTTAAAGACAAAAAAATTCTTTATGTACAATATCTTGTCTAGAGTCTAGCAAATATAGTACCTTTCATTGCAGGATTTCTGCTTAATATAACAAGCAAAAACAAACAACTGAAAAAATATAAACCAAAGCAAACCAAACCCCCCGCTCAACTACAAATGTCAATATTGAATGAAGCATTAAAAGACAAACATAAAATAACTTTAGCTTTTATCTAGAAGTGCAGAATGAATACTAAAATTAGTGGCAAAAAAAAAACAAAATCAAAAACAAAAACCAAACAACCAACAAACAAATCCCAACAATCTTCATGGGTAAACTTTCCTGCTCAGGGATGTAAGCTGACTCTAGACCATCTCGCGGTTCCTGCGGATAGCACAGCACAGGATCATACTGAAGATCATGCCAAATATCTGGGAGATAGGAAGAAACATGAGGATCAGGGTGGTTTGATGTGAAGGCAGGCTGAGGGAAAGGGAGAGACACGGGTCACCCAGTCCAAGACAAATGACAAGGAGAATGGCATCCAGGAGGCCAAACGAGTCAGAAGGTACCGAAGCAGGAGAGATGCAGGCCAGATAACGAGAAGGATGCGGGACGTGAGGAATCTGGGGGGTTGGCAGTCAGGTGCACAAGCAGCTTCCTTGGGAACTTTCAGGGTGGGACAAGGAAGCTCAGAGCCAAATTAAATGCTCAAATTCCAGGTTTTCCTACAGTTCATACAGGTTAGTACTTTTGCGCTTGTCTTTGTGTGTATTTAATATTACTTTTTTTTTTTTTTGAGACGGAGTCTTGTTCTGTTGCTTAGGCTAGAATGCAGTGATGCGATCTGCCTGCCTCGGCCTCCCAAAGTGTTAATATTTTATTTTATTATTATTATTATTATTTTATTTATTTATTTTTTTGAGATGGAGTCTCGCTCTGTCGCCCAGGCTGGAGTGCAGTGGTGCAATCTCCACTCACTGCAAGCTCCGCCTCCCGGGTTCACGCCATTCTCCTGCCTCAGCCTCCCGAGTAGCTGGGACTACAGGCGCCCACCACCGCGCCCGGCTAATTTTTGTATTTTTAGTAGAGACGGGGTTTCACCGTGTTCGCCAGGATGGTCTCGATCTCCTGACCTCGTGATCCGCCCGTCTCGGCCTCCCAAAGTGCTGGGATTACAGGCGTGAGCCACTGCGCCCGGCCTTATTTTTATTTTTTATTTTTGAGATGGAGTCTCGCTTTGTCCCCCAGGCTGGAGTGCAGTGGCGCGATCTCGGCTCACTGCAAGCTCGCCCTCCCGGGTTTACGCCATTCTCCTGCCTCAGCCTACCGAGTAGCTGGGACTACAGGCGCCTGCCATCACGCCCAGCTAATTTTTTGTATTTTTAGTAGAGACAGGGTTTCACCATGTTAGCCAGGATGGTCTCAATCTCCTGACCTTGTGATCTACCCGCCTGGGCCTCCCAAAGTGCTGGGATTACAGGCATGAGCCACCGCGTCTGGCCTAATATTCTATTTTAAAAGGTATTGTGATATCTTGGCTGGGTACAGTGGCTCACGCCTGTAATCCCAGCACTTTGGGAGGCCAAGGTGGGCAGATTACCTGAAATCAGGAGGTCAAGACCAGCCTGACCAACATGGTGAAACCCCATCTTTACTAAAAATAATTAGCTGGGTGTGGTCGCACAGGTCTGTAGTCCCAGGTACTCAGGAGGCTGAGGCTGGGGCTGGATAATTGCTTGAACCTGGGAGGTGGAGGTTGCAGTGAGTCGAGATCGCACCATTGCATTCCAGCCGGGGTGACAAGAGTGAAACTTCGTCTCAAAAAAAGAAAAAAAGAAAAGAAAGAAAAGAAAGAAAGTATTATTGTATCTTTTGCTGCAAGGTACTTCATGCCTTTCTTAGATGCCGGAGAAAGGAGGCGATTCTCTCTTTGGGGGCAGTCTGGCAAGGGGGCAGAAGCGGGCGGGGGTGGGGGAAGACTCAGGGAGCCAAGGCCATCCCAGCGAGGACCATGTTCCGTCTGGGGCTTTCCCTCACGGGGAGAGAGGACATGACCCCAAGGAACCTGGTTGGCCGTTGTTGGTTTCTAGGGGCTGATTAGCAGGAGACCTCCTTCTGGCTGCCCATTTTCAGAGGCTCTTCAGGAAATAATTCCCATGCCGGTAGCCTCTAGTGAACTCCTTTCTTAGGGAGAAGAACAGCAGGTGCATGAGGAGACATGCTCTGAGGACTAGCAGCGCCAGCACTGCTGCCCATGTGCCCTGAACCTTAATGGCTAAGAGAGTCGACTCTGAAGAAACCCAGGGGAAACCTCAGATACTCCACTCAGGAGGTGAGAGGCTTTGATCAGAACGGCAGCCTCTCTGTCTCTCCATTCCCTAGTGGTAAAATGGAAATACTAAGGGCACGAGGACAAAGTGAGCTGACAAATGCACAGACTGCGGCAGTATCTGGGCAGAGCATGGGCTGAATCAGTGTGAATTCCTCAGTCCCCCTCCTGGGACGACGTCCCGCCACTCACCATGACCACGGCAATGCCGATGCCCACTGCGCCGATGATGTGGAATTTATTGTCGAAGACCTCTTTGATGGCATCAGGACAGGACTTGGGGAGACAAACCAAGACCTGGGTCACACACAATCCTTGCTCCCGGGGCACCTCCTTCCTCCCATGGCACCCGTCTCACCCGGGAGAACTGGTGGGCAGAGGGTGGGCTGGGGACAGGGGTGTTCAGGGATAAGAGAAGTTCTGGCTGGTGGATGGAAAGGGGAGCAAAGGGATGGCTATGCTAATGGATGCTAAACATTTGGGCAGGACATCAGGGAAGGAGGAGGGAGGGACAGGCCCTGCTTGGGGGCCTATTTCTGATACGGTTGTAAGGTCACTTTTTACTACTCTGGAGCTGGACATTAACTCCAGCTTACAGACAGGAGGCACTGACAAAGTCAGAGCGGGAGTCCAAGACTCAGAAGCACGCCTGCCCTCGACAGCTTCCAGGCTGGCAGCAGTGGGCGGTGCCAGAGCACTTGTCGTTCCCCTGGTCTGGCCTTTGTTTTATTTTATTTTTTATTTTTTATTTTTTTTTTTTGAGACGGAGTCTCGCTCTGTAGCCCAGGCTGGAGTGCAGTGGCCGGATCTCAGCTCACTGCAAGCTCCGCCTCCTGGGTTCACGCCATTCTCCGGCCTCAGCCTCCCGAGTAGCTGGGACTATAGGCGCCCGCCACCTTGCCCAGCTAGTTTTTGTATTTCTTAGTAGAGACGGGGTTTCACCGTGTTAGCCAGGATGGTCTCGATCTCCTGACCTCGTGATCCGCCCATCTCGGCCTCCCAAAGTGCTGGGATTACAGGCTTGAGCCACCGCGCCCGGCCTTTTGTTTTATTGCCCTTCAGTAAACAGAGGGCCCAAAGTAGGGGAGAAAGAGATGGGTGCCCTGGGACCCTTTCACAGGCAGACCGGGTCTTTCTGAAGCAGCACTTGGCTGCTGTCACTTTTATGCTCGCAGGGTTTGCCCACAGTAATGGTGCAGGGGCACCAGGATCTTGCTCTGAGTTTACCTTTATGGTCAAGGTTTCGAGGACATCCTTCTTGGGGCAGATGTCTGAGATAAACTGTTCCACGCCCCCAGCCAAACCACAGCAGTCCAACTACAGCGAGAAGGCAGGGATGGGGATGAGAGAAACACATTTTAAAAAGATGATTAGAATGTTTGCACTGGTCTGGTACAGTCAGCACCGCTGTGTGCAGACACGGTCCGGAGTGAGCGCAGGAGGGTGTCTCTGCCAAGGCCACATACCGCATAGTGGATGGCTTTCAGCGTTTCCCGCTGGGGCTCATCCTTGGTTTTCAGCTTGTTGTAGGTGTCCTTGTAAAACTCCTGAACTTCCTTAATCACCTACGATGGGCAGACAAGAGAGGGGCAGAGGCGGCATTTTCACACCTTTCTCCACGAACAAATGTTACGTGTTCCATCTTGTTCTCTCTCTTTAAGCTCTCAGCCACGTGCTTGGACATCACTGGGCAGATGGCAGCTGCTAGCACTGCCTTCTCTCGGGGCCTTTGGGCACTTCCCATCTCCTCCCACGTCCTCCAGAAACCCGCTCTGGCTGTTTCTCCCTGTGTCTTATACTTTGGTCAGTTCTTCAGCTCTGCTTTGCTCCTAAATTGAATCTCTATGCTCTAAAGGATAATAATATTTTAAAAACTACTACTCCTGACTTGACTATTTCCTCAGGCTTCCATCTTCTTTTTCTCTTCACTTAGGTATGAGTTTTGGCAAATTACTAAACCTCTCTGTACGGAGTTTCCACATTTGTCTCTATAGCTCATAAGTTATTGTGAGAATTTAAATGAGATATTGCACGTTAAGCCCTTTGCCACTATGTCCAGTACAGAGTAAATCTGGAGGACTTGTCAGCTATTGTATTATAATATAGGGGATATATTATTATGTGCCTGCATCTGGTACATCCCAATTTGATGCGTATCTGTCCCTTTGATGCTCACCCACATCCAGTTAACAGACCAACAGCCAGCATTTTTCCTTCAGCATCTTTCTGACATTTTTCACAATGATCCATTCCTATTTCTATGGCTGTAGCTGTTATTGCTTGGATACTTTTTTTTTTTTTGAGACGGAGTCTCGCTCTGTTGCCCAGGCTGGAGTGCAGTAGCCGGATCTCAGCTCACTGCAAGCTCCAACTCCCGGGTCTACGCCATTCTCCTGCCTCAGCCTCCTGAGTAGCTGGGACTACAGGTGCCCGCCACCTCACCCGGCTAGTTTTTTGTATTTTTTTAGTAGAGACGGGGTTTCACCGTGTTCGCCAGGATGGTCTCGATCTCCTGACTTCGTGATCCGCCCGTCTCGGCCTCCCAAAGTGCTGGGATTACAGGCTTGAGCCACCGCGCCTGGCCTACTTTTATTTTTTAATAAAAATATTAAAAAGTATTAAATACTTTTTTAATAAAAATATTTTTTAATAAAAATATTAAAAAATATTAATAAAAATACTAGACCCTTGGCTGGTCTAAAAGTAGTGAGTTATCTCAATGGATTGCTCACGTCAGTTACAGATGGAAGTCCTTGTTCTATTTTTCCCTGCTTCCCACTACCGTACTTGACTAGTCTCAAGAACAAAACAAAACAATAGGGTTCCTGCCTCCAGCATCTCTCTTCCTTCCCCCTTCCTGCTGAACATGACAAGGTAGCCCTTCCAAAAACACTACTCTGATATGGCCCATCCTGGTCCAAAAGTCTGCAGGGCTCCCCACGTAAGCCCAAGCCCAGCCATGCTCAACCTCTTTGACTGGAAGTCCCCTGCCTCCACTAACTTTCCTCCTGAACACATCTCTCATTCAAGGTTTCACGGCTCCCTTGTCTATGAAGTCAAAAGAGATTCCCTTCCCCACCCCACCTTTTCAAATCCCATAGTACTTTGGATATAAATCACCTCTATGACCCTTGTCGATTTCATGTCTTTTTCCCATACTAGATGGCCAAGTGTCCGGAAGTGGGGCCCATAGTTCAAACATCTGTGGACCTTGCACAGGCTTGGGGGCAGCACTTGGCTCATGGGGGCAGCACTTGAACGTGTTATTTATAGATCAGAGGAGGAGGCAAGGGTGTCCAGCCCACAGAAAGCCTGTATTTTCTGAGTAATCTTTCTAAAAGTTGGGGGAGAGGGCTGCTGAGGTGTGAGACGGACAGACACACACACACGCACAGGCCCAACAGGTAGTTCCTGAACATCTACTATAAGCCAACACCATGACTGACACAATCTCGCACAGGACAGTAAGCGTGCTGACATTCCCTGCCCTAAGGAGGGCATGTTCGCTGGCACACAGGCACGCGATGAGATAAGGGGCCTGGTCAACAGCTGAAAGCGGAACAAAGTGCCCAGCCAGGACTTGCCCCCTGCTTCACTGTCCCCCATCCCCCAACTCCCAAACCCAAGAGATCTCATGGGAAAAACCTACCTCATCCTTGTGGGAATATCCCCAGATGGCCGCAGCTATTTCAATGGCGAATATCACCAGGAGGAAGCCAAAGAACTGGAAGGCAGCGAGGGGACGGGGTGAGAACAGTCCCAGCCAACCAGCCAGGAAAATCAAAGGGTATTTTGGGACAAGGAAGGACAACTCCCTGGGGAACAGGCATCTGGTGGCACAAATGAATAGCCTAGAAGGGGCAGGGAAGAAGTTCACAGAACAGGCAGTTAACCAAGCCCAGGACAGAGGCCACAGTGAGGCAAGGTGCCCGGACATGAGGAAAGAGCTGAGCACAGCCGAGCCCAGAACTAGCATTTACAAGGCGTTAGTTAAGAGTCAGTGAGCAGGAAACTACCATTGCTCACAAAAGACGCAGAGATTTGGGGAAGTAAAGGGAGTGAATCCACTCCATGGAGTTTGGAAAAGATCAAAACAGATTTTGAAACAAGAAGAACAAGAAGAAGAAGGCAAAGGTACCTGTGGATTCAGGGAAAAAAAGCAAACGTGGTCCTCGAGAAAAGGGGGAAACAAAGTCCTTTTAGTTGCCTAGGGGAAGCGATAAGACAGGCTCCAGAAAGGAAGAGGGGCTATGCTTCACACTGGGGAGGGGCCCAGGCTGAGGACAGCTCATGCCCTTTGGGTACCTTCTCGACCCCATCCCCCTCCATCTGTTCTGTGGGTCTGGGTCTGGGCCTGCTGAGATTTTGGCGGTGGGAGTCAGGGTGGCCGCGGGGATGCGGAGGGGAGACTCACCAGTCCCAGCATGCACTGGGACTCCTGCACAGCCCCACAGCAGCCCAGGAAGCCCACCAGCATCATGAGGGCGCCGGCTCCGATCAGAATGTAGACTCCTACGGGAGGACAGAGGAAGCACACACGTGTGGAGACATCAGTTCAGAGGCTCAGGCATCTTCGGCAATTTGTTTCCCTCTGCCTAACTCCTGCCTCCCCGACTCCTTATTCCCCTCCTCTCAGGGAAGAAGTTCCCTTTCCTTAAAATACAGCCTCCTCTTCCACCTCTGCCCCTAGGTCTCCTTCCCACCAGCCTCTCTTCCACGACTCTACTTCATCAAACCTATGCGCCTACCTTACCCTCAGCCCTTCTGGAAGGTGCCCATTAGCCCTCAATCCAGGACAGAGAATATCCATGGGCATCCCCACATTGGGAATGCAAGCTGCTCCAGTCTCTCAGCTCTTTCCAGCAAGATGAGTCCACTCAAGCTCGTTAGCATACACCCTCCACACTTTGGCTAACTTCTGGGACCCTGCCTTACAGAGGATGCTGTCAGAGCAGACTTCCAGCAGGAAGGGGCCGTGCACACCTAGGCACCCCCCTACCCTACCCAGGGGTGGGGGGAACCAACTCTGCCTGTTCCCAGAAGGCGGGCCTCCCTGCCCTGTTGCTGGGTGGTGGTGAGGCACACACAGTTAGGAACGCCCCAAGGCACCGCTTGGCAAAGGTCCAATACCTGACCGTAGTGCAAAGGACACAGATCTGGGTGTCAGAAGACCCTTCTTTGGCCCTAACAGTGATGCTGATTGCTGTGTGACCTGGGGTAAGACATTTTCCCTCTCTGGGCCTCAATTTCCTTACGAGTAAAATTAAAGAGGTATGTTGCTGGAAATTTCAAAAGATCTCTATAGCATGCTAACGGGATCTTAACAGTCGCAACTCAGTTATTCCAGGTTCAGGGTGAAGAGGCTCCTCCTTGCTAAGGAGAGGATGAGTGACACCATCCCTAAGCCCTTGATTTGAGTGGCTGATGGGAAGGAGGTGAGAGAAGGGCAGCGACTTCTATAACTTTTGCCCAAACCCAGAACAATGCAAACCCCTGGGACAGAAATACAGTGGAGCAGCACTGGCCCCATTCGCTCCACAGCCCACCAAACGCATGAATGCCCAGAGGGGCTACCCCGCAGTTCTATTCTTGGGAAGCCACAGCTGTCCTGCAGGGACTACTCCCTTAATCAGCAGCCCAGCCCTACACGGGCCCCCTGGGAAAGCCAGCAGAGAGGTCTCTGCGGCCCTGTCTTGCAGGCATGTTCTGTTTGGCCTTGGGAGAGGCTAAACTGTCACGTGTCGAGAGCACCAGCTCTGTGACTCTGGGGAAGCCACTTCACCTCTCTGTGCAATAGTTTTTTAGTCTGTAAAACAGGAGTAGCAATAATGCCCACTTCCAGGATTGCCGTGAGGATTAAGTGATATAATCCACATGTGCACAACAAATGCTAGCTGTTGTTAATTATACCATGAGTAACAGTCATTCATAACCACCGCGGCGAATGTGAACCTGCTGCTGTCTCCCTGCGGTCCTGTCATTGCGACCAGAGACATCCTTGAAGTAGGGGCTGAAAACGCACGCGCGAGAGAAAGTCTGTGATGTTTCCCCACGATGCACAGCAGGACACTCGATGAGACCCCTCGGCAGGTGACACACTGACTTCACTGTCCCACATCTGCACCCGAGCAGGGCTGAGGCTTTGCAGGCAACAAACCACGTAGCCTGCCCACAGCTGAGGCTCACGGGCAGCACAGAGCAGAATGCACACAGAGAGCGTTTGTTCCTCCCCCTTCTCCCCCACATCCGTCGTGAGGTCAAGTCACGTGGGGTTACTGGTTACTGGCAAACCCCACGGTGCAAGAATATGGGTATTGTTCTTGTGCATGCCTGGCCCAGACTGGGCACGGGGACAAATGGAGCTTGTCCTCAAGTCAGGTCGCATCTTCCTGGGCAGTCAAACGCTGTGAGGCCACAGGCTGGGCTTGGGGAGGCCGTGCAGCCCCACGCATGGGGCACTGGGTAAGAGGGCAGCCTCCTTTGGTTCTCTCACATGGGGACAGAGAAAAGGCCCCAGTTTCTCCCCATCTCATAGGGGCAAGTCAAGGAAGGATGAGGTCACTCCTTTGAGCTCCATAGCAGGGGCTGAATAAACAGGAGGTATTAAGAGATCAAAAGGATTTACAAGCACATGAAATACAGTAGAGTGGGAACCAACAGGCAGACATGTTTTCTCTAAGTCCAGATCCCAGTGCATGAACCTGGTGGTCCTGGCAGAGGCCAAGGGAGTTGGATTAGCTGCAATGAGCTACTAAAGGGAAAAGTATTTCCCACGCAAAGAAAGAGACCATTCTCCTAATGCGGCTTGTGGTTAATATTAAATATTCATGCTAGGGCTCAGCAGAGGAAGATTTTAAGATCAAGGGTTTTGTGGGCTTTAAATCTTGCGTGGATGGCCACAGATCTGCAGTGCCTAGCTTTAGCCCTCTCTAGTCAGGGGAAAAGGGAAGCGATTCCCTGGTAGCTGTGTTTGGGGACTCAGCAGCAGCCAGCAAGCTCTAGGGCAGCTCATCTGGAAGCAGGCCCCATGGAAGTCACGGAACCACTGCAGGACTTGGGCTGCTTTTCCACAAGGGCTGTTCAGTGCTTCCCTTTGGAAAGGCTACTCATCGCTTAGACCCCAAGCTTGTGAGCCAGGGCTGCTGATGACAAATGACGAAGTGTTCCTCCTTATACAACAAGTGAATGTTAGCTTGCTGTCTGACTCATGGAAAAACTTATCCACCACAGAGCCTTCTCTAGGATTACGGTATGAATTTGCTTAAGGGTTGTTTATTCCGCTTTTTTCAGGCTGACATTACAGGCCTAGGGGAAAAAAAAAAAAAAAAGGCTGGTGTAGCAGCAGTAGCATAAGCCAGGGTGTCCTTTACACAAGAAATGGAACAGTGTTTTTCACTGTTCATCAGGGCTTCTCAGCTTAGGCCAGGGAGAGGACACAGCAGGCGCCAGTCCCCACACCAGCTCTGTCTTGCAAACAGCATTCACCACGCCCATTTGTGTGAAGGAGAACAAAATCCGGTAGGGCGTCTGGCCTGCGATAAAAGTTTATTATATCCAAATAACTCCATCAGGTGTTCAAAGAAACCCCACCTCTGCCCCCACTGGTTCCGTCTTTGTTCCCCACCCTCCCGAGTTCACAGGAATAAGTGCCACAATGGAATTCCATTTGCCACACACTGTACTTCTTTGCCTCAGAGGCGAGTGGGTGTGTAAGCCGTGCTGGTTTCAGGAGGGAGAAAAATGAAGCCCAGAGCAACAAAATAAACTGCCCCAGGTCACAAGCCAGGATGGGGACACCAGCTCACTGAGGCCAAGTGTCGCTCACTGAGGCCAAGTGTCGCATGTCCTGAAAATCACCAGGCACCTCGTGATGGATAGGGGGCTGGCTGAGGAAGTGGGGGGCATTCGCGGCCTCTGGCTGGAGCCCTCCTAGAAGCCCTCATTCAGCAGCCATGGTTCTGGAGGGACACCAGGGAGCTGGGAAAGGCTGCTGGCCTAGGACCAAGAAAACGAAGTTCCCCAACATGCTTGCAGCCTGGGATTAGGGATCTTGCTGACGGGCTGCATCTCCAGGCCTGGACTGGAGAGAAGGCCCATATAAGGCTGTCAGCCGTTCTGGACTCACCACGGACTGTCTGCATGTTGGGAAGATTTTCACTTGCTTTTCTGCCTGGTGATATACTTTTTCTCTACTTGGTAAGCAGTGGCCCCACTGGAGAAAAGACACCCCTGGGCTGTTCGGGTTTCCTGAAAAGTCAGCCGCACGGTCAGGCTGGCCTGTGGGTTGCTCTGCAGATAGCTGGTGGCCCAGTGCAAGGGGTGGTCACCCCATGACTCTCCCTTGGAAAAGCAGCCAGGGTGTGGCTGGCACTCCAAGCTCATCTGCTAGGAGAAGGACTCTTCCTCCCAGTTCCATCCTCTTACCCGTGAGATTCTTACCTCCCACATCTGAAAATATAAAGAATCAGCCATAGACGCTTTGGGTAACAGAAAAGAAAAAGTGGTTTGTTAGAAGCAGCCAGGACAAGGGAGGGCCGAGTCTCTCTTTGGAGACACAGGCACCGGCCACAGGGCTTTTGCTTAGGAAAGCGGGCCTGACTGTGCCTGCTCCTGCCGGCAGACCTGCTCCCCCAACGCAGGGCTCTCTTCTGGAACACGGTGGAACATGGTGTGGAGCGTGGAGAGTCTTCCCCAGCTCCCGCACCCGGCTCCTCCCTCCCGCTCTGCATTCTAAGCCTGTCGCAGACTCGCAAAAAATGTTCTGTTGCTAAAACAAGTCAGGGCGCTATAGAAACCTTTTCCCTAAAACCTCTGTGTGTATGTGTAGTTTCTTTTTAAACATACGTTGTGCTTTCTCTCACTTTCTTTCCGACAATAGAGAGACACACCCCAAAAAACTCCAGCTAACAATAAAAGGCAGTAAACCCAGCAAAACTATCCACAGGGCTCAAATGTTATGCAACCAATGAGCTGTTTTTAAAGACTCTCCCTACCCGGTTCAAGAGGTGGGAAAGGGAAGGTCTACACGGCTGGCCAGCCTGGCTTCTCCCCGAGGGACTGGGAGATAACTGTTTTCTCCCTCCTTTGTAAAAATAACTTTTTTGGTGGGTAGGAAGGAAGTGACCAAACTTACACTTTGAGCCTGACAACATGTCAGTGTCATCCTAAAAATAGGAGGTTTCCTTTGTTTCTCACAAATGAAAAGTTTCCTACCTCCAAGCCAGGCAGAATACAGCCACAGAGTCTGAATTCATGCAGACGCAGGCAACTGCGCTTGGCAAGCACCAGGATCCCCCTCCTCTGAAGGGAGCTGTGACGTGGTGATACAGCAACGAGAGGGACGGAATGGTGCTAGCAAGGCTGCCTGAGTGTAGGAAAAAAAACCCTGCCAAGTCTGTTCATGTTGAGGATCCCAGGCAGGTTTAAACTGGAAGCCTTTCTCCCAAAGCAAAAGTCGTTTCAAAAACAAACAAATAAAACTAAACACCACAGCATTTACCCCAGTACCAGGGGGTCCAAAGGGCTGGGCAGAGTCCATTCTAGTCCCTCCTGTTGTTGCTGTGTTTTCCAGGAGGCTGATGTTTTTCTGAGTCTCAGAGTCCCTATCTGAACAGTGAAGAGGAAACCCATCTATATCTTCCTCCAGCACTGCAGATCCCCAGGACAAGGAATTGGATTAAGGAAATTATGCAGGATAAGAAGACATAATTAGGATAGAGCATCAGAGATGAGAACGGAGGTTTGTAAACCCTCAAGAATGGGTTCAACTGGCCAGGAGTGGTGGTGCACGCCTGTAATCCCAGCACTCTGGGAGGCCAAGGTGGGTGGATCACGAGGTCAGGAGTTCGAGACCAGCCTGACCAACATGGTGAAACCCTGTCTTTACTAAAAATACAAATAAAAATACAAAATTAGCCAGGTGTGGTGGCATGCACCTGTAATCCCAGCTACCCAGGAGGCTGAGGCAGGAGAATCGCTGGAACCTGGGATGCAGAGGCTGCAGTGAGCTGAGATCATGCCACTGCACTCCAGCCTGGGTGACACAGCAAGACTCTATCTCAAAAAAAGAAAAAAAGAAAAAAAAAGAATGGGTGCAACTTTGGCAGACGCAATATCACATCAGAAAACCATCAACATGCCCAAGTTGGCCATCAGGAAAAGAAACCACATCAGTTAAATGCAAATTCACAGGCACAATGACACACACAAAAACTGCACAACTTGAAAGGGACACGACTGGCCAGTGTGGCCAGAGCAAAAGTCCTTCCCAAGCCCAAGTCCCTGGGTCAACTGGGGCCTCCAAGTTGGAGGAACTCCGTTGGCGCCAGAGTCTGAATTCACGCAGTCTGAATTCACCGAGCCTTCCCCGTCCCTCACCTGTGTAGAAGCTGGAATTATTATTATTAGTTTCTTGCTCGAAGATGCTCTTGGTCTGAGAGTCGAATCGCAGCCATAGTCCAATGGCAAGGACAGCAATCCCGGCAAGCTGCAAGACACACAGGACGCCAGCATTAATTCTGGCTGCCGGCAAAACGCAGTCCCCGCGCGCTGAAGGGTGAGACTTGCAAGGACTCTGTGACCCTCTGCCCCTCATAGACGCCTGGTAGCTGCAGATGCCATTACGGGGTGTGTTTGATTAATTCAGGTACTAAAAATACCAGCAAGGGAGGAATAAACAGTCACCTACCTGCCGCCCATTGGCCGCAGGGGTATTTTATAGGCAACAGAACACTATACAGCAGTGAAAACGAATAACTCCAGCTACACACAACACTGTGAGTGCATCTCACAATGCTAAACCAAAGAAGCCAGAGCCACAGGAACACACACAATACGATTCCATGTAGTGAAAAACCGCTATGCTGTTTAGGGATGCACGCAGAGCGAGATGCTTACATGTGGCTATAAATGATAAAGGAAAAGCATTGTCGTCAGGCGAGCGGTGATGTTTAGGTGGAGGAGGAAATTACGCTCAGGGAGGTGCCACGTGGCTGGGGGTGTCCTATTCTAACGGTTGACTTGGGTGATGGTTACGCAGTTACAGACACACATGCACCAGGGACGGCAGCTGCAACGTCCCTGGAGACCTGCTGCTCAGTAAATGACATGTCAGGGCCTCCCCTCGCTGGCACTGCTGAACTAGATGCTGGGCAGGAGGCCTCCTGCCAAGTCCACTCAGCGCCAGCTGAGCTCCCTCGTCGTCACCCGTACCAGGGCTTGCCGGGGGAGTGACTCACAGGCCTCCAGTGTGCTAGCCGGCTGGACGTAGGAGTGGGTGGGCTCAGGTTTCGCTGGCCCACTCTCCTCCACAGAGGCACTCTTAGGCCAGAGCCTGCTCATCAGGGACCTTGGTTCTCAGCTATAGGAGCTGGTGATAGCCCACGGTGTGGATGGGCCTCTCTTTCCTTCCTTCTTTTCTCCTCTCCTTTCCCTCACGATATGGCAGTGAGTGCGGGCGTGCTGGGTAGACAGCGGAGGTGGAAACACTGGGAAGGGCCACCCAGACCTCCGCCTGCAGCAGTCACAACCTCACCTACCCCCAGGCACATAAGCAGATTTGCTTCTGCCAGGGAGGTGTGCTTCCACCATGAGGGGCTGCAGAGTCTGGCTTCATATTCTATTGCTTCCGTGTTCCCATCTGTAAAGCAGGGACTGTAAGATGCGGCCCTTCCCTGCCTTTTAGGTATGGCTAAAGAATAAAGGAGTTAATATCAGAAGTGCATCTGAAGAGGAAGGTACCAAATGGGCTCCGGGAGAACAACCTCACTTTACCAGCGCGAAGCCCCAGCAGCCCTGCACTCCCCAGCCTGTGGACTGTCGCTCAGCATCTTCTCAGCCTCTCAGCCCCACCTTAGGGCAGGCAGCTCCAAACACTGGTAAGGACCGTACAACGCCACGTGCCCCGCGGCTGGACAAGGCAGAGGATAAAAACGCACACAGGCACAGGAACTTTAGTGTTAAAATGAACTTGAGAGCTCTGAGTTCAAACATGGGTCCGGTTTTCCTTCTTAATAAAAGACAGGCCAGTGAGGGAGGGTCTCCTGGCCTAATGCAAAGGCAGCAAGCAGATCACTGCTTGGCTGGGGAGAAGCGTGAGTCTCCACTGTCCTGGACCAAACAGGGTACTCGCATTCAGACTGTGGGCTCCCCGACCGCCAGGAGTACTGCAGTCAGCTTAGGTGGGGAGGCGGGCCCTGCTGGGAGCATTCTGGGCTAGAAGAGTTATGTGGCTTGAATCTACATACACAAGGGACTACACACACACACACTGGGTGGGTCTTGACTCTGTAGGTGGCAAGTCCTGGCCTGGGTCCCCGAGTCCCTGAGCATTAAACGTATAAAGGTGATACCTTCCCTCCTTCCATCCCAACCCCATGGAGGCCCAGTCAGAGCCCTGGGAATGGAAGACCGAGGCTGCTGGCCACCTTCTGGACATGAAAGTGTTAACCTGAAAACTGTAGGCTGGAGCTCAATTTTGGTCCACGGAGCTCAATTTTGGTCCACGGAGCTCAATTTTGGTCCACATTTAGCCACAACCTGTTTGTCATTCCTGGTCCTCCCCTCTCGCCCTGGTCTTGTGATGCTCTTGCCGCACAGGGAGATAGTGAGACAGTGCTCATTACTGTCCTTTTTGCTCTAGGCTTGTGCTTATCAAGCAATTATCTCCAAGTCATCTTACCTTCCCTGATGAGTGAAGTTATGACCCCACCCCTTATCTGCTGGGAAAACTCCTAAGTGAGTTGCAGAAAAGAATGAAAACAATCCCAGGCCTGCCAAGGAACTACGCTGTAAGATGAGGTACAGCTACGCTCTGCACAGCAGCCTCTCACGGGCAGGAGCTACATCTCTCTGGGAATGTTCCATGCTCGGATGATGACAGGGTACCCCAGTGGAAGCTCCAGGGGTAAGGCCCCTTCCATCTTATAGAAAGCCCCAATGTCAAGGACCCTGAGTCAATAGGTTAAGTTGAGTCATTGACCTGGTCTCTGCACAGGTGGTAAGAAGGATGCTGGGCTGGAGAACTGGAACCAGGAGTGAAAAGGAAGCTCTCAGGTCTTATCTTGGCCAAGGGCCAGGCCAAGCCGGGAGTCGGGAGTCCCCTGCATTCGGACCCTACCTTAAACCTTACATCACGTTGCTTGGTTGTCGAAGCTACAACATTTCACTACAACCAGGAAGGAAGAGCAGCTGGCTCTGGAAAAAGGGGAAAAGCTGTCATAGGTCTCGGTCTCATAGGCTTAACAACTCACAGTAAGAGAGGAGAAAGGTTCAAGTAACCCAGAGAAAAGGGAGGGCCAGGGGCATGACTGGGAGCACTTGGCTCACGAAAATCAGGAGTGAACCCTGCTGCCTTTTCTGATAGAATGACTGAGTTAACTGGCTGGAGGGGATGCTGTGTGAACCATTAGCTGCCCCATTTTCTGTAACGCTGTTGGAGAAATTGCTCCAGTTGGCTGAGTCACAATGGCTTGGGGTCACAGGGTCACAAAACTTGTATAATCAGTGCCACCCAATAATGGCTTTCACGGTTGTCAGGCAGCGCTAAGGCGCTCTAAAGTACTTTCCAGGAGACCTCACTTTCTGGTGTGGCATAGAGGGGCTCCCCTCCCCCCATCTGGCTTTCACCCCAGCTGCTTTAGTTTTTGAGACAGGGTCTTGCTCTGTCACCCAGGCTGGAGTATAGTGGTGCAATCATAGTTCACTGTAGCCTTGGACTCCTGGGCTCAAGCCATCCTCCCACCTCAGCCTCCTGAGTAGCTGGGATTACAGGTGCATGCCCCTAATCCTGGCTAATATTTTAAACCTATTTTTTTTTTTGTAGAGCCAGGGGTCTCACTATGTTTCTCAGGCTGGTCTCAAATTCCTGGCCTCAAGCAATCCTCCTGCCTCAGCCTCCCAAAGCACTGGGATTACAGGTGTGAGCCACTGCGCCTAGCTTCAGCTACTTTAATAACAGGAGAAACTAAATGGGAGGGGCCAGCGGCAAGAAACAAAGACAGCTTTAACCCTTAAAAGACGGCGCCAAGTCAATTATTCAGGGACTCCATAAATGAGAATATAGGGGTCCGGGAGGCCAAGGGGTCGACGGCTTCCTCCCAGGTTAATTAACAGACACGTGGCGGCATGCTGACCACGCAATCTCCTCGATGGCTGCCCCACTCCAGCCCACCATCGCGGGAGCACAGCAGGTTTGACGCGGATGCTCAGAGAGACAGGGCCCTGTTCCCAGGGCTGTGGAGAGAGGATGGCAACCTGCAGTATCCCCCGCTGGTCGGGCGGGGATGCAGGAGAGGGCCCGGAGCTTCCACTCCCAGCCCGCGGCCCTGCCCATGGTTTCCTCTTTTGTTTCCAAGAAAAGCCAAATGGAAACATTCTGGTTTTGCTGGGAAAAGCTCCTTTGCTATCTGGCCAAAAAACCGTTCCATCCCTTTGAGAGGGCCGAGAGGAAAAGGGTCACTTTTTCCCATTGTTTTACTGGAAATTTCTTCATTTCTTCACTGGTGCTAGGCCCTGAGAACACATGAGCCAAACCTCAGCTGAGCCCAGTCTACAAAATACTTGCCCAGTACTTCTCCAAACTGTCAAGGTCATGGAAAACAAGGAACGACAGAAACCGTCACAGCCCAGAGAAGACTGAGGAGGCATGACAACTGTCCTGTGGTGTCCTGGATAGGACCCTGGAATAGAAACAGGACGTTACATGAAAAACTAGTGAAATCCGAGTAAGTCCGGAGCTCAGTTAACAGAGTGCACTAAGGGTGGTTTCCTAGTTGTGACAAATGAAACACGGTAATTTGAGACAGTACAATGGGGGACACTGGGGAGGAGGGTGAGCGAATTGGCTACACTATCTCTGCCACTTTTCTGTAGATCTGAAATTATTCTAAAGCAAAGTGTATAAAACAATAAAGAAGCGGAGGCGTCTCTCTTTCCAAGCTTCCTGTCTCCTTCAAGAACCTGCTCCATTAATTAACTTCTCTCCTGACCGTGCAGGTCTGCCTCTGCCACTTTTTTGAGCTTTGTGAAGACACAGGCAGGTCTCCCTAACCTCAAAATCCAAACAGAACAAAACCAAAAATAGAACCCTCTTTTTCTTCAACCTCGCAGCTCCTTCAGGGTGCTCTCTGCTTTCCTTTCACCCCTGAGCGGGCGGCTTAACTACCTCCGAGTTCTCACTGGCTCATCACCGCCTCTCTCCCAACCCGAAAGAGGCCGCAAGTCTTAAGACTTTTGCTGAATCCTCATGTTTCGGGATCCCGCAGCAGCTGACACCACTGAACCCTGCCTCCTCCTTGTCTGCTCCTTAGATGAACCTCTCCAAGTTTCCTGAGTTAAGCCTCATGCATTGTGCCTCTGCTAGTACAAGTCCCTCCTCCTCCTGGAATGCTATCGTGGTCACCTAAGCCAAGCCTGCTGCTTCCCCACCCATTTTCCCCCACTCCTCCAAGCAAAAGGCAAATGCAATCCCTGAGCAAGCCAAGCACATGGGCAGGCCAGTGTCGCCTCCGTCCTGTCCTCTCCAGCATCCGCGCTTCGCACTCTCTGCTCTTCCTCTATCTGGGGCTTGCCTCCTGTCTCAGCAGAGCACAAGCTCCCTGAGGTCCAGGGGACCTCTGAGTCATTCTTTTATCTCCTCTGCCCCATACATGCTTTGGACGGATGGTCGTTAGTAAATAATTACTCCATGAATGAATGACTACTTCAGTGAAAAATTATCTGAAACCCACCCAGATCTCCTCTCCTGTATCCTCTTCATTTGGACCAGATTCCTTTCCCACCAGGCCTTTTATCCAGATCCATCTTCCAATGTCTCATAAGAGTCAGAAACCACAAAGAGGCCGGGCACGGTGGCTCACGCCTGTAATCCCAACACTTTGGGAGGCCGAGGCGGGCGGATCGCCTGAGGTCAGGAGATCGAGACCATCTTGGCTAACACGGTGAAACCCCGTCTCTAATAAAAATACAAAAAATTAACCGGGCGTGGTGGCGGGTGCCTGTAGTCCCAGCTACTTGGAAGACTGAGGCAGGAGAATGGCGTGAACCCGGGAGGCAGAGCTTACAATGAGCCAAGATCACGCCACTGTACTCCAGCCTGGGTGACAGAGTGAGACTCTGTCTCAAAAATAAAATAAAATAAAATAAAAATAAACGAAACCACGAAGAACAATTATTTGCCCAGAGAAAATACTAAGGAAGACCCATGAAGGTTGGTTGGGGAATATTTGGGGAATGACAATGATTTCTCTGTTGGTGAAACATGTCCCAATGTGACTTATGGGCAAATCCTTATACAGACTTTTTTTTTTTTTTTTTGAGACGGAGTCTTGCTCTGTAGCCCGGGCTGGAGTGCAGTGGCCGGATCTCAGCTCACTGCAAGCTCCGCCTCCCGGGTTTACGCCATTCTCCTGCCTCAGCCTCCCCAGTAGCTGGGACTACAGGCGCCCGCCACCTCGCCCGGCTAGTTTTTTGTATTTTTTTTAGTAGAGACGGGGTTTCACGGTGTTAGCCAGGATGGTCTCGATCTCCTGACCTCGTGATCCGCCCGTCTCAGCCTCCCAAAGTGCTGGGATTACAGGCTTGAGCCACCGCGCCCGGCCTATACAGACTTTTGAAAACCAAGTTTATAAAAAGACCATGCAGGCTGGGTGCAGTGGCTCATGCCTGTAATCCCAGCACTTTGGGAGGCCAAGGCGGGCGGATTGCTTGAGGTCAGGAGTTCGAGACCAGCCTGGCCAACACGGTGAAACCCCGTCTCTACTAAAAATACAAAAATTAGCTGTGTGTGACAGTGTGTGCCTGTAATTCCAGCTACTTGGAGGCTGAGGCAGGAGAATCACTTGAACCCGGGAGCCAGAGGTTGCAGTGAGCCGAGATCGAGCCATTGCACTCTGAGCTGGGTGACAGAGCGAGACTCCGTCTCCAAAAACAACAACAACAACAACAACAAACAACCCATGCATTGCTGTCCTCAGTCTTTATCTGCAATTCTGCCAGCACCCCTATCCCTCAAAGGAGTCCAGTCCAACACTGTCCTGGTCATCCCTTGCCACACCCACTCACCACTGAAAGCACAATTCACCAAAGGCTCCCACGCAAAGATGAGAATTTCAGTGACTCACACTGCAAAATCTTGCTGCAGGGACAGGTTCAGAAATCTTACACCGAAACACACACCTGGAGTCGAAGGAAACATTTCCAATTTCAAAGGAGGATTAAACAAAAAGCATCGAAGTGTAATGGAGCTTAGGGGCACCTGGCTGCTCTGGGGACCCTATGCCAAGTGTGCAAAACCAGTTCCAGTTAGAACCTGGGGAGGTTTGTATGTACAGCCTGGCTTCCTGAAGGAAATTCTTGAAGTAAGTGTGCTGAAAAGGGGAAGGTAAGCCAGAGGAAGAGGAAAAGAGCAGTGGGTTGAATGAAGAAGGTGGTTTCAGTGAGGGGGAGGGCGTACTGCATACCACTTCCCCAGGTGGGAGAAGCCAAGTTTGCCTATGGGACAAATCCTACTTGAAAGAAGAATCCTTTGTAGGCAAACAAACTGGGTGCTCTTGGCATGGACCCCCTTTTCCTCCAGGTCCCCTCTTCTGTAATATGACCTGACTGGCCATACTCTTTGTTTTTTTTTTGAGACAGGGTCTCACTCTGCCACCCAGGCTGGAGTGCAGTGGTGTGACCATGGCTCACTGTAGCCTCGACCTCTCTAGGCTCAGGTGATCCTCCCACCTCAGCCTCCTGAGTTGCTGGGACTACACGTGTGCACTACCATGCCCGGCTAATTTTTAAAATTATTTCTAGAGATGAAGTTTCCCCATGTTGTCCAGGCTGGTCTCGAACTCCTGGGCTCAGCAGATCCACCCACTTTGGCCTCTCAAAGTGCTGGGATTACAAGCATGAGCCACTGTACCCAGCCCATTTTTTAAAAAGGATACAATATGGGCCGGGCGCGGTGGCTCAAGCCTGTAATCCCAGCACTTTGGGAGGCCGAGACGGGTGGATCACGAGGTCAGGAGATCGAGACCATCCTGGCTAACACGGTGAAACCCCGTCTCTACTAAAAAATACAAAAAACTAGCCAGTCGAGGTGGCGGGCGCCTGTAGTCCCAGCTACTCGGGAGGCTGAGGCAGGAGAATGGCGTAAACCCGGGAGGCGGAGCTTGCAGTGAGCCGAGATCGCGCCACTGCACTCCAGCCTGGGTGACAGAGCCAGACTCCGTCTCAAAAAAAAAAAAAAAAAAAAACAAAAAGGATACAATATTTGTTACGCTTCCTCTATTCAGCTGTCTTGGAAAGCCCAGAAAATGGGGAGCAGATCATTGTTCACGGTGGTTTCTCGCTGAGGACTGCCTCAGCCTTGAGGTGGCCACATCTACCACTTTGGGAGGGGTTGGAGGTGGGCAGTGGTGAGTGGATGGAGTCCAGGAAGGAGGGGTAACTTTCTTCCCAACTTCCCATTGTACTCCTGGAAAAGCAGTGGCTACTTGGTTACTCTGCTGAGCCCATGGTCAAAATGATACACAATTTTCAGCAAGGGACAGGTGGCTTAATAGAAAGAATAGTGAGCTGTTACCTGCACAGCTGTACCACCTAGGGCCTGGTTCTATATGGGGTGGGCATCAGAATTATCTGGGGAAATACTTTAAAAATAGACAGGTCTCAATCTGTCACCCAGGCTGGAGTACAGTGGCACAATCTCGGCTCACTGCAACCTCTGCTTCCCGGACTCAAGCGATCCTCCTACTTCAGTCTCTCAAATAGCTGGGAACACAGGTGGAAGCCACCATACATGGCTAATTTTTTTTTTTTTTTCATACTTTTTTTGTAGAGACAGGGTTTCACCATGTTGCTCAGGTTGGTCTCGAACTCCTGAGCTCAAGCAATCCACCCACCTTGGCCTCCCAAAGCACTGGGATTACAGGTGTGAGCCATGGCGCCCGGCCTACCTGGGGGATTTCTAAACATGCACCTGCCTCAGCAATCCCAGGGGACTCTTTGTGCTCCCCGGGATTCTACTGCACACCTCTGTTGAGAATGACTGGACGGTGACGGATATAAACTTGGGCTCTAATTCTGGCACTGCTACCTAGGAGCGCTCTGACACTACACACTTTCCTCAGCTTCTCTGAACGTTACAGTCTTCATTTGCGAAAAAATACACGATGATACCTGTCCTGCCTTCAACACAGGTTGAGGGCGAGGATTAAATAAAGTGATGCATGTAAAACATTCTGAAAACTGTGAAGTGTTACAGCCAGCTGGATTCCATAGGGAAAAAAAAAATGACAATAATAATAAACCTTGAGAAAGACGTGAGGTGACAGTGGGGCAATTCATGGGCCTTCTGTGGACGGCTGTTGTGTCCTCCTGTGATCGGAGAAGGCGGCTGGGTGGCAGCGGGGGAATTTAGGACACTGGGGTTCTGTTTTCTGGTTTCTGTGGGAGTCTGTGTGAGCGCTGGGTAGTGGAGGAAAATGGATAAATTTATCCGCTTCACACCCGCAAACTGCCATCCAGAGCTCCACTAAGACTGGATGGGAATGGCCAAAGAAAAGTGGGGAAGGAAGGCTTAAGGGAAACTGTTGGCTCAGATTTTAGGCTTCTGCCCTTCCTCGGATCACAAACTGCTTCCGTGGGCAAATTAACCCTTCTGAAAGGAGTTATTACAGCAGCAGATAACAGAGAGGGAGCGGATTTTCCTGGGTTGGGCAGGAAAGAAAACCTTGGCCTCTTTATTACCCTCCTTCAGTCAGATGCTTGTCAGCCCTGGTTTTCGTTTTTGTAATCGACTCAACTTGGGAGACCATTAGTCATAGTTGTCCATGGCACCCAGGAAGTAAGTAACACACCAAATATTGGGGATGCAAGCTTCCCCCAGTAGCAGTTTTCCAGACCCCAAAATACCAGTCACGCTTTAAGAGAGCCACAGAAGTGGAGATAGCCCTCTGTGTTCGCACAGACTTCAACATTTAAAAACAAGTCAGGCCACCCAGACCTGTGGGCTCTGGGCCTCGCCCATCTCCATGGCAACCTTGGCTCACTACTGCATGCCAAGCCTTGGATGGGCTGATTCACTCCTCAGGAAGGCGGGCCAGGCAGTGCCAGCAAGAACAAACAGGATCCCGATGCCCACAACCTCCTCCAACCCTGTGTCCTCCTCCCCCACCTCCAAATGAAGGCTGGGGCTGTTGTCTTTGGAATGGCAAAGCCACTTGGGCAGGACTAGAGGCCTTGGGGTGCTCCCTTATCCAGCCCCACCACACAGTAAACACCAGCAACAAGAAAACCGAACTCCGCTGTAATCAGCAGAAAAAACCGCTACGACTTGCTCTCCTTAAGCATCACAAGTAAACTACTGTGACAGTTCATGGTGGAATTTCTACATGACAACAGGGCATATTACTAACTTTAGTTTTACTACAGCTAAGTTGAAAAGCCGCAGAGATCACAGCCCTAGAGAACCTGAGTTCCCTTTTGCATGTATGACTGGTTGGTCAGGCACATCCTGGGGGGCCATCTCTCCTCTTTAGACAACTCTGCTCTTGGGACTTCTACCGAGCTCCTGTCTGAAGGCAGTGCTCAAATCTTCAGAAATTCTTATCCTCAAAGGCAACCCAGGAAACTCTTCTCTATGCCAGTCCAGCAGCTCTCAAAGTGACCCCAGACCAGCAGCAGGATGACCCAGGAACCCAGACAGGCAAATTCACAGTTCCCTCCTAGACCCACTCAGTGAAACGGGTGGGACTGGGCCTGCACTCTGTTTTCCAGCACCTCCCCAGGTGACTCTCATCAGGCTCAAGTTTACGAACCACTACTCTAGGCCTTCGTTTACACACCAACAATCAGGAAGGAAGAGAAAAGCTCTCTCTGGGGGTTCTGAACCCAGATAATAGCTTTCTAAATGCCAGTGCCGAAAAGCCTGAGGCGTGGATGGGAGGTGTGAGCTTCCTCTGAGCTGGAGGCACTTCTCGTGTGTAAGGGAGAGCTCACCGCCCAGCCCAACGAGGGAGCAGGACTGGACCCTGCTGCTTTACACTCCCATCTGGAGAGTGGAGGCTCAAATGCTCTAACCAGCACTGTGAAGCCGCGGGGAGCGCACCTGGGGTCACCTTGGAACCGCGGCATGGTGACCATTAAGGGTAAGGATACAGGGAGGTGGGAAGGCAGGAAGAGTTAAGAAAGGAGGATAGTGGCTGGACAGCTCTGTGCTGAAACTACTGGGCCAGGAAGTCATGGTAAAGGGCTCCAGTTGGAACCTGCATTTAGCTCCCAGTTCACCCAGGCCCTGCCTGTGTGAACTCTCCTCTGGTAACAGGCAGGCCCTGATGACTCAGTGGGCCCGTGAGAGGCTCCCACAGCCTGCAGCCGGGCACTCGTGGTAAGATCCTCCCCGCTGAATTCTGCAGCCGGCTGTGCTCCCTAGGCCAGTCCACTGTTATGCATGACACTGGACTTCTCCTCAAACCTTCCAGAACTCTAGAAAAACATTTGTTTTCAAAAGAATACACTCAGAGCCTGATGGTCAGGCCTGTAATCCTAGCACTTTGGGAGGCTGAGGGGGGTGGATTGATTGAGCTCAGGAACTGGAGACCAGCCTGGGCAATATGGTCAAATCCCATTTCTACTAAAAAATACAAAAAATTAGCTGGGCATGGTGGCACACGACTGTAGTTCCAGCTACTTGGGCGGGGGGGGGGGGTGTGGGGGGGGTGGCTGAGGCAGGAGGATGGCTTAAATCCAGGAGGTCGAGGCTGCAGAGAGCTGAGATGGCACCACTGTACTCCAGCCTGGGTGACAAAGTGAAACCCCCATCTCAAAAAAAAAAAAAAAAAAGAGGCTGATGGTCAAGTCTAGGTTTATCTAGCTTAGGGAAAAAAAAGAACACCATAGTAGCAATTTCACAGTAGGAGTTACTATGTACAAGGACCCACGCGCCCGCCACATTACAGGAGGTGGTTTATGTACTGTCTCTCACTGAATCCTCTCATCGCCCTCATTTTATGGATGAATCAGGCTCAGAGATTTTAAGCAACTCACTCAAAAAGACACAGCCAAGAAGAGGCAGAGCTCAAACGGAACCAGCTCCATATACACAACTCAAAGCTATGCTCTTCTCAATGTGTGGTGCTTCCTTACTGGCCGGGGGTGACTGGGAAAGATGCCAATCCCTGAGAAATCTTCTTGGGGGACAAGTGGGAGGCTTGGACATATTGAATTTGGCAAAATGCTCTGACTTAAACCTTCACCTGGTGACAGGGTTTCCCTGCCTGCTGCAGCCTGACAACAAACGCTTTCGATTCAGGGTGTTGACCCTGGCCTAGGGGAGGGCCAAGAGGGAGGGAGGGAAGATGCCGACCAGTAGCTTCTCCCTTGGGTTTGTTCTTGTCTCCCTCCACTGAGGCTGGGAGAGGTGGTGGTCCCTGGGAAGCTGCACCCTCAGGTGCTACCTTCCTTCCACTTCCTACGCCCGGTGTCTACACAAGCAATGGTGACTGTGGCTCTGCATCTCTCTGGGACCTGGTTTCTGGGTATGGGTGTTCTAGGTGTCCAGAAAACTCTACATGTGAAGAATCAACTTCCTTTTGGGACGCACAAGGAGTGAACTGAAGGAGAAGCATTGAGGCCACCTTCTTGGTGTGGATATGAAGTAGATTTTCCTTCAATTTCCATTGTAAATTAATTTCCAAGTTGAGCTCCACAAAGCGCGTCTCTGCCAATGGGGCATTCTTACAGGCGTTTCCAGCAAAGTGCAAAACGGATTCTCCTCTTTCTCCGTCTTCCCCAAACTGGGGACGTCTCAGAAATGAGTGTTTTATAGACAGATGGAAAGATACGTCCTCCAATTCGTGTTTGAGAGGGAGAAAGACGGGAGGTAGATTTCAGCTTTGAGTCATCTTGTGTGATGTGGTTTCATGAACTGAAGTGAGAAAATATGGATGAATATGAACATTTAGACAACCTCAATCTGTGAAAAATGTTAAGGAGGGGTACCAGTAACAGCAACTACAGCAACAGCAGCAGAAGCTAACACAGGAGCTCTGCCTGTGAGCCAGGCCCATATAACAGCTTTCCATTACATATCCCATTAGTCCCAGTAACAAGCATAAGACGCTGGTTGTATTATTACCTTCATTACACAGATAAGGAAAGTGAGGCTTAAGGAGAGTCACTAATTTGCTGTCTCCCCACGGGAATCGGCGTCTCTATCATGACAACTCCCTGCCTGCTCCTGGCCCACTCCCCGCAACCCCAGCAATGTCCCTGGGTCATAAATGGCCCCTGCTATTATATGTCGCTCTTTTACACCATAAGGGCAGGCTGGGGAGAGGGGTCCACCCACACACTTAAACCCAACATTTCATGACAAGCCAGGTCCCTGGGGAGGCCAACTTCTGCCTTCTGTGGCCATTTAGTGCTCTGGACACTTGGAAGATTACGGTCCCTACCCCACAACCCATACAATTCAACATAAAAAAAGTTGAACTTGTAAGATAAAGCTCAAAAAAGTGCCCATTTCCCTGGATTCCGTGAGCTACCTGCATTGTTGGTGTCCTAAGCGCATGCTTAGCCTGCCTACTGACTCTGTGGCCTCCCTTTCCAAGGGTGCTAATGCAGCTGGGGGGCTCCTGGGTGGAAGGGGGAAGGTGACCCTAGACAGTTACAGCCTGGGGGTGCCACCACCTTGCTATGCCTGGCTCAGTTGTGTGTAAATGTTCGAGCCTGGCCTCACGCTGGTACGGGGCATTACTTTATAGGAGAACATTCCCTATGGGAGCAACAGTAATGCAATGCATGAGAGTTTCCCCAGGGAGGAGGCTAGAATTACATTATAAGGCCCTGTTGCTCCTTCTGATTCTTAGTGGGCTGCTTTAGAGCCTGAAAGCTAGTTAGTATCATCCCTGTGAAAGATGAAGAAACAGACTCCGAGAGGTAGAGCGACTTGCCCATGGTCACAGAGCAGGCATGAGTGACCCAGCTGTCAGCACTCTCGCTCTGTTCCGTGCACAGCACATGCCATGCAGAGATCAGTTACTTGCTGGCCTGTCTCCTCCCTGATAGAAGGGAGACAGCTTGGTCCCCTCTCCAGGGTGTGGCAGAGGATGAGGAACTCCGTAAGCTTTTTCTCAGCATACCTTTCTGGAAATTAGGCAGCTACCTGGTCTGAACAAGTTCAAGAGTTGAGAAATCTTCCCTCTTTTCAAGGACAAAGTCAGCATCATTTAGAAATCTGGAGCCCTTCCTCTGCCCTGGAGAGGAGAAAAGCTTCAGCGAAGTGTGCTGGCGTTAGGATGTTGGGGCTGATTGGGAGGGAGGCCCCGGCCCAAGGTAACCTCTTTCTAAACAAGAAATCCCATTTCAAGTTTCCATTGCCTGCTTGCCAGACGCGTAGCATACGCTGGCCAGCCCATAAATCCCTTTTCCGCTGAAAGCAGGCATTCTGATCTTAACCAAAATCATCTGATGTGGGAGATTGTTTTGGATGTTTTGCTTTAAATTCCAGAATACCACACATTTGTTTTCCATTGTGTACGCCTCGCCGAGCTGTCTGGCGATGACTGCACACACACTTGCTGACACACTCTAGCCACTTGCAACAGCTTGCTCTCATTCCATCTGCAGAGTTGGCCACCATGTGCGTGCGTGGCCCTGAGTGGTGGGAGATGCTCCTTCCTTGACAGTTTTCAAGCCATGCCATGTGGTGCCTGGAGTGGCAGGGTGGGTTAAAAGCACTTTCGGCCCCGCTTGGTGGAACGGCCCTCCTTTTCCAACATGGGATCTTCCAAGCCCCAAGCCAGCAAGGGAGGCCAAGATCCCCAAACTCTTGTCTAACTTATCACCTGCCCTACCCCTCTGCCAGGAGCTCCTTCTTCATATGAGGTCATCTAATTACTAGCAGCAAACACTCAAATATTTGCTATCTATGTTCCACACCCCACCCTAAGTACTTCCCTGGAACTATTTAATTTTCACAATAGGCCCGCCAAGTAGGTAATATTATCTTCTATTTTTTAGATGAAAAAAACTGGGGCACAAAAGTTAAGCTCCTCAACTGAGATCACAGGGCAAGTAAGTGGCAGAGTTAGAACTTGAACCCAGAATGTAAGTGGCAGAGTTAGAACTTGAACCCACGATGGTCTGACTGCAGAGCCCACATTCTTAATTACTTTGCTAAGCTGTTTGTGTTTTTGATCCATTTCTTCTATTCTGAAGCCAGAATTTTTCCCTTTTGCCCATTCTCCCCCCTATTCATATCTAATCCCATTTCAAAGTGGTGTTTTCCATCTTTAAAGGCCCCAAGGGAGTCCATCTGCACAGGAAGGAAGGCAGCTTGCAGATGCCCGCCTCCTCCCCGATAGCAAGGCAGCTGCAGTGGCCACCTGGGCTGGAGGTGCCACCTACACCTGGCCTCACTCGGGGGCGGTGGGGGGAGTGGGCGCTCAACGAACAGAGTCTAAAAAAACAGCCGGTGCTTCCTCTCCCTGGCCTTTGGCCTGAGAGCTTCAGCCACACCCTTGGTTCTACTGGTCATATAGTCAGCGTGGACAGAGGCAGCGCTCTGGGAAAGGATTCTCCAGGGCAACTCACACACCCTCCTCTCCCGCTGGCTGCACTGTTGCAGCTGCCTATTGGCATTGTGTCCATAGACGGGGCCGCAGCCCGTTCAGTGGCCATGGTCCTTCCAAACCCCGTGGAAACAGCCCCAGAGTGGGACCCGGAGCCTCTGCCCTTCCCCAGAACCATCCTCAGCAAAGGGCAGAGGAACAAGATGACATCAGCACAGGCCTCTGTGTTATAGCCCTGAGCACGAGCTCTCAAGACACACCCCAGAGTCCTAGAGGAGAGTGACAGCTTCCCATGACAAAGAAGGCCAAAGTGTCCCTCTTCATCCTGGAAAAGAATCTCATTTCTATTTGAAATGAGCAGTCCCAGCTGGGCGCAGTGGCTCAGGCCTGTAATTCCAGCACTTTGGAAGGCCGAGGTGGGCATATCACCTGAGGTCAGCAGTTTGAGACCAGTCTGGTCAACGTGGCGAAACCCCATCTCTACTAAAAATACAAAAATTAACTAGGCATGGTGGTACATGCCTGTAATCCCAGCTACTCGAGAGATTGAGCCTGGAGAATCGCTTGAACCCAGGAGGCAGAGGTTGCAGTGAGCCGAGATTGTGCCACTGCACTCCATCCAGCCTGCGCAACAGAACGAGACTCCGTCTCAAAAAAAAAAAAAAAGAAAAGGAAAAAATTAGCAGTCTGGGTCTCTAAAGGGTTGTATGTCTTAGGGAGCCAGGGCTACACTTTGACTAGAGTGGAGGAAAGGAGAGTATGAAGATATTTTCTCAGGCTTGTAGACAGGAAGCTTTAAAACATCTGAGCTTAACAGTAATAAACTTAAATCCACAGCCCCACATCGCGAGAAAGAAGATGTTTACATTGCACCATGGAGAGCAGGAGGAATATGTCTTAGTGGGAAGGGCCTCCTGTCTCTAAGAATGGGGCTGCTGAGGGAGGTATGGATGACTCCCCACCCGGAAAACATCCAATGGAGTTGGGCATGAATCTGGGGTGTGTATGCACACTAGTGCACCACAACTGCTCACCTAGAAGGGAAGACGTGACGTGGATTCAAACACCAGACTTCTATTGACTTGAAAAGCTACGATGAGCCTGGTGTGGTGGCTCACAAAGTCCTGTAATCCCAGCACTTTGGGAGGCAGAGGTGGGTGGATCACCTGAGGTGAGGAGTTCGAGACCAGCCTGGCCAACATGGTGAAACCCTGTCTCTACTAAAAATACAAAAATTAGCCGGGCATGGTGGTTCATGCCTGTAGTCCCAGCTACTCGGGAGGCTGAGGCAGGAGAATCACTTGAACCTGGGAGGCGGAGGTTGCAGTGAGCCAAGATCACGCCACTGCACTCCAGCCTGGATGACAGAGCAAGGCTCTGTCTCAAAACAAACAAACAAACGACAAAAAAAGCAAGGATGAGTTCACAAATACTATGATTTTGCTGATCTTTTCATCTAGAGTTTTAATAAATCAGTACACTATATTATTATACTATAGACTCAATCAACTTAGATTTAAAATAAATTAAACTACACACCTGTAATCCCAGCACTTTGGGAGGCCGAGGCGGGCGGATCACCTGAGGTCAGGAGTTCGAGACCAGCCTGATCAACATGGAGAAACCCTGTCTCTACCAAAAATACAAAAGTAGCTAGGTGTGGTGGTGGGCACCTGTAATCCCAGCTACTCAGGAGGCTGAGGCAGGAGAATTGCTTGAACCCAGGAGGCGGAGGTTGTGGTGAGCTGAGATGGCGCCATTACACTCCAGCCTGGGTGACAAGAGCGAACTCCATCTCAAAAAACAAAACAGGCTGGGTGCGGTGACTCATGCCTGTAATCCCAGCACTTTGGGAGGCCTAGGCAGGCGGATCATGAGGTCAGGAGATCAAGACCATCCTGGCTAACACGGTGAAACCCCGTCTCTACTAAAAACACAAAAAACTAGCTGGGCGCGGTGGCAGGCGCCTGTAGTCCCAGCTACTCGGGAGGCTGAGGCAGGAGAATGGCGTGAACCCGGGAGGCGGAGCTTGCAGTGAGCCGAGATTGCGCCACTGCACTCCAGCCTGCGTGACAGAGAGAAACTACATCTCAAAAAACAAACAAACAAACAAACAAAAAAACCCTAAAATCTTAGAATAGGTTTTGAATTAATAAATTCATAATTAATAAAACTGCCTTATTATGGTATTTTTAGCCTCGGTCAAGGATCTTCTCCTATGCCCATGTGTTGTGTTGTTTCTGCACTTGGATAGTAACACACAGCTCAGACTAGGAGTGTCAGCAAGGGACTGGCACCTGAAGCTGTGAAGCTCGGTTCCGAGGTGGGGGCTTGGCAGGAGCCACCAGCTGCTTAGTCTGCCCAGCGGTGTTCACTGGAAACTTGGATGTGCATTGGGTAAGCTCTGAAGGGTTTCTTTTCTTTTCTTTCTTCTTTTTTTTTTTTGAGATGGAATTTCGCTCTTGTCACCCAGGTTGGAGTGCAGTGGCACAATCTCAACTCACCGCAACCTCCACCTCCTGGGTTCAAGCGATTCTCCTGCCTCAGCCTCCCCAGTAGCTGGAACTATAGGCGCACGCCCCCACGCCTGGCTAATTTTGTATTTTTAGTAGAGACAGGGTTTCTCCATGTTGGCCAGGCTGGTCTCAAACTCCAGACCTCAGGTGATCCACCTGCCGCGGCCTCCCAAAGTGTTGGGATTACAGGCGTGAGCCACGGCGCCTGGCCTGAAGGGTTACTTCTCTAACAGAGCTCACAAGAGCCACCATTTCTTCCCGCGGGCACAATGCCTGGCAAAAGGATTGAACAGGAAGGGCCCTGAAGACCCTGGTTTCTGATTTTTCTCCAAGTCAGTAGTCCCCAAACTCCTCTCCACAGGGACCTTCTCTGGAATCACATTAATCCGGGCCCTTTTCCAAGTCAGACTGCTTTGCCTTTCCCAGTTACTCAACCAGGCTGCTTCTCAACTCCTCGGGAGTCTAGCTCCCCAGTTGATCCCTCCTGAGACATGCCTCCTTTCTTAAAGTCCTCAGAAGACAAGCCTTTCCATCTGCACTCGGAGGGAAGGAGAAGAGAGACGGACCGCCACGCTTCCTGAACAAAGACGAAGCACCAAGCTATGGGAAAAGCTAAGCGAAGAGGCCTAACCTGGCTGGAAGATCATAAAGTTGCATTTTTTGTGTGGACTGGAAACACAGAGCACTCATTAAACTAACCGAGAGTGAAAACCACTCCTTGGGCAATGATTAAGCTGAGAGTCAGAGGGATGGGTGGGAGGCCAGTTGTCCCATCTGAGCTGCACTGGATTACCAGGGAATTTAGGGTTTCTCATGCCTTCCACAAAGTCCCCTGTTATGCCCCCATTGCAGCCCCCAGGAAACGGTGAGGCAACCTGCCTCTTATGGCCGAAATACGGGACTCAGGACAGAGCAGGGGTTGTCTGGAAACTGAGGGAGAAAAACCAATACGGAGAGTTTATAGCGTGAGTTCAGGCTGGGCGTGGTGGTTCACATTTATGATCCCAGTGCTTTGGGAGTCCGAGGCTGAAGGGCTGCTTGAGACCAGGAGTTCAAGACCAGCTTGGGCGACAGAGAGAGACCCTCTCTCTACAAAAAAATTAGCCGGGTATAGTGGTGTGTACTGTAGCCCCAGCTACTTGAGAGGCTGAGGCCGGGATTGTGTAAAGCCCAGGAGTTTGAGGCTGCAGTGAGCTATGATGGTGCCACTATACTCTGGCCTGGGCAACAGAGAAAAAGAATTAAAAAAAAAAAAAAAAGATGTCTGTGGGCCTCCAGAAACAAACATAACATTTTTCTGGAGGCAGGTCGTACAGATTCCAAGGAATTCCCTAAAAAGGAATCTCCCTAAAAAGGTTAAGATGTACTAGTCTAGGATGACAGGATATAGTATTTAAAAACTATCCACAACTAAGTATTTTTGGAGGGGTGGGGGGAAGGAAATTACCAGATAGATATAATTATTATAAAATTATCTCAAAAAAAATTATCTCATCTGGGGACAGGATGTTGCTTTCCACGGCTGCATGCCATCGCTTGATGGAAAATGAGAATGTTCCTGGACCAGCATGACTTTTTCTGTGGAATAAAACAGGCAAGTAATCTGCAGTCAGGCCTTAAAACATAAATTTAAGAAATGTAGGCCAGGCACAGTGGCTCATTCCTGTAATCCTAGCATTTTGGGAGGCCAAGGCGGGTGGATCGCTTGAGCCTAGGAGTTTGAGACCAGCCTGGGCAACATAGTGAGATCCTGTGTCTACAAAAAAATTAAAAAGTTAGGTGGGTGTGGTGGCACATTCCTGTAGTCCCAGCTACTCAGGAGCTCAGAAGGCTGAGGTGTGAGGATCGCCTGAGCTGGGAGGTTGAGGTTGCAGTGAACCATGACTGTTAACACTGCACTCCAGCCCGGGTGACAGAGTGAGAACTGTCTCCCAAAAAAAAAAAAAAAAAAAAAAAAAGAAAGAAAGAAATGTAGAAAGACCAGCCCCCGATCCCCAGCCCCCCCCACCCACTTTTTTCGTCTTCTGAATTTTCTTCCTAGTTGCAAAGGATTTTTCCCGCTCTCTGAGGCCAAGGGTCTGACGAGCTCTCACCCAGATTTTCAGACTCTTAACAACGAAGTTGTTGCTCTTCTGTATGTACGGGGAAAGCCTGTTTCTGCAAGGCTTTGGCTGAAAAGACCTGTGGTAGATGCAAATAAAGTCCCGCTGACCCCAACCTGGGGGAGGGAGCAACACAGAACATAAACATGCAGCTTCCTCAAACTTCTCCACTCTCCTTTCCCCAGCTCCACACACACAGGTCTGTCTAGAACATGCTGCCAGTAGGACCACAGAAGCTGTGGCTGGGGTGACCTCAGGCCCCCTACCCTCACAGCCAGGCTCACCCAGGTGAGAACCACACCCAGGCAAGAACCATCAATGTTCGTGTTCTTTGTTTTTGTTTTTGTTTTTTTTTTTTTGAGACGGAGTCTCGCTTTGTCGCCCAGGCTGGAGTGCAGTGGCCGGATCTCAGCTCACTGCAAGCTCCGCCTCCTGGGTTCACGCCATTCTCCTGCCTCAGCCTCCCGAGTAGCTGGGACTACAGGCGCCCGCCACCTCGCCCGGCTAGTTTTTTGTATTTTTTAGTAGAGATGGGGTTTCACCGTGTTAGCCAGGATGGTCTCGATCTCCTGACCTCGTGATCCGCCCGCCTCGGCCTCCCAAAGTGCTGGGATTACAGGCTTGAGCCACCGCGCCCGGCCAATGTTCGTGTTCTTTAGAAGAAAAGGCGCTTTTGTAAATCCAACGTATTATTAAGTTCCAAACCCAACCCTGCAACCAAGTCCAAAAGCTACGCCTCCTTATAAAATTGAACAGAACGGGAAAACAAAAACAAACAAACAAAAAAAGCAGACAAAACAAACACAGGACCCGTGTGTGTAAGGGGTGAGAAGGCTGATCTGCGAGCCCAGCAGCCGCAGAGAGCTCATCTCGAGTCAGTACTGGCAGGGCCCTGGGGAGCGCCGCTTATCAAAGCACTCCCAAATTCAGGCCGGAGCCAGCAGCTGCTTCCTCCGAACACAATAGAGCAGGGTCTGGAATAGTGCTGTGGGCCACGTTGAAAAGAAAGGGGTAGAAACCGTGAGTGTGAGCATGTGCAGAGGAATCCTTACCACCATCAAAAGATCGGGTCTTTGTTGTTCACACTCATTGTGGGTGCAGGGGAGAGACCATCAAAATTCTGGGCAAAGGATGCAGACACCTGGCCTCAGCTCACCTCTCCCCAAGCCTGCCAGCTTCGCCCCAGCGCAGGCTGTCTGGGCACTGGAGGTGGGAGCCATTTTATGCAACAGTCCCAGCAACTTGCTTCTGGGGGAAAAGGCAGACCGTGGGGAGGGGCTTTTGCCGCTGCCACCCAACTTGTCCAAGCCCTGCCCAGATCCAGAATCCTGATCCTGAGGGTTTCTCTGACATGCGATTTTATTTTCAGAAGCGGGGCTCCCCCCGTAGCCAAATGAGCAGTAGCAACCCATGAAATGGAGTCGGGGTTTTGATGTACAGGACAAAAGCTGGCGCTGATACAGGAAGAGGCAGGGAGGCCGGTGTGTGGATGGCGAGGGTCCTCCTGGCCACACTTGCGGTTTAGACTTCCACACTAGAGAACTGCTCCCACCCTCCCCAGGGCCCCAATCCACTCTCCACTAGTGAGTAACAAGAGCTACCATTGGAAGACGCGTCTAGTGCAATCTACTATGCTAAGTGCGCTACACACGTTCCCCATTTAACTCTCACAGCAACCCTGTGGGGTGGTCACCAGTCCCATTTGGTGATGAGACACGTAACCCAGGATTGGTGCTTTGACCACTAGGCTAAGTACTAACGTATATGGGCAATGAACACAGAACTCCCTCAGAGAGAGACCCCAGCCAGGGTGAGGAGAGGGAACTGAGCGGTAACAGGAAAGAGAAGCAACAGCTGGGCTCTTGCTCCAGAGGTAAAGGCCAAGAAAAGCTGAATTTTGAGGACAAGCCTTGGTATCCATCTCCCATTTCCAATTCATGACTTGTATTTTGTTTATTATGTTATTATTTATAGATTTAGGGGACACGAATGTAGTATTGTTACATAGTGGTGAAGTCTGGGCTTTTAGTGTGACCATCACCAACATAGCATGCATTGTACCCAACACTGGTTCCTATTTTGGGTGTGTGGGAAAGTCCTATTGCTGCATGTGGTGTGGGGAGGGGCGCTGGGTTCACAGACTGAGCCTGAAAGGACCTTTTGAGACCATCTGTTCCAAGCCATTGTTTTACAGATGAGGAAACTGAGGCTGAGAGCACAGAAGTGACCAGCCCAAAGTTTCAAAGTGAGTTGAGGACAGAGCTGGACTCACATCCAGGTCTCTGAATTCCCAGTTTAGGTCTCTGTGTTTCGCACTAGCCTCCACTAGGTCCAGGGGATACGGTGTCTTGGAAAGAGAGCCCCCAGCCCCGCACTGCTATTTCCATTAGGGAGTGAGGGGTGAGAGACAGTAAGCAAAGGGGCTGAGGGAGGTGGGGAGGGGACTGGGCTCTCTCAGTACAGCCAAACCTTTCCCTCTTCTGCCCTAAGGAGTTCCTCCCCTTGTCTGACCAGAAAGAGGGCAGACATGCGAGTGTTAGACTGGACTGGCCCTAACCCTGGCTCCCATTTCAGCTGGAGATAAACACTTGCATTGTCTACCGCATGGACATCAGCAAGACGTTTTCCCTCTCAACTGGTTTTTGGGGGGTGGGCGGGGGGGCAGGGAGGTCTGAAGGAAACGTAGAAACCACCAAAATAGAGCCAGGAGGGCTGGTTCTGGAGGCGCTGGAAGAACAAACTGATGTGCTGGTTGGCTGTGGCCACCAGACCTGGGGAGGCCAGGCTGTGCAGAATGGGCCATCAGGCAGTGATCCACGGGGATGAGATCAGGCCAGGGAAGAGGCACAGCCCCCCAAGAACCATCCTACTCCACGGAGGCTGGCCTCTCTCTGGATGCCTGCTGGACACCCCCTCTCCGCATCCTCTGTGTGAAGCACTGCTGGCCACTGGCCTCACAATTCCTGCTTTCCAAGGCCCACATCAGGTTCCAAATGCCAAGTTTATAAATGTCTGGTCTCAAGAGAGAAACGGATGTGGTGACAACATAATCACCCAAGCAGTTCCCTTGGGTTACAGTTTTCCTTAAGAGAGTTTTGGGAGCTTCATTCCACCCTTCTCCCGTTCCTGCTCAGCAGCCAAACCCAGTTGGGTGAAGTAACCTAGTTCTGAGACCACCCTGCCCCGTCATCTTGGATAAGTCACCTAACCTCCCTGGGAAATAGTTTCCTGATCGTCAGTATAGTGGGGACAATGCGTCCTGCTCTTGGCTACATCATGGGGCTAGAACAAGAAAGGCTCTAAAGACTAAGACTCTGCACAAGTGGACCGACCACAGTCTTCCTTTCCATTACATCATCTCCTAGGGATGAGGGCTTCATCTCCATAGGGACCCAGATACCAGACAAATGAGCAGTAATTCAGGAAAGCATAGCTACTGCCCACCTTCCTGCTTCTGATGAAGATGGAAGAGGACAGAAGTAAGGGCCCCAGGAGTTGTAATACTGGCTCTGTCTCTGTGATCCTGGGTAAATCACCCCATCTCTCTTCCTCTGCTGCCTCACTATGGATAAGAGGGCTGGAATGTACGATCTTCAAGTCATTCCAAACATTTCCAGTGCGAGTGATTTCTGTTTCAGACTACATAGCTCATCAGCTGCACCTAGGCCGGGGCCAGGGGTAGGGGGCTCTGAATACGAGCGGGGTGGCAGGCTGAGGACAGTACGGACAGATTGCAGGCCAGCAGGCCACAGACAGAGTAGATACTACTGGCCGTGGGAGCCTCGCATCAGCTTCCTGCATATGCCATGGGGCAGATGGGGGTAGGGAGGCACACGGTGGCCGTCTGTGTTTCCCTGCAGTCCCAAACCTGGATGCAGTCTAAGCAGACAGCTGGGGACGAACCAACACAGGCAGGGAGAGACTGTACCTGGGAGGGGAGAGGAAAACTCCCAAAGGTCAAGGGTGGGTGAGGCCAGCTGCCTTCCCACATACTTTTCTGCTGCCAGGGATTGGTGAAAGGAAGAAGCTAAGCGTGGCAGCTGGCTGGTTGCTGGGGTGGGTAGCAACACAGGAGGAGAGGGGTGCCCACGGCCGGCAGGGTCTTCTTAAAGCAAGTCAAGGGTTGGGCAGGAGCACACCTACATGTTGTCCTCACTAGGGCGTGTGTTATGGTGACTGATGCACTAGGGGAGGTCAATCTCTACAAACTGGAAAATCTGTTCGACCACCCCTTCAGCTCTGGGGAGGAGTAAATCTTAGGAGATTTCCCTAAGGAGGCTTGTGGGGACCTCAGTGACCAGGGGAATAAGTACACTTTCTTTTTTTTTCTTTTTGAGACCGGGCTCACTGTGTCACCCAGGCTAAGTACAGTGGTGCAATCATGACTCACTGTAGCCTTGACTTCCCAGGTTCAAGTGATCCTCTCATCTCAGCCTCCTGAGTAGCTGGGACCACAGATGCATGCCAACACGCCCAGCTAATTGTTTATTTTTTGTAGAGATGGGGTCTAATGCACTATGTTACTCAGGCTGGTCTTGAACCTGGATGAAAGCAATCCTCCTGCCTCAGCCTCCCAAAGTGCTGGGATTACAGGCATGAGCCACTGTGCCTGGCCAAGTGCACTTTTTCTGTTACAAGACTCTGGTGGCATGCACCTGTTTCTACATCCATCTTGAGAGTGGCACACAGACTATCTTCCTGCCTGCAGAGGGGCAAGTATTGTCATGAGTGTGTAGGGAATGTGGCTACAGAAACAAGGACACAAAGGTTTCCTATTCCTTGCTTCTGTCACCTCTCTGTCTTCCCATTTGTAGAGGCTGAGTGGCCTGCAGTGGGTGTCCCTGGAGCTCCTGGCCTCGTTGGCCTCTCCGGATGAACGTCCGCTCTGCGCCCTGCCTGGCCTTGGGTGGGCCGCCTGGGCTGGCGGGGAGGGGAGGGGGCAAGGCCAAGGCTGTCCTGGGCGGGCAGCTGGCTGGCACCTGATGTCTCCCGGAAATGCACACACAGGACTCATCCCACTAGAGGCGCAGATAGGTATCTGCCCTCTCCTCTCCTCTCCCCAGCTCCCAGAGTTCTCTCCAGTGAAGATACTTATCAGCCTTGAAAGAAATCAAGACAAGCTAGTCTTTCAGTAGCTGCCAGGGAGTTTGGCGCTCTCACGGTGGTTCAGAATCAAAGTCTGAGGGAACCGGGACCTGCGAGGTTCCTCCTCAAGGGTGGAGGAGCCCCCGACTCTCAGGGACTGGGTGCCGGGGCCGGACCCGCAGCCAAGGCACCCCTTCCGCTCCTGTGTAAAAGTGAGAGCAGCTCTTGGCTGAGCTCTCGCCGTGCCCGCACCCTCCCTTCCTCGCGCCCCCTACTACCTGGGAGACCCCACCCAGTCACGAGCCGCACTGCTCACCACAGTCCTCCTTGGCCCTGGCCCAAAGAGGGGTGCTCCGCTTCTCCCTGCCTTCCCCTCTGGCACTTGGAGGGGCTTGGGCTGGGAGCAGACACACAGCCCAGCTCAAATCCTAGGCGAGGGAAAGGGCTCAGGACCCGCCCGCACGCCCCATCCCAGGAGGGCCCGGCTCCCCACGCCCGCTGGGCGGTGGTGAGCCCCCACCCGAATGCGCCCGTCGCGGCCGTCCCGCCCGGCTCTGGACCCGGCCTTGGAGCCAGCTGGCAGCCGCAGGGCCCCCTCTCTTCCCGCCCGGTGCCTGCCCGGTGCGGGCAGTGCCAGCTGCCAGCACCCGCGGCCAGTGTCCGGGGTCCGCGAACAGGTGGCCCCTGAGTGGAGCGTGCGGCAGTCGCGCTCACTCACCCAGAAGATGAAGTTAAATCCGAACAGCAGGTATTTGATGCACTTGGTGCCTCCTTTGACCGGCATGGTGAGGGCTAACCTAGCCTGGGTCGAACGGGTGCGGGACTGAGGGGCGCGCGCAGCTGGGACAGGCGGGACCCGGGCTGGACACAGATACAGGCAGCTGTGGGCTGGTCTCCGGCTGCACTTTTAAAAAGTGCCACTCCTTAGGGCGCGCGACCCGCTGCGGTGCGCATGTGCCGGGAAAAGCCGCCCCCAACTCCCCCGCCGGCCACGCCTCCCGCCCCTTCGGCCCCGCCCCGTCGGCCCCGCCCGGGCCGCACCCCGCCCCCTGCCCCCGCCCAGGTCCGGCGTGTCTCGGCCCCAGCTGCCAGTCGGAGCCCGACCCTCTCCCTGTTTCCCCGCCTAGTCGCCCTAACCCCCACCCGCCACCCCCCCCTCCTTCCAGCCGTCTTGGGGTCTTTCCAGGCAGCCACTCCCTGCCACTTTTACCGCGGACTTCTGTGGAGGCCTCGCCCTTCCGGTTCCCCGGGTTTGGTCTGGGCGCCCGACCCGGCTCTTTACTTTGGAAGACTCTCCCGGGGTCGTCCGGGCTAAAGGCCCCTTGTCCAAGGCCTGGTCCCGGAATGAGGGGCCCTTCTGCTTTGCGAGGATTTAAAGGGAAGCCGCCTGGCTTCATTTCGCCCTCGGCTGCCTCCTTGCAAGCCTTCGCTCGCTGGCCATACTTTTCATTGGGCACAGCATGTGGGGTAGGAGGAATTAGAAGCGCGCAGTCTGGGTGGGATGACAGATGGGAGGCTTTTGGAAGTCATTAGCAAGTACCTATCACCGAATGATAACATAGCTGAGGGCTGGGCAGTCCCCAAGCGCTTCCTGCACTTGAGGTTTAGTTGCCCTAGAGGGGAAAAGGGTTTGTAAACGGCTTCTGTTTTCTCTCTACTCCCCCACCCTCCCTCCTGCGTCTTTGGACGTGTTCGCTGCTGCCTTGGACTGCTCCAGATGCCAAGCTCGGAGCGCTTCTCTTCAGCTCACAAACTTTCTGTAGCTCTCCAGATTCAAGGACCTAAGTCGAAATGCCTCGTCCTGCCTTCCAGGCCCTGTGCAGAGCACTGATCTGACATCTCCCGGACCCAGAGCCCACCTCGCTCTCTGGCCGGCATGCGCGCTGGCTGGCTGGCCCTCCCCACGTCACTTGTAGGAATTCTGCGGGTCTTTAAACACTCCTTTCCTGATTCTCCGGAGTGGACGAGGAGAGTCCCCGTCCTTTGAAGTTCCAGAATCCCTTTGTATTATTTTCAAAATGCAGTTTCCTTTAGCGTCCTTTATTATTGCAAAAGCAAGATATAGTCATTACAGAAACAACCGAAATACCAAGAAGTAAAAGTAACAGAACTCAAAATTCTGCTCATCAGAAACAGCCACTGTTAGCACATTGCTGTTATTTTCCTGTTTATTATCATTAGACTTGTCTCATTGATTAAAAAACATTTTTCAGTATCTCTTAGGGTATTTCATCAGGGGTAGGAGCTGAAAAAAATGGATTAGCCCTTGTTTCTGCTCAGGGTCCAGTGTGGGAGGAGACAGGCAGCCAGACAATGGTTTGAGGGTGACAGGTGCAGTTACAGAGAGAGGCTTGGGGGCTGAGAGGCTAAGCAGAAGCCTCTGACCCAGACTGGGAAGTGATGCTGCAGAACCACAGGGAAAGTTGCCGCCAAGGGAGAATCCTGGGCAAAGGCTGGCTGTCACGGGAGGTTTGTGGGGAGGTGAGAAAGAGCCTTGTGCTCCTGGACTTTGCACTCTGAGCATTAGGGGCCACCGAAGGGTTCAAGCAGGGGAATGGTTGGATCTGCTGTGTTTTCAGAGGTTCTCTGCTTGTGTTTTAGGTAGGTGGGTGGGGGAAGGCCGGAGGGGCAGGTAGGAAGCCCCTTGAGGATCAGGACCATTATTGGCATCTCAAGTTCTTGGCTCAGTGCTTTAGGGGATTGCATGGAAAATGGAGATGTTGGCCGGGCGTGGTGGCTCACGCCTGTAATCCCAGCGCTTTGGGAGGCCGAGGCGGGCGGATCACAAGATCAGGAGATCGAGACCATCTGGGCTAACACGGTGAAACCCCCTCTCTACTAAAAATACAAAAAATTAGCCGGGCGCGGTGGCGGGTGCCTGTAGTCCCAGCTACCCAGGAGGCTGAGGCAGGAGAATGGAGTGAACCCATGAGGTAGAGCTTGCAGTGAGCCGACACTGCGCCACTGCACTCCAGCCTGGGGTACAGAGCGAGACTCCATCACTCTGCCTCAAAAAACAAAAACAAAAACAAAAACAAAAAAAAAACAGAAAATGGAGATGTTGTATTTTGGGAGATGCAATTAGGTAATATGAGGGGAGCAGTGGGAGATGAAAGTTGAGCTAAGGACCAGGTACAAATCTGCTAGGAGGCTGTGGAGTAGTTCAGGTGAGAGAAGTGAATGAAGGCGGGGCAATAGGATAAAGGCTGGAGAGGGCAGGGTAAAACCCCATGAGGTGTCAGGGCAGGAAGGGGAGGGAGAGATCAGAGGCAGAGCAGCAGAAGCTAATAACAAGTAGGGGCACAGGGCATATCCCTAAGTCAATCTGAGTCCGGGAGGCTTCCCAGAGCAGAGGACATTGCAGCAGCTGACGACTTGGGAAGGTGGAGTCAGTAGTCAAAGTGGAGGAGGGAATTCCGAGCAGAGGGAACTGTATATGCAAAGACACAGAAGCAGGCAGCTGGCTGCACTGGGGACACTACCGGTAGTGGTAGATGGGGAGGAAGGAGGACAAGGAAGGAGAGGCAGGGCGTAAACTGCACCTAATGCCAAGAGGACAAGCAGAGGAATTTTGGTGATGCTTGACTTTATGCATCCTAACCCGTGTCCAGGACAATTCCAGCACAGGGGAGGCGTGTGAAGCACCCTGGAGGGTGGGAAGGTCAAAAAACAGACAATGTTCTATTCTGCCCTTTTGGGCCTGCGTCCATCTATCTTGGGAGACAGGTCTCAGGAAAAGAAAGGTTTTATCTCATCTCTGCCTTCTTTCAAGTTAACAAGTACTGGTGGGAAGAGTTCAGTAAATATTTAAGTTTATAATAGAAACAACTTATTAGGGTAAACATGAGTGTTGGCAGAGGAAATCCACAGGGAGGCCTTAGAACCTACCTGCCACAGAAATGCTGCCTGTTGCTCCCATTGCTATTATTGTTTACACTGAAGAAAGAATTGGCGTCAGCCTATATAGTTCAGTGCCACATTCATATAATCAAGGCATCCTTTTTATGTGATAAGAGCATTGGACTTGAAGTGAGGGGGTCTGAGTTCTACTCTTGGTTCTGACTCCTTGGTCTCTGTTAGGCAGGCAGCCTCCTCTCTGGGCCTCAGTCTCGTCGCCTGTATAAGAGTAGTGTGAAAGGAAAATAAATATGGGGACCCAAAAATCAATAAGCCAAAGGGAAAAATCAAGCTCGGAACTGCCACAGGCAAACCTGCCTCCCATTCCTAAATAAGATAGCTACAAATATTTTTTAAAAAGCTATGCATTTCTCGCCGGGTGGTTTGGCTCAGGCCTGTAATCCCAGCACTTTGGGAGGCTGAGGCAGGTGGATCATGAGGTCAGGAGATCGAGACCATCCTTGCTAACACGGAGAAACCCCATCTCTACTAAAAATACAAAAAAAATTAGCCAGGTGTGGTGGTGGGCGCCTGTAGTCCCAGCTACTCAGGAGGCTGAGACAGGAGAATGGCATGAACCCGGGGGGCGGAGCTTGTAGTGAGCCGAGATCACTCCACTGCACTCCAGCCTGGGCGACAGAGCCAGACTCCGTCTCAAAAAAAAAAAAAAAAAAAAAAAAAAAAAAAAAAAAACTATGCACTTCTCTCACAATTTGCCCACGAGGAAATTTCTTGTGGACCCTATGATATTTGCCCTAAAACAGTTCTGTTGAATTTCACCGTCACAATGTAAATTGATAGCTTATCTTTACAGGTACAGAACAAAGGACAGAACTCAAAGTCATCCCTCTGCTCACCTGAGACAAACGTGTATCTGATTGCTTCCTCCAATGTAAAAATGCAGATTCACTGTGCTAGACAAGCATAGGTGACGATTTCTCTCCCCTCCTCCGCCAAGTAAATTGTGCATTCAGTGAGAGGATGCTCAAAGACTCAAAAGAATGCAACCGTTTGTCTCTTACCTACCCACACCTTAAAAAAAAAACTTTCTTCCTCTTTCCCGGACAGCCGCCTTTTAAATATTGAGGCCCTCAAAATAATCATCTTTACAGAAGGCGCAGACCTGCCTCCTGGGCGCCCGTCTGTAACCCTGGCAAAGTAAACTTTCTAAATTGATTGAGATCTGTCTCAGATACTTTTTGGTTCACAGCATTTTGGATCAGGAAGTGTCTTTCTTTTTTATTTTATTTATTTATTTTTTTGAGATGGAGTCTCCCTCTGTCGCCCAGGCTGGAGTGCAGTGGCCAGATCTTGGCTCACTGCAAGCTCCGCCTCCCGGGTTCACGCCATTCTCCTGCCTCAGCCTCCTGAATAGCTGGGACTACAGGCGCTCACCACCTCGCCCGGCTAGGTTTTTATATTTTTTAGTAGAGACGGGGTTTCACCGTGTTAGCCAGGATGGTCTCGATCTCCTGACCTCGTGATCCGCCTGCCTCGGCCTCCCAAAGTGCTGGGATTACAGGCTTGAGCCACCGAGCCAGGCCCAGGAGGTGTCTTTCATTCCTCCTGACATACTATGGCACAGTAAACCTCTGGGCCACAGTGCATTTGTTACAGGCAGTTAGTCCTACAGGCAACCAGGAAAGGGAGCGATGGAAATATTATGTTTTGCCTCAACTGGAAGAGGAAAATATGGGTAAGCCCCTGAGTCAGAAATCACATGGAAGCAGCCAGGCCTTCCAGGCTTTGTGGTGCTAGAGTGGGAACACTTTTCCTCCCTTCCCTCAAGGCGTCCTGTTTCTGGGAAAGAAACCCCAGCTCAGTCTCAGGGTCCACTTTGGCTCTTGTGCCCCCCCTGGTGGTAAGATTTGAACACGCAGAGGCCTGGTGAGCTAATGAGCCGTCACACCCACGCCCAAGGTCCCCCCAGCTGTGGGCAATGGCTTTGTAAGGCAACAGGCAGGACCCCGCTCTCACAGGCCACCAAGGCCCTTCCAGCCACCACACCAGTGGCCATCTTGATGCACCTCCTTCACTTCTAGAAGCTTCTCTCCTGTTCCTCTTTCTAAGCTCAAATGCACCACCTCATGAAGCCTTTCTGGAGCACTGCAGTCTTTTTCTCCATGGATTAGCTTGTTTGAGTCTCTCATGTGTGACTCTTTGGGCATCATCTTCCTTTATGTGTCCACTTCTTGGTAGTGAGCTCCTCCAGGGTGCACTTGCATTCGATAAATTTCTGTGCTCTCCCTAGCTCCCAGTCCCTTGCTGGCCCACAGCAGGCGCTCTGCAAACATCTGCAGAATGACCGCTGGGCATGGGGCTTTCTCAGGCCCCTGCCCTTCTCTCTCAGCTCTCTCCTGGAGCACTCATCCCCTTTTGTGCCTCCCACCATTTTCTCTGTGTAACTCATCTCTCTGTAAATGCAAGTCCTGATATCCAAGAGCCTGCAGATTTTTTTTTTTTTTTTTTTTTGAGACCAAGTCTCGCTCTGTTGCCCAGGATGGAGTGCAGTGGCTCAATCTTGGCTCACTACAACCTCCACCCCCTAGGCTGAAGCGATTCTCTTGCCTCAGCCTCCCAAGCAGCTTGGATTACAGTTGTGTGCCGCTATGCCTGGCTAATTTTTTTTTTTTTTTTTTAGATGGAGTCTCGCTCTGTCACCCAGGCTGGAGTGAAGTGGCATGATCTCGAATCACTGCAACCTCCACCTCCCAGGTTCAAGTGATTCTTCTGCCTCAGCCTCCCGAGTAGCTGGGACTGCAGGCGCACGCCACCATGCCCAGCTAATTTTTGTATTTTTAGTAGAGATGGGGTTTTACCATATGGGCCAGGCTGGTCTTGAACTCCTGACCTCGTGAGCTACCCGCCTCGGCCTCTCAAAGTGCTGGGATTACAGGTGTGAGTCACCACTCCCGGCCTTAATTTTTATATTTTTAGTAGAGATGGGGTTTCATCATGTTGGCCAGGCTGGTCTTGAACTCCTGGCCCCAGGTGATCCGCCCACCTCAGCCTCCTAAAGTGCTGGGATTACAGGCCTGCGCCACCGTGCCTGGCCTGTTTCCACTTCTTTTTTTTTTTTTTTTTGAGACGGAGTCTAGCTCTGTTGCCCAGGCTGGAGTGCAGTGGCCAGATCTCAGCTCACTGCAAGCTCCGCCTCCCGGGTTTACGCCATTCTCCTGGCTCAGCCTCCCGAGTAGCTGGGACTACAGGCGCCTGCCACCTCGCCCGGCTAGTTTTTTGTATTTTTTTAGTAGAGACGGGGTTTCACCGTGTTAACCAGGATGGTCTCGATCTGCTGACCTTGTGATCCGCCCGTCTCGGCCTCCCAAAGTGCTAGGATTACAGGCTTGAGCCACCGCGCCCGGCCGCCTGTTTCCACTTCTAATGGCCCTCCAAATAGGCCCACATTCCAATCCCCAAAACTGTGAATGTGTCACTTTCCATGGCATACCCCGGACCATCCCAGTGGGCCCAATGGAATCCAAAAAGTTCCTATAAGAGACAGGTGGAAGTGTCAGAGCCAGAGAAGGAGATGTGACGACAGAAGCAGAGGTCGCAGTGATGCACAGCTGTGTGTTGTGGAACAAGGACAGCTTCTAGAAGCTGGAGAAGGCAAAGAAACGAATTCTCCCCTGTAGCCACCAGAAGGATCCAACACAGCCCTGCCCACCCATTTTGAATTTCAGACCTCTAGAATTGTGAAACAGTAAATATGTGTTACTTTAAGCTACTAAAGTTGTGGTTGTTACAGAAGCAATACGAAATAAATATAGTAATCTCAATGTAAATAAACATCAAGATCAGAATTCATAATCTCCAAGGGCTTCCTAGGCTCGCTGATGACTTTCTCCTCAGCCCTCCCTGTCTCTAATCAGTCAGCACCAACACCTCCCATCACCTGGGGCTCCTCCTTCCCCCCCAGCCTCACAGCTGCTTAGTGAACGTGGTTCTTGTTTCTTAGCTGTTCCTACGTCATTGCTGGGAGGCACCAGGGCTAAGGCGGGATGTAGGGATCTAGCAGCAGAGCACAGATCAGACTTCAGGTCTTCTGGTTTCAGTCCAGGATTGGATCCCCATCTTTCGTTCCCCCTGATGCTCTGCCACCCGCAATGGGGGCTGCATCCTTGAAGCTCATCTGCAGCCCAAACGACTGTTCTACCCTTGCCCTGCCTTGCTGCCGTTCACCTGCCCAGGATGCACACAACATTGGACCCAGAGAGTCTTGCTGCACGCATCCTTGGGGGTGGGCTGCCCTGCTCTCACCCATCGCTTCTTTTCCTCGCGTTAAGCGCACACACACTCAACCTGGAAACCGCCTGTGTCAAGTGTGGATTTTATGAAGGTTTCACGGATAGGTGGATGAAGGGTTCCCTCTCATATGCCAGAGGGATGTTCTAAGAATCCCATTCTAAGAATCCCTCTGGATCTCTGGATAGCTCTTCTCAAACGTCCAATCTGTGGCCGCCACCTCTGTCATCTGCCCCCTAGCCCAGCCTCAGCCAGCCCCCTGCCCTGTGGATGTCCTCTGCACATGTCTGTGTGGAGCAGTTTAGCTCTAAACTTGGCATTTTCAGTTTGTATCCCCACCTCCCCTCGCCCTGCTCAGCAAAACAAATCATGGCTCTCAGGGTCCGTCCTCCTTAGTATATGGGGGTTGGGGGCCCGCACGGAGCAATTCTAAATAAGCAATATTTAGTATCATCCTTTCATCAGACTCCTGAAGCTCAGCTTGACTCTTTCCTGCTCAAAGATCTCCCAACTCCCTTTACCCTGTTCTGCTTCTAAACAATGTTCCCGGCAGGGCACGGTGGCTCAAGCCTGTAATCCCAGCACTTTGGGAGGCTGAGATGGGCGGATCACGAGGTCAGGAGATCGAGACCATCCTGGCTAACATGGTGAAACCCTGTGTCTACTAAAAAATACAAAAAACTAGCCGGGCGAGGTGGCGGGCGCCTGTAGTCCCAGCTACTCCGGAGGCTGAGGCAGGAGAATGGCGTAAACCCGGGAGGCAGAGCTTGCAGTGAACTGAGATCGCGCCACTGCACTCCAGCCTGGGCCACAGAGCGAGACTCCGTCTCAAAAAAAAAAAAAAAAAACAAACCAATGTTCCCCTATCACTTCCTTTCTCACAGAGGAGAATGTTTTCTTGGTATGTGCGTTGCTATTTATCTGCCTCCTCCAGCTAGAATGTAAAATCCACATGGCTGTTTTGTTCTCTGTGTGTCCCAAGGGCTTTGAACAGTGCCTGACATACAGTAGGTGCACAATAAATATTTATTGAATGTATGAAAAGACGATGCCTCAATTCTAAGATCATCATACAGGCCCTCTGCTCTCTTGTCTTAACCTCTGATTCCAATTCTGTTCACTCTTTTGGAATACCACATGCGTCCTCAGCTCTATGCCTGGGTCCCCACCTCCTCTTTCCGAAGCCCCAACTCTTGGCACTTCCTCCTTTCCGTCCTGCAAGCAGCCTGCCCATCTCTGAGGCCAGCCCAGCCCCTGCCTTCCCCAGCATCCTCAGTCATCCTAGTCTGCTCTGATCCTCTCTCTCAGGACACTCCTGTAGCAACTTCTTTCTGAATCATCCATTAGACTCTTACAAGATTTGTCCTGGGTGATAATTTCAGGTTTCATGCATCTGTTTAAAAAAGTTGGCCGGGCACGGTGACTCATGTGTGTAATCCCAGCACTTTGGGAGGCGGAGGCAGGCGGATCACTTGAGGTCAGGAGTTTGAGATCAGTCTACCCAACATGGTGAAACCCCGTCTCTAGTAAAAATACAACAGATTGGTCAGGGGCGGTGGCTCATGCCTGTAATCCCAGCACTTTGAGAGTCCGAGGCAGGTGGATCATGAGGTCAAGAGATCGAGACCATCCTGGCCAACATGGTGCAACTCCATCTCTACTAAAAATACAAAAAATTAGCCAGGCATGGTGGTGGGCACCTATAGTCCTAGCCACTTGGGAGGCTGAGACAGGAGAATCACTTGAACCCAGGAGGCGGAGGTTGCATTGAGCTGAGATTGCGCCACTGCACTCCAGCCTGGCGACAGAGTGAGACTCCATCTCAAAAAAAAAAAAAAAAAAAAATTTAGCTGGGCATGGTGGCAGGTGCCTGCAATCCCAGCTACTCAGGAGGCTGAGGCAGGAAAATCACTTGAACCCCGGAGGCGGAGGTTGCAGTGAGCTGAGATGGTGCCATTGCACTGCAGCCTGGGTGACAGAGCAAGACTCCCTCCAAATAAATAAATAAATAAATAAATAAATAAATAAATAAATAAATAAATACTCTCCGCTAGATTACCAGCTCCTGTTGTACCCACAGTAGGTACCTTCCAGACACTTAATGTAGTAGGTCTGAAGAACTAACACTTGGATGGTTAGGTAACAAATGCTGTTCTAAATTCTCTATATAAACTCAATCCACAAATGACCCTATGAGGTTGATAGTCTTATCTTATAAATGGGGAAGCCAAGTCACAAGGTGGTTCCTGCTCTTGCTAGGAAGCAGCAGAGCCAGGATGTCAACCCAGGTGGCCTGGCTCCAGAGCCCAGGTGCTAAGCTGCTTTTTCCTGTGGTAGGTAAATGTGGACTGGCACTACACTGCCGTTTTTGCCCTTTGACTGTAGAGGTGGGTGAAGGGGCTGCAGATGACTCCTCAGCAGTTGTGCCGTCTTGAAGGTGCCTCCCTGCAAGCCACCTCTCTGGGTCTTAGGACTGCTGACAGGTGGGGAGCCTGCAGTTGGGTCCTGCCTTTGCTGGTGCTTGTCGGTTCCTCCGAGGCTCCCTTTCCACAGCTGCAGAGCGAGGATGATTACTGCTCTTTCTCCACCGTGAGGGGCGGGGATGGGCGGGTGTGTGCCCAAGCGGCCTGCCCTGGCTCAGTGATAGGCAATGCCAGCCCATGGGTAGCAGCTGCAGCTTCTCTCCGCTCTGTGGCTGCTGGCTTCTGTTCTGGTTGGTGGTTCTGGGTTCAGGTGGAGGAGCAGGGACTCTGGGGGCTGTGTATTTGTGGTATTTCCTGCGTAAGAGGGTAGAGAAGCTGTAGGCAATTAGCATGGGGCTTGACATTAGAAGTCACAGGTGCAAGCCCTACTGCATACTTACCTGGGAGCAGAGAGGACTCTTTGCTTTTCTGAGACTCCATTTCCTTATCCGCAAAATGGGCTTAATAGAAACTCCTCCTTTGCTGTTGTAAGAGAGTCGGATGAAATCCTGGATGTGTAAGTGCTTGTAAACTGTGAGGGTGCTTACAAACTTGGTTTTCAATTTTAACCTCCGAGTACAGGGGTAGTGGACTTAGTTGTTATAAAATGCTAAATAGCCTCAAGGCTTGGAGTCTTGGAGAACGTTGGCAAGATGAGCATTTTCAGCTCTGTCTTCTGAGTGTCTTTGCCCAGCATGCTAGGTCCTTCCACATTTACTGATCACCTGAGTGCCAGGCCGTGGGAGGTGCCCAGGATAAGCCACACTCTAGTTTTGCTCATGAGAAACTCACCTCCTAACTGGGGATATAGGACGCGGTGGACGCCAATCATTAGATGGTAACAGGGTGACGAAGAGTTAGGGGAGTGAGGAGTTGCAGGGGTCCAGATATCTGAGAGCAGGGCTGACCAGGCAGCCATAGCAAGACACAGGTGGGGACAGGGCAGTGCTGGGGGCTGCTGGGCTCAGCTCTGTGCCTGCTTCCCATTTCCACACAGCTTAGCCCGAGCTGGTCCTGAGAAGGTTCTATTCATATCAAAGGGCAAACGAAGTTGCTGAATGTATCTTGCTGACAGTGTCTTTGTGTCTCATGTAATGTTTGGCTGATGCTCCTGAAACTATAAGCACCTGGAGGCAGGGGCTCTGTCTCTCCCAGCTGTATCTGGGGTGGGTTGGACAAAGGTCCCCCTAGAGGGACAGTGTGTGTGTACACACGTGTCTGCATGTATGTGTGTGTATAACAGCTGGGACTTTCGTGTGTAGGTTCAGGTAAACATGGGCAGGTAAAATACAGTGAAGGTAAGAAGCTGTCACTAATGTCTACCTGTGGCCTGTGGGAAGGGTTCAGAGAGGGAGAAGATTGCCATGGAGTCACTGCCTAAAGACAAAGGAAGTCTGAACCTCATTGTGTGGCACAGGCCTTTGTAAACCAGCCTCTGCTGACATTCAGCACCTCACTTCCCACCCTGGCACCTTATATGCTCTAGCTGGTTTTATTTTATTTGTTTATTTTTGAGACAGGGTCTCACTGTGCCACCTAGGCTGGAGTGCAGTGGCGAGATTATGGCTCACTGCAGCCTCCATCTCACAGACTCAAACGATACTCCCATTTCAGCCTCCCAAGTATCTGGGACTACAGGTGTACGCCACCACCCCCAGGCAATTTTTGTATATTTTGTAGAGATAAGGTTTTACCGTGTTGCCCAGGCTAGTCTCCAACTCCTGGACTCAAGGGATCTGTCCGCCTTGGCCTCCCAAAGTGTTGGGACTGTAGGTGTGAGTCACTGTGCCTGGCCTGCTCTAGCTGTTAAAAGCTCTACTTCCCTAAATAACTGGAACCCTCTTTCTTTCCCTCCCTCCTTTCCTTCCCCTCCCTCCCTCCCTCCCTTCCTTCCTTCCTTCCTTTTCTTCCTTCCTTCTTTCCTTCTTTCCCTCCTTCCCTCCCTCCCTCCTTCCTTCCTGCCTTCCTGCCTTCCTTTTTCTTTCTTTCTCTCTTCCTCTTTCTTTCGTCTCCCTCTGTCACCCAGGCTGGAGTGCAGTGGCATGATCTCAGTTCACTGCAATCTCCACCTCTTGCCAATCCTCTTTCTTGATAAACTTTTAATTTTGGAATAATTTTAGTTTTCAAAAAGTTGCAAAGATAGTGCAGCTTCCTTCTAGTGTTAACATCTTATATAATCATGGTATATTTTTCAAAACTGAGAAATTAACATTGGTACAATACTATTAACTAGACTGCAGACTTTATTTAGATTTCATCAGTTTTTCCACTGATGTCCTTTTTCTGTTCCAGAATCCAATCCAAGTTTCCACATTGCATTTTGTATTTTTTTTTTTTTTTTTTACATAGAGTCTTGCTGTTGCCCAGGCTGGAGGAGTGCACAGTGACATGATCTTGGCTCACTGCAACCTCTGCCTCCCAGGTTCAAGTGATTGTCCTGCCTCAGCCTCCTGAGTAGCTGGGATTACAGGCACCTGCCACCATGCCTAGCTAGTTTTTGTATTTTTAGTAGAGACTGGTTTCATCATGTTGGTCAGGTTAGTCTCGAACTCCCGTCCTCAGGCAATCCTCCCGCCTCAGCCTCCCAAAGTGCTGGGATTACAGGCGTGAGTCAATGTGCCCGGCCTGTTAGTTTGCTTTTTTTTTTTTTGAGACGGAGTCTTGCTCTGTCGTCCAGGCTGGAGTGCAGTGGCATGACTTCGGCTCACTGCAAGCTCCGCCTCCCGGGTTCACGCCATTCTTTTGCCTCAGCCTCCCTAGTAGCTGGGACTACAGGCGCCCGCCACCGCGCCCGGCTAATTTTTTGTATTTTTAGTAGAGACGGGGTTTCACCGTGTTAGCCAGGGTGGTCTCCATCTCCTGACCTCGTGATCCACCCGCCTTGGCCTCCCAAAGTGCTGGAAGTATAGGCGTGAGCCACCACGCCCGGCCTGTATTTTGCATTTTTAAAAATTCTCTGGACTCACTGGGCTCATTTCCTGTCTCTCTGTTTTTGACCCTGTCATTCTCTTTCTCTACAATAACTTTCCTGTTTCCAGCAAACTCCTATTCATCCTGCAGAACCCCTCTCTTAGATTAGGGATAATGTTGGGAACTTGGTAGGATTGGGGGTTTTGGGATCTGGCTGTTAACAATATTAATTGACATTCCCTTTTCCATACCCAGGATCTCATTTGACGCTGCTTTGGTTTTTACTGTGCCCTTCTTTATGCAAATACAAGCAAACACTGATGGATGTTATTCCCCATTCCACCTCTCCCAGCCGCGGTTACTAGAGGGAGTGTGTTTATAGGTGGCTCTCACAGGACTGTGCAGGTGGCTGGTGGCAGAGCTGGAGTAGGACTTGGGCCTCCTGACTTCCAGTTTAGCCAGCCCCCTCTGTCCTGCACGTTCTGCACATCTCCAGTTTCCCACGTAGTCCAATCTGGGGGCGCTTTGGTTTAACACCTGGGTCTAGGAGTGTGATATGGCTCTGACGGAAGGATGGTAGGTTTCCTGTGGCTCTCCCCACCCTACCCACGTAGAGTGACTGCAGCACCCTTGACTTTGGGGACTTTCCTCAGGGCTAAGTTGTATCGCTGGCATCCCCGTCACTTCCCCACCCACCTCCAGGCAGGCCAGGAAACCAGAATGTCAGAGCTTAGACTCCCCGAGTGTGTTCACCACATGGGGCTTTGGTGGGGCCTTCTGCCTCCCACCCGCTCCAGCCCGGAGCTCCACTGAAACTTTCCCTCACCCACCACTTTTTGGGCCCCCTTGGGAGCCTTCCTGACGTGTCCGTGAAACATTCGATTTTTATTTTCTTTTAAATTTAATTTAAAAATAGATGATTTGTTTACATAACTGAAAAATAAAGATATAAGAGAGGGAAATATGTTTCTCCTGGAAACTGTGAATCTGTAAGAGAGATTTAGGAGTTCTGTCCACCAAGGGCAATGTGTGGGCCTGATTCTTGGATCCTGATGCAGACAGACCAGTTATTAAAAAAACGTTTTGTGGGCAATTAGGGAAGTTTAAACATGGACTAAGGGCTAGATGATGTTACGAAAATATTGTTAACTTTCTTATGTGTGATGATGGCATTGTGGTTATGTTTTTGAGAAAACCCTCTCTCTCAGAGACACACACTGCAGTTTTTATGGGTAGAATGATACGATGTCTGGGATTTGCTTTAAATTTTTCAGTCCTTTTCCCCAGAAGTGGAGAGAGAAAATGCAACAAGAATGTAAAACCGTTGATGCTGGGTGATAAGTATATGGGGTTCATTATCCTGTTCTCTCTACTTTTGTGTGTATTTGAGCACTTCCATAATGACAACAAAAATCTCCATCCAGTCTTGTCCCCATCAGTCTAGCTCTTCTCCAATAACCAATGCTGGTTCTTTAATGCATACTTCTTTATGCAAATACAAACAAATAGTAGTGTATATTATTATTCTCCCCACTTAAAAATTTTTTTAACACCAGAAGAAGCACCTTGCTACTGGTTTGCACCTTGCTCTTTTCCTTTTTTTTTTTTTTTTTTTTTTTTATTAGAGACGGGGTTTCACTGCGTTAGCCAGGATAGTCTTGATCTCCTGACCTTGTGATCCGCCTGCCTCAGCCTCCCAAAGTGCTGGGATTACAGGCATGAGCCACCACGCCCAGCTTCTTTTCTCTCCTTTTTATATGTGGTTGGCAGAATAATGGCCCCCACAAAAGTGACCACGCCCTCATCCCTGCAAGGTGTGCATGTTACCTTACTTGGCAAAAAGAACTTTGCAGATGTGATTAAGATTAAGGACTTTGAGATGGGGAGAGTATCCTGAATTATCCAAGTGGGCTCAATCTAATCCTATGGATCCTTGAAGTCGGAGAATCTTTCCTGGCTGTGGTCAGAGGGAGCCGTGACAAAGGGTTAGAGAGACATGACAGTGGTAGCTTTGCAGACAGAGGAGGGGCCAGGAGCTAAGGAACGCAGGCAGCCTCTAGAAGCTGGGAAAGGCAAGGAAAGGGATTCTGCCCTGCAGCCTCCAGAGGGGAACCCAGCCCTGCCCACACTGAGATTTTAGCCCAGTGAGACCCACGTGTCAGACTGCTGACCTCCAGAAGTGTAGTGCAATAAATATGTGTGCAACTTGTGATAATATGCTATAGCAACAACAGAAAACAACGGCATGGTATCTCGGAGAGATCTCCCTATCAGTGCAGACATTGCAGCAGCATTAGTTCCTTCTGGTTCTACGCGGGGTCTGGAGTCCAACACATCTGGGCTTGAGTCCAGGCTCTGCCACATACTAGTTGTAGAATTTTGGGCAAGTTACATCACCTCTCTGAGCTGCCTCCTCATCTGTAAAAGGGGAATAATAAGAGCTCCTGCTTCATAGTGTTGTTCTAGGATTAAATCATACAGTGCCTACAAAACACTTAGCCTGGCACATAGGGGATGGTTACGAAAGAACAGCTGGTAATATGATTAACACAATTGTGATGATTACAACAAGCAGTGTTCCCTGAGTTCTCCTGGCCTCACTGTCCTCTCTTCTGACTCCTCGCAGACTAAAAACGCAGCACATAAATGAACCCTTGCTTTCTGTGGCACACACCCTCTCTTGTCTTGTGTGCTTGGTTCCGTCTGTGTGCAGCCCTGTCTCCTAGACTGTGGTCAGCAGTGTGAGGGCAGGGACCCTGTTTCTGATGTCCTGGGGCTGGTCATTAGGATTGCACACCGTCCGAGGGGATGCTCTATTAACAGACAGCTTCTGGGAGTGACTGGACGTCACTGTGCCCTCACTCTTTCCAAAGTTGAGGTTCCTTGCTTCCCACGCTAAAAAAACGTCATGGGCCCAGTGGACCCTGCATCCTCCCACACAGCATAGATTCAGAGTGGTGGGGACCTTCAGAGTCCCTCCCAATGTCCCCAACAGCCAGCTTTTGCATGAGCTTACCCTTCCTGAGACGAGCCACTCCACTGTTGTGCAGTCTGGTTATTGGAAAATTTGCCTCCCTTCCCATAACCCTTGTCCATGCCCTGCCCTCTGAAGCCACATGAGATGAGTCTGCCACCCCTTCCTAGTAGCAGCCCTTTTGCCTTCCAGAGGAGACTTGCAGGGACCTGTCCCAGCCCTGCCTCTTCATGGCTGGGTGGCCCCAGGGCTAAGTGAGTTTTTTTTTTTGAGACAGAGTTTCACTCTTGTTGACTAGGCTGGAGTGCAGTGGCACAATCTCGGCTCACTGCAACCTCCGCCTTCCGGTTTCAAGTGATTCTCCTGCCTCAGCCTCCTGAGTAGCTCGGTTTACAGGTGCCCACCACCATGCCTGGCTAATTTTTGTATTTTTAGTAGAGACAGGGTTTCATCATGTCGGCCAGGTTGGTTTCGAACTCCTGACCTCGTGATCTGCCTGCCTTGGCCTCCCAAAGTGCTGGGATTACAAGCGTGAGCCACTGCATCCGGCCTATGAGTCTTTTTTGAACGCTGTTTTCTTTTCTTTTTTTTTTTTTTTTTTTGAGACGGAGTCTCGCTCTGTCACCCAGGCTGGAGTGCAGTGGCGGGATCTCAGCTCACTGCAAGCTCCGCCTCCCGGGTTCACGCCATTCTCCTGCCTCAGCCTCCCGAGTAGCTGGGACTACAGGCGCCTGCCACCTCGCCCAGCTAAGTTTTTTTTTGTATTTTTTAGTAGAGACGGGGTTTCACTGTGTTACCCAGGATGGTCTCGATCTCCTGACCTCGTGATCCGCCCGTCTCGGCCTCCCAAAGTGCTGGGATTACAGGCTTGAGCCACCGCGCCCGGCCATGAACGCTGTTTTCACAATCTGCAAAAAGGGAAGGAAAACGCCTACCTGTCTGGATCACCATGGGAGCCTGGGGAAGGCATCCCGCACTCCTGAATGCCCCACACATGTTGCTTCCCTTCTGTCTGCTCCAGACCACGCCCTCTGGATCCCTTAACTGCTCCTTGCCAGGGAGGTTTGGAGGCTGCCCCACTGCTCTGTGCTGTTTCAGACATGCAGGAGGACCCAGATCCGGCCTCACGTGGTGGGCCGCCCATGGCTGCCTGAAGGCTTTCTTCGGCTGCGGGATGGGATGGCCTTTGACCTCAGTCCTTCCCTGCCCCCCTGGGGCCTCCCACCCAGGCCTGGTCTTCCCTCCTGCTGTCCTGGTTGCACCGTGCCTGGTTCAGCTGAAACCACAGTCTTCCCACCACACACTACACAAGCCCCACAGTTGCTAGCGCTCTTGCTGGGCACAGAAATCCTGCGTTATTTTTAGTTCTGGACCTGGTCCAGCACACTGCACCCCTCCCTACACAAACATGTCTGGATCTGCACGTTGTTTTCCCTAATCCTCAGAGCTGCGAGAGCGCACTCACTCACAACAACTGCATGAGCCCCGCTCACATGTCTCCCCATAGCCACCTGGGACCGTGTGCCAGCCTGTACACACGTCTCTGCCACAAACAAACGCTCTCCGAAGGGCCTCCCCAACTCCTCCTCCATCCCCTGTGCCCATCCCCAGTCCCTCTAGCAGAGGAACGGTCCCAGGAAAACCAAGCTGCAGGGAAGCCGGCAGAAGGAAGCCATCGTCTGCTGCTCGGCCTGTGAGGCCAGATGGGGACGAAGTATTTCCGCACCTCACACCACACACCCCGCCAGGCCAGCCTGCCTTCCGAGGCAAAAGCTGTTAACCCCTCTCAATTTAAACTTAAGGTGAACAAGCGAACAAGCGACTCCTCCTGGAAAAAAGAGTCCTCAACCAACACAGACAGAAAACCAGGTTTCTCGATTGAGACCTGCTGCTTCCCCACGCCCTGCACAGCACCTCTGTCTCTCCGGGCCAGCTGGGCTCACCGTCTTCCGCGTGAATTCACTGTCAAGATGGCTCCTTCCTGGGACTGCCCCACCTCTAATCCTGGACTAGACATTCCTTGAGGGCATGGGATGTTTTGCTTTTATTCCCTCTTTTACCCCCAGTTTCTTGGGGGTAAAACCCAAACTCATTAAAGCCTAAAAACCAGTGCTTCTTCATGGCCGGGCACGGTGGCTCACGCCTGTAATCCCAGCACTTTGGGAGGCCAAGGTGGGCGGATCACGAGGTCAGGAGATCGAGACCATCCTGGCTAACACGGTGAAACCCCGTCTCTACTAAAAATTCCAAAAATTAGCTGGGCTCACGCAGCCTAGCCCAGCGGGGCCTTCCGTGTCCCCTCCCCTGCTGCCGGGCCTCCTTGGCCTTCATCACCATCTGACTGTGTGCACTTGATTGCTGTGGGCTTTCATCTGCCGCCTTCACTTGAATGTGAGCCTCCTGGGACAGGGGCTGCTCCTTTTGCTGCTGTTGCATCTCCAGGCCTGCAGCCAGGCCTGCCCCGTAGTGGATGTCAACACTCACTGTGGAACGAGGGACGGAATGAGGGACGTGAGTGATCTGTCTGTGTCGATGGAGGAGTGACTTGCAATAGACGCCTCCCAGCCAAGACAGCTGGGCCCCTGGATAAGTGGCCACGGTCAGGGAAGGTTGGGGCATACATGACTGCCCATCAGCCAGGCAGGACACACTGAGTGGTTCTGGGAAGGCTGGTGTGCGGGGGCTTCCCAGGAGGTTGTGCCAGGCCCAGCCAGAGGTGAGGGTCTCTGGCTTATCGGCCTGAATTCCTGCCCTTCCTCTTCCTGTCCAGTGAGTCAGCTGGGCTGGGGAAGCGCGCCAGGGACGTGGCTCCTGTCAGGAGTACAGAGGAGTTAAGGGTCAACAAAACAAGAACTTGCCCATCGCCCCTCCCATGCTGCCTGTCAGGGTGTCTTTTTCTGTTCCTCCCATCTCTGTCTCGGTCACGGCACACCTGTTGTGTTGTATCCCCCCAGGTTCCTAAGTTGAGGTCCTCATCCCCAGTGCCTCAAAATGTGAACTTAGTTGGTAATACAGTTGCTGCAGAGGGAATTAGTTAAATTAAAATGAGGTTGGACTAGAGGAGGGTGGGCCCCTAGCCCTCTATGATTGAGATCCTTTATAAAATAGTGCCATGTGAACGTGGATGAAAATGGAAGGCATTGTGCTCAGCGAAATAAGCCAGTCATGGCCGGGAGTGGTGGCTCATGTCTGTAATCCCCACACTTTGGGAGGCTGAGGCGGGCAGATCACGAGGTCAGGAGATCAAGACCATCCTGGCTAACATGGTGAAATCCCGCCTCTACTAAAAATACAAAATATTAGCCAGGTGTGGTGGCAGGTGCCTGTAATCCCAGCTACTCGGGAGGCTGAAGGAGGAGAATCGCTTGAACCTAGGAGGCAGAGGTTGCAGTGAGCCGAGATCGTGCCATTGCACTCCAGCCTGGGTGACAGAGCATCTCAAAACCAAAACAAAACAAAACAAAAAACCAAACAATTACATCAGGACAAACTGTGATTCCCTGGAGGAGCTGCCTAGAAGAGTGAAATTCATAAACAGATGGTAGAATACAGGTGACCGGGGCTGGGGAACAGCGTATGGAGAGTCAGTGTTGAATGGATATGGAGTTTCCGTTTGGGATGATGAGAAAGTTCTGGAGATGGATGGTGGCACAACATTGTGGATGCACTTAATGCCACTGAACTAAATACTTAAAAATGGTAACTTTTAACACCCACGTGAATGCCATGTGTAGAGGGACACATACAAAGGGAAGCTGATTGAAGACATAGGGAGAATGCCATCCACAACCAGGAATGCCAAAGCCTGCAGCAAACCCCCAGAGGCCAGTGGAGAGGCATGGGACAGACCCCCTCACAGTGCTCAGAAGGAGCCTCTGGCTTCTGGCTTCCAGAGCTGTGAGACAGTACATTTCTATTGTGTAAGCCCCCTAGTCTGTGGCATTCTGTTACTGCAGCCCCAGAAAATGAATACAATGCTTGTCTGTGGCTCATTGATGCCTCCTCTCCAGGCCTTCTGGTTTCTGGAATGCAGGGAAGAGTAGGGAGGGGCTGGCCTGTGACGCCTCTTCTGCTTTTGGCTTCTTTCCTTCGTTTGTTCTTGGTTGCTCCTTCCCTCCCTGGCCTCCTTTTCCTTCTGTCTTCCCTCCTGCTTCGTCACACTAGTTATTACTTGCTCAGTATGTCTCCCCTGCTGGACTGGAAGTCCAGGAAGCCAGTCCTGGGCCCTTGGGAGCACTCGATAGCTACGGGTAAATGAATGGATGGGGAAGGAAGGAGGAGGGAAGGAGTGGCTGGCCCTGGGGCCTGCTCAGAGACGTTTTGACAAATTGTCTGTTCTTAGAATAGCCAGGGGCAGTTGCAGCCTCTGACCTGTCTCTGACCAGGACGAGCAGTGTGGTCTCTCCTGGGTGAGACGGCTCCCCCTGCAGAAAGGCTGGCAGGGCTGCCTCAGGCAACCCTGGTTCTGTGGGGTCAGGGCAGGCATGCTGGGGGATAAAGCCTTTCCCTCAGGTCCACTGAGTCCAACCTGGTACCTGTCCAGCAATAGAAAGGCCAAGGAGAAAGGCTCCCTTGTTCTATAAGGCAGAGCCTGGAACTGGATGGGGAGAGGAGAGTATGGCGTGAATATGGGGCACACATTCCTCTTTCTCTTTAGTCCTGCCCCATGACGCTTCTCCATTGTGGGAGTGGGGGAAAAAAAGGAATTGGAAACAAAGACACAAAAGTCTTCTCTTTTATTCATTGATTGATTCAATAAATATTTATGGGCTGACTATGTGTCCAGTACCATTGGGCCGAGGATGGAGAGATGAATAGACCCAGTCTCAGACCTCAGGGAACTTGTGGTCCGGGCAGGGAGACAGAGAAGTGAACAGCCTGAGAATAAGACCAAGGCTGCTCCGATGAGGCCTGTGTAGACAGTTGTGGGAACAGAGGAGATACTCTAAGTACAGGACTTGGTGAAGGCTGCATGAAGGAGGTGCCATCAGAAAAAAGCCTTGAAGGATGAATAGGAGTTTGACATGTGAAGAAGGGGAGAGGGTGGAATAGGGAAGGTGTGATACAAGCAGAGGGAATAGGGTCTGGCAAGGTAAGAAGTTGTGAGTGGGCTATGCAGGTGTGGGGTAACTGTCACTTGGGCATGGGGGTGGTGGGAGGCCACTAGCAGGAACCAAGGTCATAGGGAGAGAGTGTGTCGGCTCATGGCTGCCCGGGATGCCACCTGGAGGACTTGGGCTTGCTCCTGAGAGCGTGCGGAGTGAATAGTGGCCTTAAGCGGGTGTGCTGGCTGTTTAGTTTGCCCCTGTCTCCCCTGGCCCATCCATTCTCTATCCTCCTCTGACATCTCTACAGACTGCTCCAGCCAGGCTCCCTTGCGCACTGGTTGGAGGGCCGGAAGAGAAAGAGGCAGGGATGTCTATCTCCCCTGCCTTGTCCCCTTTCTGACAGCAGCTGCTTTCCTCTGTGGCCACAGCTCCTGGCGGGCTCCCCGTCCCCTGGCTCTAGGTCGCATTGACTCTGGTGATAGATACCAGGCAGGCCTAGGTGGTAAAGGTTTCAGCTGTGGCTGGTCCTTGGGTGCTTCACCACTTCTACCCCCAACACTGGAAATCATCCCTGATTTAAGCTCTCTTTAGAAAACCCCTTTGGGTGTTTCATTTCTCTCTGGAATCCTGCTTGATGCAGTAGGAGTATGGCTTAGTCAGCATTTGGTGGGGAAAAATATTCCTGGTGATGGTGGAGACTGAGTTGGGGAGAGATGGAGGTGTCAATGCTAGCAAAGACACTGTTAAAAGTGCAGGTCAGGGTCAGGTGTGGTGGCTCACGCCTGTAATCCCAGCACTTTGGGAGGCTGAGGCAGGCGAATCATGAGGCCAGGAGTTCAAGACCAGCCTGGCCAAGATAGTGAAACCCCGTCTCTATTAAAAATACAAAAAAAAAAAAAAATTAGCTGGATATGGTGGCACGTGCCTGTAATCCCAGCTACTTGGGAGGCTGAGGGAGGAGAATCGCTTGAACCCGGGAGGTAGAGGTTGCAGTGGGCCAAGATTGCGCCACCGCACTCCAGCTTGGGCAACAGAGTGAGACTTCGTCTGAAAAAAAAACAAAAAACAAAAAACATGCAGGTCAGGGCTGGTGGGCCAGCATCGAGGCAGCGGCAGTCAGGCTGGAGAGCAGTGTCAGAGCTGGGAGGAGTTCTGAATTAGAGCTGTAGAGCTTTGGTGATTCATTGGGTAGATGGGGCAGTGAGCGGTAGGAGAAGATGAATCCCTTCAATTGTAGAAGACAGATGGTATTGGTCCACAACTGCTACTTAACTAACCATACAATCTGATATTTCCAATTCAAACTCAAGACTATGAAGTTCTTACTTAACCTCTTCTATCTCACACCTGTGTCCCCTTTGTCTCATGTCAAGAATTTCAACCTTAAGTACACTAAGGATGATAGAACATATATAGGCATTTGCTTTATCCCACAGTACATACTCAGCAGTTCCAGAATGACAATACCAGCATTATCTTCAATGATCTGATCATTGAAAACACTTAAAAGTTTCCCCATGTCTTCTCTTCTTTGAGATAGACTGCACCGGGGATGTAGAGTTGAATTTTGTACTTTCAAGTCACTTGGAGTACTGCTTCTCTAGTCACCAAGAAAATTACAGTTAAGTTTGTTTTATTTTATTTTTAATTTCAGAGCTTGCTTTTTATTTTATTTTATTTTATATTTTGTATTATTTTATTTTTATTTTTTTTGTGAGATGGAGTCTCGCTCTGTCACCCAGGCTGGAGTGCAGTGGCCGGATCTCAGCTCACTGCAAGCTCCGCCTCCCGGGTTCACGCCATTCTCTTGCCTCAGCCTCCTGAGTAGCTGGGACTACAGGCGCCTGCCACCACGCCCGGCTAATTTTTTTTGTATTTTTAGTAGAGACAGGGTTTCACCATGTTAGCCAGGATGGTCTCGATCTCCTGACTTCGTGATCCGCCCGCCTCGGCCTCCCAAAGTGCTGGGATTACAGGCATGAGCCACCATGACCAGCCTTTTTATTTTATTTTATTTTATTTTTAATTTTTTTTTTTTTAGACAAGGTCTTGCTCTATTGCTCAGGCTGCAGTAGAATGGCATGAACAGGACTAACTGCAGCCTCGAGCTCCTGGGCTCAAGCGATCCTCCTACCTCAGCCTCCTGTGTAGCTGGTACCACAGGTGAGTACCACCGCACCCGGCTAATCTTTAAAATTTTTGTAGAGATGGGGTCTCAGTATGTTGTTCAGGCTTGTCTTGAACTCCTGGGCTCAATCTTCCCACCCTGGCCTCCCAAAGTGCTGGGATTACAAGTGTGAGCCCCTGCACTTGGCCCCAAGCTTATTTCTTAACAAAAACTTGTAAGATATTTAATGATTCCAGAGTGAAATCTATAAAATAAAGTATTAATGCATTTATTAAAATATTAGCTTCTATCTTGGTATCTCTTCTACCTTAGTTCCTCCATCTCCTTCAATTTAGTTTATGGTTTATTATTTTATTATCTGTTTTATGAAATGTAAGATATCTGTATCTTTTTTTTGTGAGAGTCTCGCTCTGTTGCCCAAGCTGGAGTGCAGTGGCGCGACCTTGGCTCACTGCAAGCTCCACCTCCCGAGTTGACGCCATTCTCCTGCCTCAGCCTCCCGAGTAGCCGGGGCTATAGGTGCCCGCCACCACGCCCGGCTAATTTTTTGTATTTTTAATAGAGACAGGGTTTCACCTTGTTAGCCAGGATGGTCTCGATCTCCTGACCTCGTGATCTGCCCGCCTCAGCCTCCCAAAGTGCTGGGATTACAGGTGTAAGCCACCGCACCTGGCCAGTATCTATTTTTTTTTACCCCTCTTTTCGTGGATAAGTGGAAACATTTTGCACACATTTTTCTCCATCTTGCTCTTTTCACCTAGGAATGAAGACAGCCCTCATTTCTCTATTTCTTTATTCAGTTGCGTGGTATTCTACTGCTTACTTGATTTAACAGTTCCTTACCAATGGATATTTGGGTTATTTCCTGTCTTTTGCTATTACAAACCTGTGCCTATGTTTTTCTGTTTTTTAATACACAGTATCTGTGGGATAAATGCCCAGATAAATTCTGAATCAATGGTTAAATGCATATATAATTTTGCTACATATTGCCAAATTTCTTTAATGGTTATACCATTTTGTATTTCCTCCAGCAACATATGAAAGGGCTAATCTCCCTGTAGCCAAAAGAGTATATTGTCAAACTTTTGGATTTTTGACAATCTAAAAGTTATCTTAGTGTACTTGTTTTTTTTGTTTTTTTTTTTTTTTGAGATAGAATCTCACGTCTTGCACTGTCACCCAGGCTGGAGTGCAGTGGCAGGATCTCAGCTCACTGCACCCTCCGCCTCCCAGGTTCATGCCATTCTCCTGCCTCAGCCTCCTGAGTAGCTGAGATTACAGGCGCCTGCCACCATGCCTGGCTGATTTTTTTTTGTAGTTTTAGTAGAAACGGGGTTTCACCATGTTGGTCAGGCTGGTCTCGAGTTCCTGACCTCGTGATCCGCCTGCCTTGGCCTCCCAAGGTCTGGGATTACAGGTGTGAGCCACTGTGCCTGGCCATCTTAGTGTAATTTCAATTTTTCGTTTCTTCTATTATGAGCAAGATTGAACATTTTTTTTCATAAAATTGAGAACAATTTTTCATTTTGCTAGCCCATTTTTTTCTATAGGGTTATTGGTTCTTTTCTTTTCTTTTTCTTTTGAGACAGAGTCTCACTCTGTCACCCAGGCTGGAGTGCAGTGGTGCAATCTCAGCTCACTGCAACCTCCGCCTCCCGGGTTCAAGCGATTCTCCTGCTTCAGCCTCCTGAGTAGCTGGGATTACAGGCGCACACCACCACGTTGGCTAATTTTTGTATTTTTAGTAGGGACGGAGTTTCCCCATGTTGGTCAGGCTCGTCTCAAACTCCTGACCTCAAGTGATCTGCCTGCCTCGACCTTCCAAAGTGCTGGTATTACAGGAGTGAGCCACTGTGCTTGGCCTCTTTATTTTTAAAAGTCCTTTAATATTTGTGACAATGACCTATTCTCTATGAAATTGGTTGCAACTGTTTTCTCTATTATTTTCTTTTTCTACTTTGTGTATGGTATCTTTGCCTATATTACATATATATATGTAATTAAATTTATTTATGTTTTCTCGCAGTGAAATTTACCTATCCTTTCTTTTTGTTGTTGGTTTTTAAACCTTGAACAACATGGATTGAATACCCATCCTTTCTTCTAATACTTTTATCATTTCGTTTTTTAATATTTAGATTAATGATCCATTTGGATCATTATTGGTATATGGTGTGAGGAACGGATCGAATTTTACATTTTTTCCATATGGCTATCCAGGCATCTGGCTCTTGTAGTTGCCTTCTGAGGTTGTGGTGTATATACTAATAGTGTTAAATGATCCAATGAGAGTGGGTTCAGGGAATCACAGACAAAGCCATTGAATCCACATAAGGGAGATTACAGTGTTTAATTCATTTTTACATATTTTATTACCTTTTCTTGCAGGTAGCCTACTTAGTTTTTATTCATTTTGCTGGTAAATCGATTGGTAAATGAAAACAGATTTATTAACCAACTACTATGCACTGTTGCAGTGGATGGCTACACGTGTGCATAGTTGGGCCATTTAGCATCTGTTCACCCTCTGTGTAAAAGAGTACCCAAATTTCCCTTAATAACATATCTGGTCCCACCCTCCACCCTTGTGGTTTGGGGGGGATTGATCTAGCTCTGTGAGTTGGCCTCAATGGCCAAAGCCATATTCTGCCTTCAAAATAACAGTGAGGGGTTCCTAGAGGGGCTTGGGCTTCTACTGGAACCCAGGAGACTGGAGCTGAGCTTCTGAGAGGGAGTCAGGGCTCTTCCCCATGGACTTGAACCCAGAAGCATTGAAACCAGAACCACTATCTCCATTCTGTCATCACCTGTGGGCTGAGAAGATACCAGCTCCAGGAGACCATGAAAGCTGAGTGGAGAACGGGAGAGAAATCAGATCTTTGCCGTGTATGAACCCCAGACAGGATGCGCAGATGGTGGTCCCGCCCGATGCTGGGCTTCTCAACTAAAAACCTAATATTTGGTTTCTATTTTTTTGTACTTGCAGCTGAGAGGGCCCTAAATGAAACAATAGTCATCATTAGGTTTTCCTGATGTCCTAGTGTTTTAGGGACGATGCCTCAGGTAGAAAGCATAGTGGGATGCCAGCAGAATATCATTTCTCCCACGTAGGCTAGCTCCTTCCATGGGGGTCCTCATGTTGAAACAGCATCAATAACACTGCCCATCATTTTGAAGAAAAAGTGAGAGAAAGTGTATTAGTCTGTTCTCACTGCTATAAAGACACACCTGAGACTGGGTAATTTACGAAGAAAACGAGTTTAAATGAGTCACAGCTCTGCATGGTTGGGGAGACCCTCAGGAAACTTACAACCATGGTGGAAGGTGAAGGGAAAGCAAGCACCTTCTTCACAAGGAGGCAGGAAAGAGAGTGCAAGGGAGGAATTGCAGAACACTTTAAACCATCAGATCTTGTGAGAACTCCTTCACTGTCACAAGAACAACACGTAGGAAACCGCCCCCATAATCCAATCACCTCCCACCAGGTCCCTCCCTCAGCACGTGGGGATTACAATTCAAGATGAGATTTGAGTGGGGCCATAGAGCCAAACTGTATCAGAAGTAAAGGTGAACTGTAAAGAGATCTTCATATTTTAGTGACTGTCATTATATGATAGGCTCCTTCAGGGCAGGGACGGTGGGCTTTTGTGTGTGTGTACCCCGGAGGTGGCTAAAGTGTCTCACACAAAGTAGGTGCAGTGCTTCAGTTTGAATCAAATTGAATGCTTCTCAGGCCGGGCGCGGTGGCTCAAGCCTGTAATCCCAGCACTTTGGGAGGCCGAGGCGGGCGGATCACGAGGTCAGGAGATCGAGACCATCCTGGCTAACACGGTGAAACCCCGTCTCTATTAAAAAAATACAAAAAACTAGCCAGGCGAGGTGGCGGGCGCCTGTAGTCCCAGCTACTCGGGAGGCTGAGGCAGGAGAATGGCGGGACCCCGGGAGGCGGAGCTTGCAGTGAGCTGAGATCCGGCCACAGCACTCCAGCCTGGGCGACAGCGCGAGACTCTGTCTCAAAAAAAAAAAAATTGAATGCTTCTCATGCTTATTCTTTCCATAGATAGCTAAGGAAAACAGAGTCACAGAGAGACGAGAGATCAAGCCACTGGCCAGGAGCACACTCAGGGATTCTGTCCCCCGCCTCAGGCTGAGTCCCACAGTCAAACTCTGTCCCTCTGCGAGGCTGAAAGACACTGGAGGAGGAGGCTCCTCCAAGGACCAGCTTTGTCACTCACCTGCTGGGTGACTTTGAGCAAATCCCTTCCTCCCTCTGGGCATCAGGCGTCAGTTCCTTGTCATTCACACAGGGTTAATCCTCACTTTATAAGTACCCGTGGGTTCTATATATACAGTCATTTGAAGAGCACAAAATGCCTTGCAAGTGTGTTTGCTGCATCACACGAGTAGAGGCCAAGCTGCAGGCTGCCTTGCAGGCCTGCTTAGAAACTCCTCTGGGTAACCAGGGGCGGTGTTTCAGGGCGTACCAAGTACCTGCATCCACATGATTCACTTTGATTTTCCCAGGCCGTGAGATACTTCAGACAGACACAATTTCTCCCGGCGACAGGGGAGGAAGCCAAGGCCTTGAGGTGAGTGACTTGCTTAAGGCCATCCGGCTAATTAGAGACAGAGGCAGACCTCACACCCATGTTTTATGACTTCCAGTTCAGGCCCATCACAGACCTCCATCCACCTGCAGGAAAGCAGGCGGCCCTCAGGGACTTGCTCATGGAGAATGCTCCATACATGCCGAGGGGATGGGCTCCGAGGAAGCCAGATTGTCCCAGGGCAGCGCCGGCCTGGCCACTCTGGATGGCCGTGCTGTGGCCCAGCTGGTGGGGGCACTGGAGGCCCATGTTACCCTGCACTCTCTTTGTGGGGCGGTGTGTCCAGCATTCCTGGCGAAGGTCAAGATGCCTCAGCAGGGTTGGGTGAGCAGCTCTCTGGGGCGGTGAGGGGAGGCAGACAGGCACGCCGTCTGTTTTGCTGGGCCGTGAGTGGCTTTTCCGGGCATTGTGCTCACCAGTGTGCCCCGGTCATGAACACAGAGACCAGCTTCGTAGGAATCACAGCAACACCCTGTACTTCCTCAGCATTCCAAGGAGGCCCCAGGCATGGCACTTACAGGAGGTCTCCCAGACGCCGCCTTCCTCCTCCTCCTCCTCAACTCCATCGTCCCCAGGAGGAGGCGGCCGTCTTCATGGTGTGATGTGTGGGACCCGGAGGGTGTCCGGCCAACAGAGCTCTCCCAGTCCTCCTTCCACAGGTTCTTATCTCTGGGACACGTGTTCTTAACCCCTATTTTCTGATTTGGACACTGTACTAGGAGCTTTAATTACGTTCTTGATAGTTCTGTGACATAAATGCTATTATTATCACCCCCCCTCCACATTAATATAAAGGAGACAGAAGCTTAGAGGGGTCTATGTCAGCAGTAAGTGGCAGAGCCAGGACTCGAACCTCATGGGCCAGAGGCTGGCGTCTGTGCTCTTCACTGCGCCGCTGTGCTGCCCTCTTATGTAAACCTGGTGCGTTCTGCTTTGGAGACGGGTAGGGATGGAACACAGCCATTCATTCAAGAGTCTTTTCTAAAATAATAACTTTCTTATTTCATAACAATTTTAGATTTATAGAATTATAGTGCAGAGAATTCCTGTATACTCTGTGCCCAGTGTTCCCTATTATTAATTTTTTTTTGTTTTCCCTTTTTTTTTTTTTTTTTGAGATGGAGTCTCACTCTGTCACCCAGGCTGGAGTGCAATGGCTCAATCTCCACTCACTGCAACCTCCGCCTCTTGGGTTCAAGCGATTCTCTCGCCTCAACCTCCCGAGTACTGGGATTATAGGCACCTGCCATCATGCCCAGCTAATTTTTGTATTTTTAGTAGAGATGGGATTTCACCATGTTGGCCCAGGCTGGTCTTGAACTCCTGACTTTAGGTGATCCACCCACCTCGGCCTCCAAAAGTGCTGGGATTACAGGCATGAGCCACTGCGCCCAGCTCTGTTTTTCTATTTCTTTTTCATCTCTTCTTACCATTCCTAATGTCCCCTGTTATTAACATCTTACATTAGTGTGGTACATATGTCACTGTTAATGAACTATTATTAACTAAAGTGCACACTTTATTCATTTATTCAGCTTTTTTTTTTTTTTTTTTTTTTTAAATTACCTATTGTCCCATTCTGTCCCAGGATCCCATCAGGATTCTCTATTACATTTAGCCATCATGTCTCCATAGGCTCTTCTTGGCTGTGACGGTTTCGCAGAATTCCCTTGTTTTTGGTGATCTGGACTATTTTGAGGGGTGCTGGTCAGGATTTTGCAGAATGTCCTTTGATTGGGATGTGTCTCATGTTTTCCTCTTGAGTAGACTGGGGTTATGGGTTTTGGGGAGGGAGACCACAGAGGTAAGTGCCATTCTCATCACATGATATCAAGGGCACTATCAATGTGACTTATGACTGTTGGTGTTCACCTTGGTCACCCGTTTCTTTAGTGTAAAGTTACTCTTGTCTTTGCTTCCTTTCCATGATGTTCTCAAGAATCATTTTTTGAGCACCAAAAGAAGAAACTGGTGGCTGGGCGCAGTGGCTCACGCCTGTAATTCCAGCACTTTGGAAGGCCGAGGTGGGCAGATCACCTGAGATCAGGCATTCGAGACCAGCCTGGCCAACATGGTGAAACCCCATCTCTACTAAAAATACAAAAATTAGCTGGGCATGGTGGTGCATGCCTGAAATCCCAGCTACTCAGGAGGTTGAGGAGGGAGAATCACTTGAACCCAGGGGGCGAAGGTTGCAGTGAGCCGAGATTGCACCACTGCATTCCAGCCTGGGCAACAGTGAGACTCCATCTCAAAAAGAAAAAAAAAAAAGAAAAAAAAAAAAAAGAGGAAACTGGCAACTCTCCTAAGAGGGAGGAAGAGGGGAGAAAGGACAGGGCAGGGTGCTAACAAGTGTCCTGGAACAGAAAAAAGAAATTGCACCTGAGTAGGAGGAGAAGCTGGTGGCCTTTGAAGTGCCCATGTGAGAAAAGAGCCAGTTCCAGGATTCTGGTGAGAGCAGCCAGCTCAGTGTGGCTCAGCAGGGAGGGGACAGCCATCTAGGAATCCCTGCGGAGCACCGCAGAGAAAATGAGACCTGGGTCTCATTTTAAGGGACTTCATCTCCCTGAAAAGCAATGCTGCATCAGACACAGAGACGCCCCGACAGAACGGAAAACAATATGCACTGTTCAACATGAAACTCCCATCCATCTCACGGCTGCATGACTTTGCCTAAGAGTTCAGGATAAAGTAATGTTTGCGATACATCCTGAAACGATTTTTGTGGGTTAGCATCACTAGATTGCATTATGCTTTGGGGTTAAAAGGGTTAACTTTGCCATGTAGCTATTTCAAATAGACCACAGCTCTTTTTTTTTTTTTTTGATGCTCACCACTATACTAACGAGGATCAAATAGACCACAAGTTCTGCAAACCTGTTTAGATGTTTCTTCATTTCATAAAGTATAGGTACCAAGAATCGCAGTACCTCCTCCTCTCCCCCTAGACTTTCTCTTGTTATTCTGGGATTGAAGGGGCCTCATGTCCCCTCGAGGGATCCTACTCCTATCAAGCAGGCTGGCAAGGGGGAGACTGGAGGCCTGAGAAGCTGCAACACAGCTAAACTGCACTCCCCAGCTAAGCCATGTGCTTGCATCTGTCCGTCTGCTCCAGAGTGTGAGCCAAACATCTGAGACTGTGAGAATTCGGAGAGTTGACCGCAGACGTTGGTTCCAATGTTGGGAGGAACCTGGGAAAATCAAGGGATGCTTTGGTCCTGTTATTGTGCTTGAAAAGCAATTAGAGGTGAATATCTGTGAATATTTGGGGGTTTAGAATGTATCTGTTTAAATGAAATGCCCCTGGGATATGAAATAACTTTAGCTCTTGGCATCTAAGACAACAGAGGCAGCTGGATGCGGTGACTCACGCCTGTAATCCCAGCACTTTGGGAGGCCGAGGCGGGTGGATCACCTGAGATGAGGAGTTTGAGACCAGCCTGACCAACATGGTGAAACCCCATCTCTACTAAATACAAAAAATTAGCCGGACTATTCACAATAGCAAAGACTTGGAATCAACCCAAATGTCCATCAGTGACAGATTGGATTAAGAAAATGTGGCACATATACACCATGGAATACTATCCAGCCTTAAAAAAGGATGAGTTTGTGTCCTTTGTAGGGACACAGATGCAGCTGGAAACCATCATTCTTAGCAAACTATCACAAGAACAGAAAACCAAACACCGCATGTTCTCACTCATAGGTGGGAACTGAACAATGAGATCACTTGGACTCAGGAAGGGGAACATCACACACCGGGGCCTATCATGGGGAGGGGGGAGGGGGAAGGGATTGCATTGGGAGTTATACCTGATGTAAATGATGAGTTGATGGGTGCTGACGAGTTGATGGGTGCAGCACACCAACATGGCACAAGTATACATATGTAACAAACCTGCACGTTATGCACATGTACCCTAGAACTTAAAGTATAATAATAATAAATAAATTTAAAAAAAAAATTAGCCGGGCCTAGTGGCGCATGCCTGTAATTCCAGCTACTTGGGAGGCTGAGGCAGGACCATTGCTTGAACCCGGGAGGCAGAGGTTGCAGTGAGCCAAGATTGCACCATTGCACTACAGCCTGGGCAACAAGAGTAAAACTCCATCCTCCTCTGCGCCCCCCAAAAAAAGACAACAGAGACGTTCGATCAATTGGCTGGTGTGAGCAAAGTCCCGTGAGAATGGGACCCACGACAGAAGTCTAGGGAAGTGTGTGTGTGGGTGAGGTAGACACAGATAGGGGCTATGGACGGAAGGGCTCCAGGACCTGCTTGCCGGCTGTCATGAGTCTTTGGACTATTTATAGCTGGTGACCTCAGATGAGTCACCCCCATGATTCAGTTTCCCCATTTCTCTGAGATATGGAGACAGCAGTTGGTCAGGAAGGGACCCTTTCCCTCCTCTCCGCCTCTCCACCGCCACCACTGCTGCCACCAGCCCCCACGCTCTGCCCACACAGTAGCCCAGGATGCCCAGGGCTAAAGGCTTGACATAGACGACACCTAATGTAATCTCACAGCCCTGGGACACAGCTGTTGTTATTGCCTCCACTTTGCAGAAGGGAAAAGTGAGCCTTACAGAGGTTAAATAACGTGCCTGATGTCATACGTGGGGGATGGGTGGATGTGGGCCAGTGTTCTGGGTGGATGGGTGGATGTTGGCCAGGGCTTCCACTGCTAAATCCATCTGGGTCAGGGGCTGGCACCGTTTTCTGCAACAGGTTAATATTTTAGGCTTTGTGGGGCATATGATCTCTCCTCCTCTCACCCTAGACTTTCTCTTGTTATCCAACACTTTAAAAATGTAAAACCCATTCTTAGCTAGTGAGCCGTATGTAGGAGACTGCTGGCTGGATTTGGCCTGAAGGCCAGAGTTTAGTCACCCCTGATAACAGGAAAGCAAAAAAATGCAAATTGCTGTGGGCTGGCATGTCTCCTCAGATTTCAGAGGCCCTCTAAAACTCACGCAAAGAATCTTGGGCCCTGGAGGGTGGCAGGGCTACCTGTGCGGCCCGGGTGGATGTTAGTTTTACTGAGGACCTACTGGGGTGTGGGCACCACAGTGTCTCTCCCATGGCCACTGTTCCTACGGGCAGTTACTGCCCCTCACACTTGTCCCTCTGTGTCCTGCCCTCTGTGGGGGCTCACTGGGGGCCCGGCTTCTCCACCCTGTCACCATCCTGGCCTCGCTTTCCTTTCTCCTGGGACTTCGGTTCTTGGTCAAGTCAGGCAGGTCAGGCCCAGCTGTGGCCCCTGGCTGAGCTGCAGAGGAAGCTGAGAGGACCTGCTGTCAGCTCCTTTTGGGCAGGCGGCCTCAGTGGCCAGCGTGGGGTGGGAGATGCTGAGGCAGAAATGGAGGAGAAGAGGTGGGAGCTGTGCAGCCGGAGGGAGGAGTTCTGTGGCCTGGGCAGGAAGCTGGGACACGTCTTTGTTTCTAAGCCTCCCCAAACTTAAGGAGGTTTGGAAAAGGAGTAAACACAGGGATTCTGCTTGTGTGTGGGGCCTGCCTGTGCGTGTGTGTCACGTACAACCCATGCCTGTGTTCCTGTGGAGAGGGAGCATGGAAGGCACAGGGGCCCGGGTTCTAGGCAATGCACAAAATAGTTAAACCAGGTCTGAAACTGGGATCAAGTCCCAACACCACCACTGACCAACCATGGGAACCAGGTCCAGGTCTTTAACCTCTCGGACACTCACTTTCCTCATCTGTAAAATGGAAATAGCAATATCTCAGCAGATTGTTGTAAAGCTTACAAAGTAACACTATTTATCAAATGCAGGGCAGGCACTGTTCTAGGGGCTTTCTATATTCAGTTGATTCTCATCACTCATACATTCTGTACTGAAAAATTTGTCTACTCTGGCTGGGCGCAGTGGCTCATGCCTGTAATCCCAGCACTTTGGGAGGCTGAGGCAGGTGGATCATGAGATCAGGAGATTGAGACCATTCTGGCTAACATGGTGAAACCCCGTCTCTACTAAAAATACAAAAAAATTAGCTGGGCGTGGTGGCAGGCGCCTGTAGTCGCAGCTACCCGGGAGGCTGAGGCAGGAGAATGGCGTGAACCCAGGAGGTGGAGCTTGCAGTGAGCCTAGATCGCACCACTGCACTCCAGCCTGGGCAACTAAGCAAGACTCCATCTCAAAAAAATAATAATAATAAAAATAAAAATTTGTCTACTCCATACAATTTACTTGTATTGCCAAAAATCAATACTCACCGTGCTTGCATGGCCATCCGTGAACACAGAGCAGAGAACAATTTGAGTGGCAGGATGTGCACATTCCCAGCAGAGGATGAATAAGGTGACAGTCTGCCTTGTTGTGTCAGCTCGTATGGCAAGCAAGTGTCCTTTTCAAGGTCTACGTGGTACCATGTGTTTTGCCTTTTTCTGCTGCACGTTGGTGATTTTGCTGTTTAAAATGGTCCCGGCATCATGCCGAAGTGCTGTCCAGAGTACCTAAGTGAGAGAAAGCTGTGATGTGCCATATGCAGAAAATACGTCTGGTAGTTAAGCTTTGTGCAGGCATGAGCTGTAGTGCTGTTGGCCATGAGTTCAATGTGAATTATTCAGCAATATATATTAAATAAGGTGTCGTTAAACAGAAACACACAGAAGAAAAAGTTATGCATTGATTCGTTGATGAAAATGTGACCACAGGCTCACAGGAACCTCACCTTGTATCTCTCCTAGGAGCATTGGTTTGGTATTCACTAATTCAGTGTTTGCAGTGACTGCATAAAACATAGCCACTATGAATAATGAGAATTGACTGTATTGGCCAGGTGCAGTAACTCACACCTGTAATCCCAGCACTTTGGGAGGCTAAGGTAAGCAGATCACCTGAGGTCAGGAGTTTTGAGACCAGCCTGGACAACACGGTGAAGCCCTGTCTCCACTAAAAATACAAACATTAGCTGGATGTGGTGGTGGGCGCCTGTAATCCCAGCTACTTGGGAGGTTGCAGTGAGCTGAGATCACACCACTGCCCTCCAGCCTGGGCAACAAGAGCAAAACTCCGTCTCCCCTCAAAAAAAAGAAGAAAAGAAAAAAAAAAAGTACTGTATTAACTCATCTTTTGAAAATTTTATTGATTGATTGTTTGATTTTTATTTTTTATTGTTTTGAGACAGAGTCTCACTCTGTCGCTAGGCTGCAGTGCAGTGGTGTGATCTGGACCTGCAACCTCTGCCTCCTGGGTTCAAGCGATTCTCCTGCCTCAGCCTCCCAAGTAGCTGGGACTACAGGCGCCTGCCACCACGCCCGGCTCATTTTTTTGTATTTTTAGTAGAGACGGGATTTCAGCATGTTGACCAGGAGGGTCTTGAACTCCAGACCTCATGATCCACCTGCCTCAGCCTCCCAAAGTGCTGGGATTACAGGCATGAGCCACTGCACCCGGCCAATTTATTTATTTATTTATTTTGAGATAGTCTCACTATGTCACCCAGGCTCGAGTGCAGTGGCATGATATCACCTCTCTGCAACCTCCACCTCTTGGGTTTAAGTGATTCTCCTGCCTCAGCCTCCAGAGTAGCTGGGACTACAGGAGCATACCATTATGCCTGGGTAATTTTTTGTATTTTAGTAGAGACAGGGTTTCACTGTGTTAGCCAGGATGGTCTTGATCACCTGACCTCGTGATCCGCCTGCCTCAGCCTCCCAAAGAAAATTTTATTTTATTTTTAATTAATTATTTTGGGTGGAAACAAGGTCTTGACATGTTGCCAGACTGATCTTGAACTGGGCTCAAGCGGTCCTCCCATCTCGGCCTACCAAAGTGCTGGGATTACAGGCATGAGCCACCATACTCGGCCGTATTAACTATTCACCACAACAACCATACTGGGTGGGTGTTCTACTGTCACTATTGTCTAGATTTTACTGAGGCACCGAGGCACAGACAAGCTGCCTGATTTGTCTGAGGCCATATGGATGGCAGAGCTGGGATCAATGCCAGGCCATGGGGCCTCCAGGGTCCCCTAGCTATTCCTGAATTAGATAGGGCAACATGCAGAAAGCCGTAGGGCAGCCCCCTCTGTGTCATGCACATTCATCAAGGCTCTGCCACTCGGGGGCCCCATGGCCGTGGGATTAGACAGTTTCTGAAGTCCCTTCCACTTGGATATTCTAAGGCCCTGCAATTTCTGCCCACACTCCCAAGCTGCTGTGCACGTAGGAGTGGGCTGTGTCTGCAGGCCCACAGCGGGGAGCTGCAGCTACAGGCCTGGAAATTGGGATGGATGAGCTGTGAGTATGGCAGGGAGGCTGTTGGGGTGGATGATGCCGAGGGCTCAGGAGGACCTTGGATGTCACCTGTCTTGGTTGTGCTGGCGTGCTTCGAGCTGGGGGTAGCTGGAAGGGGAAGGATGGCTTCTTCTTTTTTGTACATGTGGAACTGAAGCTCAGAGAGGTTTCTCAACACAACAGGACACAATGGGACCGACCAGGAACAGATTCACCAGGGATGATATTAAAAATATTAAACAGGCTGGGCACGGTGGCTCACACCTGTAATCCCAGCACTTTGGGAGGCTGAGGCGGGAGGATCACGAGGTCAGGAGATCAAGACCATCCTGGCTAACACAGTGAAACCCCGTCTGTACTAAAAATACAAAAAATTAGCCAGGCGTGGTGGTGCGTGCCTGTAGTCCCAGCTACTCGGGAGGCTGAGGCAGGAGAATGGCATGAACCCGGGAGGCGGAGCTTGCAGTGAGCTGAGATGGCGCCACTGCACTCCAGCCTGGATGACTGAGCGAGACTCCGTCACAAACAAACAAAAAATTAAACAGTGGTGTGGCACAGACACAAGCTGATCACCACAGATGCAGTTTTGGACATGGAGGCTGTCTGCATGCGGGGGATGTTGGCTGCGTCAGGCCTGGTCCCAAGCCTCGTCCTGGCTGCTCTGCCCTGTCCCTTTTCCTCCATACCACGCTGATTTGCAGGGCTGGAGCAGATTTTTCTGTGTCTATGAGAGTAAGGGGATTGTACTCTATCACGCCACACCCATCTTTAGCTGCTCTTTCCCGAAAGCTTCTGGTGGTGGTGGTATAAGTGGTAGGGGTCCACTCACCTTCACATCACAATAACCCCATTCTCCCTGCTAGTGAGGGGTGAGAGCAAATATTCTGGAGTGACGGTCTGAGTTCAAATCCCAGCATTCATCAGCCTGTGGCCCTGTGCTAATCGCCTCACCCCGCTAAACCCTGCTTTTCTTATGGGTAAAATTGGATTAAACTACCTACCTCAGGGAATACTGTGAAGACCAGGTACAATTATGTGGGTGACCAAGCTTTATATGCTGAAAAAGTCTGTGTGTAAAATGAAGGGGATTAACCCATTTATGCCGGAGGCTGCAGTTTTTTTGAATTGCAGACATGAAAAATCAGACCTTGGTGATAACCTTGAGCAGTGGGATATAAATAACTCCCACATGCTTGGCGTTCCAATAATGGAACACTAGGCATAAAATTAAGCTGGGCTGTGTCCTGAGAGGCTCACACAGGGAGTAGGAACCTAACACTAAGGGCAGATGGAACTGCATTGGGTATCCCTGTGCCAGAGCAGCTAGTGGTCTCCCTGATTGTCCCTTTTTTTTTCCGGACAGGTTCTCACTCTGTCATTCAGGCTGGATGAAATGGGGAGGGGCAAGGCGGGAACATCAGCTAGGGCCCTGGGGGCCAGCAGTGGTGTGATCTCGGCTCACTGCAGCCTCGACCTTCCAGGCTCCAAGTGATCCTCTCACCTCAGCCTCTGTAGTAGCTGGGACTATGGGCACATGCTACCACACCCAGCTATTTCATTTTTTATTTTTTGTAGTGACAGGGTTTGACTATGTTGCCCAGGCTGGTTTTGAGGTCCTGGGCTCCAGTGATCCTCTCACCTTAGCTTCCCAAAGTCCTGGGATTACAGGTGTGAGCCACCATGCCTGGCCCCAAATTCGCCTTTCCTTCTACCATAGTCATTGATTTAGTTGAAGACATGACTCCCCAGAATAAAATCTCTATTTCCCAGGCTGCTTTACACCCAGGGTGGCCACAGGGACAAGTTCTGGCCAATAGGATGTGAGCAAAAGGGGTGGGGACAACTTCTGGGCATGTCCTTAAAGAGCAGGGGCCTTCCTCCTCCATTCCCCGGACCCACAGCTCTGTCCCTGCACCTTCCCACCCCACCTTCCTCCTTCTGGCCATCCAGAGGGCAGATGTGGTGATGGGCTGTCTGAGCCCATGAGATGCGACCAGCCTCCCAGGGTGGAATGGAACAGCTGGGGCTGGCTCTCTGCCTTGTGAGCTGCTGAGCAGCCCTGGACTACTTATTTCAGAGAATTCCATGAGGGAGAAATGCGTCCTAGCTCATGTCCTCCTGGGTGTTTGGGGCCTGTTGCAGCAGTCAAGTTTATAGCCTGACCATGTGATAGTGAACCCCACTGTGACCTATGCTACTTCTCAACCAGCGAGTTACTAATGTGCTGCTTTTGTTCAAGGATGGGAGTTGAAGCTGGGAAGTGTGGAGGGGAGGTGGGTGCAAGAATACCCTCGAGAAGGCCCAGGAAGGCATCACCCGTCGGATAAGCCCCACAGACTTCGTGGGGAGGCAGGACTTTAGGAATTTTCACGGTATAGATATTCCTTCTTCCCCTACTGGTTCCCCCGCATCTCTTTTTTGTCCTTGCTCCCCTCTTCTCTCCCTGATCATTGTCCCAGCTCAGCACACACTCCACATCCTTGAGAATATGGTGAGGAAGAACGAGACCCATTTTTGCCTTGCAGGCCAGTTATGATACAGACTCAGGCCTCTCAGGTCCCAAACCTGGGGCCATCCTACACCCTTCTCTCTCTCCCACCCCACGAAGACTTCGTCAGCACATCCTGCCAGAGCTATTTCAAAATATGACCGGATCACCCCTTTCCACCCCTCGTCTCCTGCTCTAAGCCCCCATCATCTCCTGCCTGAACTTTTCTTTAGCCCGCTTATGGCTCTCCATGCTTCCACCCTCATCCCCACCCCGCCAACGCAGTCTGTTCTCAACAGAGCACCCAGAACGATTTCCTTAAAACGTAAATCAGGCCGGGCGCGGTGGCTCAAGCCTGTAATCCCAGCACTTTGGGAGGCCGAGACGGGCGGATCACGAGGTCAGGAGATCGAGACCATCCTGGGTAACACAGTGAAACCCTGTCTCTACTAAAAATACAAAAACTTAGCCGGGCGAGGTGGCAGGCGCCTGTAGTCCCAGCTACTCGGGAGGCTGAGGCAGGAGAATGGCGTGAACCCGGGAGGCAGAGCTTGCAGTGAGCTGAGATCCAGCCACTGCACTCCAGCCTGGGTGACAGAGCGAGACTCCGTCTCAAAAAAAAAAAAAAAAAACGTAAATCAGACGGTGTCACTTCTCTGCACGACTTTCCAACACGACTCTCAGAAGACACTCCAAATTCCTTTCATGGCCCCCACGACCCTAGCTGATGCTCCCACCTTGCTCCTCCCCATTTCATTTGGGCGTGCCTAGAGCACAGCAGGCATGCTCCTGCCTCAGGGCACTGGCATGCAGCCCTCTTTGCCTAGACTCTCCATGGCTTCCGTCATATCAGGTCTCTTCTCAAGTGGCACCTGTTGCAGAGGCCCTCCGGGGCTACTCTGCATAAATACCACCCACTCTTGTCACTTGCTGTCCCCCTTACATTACTTTATTCTCTTCCTAGCCCTTATCACCATCTGATTTATATTTGCTTTCTTGTTTTTTGGCTTTCTCCCTCCACTGAGTGTAAGCTCTTTGTGTGTCTCGTCTGGCGATCTGTGCCTTCATTTTGGACAGCAGTGCCAGCAAGCATGCAGCCGGGGCTCAGTAGACGCTTGCAGGATGCTGAGTGGCGTGTGCTGGATGTGCTGTTGTGCAGAGCCCAGAAGCCGAGATGCCCCTGCCTGGCGTTCAGAGGAGGGATGGCTGGACCTGATACTCAGAGGGTGACTGGGTGGGAGTCCTTGGCCTGGGTCTGCTCGGATGGCCACCGGGCCAGTCAGGCCGTTGCTCTGACCTCAGTTCTGGAGAGTTCGGATTGGTGGCAAGGGAACGGGCAGGAGCTGAGGAATAGATGGTTGCATTAATCATGGAACTTTGCCCAGAGGGGTCAGAGGAGTAAGGCAGGGGTTAGAGAGAGAGAGCGAGCATGAGACAGGAGGTTCAGGTGGCAGGGGAGGGGCTGGGGGTGAGGAAAGGGATGGGGGTGTGGGTTCTGGCTCAGCCTTTTCCAGACTTTGTGGCCCTGCTGCAGTCCCAGAGTCTACTGGGGCCCCGCTGTCTGCTTCCTGGCCTGGCTGCTTATTTGGCCAGTAGTTTGAGCAGCTGTGGGCTTCTCTTGCTGACCTCCAGAGGAGGAGTTAAGTACCTGCTGGCTCTCAGGTACAGGAACTAAAAGCGTACAGGAAATGTTGAGGTGCCAGTCAGCAAGAGGGCCAGTCCTCGGCTTCCCCTGCCAGGGGCCCCTAGGAACAGATACCCACCCCCACTCTTTCTCATCTCCAGCTCTTGTGGGAGTGAAGTGCGCTTCCCGTGCTTTCCAGCGGAAACTTTACTTGGTTCTCTTCACAGCCAGGGTTCATTCATTCTCTTCATTGGCAAATACTTGTTAAGTACTCCATGCCACCAACGAGCTAGGGATATGGACAACCTTGGTGTAGAAAAATTCACCTTTAATGTTCGTAGCCTCCCCGGTCTGCACCCATTCCTCCTCTCACTCAGAGAAGCTTTCCCCACATCGGGAGAGAGGCTGGTTAATGGATACAAAGTTACAGCTAGATAAGCTGAGCGGAATAAGCTTTAGTGTCCTGGGTCGCTGTAGGGTGAAAGTAGTTAACACTAATTTTAAGTATATTTTCAAAAAGCTGCAAGATAGGATTTTAAGTGTTCCCAGCACAAAGGAGTGATGGGTGTTCAAGATGTTAGATATGCTAATTACCCTGATTTGATCATTATACATCATATGCATGTATCAAAATATCACTTTGAATCCTGTAAAAATGAACAATTATTGTCAACAAAAAATAAAAGGGAAAAAACACCAAATATCTTTCCCCACAGCAATTTTGTGTCCCAGGATGGTGCTGCGTGCCTGGGAGCAGTGATGTGCTGATAAATGTTTCACAAGTGGCTCTTTGGAAGAAAAGTCATGATCTGCAGTGTTTGCCAGTTTCCATGGTGTAACTACTCACAGAATGTCAGATTTCATGCTACCCACGTGATGTTACTCAACGGAAAACTGGGAAGACTTCACAGTAACAGCATCATGTGTCATTTCCACCACACGGATACAGACATTGGTATGTATAACCTCAAGGGTATAGATACTAGTAAAATGTTAAATAGGAAGTATGAGTTTTGAGTCATTATCTCTGTCTTAAATGTAACTTATTTTATTATGATTATATATACTTTAGTATTTAATAATGAATGCATTTAACAACAGACCCACAAAATTCCTGAAAATGTAAAAATTAGCTCTGCAAACCAGGATGAGATGGCTCTAGCACGTCACTGCCTGTGAGCTTGCTGGAAATGCAGATTCTTAGGCCCCACCAGCTCTACTGAATCAGGATCTGAATTTTAACATTTTTTAACAATACCCTCAGGTAATCCATATACATTATACATTTAAAAAGCGTGCCCTAGGGGAAATAACTGTTTATTATTTCATTGATATCTTTTTTTTTTTGAGAAGGAGTCTTGCTTTGTCGCCCAGGCTGGAGTGCAGTGGCCGGATCTCAGCTCACTGCAAGCTCCGCCTCCCGGGTTTACGTCATTCTCCTGCCTCAGCCTCCTGAGTAGCTGGGACTACAGGCGCCCACCACCTCACCCGGCTAGTTTTTTGTATTTTTTTTTTTTTTTAAATAGAGACGGGGTTTCACTGTGTTAGCCAGGATGGTCTCGATATCCTGACCTCGTGATCCGCCCATCTCGGCCTCCCAAAGTGCTGGGATTACAGGCTTGAGCCACTGCGCCCGGCCTGATATCTTTTTTAGAACTTTTCCGCAACAGAGATGTGTGTATTTTAACAAATTTTGTTTTTAACAAAAATAAGGTCACGCTGTAAATGTTTCGCAAGGTTTTGTTTGTTTTGTTTTTTTTTTTTTTTTGAGGCGGAGTCTTCACTCTGTCGCCCAGGCTGGAGTGCAGTGGCACCATCTCGGCTCACTGCAAGCTCCGCCTCCCAGGTTCGCGCCATTCTCCTGCCTCAGCCTCCCGAGTAGCTGGGACTACAGGCGCCCGCCACCGCGCTCGGCTAATTTTTTGTATTTTAGTAGAGACGGGGTTTCACCGTGTTAGCCAGGATGGTCTCGATCTCCTGACCTCGTGATCCGCCCGCCTCGGCCTCCCAAAGTGCAGGGATTACAGGCGTGAGCCACCGCGCCCGGCCTTGTTTGGTTTTTAACTTAGTAACATGTCTGATATCCTTCCATGTCAGTCTACAGAGATCTCATTATTTTTAATGTCTCTGTAGTATTTTAGGACATGAGTAAATCATGATTTTAAAAAAACCATCTCTTGCTGGGCGCAGTGGCTCATGCTTGTAATCCAGCATTTTGGGAGGTTGAGGTGGGCAGATCACTGGAGGCAAGGAGTTCTAGACCAGGCTGCGTGGCATATCAAAACCCCATCTCTACAAAAAATACCAAAAAATAGCTGGGTGTGGCTCGTACCTGTAGTCTCAGCTGCTTGGGAGGCACAGGTGGGAGGATCGCTTGAGTCTGAGGAGGTCTAGTCTGCTGTGAGCCGTGATACTGCCACTGCACTCCAGCCTGGGTGACAGAGTGAGACCCTGTCCCCTCCCCCTTCAAAAAACCCTCTCTGAATGAACACATATTGTTTTCCCCTTTTGCTTCAAGGAACTTTATACTTAAAAAGAAAGTTTCCTTCACTTTCTTTCAATTTCCTTAACAAAATATACCTAAAAAAACTTCTGAAAGCTAATTTATACCAATGGGTTAGTGGCTGGTAATAATAGTTTTACAGTGTTTTCCTTCTTCCCCAGATTTAAACAGTTTATATTTTATCAATATTTATTGAGATATTTTATGCATTATGTTCTGAATAAGCTGCTAGGGAATTTAAAGAAGTTAGACAGGCCGGGCGTTGTGGCTTACGCTTGTAATCCCAGCACTTTGGGAGGCTGAGGCGAGTGGATCACCTGAGGTCAGGAGTTCAAGACCAGCCTGGCCAACATGGCAAAACCCCAGTCTCTACTAAAAATACAAAAAAATTAGGCCGGGCGCGGTGGCTCAAGCCTGTAATCCCAGCACTTTGGGAGGCCGAGGCGGGCGGATCACAAGGTCAGGAGATCGAGACCACAGTGAAACCCCGTCTCTACTAAAAATACAAAAATTAGCCGGGCGCGGTGGCGGGCGCCTGTAGTCCCAGCTACTCAGGAGGCTGAGGCAGGAGAATGGCGGGAACCCGGGAGGCGGAGCTTGCAGTGAGCCGAGATCGCGCCACTGCACTCCAGCCTGGGCAACAGCGTGAGACTCCGTCTCAAAAAAAAAAAAAAAAAAAAAAAAAATTAGCCAGGTGTGGTGGTGGGCGCCTGTAATCCCAGCTACTCGGGATGCTGAGGCAGGAGAATCGCTTGAACCTGGGAGGCAGAGGTTGCAGTGAGCAGATATTGGGCCACCGCACTCCAGCTGGACGACAGAGCGAGACTCCATCTCAAAAAAAAAAAAAAAAAAAAAAGAAGTTAGACGTGGGCCTGACTTTCACATACAGCCCTCCAAAGGGAATGTAATAATCATAAAATGAGGCAGGACATATAGATACAGAACTGTTACCAGCAGCTTTAGTGCCATGAGAACATCAGAGAAGGGATGGGAGAAAAACCTTAACTAAGATACTGGGTGCTACCTGTGACATTAGAGACATTGCTGGATAAATGGGGAGGTGTCTGTCCTGTCCTCAAACCACAACAGGCAGCCTTAGGCTAAGGGCTGGTGGAGGGATTACAGGCGCGCGCCCACCATGCCCAGCTAATTTTTGCATTTTTAGGAGAGATGGGGTTTCACCAGGTTAGCCAGGATGGTCTCGATATCCTGACCTCATGATCCACCCGCCTCGGCCTCCCAAAGTGTTGGAATTCCAGGCATGAGCCACCGCACCCGGCCCCCACCCTTTTTTCCTCCAGTCCTAACCTCTGGTTCCTCTATCTCCAGGAACCCTGATCCCCAAAGATGATAGCAGTTCTACTTGGTTCCTGTCTGAGCCGGGTCTGGATCTGGGAGGTGCTGGCGGGTCCCTGTGCTTCCGCTATGGTGGAAATCTGATTGTGATCAGCATTGGGCCACATGCCAGAGGCCGCGGCAGTTCTGCGCCTGGCCTGGCCGGCCTCGGTGCTACCCGCCACCCCTCACGTCTTCCCTTCTGGTTCCTTGCACGTCGCTGGTCAGTCCCCGAACCCTGACTCTCCAGCAGTGAGCTGGGTAGCCCTGGGAAGCCTCTGCCCTTCTCTACTTCCCAGGGTACAGAGTGAGATTCCACCTGTGGCTTGATTCTCCTTCACATCTTGCCCACCCAGGCTTCTGGCCGAACCTAGCAGCTCAAGTCAAATTCAGCTGGAAATTGGCTGCTGAAGGAGCTGTCTTTCATCCTCTATAACTGAGGACTTACTGTTCCTAACTGTTGCTAAGTGGGGGCTGTTTTCTTTGAGGGAGTTTTTTTCTTCTTTAACAATTTTATATATAAAATAACAAATGCAAAGTATGTATTATGAGACATGCTAACAAAATGAGCATCTGTGAACACACTATCCCATCTAAGAATTAGAACATTATCAACAGGGTTGTAGATGCCTGTTCTTTCCTGTTCTGTATGCCTGTCTCCCCTGAAGAGATAGCTGTTATCCTGAGTTTTTGTGTTTGTTATTTCCTTGCTTTAAAAAAGTAGCTTCATCGGCTGGGCGTGATCCCAGCACTTTGGGAGGTCGAGGCAGGTGGATCGCCCGAGGTCAGGAGTTCGAGACCAGCCTGACCAACATGGCGAAACCCCATCTCTACTAAAAATACAAAATTAGCTGGGTGTGGTGGCACGTGCCTGTAATCCCAGTTACTCAGGAGGCTGAGACGGGAGAATCACCTGAACCCGGGAGGCGGAGGTTGCAGTGAGCCGAGATCACGCCATTGTACTGTAGCCTGGGTGACAAGAGTGAAACTCTGTCTCAAAAAAAAAAAAAAGCTTCATCACATATGTTTATATCTACAAACTTTACTTGCTTACTTTTGCTTGTTTTTGAGCTTTGTAAAAATGGTGTCATATTGCATATAGTTTTTTTTTGGTTGTGATAAACGGTAATGCTGTGAGTATTCTTGCATAAATCTCTGTATGCAAGAGTTCCATGCACCAGCGTCTCTTCTAGAGAAGTGCAGTCGATGAGTTCTAGGGCATGTAAATGCTCAAGTTCACAGATTGTTTTACCAATTTCCAATCCCACCAGCAGTATATGTAACAGTTCCCCCACAATGCATAACTGATTATTCCAGCATCGTTTATTGAACAGCCCAACTTTTCCCAATTGATCTACAGTGTCACCTCTGTTATCTAAAACATTTCTGTATATCTGTGGGTCTGCTTTTGGCTTTTAACCTAATTCATTGATCAAGTTGTCTATACTTGCACTAATATTCAGTCTAAAATGCTATGGATTTATAAGAAGTCCTGATGTAGTTAGGTAAGTCCTGCCTGGCTAATTTTTTTGTATTTTTAGTAGAGACAGGGTTTCACCGTGTTAGCCAGGATGGTCTTGATTTCCTGCCCTCATGATCCACGCACCTCGACCTCCCAAAGTGCTGGGATTACAGGTGTGAGCTGCCGTGCCCGGCCCTAGTTCTGATCTTTATGATTTTCATTTATTTTTCTTCTCTTGTTTCATTGCCCAGAATTTCTAATGTAACTTGAATGGAAGTGGCAAGAGTCAGCATCTTTTTCTTGTTTTTTATTTTTAAGGGAACTGATCTTCTATTTCTTACATTTCCTTGTTAGAATGATGAATCACACATGTTTTGTTACTTCGGTTAAATTATTATTTTTTTAATTCCTAGTTTACTATGTTTTTATGATGAATAAGTAAATCTGGCAAATGCTTTTTCTGTAGCTATGGAGATGCCTATATTTTTACCCCTTAATTTGTGAATGTAGTATATGATAATGATACAATTTTAAATGTGAAAACCACCCTAAATTTCTGGAATAAATAAAACTTGCTCATAACGCACTGTCTTTTTTTAATAAAACGGTTGGATTCACTTGCTAGTATTTTGTTTAGGAGTTTTGCACCTATGTTCTTCAGTAAGTTTTGCCAGGGATTTTCTTTTTCTTATACTGCTCATGTCTGGTTTCGGAGTCAAAATTGTATTGGATACATCATCTGAATTAGAGCTACTTTTCTTTGTGGCAGAGTCCATTGATGGTTTTCTAGTGGTTATTCTGGCCTTCTAACTTTTAACAACAAAACCCCAATTTTTAGCTGGATACAAAACTGAAGATTATATTTCCCAGCCTCCCTGATAGGTAGATATGGCCGTGTGATTAAGTTTTGACCAGTATCCCTTCATCAGCACCATCATCAGTCAATTCTTTGTAGTTTTGAGTCCTGAGATTCATGATTCCAGCTTTGAGAAATAGGTCTTTGAGGACATTTGTTTCTAATAGTGATTAATTTCATTAAATCTAAAAACAGAGGCAGGGTGGGGTGACGCACTCCTGTAATCCCAGCACTTTGGAAGGCCGAGGAGGGCGGATCACGAGGTCGGGAATTGGAGACCAGCCTGGCCAACATTGTGAAACCCCATTTTTATTAAAGAAAAAAAAAATTGGCTGAACCTGGTGGCGGGTGCCTGTAATCCCAGCTACTCGGGAGGCTGAGGCAGGAGAATTGCTTGAACCCTGGGAGGTGAAGTTTGCAGTGAGCTGAGATTGCACCATTGCACTCCAGCCTGGGGCATGGTGCGAGACTCCGTCTCAAACAAACAAACAAACTAAAAGCATGATCTAGTATCTAGATTTCTTGATTTTTTAATACATCAGGGTAAAATAGGAGAAATACCTTCATTGTTTCTTGACCTATATTTGAAGCTTCTGTAGATATCTTCATGTGGTAGGAAGTCTAGCAGTTCTCAAGACCCTACACCAGCCATTATGTGCATGAAAGAAGATCAACTGTGAAAGATTTTTGGCTTTTAAAAATGTATTTAGGCTGGGTGTGGTGGCTCACGCCTGTAATCCCAGCACTTTGGGAGGCCAAGGCAGGTGGATCATGAGGTCAGGAGATCAAGACCATCCTGGCCAACATGGTGAAACCCCGTCTCTACTAAAAATACAAAAAATTAGCTGGGTGTGGTGGCGGGCGCCTGTAGTCCCAGCTACTCGGGAGGCTGAGGCAGGAGAATGGTGTGAACCCGGGAGGCGGAGCTTGCAGTGAGCCGAGATCACGCCACTGCACTCCAGCCTAGGCAGCAGAGCGAGACTCTGTCTAAAAAAAAAAAATGTATTTAAAGGCTTCTTCAATTATCAGAAAGCTTGCACCTATGTGTATGAACCAATATGACCTTCATATTAAACTGATAATATTCTGCATTTTGTATGCATTATTGCAGAATAGACTGAATTTTACATTTTTCATGATGATTTCTTTGATCCATGAATTGGAAATGTATTTAAAAGTTTCTAGCCATATGGGAATAAAATGTTAATTATGTTTTGTTATTTGCTTTTAATTAAATGTATTATGCAGGGAAACACATTGATACTGATTCTTTGAAATCTGTTGAGAATTGCTTTGTGGGTTAGTACTTAGTTTTTTTCTTTTCTTTTTTTTTTTTAGATGGAGTCTCTCTCTGTCACCCAGGCTGGAGTCCAGTGATGCAATCTCCGCTCACTGCAAACTCCACCTCCCAGGTTCACGTCATTCTCCTGCCTCAGCCTCCTGAGTAGCTGGGACTACAGGCTCCCGCCACCACATCCGGCTAATTTTTTTTGTATTTTTAGTAGAGACGGGGTTTCACTGTGTTAGCCAGGATGATCTCGATCTCCTGACCTCGTGATCCGCCCGCCTCAGCCTCCCAAAGTGCTGGGATTAAAGGCGGGAACCGCCGTGCCCGGCCTGGTCATTTTTTATATATGTTCCAAATGTGTCATCCCTAATTGTTGGGTAGAGAATTCTATGTATGCCTAATAAATCAAGCTGATTAATTGTATTGTTCAAATTTTCTGTCTTTTCTAATTTTTTGTCTCTTCGATCTAACAGTAATGGAGAGAGGTATGTTGACATGGCAAATTTGTCAACTTCTCCCTGAGTTATTTTAATTTTTATAATTTATATATTTAAACCTATTTTATTAATAAGCTTATTTTTTAGTTTTATAATCATCATATCTTCTTTTTTTTTTTACACGGAGTCTGGCTCTGTCGCTCAGGCTGGAGTGCAGTGGCGCGATCTCGGCTCACTGCAAACTCTGCCTCCCAGGTTCATGCCATTCTCCTGCCTCAGCCTCCTGAGTAGCTGGGACTACAGGCACCCGCCACCACACCCGGCTAACTTTTGGTATTTTTAGTAGAGACGGGGTTTCACTGTGTTAGTCAGGATGATCTCGATCTCCTGACCTCGTGATCCGCCTGCCTTGGCCTCCCAAAGTGCTGGGAGTACAGGTGTGAGCCACTGCACCTGGCCCCATATCTTCTTATTTTATTAGGTTTATAATAATGTTAGTAGATTGTAGTTTTTGTCATTATTTCATGTCATCCTCTAGCCATAATAATGCTTTATTTCCCCAAAGTCTATTTTGTCTCATATTAGTAACAACTACTCCAGCTTTGCTTCAAACACTTTCATGTCCTTATATTTTAGGTATGTCTTTTATAAACGTCATGGAATTATGTAGTATCCACCTTTGAAGATAGCCCTCCAGTGAATCTTATTTCACCAGTCCCACCCTTTTGTAGTCTGACGTTGAGTAGGGCTGACTTGTATAACCAATAGGATATTGTGGAAATAACAGACTCCTGAGACCAGATCATAAAAAACCTTGTATCTTTCATTTTTCTCTCTCTTGGACTCTTGCTCTGGCAGAATCTGGTCACCATGTCATGGGGATATTCAAGCAGCCCCATGGAGAAGTCAATGCAGCCGGGAACTGAGGCCTCCTGCCAGCTACAGCACCAGCTGGGCAGCACCGTGCATGAGCCGTCTTGGAAGTGGATCTTCCAGCCCCAGTCATGCTGGTGCCTTTGGCTGACTGGGCCTCAGCCAACCTCTGAGGGATCCTGAAGCAGAACCACTGAGGAAGCCTACCAAGTGCAGAGGAACATTCTTCAGCTTCTACAAAGAATCCGGCCTCTCATTTTTCTTGAAACTCACAGCTATCTTGGTGTGTCTTATTTTTTTTCCCTCTTGATAGAGAAGTGCTACAAAGAAATGTTTCTGTACTTTAATAAAAAGACAAAGTAAGTAAAACGATAAATGACAGCTGGTTTGGACCTCATGTTGGAGATGTGATAGGGTATAGAAGAGACTGGAAACTGGAGAGAACATGCCCATCCCAAGAGAGAAGACCCGCATTTCTAGCAACTTCCAGTCTTCCAAGTGAAGCTGGAAATCGGCATTTACAAACACAGATAAGAATTACACACACACACACACACACACACACACACACACACACCCTGGCTACTTTGGGTAAAAGAATGCCAGAGAGGGTTAGTCACTTTCTCAAGATGGAGGGAGAAGTAGGTAGAGCCTCAGACCTCCAGGACTCTGAGACTTTTTTTTTCTTTTCTCTTTCTTTTTTTTTTTTTTTTTTTTTTGAGACGGAGTCTTGCTCTGTTGCCCAGGCTGGAGTGCAGTGGTGCAATCTCCACTGACTGCAACCTCCGCCTCCTGGGTTCAAGCAGTTCTTCTGCCTCAGCCTCCTGAGTAGTTGGGATTACAGATGCCAGTCACCACACCCAGCTAATTTTTGTATTTTTAGTAGAGACGAGGTTTTACCACGTTGGCCGGGCTGGTCTCAGACTTCTGACCTCAGGTGATCTGCCTGCCTCAGCCTCCCAAAATGCTGAGATTATAGGCATGAGCCACTGTGCCCAGCCCAAGACTTCTGTCATTTCTGAGATTCTGCGATAAAATATATATGCTATTAGTTCAAATCAAGGGTGTGATTATATCTCACTGTTTGCTTGCTACAGGGCAGTATCTTAAACATCTGTGGCTTTGAGCAAGAGAAAATGACTTGCTCTTGCGTGGTGAATGACTTGAAGGTGGCAGCTTGCTCAAGGCCCACAGTGGAGGATGCATTACGTTTTCTGTGCAAATTATAGCAGGTAATTCAGTTTCAGAGAGAGAAGCCAAAAACTTAGGACAACAGAAAAATTTGTCCTGTAGTATTTGAGGAAGATGAATAAGGTAAGTATATTTTCCCTAAATCGACTCACCATATGTAGTATGAGAGAGTCCTTTTTTTTTTTTTTTTTTTTTTTTTTTGAGACGGAGTCTTGCTCTGTCGCCCAGGCTGGAGTGCAGTGGCTGGATCTCGGCTCACTGAAAGCTCCGCCTCCCGGGTTCACGCCATTCTCCTGCCTCAGCCTCCCGAGTAGCTGGGACTACAGGCGCCCACCACCTCGCCCGGCTAGTTTTTTGTACTTTTTAGTAGAGATGGGGTTTCACCGTGTTAGCCAGGATGGTCTCGATCTCCTGACCTCGTGATCCGCCCGTCTCGGCCTCCCAAAGTGCTGGGATTACAGGCTTGAGCCACCGCGCCCGGCCGAGAGTCCATTTTAAATAGTTAATGATATTTATGTTTCAGGAAGGCGCAGAGATAAGGAGAAAGTTCTCATGGCCTGTGAATGTGTGAGTAAAAGCCTCTGTGAGAGGATGTGTCCTGGTTCACAGAGACATTTCTGTGTCTCAAAGTAGAAGTCCGGAACTGCGGACTAATGAAATTAAAGTCAGGGATGGCTTGGTCCAGCTCACATCATCCCAAGGCCTTTCCCCACCAATGAAGTCTGAACTAAAAGGATTCTGCTTGTATCTCAGAGTAAATCAGGAAGAGACTCTGGGGTCCTTCAGTTTTGCCAAGACGCAAATTGGGAGAATCCTAGAAGAGGTATCCTCCCTAAAGTCCTTTCCAGCTGTGAGACCTGATGCCTCCACTTTGGGATTTGGGAGCTGAGCCATAGGGAAGACTGGACTGGATCAGGAAAAGGCAGTGGGAGCAGAGAGCCCTGGGCCAGGAGTTGGAGGGCAAGGAGTGAGCAGAGGCTATTCCACTCCCTCGCTGTGTGTCCCCTGGCAAGTCACTTTGTTGCAGGACCCCACCACTCACCCAAAGCTGTTGGCTCAGGGTTTCTGCACTATAGTCCCTTCTGTGTTCGCCAGAAATATGTTACAGGGCAGGAGTCCCGATCCAGACCCCAAGAGAGGGTTCTTGGATCTTGAGCAAGGAAGAATTCAGGGTGAGTCTGCAGTGCAAAGGAAAAGCAAGTTTATTAAGAAAGTAAAGTGGTGAAAGAACAGCTACTCCATAGACACAGTAGGACGTTCCCGAAAGTAAGAGGAGGAGTGCCTCCGCCCTAGGTACAATGCCTGTATGTATGGGGAGATGTGCTCTGCTACAAAGTTTGTGATAAAGGACTACTTTTCTTATTTACTATATTTTGCAAGAATTGATATTATTATCTTTAAAGCAAAATGAGGAATACCTTTGTTCAGCTGGGCGCAGTGGCTCACACCTGTAATCCCAGCACTTTGGGATGCCGAGGCGGGTAGATCATGAGGTCAGGAGTTGAAGACCAGCCTGGTCAATATGGTGAAACACCATCTCCACTAAAAATACAAAAATTAGCCAGGTGTGGTGGTGGACGCCTGTAATCCCAGCTACTTGGGAGGCTGAGGCAGGTGATTGCTTGAACCCAGGAGGCGGAGGTTGCAGTGAGCCGAGATTGTGCCACTGCACTCCAACCTGGGCGACAGAGTAAGATTCCATCTCAAAAAAAAAAATAAATAAATAAAATAAAAAAAGGAATACCTTTGTTCTCCAGATACCAGGCTATCTGGACACTCCCAAGTCTGGCTCTGTTTAGTAAACACGACTAATTTGTTCCCTTACATGTAAACATGTAGAGGCTAATGATGCCTAACTTTCTGAGAATGCAGCCCAGCAAGTCTCAGCCTCATTTTCCTGGCCCTCACTCAAAGTGGAGTCACTCTGGTTCCAACGCCTCTGACAACTTTACTGAGCATTCGCTTCTTCACGTGCAAATTGGGAGCAACACTGCCTGCTCTTGCTAACTCATGTTGGTGGCGTAAGGCTCTAATGAGGTCTGGGAAACTGCCCTGAAAACCGAAAAGCACCGCAGAAAGGAGTAATGTTTCATCTGACCCCTTCCTACCTCTCCAGCCCTGTCGTCCACCGTGCTTCCCCTGTTCTGTGTTGCAGCCACACAGACTTTCAGTGTCTTGGTAGGTAGTTTCCTCCTGCAGCTGGGCCTTTGCATGTGCTATTCCCATGGCCTGAAGTGTGCCCACCATCCTTTGCCTGGCTTTACTCCTACTCATCACATAGAACTCAGTTCAGTTGTACCTGTTCAGGGAGGACTTCTCTGCCCACGCCCCCCCGCCCCCTCAGTTTGGGTGGGAATACTCTATTACCTGTGTCCCTCCCTGGCACCATGTGTCTTACTCTCATCACTGTTTGTAGTTACAATTTGTTTGGATTAATGTCGGTCCTGTCAACAGATCATAAGCTCCATGAGGGCAGAGAATGGTGTCTTTTTTCACTCACCTTCGTATCCCAAGAGCCTAGCCCAGATACCAAATAAATACTAGCGATCGTAGAGTAGGTCCAGGAATCTAGGGAGCAGGGATTCTGATTTTAGGTTTCTGGATTAGGGTGCTGGGAATGAGACACCCAGTAAGAGAAGTCTCTCTGAATTAGTCTGGTGTTCGCACCTTTTTTTCCCCTCCCTTTAGGTAAAGCTGTGCTACACTATGTAATGTCATGCTGATGTCTGTATGTTCGTATGTGTGTATATATTTGAGACGGAGTCTCCTTCTGTTGCCCAGGCTGGAATGCAGTGGTGTGACCTCACCTCACTGCAACCTATGCCTCCTGGGTTCAAGTGATTCTCCTGCCTCAGCCTCCTGAGTGGCTGGGATTACAGGCATCACCACCACGCCTGGCTAATTTTGTATTTTTAGTAGAGATGGAGTTTCTCTATGTTGGTCAGGGTGGTCTCAAACTCCCGACCTCAGGTGATCCGCCTGCCTCAGCCTCCCAAAGTGTTGGGATTACAGGCCTGAGCCACTGCACCTGGCCGGAAGAATACTTTAATTGGGTGCTGCAGCTGAGGAGTGGAGTTGGGAGCTTAGTCTCAAACCCATATCCCTGACCTACAAAAAGTAGGGGTTTATGTACCAGGGAAGAAATGTAACAATGTGAATGAAAACAGGAACTAGGCAGGGGCAAGGAAACAATCATGATGAAGGAAGGGTCCAGGCATTTCCTTGTCTGGATGTGGTGATCTGGTGAGTTTCAGTTCTTTGATACCTTTTTTTGAGAGGCCGGAAGGTCTTTTCCTGAGGAAGGAACTCAGATAAAACAAATTAAGTTTTTCAAGCTTTAAGACTAGAAAAAAGGCTGAGCGCGGTGGCTCACACCTGTAATCCCAGCACTTTGGGAGGCCAAGGCGGGCGGATCACCAGGTCAGGAGATTGAGACTGTCAGGCCTCTGAGCCCAAGCCAAGCCATCACATCCCCCTGTGACTTGCACTTATACGCCCAGATGGCCTGAAGTAACTGAAGAATCACAAAAGAAGTGCAAATGTTCTGCCCCGCCTTAACCAATGACATTCCACCACAAAAGAAATGAAAATGGCTGGTCCTTGCCTTAAGCGATGATATTATCTTGTGAAATTCCTTTTCCTGGCTCATCCTGGCTCTAAAAGCTCCCCCACTGAGCACCTTGTGACCCCTCCACTCCTGCCCGCCAGAGAACAACCCCCCTTTGACTGTAATTTTCCTTTACCTACCCAAATCCTATAAAACGGCCCCACCCTTATCTCCCTTCGCTGACTCTCTTTTCGGACTCAGCCTGCCTGCACCCGGGTGATTAAAAAGCTTTATTGCTCACACAAAGCCTGTTTGGTGGTCTCTTCACAAGAACGCGCATGACACACGCCACAATGTCTGGCTTTTTTTTTTTTTTTTTTGTATTTTTAGTAGAGATGGGGTTTTACCATGTTGGCCAGGCTGGTCTCGAACTCCTGACCTCAGTGATCTGCCCACTTCGGCCTCCCAAAGTACTGGGATTACAGGTGTGAGCCACCACGCCAGCCCATTTGTTTGCTTTTTGAGACTGGGTCTCACTCTGTTGCCCAGGCTGGAATGCAGTGGTGCTGAGGTGGGAGGTGGGACTTTACTCTGGACCAGATTGAAGATTGGCTGAAACAGGGAAGAGGTAGGGAAAATACCTCTCCATGACATGCCCACCAGTTGACCAGGCACGGTGGCTCACGCCTGTAATCCCAGCACTTTGGGAGGTCGAGGTGGGCGGATCACTTGAGGTCAGAAGTTCGAGACCTGCCTGGCCAACATGGTGAAACCCCGTCTCTACTAAAATACAAAAATTAGTAGGGCGTGGTGGTGGGCGCCTGTAATCCCAGCTACTCAGGAGCCTGAGGCAGGAGAATCACTTGAACCTGGGGGAGGGGGGTAGCAGTGAGCTGAAATTGCACCATTGCACTCTAGCCTGTGTGACAGAGCGAGACTCCGGCTCCAGGGGAAAAAAAAAAGACATGCCTACCAGTTCCATGCCAGTTGACCATTGCCATGGCAACACCCAGAAATTACCGCCCCTTTCCATGGCAACGACCTGAAAGTTACCACCATTTTTCTATAAATTTCTGAATAACCCATACCTTAATTTGCAAGTAACTCAAAGTGGGTATATGTATGACTGTCAACCTGCCCCTCAGCTGGTGCTCTCAACACATTGCCTAGGGATTAGCCCTGCTCTGCGGGAGCAGTCATGAAGTTGTCACACTGCTGCCTCCATAAAGCTGTTTTCTTCTACCACCAGCTGGCTCTTGAATTCTTTCCTGAGCAAAGCCAAGAATCTTCCAGGGCTAAGTCCCAATTTGGGAGCTTACCTGCCCTGCATCAGTGCAATCATAGCTCACTGCAGCCTTGAACTTTGGGGCTCAAGCGATCCTCCTGCCTCAGCCTCCTGAGTAGCTAAGATGACAGATGTGTGCCACCACACCTGGCTAATTTTTTCTTTCTTTCTTTTTTTTTTTTTAGACATGAAGTCTGATTTTGTTGCCTAGGCTGATAATTGTTTTTAAAATTTCTATCTTTACTGATTTTTATCTGCCTGACCTATGGATAATTGAGAAAGTGTTTTTGAAGTCAATTGTCAATTTATGTATTTCGAAGCTATTTTGCAAGATGCATACAAATTTGAGTTGCTGTAACTTTCTGTCTCTCAAATTAGAACCCCAGGTCTTGAGAGAATGATTCTGGGGTCAGGAATCCTGCTGTGCTACTGGGGCCAGGAACGCCACCAGATGTAATGGTCCGAGTCCTCTGTAGCTCGATAGCAGCAATAATGTGGTGACAGCGTTTCCGAGAACCTGGGAACATGAGTTTGAAGTTGCACCATTCTTCTGACATTGTAGTGTGGGTAGGTCCTCTCTATTCTGATGATTGTGAAGGAAGTAAGCATGCTATTCTTGCACAAGATGTTTGTCTTTAGAAGAGAGGAAGCAGAGGAGGACAGCTTCCTCTCCACTGGGGGCTAGAACTCTATGTGAGCTGGTTGTCTGGCCTGAGAAATACTGCTGCGTTTATTTATTTGGCGCATACAAGGAAGTTCTCTTTCCTGCAGAATCTACATAAGAGAGATGCTAAAATACACAAAGAAAAGGCAAAGACGAGGCCTCCTAGAAAACCTTTCCTCCCCTGAGGTTCTTTTGCTTTGGTGCTAGTTACCTGGAGAACTTACTCCTCAGACAGGCAGAGGTCAACTTACCCATCCCCCTGCCTCTGAGCAGCCCTGCCCCATGCACCCCCGGAGGTCACACACCCTTCCCGTTTGTGCTTAGTGCTGTTTACATCAGCCCAAGTTCTAATGGCCCTCATACTGTGGCCCTCAGGGATCCTTCTTCCCTGAGCCTCACAGCACTAATTGTCCTCTCAATTATTTGGCAAAGTTGCCTTGGGACACCCTCCACAAGGGCAGGGGAGCCGGTTGTGTGGCATGATATCTCTGCCTATATTAGTTTTCTATTGCTGCAGTGACAGATGACCCCAAGTCCAGTGGCCTAAAACAACACAAATTTATCTTACAATATGTAATTGTAAGAAGCTCGAATTGGGTCAAAATCAAGGTGTTGGAAGAGCTGTATTCCTTCTGTGGGTTCTGCGGGAGAACCTGTTCTTCACCTCTATCCACTTCCAGGGGCACACATTCCTTGCCTCGTGGCCCTGCGTTGCATGACCTTTGCTCGCATCATCACATCTCCTTCCCTGATGCTGACCCTGCTGCTCCTCTTATAAAGAAAGATTCTTGTGATTATGTCGGGTCCACCAGGATACTCTGGGATAAGCCAGGATAATCTCCCTATCTCAAGACCCTTAACTTGGTCACACCTGCAAAGCCCCTTTTGCCATGTAAGGTAGCATTCAGAGGTTTGAGATGGGATGTAGATATCTTTGGCCGTTATTTTGCTACCATAATGTGTCGTGTGGTTGGCTGTATCTGCTATTCTCTTGTCAAGCCCATGGTGTCCTCCAGGCCCTTGTCGTCCCTCTCCGGGAAGGCTCCGTCAACCACTGACGGATCTCCCTTTCTCCATCTGACCTCTCGCAACACATGCCACTGCTGCCAGAGGGCCTCATCTGGTGTCACAGGGTGAACACAAACCCCTACACTGGTTCAAGGTCCCTGAGGACTTGCCTCTTATTCCTGTCTCTGGTCTCTTCTGTGAGTCTCCTTTATAGGCTGTAACAACTGGCTTATTCACCTACTTACTGATTGAACGTGTCCGGAGCTTGCCGGCTTCTAAGCTTTTACTTACTTCCTTGCAGCTGATGTGCCCTTTGCCTTTATTTCCGCCTGGCAAAATCCTACTCAGCAAATGGGTAGTGAAACTATTGCAACCATTGTAAACCATTGCAATTTTTCAGGGGGGCTGTTTGGCCTTATTGTCAAAGGCCTTACTTAACCTGTGGATGGTGGCTGACCCAGTGCTCTACATACAGGATTTCATTCTGTGGGAGTAATGCTGAGGGTTGTGCATGGATATAGCTTCAGAGATGTTCACTGCAGCATTGTTAATTAAAAAAAAAAGTAGCACTAACCTAAATCAATATTCTATAATATGGAACTATTTACATAAATTGTAGAATATCAGCAAGTGAACTTTTATACAGTGAACAAAAGCAACAAAATACAAAAGTATCAAAGAATTGAAAGGTATTTATGATATATTCAAAACAGAAAAGATTACAAAACCCTCTATACAGGAAAATTTTATTTAAAAACTATAGGCTGGGAGTGGTGGCTCACGCCTGTAATCCCAGCACTTTGGCAGGCTGAGGCGGGCAGATCATGAGGTCAGGAGATCGAGACCATCCTGGCTAACATGGTGAAACCCTGTCTCTACTAAAAATGCAAAAAATTAGCTGAGTGTGGTGGTGGGCACCTGTAGTCCCAGCCACTTGGGAGGCTGAGGCAGAATGGCATGAACCCATGAGGTGGAGCTTGCAGTGAGCCAAGATCACGCCACTGCACTCCAGCCTGGGCAACAGAGTGAAACTCTATCTCAAAAAAAAAAAAAAAAAAAAAAAAATTAGCCGGGTATGGTATGGTGGCGCGTGCCTGTAATCCCAGCTACTTGGGAGGCTGAGGCAGGAGAATCTCTTGAACCCGGGAGGTGGAGGTTGCAGTGAGCTGAGATGGCGCCACTGCACTGCAGCCTGGGCAACAGAGCAAGACTCTGTCTCAAAAAAAAAAATAAAAATTATATTGCAAATATGTGTTTTAATCACATATTTTAAATTTTTACCTTTTTTTAATTGATTGATTTTGGGAGAGGTCTTCCTGTCACCCAGGCTGGGGATGGAGTTCAGTGGTGGGATCACGGCTCACTGCAACCTCAACCTCCCAGTTTCAAGCGATCCTCCCAGCTCAACCTCTTGAGTACCTGGGACTAAAGGGATGCACCACCATGCCTGGTGTATTTTTAATTTTTTTGTAGAGATGGGGGTCTTGCTACATTGCCCAGGTTGGTCACAAACTTCTGGGTTCAAGCGATCTTCCTGCCTTGGCCTCCCAATGTGCTGGGATTACAGGCATGAGCCACTGCACCTGGTGGCATATACATTTCTTACAAATGAAAAGTAATATGCTCAACTTTTTTTTTTTTTAAGACGAATTTTTGCTCATATCGCCCAGACTGGAGTGTGATGGCACGATATCGGCTCACTGCAACCTCTGCCTCCTGGATTCAAGCATTTCTCCTGCCTCAGCCTCCTGAGTAGCCAGGATTACAGGCGTGTGCCACCATGCCCAGCTAATTTTTGTATTTTTAGTAGAGATGGGGTTTCACCATGTTGGCCAGGCTGGTCTCGAACTCCTGACCTAAGGTGATCCACCCGCCTCGGCCTCCCAAAGTGCTCGGATTACAGGCGTGAGCCACCGCACCTGGCCTCGACTATTGATGGTGTTTTTTTTTTTTTATTTTTTGTAAAGTGGGCTTTTGAGTGATTTTTATTTGTCCATATTTTCTGTTTTTTTGTAATGATCACGTCACGTTTATAATAATAAAAAAGTAATTAAGATTATTAAAAAAACTCTACCCACCCTACTCAGGCCAAACCCCTTCCTGAAGCCTTCAGTGTTGATCATCCTGGATGAACTGAGTTCTCTCTCCTCTGACCCCCTAGCGTTGTGTGTACAGCTCTTGCTCAATGTACCCTCTATTTTTATTTCATAGACTGCTACAGGGAGACTTCTAGGTATAGAGCTCTACCTCTGTGGTGTAAGGGCCCAGGGCTCCTTTTTGCCCTTGGGGTGCTCCCTGGAGTGGGAATGCCCCCTCCGGTACACCACCTCCTGCTGTAGGAAGCTCCAGTGCAAGGCGGGGGGGTGTAGCTTAGTGAGGACCTGCGGGGGTTCCAGCTTGGAGCCAGGTGCACGGATTGGGAGGGTTCCTTCTGCTAAGGGTCCTGCCTCAGGCCTGGAGGTGGGTGTGGTCTGGGAAGGCAGTGTGCTTTCCAAATTCCATTCCTATTTTCATTGAACTAGTAATCTGATGGGAAGATAAGGCAGTAACACATGCCACATTTGTAAAAAATACAAACATTTTCCAAAGATATCTTGTGAGTCCCTGCCAAATGAATGGCATGACATAAGAGGAGGGAAGAAGTCACCATGGGTCACGGAAGAGTTGAAGTGCTCCGGGCACTTGGGAGCGTCAGGCCAGTGCTCTCAGGCCCCCAGACTGCATGAAAATGTAGCTCAGATACGCTCACGGAGCTTAGGGCTGTTGGCTAATGGCTACAGCTTTAATTTCAAATAGTAACCTTTTAGTCATTAAAAAACCTTATTTGTATAATTTCAGGAAAACTAGCACACTCCATGAAAATACCGTCAGAAAAACTTCCTTGGATGATTTTCATATTTATTAATTAATCAGTTGCATAATATATAAAATATTGATTACAATTACTAGGCTTAAACTGTCAAATGTAAAATTTGATGGCTTGGCCTCTGACTTCCAGTTTTCCGGAGAAAATAGTACTTGCGATGACTGCGATTCTCGGTGTGCAGAGTGGTGGAAGGGGTTGGAGAGTCGGTCACTCTGCAGCCTGTGCCCGCGGCCTCTGTGCCTCCCTGCAGCGGCCGTGCACTCCTCTGCCACGTGGGTTTATGCAGCTTTCTTCCTAGGAGATCAGGAGTCCTTGGGGGCAGGATTCCAACCGCATTCATCTCTGTTCCCCTGTATTCAGAGAAAGTAATCTTAACGTTCCAGCCAAGTGTGTTACACTCTGATAAAATAGACACTTGAGTGCTATTTAGAAATAGTGCCAGAGTGTCATACGAGTTACGGGCGCAGAATACTACATGGCAATGGGACCCCAGTCTGGTGTCCCTGCCACCTTGCAGAGCCATGCTGTGACTTTCACTTGTGCAATTTCCCCAACCACAGTGACGAGAGCTGTCTTTTGTGCTGACGATTTGGAGAGCAGGCAACAACTTCCTCGGGTACTCAGCAATTTTTTAAAATCAGCAGTTTCGGTTCTGTAACTACATTTTAATATTATATGCTAATTAACCCACATCATTGTTCTATTAGCCGGGAGTTCAACAAACATTTATGGAGGACTTACCATGTGCTATGCTCCAGACAGAGCACTTTGGAAGATACAGAGATGAGTAAGGCAAGGTCTTGTTCTAGGGAGAGCTCAGACTGGAGGAGAAAGACAAACAGAAAAATGCATGAAAAGGCCGGGAGCGGTGGCTCACGCCCGTAATCCCAGCACTTTGGGAGGCCGAGGCGGGCAGATCATGAGGTCAGAAGATCGAGACCATCCTGGCTAACACGGTGAAACTTCATCTCTACTAAAAATACAAAAACAAAAAATTAGCTGGGCGTGGTGGCAGGCGCCTGTAGTCCCAGCTACTCGGGAGGCTGAGGTGAGAGAATGGCGTGAACCCAGGAGGTAGAGCTTGCAGTGAGCCAAGATTGGGCCACTTCACTCTAGCCTGGGCGACAGAGCAAGACTTCGTCTCAAAAATTAAAAAAAAAAAAAAAAAGAAAAAAGAAAAATGCACGAAAAGATGAGAGGGCCACAGAGACACCCAGAAGTGATTTAAAGGCAAGAAAAGGCGGGGTGGTGAAGGGAGGAAGGAAAGAAGAAAAGGCTTAGGAAGAGTTACAGGTATAGTGGAGAAAACACAGACTTTGCAATCAGGTAGATTCAGATGCTGGCTGCCTTTGGTAGCAGTGTGATCCTAGGCAAGGCCCTTACCCTGTCTGAGCCTCAGTATCCTCCGATGGGCGCCGCCCCCTGCTCCGTGGCGCCTGGTCCCATCGACCGCCCAAGGGCTGAGAAGTGCAGGGGCTGCTCCGGACTGGCTGGCAGCTCCACCTGCAGCCCCAGGGCGGGATCCACTAGGTGAAGCCAGCTGGGCTTCTGAATCTAGTGGGGACTTGGAGAACATTTAGGTCTAGCTAAGGGATTGTAATCAGCACCCTGTGTCTAGCTCAGTGTTTGTAAATACACCAATCAGTACTCTGTATCTAGCTAACCTAGTGAGGACCCGGAGAACTTTTCTGTCTAGCGCTCTGTGTCTCGCTAAAGGATTGTAAACGCACCAATTAGCACTCTGTGTCTAGCTCAGGGATTGTAAACGCACCAATCAGCACTCTGTCAAAATGGGCCAATCAGCTCTCTGTAAAGTAGACCAATCAGCTCTCTGTGAAACGGACCAATCAGCAGGATGTGGGTGGAGCCAGATAAGGGAATAAAAGCAGGCTGCAGGCGGCAACTTGAGGTAACCTGCTCTGGTCCTTTTTTGTCAACGCGGAGGGTTTGTTATTTTTGCTCTTTTCTGGGGGGGGGGGGGGGTTTTTTTTTTTTTTTTCTTCTTCTCCTCCTCTGATGCTCACTGTTTGGATCTACGCTGCCTTTTTGAGCTATAACACTTACTGCGTATAGGTCTGCTGCTTTACTCCTGAAACCAGCGAGACCACGAACCCACAGGGAAGAACAAACAACTCCAGACATAGCTGATTTTGAGAGCTGTGAAACTTACCGTGAAAGTCTGCAGCTTCACTCCTGTGGGCGAGACCATGAACCCACCAGAATAAGCTCCAGACCCATCTGAACGCCTGAAGGAACCAACTCTGGACTGCCTTTAAGAACTGTAACACCGCGAGGGTCTGCAGCTTCAGTTTTGAAGTCGGGCAGACCAAGAACCCGCCAATTTTGGAGACATGCTGATTGATGGGAGGTTGGAGAAGAAAAACGGCTCATTGAAAGGGAAGGAGACAGGCTGCTGGGGCTCCTCCTTGCCCTGGGGCCTTCCTTCTGTGGTGTCCCCGCACCTGGGCTGCTCCTGTCTGGCCTCTGGTGCCTTGGTGCTCGTGATGGAGCTGAAGCAGAGCTTGCATGCCATGCCAGAGGAAAGTCGCTGCGCTGCTGGTGAGTAGAGGAGTCACAACGGGGTTGGGAAGAAGGAAGCAGCAAGTGGGATGGGGTGAATATTTCAGGCCCTTGACTGTTTCCCGAGCACCCGCTAAACCCCTGGGTTCTTTTGTTAACCTGACTATGAATATGTAGTTAAAGATGGCAAGATCATCCAAGATCATTAGATCCTTAGGCCAGGCACGGTGGCTCACGCCTGTAATCCAAGCACTTTGGGAGGCCGAGGTGGGTGGACCACTTGAGGTCAGGAGTTCAAGACCAGCTTGGTCAACGTGGTTAAAACCCAGTCTTTATTAAAAAGTACAAAAATTAGCTGGGTGTGGTGGCACATGCCTGTAATCCTAGCTACCTGGGAGGCTGAGGCAGGAGAATCACTTGAACCCAGGAGGTGATTTGCACTGAGCAGAGATAGTGCTATAGCACTCCAGGCTGGATGGAGCGAGAGGCCATCTCAAAAAAAAAAAAAAAAGTGGTAATTTTTAAAGTGGGCTAGGCGTGGTGGCTCACACGTGTAGTGATTTTTAAAGTGGGCCAGGCGTGGTGGCTCACACCTGTAGTGATTTTTGATTAAAGTGGGCCGGGCATGGTGGCTCACACGTGTAGTGATTTTTAATTAAAGTGGGCCGGGCGTAGTGGCTCACATGTGTAGTGATTTTTAATTAAAGTGGGCCGGGCGTGGTGGCTCACACGTGTAGTGATTTTTAATTAAAGTGGGCCGGGCGTAGTGGCTCTCATGTGTAGTGATTTTTAATTAAAGTGGGCCGGGCGTGGTGGCTCACACGTGTAGTGATTTTTAATTAGTGGGCCGGGCGTGGTGGCTCTCATGTGTAGTGATTTTTAATTAAAGTGGGCCGGGCGTGGTGGCTCACACGTGTAGTGATTTTTAATTAAAGTGGGCCGGGCGTGGTGGCTCTCATGTGTAGTGATTTTTAATTAAAGTGGGCCGGGCGTGGTGGCTCACACGTGTAGTGATTTTTAAAGTGGGCCAGGCGTGGTGGCTCACACCTGTAGTGATTTTTGATTAAAGTGGGCCGGGCGTGGGGCTCACACGTGTAGTGATTTTTAATTAAAGTGGGCTGGGCATGGTGGCTCTCACGTGTAGTGACTTTTAATTAAAGTGGGCCGGGCGTGGTGGCGCTCACGTGTAGTGATTTTTAATTAAAGTGGACTGGGCATGGTGGCTCTCACGTGTAGTGATTTTTAAAGTGGGCCAGGCGTGGTGGCTCACACCTGTAGTGATTTTTGATTAAAGTGGGCCGGGCATGGTGGCTCACACGTGTAGTGATTTTTAATTAAAGTGGGCCGGGCGTAGTGGCTCTCATGTGTAGTGATTTTTAATTAAAGTGGGCCGGGCGTAGTGGCTCTCATGTGTAGTGATTTTTAATTAAAGTGGGCCGGGCGTGGTGGCTCACACGTGTAGTGACTTTTAATTAAAGTGGGCCGGGCGTGGTGGCTCACACGTGTAGTGATTTTTAAAGTGGGCCAGGCGTGGTGGCTCACACCTGTAGTGATTTTTGATTAAAGTGGGCCGGGCGTGGTGGCTCACACGTGTGATTTTTAATTAAAGTGGGCCGGGCATGGTGGCTCTCACGTGTAGTGACTTTTAATTAAAGTGGGCCGGGCGTGGTGGCGCTCACGTGTAGTGATTTTTAATTAAAGTGGGCTGGGCATGGTGGCTCTCACGTGTAGTGATTTTTAAAGTGGGCCGGGCGTGGTGGCTCACACGTGTAGTGATTTTTAAAGTGGGCCGGGCGTGGTGGCTCACACGTGTAGTGATTTTTAAAGTGGGCCGGGCGTGGTGGCTCACACGTGTAGTGATTTTTAATTAAAGTGGGCCGGGCGTGGTGGCTCACACCTGTAATCCCAGCACTTTCGGAGGCTGAGGCAGGTGGATCACTTGAGGTCAGGAGTTTGAGACCAGACTGGTTAACGTGGTGAAACCCCATCTCTACTAAAAATATGGAATTTTAGTTGAGTTTGGTGGTGGGCGCCCGTAATCTCAGCTACTCAGGCTGAGACAGAATCGCTTGAACTCTTGAGGCGAAGGTTACAATGAGCCAAGATGGTGCCATTGCTCTCCAGCCTGGGTGACAGCGAGACTTCATTTCCAAAAAAGCAAAGTGATAGACATTTCTTGCAAATGCAAGTTTGTGGATTGACATTCATATTCTCTACAATTGATTTGAAAATAAATGTTTAAAACTCTTGTAATGTGTAATATCTTTGAAGACTATTTAAGAAACTGGTAAGAATATTGCTGCTGAGAAGGGAACCAGGTGGCTAGAAGGGTAACTGTTGCAGTGTGTCAAGAGCTGTTCCAGTGTTAGTGTGAGTTCCCCAGTTCAGGGCAAACTGGGAGGATTGGTCATCAGGAGGAAGAGAGAGTTGACTTCACTGTGTATCTTTCGTATACTCTGTGTTTTCCACTTTTACCTTGCCACCTGCGTTACCTCATCCCCTAGAAAAAGAGGCCGGACAGGTGGCTCACGCCTATAATTCCAGCACTTAGGCGGCCGAGGCGGGTGGATCACGATGTGTGAGATTGAGACCATCCTGGCTAACATGGTGAAACCCAGTCTCTACTAAAACAAAAAATTAGGCATGGTGACAGGCGCCTGTAGTCCCAGCTACTCGGGAGGCTGAGGCTGGAGAATGGTGTGAACCTGGGAGGCGGAGCTTGCAGTGAGGCGAGATCTCGCCACTGCACTCCAGCCTGGTGACAGAGTAAGACTCCATCTCAAAAAAAACAAGAGATGATTCCCCAAACGCCTGTACATCAGAAAGAACCAAAAAAGCCCTCATCAATATTAAAGGTAACTGAGGAACTGAAAAAACATTCATATATTAATGTGAGAAAAATAACATTTTAAGTTTTTATAGATCAATATAGATAAGCATCTCAGTTAAAAATGAGCTTAAAGACAAAGAAATTCACAAAAGAGATACACATGGGCAATGTTAGAAAATGTTCTTCCAGTAACGTAAGGAATGAGTATTAATATAATAGTTTTTGCCACTTACATTACCAAATCTGTAATAAAAAATAATGCTATGGAAGGGTAAATTGGTACAGTTCTTGGGAGGGTGTATAAAAGGCTTAACAATTTTTGTACCCTTTGGGCCATTTGTTTTACTTCTAGGAATTTGTTTCAAGGAAATGGGCAGTGTGTGTGAAGATTTATGTACATGGATGTTGGTCACCCTATTTGTAAGGCAAAGCCAACATTTCCACATCATTTGGCTTCAGAGCTTATCTTTTAAGTGAAACTTTCAACCGCAGAGAAAACTAGAGAGAATAATACAAAAACACCCATGTTCTAGCCAGCTTGCTGCATCTTAACACTGCATATTTACTTTATATTTTTGAAATAATTAAAATATTTAGAGGTATGGCCCCCTGGGTCCGACTCTCTGGGTTCCATTTTCTCTCTTCTTCCCCAGAGATAGTCTCCTGAACAGAGATAACTAGTCTCCTGAACAGAGATAACTAGTCTCCTGAACAGAGATAACTAGTCTCCTGAACAGAGATAACTAGTCTCCTGAACAGAGATAGTCTCCTGAATTGAGATAACTAGTATCCTGAACAGAGATAACTAGTCTCCTGAATTGAGAGGTTTATCACTCCACGTGCATGTTTCTTTCACTATAAAATGTATTTTTTGAGACAGTCTCAATCTGTCGCCCAGACTGTTGTGCAGTGGCATGATTACGGCTCAATGCAGCCTCCAACTGCCAGGCTCAAGCGATCCTCTTACCTTAGCCTCCGGAGTAGCTGGGACTAGAGACGTGCGCCACCACACCCGGCTAGTTTTTTGTTTTTTTCCATAAAGATGGAGTCTCCATATGTTACCCAGGTTGGTCTTGAACTCTTGGCTTCAAGCAATCCTCTTGCCTTGGCCTCCGAAAGTGCTGGGATTACAGGTGTGAGTCACCATTCTTGGCCGATTAAACATCTTTGTAAGCAATAATACATAGTTTTATTTTACGTGGTCTTTACTTTTCCATAAATGGTACATATCCCCTGATGCTTGCTTTTGTTTTTTGCTCACCATTATTTTGGGGGTTTTTCCATGTTGATACATGTATACTAGGTTTATTTTTAATTGCTATTTGTTATTTCACCGGATGAACGTACCACAATTTATTCATTAATTCTTCTGTTGAAGTATATTTAGCCTGGTTGTTTACACATCTTTGCAGACACTGCTACAGTAAACATCCTGTGCATACTGGTTGGTGCACATGCATGAAAGTTTCTCTAGGGGATGTGCCTAGGAGTGCAGTTGCAGGGCTATGGGGAGGAGCATCTTTAAATTTTATAGATATTTCCACAATTTTTCCAAAGTGCTTTACCTCTTGTTCTCAGCAACATGTAGGAATTTCAGGAGCCCCTCATCCTTGCCATTCTGAAAAGTGGATAACTACTTGTGGTTTTATTTAGATTTCCCTGATGACCAGTGGAGTTGAATGGGTTTTGGTGTTGTGTTTTTTTTTTTGTGAGATGGAGTTTTGCTCTTGTTCCCAGGCTGGAGTGCAATGGTACAATGTTGACTCACTGCAACCTCCACCTCCTGGGTTCAAGTGGTTCTCCTGCCTCAGTCTCCCGAGTAGCTGGGACCACAGGTGTGCCACTACTCCTGGTTAATTTTTATATGTTTAGTAGGGGTTTCACCGTGTTGGTCAGGCTGGTCTCGAACTCCTGACCTCGGGTGATCCCACCGCTTCAGCCTTCCAAAGTGCTGGGATTACAGGTTTGAGTCAGCACACCCAACATGGTTTCGGTATGTTTTCTGGCCAACTGCGTTTCCTCCTTTTCTGTGGATTGACTTTCCATATCACACTATTGCCCCTGGGTGGTTTGCCTGTTTCTTTTTCTATTTGTGTCTTTTTTTTTTTTTTTTTTTTTTTTTTTTTTTTTTTTTTTTTTTTTTTTTTTGGAGATGAAGTCTCGCTCTGTCGCCCAGGCTGGAGTACAGTGATGTGATCTGGGCTCACTGCAAGCTCCGCCTCCCAGGTTCATGCCATTCTTCTGCCTCAGCCTCCCGAATAGCTGGGACTACAGACACCACCACACCTGGCTAATTTTTTTTTTTGTATTTTTAGTAGGGAGGGGTTTCACCATGTTAGTCAGAATGGTATCTCTTCATTGGGTTTTCTTTTATGTCTTGAGACAAGATTTATGATTTTCTCCATAATGTTATTGGACAGTTCTTTTTTTTTTTGAGTCTTGCTCTGTTGCCCAGGCATGATCTCGGCTCACTGCAACCTCTGCTGCTCTGGTTCAAACGATTCTCCTGCCTCAGCCTCCCCAGTAGATGGGATTACAGCCATGCGCCACCACATCTGGCTAATTTTTTGTATTTTCAGTAGAGACAGGGTTTCACCATGTTGGCCAGGCTGGTCCCAAACTCCCGAACTCAAGTGATCCAACTACCTTGGCCTCCCAAAGTGCTGGGATTATAAGTGTGAGCCACCACGCCCAGCCTATTCTTAGGTATCTGCAGTAATTGCTACTTTACTAATAGGGTCACTTCAAAGATTATATTTTATAATTATATAAGAACATAACTTTTTTGGGGGGACGGAGTCTTGCTCTGTCACCCAGGCTGGAGTGCAGTGGCGCGATCTCGGCTCACTGTAACCACCACCTTCCAGGTTCAAGCGATTCTATCACCTCAGCCTCCCAAGTAGCTGGGATTATAGGTGTTTGCCACCATGCCTGGCTGATTTTTGTATTTTTAGTAGAGACGGGGTTTCGCCATGTTGGCCAGGTTGATCTCAAACTCCTGACCTCGGGTGATCCGCCTGCCTCAGCCTCCCAAAGTGTTGGGATTACAGGCGTGAGCCACCACATCCGGCCAGGAACATAATAAATTTTAAAAAGGAATCTTGTAGCAAACTTCTGAACTCTGATTTTTCTAATTTTTCTGTGTAGACATTCATATCTTCAAATAATAACTATTTTGCTTTTTCCTAAGCTACATGCCTCATATTTCCACCTCTTCTCTTACTGTGCTGGCCGGGGCATCTGATCCAATATTGACTGGCAGTGATGACATTGAACATGCTTGTCGGTCGGGCGTGGTGGCTCACGCCTGTAATCTCAACACTGGGAGGCTGAGGCGGGCAGGTCACGAGGTCAGGAGATGGAGACCATCCTGGCTAACACGGTGAAACCGTGGTGAAAATCAAATCTTGTCACAAGACATAAAAGAAAACCCAATGAAAAGACACCATTCTGGCTAACACCATTGTACTCCAGCCTGGTGACACAGCGAGACTGTCTCAAAAAAAAAAAAAAAAAAATGCTTGCATGTTCAAGTAACTTTTCTTTGTCAGCCTCCCTGGAAGCTGGGACTACAGGCGTGCGCCGCCATGCCCAGCTAATTTTTGTACTTTTAATAGAGATGGGGTTTCACCATGTTGGCCAGGATGGTCTAAATCTCTTGACCTCATGATCCACAGGCCTCAGCCTCCCAGAGTTCTGGGATTATAGGCGTGAGCCACCATGCCTAGCCTTGTTCTGGGTTTTGAAGGGAAAGTGGCTTCCCTTTTACCTTAAGGATGAAATATGCTCTGTGTCTCAGGCCAAGGACCTTCCCTTTTATAGGTTACTTAAGTGTTTTGTTTACTTGTTTTCCATAAATGGGTGGTGTTGACTTTTACAAAACAAATCTTTCCTGCTTTGATTTTTCAAAAATAAATTTTAAGCTTATATCATTAAGTATACAAAAATCTATACATTGTTTTCCTGGTGCATTGATCTTTATATCACCTTTTTCTATTTGTGCTAATGATGACTTTGATCTTAAGGTCCATTGTGTGTGATAGTGCTATAAAACGCTTTTCCTTGGTCATCACTTACGTTTCCTTACCTTATGGTCTTTTGTGTCTTTATATTTTAGGTCTGTCTCTTGAACATTGCTGGATTGCGTGCCTTTTTAACAAATCCAATTTGATAATGTCTCTTATTATTGATCTGTTTGAATTTTTTGTGCTGTTGTATTTTATACCATTTGTCTTGCTTTCTCCATTTTTCTCCTAGATCAATCTAGTTTTTAAAAATTTGTTGGTTTTTTTCTGATAGGTTTGGAAGACATATTCAATTCTATTTTTTAGTAGCTTCCTGTAAAATTTTACTATGCAGTGTAGACTTTACAAAGTCTAAAGTGATCACGACCTCTTTCTTCCTTCTGAGCAATACAAGGACCTTGATACGCTTTTACTCCTGTCTTACATGTTGTTGCTATCTGGTATTTTGGTTGTATCTAATTTTTAAAAACTCTTCAACTTAATACCGTTGTTATTGTTCTATATAATCACTGCCTGCTCATATTTACCCCCACATTTACTATTTTATTTACCTTTTCTTTTGGCATCTTGTTTCTAGGCTGAATTTTCTTCCTGGCAGAGTGAGGTGCCTCACACCTGTAATCCTGAGAGGCCGAGGCAGAAAGATTGTTTGAGCCCAGGAGCTCTAGGAGTTCGAGACCAGCCTTGGTAACATGGCAGAACCCTGTCTCTACCAAAAAATACAAAAATTAGCCAGGTATGGTGGTGCATGCCCATAGTCCCAGCTACTAGGGAGGCTGAGGTGGGAGGATCGCTTGAGCCCAGGTTGAGGCTGCAGTGAGATGTGACTGTCGCTGCACTCCACCCTGGGTGACAGACCCTGTCTCAAAAACAACAAAAAAGTTTCTCCCTGCAGTACTTTCTTTAGTAGTTTTTTCAGAAAGGACTGTTAATGTTAAACCCACTCTTTTTCTGGAAAAAAAAGTCTGTTCCCTCAACTCTGAACAATAATTCATAGGTAGACCAGATGTTACAGTCCCCCTCCCACGGCCCTCTGACCCCAACTCTTCCAGTTTCTTCTAGACTACCAGTGTCTGCCCCTTTGTGCCTGAGGGCCAGAAGTGTTGAGGGCTGAATGCCTCCTGAAGCAGCCCTGGCAATAACTTGACAGGAAGGAATAAGTGTAGAAACTCCCGTTCCCTGACCCAAGACTGAGAAGATTCGGAGGCGTGGACCTTACATTTTCCCAGACTTTCCTCCACAAGGAAGCTTCCTTGTCCACTTGGTGACTGGCGTAATAAACATCTTTTATTGGCTGCTTTTCCTGCCCCATGTCACATTCCCACTTCCCTGCTGATGCTTCCTGCCCTCCCAATTCAATTATCTACACTAAAATACTCAGGGTCTGCTTCTGGGACTTCAAACTAAGATGCTGCATATAGAATTATCCACGAAGGCACTTTTTCTCTTAGCACTTCTTTTTATCTTCCAATTCTGTCATGTTTCTTAATTCCTCCTTTTTTTTTTTTTTTTTTTTTGGAGATGGAGTCTCACTCTGTCACCCAGGCTGGAGCGCAGTGGTGTGATCTTGGCTCACTGCAACCTCTGCCTCCTGGGTTCAGGCAATTCTCCTGCCTCAGCCTCTTGAATAGCTGGAATTACAGGCATGTACTACCACACCAGGCTAATAGTTGTATTTTTAGTAGAGAGGGGATTTCTACATGTTGACCAGGCTGGTCTCGAACTCCTGACCTCAAGTAATCTGCTGGCCTCAGCTTCCCAAAGTGCTGGGATTACAGGCATGAGCCACCGTGCCTGGCTGCTCCTCCATTTTTTTTGTTGCCATATTTCAATAATTCCTTTAGAACCACTTCCCAGCTTTTTTTTTTCTCCAAAAATATCCGGTGTATTTGAGTTTTCAGTTAACTTACTATATAAAGTTTTTTTCTTTTTTGGGACAGGATCTCACTCTATTGGCTAGGCTGGAGTGCGTGATTATGGCTCACTGCAGCCTCGACCTCCTGGGCTCAAGGGGTCCTCCCTCCTACCTCAGCCTCCTGAGTAGCTGGGACCCCAGGCATGTACCACCAGGCCCAGCTAATTTTTTATTTTTATTTTTTGTAGAGATGGGGGGTCTCACTGTGTTGCGTAGGCTAGTGTCAAATTCCTGAGCACAGACAATCCTCTTGCCTCCGCCTCCCAAAGTGTTGGGATTATAGGTGTGAGCCTCCACGTCTGGGCTTAAAGTTCTTTTTCAAGTTTTCCTTCTGTTCTTTTTTTTTTTTCTTTTTTTTGACAGAGTGGCTTGGTCACCAGGCTGGAGTGCAGTGGTGCGATCTTGGCTCACTGCAACCTCTGTCTCCCGAGTTCAAGAGATTCTCCTGCCTTAGCCTCCGGAGTAGCTGGGACTACAGGTGCCCGCCACCATGCCCAGCTAATTTTTGTTTTTAGTAGAGATGGGGTTTCACCATGTTGGCCAGGATGGTCTTGATCTATTGACCCTCATGATCGGCCTGCTGTGAGCCACTGTACCCTGCCTTAAAAAAGTTTATTCTTTGTAAAGACAGGGTCTTCCTGTGTTGCCCAGGCTGGTCTTGAACTCCTGGTCTCAAGCGATTATCCCATCTCAGCCTCCCAAAGTGCCGGAATTAGACATGAACCACCATGCCTAGCCTCTATTATAATTTTAAACACTTAAGTTTTTCTTTTTATCTTTCTCTGATTTTATTATCTGAAATTCTTAGGGATCTAATTCTTGCTCATGGTAGATTGTTTTCTCAAGTGTTGAAAAATTTGTGATTTTGAATTCATCCTGAAGAGAGCTTTATTTGCATGAGTGTAAAGGATGAAAATTCTAGGCCGGGCGCGGTGGCTCATGCCTGTAATCGCAGCACTTTGGGAGGCTGAGGCAGGCGGATGATGAGATCAGGAGTTTGAGACCAGCCTGACCAACATAGTGGAACCCTTTCTCTACTAAAAATACAAAAAATTAGCTGGGTGTGGTGGTGGGTGCCTGTAATCCTAGCTACTTGGGAGGCTGAGGCAGGAGAATAGCTTGAAGCTGGGAGGTGGAGGTTGCAGTGAGCCATGATTGCGCCACTGCACTCCAGCCTGGTGGACAGTGCAAGACTCCATCTCAAAAAAAAAAAATTCTAAAGACTTAATTTCCCCTCCCCAACTGAAACAGGTGGAGACAGGCAAACTTCCTTATCTGCTGTGTTGGGGAATGGATTTTTTTCCTGGTCCACCGTTTGGAAGATGTTTCCCTTCCAAGTTTCAGCTTTATGCAGGGATCTCCGTTCTAGCTCTCCCTCTGGGTCAGGTCCGGAGCTGAACTGCCCATTCTTGCAATGTGCAGCCTCCAGTCTGGAGGGTTCCCACACTGGCCTATGCTAGGCCACCCATGGGCCTACCTTGCCTCATGCTTATTTAGGCTCCTCTTCCTCATTGACCCTTGAAGATATTCCTTACTTTCCTCCCAGATCAACTGTGCATTTAAAAAATATTTGTATTTAGCACAGCAGTGTAAAGGTATGTTGTAATGAGAGGGTTTTCAGATTATTTAGTTTTTTTTAAAAAGCTGGAAGTGGAAATCCCGATGGCCTTTTTTTTTTTTTCCCTCCGTGAGACGGAGTCTCACTCTGTCACCCAGGCTGGAGTACAGTGGTGAGATCTCAGCTGACTGCAAGCTCTGCCTTCCGGGTTCACACCATTCTCCTGCCTCAGCCTCCCGAGTAGCTGGGACTACAGGTGCCCACGACCACGCCCGGCTAATTTTTTGTATTTTTAGTAGAGACCGGGTTTCACCGTGTTAGCCAGGATGCTCTCGATCTCCTGACCTCGTGATCGCCTGCCTTGGCCTCCCAAAGTGCTGGGATTATAGGTGTGAGCCACCATGCCTGCCCCCCCCAATGGCCTTTTCTACTGTCTCATGCTGATTCTGCCTCTTGTGCCATTTTTCTTCCTTGGGAGTGTGCATCTTTCTCTTCTGGGGCGGTGAAGGGAGTGGTGGAGTGCGAGGTATGTGGGAAGGGAGGAGGTTGGAACCTAGTGGTTTCTCAGTCTTAGGGCAGGGGGTATCATGGAGAAGCAGTGAGGTCTTCCATACCCAGACATGCCTCAGGGTGCTCGTCTCAGTGCCTGGAATCCCAGCATGAGAGTCACCTTCCCCCCACCCCTGCCCATTTCATCAGTTACTTATTTTAGTAGGAATTACTTTAGCAGATGTTGAGAATTAGGCTTTTGGGAATGGGAGGCTGGGAAGAATGTGTGTGTATGTGTGTGTGTATGTGTGTATATAAGGGCAGGGTACCAGAAGTGGCTGGAAGTGTCCTTGAGAATTAGAATTAGAATGTAGAAACAGTAAAAGTGTTAGACTCAAACCATCGCTCCCCACCTTCATTTTACAAAGGCCTAGGCTTGTGGCCAAGACCTTCATCTTTAACCGGTCCATTCAACCCTGGCCAGGACCCAAGTGGACTGTTTTTGTCAGGGCCAGGACCGGATCCTTCATACCTGGGGTGCATAGGAAGTGTTAGTGCTCCCCTTCCTCCAAACACAGCAGCAAAGTTGGCTCAGGTTGAGGTGTTTTTCCCAACTTCCCTGGAGCCCAGCCCTGGAAGCTGGATCAGGAAGCTGTGTTGTTCTAGTGTGACTCCCCCCAGCCTGTATCAGCCTGCCCTGAGGCAACCAGCATTCCTGGTTAATCCCGCCCAGGTGGGGCACTCTAGGAAGACCAGGGATCAAGTGTGGGGGTGTAGGGGTGGGGGGGGTGTTTGGGGAGGGCAAGGCAGTTCATTAAGGCAGCTGCCAGGAGGTCTCCTTCCAAACTCTACAAAGCTTTATCAGCTTGGAGGTACTTCTAATACCATTTCCTTTCATTGTTCCCTTTTGGTAATTAAAAGGAGGCCAGTCCCCAGTTGTGGCAGCTCACAGCTATTGTGGTGGGAAAGGAGGGTGGTTGGTGGATGTCACAGCTTGGGCTTTATCTACCCCAGCAGTGGGAACTCCACAGCCCCCGGGCTACTTAACAGCAAGACAGTCCGGAGCTGTAGCAGACCTGATTGAGCCTTTGCAGCAGCTAGGAGCATGGCCTAGGGTGGGAGGCACCATTGTCCAGCGGCTGAGTTTCCCAGGGACCTTGGAGATACTGCAGCCCTCATTGCAGGGGAAGGTATGGCCTTTGGAAGGAGAGCTGGCTCAGTTGTGGGAGGAAGATGCAGGACTGACTGATCCCTGCTCCTGGGGAGCTGGGGTTCTCTGTCCCTGGACTGGAAGGGCTTTGTTTGGAGGGGCAATTCAGTTCAGCCAGGGATGATGCTAATACTCCCTCCTCCACTTGCCTCTGAGGGTCCTAGGCCTGCTTTTTCTTCATGCAGTGGGTTTTACTGTTTCTTTTTTTTTTTTTTTTTTTTTTTTGAGACGGAGTCTCACGCTGTTGCCCAGGCTGGAGTGCAGTGGCGCGATCTCGGCTCACTGCAAGCTCCGCCTCCTGGGTTCACGCCATTCTCCTGCCTCAGCCTCCTGAGTAGCTAGGACTACAGGCGCCTGGCACCGCGCCCGGCTAATTTTTTGTATTTTTAGTAGAGACGGGGTTTCACTGTGGTCTTGATCTCCTGACCTTGTGATCCGCCCGCCTTGGCCTCCCAAAGTGCTGGGATTACAGGCTTGAGCCACCGCGCCCGGCCGGGTTTTACTGTTTCATAGTACTTCACTCAAGTGAGTTGGAATGAGCTTTGTCCTCACCTGTGATAACTTTCTGGGAGCAGCTGAATGTACCTGAGTGTTAGGACTGGGAGGGGACACTTGCTTGGAGACCAAGACCTGGCCGTAACTGACATCTCAGTGTTCCTTCCACAGATATATCACATATTGGCTTTATTTCACCTTTGGCTGGATGGGACCTTAGGTAGGAAAGGAGTCGCCCCAGGTGAATCTCAGGCGACAGATTCTGCATTTCATTTAACCACCTTTCCCAGAGGAGAGGGCTACAGCAGGGGCTCTAAGGGACTTGGGGTATGCTGTGCCAGCTAGGGTTACTTGTCCCTCTCTTGGGGGTCACACAGTAGGGAAGTCTACCTGCATCTAGGGCTGCTGGACTCCTGTCCCTTTTTTCAGATGACCTCAGCAAACATTTGCTGGGCGTCTCCTGGGTGCTAAGCATCTTGCCAGGTGCTGGGGTTGGAGACAAGGGAGACAGCCTTTGCTCTTGTGAAGGCCCTCGTGGTACAGACTCGGGGGCCAACAAGCAAACCATCAAGTTAGCAGTTCCTGAGCATTCTGTGTCTGGGCTGCTGTGGTGGGCACAGAAGTGTAGGATGGTTCCTACTCGCCAGTTTGGATGCAGAGGCAGGAAGGAATGAGGTGTGTGTCAGCTCCCAGCTGCTTCAGGAGGCAGGGACATGAGAGAGGCCCGGCTGGCCTGGAGGGAAGGCAGGGTTTGCCTCCTGTCTTGGGCCTGGGACTGCTGTCTGTGGAAAGGTGCCCACAAGTCCCAGCTCACAGTGATTGTCACCCTTGGGCCTGGCACTGGCCAGGGGTTTCTGGGGGTGGGTGGGCCAGAAGGCCATGTTCAAAGGGGAAAAAGGGGGTCATGAGGATCCAGCTTCTCTCCTGCTTCAAAGAAACGTTTTTGCTACTGCATGCCCTGACAGTCACCAGAGCAGCCACCTACCTGGGCAGCAATGACCAGCTCACATCTCTTCCTTCTCTGCAGATGATTCCTGCCAGATTGGCCGGGGTGCTGCTTGCTCTGGCCCTCGTCTTGCCAGGTAGGTACCAAAGGGCCTCCATTTCTCATTCCTGCCCCAGGGCCATCTGGAGTGACCCCTTTCTGGGAGTCAGCAGGTGTGTCTGGAGCTCCCCTGTGTGCCTAGCCCCAACTTAGGCTCCCGCTGGTTGCTTCCTGTGAAGGTTCCGCAGAGTTCCTACCCTTGACTTGTATTGCAGAGACCAGGTACCTGCAAATGCCATCTCCTATTAAGATGCATAAAGGTGGCACAGAACTGCCTTATATTATGAGGCCACAGCATGAGGAAGAAGAAATCCAAGACTTGGATGGATTATTAGTTTTAGATGAGATTGTGGAGGTCACCTAGTTGAACCTCCCATGGTACAAATGAAGAGACTGAGGGTCAGAGAGGAAAAATGACTGCCCCAAAGTCGAGCCAAAATCAGAGGTCAGTCTTCGTGGGTCCCAGGCCAACACCCTTTCCACTGCACTGCATCATACTGCTGCCCTTCCCTTGCTGAGATTCTGAGCCTGTAAATGGTGGGAGGGGACTTTTGACCTTGGGTACTTACCACTTAGGTCTCTCCGGTCAGCAGCATCCAGTTGCTGCCTGCGGGTGAGTCTGGGGGAAAAAAAATATACATTTGTCACACTCTCTGCATCTTCAGGTGGGTCTTTTGCCAGGAACCTAGAACGCTTAGAGATTTACTGCTGTATTTCCCCACACAGGTGCTGACACACAGGTGCACACACACACAACCATGGTCAGTGAAGGAGTTAGCATGTGACGCTGGAGGAACTGACACTTCAGAGAGTGTCAGGCACACCGTCTGATCTGTTTAAAATTTAACCTGCTCAAGATATACTAGACTTATGTACAAAGATGCTCTGCAATCTATAACATATGGAAACATGCTAGAAACCTAACAATAGAGGGCTATGCTATAGACATCGAGATGCAAAATATGATGCAGCCACTAAAAACCGCGTATTGGAAGTACATACAATAGCGCGATGAATGATTTACAATCTATTGAGAAATAAACAGGTTATAGGTAGTTTGCACAAGGTGGTCACCAATTTATGAAAAACCCACAGCTGTATGTATGCTATAAAATGGAAAGATGAACATTGAAATGTTAATTCTAATCGCTAAATATTGGGTTACAGATGGTTTTAACTTCTTTGTGTGTTCTTTTCTTTCCTCGTTTTTGAGACAGTCTCACTCTCGCCCAGGTTGGAGTGCAGTGGTGCGATCTTGGCTCAGTGCAACCTCTGCCTCCTGGGCTCAAGTAATTTTCCTGCCTCAGCCTCACGAGTAGCTGGGATTACAGGTGCCCACCACCGCACCCGGCTAGTTTTTGTATTTTTAGTAGAGACAGGGTTTCACTATGTTGGGCAGGCTGGTCTTGAACTCCTGACCTCAGGTGATCCGCCCGCCTCGGCCTCCCAAAGTGCTGGGATTATAGGCATAAGCCACTGTGCCCGGCCAGCTTTTTTTTCTTCTGTATGCTCCAAATTTCTAATAATGAACATGACATTTTAAATCAGTAAGTAAATGTCATTAAAACTAATAGATTTCCTGAAAAACTGTTCCTTAGTTATTGCTGTGAGTCTGGGGTCGTATATGGGAGCTGAAAGCAACAGCTTTAGTCTCATTTAGGATGGAAAATACCTCCGCATAGCCCAATTTCTATCAGAGGCAGTCTAATTTCTGTGAGGCCAGAGAGGTTTGAGCTGATGGTCCCAGTTGTGGCCTGGGATCACCAGCCCAACCTGTGGCCTCTCCCCCTCCAGGGACCCTTTGTGCAGAAGGGACTCGCGGCAGGTCATCCATGGCCCGATGCAGCCTCTTCGGAAGTGACTTCATCAACACCTTTGATGGAAGCATGTACAGCTTTGCGGGATACTGCAGTTATCTCCTGGCAGGGGACTGCCAGAAACGCTCCTTTTCTATTATTGGTGAGTTCTGGGCACTGCAGGGAGGAATCCAGAGTGCTGGCCGAGCTCAGCCCTGGTGTGGGGAGGGATTCCTGCTCTCGGAATAGTGTCTGAGCTAAAAGGTCACTGCTGAGAACAAGGAGAGGAACAGCCTTTCTGTGACATGTAACCTCTCTTGGCTTTCCCCGGGTCTCTTACCACGGGAGCCGCGTGGGATGAATGAAGAGATTGTTCATCCTCTCTGGTAGTTCACTGTGTCCATTGCTCTGGGTCCAGGCGATGCCCTGGGAACGCCACAGCATCAAGGCGGATGGTGAATTGGAGGAAGGTGCTTTGGAACATGTAAAACTCCTTGCCAAAGGGAAAACTTGTTTTCTTGGTGGCCTGTGGATCAGAACCTCAGCTTATGCTGAGGACTTCCTGTATTCCTGGAGAAGGGCTGGTCCTGTCCCTCCCATGTCCTTGTATCCCCACAACAGGCCTGGGATGTAGCTGTAGTCACCCCGGTTTTACCAATGGAGAACCAAGGCCCATGGAGGTTGCATCTTCCTTCCAAGGCCTGACAGACAAAAGGTGGAGCTGAGGCCGGCGCAGTGGCACACGCCTGTAACCCCAGCACTTCAGGAGGCCAAGGAGGGTGGATCACCTGAGGTCAAGAGTTTTAGACCAGCCTGACCAACATGGTGAAACCCCATCTCTACTAAAAATACAAAAATTAGCCAGGTGTGGTGGTGTGTGCCTGTAATTCCAGCTACTTGGGAGGCTGAGGCAGGAGAATCGCTTGAACCTGGTTGCAGTGAGCCAAGATTCACTTTAGCCTGGGCGACATAGTGAGACTCTGTCTTGGGGAAAAAAAAAATAGAGCTGGAATTTTGATCCCAGGCCTTTCAGGCTGACAGAACGTTCCTCTGGACTGAGAGGACCCTCGCCAAGGTGGGGAGGGGCAGTGATGGACGATTATGGTTTGACCTCCACATACTAAAAACCAATGTGTGCAGTGTGTGAGGGAGGGATGTCAAAAACCTAGCAAACGTGGGGGCCCCAGCCTTGGAACGGAGATGGCAAAGGACAGGCTCATGCTGTTAAAAGATATTCATGACACTTGTTAAAGCAACTAAGGAAGACTTTCAAGAGGGACTGCTGCCATGTGGGTTTTTGCAGAGTGTGGGGGGAGAGAGGGCTCAAGTTTTTTTTTTTTTTGAGACAGAGTCTTGCTCTGCTGCCCAGGCTGGAGTGCAGTGGCACGATCTCAGCTCACTGCAAGCTCCACCTCCTGGGTTCATGCCATTTTCTTGCCTCAGCCTCCCGAGTAGCTGGAACTACAGGCACCCACCACGCCCGGCTAATGTTTTATATTTTTTAGTAGAGACGGGTTTTCACCGTGTTAGCCAGGATGGTCTCGATCTCCTGACCTCGTGATCTGCCCACCTTGGCCTCCCAAAGTGCTGGGATTACAGGCATGAGCCACCGCGCCCGGACAAGAGGGCTCGACTTTGAATACAACAAGGGAAAGTGAAGATTTAGGGCCAAGGAGGAGGGTGGTAGGGGTCAGTGGTAGGAAATTACAAAGAGGAAACCTCAGAAGAAGGGATATTCTGGTTAACCCAGCTTGACAGGAGTCTTGCTGAAGTCAGGCAGTCTTGCTGATCACATTGAGGGTGGCGGCATCTTTTCTAAATCGATTCAGCAGGATTCTTATTAAAACTGGACTGAGGCCAGGCGCGGTGGCTGAGCACCTGTAATCCCAGCACTTTGGAAGGCCGAGGTGGGTGGATCACGAGGTCAGAAGTTTGAGTTAAACCCGGTCTCTACTAAAGATACAAGAAATTAGTCGGGCATGGTGGTGCATGCCTGTAATCCCAGCCACTCGGGAGATTGAGGCAGAGGTTGCAGTGAGTGAGATCGTGCCTTTGCACTCCAGCTTGGGCAACAGGGCGAGACTCCATCTCAAAAAAAAAAAAAAAAACCACAAAAAAAAACTGGACTGAGCAGGCCAAGGACAGAGCCCAAGGCCAAGGCTTAATTTAAAAGAGGGCTCAGAAGCACCCACTCAAGTTTGGTCAAGGTGGGGGTCTTTGGCAACACCCAGACACTTACCTGAGATCTGGGCTGTAGGGCTCCTGGGATCATTGCCCCATCAGTCAGTGGGGACTGCTGCAGGGTCCTCCGTGTGCCCAGCACTGGGCTAGGCTCTGGCACCTGGCTGTAGCTATGAGCTCCCCCAATTCCTGGTCTCTCCTTGAGGCCATCTTTGCCAGCTACCCTGACTCTGCTGGGAAACCTATCACATGTGACATCTGGGCACTGCCATCCTTCCCACTCCTCTGAACTCCTCAGGGATAAGGAGCATGTCTCACTCATCTGTTTCCTGGTGTTGAGCTCACTGGGTTCTCTGTTGTGCTGAAGATTATGTATTTTTTGAGACGGAGTCTTGCACTGTTGCCCAGGCTGGAGTGCAGTGGCGTGATCTTGGCTCACTGCAACCTCCACTTCCTGGGTTCAAGTAGTTCTCCTGCCTCAGCCACCCAAGTAACTGGGATTACAGGCGCCACCAGGCTCGGCAAATTTTTGTATTTTTAGTAGAGACGGGGTTTCACCATATTGGCTAGGCTGGTCTCAAACTCCTGACCTCGGGTGATCCACCCGCCTCGGCCTCCCAAAGTGCTGGGATTACAGGCATAAGCCACCAGGCCTGGCCTGAAGATGTTTACAGAGTGTGTGTGAGCAGCCACGGGAAAGGAGCTTTGGATGACCAGAGAGGACAGGGGAGGGTGCTGCCTGCCACGGGGACAGCATGAGAAGTGGGGAGGCTGAAGGGGCATGTGCTTCTGACGTGGAGCCCTGGGGAGGTCAGTGTAGCTGGAGCAGCAGTTGCCAAACTCCAGGCTGCATCAGGACCACCCGGAGGGCTGTGACAAACAGATCACTGGGCCCTGCCCCTGGAGTTCTGACTTAGTAGATCCGGAAGAGGGCCTGAAAATTTCATTTTTAACAATTTCCCAGCTGCTGCTGCTGCTCTTAGAGTGGGTAACCAGACTTTGAGTGCGTGGGACTGGAGGAGAGTGGGCTGAGAGGCTGGGCCATCGGGTGAGGCTGCAGTGGAGGGTCTTGAAGGCTGATGGGGAATTTGAGTCCGTTCTGCAGGCTGTGAGGAACTAGTGTAAGGCCTTGTGCAGTAGGGAAGTGGTCAGAGGAAACTGGTTTTTTGCCAGGATGGTCCTGAAAGGGAAAGAGGTGGTAGGTGGTGTGGCCTTGGCCGTTGTAACCAGGCAGGCAGTGAAAAGGCCAGAGATGCCCCAGGGCATGACAAATCAAAGTCCATCCTCAACACCAACGTGAGGGTCCCAACTTGATTCAGAGGCTGCAGCCTCATGCCCTCCCTACCTTGGGTGACCCTAGATTTTGTTTAAAGTAGATTTTCCCATTTTATAGATCACAGCAGAGCTGATACAGACCTCTACCTGTGATGGCTCTGGGGTTGTCGGTGGGAATGGAGGGTTAGAAGCGACCAGAAGAGGCCAGGTGCAATGGCTCACGCTTGTAATCCCAGCACTTTGGGAGGCCGAGGCAGGTGGATCACCTGAGGTTGGGAGATCGAGACCAGTCTGGCCACCATGGTGAAACCCCGTCTCTACTAAAAATACAAAAATTAGTCTGTGTGGTGACATGCACCTGTAATCCCAGCTGCTCAGGAGGCTGAGGCAGGAGAATCACTTGAACCTGGAAGGTGGAGATTGTGGTGAGCTTATATTGTGCCACTGCACTCCAGCCTGGGCACAGACTGAGACTGTCTCATAAAAAACACCAGAGGAAGATTTTGATGGAGACACTGCAGTGCCCGGCGTGGGGGCAGGGGCGGGGGGTAGATTGCTGTCTGGACTCCACAATTCGTTCAGCTCTGCTCTGGACTCCCTGCCCCGAGGCGGGCTTGTAAACAACACGTACTAATACCTTAGTCCCAGGCACAGAGTTCATGTTTTGGGGTTAGAGAGCCAAGTTAGCATGTTGGAAAAGCTCCCAGCTCCCTTCCCCTATTTCAGCCCAACTCCAGACCCCTCCCCATGTCAGGGTCCCTGGTGGGGACATGTAGGGTGTGCTGGTGCCTCTGGGCTGTCACCTCCTTCAGGAAGCCCTTTTGCCCATTCCACCCATCCAGCACCGGGCTTATCAGCTTATGCTCCCTTGTCAGTTTCCTTTCCACAGAACTGGGTGGCTCTGCCCCCAGCAGGAAATGGAAGCACAGATGGAGCCACAGCTGGCGTCGGAAAACCTGTTCTCCTCTGCTCTCCCTCTTCACTGAGTGTTCTAAGGGCAGTTATGCTCTCTTAGCATCCAATTCCTCTTTTTTTTTTTTTGAAACGGATTCTTGCTCTTGTCCAGGCTGGAAGGCTGGAGTGCAATGGCGTGACCTCGGCTCACTGCAACCTCCCCCTCCTGGGTTCAAGTGATTCTCCTGCCTCAACCTCCTGAGTAGCTGGGATTACAGGCGTGCCACCACCACACCCTGCTAATTTTGTGTTTTTAGTAGAGACGGGGTTTTTTCCCATGTTGGTCAGGCTAGTCTCGAACTCCCGACCTCAGGTGATCCGCCCACCTTGGCCTCAGTTCCTCATCTTTAAAATGGAGATACCGTGAGCAAGGGAGACAGGTTATCTGAAAATGTGACTGTTTAGCCCAGCTGAGTTACTGAAAGCAGCCAGCTTAACATGGGGTGTTCACTTGGAATCCCTATGCAGAGATGGGGGCTGCTTGGCCCCCAGGCATTTCCGTGAGGTCAGGGTCACTTCAGTTGCGTCTGTCCCTCATAATCCACACAGGTTTGCGCTAGAGGTCTGGCCTCTTGGGCCACCGTTTTCCGGGTTTCAGTGGCCACAGAGGAATTTGAAGGGCCATGGAAGACCTGTCTACTTCAAAACCCCTCGGTGGGATTCCCCACCAGGTCACCATTTTCTTATAAACTACTTGTCCTTGTGAAGTCCATTTTCTGGGAGATTGTTTGCCTAAACAAGGTTACAGATCAAACATACTTTAAATTGGTTTTATTTTTACCAAAACCGTGCTGCTAATGTCATAGCGAATGGGTGGATGTTTTGCCTGTTGGTGGTGGTGACAGGTTTGGGGGGTGTGGAAGAGGAGGAAGAATTGGGGGTGGGCTGGCACTGGTGCGTCAGGGCAGCCAGGGGCACTGGGTCAGGGGAGGGAGCCCAGGACTCGGGCCCTGCAGTTTCGGTTTCCGTGCACATACCCACCTTCTGTTCCATTGTTCTCCAATGACATCCTGTCTCCTTGACGGTAAATCGCACATCCACATTCCTCCCGAGTGCCTGTGGACCTTATTCATATCCTGGGTAAAGTGTTTGTCTGCACATGAAGGGCCACCTGGTGCCAAGGCAAGGCCCCTGTCCTTGATCTTGTCTCCTGGTGAGGCAGGCTGCAGGGTTCGAGGCCAAGGTGACACGGCTCTTTGCCAGGCAGCGCAGAGGCCAGAGGGAGACCATGGGAGTCCTGGTTCCTGCTCTCTGTAGGGACTGCTCTTCCTAAGCTGCAGCTGCAGGATCTGGCTCCCAAACCAGCCAAGAAAGAGCCATCAACAACCAACAGCCTGCTGAGTCACTTCCCCTGCGGAGCCTTAGTTTCCGTGGCGTGGTCAGACCAGACCCCTGTTCTCAGTCTGGAGGGAGGGTCACCTGTACCAGAATCACAGGTGTAGAAGGTAGAGTGTTTGATGGAAATTCAGATGAGTGAGTTCTACCCTAAAGCCTAAGAAAGCGCCCAGGTCTGACTGTGGTTCCAGTTCCTGGCCTGCTTCTGAAAGTCCCAGGATTCCTTTCGCTCTAACACGTGGGCGAGGAGCTTACTCCTCACGCAGCGCCTTGATCACTGCGTTCCACAGGCCTGGTGGGAGCCTCTGGGAGAGCTTCGCTGGCTTGTCTTGCCTCTTTGGGGTGACAGCCAGCCTCTCCTAAGAGTTGTAGGAAGTGCTAACCTTGGAGGTCTGTGGAGCACAGGGGTCTCTGCTGGGCTCACCGGCGATTTCTAATGGCTCGTTTTTCTAATGGCTCATTTTCCTAATGGCTGCACATCATCTGATCCCCCGAGTTCTGCATCGAGAGAATGAGGCAAATAAAATGCAAGACTGATCTGGAGTTCTTCCTGCGTTAGTGGTTAGCACAATCTAGAACATTCTGATGCCCTGTTACGCAGCTTTGTGTTGCAAAAAGGGGATCTGGACAGTCGAGCCTGAGTGTAGGTTCTCTTTCCACAGTGGAAACCAGGGGTTCTTAGTTGGGGTGATTTTCCCCCTGAGGACATTTTGGGTTGTCACAACTGTGGGGTGGGTGCTGCTGGCATCTAGTGGGTAGAGGCCAGGAGGCTGCTGGTTCTCCCACCATGTGCAGGGAAGTGTCTGGCCCTGAATTCAATAGTGATGCAGTGGAGAAGTCTTTTCTCTTGTAAACCTAGGCCTTAGTTTCTCCATCTGTAATATTTAAAGAGACAGAATAGGATAGAAAACATCAGAAAATATCGAGTGCATGGCACACGGCAAGGGTAAATATGATATGAAATGTACGTGTGTGTGTCTTGAGTCATAAATTGTGTTTTTACTATGCTTTTTGAGCAAAAGTTTAAGAGCCACTTACTTAGATCCTTCCTGCTGCCATAGTATGTTTTTCTGAATTGCAGACTTCCCTAGGTCACACGTTGAAAAATCTCATTGCCAGACTGGACACAGTTGCTCATCCCTGTAATCCCAGTGTTTTGAGAGGCTGAAGTGGGAGGATTGCTTGAGCCCAGGAGTTCAGGGCCAGCCTGGGCAACGTGGCGAGACCCCCATCTGTACAAAAATTAGCTGGTCATGGTGGCACACACCTGTGGTTCCAGCTATTTGGGAAGTTGTGGCAATAGAATTGCTTGAGCCCAGGAGTTTGAGGGTGAAGTGAGCTGTGATATCACTACGTGTCATCCTGAGTGACAGAGTAAGACCTCAAAAAACACCCCAAATTCCCTTGCCACTCCCCTGCTCCAGGTGTGGACTGACTGCTCTTCAAGTCCCCTCAGCCATCCAGGGCCAGGAATTCTCCATGCCATGCAGTTCAGCCCTCACTGAAGGGCACAATGCAGCCCCACCCCTGCCCCTAGACTCCTGTTTTTGGTTTGTCTCTGGGTGTGTGGGGGCTGGTTACCAGAACCTAATCATCCCCTTCAGGAGCCCCAGTTCCTGCAGTAGGTGAAGCTCCTGGGACAGCCAGCCCCACCTCCCCCTGACTGCCTGGAGCTGCCCCTTGGACTTCCTGATGCTGGTCTCTCCTGGGGCTGCACAGAGCAAGCCCTTCACTTACTTAAAATGGCACTCGGGCTTGAGTCCCAGCTCTTCATCACTGACTAGCTCCGTGATGATGGGCAAATTACCCCAGGGTCTGCTGCCTGGGCCGCCCCGAGCTCCGCAGCCTGTGTGGGCAGGTTCCTCTGTTATTTACTCTAGGAGGGCTGGGGCTCTCCTTCCCTCCCATACACTTCTGGTTCTCTCCTGTTTGGTTTTTCTGCTTCTGCTGAATTCTTGGTTTGTTGAGCCTTGCAGGCCTTATTTTTCAAAGTTACCGCCATAGGGACCTCCAGGCTCCCCTGTGGCACCTGCTGAGCTCTGCCTCCTGTGGAACGAGTACCTTGCTTAAGTGATTTTGCATCTTTGGGAGCCTCTAAGATAAGAAGCCACATTCCCCTATCCCTTCTAAGAGAAGAGAGATTTGCTGATTTTTAAGACCAACTTTACCCGAGTCCTATGCCCCATTCCTTCAGGACCCCGAGGCATCGTGCCCCACCTGTGGGCTCTTTGTCTCTCTGGCTGCTCCATCTTCCCTATTTCCATTAATTTCTCAGTGTCCAAGGCTTGAGACCAGGCTCTATATTTTCCCTTCTGGTTCTTTTGATTTTTATGACCAATTATCTTTGAATATCAAAGACCCAGCACAAGTAGCAGTTCTCAAACTATGAGGCTTGCTAAGGTTTGGTCATGCTGTGAAAAATGTCTCTTGCTTGTGTTTCTTCTTTCATGCCGGCCACCATCACCCTTGTCACCCTGTTCAGCCCTCACAACTATACCATTCTCAGTATTTTATCATGTGTCTGGATCTTCAGACATTTCCGTTGTCAACCATTTAGTGTGTGCTTATTTCCATGTGCTGTGTAAGGCATTTGACCCACACAATCTGTAAACTCCTGGATAATCAAATTCAGTAAATTTAGGCAGAGCTCATGAATCTCCATTTGAAACAGCCCAGGGATTCTGATTTGGGCTGTCCTAAGATACCATTTTATTTTTATTTTTGAGACGGAGTCTTGTTCTGTTGCCCAGGCTGGAGTACAGTGGCGTGATCTTGGCTCACTGCAAGCTCCGCCTCCCAGGTTCACGTCATTCTCCTGCCTCAGCCTCCCAAAGAGCTGGAACTGTAGGCACCTGCCACCATGCCCAGCTAATTTTTTATTTTTATTTTTTAGTAGAGACAGGGTTTCACTGTTAGCCAGGATGGTCTTGATCTCCTAACCTTGTGATCCGCCCGCCTCAGCCTCCCAAAGTGCTGGGATTACAGGCGTGAGCCACCGTACCCAGCTAATACCATTTTAAATAGCACTGCTAGGCCAGATGGTAGAGATCTTGTCTCTACAAAAAGAAAATTAGATGGGTGTGGCGGTACATACTTGTGGTCCCAGTTACCCCAGAGGCTGAGGTGAGAGGATTGCTTGGGTCCAGGAGGTGGAAGCTACAGTGAGCCATGTTCACATCACTGCACCCCAGTCTGGGCGACAGAGCACAACCCTGTCTCAATAATGAATAACACTCTCCTAGAGCACCTGTTACCAGTAACTCACGGTGTTGCCTTTTCGTTTGCTGCCTTACAATATACTCAATTGTCGCGTGTTTGTCTTCTGTTTATGCACAGGTTGTGAACTCCCGGAAGCAGGAGATCATGCTTTTAGATTTTTCATTTGTGATTTTTAAGAGCCCACCTGAGGGTTATGTATCCAGAAGTTACTCAATTATTTTTAGATGAATGGAAAAATGGGTGAGAAAATGAGATTTTTGGGGAGATTTTTTGTTGCTCACTTGCAAAGACTTTTTGGGGCGTTTTCTGCTGAGAGAAGGTTATGTAGATAAGATTCTTAATGTATTTTTTGAGGGGAGTAATAGTCACTACTATTCACTTTTTCTTTCAGGGGACTTCCAGAATGGCAAGAGAGTGAGCCTCTCCGTGTATCTTGGGGAATTTTTTGACATCCATTTGTTTGTCAATGGTACTGTGACACAGGGGGACAAAAGGTAAGCCCAGAGTGTCTGAGTTAGAAAGGACCCTAGGGATCCCCTGGCACAAACCCCTCATTTTTAGATGAGGAAGCTGGGGCACAGAGAATGGAAGCAAATGTTCCAAGGAAAGGGGAGTAGCAGGGTTGGGTGGGAGCCAGGTCTGCTGCTCTAGGTGTTCAGCCACTTTGCATCACGGTCTGAACCCTACAACATGGGGTTGGGGTTAGAAGGTGGGAGAGAAATCCAGAAAATGCATGAGAAGCCCACTTCTGAACTTAGCCTTTGCCCTCCAGCGTCTCCATGCCCTATGCCTCCAAAGGGCTGTATCTAGAAACTGAGGCTGGGTACTACAAGCTGTCCGGTGAGGCCTATGGCTTTGTGGCCAGGATCGATGGCAGCGGCAACTTTCAAGTCCTGCTGTCAGACAGATACTTCAACAAGACCTGCGGGCTGTGTGGCAACTTTAACATCTTTGCTGAAGATGACTTCATGACCCAAGAAGGTAAGATGTTCTGGGATACCATTTCCCTAAAGTGTGGCCATGCTTTTTGTTTCCTTGCTCATAAACCTTCACTAACATGCCTTTCCTGCCATTCAGACCTCACGGTGACCACCTCAATTTCTGTTGCCAACCTTATCTCTTCGTTCCATTCCAGCGCCTAGACCTCGAGTTAAATCAGTCTTAGAGTTCCTCAAACCTGACTTCGTTCAACTTTGAATTCTCTGTAGCAACTTGCACGTTGCAGATGGTTGGTCAAAGCTGGGTGGTTTGAGTCGATCCTCCTCAGCCCACTACAGTGGAGTGGATAAAATCTATGGAGTGGTCCTCCACATGATCCAAAGAGGCCAGTTCATGTGTGTGTGCATGTGTGTATTCATGAGCAATAGAAGGTAATATGGATAATGTGAAAACACTAAAGATGAATATTTCAATCTTCTTTAATTTCAATTACATAAACATACAATGAGTAATGTTCCCTTGCCAAAGCTAAACACTTATATTTAAGTTATCTTTCTTCCTTATGACCCAATCACTTTCTGATTAGAGGGTAAACATGCAGGCCAGGCGCGGTGGCTCACACCTGTAATCCCAACACTTTGGGAGGCTGAGGTGGGCAGATCATGAGGTCAGGAGATCGAGACCATCCTGGCTAACACGGTGAAACCCCTTCTCTACTAAAAATACAAAAAAATTAGCCAGGCGTGGTGGTGGGCACCTGTAGTCCCAGCTACTCGGGAGGCTGAGGCAGGAGAATGGCGTGAACCCGGGAGGCGGAGCTTGCAGTGAGTGGTGATCGTGCCACTGCACTCTAGCCTGGGTGACAGAGTGAGACTCCGTCTCAAAAAAAAAAGTAAACATGTAGGGAAACAATGAACTGTTCCTTTCACTGGAATGTACTGTATTGGAAAAAATGATAGTTTATTTTTCGGTTTTCTCCAGCACCGATTTTATTGTCTGATATGTACATGTAGGGCTATAAATTTCCCTTTAAATATCACTTTAGCTGCACTGTATACATGTGTATATATGTGTATATGTAATTATATGTGTGTGTGTGTGTGTATATACACACACACACACATTGTGGCCGGACCAATTCTTTTTTTTTTTTTTTTTTTTTTTTTTTGAGACGGAGTCTTGCTGTGTCTCCCAGGCTGGAGTGCAGTGGTGTGATCTCGGCTCACTGCAAGCTCCGCCTCCTGGGTTCACGCCATTCTCCCGCCTCAGCCTCCCAAGTAGCTGAGACTACAGGCGCCCGCCACCACGCCCGGCTAGTTTTTTGGATTTTTAGTAGAGACGGGGTTTCACCATGTTAGCCAGGATAGTCTCGATCTCCTGACCTCGTGATCCACCCGCCTCGGCCTCCCAAAGTGCTGGGATTACAGGCTTGAGCCACTGCGCCCGGCCTGAACCAATTCTTTCGAATATATACTCAGAGGCAGAATTCCTGAATGATTTCTAATGGCAATTCTGTTTACTTCACATATTTCATCATTTTTCAGGTATGTGAAATTTTAAAATACTGCCTTTTATAATGTCTATTTTTCTTAAAAGGAGAAACATTTGATATGTAACTACTTAAATATTTTTTAAATTTTTACTTTTTAAAAATTTATATAAGGCCAGACATCGTGACTCACGCCTGTAATCTGGCACTTCAGGAAGCTGGGGTGGATGGATCACTTGAGGTCAGGAGTTCAAGACCAGCCTGGCCAACATGGCAAAACCCTGTCTCTACTAAAAATACAAAAATTAGCTGGGGGTGGTAGCGCATGCTTGTAATCCTAGCTACTAGGGAGGCTGAGACAGGAGAATTGCTTGAACCCAGGGGATGGAGGTTGCAATGAGCCGAGATCACCGCACTGCACTCTAACCTGGGTGACAAAATGAGACTGTCTCAAAAAATCGTATAAATTTATGGGGTAAAAGTGCAATTTTGTTGCATGCACAGATTGTGTAGTGGTCAAGTCAGGACTTTTAGGGTGCAATATACTTTGTACCCATTAAGTAATTTCTCATCACCTGCCCTCACACTCTCACCTTTTTGAGTCTCCAATCTTACCATTCTACTCTGTGTGTACACATTTTTTAGTAACCACTTATCGGTGAGAACATGTAATATTTGACTTTCTGTGGTTTGTTTCACCTGACATAATGACCTGCAATCCCACCCATGTTGCTGCAAAAGATGTGATTTCATTCTTATGGCCGAATAGTCTTCCACTGTGTATATGTACCACATTTTCTTTATCTGATTATCTGTTGATGGGCATTTAGGTTGATACCATGTCTCTGCTGTTGTGAATACACAATAAATCTACCATTGCAGGTATATTTTTGATATATTGATTTCTTTTCCTTTGGGTAGATATCCAGTGGTGGGATTGCTGGATTGAATGATAGTCTTTTTTTTTTTTTTTTTTTTTCCCTCTGAGACAGAGTCTCGCTCTGTTGTCCATGCTGGAGTGCAGTGGCCCGATCTCAGCTCACTGCAACCTGTACTTCACGGCCTCAAGCAATTCTCCTGCCTCAGTCTCCTGAGCAGCTGGGACTACAGGCGCATGCCACCACGTCTGGCTCTTGTTTTTTGTATTTTTTATAGTAGAGATGGGGTTTCACAATGTTGGCCAGGCTAGTCTCAAACTCCTGACCTCATGATATGCCCGCCTCAGCCTCCCAAGGTGCTGGGATTACAGGCATGAGCCACCATGCCTGGCAGTCCTTTTTTTTTTTTTTTTTTTTTTTTTTTTAAGTTTTGTGAAAAGTCTCCATACTGTTTTCCATAGAGGTTGTACTCATTTACATTCCCACCAACAGTGTGTAAGAGTTCCCCTTTTTCCTCATCTTTGCCAACATCTGTTATTTTCTGTCTTTTTAATAACAACCATTGTGACTAGGGTAAGATGATACCTCGTTGTGGTTTTAACTTGCGTTTCTCTCGTGACAAGTTATGTTGACCATTTTTTTTCATATTCCTGTCAGATATTTCTATGTCTTCCTTTGAAAAATGTCTATTCATGTCTTTTGCCCACTTCTTGCTGATATTATTTGTTATTTTTCATTGTTGTTGAGGTGTTTAAATTCCTTGTGTATTTTGGATACTAGTCCTTTGCTGGATGAGTAAGTTTGCAAATATTTTCTTCCATTCTGCAAGCTTTCTCTTCACTCTGTCGATGATTTCTTTTGCTGTGCAGAAGATTTTTAGTTTAATGAGGTCTCATTTGTCTATTTGTTTTTGTTGCCTGTGTTTTTGAAGTCTTAGTCAGAAATTCCTTGCCTAGACCAACGTCCATTACAGTTTTCGCAAGGTTTCTTCCTTCTATTTTTATAGTTTCAGGCCTTACATTTAAGTCTTGAACACATCTTGAGTTGATTGGTTTTTGCATACGTGAGATATAGGGGTCCAGTTTCATTCTTCTGCATATGGCAATCCAGTTTTCCCAGCACCATTTGTTGAAGAGGGTGTCCTTTCCCTGGTATATATTCTTGTCCATTGATCTTTGTGTGTGTGTGTGTATATATATATATGCGTGTGTGTGTATATATATATATGCGTGTGTGTGTATACACATATATGTATGTATGTATATATATGTGTATATATATACACACACACACATTAGATCAGTGGAACAGAATAGAGACCCAGAAATAGAGCCAATTGATCTTTGTATATGTATGTGTATATATACACACACTTTATATATATACACACATACACGCACACACGTGTGTATTTTTTGGAGACGGAGTCTTGCTCTATTGCCTGGGCTGGAGTGTGGTGGCGCGATCTCGGCTCACTGCAAGCTCCGCCTCCTGGGTTCAAGCGATTCTCCTGCCTCCGCCTCCCGAGTAGCTGGGACTACAGGTGCCCGCTACCACACCTGGCTAATTTTTTTTTTAGTTTTAGTAGAGACGGGGTTACACCATGTTAACCAGGATGGTCTCGATCTCCTGATCTTTTGATCTGCCTGCCTCGGCCTCCCAAAGTGCTGGGATTATAAGCATGAGCCACTGCCCCAGGCCTGTCTTTTGAAATTTCTTATTTTTTTGGTAAGATTAGTTATGAATTCAGTAGGGCATTTGTCCATTGTAGTGGCAAGTATTTCAGTGTGTTCTAATCTGTCAAATTACTAGAAATGGAAGTCTCAGCCTTGAATATCTTTCATATTCCCAGGCTTTAAAGTTGAAAAACTGAAAATGGGGTCTAAGCTGCGTTGGTGTTGTAAAAATTCAGGACTCTGGTGATATTTCAGAAACCATCCTCAAAGGATTGGGGGTGTAGTTGTCTTTGGTTGTTAAAGACTCAACAATATTTGTCCCCAAACAGTTAACTTTGCTTCTTGACTTCTAGGAATCTGCTCAGCTTGGTTTTTACTCCAGCTCTGAGTTTTCTCTAAGCAAGAATATTTGTAATTCCATCTCTTGGACAGCCTATGTCTCATTTCGGATCTAGCCTATAAAATTTCACTTCATAGACGGTCAGGGCTAAAAACGACCCTAGAAGTCATCTAGTCTCTTTATTTGCATGTCAGGAATTAGGATCAGCCCAGATCACACAGGGTCATAGAAGGGCTTTGCTCAGGCAACAACACGAAGCCTCCTCTGTCTCTTCCTTAATGTGGTTTATTAGAAAGTGTCAAAACCTGTGTGATATGGAATGACCGAGTACCCAGAGAGTACCTATCACAATGTCACACAGTCAACATGCCACAAATTTAAGTTCTCTTGCTTTTGGCTTCTCCCATATATCAGTTTCCTGTGGCTACCAACACGTTACGACAAACTCGATGGCTTGAAACAACTGAAATTTATTCTCTCATGGTGCTAGAGGTCAGAAGTTTGCAATTAAGGTGTTGGGAGGGCCAAAGCTCCCTCCAAAAGCTCTTGGGAAGCATCTCTTCCTAACCTTCCACCATCTGCAGTCATACCTGACTTAGAGCTACATCATTCCAGTCTCTGCCTCTGTCTTCACATTGCTTTCTCCTCTGTGTGTGTCTTCGCCCGTCTCCCTCTACCCATGTCTTTTTTTTGAGCTGGAGTCTTGCTCTGTCACCAGGCTGGAGTGCAGTGGCGCATTCTCGGCTCGCTGTAGTCTCTGCCTCCCAGGTTCAAGCAATTTTCCTGCCTCAGCCTCCTGAGGAGCTGGGATTACAAGCACGTGCCGCCATGCCTTGCTACTTTTTCTGTATTTTTAGTAGAGATGGGGTTTCACCATGTTGGCCAGGATGGTCTTGATCTCATGACCTTGTGATCCACCCTCCTTGGCCTCCCAAAGTGTTGGATTACAGGTGTCAGCCACCGTGCCCAGCCTCTACCCATCTTGTATAAGGATACAGATGATTGCATTTAGGCTCACCCAACTAATCCAACAGAAGTTCTTCCTCTCAAGATCCCTAACTTAAGCACACCTTTTGCCATATGAGATAATATTTACATGCTCCAGGGATTAGGAAGTGAATATATCTTTGGTGGTGGGGGGGAACTTTTTCTGCCTATCAAACCCCCACATACCAACTGACTATAAGGTCTCATTTATATTTTCCTCCCCCAGGGACAGTTTATTTACTATTTGCAAATGCATTACTTGACCTTGAGACATACTTCACTCTTTCAGGCTTGGCTATGCAAAAAACTCATCCCAATACTGCAAAGGTAGTAGTCTCATACTGCCTTTGTAATACGGATTAGGCAATTACTTTGCACCAGGCCATGTAGGTCCATGAGGCCCTCAGTCTTTTGTGAGTAGCTGACAGTAGCATGAGCACTATAAGTACTAAAGCACAGATGCTGTGAGAGCCTGGAGTATGCAGTGACTTGGGGACTGGGCTTAGGTTCCGTGTCATATTCTTACCTTCATTCTACAAAAATATTTTGAGCATTCATAATCCACTATAAGAATTTAGAGATGAGAGACACAGCCATACCCTTCAGTAAGGAGCTCACAGTTGAATGGGGATGAATATGAGCAAAAAGAACACAAACCAAAGGTGATGAGTGTTTTGGTAGAGGGATGCCCAGGGTGCCATGGGGCACAGAGGAGGGACCACCCACACAGGCTGGGGTGAGACATGGGAGTGGAGCTGTTTAGAAATGCTCCCTGGAGGCAGTGGTTCTTGAGCTGCATCTTGAGGAAGGGAGATAGTTAAGGCAATAATGGGAAGGAGAGCATTCCACATGGAGGGAGAAAGGCGCGTGAAGGCATGGAGAAGTGACAGGGAAAGGACATCTCCTCAGCATCTTTCACTTCATCTCCCTCATTGTAATTATATCCCTCCCTCCCTCCCTCCCTCCATCCGTTTCTCCCTCCATCCATTTCTCCCTCCATCCCTCCATCCCTCTATTCCTCTTCAGTCTCTAAGCGTCTGCTGAGCTCTGACGCCCATGCCCTGTGGTGTTAGGCTGAGCACTGTATGCATGCTTATTGTTTAATACAAGTTTGATTCAGCTAAAAACAGACCTAGAGCCTGGTGTGGTGGCTCACACCTGCATTCTCAGCTACTGGAGAGGCTGATGCGGGAGGATCATTTCAGCCCAGGGCTTCTGGGCTGTAGAGCACTATACTGATCCAGGTGCCCACACTATGCTTGGCGTCAAAATAGGAGGGTCTCCTGGGGAGCGGGGGACAACTGAGTTACCTGAGGAGGGGTGAACCAGCCAGGCCGGAGATGGGTCAGGTCACTACTGTGCTGCTCAGTAGTGGGACTGCACTTGCCAATAGTCACTGCACTCCAACCTGGGAGACGTAGCCAGACCCTGTCTTTTTATACAAAATGAAAGCAAAAAACACAAAGCCACCAGGAATCCTAGAGTTTTCACTCAGAAGTTCTGGGACAGGCATAACTGAAGTGTTATTTTCCTGAAACTTTCCTCCACAGGGACCGTGACCTCGGACCCCTATGACTTTGCCAACTCATGGGCTCTGAGCAGTGGAGAACAGTGGTGTGAACGGGCATCTCCTCCCAGCAGCTCGTGTAACATCTCCTCTGGGGAAGTGCAGAAGGTGGGTGTCGCCTGGCCTGGGTGCACCTGGATGGTGTGTGATTTCTGGATCTAAAAGACAGAAGGACTCAGTCTTATATCCTTCCATCTGGGGGAGGAATGGACTTACACAGGGTCCTTTCCTCCAAAACTAACTGTGGCTAGAGTTTGGTTAACTCTAATTCTAATACATCTCTGGGCCTGGAGCTCTAAAAATGGGACTGGGCTAATGACTTGGTGTAGTGTCTCAGTCCATTTGTGCTGCTCTAACAAATGCCTGAGACTGGGTATTTTTTTTTTTCCAATTTTATAACTTTATTTGATGTATTTGATCAGCGATTAGTTCTCATCCACATTGACTGTAGATTTTTGAAAGTGGTAACAGGTACATAGGTAACCAAAGTATAGAGCTTATATTTGGTGAATCTTCATCCCCATTACGTTTTCTGGACAGCCGCACACGGATTCGGTATGGGACATTCCTTATTCCTTTGGCCCAGACAGCTTTGTTGAGCCTGGTATCAATGCGCACATCTGGAGTTCCCATCTCCTTCATGGCAAATTTCCGAATCTCTGAGTGCCCGAGGGGCACGCTTCTTGAAGCCCACTCCATGGATGCGCTTGTGAATGTTGATGGTGTATTCTCAGGTCACCACCTCGTTGATGGCAGAATGGCCCTTTTTCTTGCCACCCTTTGCGGGAGCCATTCTGCCGGGTCCAAGCTGGAAAGGAAGCGAGACTGGGTAATTTTAGGGAACAGAAATTATCTTCTATAGTTCTGGAGGCTGGGCAGCCTGAGAGCAAGGTACCAGCATTCAGTGTCTTGCAAGGACCTTCTTGCTGTGACCTGAAGCTGGGTGCTGTGGCTCAGTCTTGTAATCCCAGCACTTTGGGAGGCCAAGGTAGATGGATCACGAGGTCGGGAGATCGAGACCATCCGGGCGCCTGTAGTCCCAGCTACTCGGGAGGCTGAGGCAGTAGAATGGTGTGAACCGGGGAGGCGGAGCATGCAGTGAGCACTCCAGCCTGGGCAACAAAGCGAGACTCTGTCTCAAACAACAAAAAAAATTAGCCGGACATGGTGGCATGTGCCTGTAATCCCAGCTACTTTAGAAGGCTGAGGCAGGAGAATTGCTTGAACCTCAGCGGCGGAGGTTACAGTGAACTGAGATCATACCACTGCAGTACAGCCTGGGTGACAAAGACTCCATCTCAATTTAAAAAAAAAAAAAAAAAAACACTGAAGTGCTCTCATCAACCTCTTTTATCAGAGCACTAATTCATTCAGGAAGGCAGAGCCCTCAGGACTTAAATCACTTCCCCAAAGCCTGCCTCCACCTTTTCATAACATCACTTTGGAGTTTAGGTTCCACACATGGATTTTGGAGGGACATATGCAGTTGAACCATAGCAATAAGTAACTATGCTTTTCTGTTTTAGACTCCAGTGCCCTCTCTTGTCCCCAAATATCTCCATCAGTCTCGCTCTGTTGCCCAGGCTGGAGTGCAGTGGTGTGATCTCGCCTCACTGCAAGTTCGCCTCCCGGGTTCATGCCATTCTCCTGCCTCAGCCTCCCTAGTAGCTGGGACTACAGGCGCCCGCCACCACACCCAACTAATTTTTTTGTATTTTTAGTTAGAGACGGGATTTCACCATGTTAGCCAGGATGGTCTCCATCTCCTGACCTCGTGATCCACCCGTCTTGGCCTCCCAAAGTGCTAGGATTACTGGCGTGAGCCACTGCGCCCGGCCAAAAGCCACTTCTTTCTTTTTTTTTTTTTTTTTTGAGACGGAGTCTCGCTCTGTCGCCCAGGCTGGAGTGCAGTGGCCGGATCTCAGCTCACTGCAAGCTCCGCCTCCTGGGTTTACGCCATTCTCCTGCCTCAGCCTCCCGAGTAGCTGGGACTACAGGCGCCCGCCGCCTCGCCCGGCTAGTTTTTTGTATTTTTAGTAGAGACGGGGTTTCACCGTGTTCGCCAGGATGGTCTCGATCTCCTGACCTTGTGATCCGCCCGTCTTGGCCTCCCAAAGTGCTGGGATTACAGGCTTGAGCCACCGCGCCCGGCCGCCACTTCTTTCTTAAGTGGCTGTTGTAAACTTAAAATAGGAGGGAAAGCCTCCTCTCATATCAGATCAGCTGGAAGGAAAACTACTTCACGGTTGCAGACACTGAAGGGAGTCTGAGCGAGAGGCTGTGCCTGAAGCAACACGGCTTGGATGGCAGGATGGCTTCCTGAGGCTGCTGTAACAAATTATCTCATACTTAATGGCTTGAAACAATAGGCATTTATTTTCTCCCAGTTCTGGAGGCTAGAGGTCCAAATTTAGTTTCCCTGGGCTGAGATCAAGGTGTCGGCTGACTTTGCTCCTTCCAGAGGCTCTAGGGGAGAATCACTTCCTTCCTTCCCCCAGTGTTGGGTGGTAGTGGCATTCGTCTTGGGGCTCATGACTTCAATCTCTGCCTCTGTGGTCACATGGCCTTCTCTCCTGTGTGTGCTAATGCCTGGCAAGGCTGGGAGGACTACCCCACCCCTTCCGCAGGGCCCTATTGCCACTTACAAGGTAGCACTGCAGCAGTTCTTTCTGCATCAGGGTTGCTGTTCATGATCTTACTCGCCAGGACCTCACACTGGAGAGAAGGGGTAGGTGGGGAGGGCTGGCCAGGACCACACTCTGCCTTCACCTGCCACAGGTGAAGATGGTCTTTGTGCCTCCCTGTGTGCGTGTTTGGGGCAAGAATGCCTTACGTGGGGCAAGACCTCACTCAATGGATAATTCCCTTCCCACTGTGGATCAGGCTGCCTTGGGCTGGGGGAGGTGGGTGCAGCTGTGAGGCTGAACCGCTGTGGGGAACAGGGGTTGCCCTTTTGGGATTGTGCTCAGAGACTCGTCATCTGAGGAGCAAGGTTCCTTGGTGGTGCGTGAGTCAGGCTCCCCGGGAGGGACGTTTGTATGCAGGGGGTTTACTGGGGAGAGGGGCTCGAGCAGCAGCCTTGGTAAGGAAGTGAGAGAAGCAGAGGGAGAAGTTGAACTCCATGTGATATAGCATTGATAGAGCTTCAGCGGGGCCTCAGCTGATCCTTCAGGGAGCTGCAGTGTCCCCTGTTCGTCATTGGATGTGGGCTGCCCTGGGTAAGGAGGTGGAACTCCCTTCGACTGAGGGCCATTCCTGAGGAATGCCTCAGTGGTGAGCCCTTGGCAGCCAACACTGGGCAGCTAGTGGATGAGTCCTCAGGCTCTGAATGGGCACCTACACTGTGCCCCGACATGCTCTATAAAGTTGCTGTACTTGACAGCACCACCTCCCTGCCCTCATCCAGAGAGCAACCACACTGTCCAAAATGTCAACTGAAGAATCACAAGGTTCATAAACTTAGAGGAAGGCTTTTCTTAAGAGTTGCGGCCTTGCAGGCTGCCCATCCTGCAGGCTGGGAAGTGTAGCCTCTGATAGAAACTGAAAGCAGGCACTTCAAGGGAGAAAAGGGTGGAACAGAAGCTTATTCCAAAAGGGTTGACTCAGTATACGTATTTAACAGGTTATAGGAGGAGCTATGAATATTCATAATGGGAGGAGGCATTTGCATATACAGTAAGCAAACATACATGTTACATATGTCCCATGTTCACTTTGGGATGGAGACTTAACATTTAAATGTATTAAAATTAGCCTCTAGGTCAAAAGGTGAAATGGAGGACACAGGCATCTTGCACACAGCCTCTAAATCAGCCAGAACCATTCCGTGGTTGGTGGTCTCTTACCAGGAAGGAATGCTTGTCACTCCACACACACACACACCCCCCCTCCACACACACACACCCCCCCTCCACACACACACACCCCCCCTCCACACACACACACCCCCCCTCCACACACACACACCCCCCCTCCACACACACACACCCCCCCTCCACACACACACACCCCCCCTCCACACACACACACCCCCCCTCCACACACACACACCCCCCCTCCACACACACACCCCCCCTCCACACACACACACCCCCCCTCCACACACACACACCCCCCTCCACACACACACACCCCCCTCCACACACACACCCACACCCCCCTCCACACACACACCCACACCCCCCTCCACACACCCACCCACACCCCCTCCACACACACCCCCCCCACACACACCCCCCCCACACACACACCCCCCCCACACACACCCCCCCCACACACACCCCCCCTCCACACACACACCCCCCCTCCACACACACCCCCCCTCCACACACACCCCCCCTCCACACACACCCCCCCTCCACACACACACCCCCCCTCCACACACACACCCCCCCTCCACACACACACCCCCCCTCCACACACACACCCCCCCTCCACCGTACACACCCACCCACCCCCGTACACACCCACCCACCCCCGTACACACCCACCCACCCCCGTACACACCCACCCACCCACCCCCGTACACACCCACCCACCCACCCCCGTACACACCCCCGCCCCCGTACACACCCCCGCCCCCGTACACACCCGCCCCCGTACACACCCCCGCCCCCGTACACACCCCCGCCCCCGCACACACACACCCGCCCCCTCCGCACACACACACCCGCCCCCTCCGCACACACACACCCGCCCCCTCCGCACACACACACCCGCCCCCCTCCGCACACACACACCCGCCCCCCTCCGCACACACACACCCGCCCCCCTCCGCACACACACACCCGCCCCCCTCCGCACACACACACCCGGCCCCCTCCGCACACACACACACGGCCCCCTCCACACACACACACACACGGCCCCCTCCACACACACACACACACACGCCCCCCTCCACACACACCCAGACACAGATTAGCTGGCGTAGTGGTGCACTAGTAATCCCAGGTAATGGGAGGGCTGAGGGGGAAGACAGCTTGAACCTGGGAGGCGGAAGCTGCAGTGAGTTGACACTGCACCGCTATACTCCAGCCTGGGTGAAAACATGAGACTCTGTCTCAAAAGAAAAAAAATAACCCGCAAAAAGGGAGGGGAGTCCCTGCTGGGCTGGTTCTGTTTAACTCTTAGGAAAGAAAGTCTAATGGCAGTTAATGAGGGAGAGTGTATAAGGAGGGGGGTGCTCAACCTCCCATCCTATCATGGCCAGGAACTCAGTTTTAACATTTCTCTGGGGTCCCTTTGGCAGTCTGTTTAGTTGGTAGGGGGGCTTAGGATTTTATTTTTCTCAAAACCTACAACCATGCACAAAGAAGGTGAGCCCTGCCTATACCCAGGACCACGGTCATGATAGACTTGACAGGCCACAGTTGGCTTTGGGCACAGGCAGCTCTGCAGAGCGTGAGTACATGCTGCAGTCACCCGAGTGCACAGCCCCTCAGTAGGGCGGCAGGGCAGGTGCTCTGTGATTTTGCTCATTTGATGAGAAAACAAAGCCATAGGAGGTTAAGTAGCTGACCAAAGTCACCAACTAGTGAGGTGCAGAGCCAGGACTCACGCCCTGCCTGACGCCGTCCCTTTCCTGTTCTGGTCACATGGGTTCAGGTTACTCAAGTTACTTTTACCAGTGGGCCCTTGTGTTTCTCTTGGGGAGCTGGGCTCTGCAGGTTCTTAAGGTTTCTTTAGGTTCTAAAACCCTTTATTAGCCTGGTATGGTGGCTTATACCTGTAGACCCGGCTACTCAGGAGGCTGAGGCAGGAGGATCACTTGAGCCCGGGAGGTGGAGACTGCAGTGAGCTAAGATTGCCCCACTGCACTACAGCCTGGGCATTAGAGTGAGACCCTGTCTGTAACACAAAACCAAAACCAAAAAACAAAACTTTCATTATGTATTTCTGTGGATTGGGCTAGAGAGAGAGAGTATATAATAGGTCTTAATAAATATTGGATGGGTGGATGAATGGAAATTGCTGGTGGTATTTATATAGGGATTGTGACCTCCACAATAACCCAGACTCCTTGTTAGAAATCTGATTTATCTAAGTAAATACACAAGTAGAGAAACCCAGCCCTCTCCTATTCCATGAAACAAAATAAAACACACCCACATCACCTTCCTCCCTCCCTACCTGTTCCCACCTCCCATGGTAACATGAGAAAGCTTCATTTTAGCTGGTTATTCATTCAGTGAATTTTCATCTTCATGGAACAATTTGAACTCTGACCAAGGAGTATGTCAGACCCAGAAAAATACTGAGTTGATACTAAATTCAGCTGCCTAAATTGTGAACAATCTTATAAACAAGTACATTCCAAAATGGTACCAGGTGTTTGTTGTTTCCCTTGGACTTTGGTGGTGCTAGGTCCTCTGATTAGTCCGGCAAAGTCTGCATCACCTGGATCCTAGCCCAGTAGCAGCACTAACAAAGGCGCACGTGAGGGGAGGGTGCTGTCTCGTGGAAGGGAGGAGTTTCCTCCTCTTTCCAGTAAAAGTTCTGAACCATACCCTTGATAGCCCTTTGAGTTTCTCTCACCCTGGGCTTCGGCGTGGCATGGTGCTAAGGGTGTGGGTTTGAGTCAGCTCACTTACTGGCTTTGTGAATCTGGGCGGGACATGTGCCTTTGTAGAGCCTCAGTTTCCACATTTGTAAAACAGAAATAGTACCTGCTGGGTCATTGAAAAGGTAAGAGAGGGATTATGCGTATAGAGTTTAGCCCAGTGGGTCTCAACTGTTATGAGCCATGAGGAGGAGGAGTAGTTAACTGGCTCCCCATCTTCTCCTGCTGTCCTGTGTTTTCCACCAGAGTGCCCCTGCCTTGAGAGTAGAAGCAGGCCAAGCACACGCCGGGCTTTAAGCACAAGCTTCAACCTTCATTCTTTTTCTCCTTCCCCCTCCCAACTGTAACCAATTCCTTTTGGGGAGCTGAGCGCAGCTTGAGGTTAGAAGGAAAGCAGGGTGCCCAGACATCTCCACACATCCAAGTGGGTTGTGGAGAAAGTGACAGGAACCGGCCTGCCTTCTAGAGCTGCTTGTGAAACCTGATGGATTTAAAATTGAGTGCGCTCGAGGTACTGTGTAAGAGAGGACGGATTTTCGTAATTACTTTTTTTTCTCAAATGTAGAGTTGTGCTGTTGGTGGGTCACCCTCGGCTGCCCTTTAGTGTTCTCCAGGCAGGGGTGAGATGAAGGGGGGGGAGGTGGTGGATGCCTCAGCTGGTGAGGTGGGGTCAGGGTGGCCGTGGAGGTACCTCTAACACTGAAACATGCCTTCAGGGATTTATTATTTTTGGTTTCATTTGATTTTGCAAACATAGCCCAGTGCAAATCCAAAGGAATTACCTCATTTATCCATACTGAGTGGGATGTAAAGCCAGGATTCTCAAGTGGAGAACCTGATCCTGAGGTCGGGTTGAGGAGGGAGACTGGGAGGTTTGTCTCCTGGAGACAAAGGGGAGGGAGAATCAAGAGAAGCCTTGTTTGTCTCCCGGGACACCTTTTTGAGGCTCCAGCTGTGCCCTAGCTACTTGCTTTGTCTCCTGGGTACATTAAAGTCCTTACTAACCAGTGTTCTGGGAACAGCTGAAAAAACTGGGTACCAGGTTCATAGTGCTGGGCTGCGGCCGCAAACACATGAGACCTCTCAGAGGCACAAGCTCCTCCCAGCTCAGAACTACCAGGTTCAGGTGGTTTACCTGAGAAGAGAAGACTGCTTTGTCCTCAGCCAATCAGATAGTGTTTGCCCACAACCGAGGCTTTTCCATTGGCTCAGAAGCACAATGACTCGTCTCCCAGGAGGTGATTAATGTGGTCTTTTGAGTTGTTCACAGCCTGTGTAGTCCTATGGGGCCCCCAGGTTCAGAAGTCCGGTCTGGTAAATGCCACATCATTTATGAGTGTCTGCTGTTGTGGCTCCAAGGGCCATTCGGGGTGGCAGTGTTTTGTCGGGGAGTTCACACTGACCTTGGAACTTTCCTTGAGAGCCTCCAGAATCTACTCCCCAATCCTCTGGTGCTGTCTGTCTTTAGGGCATAGCAAGGAGTCAGCTCATTCTGAGAGCCAGGTCATATTACTTATTAGTTATACCTAGGGAACGAACGTTTCCTTGTTACGCCAACAAAACCCAATGCCTGTGTCCGTTGGAACTGATAATGGCCTTGTTTGATTGCATGCAAATTTGCAGTTTTTTTGGCTTTTCAAACTGAAGGGGGGATGGTTGGAGTCTGGAGCCCCAAGCTATGAACATTCAGATAATTGATGTTCATTTGCAGGTAACTATCACAAAGTGTACATTTGAGAAAGACCCTTAGATCAGTTTTAAAAAAATTAGGTCAGTCGGGGGGAATGCTAGCAATGACTGAACCTTACAAAGGGATCTTGGCTTTATCCTATAGTCCTGTCTGCAACAGGAAGCCTGAGGCTCCGGGGGGCTGGGCTTGGGCTGCATCCAGCTCATACCATGCTTTTGCTAATCAGAAAAAGGCACCCCTTTCTTTTTTTTTTTTTTTTTTTTTGAGACGGAGTCTCGCTCTGTTGCCCAGGCTGGAGTACAGTGGTGCAATCTTGGCTCACTGCAAGCTCTGCCTCCCGGGTTCATGCCATTCTCCTGCCTTAGTCTCCTGAGTAGCTGGGACTACAGGCACCTGCCACTACGTCTGGCTAATTTTTTGTATTTTTAGTAGAGATGGGATTTAACCGTGTTAGCCAGGATGTTCTCAATCTCCTGACCTCGTGATTCACCTGCCTCAGCCTCCCAAAGTGCTGGGATTACAGGCGTGAGCCACTGTGCCCCGTCAAAGGCACCCCTTAAGAAACTTAACCACTACCTGCCGGGAAACGGCCAAGACAAACATAACTGAACATATAATGTACATGTATATACATGTACAATGTCCACCATATGAACAGCCACTTGGTGTGTTGCCACTGTGTGGACTCTGGCTCGCATCGTGACACGTGATGGTGTTGGCCTGGCTTCCTCAGGGAGGCACGGTCACTGTGACCATCGTCTCCTCGCTCAGGATCACCTCTGCAAGACGATCAGTCTCTATTGAGAAACTGGTGCACCAGTTATCACTCTTATCTACCAGTGGTGAATCATTCATCGGCAGCATCAACCTCTGACAGCTGTCCGAAGTGGAAGAAATTTCTTTTCATCAATGTTAGGAATCTTAGGCTCATAAAAACTTAGAGTTGGTTGAGAGTCTAGCAGATATCCGTTCAACCCCCTACCTGCTGCATGAATGCTCTCCACAAACTATGCCTGGGTAGACAGGTTATGCTGTGACCTTGACTTTTAAGAGTTAAGTCTTGGCCGGGTGCGGTGGCTCATGCCTGTAATCCCAGCACTTTGGGAGGCCGAGGCGAGCAGATCACGATGTCAGGAGGCCAAGACCATCCTGGCTAACATGGTGAAACCCCGTCTCTACTAAAAAAAAAAAAAAAGCTGGGCATGGTGGCGGGTGCCTGTAGTCCCAGCTTCTCAGGAGGCTGAGGCAGGAGAATGGCGTGAACCCGGGAGGCGGAGCTTGCAGTGAGCCGAGATCGCACCACTGCACTCCAGCCTGGGCGACAGAGCGAGACTCTGTCTCAAAAAAAAAAAAAAAAAAATTTGTAAGTCTTTGAGACACCGTTGCTGGGTGCTAACCAGCCATCTTGCAGACCTCAGCCCTAGGTGGCCTTCCTTGACTCCCTGGTAAATTCCTTCTTTCATTGTATGCCCATTTGAAGCTAAAGTCCTGTCCTTCCGTGTCCCTGAACACTGGAGAAGCAGGTGCTTTTGGTCTGGTTTCTCCTGGTCTGGCTTAGCTCACATCAGTTGCAGTCCTGTCAGTCACTGAATAGCCTCAGATTTACTGTTTTCCACTGGTCTCTGAATTTGGTGTTCATTGGATGAACACAAGCCTTATTTTCTTTGAGACCATTCGTGTCTTCACATTCTCTCGCTTCCTCCATTATCTTGTAGAACTCTTTCCTCTCCTCTGAAACAGCATGCGGGTCACCTGTAATTCCTCTTCCTCCCAGGAAATCACCTGTCTTGCTTGAGCTAACATTTTAAACAGTCATGTTGACTTTGATCGCAACATGCCTCCTCAATAGCCCAAAGAGGCGCAGAAAATAACCATTCTGTTAGAGACAAAGCAATTCACTCTTCATGTTCTCATTAAATATTGCCCACGCCTTTTATTCGCAAAGGACCTACCAGCCCTTTCTGCTCTTTCTCCTCATGGTGACGCTGAAAGGGAAGTTCACAGGCATGGAGGGAGGTGATGTAAGCCTAGCGGACTTGGGTCTCACCGTCTAGGCCCACTTCTGCCTTCCCTCCTCCTCCTTGCCTCTTCCTTTCACTTAATTGGCAGTTTTGGTCTGGAATGGACTTGGAGACTGGGAACAATTTTGTTCCATTTGTTTGGTTGGTAGCATAGTTGTGATTCATGGAGTCCAGTTGTCAGGGGAGAGCCTGGCCCAGAGAAGGTCAGTAGATCTCAAGGAAGGACCCTTGGAACGTAGGATCCCGGAGAAGTTAGCTGTCGCCGGGCGCGGTGGCTCACGCCTGTAATCCCAGCACTTTGGGAGGCCGAGGCGGGCGGATCACAAGGTCAGGAGATAGAGACCACGGTGAAACCCCATCTCTACTAAAAAAAAAAAAATACAAAAAATTAGCCGGGCGCGGTTGTGGGTGCCTGTAGTCCCAGCTACTCGGGAGGCTGAGGCAGGAGAATGGCGTGAACCCGGGAGGCGGAGCTTGCAGTGAGCCGAGATCGCGCCACTGCACTCCAGCCTGGGCGACAGAGCGAGACTCCGTCTCAAAAAAAAAAAAAAAGTTAGCTGTCATGATAGTCCTGGTTTTACAGATGTGGTGCCCACCCACTACGCCCCAGTGACACTGAGCTCAGAGCTGCGGTTTGCAGTAAGTACACATGTATCTTTATCTGTTTTGATGAGAACTGTGTCTCAAGTCTCTCTTTTGAGTCATAGGCTTGAGGAATGAGGACTTATTTCAGGTGCTTTACTGAGGTCCCAGGGGGCAGTCCCTGGTTTGGCCCAATTCTCTGCATGTCCTCGTGTGAGTGACTTTCCTACTCTGCCTCTCAGTCTTCCCTCTCTAAGGTAAACAGAGCTCCATGGAACCCCCACACGGATAGGTACCCTTTCTTTACAGCAGATTCGCTCACCTGAGGGCAGGGATTCAGTGGTTGTGCTGAAACAGTGGTCACCTTGGCCATTGTTCCCTTGGGGGTCTAACCTCATGGCAGAGGTCAGTGGCTACCATGGGGTTTTGCAGATTTCCCTTGAGTTACACAGAGTTTGGCCTTTGTAAAATTTAAAATTTTCTTTTAAATTTTACGTTAAGTTCTGGGATATGTGTGCTGAACGTGCAGGTTTGTTACGTAGGCATACATGTGCCACGGTGGTTTGCTGCACCCATCAACCCATCATTTAGGTTTTAAGACCCACATGCATTAGGTGTTTGTCCTAATGCTGTCTCTCTCCTTGCCCCCCACCTCCCTGACAGGCCTTGGTGTGTGATGTTCCCCTCCCTGTGTCCATGTGTTCTTATTAGAACGTGGCCTTTTACGTTACTAATTTGACAAGCCCTTGAGGAGAGTTGGATAAGGTCCTAGTACCCAAGCATTCAGTTCAAAGGCTTCCCTAACATAATGTTCTCAAAATCCTTTAACAGTTTCTTAGGTGGGTTCCTTTCCCTTTCCCTTTTCCCTGGTGAGGAACAGAATGGACAAGAATCTGATGGTGCCCATAAATGCATATTCATTGAGATGTTTCATATGGCTTGGGGAGATACAAAATAGACTAAGGGATAAGACACATAAGAGAAATTAAACCATGAAAGACTGGGGTCAGTAAATGACAAATTGCCGAGTGAATGGTAAGTGATAGCACAGTTTAGGGGAATTAGCTCCTGTCACAGAGCTGAGGCTCTTTTCTTGCTGGGAGCAGGATGGGTGAGTGATTCACAGAGGGGTGCTTTCCATCCCCAGAGCTCGGTAGGCCCCAGACTGGGAACCCCAGGGTATGGTGCCTTGTGCTTGTGCTTCCATCTAGCATGTCCTAATCCCTGGAAGCTGCTCAGATGCCTCCAGGGAGCACCAAGGAGAAGGTGAAGAGGGTCCCTTAGAGAGCTCCATGGCCGACTTTCCTGCTTCTCATGAGCCCTGGACCCCAACTGTCTTAGAGGAATGCCAAGCTCTGCAGGCACCATCCATTTGGTGGAAATCTATCAACCTGTTTCACCAGGTCCTTGTGAGTCAGAATCTTGGAATGCGGGTGAGAATCTTAGGCCAGCCAGAAGTTATAAATAGAATCAGCTACCCTCCCCCACCCATCATTACAGGCTGACCAATGAGAAGGTGTTCCCTGCTGCAAGGTGAATTCTTCAACCCACTACTTTGGAGCAGCTCAGGCTCCAGGTACCTCCATATCTACCAGAGGCTGCTGCAGGGCACCCACCCCAGAGCTAGAAAGATCAGGGTCTGTGGAACAATATTGCACTCTTATGTATTAGACTTTCCTTTCTTTGTTCACTCAGTCCTAGGAATGTCCCCCTCCTTTCTCCTTTGTCAGCTGCTTGGGAGCAAACACAATAGCTAAGCTTCAGATCTCTGGCTCTGCTTTCTCTCCTCCTGCTGCCTGCCACTGAGGAGATGTGCTTGCTTTTCCTCCTCCTCCCCTGCACCCGCCTGATGTCTCTGGGGAAGATGCCTGGTCTTCTTTAATGAACTGGAAATGTGATTAAGATGGGTCACAATTGGGTCTGCACACCAACCCAGGCATGGTGAGGTCATGGCTGGATGGGCTGGGGCAGCTGCTCTCCTGCAGCTTCTGGCATCGCGGACAGGAGTTGAAAGAAGACAGGAGTAGCTGATACAGGGCCTTGGAGCCAGGCAGAGGCTGGAAGTGTGCAAATTCGCTGGCTCTTGTTTTGCATCCCTGCCAGAATGGTTTAGCAGAGAACTGAGGAGCCAGCATGGATAGCAGGCAAATGAGAATAGTTACAAGCATTTGATTTCCTGATGTCATCTCATTCGATTTCATTTTGCAGAAACTGTATAGGGTCAGTCCACTTATTGCTACCTGTGTCAATTAGGAGTAGGTTCAGCTGTGAGTGACAGGACTTATACAATCTAAGTTTATCTCTGATGTAAAGAAGCTTGGGGTAGGATGTCAGGGCCATGTAAGATCTCATGGTGTTGGGATCCAGGGTCCCTCTGTCTCATTTCTCTGTTATCCCCAGTGAGGGCTTCTACCTCGTGTACCAAGACGCCGGCTCAAGCTTCAGGCATCACAACTACATTCCCGCGGTAGAAAGAGAAGGGACTAAGAAAGGAGCAGTCCCTTATTTTGAGGACACTTCGTGGAGGTTGCAGAAGACCCCTCTGCTTATAGCCTTCTGGGCATTGCTTATAGTAATATGGCTGCCCCCAGCTGCAAGGGAGGCTGAGAAATGGAATCTTATTCCCAGCAGCTCTGTGCCTGGCGGGGGGAATTTGAAAACTGAGGATTCTGTGACTAAGAAAGAAGGGGAGAATAGATCCTGGACGACTTTCAACCTCTCCCACTGTCCTCCTCTTTCACAGGTAGGGAAATGGGGGTGCAGAGAGGAGAGATAGTTTTTTTCTTTTTTTTTTTTTTTATTTGAAACAGAGTCTTGCTCTCTTGCCCAAGCTGGAGTGCAGTGGTGCAGTCTTGGCTTACTACAACTTCTGCCTCTCAGGCTCAAGTGATTCTCCGGCCTCAGCCTCCCTAGTAGCTGGCAGAACAGGCACGTGCCACCACGCCCGGCTAATTGTGGATATTTTTGTAGAGATAGGTTTCGCCGTATTGCTGGTCTCGAACTCCTGGGCTCAAGTGATCTGCCCACTTTGGCCTCCAAAAGTGCTGGGATTACAGGTGTGAGCTACTGCACTTGGCCGAGATAATTTTAAGTCACACACTTTCAAAGTGATGGGTTGCAAGAGGCAGAGGTTGCAGTGAGCCGAGATTGCGCTATTGCACTCCAGCCTGGGCAACAAGAGCGAGGCTTCGTGTTAAAAAAGAAAAAAAAGCGATGGGTTGAGATTCTAGCCCAACCATGCTTTTAAAACCTGAGCTGTATCCACTGTATGACCCCTTCGCTAGTGTTAAAAACCTCAGACAAATTAAGTTTAACAGGGTTTAGTTGAGCAAAGAATGATGCATGAATCGGGCAGCCCCCGAATCAACAGGCTCAGAGAGACTCTGGCCTGCCTCATGGTCAAAGATTTATGGACAGAAAAAGGGACTATCAGAAACCGGAAGTGAGATAGATAGCTGGATTGGCTACAGCACAACGTTTGCCTTATTAGAACATGGTTTGAACAGTGGGCTGCCTTTGATCGGCCAAAACTGTGACTGCCCCAGGAGGAGGTTACGGTGTGTTTATATCTCCAGTTAGGTTACAGTTCATTGTGTAGGAAGAAACCTTTAGACCTAACTTAAAATATGTAAGGAGGCAGTTTTGGCTAAACTTAATTTAACAATTGCATAGCAGTTCTCCAACTGTTTAGTCGTAGGACCCCTGTATACTCTTAAAAAATAATGGACTTTAAAGAGATTTTGTTTATGTGGGTCATATCTCTTGATCCTTACCATATTAGATATTAAAACACAAATTTAAAACAAATTCGTTGATTTGTTTTAAAATAACAAGCTCATCATATTTTAATGTAAACATATTTTTAGACTGGGTGCAGTGGTTCACGCCTGTAATCCCAGCACTTTGGGAGGCCGAGGCGGGGCGGATCACGAGGTCGAGTTCCAAGACCAGCCTAACTAACATGGTGAAACCCTGTCTCTACTAAAAATACAAAAATTAGCTGGGCGTGGTGGCATGTGCCTGTAAACCCAGCTACTCAGGAGGCTGAGGCAGGAGAATTGCTTGAACCCTGAAGGCGGAGGTTGCAGTGAGCCGAGATTAGGCCACTGCACTCCAGCCTGAACGACAGAGTGAGATTGCGTTTCAAAAACAAACATATTTTTAAATAAAAAGAACGATAAATTCCAAACCAGAAAATAATTTAGAGGGAAAATGACAGTTTTACAGTTTTGCAAATCTCTTTGCTGTCTGGCTTCAGATACATTATCTGGATGCTCATACCTGCACCTGCATTTAAATCTGTTGTGATATCTCACGTCCCACAGTCTCGGAAAACTGCGCTGCACTCTGGTGAAAGAGGAAGAAGTGCAAATAGCATCTTAGTAGTATTATAAAAACAGTTTTGACTTTGTGCACCCCTGAAAGGATCTCAGGAATCCCTAGGCGATCCCTGGACCTCACCTTAAGAACCACTGACCTAGGCCGGGCACGGTGGCTCACTCCTGTAATCCCAGCACTTTGGGAGGCCGAGGTGGGCAGATCACGAGGTCAGGAGATTGAGACCATCCTGGCCAAATGGTGTGAAACCTTGTCTCTACTAAAAATACAAAAATTAGCTGGGCGTGGTGATGCGTGCCTGTAATCCCAGCTACACGGAAGGCTGAGGCAGGAGAACCCCTTGAACCAGGGAGTCGGAGGTTGCAGTGAGCCGAGGTCGTGCCACTATACTCCAACCTGGTGACAGAGCGAGTCTCCATCTGAAAAAAAAAAAAAAAAATCACCTAGTACATTCTTTACCCATTCCATGCCTCAGTTTCTAAATCTGAAAAGGTATCTGTCAGCCTTTGAGGAGAGCTGTGTTCTTTGGAGGCATCTTCAGGCCTCTGAAGGGCCCGTTGGTGGCATGAGGTGATGAGGTGGTCTCTGAAAGTACTTTAGGGTGGACTAGGAGAGAGGTCAGCTGTGGAGAGGAGGTGAGTTTGCCTCAGCCTTTCCTGAACGCAGGAGGGTGGGCGGAGAATCTGTGGAGGGCCTTCTGGCCAGGGAGCCCTATGAGCCAGCAGCCCTCCATGACCGAGTGGATGGTGAGAGCCAGATATGCCTGGCCTAGGCATCCCACCTGGCTCCTGCCCACCCCACCCACTGGTGTGCATGACTGTGCCAATTCCCACAGGAAAAGAGGGCACGCAGAGCCGTTTCTAAGCCACATGGAGGGCAGAACCTGGGAGGAGTGAGGGAAAGGAGCCTGTGAGAACTTCACGCAGGCAGGAACGCACACGGAAGGCTCTGAGGGCACAGGAACAGGCAGAAAGTAGACACCTACTCAAGGAGAGTTTGGCTGGGTTTGATGATGGGGGCCATAACTACCTGCTGAGAGAAGCTGAGGCCACAGACTTGGACCAGCCTCTCAGAGGGCAGATGTGCTTTTCTTGGAATTTGTTGGCAAGGCTGGGCGCTGGAGTCTCAGTGCTCGGCTCAGCCGTGGTGACCCTGTTTCCCCTCCTGCCTGAGCTTATGCCATTGGCTTCACCTGGCATGACCTCTCTCTGCCCTGCAGTCTTCAGTCCTATATTGCATCCGGGGCCCTGTGCAGACTGCCTCCTATTAGGCAGCCTTCCCTGGCGTCTCAGCTGCAGGTTTCTTACTGCTGTCATTGGCTGCGTTGGGAAGACACCTCTAGGTGAGGACCAGGTCTTCAGGCTGTTATGCAAACATCCCCATGGAAACACCCGGTTCAGGTAGACTGAATGCCAGTTAAAGAGCTGGAGGGCATGACCTACTGCTGTCTGTGTTCATCACTGTTAGGTTTGATTCAGCACATCCTTATTGCCTGCCATGTGTGCCCTGGGAATACAGCTCCTGTTTTTGAGAAGCTTGCAGAGAAATGGAGGAGATGGCCACAGGAATGGACCATTTCAGTATAAGAATAGAGGCCCCCAGAGGGCTGTGATAATGCCTCACTTGGCAGGAGTGGGGAGTAGGACCTCTCAGAAGCCTTCCTGGAAAAGGAGGCTCTTGATCTGAAGTGTGGGGTGGGAGTTAGTGGGGGCCAAAGAAGGGGGAAATGTGGGGAGGGCAGGGGGCAGATTCTCCTGCTGGGCCATATGAGGGGGATCTGTTTGCTTTCTATTGCATTCGTTGAGGCTGGCACCGTGTATGGAGCAGGGAGGGTAAGGCTGGAGAGCCAGGCTGGGGTCAGGTCATGAAGGGTGAGCTTCCTGGCTTTGCTGTCTCCTCATGAGCTAGAGCTTTGTCCTGTCAGCCAGGGTGGGACATACATAGTTAGACTTGCATTTTATATGGGCTTGGACACCCTGCTGGAGACCCAGAGGCCACACTGCGAATGCTTGTTGAATAAATGTTTTGGTCACTGCCTACCTCCCAGGGTCTCTGCCACGAGCCTGAGAGTACAAAATGCCAACTCCTCCTTGGATCTCTTTTTTTTTTTTTTTTTTTGAGATGGAGTCTCGCTCTGTTGCCCAGGCTGGAGTACATTGGCATGATCTCGGCTCACTGCAAGCTCCGCCTCCCTGGTTCATGCCATTCTCCTGTCTCAGCCTCCCGAGTAGCTGGGACGACAGGAGCCCGCCACCACGCCCGGCTAATTTTTTTTTGTATGTTTAGTAGAAACAGTTTCATCGTGTTAGCCAGGTTGGTCTCAATCTCCTGACCTCATGATCCGCCCACCTCGGCCTCCCAAAGTGCTGGGATTACAGGTTTGAGCCACCGCCCTTGGACCTATTTCTGTGTCCTGTCTCAGGACCTGGCCTGGCAGGGCTACCTGTGGCAGAACAGGAAGCTGGGAGCAGCAGAGATAGCCACCTAAACACGCCACGTGGTATGGCTGCAGGTGAGTGCGGATCCAGCTGCGAGTGCTGGGCAGACCTCTGCAAGTCCTGACCGGCTCTCAGACTGTGACCACTCAGGTGGACCAAGTTCAGGCCAAGCCTGACCAGAGGAAGACTGAAGGACAAAATGGGAGGACAGACTTTATCTTCTGTTTCTGCTGAGAAAGAAACCCTAGGCGATTTCAGAGGTTTGTACTGTACAGTGGAGGCCAAAGGAATTGTTCTAAGAAGGGAGGTGGCTGTTTCTGCAGAAATCCACTCCCATCCTGCAGGCAAGTCATCAGAAACACGCTTCTTGCTAAGGCTTTCTGTAAGCCATTTACTACCTCCAGGGACCTCCCAGGAAATGTGCTGGGGTACTGTTCCCATTATCCCTCTGAGTGGGAAAAGAGTGATTTGGAAAAGCTGGAGATGGGCCATGCTGGGCTGTGTCTCGCCACGGCTGAGAGGGGAGAGTGCCTGGATTCCTGGGTCTCTTCTTTTCCTTGGCTGGTGCTGCATCCTGCTGGTGGGAATCCCTGGTTCCTGGTCCCTGTGCCTGCAGGAATTAGTCCTGTGGTGCAGGGACTGCTCAGAGCCACTGTGCGACAGCCCAGGTGATGGCAGCAGCCATAGCAGTGACCAGGAAAACCCCAGGGAGTGCCTTTTTGAGGTTTTCTCTAGTTTCAAATTGCAGGTGGAGAAAGGGCTAGACAAGAGCCTGAGCACATGGCCCTGTCTGGGACACCCTCGTCTGTACTCTGAGTTCAGTGACCTAATTCTCTGACATTTTTGATGGGGTAGGCAGCATGGCAGAATGGAGGGAAAGACACAGGCCTTGGTCTCCTTCCCTGAGCCCCAACTTGGCGGTGAGGATGGCAGGTTCTGCCTATTGCAAAGAGGGGAGGTTCCCTCCCTGCTACTAGAAACTCACTTTGTTCTGGAGGAGTGTGAATTTCCCAAATAAAAGATGAACAAAAGCAGCCCCTCTGTTCCCTAAGGAGCACCCAAAATACTAAGAAGTGATAATGTTGCCTGGCAACCATTCATCTCAGTATAGCCCAGGGAGATGGAGATAAGGGGGAAGAGGACAAAGGTGTCCTTCTGTTCTGCTTGGGGACCTGCTCACTATTCTAGTGGGTAAGCCTAGTGGCTGGAGGGATCTCTCTGGTGGCCAGGAGGTGATAGGGGTCATTTATTAAGGTAAGTCTTCTGTGTGCATGTTCTGTTCAGTCTTCAGTAATCTTGTCACATAGGAACTGTTACTATTCTCCCCCATTTTGCAGAGGAGGGGGGTTGAGTAAACAGCCTAGCTCACACACTAGCATGGGGAAGACGTTGGGCTGAATCTGGGGCTGTGGAAGTTGTCATGAGGCCAAGGCAGGCCTGCCCACCTCTGTCAGTCTCCCTGGCCATTGCTTTCCGAAGCCTCAGGTTCCCCTTGTGTAAAATGCTCAGGGTGACCAATGGAAGGCTGCATGTAACCGCCTGAGACCTAAGTGGTCCCAGGACCCACAACAGTGGCCTGCATTCATGGCTGGCCTGCGTGGTGCTGGCATTGTGGCGTGTTCACACGGCCCCACCAGGTTGTCCGAGACTGTGGTCATTTCCACAGGTCATTCTCACTCTAGGACATCCTCCTCTGACCAGGTAAACTGATCCACCGCCAGTAAGGGGCAGAGCTGGGCCTTAGGCCTAGGCTTTTCACAGCCATGCAGCGGGTGCCGGCCCGGCAGAAGGGGATTGGGCAAGGCACGCCATGGAGGGACTGCTGTTGGCTGTCCCCGTGAGCCTGCCAGCTGCGCTTCTACAGTTCAGCTGCGCTTGCCGGTGGGGACTTCCTGAATGTGCAAAGAGAACCTGGGTTTTTTTTTTTTTTTTTTGGGACAGGGGCTCTGTCACCCAGGCTGGAGTGTACTGGCACAATCTCAGCTCACTTTAACCTCCACCCCTGCCCCTGTTCAAGCAATCTCTTGCCTCAGCCTCCCGAGTAGCTAGGATTACTAAGCCTGCACCACCACGCCCCACTAAGTTTTGCATTTTCAGTGGAGACGGGGTCTCGCCATATTGGCCAGGCTAGTCGCAAATTCTTGACCTCAAGTGATCTGCCCGACTTGGCCTCCCAAAGTGCTGGGATTACAGGTGTGAGCTACCGTGCCTGGTCTGCCTGCCTGGCTTTGAGGGTGGAGTGTGTGGAGGCCTAGCAAGGGGCAGGGCCCTAGCACCAGGCACTGGAGGTAGGACACTGATTTCCTTGGGACCAAGATCCCTGTGCTGCCAGACTGGATTTCAAGGACGGTGAGCAGATGGGGTCAGGTTTCTATTCCCCTGGGCTTTCTGTGGTGCCACAAAACAGGCCCATAGGCCTGGCCTCTGGCTCCTGGCCCCTGGCCCAGACTGTAGATTTACACAGGCTTGCTCTGGAGACCCTTTGTACAACTCGAGCTGATTGAGTTTCCTTCTCAAAATGGGTCATTTCTTTCCTCTTTGTTACTGTCCCCTTTCCAAACACTGATTGGCTCCAGTTTACCCTTCAGGACTCAGTCCTTCCATTGAGATATTCTTGCACTTTTTTCTTTTTAGCTGAAGATCGTAAGTCCTTTCACGAACCCCCAGCTTTGTCAGAGTATGCATTACGCCTCCAAGAAGTCACGCAAGAAAGAAATGGGGGTCATATACATCCATGACTCTGTTGTGCCAAAGCTAAGACAGACATGGATTCTAAGATGCGCCATTGTTCTGTGTATCGCTCAGAAACGAAAGGCTGCCAGTTAAAATACGATAGCCGTCCTAAGATGCGCTCCAACTTCAGAGATGTCACACTGTGGGGAAAAGGTGTATTTAGAGTTATTAATACATAGAATGGAGAGATGTTTCTAGGTAAAACGTAGAGTCGTTTATACGACCTATGTGAGTGAGCAGAAGTAGGAAGTGATGACAGTTCCAAAGCTGCCTGTGTTATCAGGATGAGGGCATCCACAAAGGAGTAGAACCAAGGAATACTCATGCCTGCTGCAGTGTGTCTGGGACATTCCATAGAATCCGTGCTTGCTGTTGCTGCCGGGAGCTGGTCCCGTCTGGCCTCAGCAATCACCGGGGGAGTGTTTCAAAAAAACGTCTTGCTGAACTCCATCCCCAAACTACTGAATTCAGATCTCTTGGGGTGAGACCCAGGAATCTCACTTTGTAAAGCCCCTTGTTCCATCCCCTCATTCATAGTGAAGAAGGGCAAGGTCAGGGAGGGGAGCCGACCTCGTTCCTGGACTCTGCAGCCCCTCAGGCCAACTCCAGGGCCAGTGCTCTTCGTGCTTCTCTCCATCCTCTATCCGTTCCTAGGACACTGCTCACCATGGCAACCCAGGGCCTTGGACTCTGCATTTCCAGAACTAAGTCTAGGATATAACCTTAGCCTTGGTCTACTTCACATTGCACGGGTCCAGCATCTTTTTCTTGGTCGATGGGCTGTTGCATTGAACACATGCATCTGCTTGGTGCCAGCCTGTCCCAGATGCTGAGGGAGCTGCCTTGGTTTCCCTGGCAGGGCTAAGTCTCAGCGCCACACTCAGGGAGACACTAAGGGAGCATACTGCTGAGGCAGTCCCTCTTCCTGCAGGGCCTGTGGGAGCAGTGCCAGCTTCTGAAGAGCACCTCAGTGTTTGCCCGCTGCCACCCTCTGGTGGATCCCGAGCCTTTCGTGGCCCTGTGTGAGAAGACTTCGTGTGAGTGTGCTGGGGGGCTGGAGTGCACGTGCCCTGCCTTCCTGGAGTACACCCGGACCTGTGCCCAGGAGGGAATGGTGCTGTATGGCTGGACTGACCACAGCGCGTGCAGTAAGTCGGCCCCCTGCCCCGTCCTGCCCTGCCGGGATGAACGGTCTGTCCTGGGTGATGTCCCTCAGGGCGCTTCGGGGCTGTGTCACATCCGTGCGGCTTTACCACACCCAGCTAGCCAGTGACTGCAAAGACACGTGTCCCGGACCCATTTCCTGAATGGCTCCTGCCCTCTGTCAAACGGCCTTGCTAAAGCCCCATGTCCTGCCCCTGCCTCCGTCCCACCCCTGCGCCTCCCCTGGCGCCCCCTGACTTCCCCTCACTTCCCTCAGGAAATCCGACCCCTGCACTCACACAGTGTTCTCTGCTTCCCACCAAGATCTTGGCAGTTGCAGTTTCGGTTTTGTCTTCACCGCCTGCCCGCCTGAATTGATGAGGAACAGGGCGCTGGCCTGCCTGTCCGTGTGTGGTGGTCTTTGAGACAGTAGAAAGCCTTGATTAAGTTCTTCTCTTTTATATCAGCCGCCTCTCCTGCAGGCTGATGACTGCCGTCCCTCCTCGTGGTGCTGTGTGTTTCATCTTCCAGTCTCAGTGGGTCCCTAGTTATGGTCACTGTCCCCAAATTATTAAGTAGGGATTTCTGAGGTCACCTTACAAGAAGTCTTTCCCCAGCCCTTCCAGTGATGAAAAGCCATGCAGATGGGCGCGCAGTCTGCGACGGTTCCACAGATGAGACAGGAGCTGGCCACATCTTTAGACTGCACACATGTGTCTCAGTGTGTGGCAAATAGCTGCTGAATTCGAACTTCCCACCTGCCGTGGGGGTGTGAGGAAGGAGGATACTAGCAGCAGGTTTCTCCTCTGTAAAGCCGAGTGGCTGGTTTTTTTTTTTTTCTCGGTCTGTGAATGTAGGGTAGGGGAGATACCTGATGTATCTTGGAAAAGGTTAAGGGGCAATAGTTTGGTGTCAGAAAGCCTGGAAAGGAGTGCTTATGTGTTCTGGCCTTTCAGTCAGCCTGAGCATCAGTCAGCTACAAGGTAGAGAGAGGAAGGAGGAGAGCCTGTCCTTGCCGTGAGGAGCTGGTTCCAGTGGGAAGAACAGAGTGCTTAGGTGATATCTGTGAAGGCAGCCTTGCGGCAGAGTGGAAATAAATATGGAATGAGTGTCTCCATGCAGGCAAATGTGCCCTGTGCTGGGTGGGGCGTTTGATTGGGGCCAATTTCATGGGGAAAAGGAGGAAGGATGGGATAGAGGGGACCATGGCTCCTTGCTTGGTCCTAGGAGGCCACTCGTTTTGAGCCTAGAGGAGTTTGGTGTCACTCTGAAAGGGTTTTAGGTGAAGGGGAGCAAAAGAATGCCCAGTTGTTCATGGAGAGCAGATGACCACAAGGGGAAAGGTAGGGGTCCTGGGTGCCCCCGATAGGTCTTAGTAAGGGCTTCATGAGATGGAAGATGTTCATCTAAGGGAGGAGTGGCCTCAGAGGGGCACGTGGCTCACTGGGGCCGAGATGGCCCTGGAAGCCTGAAGACAGAGGGGGAGCAGTCAGAGTGGGCGCAAGAGGGTCAGGCTGCGGCGTGACTGGTAAGATGATGCACCGGTGGGACCTGCTCTGGGCAGACCCCTTCGATGATCCTTTTCAGGCCCAGTGTGCCCTGCGGGTATGGAGTATAAGCAGTGTGTGTCCCCTTGCGCCAGGACCTGCCAGAGCCTGCACATCAATGAAGTATGTCAGGAGCGATGCGTGGATGGCTGCAGCTGCCCTGGTAATGAACTTCCCATTTTATTTACAAATCGGAGACCTTGCCAGCACCCTTGGCTTTGGGAAGCGAGATGAAGGCCACTTGTGTTTGCTCTCCGTTGCTGAAATCAGAAGACTTCTATTAAGCTTTTAAATGTCTTTGTCCAGCGTGATCAGGATTGAGCTGGTCTTTCTTTTTAATGTCCGTTGTCCTGTTGTACTGTATCCATGAACGCACTTGTGTTTCGGGAAATTGGAGGGTGGCCTGGGCCCCAACAGTGGCTTGCTTTGGGGAACTCGTGGCCCATCTGAACTGCAGTTGCTTTCTCAATTAGCTGTGTCAGGGAACCGATCTGGGAAAAAGATCTCCTGGGTGTGCCGTGTGAGCCCAGCTGAAAAAGGGCTCTGTGCTAGAAAGTCTTTTCAGGGAAGGCTTGGTGGGCTTTAGGGAAAACCCCTGTTTGATTACTGACAGCAAGGCTGGGCGCTGTGGCTCACGCCTGTAATCCCAGCACTTTGGAAAGCCAAGATGGGCAGATCACTTGAGTTCAGGAGTTCGAGACCAGCCTGGCAACGTGGTGAAACCCTGTCTCCACTAAAAATACAAAAATTAGCTGGGGGTGGTGGTGTGCACCAGTAATTCCAGCTGCTTGGGAAATTGAGGCAGGGGAATCACTTGAACCCAGGTGGCGGAAGTTGCTGTGAGCCGAGATCACACCACTGCACTCCAGCCTGGGTGATAGAGCGAGACTCAGTCTAAAAAAAAAAAAATTTATTGAGAGTGAAGTCCTGTGTGTTTCAACTCGACTTCTCTCACTGGAAGAACTTGAACAAAACTGTTGATTCCCTTCATCTGCGGAATGGTGATGAGTATCTTCCCCATCTCACGTTGCTGCGTTAATGTGTAAGGGAAGCAGCACACACATTCTCGAGCTTCCTGGAAGAAGCCCTAAGCCCAGACTTGTGCCTCCCCTACTGGATGACCTGGAACAAAATTCTTCCTCTCATTTCTTCATCTGTAGTATGGAGATGAGGAATTTCCCTTCCTTATATTGCATTGTGTTGAAAGATAAACACCATAGAACAAGTTCTTTGAGCTTCCTGGAGGAAGCCCGACCATCGCCCCTGGGGATTCTGTAGTTGTGGGATGAGTGAGGCAGTGACAATGTTGAGGTCTTTGTCTTCGATGCCTTTGACCCCAGAGGGACAGCTCCTCGATGAAGGCCTCTGCGTGGAGAGCACCGAGTGTCCCTGCATGCATTCCGGAAAGCGCTACCCTCCTGGTGCCTCCCTCTCTCGAGACTGCAACACCTGGTAATGGGGGCTGCGCCGCGTGCTCTGGGAGACCTGCCCAGGGGACTGGGGAGGGGAGCTGGGTCAGCAGGAGTGGTGGCAGGTGGAAAAGAACCTGGGCCGCGCCAAGAAAGAGACTGAGTTGGAGGCTACTGGTGGGGGCTAGGGACAGGTTGTGGCAGGCAATGATGGGGAGCAAAGAGTATATTACAGATAAATAAGCCTTGAAGACGGGGAGGTCAGGAAGGGCAGGATCCTTCACACGCAGACAACATCTCTAGCTGTCCCTCCAAACTGCTTTCATAAATGATCCTCTCCCTCTGGAGGAGGGCTGTATCACTAAGCAGCACGTAGGTCCTTCTCTCCTTGAAATCTCTCATCTGCCCGGTGGTAGGGAGTTGCAGTGGCCAGTGGAAACTCACACCAGTCTGCCCTCCCTTGGTCCTTGCAGTAGGCCAGGCCCAGCCTGGCTTCTGTCATCTCAAGAAGCACCCCTGGATGTCACCTCTGGCTTGCTTTGCCAGTCCCCTGTGCAGCAGGGACAAAAATTCGTTTGGTCCCCAGGCCTTCTCCCTTTGCTGTCTTTCCCGCATGGCAGCCTTCTGTGTCCACTGAGCCCCCAGGTTTTCAGTCGGCCACCGCCCACCACACTTCTGGGCTGGGAACTACCCATTTCCATATCGCTGTCTTGCGCTCTGCCACTCACTGTGTGTGGGGCAGGAATTTGACTTCTTGGTATCTGAGTAGATTTTCAGGGGCATCAGGTAGTTTTTCTTCTTTTTCTGTCGGGATTTCTTCCCCTGGATATTTCTAATATTCCTTTGTGGCCAAAACTGTGTCCTGTACAATTTTAACCCTATGAAGATTCTGCTAGCACCAGCTCCTTTCTTCTCCCGCATCCCTTCGTTTGGGGACTGTGATAACTACCATGAGCTCTAAATCCGTTTGCATACCCTTGTGTTTGCAGAACCACCAATGACCTGTGCTTTTCTCCCCGACAGCATTTGCCGAAACAGCCAGTGGATCTGCAGCAATGAAGAATGTCCAGGTAGGCGACCTGCCGCTCATTCCCTTCCTCCTCCTCTGAATGGGGAGGCTTCTCCTCCTCTCTTAGCAGACAGGGAGGGCCACACATCAAGGCAGTGAGAAGTTGCCCTTTCTGCACAGGTTGGCTGCGACCACATGACCCCAGCTCTGGTTTCAGGTACCAGCTATGCTAACCCATTCACAGGCCAGAGGTGGGAGCCCTGCAACAGCTGAAAGGGCAGAACACACCTGTGTTCAGGTGTTATTGTCTGTCCTTATTTTCTGTTTGCTGAAAGGATTAAGGTTGAGCTGTAAGGCCTGTATGGTCATGATTGTCTTGACTAGACAAAGAGGATACAAATTCTTTGGAAAATTAAGAGGTAGAAGGGCCTGGTAATTCTTTAGGCTTGAAGGGACAGTTCTAATGGAATTTTCCAAAATGACTAACATGAAGACCATGGCGTGGTCCAAGAGCTAGGAAAATCAGGTCACCAAATGATTCCTCCCATCCTGTCCCTGCCCTGGAAAATCTGCTTAGGAAAAATTATTGAGCAATCTCTGCCATTTGCTTTCTCCTCTGTTTGGCCCCAACTCTATTCTATTAACTGCAAACCTTGCCCATTCAGAGCTCCCTTCTGCCCCACCTTCCAATGACCTCGGACCTTGCCCTCTGTGGTCACTCACGTGGTGTTCTCTGTGCGCTGGCCGCTGCACTAAACATTTTCCAGTTACAACCTGTGAGGCAGGTGCAATTTATTCTCACGAAAGCAGAAACAGACCTAGAGAGGTTAAATGACTTGCCCAAAGTTACACAGCTGCTATGAGGCAGAGCCAGGGCTTGAACTCATAATTGCCTGACTTCTTTTTCCCTTTCCTTTCTTTTCCTTCCTAGTCCTAACCTTCGGTGGCCTGAAGTGGGTTGAGCTTGGATACCTGGGATTGTATTTAGGGTCTGTGAATTAAAGGCTTTAGGATAACTCAGGACCTTATCCAGTGCCCTGTACACTGGGAAAATTCTGGAACTAGATGTGGGCTAGATCAGTTAGTCTAGCAAAGAGATGGCCACCCAGCCAAGTTATCTTTTGTGTAACCCTTGAAGAAAGCACGAAGGAGAAAGGATTGCTCTTGAAAATGGTGTCTGTGCTCCATTGAACATAATTACGCCATGTCAAAGACTGAAGGAGCTCTTTGGAAGACATGTGAGTTGCTGCAATTAACTTTTGAAAACACTTTTAACATCTAAATAATAAGCACTCATTGTATGAGATCTGTGAGCCACAGTGGGTGGAATTAGGAATTTGAGTTTATCGTGTGTGTTTTTTTAGATGTTTGTAACCATCAGATTAGGAAGTCTTAACAACTACTTACTGTAGGATGGGTCTTTCTTCCATTATCCTTCCAACTGTCCATTCATCCAAGTACTATTTGAACACCCACTGTGTACATGATGTATGTTTTCTGGGGCAGACAATATAATCCTCTGGTCTTCAGTTCAAAATCTGGAAGATGACTTTGCTGAGGATATAAGACATTATCTTGATGTCTTGATGAAAAGATAAACAGTTTCAATTCTGTCTACTAAGTGGTTTGATATTTTGCCAACAAAACCACTACGCTCTTCTCTGCGTTCTCAAAGCCTTGGCTGTGACCATCTTTTTCTAGTTCGGGAGTTTTGTTGATCATTGCTTCCTGGTCCATGTGTACCCATGCACACGAGCATATTTCCACACCCTGCCATGACTCAGCAGGTGGTGGGGCTGTCTGATGCTCCCCGTGTAATGACTGCAGGTAGAGCTTCTGATGGGAAGAATGGGCAGTATGGTTCTGGAGGGGATATGCTTTTGGCTCTGCTTGTAAAGTGAGGAGCAGGCCAGAGCTGCTCTGCAGCCCCTGGAGGAGTGGACATTGTGCATGTTAGAAATAGAGACCTGGGGCCAGTTGGCGGTAGCTTCTGCCTGTAATCCCAGCACTTTGGGAGGCCAAGGCAGGAGGATCACTTGAGGCCAGGAGTTCAACACCAGCCTGGCCAACACAGCGAAACCCCGGCTCTACTAAAATTACAAAAATTAGCTGGGTGTGGTGGTGCATGTCTGTTAATCTCAGCTACTTGGGAGGCTGAGGCAGGAGAACTTCTTGAACCTGGGATGCGGAGGTTGCAGTGAGCTGAGATCTCACCACTGCACTCCAGCCTGGGTGACAGAGTTGAGACTCCATCTCAAAAAAAAATAAATACATAAAAACACCTGGATTTTCATTTTCTGGAATAAGATGAGAGTGTGTTAGTTATCTATTGCTGTGTAACAAATTATCCCCAAATGTAGCACCTTAAAACAACAAATGTTACCTTACAGTTTCTGTACCTCAGGAATCTGGGTATGGCTTAGCTGGGTGCCTCTGGCCCAAGATCTCTTATAAGGTTGCAGTCAAGCCATTGACTGGGGCTGTGGTCTTACCTGAGGTCTTGATGGAGGGTGGGGGTAAAGGGGATGCTTTGAAGCTCACTCATGTGCTGCTGGTGGCAGGCATTGCTTTCTCACCATGTGGATCCTCCCTGGGGCCTCCTTGTGACGTGACAGCTGGTTTCTGTGGGCAGAATTGTTTCAGAGTGAGTAACGGAGCAGTGGAGACAGAAGCCACAGTCTTCTAAAAACCTCGTCTCTGAAGTGACATCCTCTCACTGCTGCTGTATTATCGTCACTAGAAACAAGTCAACACATCCAGTCTACATTCAGGGAGGGGAGAGGTTACACAAAGACACTAATCCAGGAGGAGATGTGTCCCTGGGGGCTATCGTGGAGGCTGTGCAGCGCAGTGTTGTGTATGGGTAGTGGGAGAGGGAAGACAGGGCCCAGGAGAGCAGCCGTCTGGACTGGAGAGAGGCTGGGTTTTGCATGATGCTCCTAGACCTTCGTTGTTCTCTGCATATCCCTGCTTCCTGGTTAGGATGTAGGGCAGCCTTAGGGACAACTGTGGCTTCCCCATAGCCTGCAGACTTCCCTTTCTGTAACCCTGAGCCTCTTTTCCCTTCCTCTGCAAAACAAACTGTGGGGAAGCTCTGCTAATTTAGTTCCCATTGAAAGGAGCATGTCTGTTCATAGGGACGATTCTGCAAATGAAAACAACTCATGCTATAGGATCTCAAACTCCTAGTGCAAGTATGTGGAAGGGACTTTTATCCAGCTGGGAAAGGGTAAGTGGAAGAATTTTCATTTGTGTCCCAAACCCCGTGGGACTGTAAATGTGGCCAAGAATGGAGGCCGAGAGTGTAGGCTCTGGACTTAGGCAACCTGGTTGGAATTCCAATTCCATCTCTTAGGAGCTGGGTGACTTTTGCCAAGTTAATGATTTGTAGCCTCAGTTTCCTAATCTGTAAAGTAGGGCTCGTGACAGCAACCTCATCCCATGGCTCTTGTGAGGCTGTTAACACACAGCAAGTACTCAACAAACGTGGGCCATTTTACCATCTTCACAGAGCTCACAGGAAGCTGTTCCATTAAGTAGGGTCAGAGAAGGACTAAGACACAGGGGAAAGCCCAAAGGAGCCTGGAATGGGGAGGGAGTGGTGTGTGTTTTGGGGGGTGGCTGGGCCAGTGGGGCAGGAGGGAGGTCTGGCCTCCCTGGAGAGGCTGGTGGACCTGTCCTGGACAGCTGGAAGGGAGGCCTTGCAGTTACTTGTTGCTTGTTTGGTTCAAGATAATTTCTGATGGATTCTAACACAGCCCTAATAATTTGACCTTGGGAATCAACGTCAGTTTGTTCTGAAGCCTCCGGGAAGGAAGATAAACCCCACACCCCAGGCTAACAGAGACAGCGATGCATTATCGGAGCAGATGCCTCTTACATAGGAAGATGCGTTCTGAGGGCCCTGTGCTTTCCTGGGGGTTCTGACTTCTCGAGTTCACAGAAAATCTCCAGTGGCCTGTTCACTCCTGATGGGGTTTCTGGAGTGCCGTCAGACCCCCTTCAGCCGGGCCAGGACATCATGTTTCATAGACAAGGCTTTCCTCCCCCTGGTCTCGATGTTCAGAGACCCAGTTGTCCCTGTGCCCCTTGGTAAGTGCCCAGGATTAGAGTGCCATCAGGCATGTGAGAAACTGTAGGAGCCAACCCGTGAGGCAGTTTTAGGTGGTATCAAGGGCTTTGAGCTCTGTAGCCAGACAGACTGCCCGTGTTTAGATCCCTGTTTGGCTTCTTTGGGAACTTGGATGAGTTGAACTTCTCTATGCTTCAGTTTCCTCATCTGTAAACTGCAGATAATAATGAGCACTTCATAGGAGCAATCATTGAGATGGTTTCCACACAGCAGTTGGAAATGCATCTTATGCCAGGCATGGTGGCTCACGCCTGTAATCCCAGCCCTTTGGGAGGCTGAGTGGGCAGATCGCTTGAGCCCACGAGTTGAAGACGAGCCTGGGCAACATGTTGAAACCCCATGGCTACAAAAAATACAAATATTAGCCAGGCGTAGTGGTGTGTGCTTGTAGTCCCAGATGCTCGGGAGGCTGAGATGGGAGGATCGCTTGAGCCTGGGAGACCGAGGCTGCAGTGAGCTGTGATGGCATCACTGCACTCCAGCAGTGATCCTGTCACACACACACACACACGAAAAAGAAAAAAAGTGCATCTTGGGCCAGGTGCAGCAGCTCATGCCTGTAATCCCAGCACTTTGGGAGGCCAAGGCAGGTGGATCATTTGAGGTCAGGAGTTTGAGACCAACCTGGCCAATGGTGAAACCCTGACTATACTAAAAACAAAAACAAAAACCCCACAGAAATGAGCCAGGCATGGTGGCACATGCCTGGCATCTCAGCTGCTCGGGAAGTGGAGGCAGGAGAATCGTGAGAGCCCCGGAGACAGAGGCTTCAGTGAGCCGAGATGGCACCACTGCACTCCATCCTGGGCGACAGGGTGAGACCTCTGTCTCAGGAAAGAGAGAAATGCATCTTGCACATTTGGTAGAGATGATGTTGCAGGCTTTGGTGACAAAAAATTTGCGTCTGGCGGAAGTCTGAGTTGCTTTGCTAGAGGCCTGTGGGTTGTCATTTCTGCAGGGAAGGCTTTGGGAGGTAGAGAGTTGTGGGGCCAGGGAAACCAATGGCCCGAGCAGAGCAGCCACGTCCAGGGCTCACTGCTGCACACCAAAGGGTTTGTTTAGAAGAGGTAATGTGCTTCCATCAGATGAGAGATTCCGTTTCGTTTTTCATGAGGGAGGATCTTTATTCACATAGAGGTGGATCTGCTTTAACTTCTGGATGTGTTTTTTTTTTTTTTTTCTTTCCTGAGACAGTTTCACTCAGTAGCCCACGCTGGAGTACAGTGGCGTGATCTCAGCTCACTGCTAACCTCTGCTTCCTGGATTCAAGCAATTCTCCTGCCTTAGGCTCTAGAGTAGCTGGGATTACAGGCACCCACCACCACACCTGGCTAATTTTTTGTATTTTTAGTAGAGATGGGATTTCACCATGTTGGCCAGGCTGGTCTCGAACTCCTGACCTTGGGTGCTCCTCCCACCTCGGCCTCCCAAAGTGCTGGGATTATAGGCGTGAGCCACGACGCCCAGCCTGGATGGGATGTTCTTTTTTTTAGTGCTATGTTAGGAATCGCCTGCCTTTCATTCATTCACCAAACTTCTAGTGCCCATCTCCATCTAGTGGTGGGCCCGCTGCTCGACGGGGACTGCCTGTTGCTGACTAATGGGGAATATCCTAGTGTCCCATCCTGGGCAGAGGATGGGTGAGCGTGTTCACATGGCCCATGGTTCTGGCTGACGTTCTAGCTCCCGTGGCTAACTGCTGCCTGGCAGCTCACCCACCCATTTTCCTGTGTTTGTGGCTGTGTTCCTCAGTTGTACCGAGGAGATAAGCTAAATAATATTTAGACTTCTGATTTGTGAGAAACTTGAGAACACAAGTCAGTGAAGGTCGGAGAAGGAAATCATGAGAAGATTAGATGCTGGCCCTGAAAGTTTTCCTTTCGAATATTTGCACATTTCTCATTGACCCTTCTTTTCCTGGGTATTGTTAAAGAAGACAGAAGTCCACTTTCTTGTTTAGATAAGAGTGCTCTTGAGAAAACAGAGAAGGCTGGGGGAAGAATTCCACCCATTTTTACTGCACCGGGGTCAAGACATTTGACACAAATGACCATATTACTGTGTGTGTAGAATGATGATAATTTCTGAAAAATGGTCAGTTCAGAAAGGCTTTCTTGAGACCTCACTGAACTTGAAATTCCAGCACATCCAGAATGGGCTGGGATGATCCTGGCCCCTATCTTGTGGCCTGTTCTGCTCTGTCCTCCACAAACAGTCACCCCTCACTGCCACCCTTCTCGAGGAGGCAGTAGAGAAGGTGGGTCATGCTGCCTGGAGTGATCTGAGGCCTCTCCACTTTCTCCTAATTTCCTCTGAGCTAGATGTGCCCTCCTGACCCTGTCCTGGAAGGCATCCGCTGCCCTGGGGACCAGGCAGAGGGACGCGTACATCCCTGGGGCACCTCATGCTTAATCCTGCCTTCACACACACCCCAAAGGCAGGCCCACTCCTGGGTCCAAGTCTGCACAGTCTAGCCTGGCCTCTGGCTGGGCCTGTCAGGGCACATGTGAGCAAGAAAGGCCAGACAGTGCTGGCCTGTGGAGCTTGTCCTTGACAAGCTAGAATCTGTGTCTTTTGGGGCCCCCTTGGCAGTGTGACAGAGCCTAGCATCAGCCCCTGGAGCTGGACCCACATGGGATGGTCCGTAGGACCCTCTTACATTTGTCTCCGGCACTGGTCTAGCACCTGTTCGCTGAAGGGGGAACTTCAGGTGGAGGCTGAGGCGGTGCTGTAGACAGCCAAGCGTCCGCTGTTTGGAGGGTCTCAGGGGAAGCCCTGTGCACTCTATACGTCCTCATCTTTGCTTCGATCCTTAGAGAAAGGGGCTCACGCACGCACCGTAGAGTGACTGGGTGGGGAAAGTCGTCCTCCTTACCAAATGGCAACAGTCTCTCTCTCTATATATGTTTCTTTTTCTGCAGAGTAGGTAGCAAAGATGAGAGCAGGTGGAGGAAATATACAGGGGAGGTTGGGAAGGGATCCAGGTGCCCTTTCAGCTTTAATGGGTCCATGTTTGGCCCTGAAGGGATGGGATTGCCTCAAGCCAGGCAGGTTGAGGGAGAATCACTGGAGACGTCGGCAGAGGCCTCCCCATGCCAGGACACCTTCCAGGAGGATGTGTGATCTCAGGTTGGAGGTGCATTGAGCCAGAAGCATGGGGCCTAGGCTGGGGTGCAGGGGAGGTGGCGTGGGAATTAGGGTGGGGACAAGTTGAGGGCTTTGAGTTGCAGGGTGATGAAGGGGAGTCCTAGTCCCCACCCACAGATGTGTCAGCCTGCGCTGGGAAGCTGGCCCTGCCGAGGTCAGCACTGGCTGGGCGGTGGTGAGATCATGGGCAGATGGCCTCCTGGTTCCCCATTGGCCCTGGATGGAGTGGCAGCGTGGGCTTGCCCCTCTGAGGACACAGAAAGCAATGGCCTTAGAGTCGCCCCTCGGCTGGTGAGGAGGATGGAGTCCCCATTTTCACTGCTGAGCTCTAAGACTGTCCCGCCTCACCCTCCACCTCATCCTGCCTCTGGGCTGCCGCCTCTGCCCCTTGGCCCCAGGGACTCTCCAAGGGTGGCGCTGTGTCCCAGAGCCCCTCCACACTCAGGTTCACAGAACCCTGTGCTATTGGGCAGCCTCTCCTTGGCCAGGCACTCCGCTGGCACCAGTCTGAGGGTGGTGTGGCACTGATGCCAGTGGGAAGCAGGGGACACAGGACAGTGAGCTGCAAAGGAGGGAAGGCCGCAGGGAGCCTGGAAGCAGGAGCATGGGTTCCTGCCCGGTTCCATCACTGACTTTGAGGGTGGCTCTGTCACCTTCCTTAGTTGCCCGGTCTGTAAAATGAGACCTCGATCTGAATGACCCAGCTCTGACATCTTGCAGTTTTAGGAGAGGAACCGAATTCTCTTTCAGAATTCGTTACTAGACTGGAGTGGGCAAAGGACGTCCGTGCAGTTTTGGGGAGAGGGTGCCCTGCTTGCATATGCATTCCACCTTGGCCACCCCAGGGGACTTTCCCTCACCTCCCATTCTTCTCCCTTCCTCCGTGTCTCTCTAGGGGAGTGCCTTGTCACGGGTCAATCCCATTTCAAGAGCTTTGACAACAGATACTTCACCTTCAGTGGGATCTGCCAGTACCTGCTGGCCCGGGATTGCCAGGACCACTCCTTCTCCATTGTCATTGAGACCGTCCAGGTGAGTTGCCAGCCTGGCGGCTGGTCGGGTGGCAGCCCGAGGTACTGCATAGCTGCTGGGCTGAGTGGGCAGCCCCTGGAAGGCGTGGACCACTGCTTTCTGTGCACGAGGGAGGTCTCTTCCAGACTTGAGTTAGCCCGTCCTTCATCCAGAAACCCAGCCCATCCCCTCTCTCCCTAGATGCTGGGGGAGGGCATCCTGCCCTGACACTAATGCCGTCTCAGGGCTGGCTCAGCTCCCCACTCAGGGGAAGCATCCTCCTTGGGTCTAGCCTTTTGCCCCCGTAACTAACCCTCTGATGTTTGGAGCTGGGGGTGGCTGGGGTGGGGGCAAAGAGGGCCTGTCTTCTGCTCTGAACTCTATGGTACGTGCGTGGGTTCCTTTCTCTAGGGATGGAGGCCAAGATGAGGACGAATAGAGTGCACAGGGCTTCCCCTGGGGATAAAAGTCCCTGATTCTCTTTGGAACAGTAGGTCCGAGGAACACTGTGAAGCAGAGGCCCATGGTTGTTTATGAAAGACCGGGCCAGGCTGGGAAAAGGTGCGAGTAAGGATGCACTTAGCGCCTTCTTGCTGCACAACTCTAGGGGGCCCCATTTACATGGAGTATTCTGGGAGAAGGGAGTTGTAGGCTGTGAGAAGGCCAGAGGCTCTCTGGGGTTGGGGCCTTTCTCTGATTAAGAGGGTCCTGGACTGGGGTGCTGGACAGGCAGGGGGTGCAGCAAAGTCACCCTTGTTCCTTCTCGGTAGTGTGCTGACGACCCTGATGCTGTGTGCACCCGCTCCGTCACCGTCCGGCTGCCTGGCCTGCACAACAGCCTTGTGAAGCTGAAGCATGGGGGAGGAGTTGCCGTGGATGGCCAGGACGTCCAGCTCCCACTCCTGAAAGGTGTGCTTCGTCCTGCTCCATCAGGCCTGGGGCTGGCACAGCCCATCCCTTAGCACCCTCCTCCTCAACCCTGGCCACTGTCCTTAAGGACATGCATGCTGCTTTCATGGGAATGTGATGGAGAGTTAGTTATCTTTGGATGGCAGGGCGGGGTGGTTGGCATGCATCCCTGCAAGAAAGGAAGGCTTCCTGGAGGAGGAAGACTAGAGAAGGAAACCTATAGATGAAGAGGTTGCTCTAGGCCTGCGACAGATTGTAGATGGGAAAAGGGAACTGAGGATTTTTATTTGGCTTGAACCAAAGGGGCGAGTTGTCTTGGGCAGGTGGTTCTGGTTTGCTCTGGGGTGGCACAGGGGCAGAGGTTGACGCTGAGAGATCGGGAGTGACTGGTGATGTCACACCAGAGGATGCCACTTGGGGCAAGGCCAGGTGACCCTCTGGCCTGTCTGGAGGTAGCAAAAAACCTACCTGTCCAGTATCTTCACCCAGGTTGCACTGTGTCTGTCAAAGCAAACTTGCTTTTGCATAGTAAAGCTCCCAAACTTCACACTCAAAGTGGCTCCCAGACTCTTCCTCCTCCTCCGCGACTGCTGGCCACTTTGTTGCCCATTATCTTAGCATTGCACACAGCGGATGAACCCAGCATGTCCATGGGTGTTAATGCTGTGTGTCTCCTTATGAGCTGTTTGTTCCCCCAGGGCAAGGGGTATGCTCCTATATGTTGCCACCTTCCCACAGAAGCAACAATTGCTATATTCAGTGTTGTACACAGCATCGCTCAGACATGAGGTGGTGTGCGGTGGCAGAGTCCCAGGCACATTCAGGTGTCCTGGTGTCAGTGCTAGAGCGATCCCCTCTGCTCCAGGGCACCCGCCTTCAGCCGAGGATGCAGGAGCCTCTGCCTCCCTCCTGTGGCAGTAGAGGGAATGGCAGGTCATAGCCAGGGTGCAGAGGCTTCTTCCTGGGGGACCCTGTTTATCCTGTGTCCACCGTGATCACCCTTCCTCCTGACACCCCCTTAAACCTCATGGCCACCCCAGCCACCCCTGAGTCATTGCTGTTCATTGCTACCGTCCTTTTGAGACACCCCATTTCCCCCCAAATACATCTGCCTGCCACCATCCTGTCCTCTTCCCACCTCTGCCTGAATCCTGTCCTGCTGGGTTCCAGGTGACCTCCGCATCCAGCATTCAGTGACGGCCTCCGTGCGCCTCAGCTACGGGGAGGACCTGCAGATGGACTGGGATGGCCGCGGGAGACTGCTGGTGAAGGTGGGTCCTCTCACGGGGCACTGGCTCCCTGCAGCCAGACCCTTACAAAGTACCCCTTGTGCTCTGGGCAGAATGGCTTTGTGTGGTGGGAGAAGAATTCCTTTCTCCTCATGGCCTACACCCCCAGAGCGAGGAACAGGCCTCTCTTGTTTATGAGGCTTGTGTGTGTTTGCTGGATGCCCCTTCTTGGCCCCAGGGATTCTCCCTGCTGGGCTCTGCTATCCCAAGGGCCCTCTAGACTAGGGTGAGCTCTTGTGGGGCTGGGGAGGGGCAGGTTTGCTGTCCAATCTCCCGGCTGAAACAAGGCCCGGGAGCAGGCGTGTCTCCCCGGGTGCCCACTGTGGGCAGTAAGGGAAGAGCCATATTGGCACTCTCAGCTAAGAGAAAGCCAGCCCGTCTGCCCGGGAAAGGTTGCTCAGGAAGCCACCAGATTCTTCCCCTGGGACTCTGCATGTGTGGGCCACTTCCTCTTGTTCTCGGTGCTCCTAGAATCACTCTGGATAGCAGTCCATACTTTTCACTGGGCCTTTGTCTGCACTGTTTCTCTGGAAATGACCCTGGCAGGTGGGCAGTGCAAATACTATTACTGCCATTTTATAAATGAGGCAACCAGGGCACAGGAAGTTGAGGGGAGGGTCCAGTGCTCCAGAACTTCCAGGGCTAGGATAGACTCCTCTGATCAGACTTCCCACTCTGACCCCCCAGCACCCTGTCGTGGCAGAGCAAGAATTAGTTCTGTGCCTCGTGCCTTTCCCATCAGAATAAAAAGTGGTACTTTTTGGTCTTGAATGCCTTTACACTCTTAAAAATTATTGAGGACCCCAAGATCTTGTAGGAGGATTTTGTTTATTGATATTTACCAGATTAGAAATTAAATTAGAGACATTTAAAATATGTATTTATTAACTCATTCAAAAATTATAATAAACCCACTACACATTATAAACATCACTGTTTTGGGGAAAAATAACTGTTTGCCAGAACAAAAATAAGCAACAAGAATAATACCACTGTTGTACATTTCTGCAAATTTCTTTAATGACTGGCTTAATAGGAGACAGCTGGGTTCTCATATCTACTTCTGCATTTAATCTTTTGCAATATTGCATGTCACGTGGCCTCTGGAAAATTCCACTGTATACTTGTATAAGAGAATGAGGAGGGAAAAGGCAAGTAATGTCTTCATAGTATTATGAAAGTAGTTTTGGTCTCACAGACCCCTTGAAAAGGTCTCAGGGACCCCTGTGGGTCTCAAGACCACACTTTGAGAACGACTGTGCTAGATTATGCCCTGGAGAGGCTCATCCTGCCTCCTGGGATCCTGTGCTCCGCAAGGGTCCTTGCTATAATCCTGGGCGGCAGGGCAGGGTGGGGGGTATCGCCCAGGTGATCCTGGCATCCTCCATTCTTGTGTGGCCATATTCTTTCTCTGTCTTAGAGCTCCTGAGGGAATTTCAAACTACTTTTTTTTTTTTTTCTTTCATGAAAATAAATCTGCAACCACAGACCATAAAGCAGGAAGGTCTGGAAGATCCTCTTGTCAACCTCCCATTTCCAGTAGGAAATACAGAGCCATTGTTTCTGAAGCAGCAGTAACTTGCCTTGGGCCTCACGGTCGTTTAGTTACAGGTTGAGGACGAGAACTGGGGTCCCCTGGGTCCTGACCAATCTTGCCTTCTGCACCCCGGTCTTCAAGGGGGTGCTTCATGTTAGCCAGTCCACTTTTTTTTTTTTTTGTTTTTTTTTGTTTTTTGAGAGAGGGTCTTACTCTGTTGCCCAGGCTGGAGGGCAGTGGCAGGATCTTGGCTCACCACAACCTCTGCCTCCCAGGCTCAAGCAATTCTCCTGCCTCAGCCTCCCGAGTAGCTGAGATTACAGGCGCTCACCACCACACCTAGGTAATTTTTGTATTTTTAGTAGAGGTGGGGTTTCACCATGTTGGCCAGGCTGGTCGTGAACTCCTGACCTCAAATGATCCACCCTCCTCAGCCTCCCAAAGTGCTGGGATTACAAGTGTGAGCCACTGTGCCTGGCCGACCAGTCCATTTTCTCAGCATCCTCCCACCTCACACAGAGGGTGCTCTCCACCCATGTACTTTCTTCCCTCGATCAGCAGGGCTGTAACTTCTCATCCTGGGCAGTTGCCCTTCCTGCAGGTTTCTTTGGTCTTTGTCTCTCCCCTGAGGAGAAGAGAGGCCAACTTCTTTCTGTGGGAGGTGACATAGGGTTATCTTTGGGGGTGGGTTTGTGTCAGCTCTAGCTAACAAGAAGAGGTTTCCTTTGCCAAGATTCAGGACAAGGTCAGATGACCCCATGGCCTATATAACCATCTTTCTGTGTATTTTTTTCCTTTTTCTTTTTCTTTACACAGGTTCCTGGGGCTCATGGAAAGGGACTGTCTTGTGGGTTTTATTTATGAAGCAGGAAAGGGGGTGTTTGAGATGGGGCAGGAGGTGGGGAGCCTCAGACTGCTGACCCCAGGGCTTTTGGGGACTGCAGTGTGGAGGCAAGAGCTGGAGAGAGGCCAGCTGGGGCACAGGTGGTGCAAGAGGAGGTGCTACTAGGGGCCCTCTGGTCTCCTTCCCCTGGGTGTGGTGTGCACGCTTTGTCCCTGTGGGGCTGGTGGTCCAGGCAGCAAGGCTCCAGTCAGCAGAAATCACGCCGTCTGTGTGCTGTTTCCCTGGCCTGCTAGTTGCCTTGCAGGGCCCAGATCTGCCTTAGGCACAGTGGTGTGGAAAAGACCCTTTCACAGGCTTCATTTAGTCAGAACTGTCACTGAGCAGAGGTTTATTTCAAATAGCAAGTGTCTCTAAGTGTCGCACCCACTCTCCTAACCCTGGCCGAGCTGACCTCCGAGACAAGCCAAGGAGATGGGAGAAGATGTGATTTTAGAGTGGGGCATTGGAGTTATGACTGGCCTGGTGGGGGTGAATGAAAACGCCTTTGGGGAGCGTCAAAATCTGAGAAAGGAGAGAGAAAAGATGCTGAGAGGTGGGAAGGGAGTGGAGGTGCACCACCAGTTATGATGCCTTGCCCAGGGTGCCCTGACTCTGGGCATTGCATCCCAGCCTATCAGGAGGAGAACCTAGTTATTCACTTACTTATTCATTGATTTGTTCAATGATTCATTCATTCAACAAACACTTATTGAGTATCTGCTGGCACTGCTGTGGGCTGAATGTGTCCTCTCCAAATTTATATATTGAAATCCTAACCCCCAACGTGATGGTGTTAGGAGGTGTGGGGCCTTTGGGAGGTGATGAAGAATGAGATTTATGCCCTTTTAAAAGACCTTAGAGAGCTAGCTAGCCCCTTCCACCATGTGAGGACACAGCTAGAAGGTGCCATCTATGAACCAGAAAGCAGGGTCCTCACCAGACACTAAATCTGCTGATGCCTTCCTCTTGGACTTCCCAGATTCCAGAATTGTGGGCAATCAGTATCAGTTGTCTATAAGCCAACCAGTCTGTGGTGTTCTGTTATAGCGGCCTGGAAGGGCTAAGACAGGCACCATTCTAGATGCTGAGATTACAGCAGTGAGACAAAACAGACAAAAATCCTTACCTCATTTAGCTTAAGTTCTAATGGAGAGAGACAGACAATAAACAAAGCAAACAAGTAAATCATATTATAGATCGAAAAGTGACAGATGCTGGGGAAATCAGAGAAAGGGGCAGGATGTGCCAGGGTTGGGGGAGATTTACATTTTAAATAAGGAGGTGGGAGAAGGCCTAACATGACAACATTTGGTATTTGTCAAGCAAACAAGGAAACATTACTCTGTCCCCTTAACGCTGTTTACTTGGGTTCGATTTCTACAGGCCTGGGACCTACTACTGGATTATTAACCCTGCATCTTGTTAGGTTGGAGCTGGAAGCTGAAAAGGGGCTCTAAGAGCTGAGCCTAGTCCCTGAGGGACTCAGAACCACAGGGAGGTCGTCCCACCTTGGTAATGACATGCGGAGAGGGAGTCAGGACTCCTGGGTCCCAGCCCCCACTCCACTTTCAAATCGGGGTCCTCTCCCTAGAAGCCAGCAGATGCTCCCAGCTGTGTGGGGGAAGGGCAGGTTCCACTCTCCTGGTTGTCCCTGAATGTGCACTTTGGGCTCAGAACTTTGTTCAGTTCTGAGAATGGACAATAAACCACATACTGATGGCCTGGAGTTTGAACTCTGCCGCTGCTTTGCTGCTGTCACCCTGGCAGGCTGCCTCAGAGCCCTTGCAGACCCCTACTTCTACCGATCATCACCCCCAGAGTCCTTTTGCTCCTGACCCTTTCTCTTCAGCGATGCCCTGGGCCTGAGTGACAGGCAGCAGGTTGGGAGGAGGTGTTTCTTGTCGTTAACTGTGAGCTCCTGGAGGGCTTGGACCACACCTGGCAGCCTGCTGGGCCGACACCGAGTGACCAATGCGAAGTCTTCCTATATAGAGGGGCCTTGAGTTTGCACGTGACTCTTGGGGGGGTGGGTCAGGTCCACTGGTGTGGATGGCACGGAGGGCAGAGCGCTTCGGGCTGGGCTCAACCTGCCTACTTACCCTAGCTCCGCCACTACCTCCCTGACCTTAGGCAAGTCACTTTCTCTCTCTGGGCCTCCCTTCTCCATCCTTAGATCTGATAAATTCTAAAACCCCTTGTGGCAGTACAGGGCTGTGATGATTTGGGAACAGGGATGGAGCTGGTAAGTTTACACCGCAGTTCACTTTTTCCCCCCCCTTTTGCGGCCTAGGGCTTAGCTGCCTTTTATTAAATTCGTATTTATTTTTCGCCCGGGGAACTTTTTTTTATTAAAACAGTCTCATTAGCGAAACAACTCTGCCACCGCTTTGGCGGCAGCGGCTCCAGAGTGGCCTGGTCTCTCCCGCAGCTGTCCCCCGTCTACGCCGGGAAGACCTGCGGCCTGTGTGGGAATTACAATGGCAACCAGGGCGACGACTTCCTTACCCCTTCTGGGCTGGCGGAGCCCCGCGTGGAGGACTTCGGAAACGCCTGGAAGCTGCACGCGGACTGCCAGGACCTGCAGAAGCAGCACAGCGATCCCTGCGCCCTCAACCCGCGCATGAGTATGTGAATCCGGGGGCAAGACAGGGAACTCGCAGAGCCTCGAGGTCCCCAAATCAGTGCAGTGCGTTCCGGAGGTAGTGCTCCCACTGCGGGGCGAGAAAAGGGGTGGGCTTTGTTTTTACCGTCAGCTCTTGAATCTCTGAATTGGGCCATTTGCTCTTCAAAGTCCCTTTATTGGGCGCCCTCCATGGGCCAACCCCTAGGAAAGAAAAAAAAAAAAGTCTACGGAGGCGGGAGGATCGCTTGAGGTTAGGCGTTTGAGACCTGTCTGGGCAACGTCGGAAGCCCCCATTGCTATTAAAAATAAAAAAATTGCCGGGCGTGGTGGGGTGCGCCTGTAATCCCAGCTACTTGGGAGCTACGGTTGCATGAACCCAGGAAGTCAAGGCCTCAGTGAGCCAAGATCGAATTTCTGCATTCCACCCTGGGCGACAGAGAAAGACTGTGTCTCTTAAAAAAAAACAAAACAAAAAGTCCGTAGTCCCCGTCGTTCAACTTGCCCAGTCTACTGCAGCAGCAGCTCACAAACTCAGCGTTAGATGATTGTAAGATAAATGGACTGGGAGGTGGGGGTGGCATTTGTAGATTTCTCTGCGTGACCTTGCAGCCCTCTATTAGCAGCATTGGGCTATTTCCTGGGGAGTGTTGGCCGGGAAGGCGTGACACCCCCCACCTCCCCGCCACAACCCGGGCTCGCTTCTCTCGCCCCACAGCCAGGTTCTCCGAGGAGGCATGCGCGGTCCTGACGTCCCCCACGTTCGAGGCCTGCCATCGTGCCGTCAGCCCGCTGCCCTACCTGCGGAACTGCCGCTACGACGTGTGCTCCTGCTCCGATGGTCGCGAGTGCCTGTGCGGCGCCCTGGCCAGCTATGCCGCGGCCTGCGCGGGGAGAGGCGTGCGCGTCGCGTGGCGCGAGCCTGGCCGCTGCGGTGCGTGCCCTCCCTGCCCACCGCCCTCCGAGCCGCCCCCCAAATAGTTTGCATGAACGCGTGCTTTTCGAAGCCCTTTCTCTGCATTATTTCCTGTGGAAAAAGGGCCTTGGGCATTGTGGCAAACGTGGGTCGGGGAGGAGGACGGTTCATTTTCACCCACCTTTCCCTTCCACCTCCCAGCAGGACAGGTGGTGGGGACCGGCTGATGACTCTGGCCTGTTCCAGGAGGACAAGTTGACTCCCCCTACCTGGAGGCCTAGAACTTGGGGGTCCCTGCAAAGTTTGGGTCTCCTGTGGCTACTGCCACCTAGTGTTCGTTCGGCACACGTAGGGTCAGGCTATGGAGCGAGTGAGTCCCAGATCCCGCTGCGTCCCCGCATCTCTTGAGTCGGATGAAGGCAATGGGAAATTCACATACAAACCCTTTGCTTATAACTCCAGGCAAACCACCGACGGACAAAATCTCTGGCATTGTGTAAAGCTATGTAAAGGTGAATTATATCACTGTCCCTTGTGGCTTTAGATTCTCACTCTGCACTGTTGGATTCCTGGTACCAGAGTTGGTATCTGCTCCCACTCTCTGGTCCCTTGGATGATGGGATTGTGCTAACTTTGTTTTTGTTGTTGCTCTGGGGACATTTGCTGCATGCCCAGTGTGGTCGGGCAAGAGTGATGATGTAGAACTCCAAACTTACAGTTAGAGTCATAGATGGAAAGTGCCGCCCTACTAGATAACTATCACACTGAGTAAAAGGATGAGTAGATTCAGGGCAGGGAAAACCAAGGAAGGCTTTCTGAAGGACGTGTACTTGGCTACAGTTTTAAAAAGCTGCTTTCTTGGCAGGGAAGACTTGTTTCCAGTGGTAGAATTGTAGTAGGCATAGAAGTGAGGAGGATATTCTCTAAGAATAAAGCATAGTGGATATTCTGTTTTTTAAGGTAAAGTAGATGTGTTTGGAAATTAAAATGTAGGTGTAGTCCCAGCTACTTGGGAGGTTGGGACAGGAGGATCGCTTGAGTCTAGCAATTTAAGGCTGCAGTGAGTTATGATTGCACCACTGCACTCTGACCTGGCCAACGGAGAAAGACTGTGTGTGTGTGTGTATATATATATTTTTGTGTATGTATACATATACATATATGTGTATATATATATGTATATACACATATAGGTAAATATAAAGTAGATGGTCCTGATGGAAGAGGAGTTACGAGAAACAGTGACAGGAATTAGCATCTATATTTGAGGAGCAGTTAGGCTTGGAGACCCTAGAAGTGCTTGTATTTTGGGTCCAATGAGTCACCTCATGTTTTGAGTTGTAGAAATGTCATATGAAAGAGGAGCAGAGACAACAGTAAGTGCAAAAGGGACAAACACATAATGCAGCAATTGTGCCCTCCCCATTCCTCCAGCTCTGGGATGTCTCAGGGAGCCACAGGCTAATGGCTGGGACAACTGGATCTGGGTCCTTACTGGCCGCTTTCCTGTGAGGTACCAGTTATGTGACCTTGAACCCTTCACGTAACCCCTCTGCTCTTCAGTTTCTTAGCATTTGCTATTTAGAAATCGGGGAAAGTAATGAGGAATGAATGAGGTACTGCTTATGAATATTCTTTGCTTGTCCACCAATGTTAGAAATGACTCATTATCAGTATGTGGCAGCATCTGTAGGATTTCCTAATTTAGGACATTCTCCCGGAACACTTAAGGGTGAACTAAAATATTCTTTAATCTCTCATGAACGGCCATTCTTAACCTCCACTGAACAGAACAGGGGAAACGGGCTGATGCTTCAGTAGTGGGGATAAGATTCAGTTAAATAATGCCTTGACTTCTGAGGCATTACGATAGGGCAGAAAGGGTGGTAGGAAGGAGCTTTCCCTGGAGACTATTAAGGACAAGAGGGATCTGTCTCTGTGTTTACGTGACAAGAGACTAGGCTGACCAGATGGCCTTGGGCTGTCCCTTTGCACTCAAGGCAGTTGGGCAGGACTCCTGGGTTCTTGCCCCCATCCTTTCTTGACTTGGAGAAGAGCTCAGGCTCAGCTGTCCCCTCTACCCATACTCCTTTCTCTTCCAGAGAAATGAACAGAGCTGCCTAAACCGGTGAATCTATTCATAAGAAGAGGTCACACCAATTGGGGACATTGAGGAAGCACGAACTTACCATGTAGCTACTTTGTGGGATGGTGTGAGGAGATTCAGAAGCACATGCATTTTTTTTTTCTCTTGCAAATTGGTTGTGTTTCCTTTGGGGAGACAGGACCACAGGCTCTCTGAAGGCAAGGACCAGGGCAGGGCTGGCTGTCTCCGCCTCCCTGGGCCTAGTATAATCCCTGGCTTGCAGTGGATACACAAGAAGTGTCTGCTAAACTGAGATGTGCATTGTTTCTTTGGGGAAGAAGGCTAAAGGAGAAGTTTAATAAGGCTCTAAGCCAGCACTAGAGATAGCCTATCAGCACAAAGAAAGCTCTCAAGTCTAGCTGCTCTTTAATGCGTAAAATGTGCCCTTGTCATTGTAGGCTCAGGGGGTTGAAAAACGTCTCCAACTTTATTGTCTAACACATCCCGTCTTAACCTATGCTCCTTCAGTATTCATCCAGTGACCCAACCTTTTCATTCTTGCAGAGAAAAATCAATGTCTAATAGGATTAAAGAGCCCCTCCCTTCCCAGCTACCTTCAAACACCAAGCCTAGAATGGTTGTAGGAGCAGGAGGCTGCAGGGTCTCTCCAGAGGCCCCCAACTCCATTGCTCAGGCTCATAGCCAAGGTTCTGTCAGTGGGTTTCTGCTGGAGCAGTGGATTCGAACAGAGAGGGGAAGGATTCTAATGGTCTCAGAAGAAGCATGCCCAGGGTGAGGTTCTCATTTCTTGGGCAGCAGCTGGTCTGCAAAGGGAAGGCATTTTGAAAGGGCAGAATGCTCCCCATACCTTCCCTGTTCTCCCTACCCTGCCCCTAAGGAATTTTGTCACCAGAATGCCAGGGCTTCTTAGGCCTAGGCCTTTCTCTGGAATACCCCTTCCTTCTTGGGCCCACTGAGCTGGGGCTGTTTCCTTAGCTATGAGAATGATAATTATCAGTGAACATTATTAGCAGTGAACATTCTCCACATGCCAGACATTCTTCTAAATGTGTTAGCTCATTCAACCTTCACAAAGACTGGGTGGATATTGTTATTCCGTCCAGTGAGCATACTGCCCAAGGTCACATAACCAATTAGTGTTGGACCTGGGCGTGAACCCAAGTATTTGGGATACAGAGCCTGTTCCCTTAGTTGCGTTGCCACTTTGCTACACTTCATCCTGGCTTGTGTCTCTTGCAGTATTTCTCTGTGGGAGGCTAGGGAGAGTGAGGGCTGCGGGCAGATGGTTGTGGCCCCCTTTGCTGGGGTAGGTATGAATGTCCCTGCTTGAAGGGGTGGCCTGTACCCTCCACACCTGTGGGTGTTTCTCGTAAGGTGGAACGAGAGACTTGAGAAAAGAAATAAGACACAGAGACAAAGTATAGAGAAAGAAAAGCGGGGCCCAGGGGACCGGCGCTCAGCTTACAGAGGACCCACGCCGGCCCCGGTCTCTGAGTTCCCTTAGTATTTATTGATAATTATCTTTACCATCTTAAAGACAGGGGAGTGGCAGGACAATAGGATCAAAGAAAAAAGAGGAAATTGGCAGTAAGACATATGAACAAAAACCTCTGTGACATGAATAAGTTCAAAGGACAATGCTGTGCCTTGAGATGCATATGCAAACATCTCTATAAACCTTTTGGCAGCATAGTTTCAGTCTATCACATGGGGAGAAACCTTAGACAATACCTAGCTTATCTAGGAACAAAGTCACACCCTGCACGCCCAAAATCCATTAAACCTTGAGTTACCACAGCACATGTCTCTTGCAAGGACAAGGTTGGGGGTAGGGTCACAGATTAACAGCATCTCAAATACAGAACAAAATGGAGTCTCTTATGTCTACTTCTTTCTATATAGACACAGTAACAGGCTGATCTCTTTCTTTTCCCCACACCTGCTCTTTGGGACCAACATGTTCTCAAAGGGACTGTTTTCTTTCTAGAGAATAATGGTTATGAGCATGAGCTTTACGGCTGCAGAGCTGGGTTCACATCCTGCCTCTGCTGCTTCCTGTGAGGTATACCCCTGAGAAGTCACTCAGCCTAAGTTTCTTGAAAGAGGATGATGAGAGCTAACTCAGCGTGAGACATAGAGCCCATGTAAGAGCAAGGCATTCAGTAGGTGCTCCATAAATGGTACCCATTATTGTCATCATCACGGGGATGCCCTTGCCTGTCACTCCCAGTTCTTTTTAATATTCACGGCTTCAAAACCTTCCAGGATTTCCATTACATCCTAGGCTCTGAGAATTCAGAGACGACTAATGCACATTCCCTGTGGTTGAGAAGAGGAAAAAATATGTGCCCCCATGATTATAATACACATTTGCATGCTGAAAAATACACATTTGCTCATAGTGGGAAAGGAAGTTGGTGACCATACAGATATAATTGGGGATCACTTGGGGAAAACTGGGTAAAGGGCACGTGGGATCTTTCTGCATTACTACTTTATAACTGCATGCAAGTCTACAATTATGTCAATAAAAATTTTTAATTAAATAATTGGGGGTCACAGCTACAAGGGGTGGCAAGTCCTAGAACCATAGTCCTTGCTGTCCAAGATTCCCCCTGAGGCCTTACTCCTTCTCTTTCTTCTAGAGCTGAAATGCCCGAAAGGCCAGGTGTACCTGCAGTGCGGGGCCCCCTGCAACCTGACCTGCCGCGCGCTCTCTTACCCGGATGAGGAATGCAATGAGGCCTGCCTGGAAGGCTGCTTCTGCCCCCCAGGGCTCTACATGGATGAGATGGGGGACTGCGTACCCAAGGCCCAGTGCCCCTGTTACTATGATGGTGAGATCTTCCAGCCGGAAGACATCTTCTCAGACCATCACACCATGTGGTAAGTGCAGGCAGCAGGGTCAGGGACCTCTGAAACAGCAGAGCTGGAGAAGAAAATGGGCTTTCAAGTCCTTCACTTCATGGATGGGTAAACTGGGACCCAAGGAAGGAAGCGACTTGTCCAGGATTATACAGCAAGTCAGAAGCAGAGGTGGGATTTGGTCTAGGTCTTCTGACTTCCCTACCACACAGGGAACTAGGATTTCTGGCTGGCAGTAGGAATTCTTGAGTTTTATTGCCAGCTGTCACGTGTTGGCCCCCATTTCTGGGCTTTAGGTCTCAGTTTTCCTTTTCTGGAACAGGAGAAGGGAGATCTCCCTGTCACGCTCCTTTCCAACCAGCTTTCAGTATTCTCAGGCTGAAGCATTTGAGCAGGAAGAACATGGACCACTGCAGCGCTGCCTTCATGGGGCATTTGCTAGCCTGACCTGCTTCATGCGCTTCCCCAAAATAGCTCCAGTCATGCTTGCTTCCTGCAGCTCTTTGCCTAGGCCTTCTGTGACTTTCAACAGGGTTGCCATGAGCGTAGAAGAAATTTACAACAGGACATTTGTTGAACAAACACCTGTCACCTGTTCTGTCTTAGTTCTGGCTAAGAATCGGTGATCTAAAGATGAGCCAGGCTGGGGCAGTGGCTCACATCTGTAATCCCTAGCACTTTGGGCAACATAATGAGGCACTTTCCCTACATACAAAGAAGAAAAAGTTGACTGTGGTGGTACATACCTATAGACCCAGCCACTTGGAATACTGAGGTGGGAAGATTGCTTGAGCCCAGGAAGTCAAGGCTGCGGTGAACTGTGATTGTGCCACTGTATTCTAGCCTGGGCAACAGAGGGAAATCTCATCACAGGAAAAAAAAAAAAACAAAAAACCAGACACAGTACCTGATAGTCTACTAGGGGAGACCAGTTAGAAACATCCTGATTGGCCGGGCGTGGTGGCTCACGCCTGTAATCCCAGCACTTTGGGAGGCTGAGGTAGGCAGATCACGAGGTCAGGAGATTGAGACAATCCTGGCTAACACGGTGAAAATACAAAAAATTAGCCAGGTGTGGCGGGCGCCTGTAGTCCCAGCTATTTGGGAGGCTGAGACAGGAGAATCGTTTGAACCTGGGAGGCAGAGGTTGCAGTGAGTTGAGATCTTGCCACTGCACCTCCAGCCTGGGCAATAGAGTGAGACTCCGTCTCAAAAAAAAAAAGTCCTGATTATGGAAAATTTCAGACAGACATTAGAGAGAAAAGTATAAGGAGCCCCAACGTATCCATTCCCAGCTTCAATGATTAGCAGCACTTTACTGTTCTTATTTTGTCTATTGACTCCTCTCCTGTGTGGCTGGAATAGTTTAAAAAAAAAAAAAGCTGTAAATATTGTATCATTTCACCTGCAAATACTTCAGTATGTATTTCAACAAATAATTAAAAAAGTTAATATAATCATACCATTATTAACCTGAACGTGAACAATAATTCCTTAATAACATCTAATGTTCAATCCATGTTCACTTTTTTTTTTTTTTTTTTGAGACTGAGTTTTGCTTTTGCCCAGGCAGGAGTGCAATGGCGTGATCTTGACTTACTGCAACCTCCGTCTCCCAGGTTCAAGCAATTCTCCTGCCTCAGCCTCTGGAGTTGCTGGGACTACAGGCATGCACCGCCACACCCTGCTAATTTTGTATTTTTAGTAGAGATGGGGTTTCTCCAAGTTGATCAGTCTGGTCTTGAACTCCCGATCTCAGGTGATCCGCCCACCTCGACCTCCCAAAGTGCTGGAATTACAGGCGTGAGCCACCGCACCTGGACCCATGTTCGCTTCTTTCTGATTTTCTCAAAATGTCTCTTATAATTGGTTTGTTCAAATCAAGACCGGAACAGAATCTGCACATTACACTTGATACGAAGCTTTTCCTCATCACTTCAGTGAGATTAATCTGAAGCCCTTCCCAACGTATTTACGCAAAGCAGGTTGTTTACCCTTCTATTGAAACACGTCACTGTTGGACTTGGATGTCAGTCAACTGTGTTGTGTCTTCCCTCTAGTCTGTGGCCATCCCTAGAGTCCAGACCACATCTTAGACCCTGAACCCCAGCCCCCAGCACTGTCCTGGCACAAAATAGGTACACAGTGCATGTTTATTGAGATGAAACAACTATAACATTTGGTAGATGTGCCATATCGGAGACATAAAAAGTCCCACTTATTCAGAAAAGCGGGGGATAATTTCCATGTGGGAGGAATTAGGGAAAACTCTGTGCTGGAAGTGGTTTTGAGCTTGGGGAGGATTCCAACAGCAGAGGTGGGCTTGAAGGATGGAGGAGGATTTGTTTTTCTATTTTTTGGAGATAGTTTCATTCTCACCCAGGCTGGAGTGCAGTGGTGCAATCTCGGTTCACTGCAACCTCTACCTCTGGGGTTCAAGCGATTCTCCTGCCTCAGCCTCCCGAGTAGCTGGGATTACAGGCGCCCGCCACCACACCCAGCTGATTTTTGTGTTTTAGTAGAGACGGTTCCACCATGTTGGCCAGGCTGGTCTTGAACTCTTGACCTCAAATGATCTGCCCGCCTCGGCCTCCCAAAGTGCTGGGGTTATAGGCATGAGCCGCCGCGCCCAGCCTGGAGGATTGTTATGAGGTGGAGCGGAAGTCTAGGGACTAAACATTGGCACAAAGAGTATTCCATAATCCCCAAGGTAAGTCCTCTGGCGCGAACGCATGCTGTATGAAGGAAGACTAAGACTGGAGGGAAGTTGGGGTGAGGTTCAGGGGTCTTCAGAAGTGAGGGGGTGAGCACTGAGCTTGGAGCAGTAGGAATGGGGCCCCTGGAAGTTTCTCAGCAGGGAGCAAATAGGATCCAAGAGTAACTTCAGGGAATGGGTTTTGGGAGCTGCGTGAGGTATGACAGCAGGGAGAGCATCTACAGGAAAATGTTGACATTGACTGATAAGAAGGTAGGCCCTGGATCAAGCAATAGCAGTGGAAATGGAGAGTAGAAGCCAGAGATGCTGGGAAAGCAGATGGACTAGTGGGATGTTTGCGAGGAGGGGCTGATGCAGATGGCCCTGGTGTTCTGAACTTGAATAGCTGTGAGAGCTATGAGGACAGTGACGGCAAGAACGGCAAGAGGGCCCTCTGGAGGTAGAGGGCAAGTGATGACTTTGGTTTTGGCCTTTATGACTTTGAGTTGCCATCTTTGTGAACAAATGGAATCAGTGGCTTGAAATGGGTCTGGAAGGTGAGTGAGAGGTTGGGGCTGGAGAGAAAGATGTGCATGGAGGTGACAGTTTCAGCCGTGAGAGCAGCGAGGATCGTTAAAGGGAGTGGGCCAGAAGGCAGAAGAGAGGACTGAGTCAGAACCTGGGGAAATGTTCAGAGGGCAAGAGGAAGAAAAAGAGGGTTGCATGAGAGAGGCCAGAGATCAAAGGCCTGTGAAAGGGGCGGAACGCGAGCAGTGCCGTATCGTGGAAATGAAGGGCAGAAGGGAGTAGGACAACATCCTCTGTGGGATTGATCACTTGGCCTTAGCCCAGTGCTGTTTTACTACAGTTGTCTGGCTATAGTTTTCAAGGAGTTTCTCTCTGGGACCTTAAAACAATGCTGTTGGGCAAGCAGGGCTTGCTTTTTTTCGTAAAGAATTTGAGGCTTAGAGAGATTATCAGTTTCTGAAATCAGCCAGCAAGTGACTAGAACCCAGGGATTCTTGAACTCTCCATATTACAGTGAGAATAGATGGTTGAATTTGGCGATCAGAAGGTCGTGGTGGCCTCTGTGTTTCAGTGGTAAGGAAAGAGGCTGGACTACAGGAAGTTGGTATGACTTGGGAGGGCAGCAACTGTTGCTAGCTGTTTCACTAAAACAGGGAAGGTGGGAGAAGGCATGCATTGGCCCCTGGGTGAACAGGGTTGGGGAGCGACCCTGGCTTTGGGCTCCTTTTAGGGTTTGACATTAGAGACCTCTCCAAGTCTGCATCCTCCTTGTCTCTCTCTTAGGCACCAGTGCTGAAAGCTATTGAGCAACTTGTCTTTCCACTTCATTTAGAAAATTGGGTTTCATGGAGAAGTTGTGTCGGAAGGACCTTGGGGCCTGTGTGCAGCTGTTTATTTTTATTCTTTAGACAACACACTGGAGAATGAGCCTTGCTGGAGCAGGTGCTACTGTTGGTCGTGAAAAGGTGGCACGAGGGTGAAACACCGTGGCCTGGAGGTTCTGCAGACTGCGTGCTTGGTCATCCCAGCGGCCATCACAGCCGAGTATTTATTCTTCTGCAGACCAGGCTCAGGGCCAGGAGTTGATTTTAAACCTATCTTCGAGACTTTTTAGAAAATTAAGCTTTTGGGTCATGTCCAAATGACAGACAGACCATGACATTTACGGGGGCGGGCGGAATTGTCTCTTTTAAAACTAAGTATTAGTTAAAAACCCAGAAGGCACAGGTTCTGCATGTGCTCAGAAAGGGAAGGGCTGATTCTTATTCATTCAACAAATATTTATTGAACAGCAACTGCATTAAAAATGTTCAAAATCATTACAGTCGGCTGGGCAAGGTGGCTCACGCCTGTAATCCCAGCACTTTGGGAGGCCAAGGCAGGGATGGATCACTTGAAGTCAGGAGTTTGAGACCAGCCTGGTCAACATGGTGAAACCCTGTCTCCACTAAACATACAAAAATTAGCTGGGCATGGTGGTGCATGCCTGTAATCCCAGCTACTCTGGAGGCTGAGGCAGGAGAATGGCTTGAACCCAGGAGATGGAGGTTGCGGTGAGCCAAGATCATGCTACTGCACTCGCCAGTCTGGGCAACAGAATAAGACTCTGTCTCAAGAAAACAAAAACAGGCAGAGGACGTTGGCTCACACCTGTAATCCCAGCACTTTGGGAGGCCGAGGCGGGTGGATCACGAGGTCGGGAGATCGAGATCATCCTGGCCAACATGGTGATGAAACACCCTGTCTCTACTAAAAATATAAAAATTAACTGGGCGTGGTGGCACATGCCTGTAATCCCAGCTACTTGGGAGGCTGAGGCAGGGAGAATCGCTTGAACCTGGGAGGCAGAGGTTGCAGTGAGTCGAGATCGAGCCACTGCACTCCAGCCTGGTGACAGAGTGAGACTCGGTCTCCAAACAAAACAAAACAAAAACTGAATAAAATTATTACAGTCAGAAAAATGCAAATTAAAGCAATGAGTATGACTTCATATTAGGTTGGAAAAATTAGACATCTGGATAATGCTGAGTGTTGGCAGAGCCGAGGGGCATGGAGGCCTCATCTGCTGTTGTAGGGCATAGACTGGTTGAGCCATCTAGGAGAGTATTTGGCACATCATATGCAGGTCACATTCATACCTGCTATCCCCGCACTTCTGCCTCTGCAGATAGACTAAAGAAATCCTTACACAGGTTCATTAGGACACATGTCTGCAGATGTTCAGCACAGCTTTGTGGTGGTGAGGAGCAGGTGACAACCTGTGTCCATCACTGGGACACTGAGTGGGTAAAAGGTGTATTGTGTAACAGAAGCCACAGAGGAAGTGGTCCATGTCTTCACAGGGATTAATCTTACAAACAAGGTTCTCAATGGGAAAAGCAAAACACAGTGTGCTATATGATATCATTTATACAAATTATACATACATAGCAACCACATACATTTTATAAAAATTTACTCATACAGTCTGTTAGGAAACTTTTGCATAGTCCAGGCAAGATGTCATAGTGTCTTATCTCATGACAGTGGAGATAAAGTGGAGATGAATTCAGTGATATATGGATGGCGTCACCATTCAGTGAATCAGCCCTGGAGGAGAATTGCCTTTGGTGGGGCGATTGTGAGTTCAGTTTTGGATGTACCGAGTTTGAAGTGTTTCTGAGACTCTCTACATTAGTGAGACCACGTAGGCATTTGAGTTATATGGGTCTGGGGTTCAAAGGAGCGGTCCGAGCTGCTGATGTAGATTCATGAGTCATGTCTGTGATTGGAGCTGGGGGTGTGGATGGCAGCAGAGTGTGAGAAGAGGAGCGAGCCTAGGACAGAGCCTGGGGAAGGCCGATATTTAAAGGCCAGGCAGTGGGGGGCACATGAAAACTGAGGCTGAGAAGGAGGAACCAAGGAAGTGGGAGGAAAACTTGCAGAGATGAATATTTTTTTTTTTTTTTCTGGAAGAGTGGAGTGTTCAACAGTGATGCATAATGTTGAGTGGGACCAATTAAGAAAATAACTGAAAAAAGTGCCATGGGATTTAGTGACGTGGAGATCATCCATTGGTGGTGTTCGCAAGCTGTGCTTCAGGAGGGGTTATGGGACTGGGACCTGGTTGAAAAACGCAGAGAGTGAGTAGGAGGTGAGGATGTGGAGGTGGCGAGTGTAGACCAGTCTTGCGAAGCGGGGCTTTTTGATTTTCCCCTCTGCAGCTACTGTGAGGATGGCTTCATGCACTGCACCATGAGTGGAGTCCCCGGAAGCTTGCTGCCTGACGCTGTCCTCAGCAGTCCCCTGTCTCACCGCAGTGAGTACTGTCCCCACAGAAGACCGGTTGACTCCGTCCTGCCCAGATTCCTCATGTGTGGAATGGCGGGAGAGAGCTGGGTGACACCGTCTGATGTGCGTGTGCATCCAGTCATGGGTCTGGCTTTGCCCAGGATCGCCATAATTTCTGGGTTTGTGTGAGTGACTTTTCAGGCCAAGACATGTCTTTGCATGTGTAAATCCAAATCATTGAGGCAAGAAGTATTTGATTTTGTGTAAGGGGAAAGACTTGCAGATAAATTCTGCAAAACCCCTATTTTGCCCATGGAGACCTTAACCCGGTGGATAGCTGTGAGTTGGTGGCCTTGATTGTAATGATAGTCACCGTTCTTTCATGGTTGGATGGGTTTGAAAGAAAGAGAAGGGTTGGGTCCGTTGCTCTCCATTCGAAGGTCTTGATGGTGGCTGCACTTTTTTTTTTTTTTCCCCCAAGAGTTTCACTCTGTCACCCAGGCTGGAATGCAGTGGTGCAATCTCAGCTCACTGCAACCTCTGCCTCATGGGTTCAAGCGATCTCATTCCTGAGCCTCACAAGTAACTGGAATTACAGGCACGCGCCACCACACCTGGCTAATTTTTTGTCACTGGAAAACGTAATCTTTTTCAAAGTCGGGTAACTCTTGGGATTGTGTGCTGATTGGAAAAAGCTGTTTAACCTTTTGGAGTTTCAGTTATCTAACAAGAGTTTCCAAGACATTTTGACTTTTTGCCCACAGGAGGGAGTATGTGATACAAATGCTATTAAGTGCACCTGGGCTTTGGAAAGACAGGTGCTGTATCAATCATCTGCTGTCAGCATTACCCAATTAGCCATGGATACCTACTAATTGCCAGGAAGTAGGATGTGTCAATGAGCAAAGTAGAAATCCCTGGTTTCATGGAACATGAGTTTACTGGGCCCAGTGGCCCGGGGAGGACAGTGAACAAGTAGGTGAGATGTGTAGTGTATCAGGTGGTGAGAAGAGCAGATACAGGACATCAGAGGGGAAACAGCAGGGAAGGGAGGTTGGAGTGTCAGGGGATGGAGTGTTGCAAGGGTTACGAATTCACGTGGAGTGGCTGGGCAGGGGCTGATGCCCACAGAGGCCTGTTTTAAAGCCATTGTGGTCAGATGGCCTTCTCTCCACACATTAGTTGTAACCATTTAGGAATAATTCTCTTGGGTCCCATTAAAACTCCTTTTTAGCACCCAAACTCAGGTCTACTCCAGCCTGGGTCTGGAAATTTCTGCAGTGCATTCTGATTCAATGTAACCTGCTATATAGCAAGATTAAGGGTGAAGACTATTATGGGACATCAGAGGAGAGCTGGGGTCAGAAGAGCTGCCACCAGCATAAGCCAGAGGTAGAAGCCCAGGTGAGCAGGTGCCCTCACAGTCCCACACAGGGAACCTGGCTCAGTCAGCAGCTGGTCCCTGCAAGTGGGTGACTCTTGAGTCTCTTGAATTTAGTCACAGCCTCTAGGGGACCAAAGGACAGTGTGGACGGTAGGTCCATTCTCTCCTTCACTAATCATCTCTTTGCTTTTCCTACCTTCAAGGCAAAAGGAGCCTATCCTGTCGGCCTCCCATGGTCAAGCTGGTGTGTCCCGCTGACAACCCGCGGGCTGAAGGGCTCGAGTGTGCCAAGACGTGCCAGAACTACGACCTGGAGTGCATGAGCATGGGCTGTGTCTCTGGCTGCCTCTGCCCCCCGGGCATGGTGAGTCGCCAGGCACAGAGCTGGCACCTGCCCTTCAGTTTTCCTGTAGGCAGGGATGAGTGAGGGGGCTGTGGAGCCAGAGAGAGGAAGAAAGAAGAGCTCAACAAGGCTGGTAATGGAGGTGGTGCTGGCAATGGGGGCGTGGAGGAGGGGAGGGGAGGCTTTCTGTGGCAGAGTCAGCTGCCAAAGTCAGGGAGGGAGTTATGAAAATGCCTGGAGTTGATCCTCACGGGATCTGACAAAATGTAAGAACTTAGCTTACAGGAGTGCCACAGGAAGCAAAGAATTTCCAGAAAATACAAGTAGAAACAAGCATTCCCACTAGAATTTTCCCAGGGACTGCCTTCCATGCTATGAAAATGGAGGGACACACATATATTTGCATATGTTTGATGTATATGCATATAACTTACTATTTAAAAAAAAGACATTGTCCCTGCTGTGTCACTAGCAAGCCATGGGCCCAACAAGTCTCTTCCCCACAGTGAACGTTGTTTTCTTCATCTGTAATGTGAGTCGTGAGATCTTGGCCAGCTGTTAACATTCCATGACTCTGGTGGCTGAAACAGGCATGGAGGCCATGCATCTAAGACCAGGCTGGTTTGCTACTCCTGGCTCCTGCGTGGATGTTCTGCTGGTGGCAATGATCTGAGCATGCCTACTACTCCTTATCTCCCTCCCAAGTCTAATCTTCGCCAGTGGAGTAGTAAATAGATTACGCATACACCCTGAAGGATGCAACTTCCAGATGTTTCTCTTTCAAAATGCATCCTGTCTTCTTGTTTTCCCCGACTTCAATTCCTTATACCCAGAGTGAATGGTGAGGGGTTGGGGCAGGGGCTGTAGAGGCCAGAATGGGAGAGGGTGGCTCTCAAATGGCTGTGGAGGGGACTTAGTGATGCCCAGGACTCCTCCGCTTGAGGGGCAGTGTGCTGGACTGTGGGACCTGTCAATATTCTGTAGAGGGAACATGGACTCAATTACCAGTGTCTCTCAGGAAGGCTGGGATTGCTGTGTGTGAAGGGACAGATGCTTGTTTTTCTACTTCCCCTTCAACTTTTTCTTCTCCCAAACAGAGACCAATTCTTGTTAATTCTCGCCTCCTCTGTTTTAGCCTCTGAGGGTTTTCTTTTTTTTTTTTTTTTTTTTTTGAGGCGGAGTCTCGCTCTGTCGCCCAGGCTGGAGTGCAGTGGCGCGATCTCGGCTCACTGCAAGCTCCGCCTCCCGGGTTCCCGCCATTCTCCTGCCTCAGCCTCCCGAGTAGCTGGGACTACAGGCGCCGCCACCACGCCCGGCTAATTTTTTTGTATTTTTAGTGGAGACGGGGTTTCATTGTGTTAGCCAGGATGGTCTCGATCTCCTGACCTCGTGATCCGCCCGTCTCGGCCTCCCAAAGTGCTGGGATTACAGGCTTGAGCCACCGCGCCCGGCCTCCTCTGAGGGTTTTCGAACTGTCTTTGCTGGTGAGGAGAGTTAGTGATTGGCCAATGAGCACCTTCGAACTGGAAGGGCTGTTTAGTGCCTGAGCAGAAGGTGGATATCACCAAGGGTCTCTAAGGAGGGGAATCTCTCAGACCTGGGTAGGAACAAAAAATAGGAGAAGGCAGGGGAATCTTCCTTCTTGCTCTTCATTATCCCTGGGGCCTCTTGTATAGAAAGTCTCAGAGCTTTGGTGTGGGCAAGGCATAGATCATTGTCTCTTCATCATACTCAGCAGGAAAATGAACATCACTCAGAGGACTGTCAGCATTGGATATGCTTTGAAAAGAACTTTCTTGTCATGAAGGAAAAAATACAGATAGCCTTAAATTTTAATAACCACAATAATTACATTATGACCCCAGATCCCAAGAGGATCTGGCTGCGGCTGTCCTGTTAGGTGCTCGTTGGCATTCCTGAAGCACTGGGCATGCATTCTGAGGACAGCACTTGGATACCTGTCACGTGATGAAGTGACTCGCACTTCAGCCACAGGGGCTTATAAACTTGCAAGTTCATATTGTAAGAGATTGGGTTATTTTCACAACTGCTTCATTACGATGCCGGTGAATGTGCAAATTATTGAGGCCAGATTCGAGAGAGCAGAGAAGTCCGTGTAATTTATTAAGTGTGCACAGCGTGCTGGCTGTAGCACGGGACGTGTTCTTGGCCATAACACAAAGAAAATGGGACTGGGCCTGGAAACACCCTGTTTGGGCCCATCTGATGGTGCAGACATTATCCCTTGGGGTGTTACTCAGTCCAGTCTGTCCCATGTGAAGGGGCAGGGTTGTGGGATGTCACTAAGGGCTTGGGGAAGGGGTCACGGATTCTGCATTCTTCGGAGGACTTGAAAGGGGAAAGGGAAGTGGCTTTTTCCTGGGGACAGATCTACGGAGAGCAGAAAGAGCACCGAGCAGGAACGGGGTGCAGAGGGCAGACGCGTGAGGCCAGGCTTCCCTGCTTTCTGACTCCATGCTCTTGCACAGTCGTTCAGTCTTTACTGGAAGCCCAGTCACCTCGTGTGTTATGTAGACACCTAATTTCTGTTCTGCCTCCATGATGCATGGCTGTGGGCCCCAAGGAAATGTGTGTGAAAGCACTTTAAAGCCAGAGAGTTCTACAGAAGTGTAGGAATAGCTTGAATTGTTCTTGTAACCAACCAAGGCTGTCTCAGAGGCTGCACCCATCAGTTCCTCCTGCTGTCCATAGGAGAAACCCGTAAAGGATGTTTTTTCTTAGATTTCCAATCTTGTGGGACCCATGCTTTTATAAATACAATAAAAATGAATTCTCATAAAAATAAAAAATGACAAAAATAATACGATCCCACCCAATTAAAAAACATTGGCCAGGCGCAGTGGCTCACGCCTGTAATCCCAACACTTTGGGAGGCTGAGGTGGGCATATCATGAGGTCAGGAGATCGAGACCATCCTGGCTAACACGGTGAAACCCTGTCTCTGCTAAAAATACAAAAAATTAACTGGGCATGGTGGCGGGTGCCTGTAGTCCCAGCTACTAGGGAGGCTGAGGCAGAAGAATGGCGTGAACCCGGGAGTCAGAGGTTGCAGTGAGCCGAGATTGCGCCACTGCACTCTTGGCTGGGCGACAAGAGCTTTTTTTTTTTTTTTTTTAAATTTTTTTGAGATGGAGTCTCGCTCTGTCTCCCAGGCTGGAGTGCAGTGGCGTGGTCTGGGCTCATTGCAACCTCCGCCTCCCGAGTAGCTGGGACTACAGGCACCCACCATCACGCCCAGCTGATTTTCGTATTTTTAGTAGAGATGGGGTTTCGCTCATGTTGGCCAGGCTGGTCTTGAACTCCTGACCTCAGGTGGTCTGCTTGCCTCTGTCTCCAAAAGTCCTGGGATTACAGGTGTGAGCCACCATGCCCCGACTTAAAAAAATGTTTTCTTTCCTTTTCATGATCCTCAAATCTAGACTCTTACCTCCCACTTTTTATGACATATAACAGACATGGTATGACTCTGCCACATTTCCCTAAGATTTTCTAAACATTTTCTCTCAGTTTCTGGGCTTACACCCTCACAGGTTGGCCCTGGCCCAGGGAATGCACTTTGAGCAGCCCTGTTCTCAGCCGAAGATTGTCTCTCCTCTAAGGTGTCTCTGAGGGTCCATCGTCTGCCTAGAAGCACCTGTTTGAGGATACTGGGGGGCAGAGAAGAAGCCCCTCTCTGATTTGTCTCAGGCCTGGCACCTGCTTAGAGCAGAGGTTTTCTGGTTGACCCCGCAAGCTGCAGGCTCTATCTGCTCTTGCCATCCGGCAAAGGTCTCCTGGCATGGGAATGAGATGGGGGCCCCTTTGCTAAGTGGTCCGCACCATGGTATATGAAGGGCAGAGAAGCCGTGTGGAAATGGCATGGTATCGAAACCTCATACTTCTAGGTTTGAATCCCGGCTCCTGTGACATCTACTTGAGTGAGTGGCAAGTCACTTAACATCTTGGCGTCTTAATTTTCTTATCTGTAAAATTGGCTTACAGGCTGTTGGGAAGACTGGAGATGAGAGCAGCGAGCACATGGGAGGTGCTTAGTGAGTGGTAGTTTAATGACCACTATTAAAATAAGTTCATGGTGGGAAACCGTGAATCTTACTATGAACAGATGCTGCAGGGAATTAGCACACACAGGAACAACTTTTTAGATCCTAGCGTTCACTTTCTGAGACCCACTGGATCGATAAAATGAGGGAGTTGTGCTAGAAGATCTCCCAGGTATTTTTCTCTAGTTCAGAAAATCTTGGAGTGATGCTTGCCTGAAGCATCCATCTCTTTAAGTTAGAATATTACCTGCTCCCACCACCAGGTGACGGCAAAGCACAACCCACTGCCCTGCTCACCCTTCCTAAGTCCGGCCACAGGTAACTCCAGGAGCATCGTAGAGGGCGGAGAAGAAACCCTGAGGCCCCATTATGTCAGCCCTCTCTATTATATGGGAGAGACTGAGGACAGAAAGGGAGCAGAGCCAGGTCAAGCCTTCATAGTTGTGTAGTGGAAATTCTGGTCTCCTGACTCTGAGACCAGGGCTCCTCCAATCTGAAACACTTAGGCCTCTGTCTGGGAGATGCTGACTTATCCTTTGAAACCTAGCAGCTACATCTCCCAAACTGCTGGTGTTGGGAGCCTCTTGGCGGCGAGAAGTGTGTTTACGTCCCTGATCCCAGGATGCCCAGTTTCCTTACTGGCCCCATATGAAGACTGAAGGAGTTGGGCACCGCTTAAAATTCAGAGCTTGGGTTCAAGGGCCCATCCAGAGGCGGCCTCACATGTGGGCATTGTACATTCTAAAAGGTCCAAGGAAGGGCCTGTTTCAGAAATATCTCCTACATGGTCCACGATTGGTCACTCAGTCGGGCTTACTGAAATACAACAAGCAGACATTCATTTTGGTTAACAAGCGAGAGGTTTAAAAAAACGTGGAACCTCATAAGTCCTCATAGGAAGTCACCACGCTCAGCAGGAGTTTATTCCATCAGATCGCTCTCCTCCTCGCAGACTTCTGGCTGAGTTCCGCTGCTGTGGCCTGAGAGTACTGATGGGGTAGGAGAATGAACGAAGGGGGCAGTTGGAAGGTAAACAGGATTTTGGAGAGTGGGTCACGATGGTGTTCATGTATGGAGAGTTTGGGGATAATGGGGCCTTTTCAGGGAAAGGTAACAAGACCAGTTTTTTCCTACTTTATAATTTTTCTTGAAGCGGACCAACACGTAGGACCATGTTCTCAGCCTGAGCCCTTCTGACTGAAGAGGTTATGAGTTGGTGAATAATGGGACGAGTATTTCTGCCAGGCTTTAAGTCTTCAGGGGACATTCATAGACTTGAACTTAGTAGCCTTCTGATATCCCAAAGGGACAAACACTAGACAGAGATGGTTCTCTTCATTTTAACTGTGAGGTTTAAGTGATTTGCCACAAAACTCAGGGACTACTGCGCTGGCCTGCCCTGCTTCTCTGCACAGCTCCCCTCTGGGCCCCGTCCATCCCCTAAATCACCCCTTTATTTCCACACCTGTCTACTTCCGTGAATTTCCACCTCCCTGAATGTCTTTGCTGCTTTGGGATCCTGTGGGTGTTTTTAGCTGGGCTATTGTTACCTGCTCTTCTCTCCCAAGTCACGAAGCCTCATGCTGTGGTCTGGAAGCTCTTTCCTCTCCTTGAAGGTTATGTTTTGTCTCCTCTCCAGCTCTCTTATGACCTAATTCCACACCACCGTGGCCTTCATGGCACTTCTCACTTAATATCAAGGTCCCATTATAATATTGCTGTCTGTGAATTAATAATCTCTTGCTAACACCAGTCAGGGCAGAGAGCAGCCACGTGGTTTGCAGTGGGTGCTCGGAAAGGGGAGGTGGTGTCGGCTGCAGTCATGGCATTTTATCTCACACCTGAGCTGGGACTGGAGTGTTCTGTCCGCTGGAGGAGGGCTGGGCTTCCATAGACCCACAGCTGGGTGACAGGAGGGACTCCCTGGGCCAGGAATGCATGGTGGGTTTTCCCATGGGTTGAATATCATGGTGAGAGGTGGAAACATGCAGCACGCAGACAAAGAGGCCAGGGAGCCCCCAACCAGACCTGTCCAAGGGTGAGGGGCAACACGTGCTGAGGTGAGGGGAGCCTGGCTCTGTTTCCCGGAGTCCATCCCTGCATTTCTGTCCCACGTGGTATTTGCTACAAGGAGGCGTGTTACCTGGTTTCCACTGACTGTAAGGTCCCCTGTGGGATGCCTCAGTCATTCTTACAGCAGCCACTAGGTGGCGGGCCTCAGGCTTGTCAGAGCTGACCCAGGAAGGGGGCGATGTGGAAATTAACCCTAATTGTGACAGAGGCTTTGAAGGCTCTGCTAGAGCTTTTCAGTCCCTCCCAGATCCTACCAAGGTGCCATCTTCCCTACTGCGCGTCTGAGCTCATGCCCTCCCAAGAACAGTGGTTCCAGGAGGTACGGCTACCAAGAGTGGGGTCAACCTGCATCATCATCTCTGCCCTGTCATTCTGCCTCATCAGCTGGGGTCCAGGGATGCGGGGACACCTGAGGCTGGGTGAAGGTAGCATTAGGTAGTGGAGGATTCTTCCTATTTCCCTATCACCTCCCCCAACACACGGCGCTCACATACGATTCTAGCCTGGGTCCTTGAAAGCCCTTTGTTCAGCCTAAGATTGCCCTGTTCCTGGGGCTTTGTCTAGCTCCAGGCCTGGGAGCTCGGGCTTGTCTGGGGAGTGACTGGGTTGCATGGAGCTGGAGCTGTCCAGACCGGGAGCTTCTCGCCCTGCAGGTAGCTCTGGAGCCAAAGTGCCACAGTCCTTCACCTGGGGGTGACCTGGGCCTCTTTGAGAGCCCCCAAGCCTAAGCCACACCAGGGCAGGCATCCAGGCCTGTCCCCTGGAGTCGGGACAGAAGCATGTCTGCAGGTTGAGCTCAGAGTGGGTTTGGCCAACTCCTCCTGAACCCACTGGGGCTGATGGTTAATTTTTTTTTTTTTTTTTTTTTGAGACCGAGTCTCGCTCTGTTGCCCAGGCTGGAGTGCAGTGGTGCGATCTCAGCTCAATGCAAGCTCCGCCTCCTGGGTTCACGCCATTCTCCTGCCTCAGCCTCCTGAGTAGCTGGGACTGCAGATGCCCGCCACCACGCCTGGCTAATTTTTTGTATGTTTTTTTTTTAGTAGAGACGGGGTTTCACTGTGTTAGCCAGGGTGGTCTCGATCTCCTGACCTTGTGATCCACCTTGGCCTCCCAAAGTGCTGTGATTACTGGCGTGCGCCACCGTGCCCAGCCTTTAGTTCTTTTTTTTCCCCAGCCCCAGCAGACCTGAGGAGTACAACATGCTCACGTAAGTAGTTTCCCGAGGTATGAGGACGGGGAAGTAGAGCATACGCCGTGGAGAGTGAACCGGAATACTGGAGACTGGGTGGGGCCTGTGGCTTGGACCAGCCCTCAGACTCTAGTTCTGATCGAGTGCTACTTATGCCCAACATTCGGCCCTCACCTCCAAAGTGTTAAGTACACATTAATTTTATTCAATATAGTGTTCATTTTCTTTAATTATAAATATAATGCATGCTCACTGAAGAACACTTGGAAAAAAATTTTAAAACCGAAAAAGAAAATAAAATCCTCCCACTCCCCTATCCCAGCTCACCACCTGGAAGCAGATTCTGTATCTTCTAGTCTTTTGTGAAATACATAGAGATTTGGAACCATATGTATACATAGTTTTTCTTCCTATTTTAAAAATCAACAGTGTAAGTATTTCTCGCTTCATTTAAGATTCTTCCAAAGGGCCATTGTTAATAACACCATAGGATACCGGTGTCTGGTGATTCCTTAATGGATTTAGTCATTTTCCTATTGTTTCCAATTTTTTTTTTGCAATGATAATTCTCCATCAATCTTTGTCTATAATTCTATTTCCCTCAGAGAAATCCTTTCCTTGGGATGGCTAGGTGTAAGAATATGTGCATTTCAAGGCCTCTGGAAATGGTTTTTTGAAGTACCTTCCCAAAAGTGTCCAGTTACAGTGCCCCAGCAGGGCAGGAGAGGGCAGAGGGCAGCCAGGGTCTTTAGTTGACAGGAGCCATGTAGGTGGGAACCCATGTTTGCCAAGTCCCATGGGTGTGGCCTCCCTGTCCTGACTTGGCCTGCAGTGGAAGCTGTCCTCTGGCCCAGCCCTGGTCCTGGTGCCGGTCCCAGTGCTGGGCCTACCCGTAGGCTCAAGTCTCAGACAACCCTTTCTGGAGTGGGCTGGAGGAGGGCTTTAGATCAGTCGCTGTGGCCCTGAAGACTTGGATTCTTTTCCCTTAGGTCCGGCATGAAAACAGATGTGTGGCCCTGGAGAGGTGTCCCTGCTTGCATCAGGGCAAGGAGTATGCCCCCGGAGAAGCAGTGAAGATTGACTGCAACACGTGGTGAGGCTCAGTGAGCGGCTGTCCCGGGGACCCAGGCCCTGTGGGTGGAGTGAGGGCACACGTGGCCACAGGACCTTCTGCGCTTGCCTCCAGCCCCCTGTGGGAACCCGGTTACTCTCTGCCTCTGTGCCTGTGCTTCTCCATCTGTAAAATGGGGAGAATCTTTCTCATCACCTGTGCCCATCCTGCATAGACACTATTCAACGGGTTAGTACAGTATCCCTTATCCGAAATGCTTGGGACCACAACTGTTCTGGATTTTGGATTATTTTGGACTTTGAAATATTTGCATATACATAATGAGGTATCTTAGGGATGGGACCCAAGTCTAAACATGACATTTATTTATGGTTCATATATACCTTATGGACATAGCCTGAAGGTAAGTTTATACAATATTTTAAATATATATTTAATGTGTATTTAGTATTTTCAACATTTGTGCATGAAACAAAGTTCTGTGTACATTGAACCATCAGAAAGTAAAGGTGTCACCCTCTCAGCCACCCACGTGGTGTCGTGTTGGTGCTCAAAGTTTTGGGTTTCGGAACATTTTGGACTTCAGATTTTTGGATTAGGAATGCTCAACTTGTATTTCTGTTCAGGGAGATGGGCCCCACGGAAGACAGTGACCTCGCCCCACCAGTCATTGCATTTGTGGCCAAGCTGCCAGTGGGCACGGGGTCTGGAGGGTCCTGTCCTTGCAGGCCTTACACTGCCCGTGAGCACAGCGTGAGTGTGCTTGCAACGGCATGGTTTCAGGCGAGGGTGGCTGGTTGCCTTCTGCTTTTTCCTTGGCCATCCTGCACATAACCCCTCACCCTGCTCATTCACCCTGCCTTTGACTGTGGCTGTGCGCAGCCTTGGAGAGAGGCCTACTGGACAGAGGCAGAGAGGGCTGTCTCTTGGACTTGAGGTCTGAGCTTACCACATCTGACGCACAAGTGGGCTTCTTGATGTCAGCTCTGGTTACAGGTGGTGGCAGGGTGGGACACGTGGCAGTGGGCAGATCACTGTAGATTTTAACATGTAGCTACGTACATGTTAACATGTAGCTATGCACACAGAACCACTCCTGGCAGAAGTGCATGCTTCATCACTCTTTTCCAGACTCTGGGCTTTCCCGCTGTTGTGTCTTGCTTTTCCCATTAGCCTCAGGCTTTCAACCTCAGTGTGTCTGTTTGACAGAGACCCTGTGGCGAATCTCAGGTAGATGTGGCTTCCAGGGTGAGGCTGAGCGAATTCATAACAGGAGGCCTAAAGAGCATCTGGGCCTTCTCCCTGGCAGCCTAACTCACTTTGGACAACCCCTTCCCTTTTTTGCCTCAGTTTCCCCCTTTTAGGGAGAGCAGCTAGGCTTCCCTGTGTCTCGCTGGGCCTGTGAAGTCCACACTCCATGCTACAGGTCCTCATCTTCCTTGGGCTTCCTGGAGGGTTGGGAGGCACCCAGAGTATTCTGTGTTCCTTCATTGTCTCCATTGCCCAGATGGGCCCCTCAAAACCAAGGTGCCCAACTTGTCTTTCCTGCCATGACTGCTCCTAGTGTCTGTCGGGACCGGAAGTGGAACTGCACAGACCACGTGTGTGACGCCACGTGCTCCACGATCGGCATGGCCCACTACCTCACCTTTGACGGGCTCAAATACATGTTCCCCGGGGAGTGCCAGTACGTTCTGGTGCAGGTGAGAGGTGGGGAGATGGGGAGAGGGCGCTGTCTCTTTCTAGGAGGGGGTGGGTGGTGTGGCCTCAGCTTGGGTTCTGTGGGCCTGTCTGCAGAAACAGCTCTAGGTCTGGTTTCTACTGGAGTATTTTCCAGTCCTTCACAGAGGTGCCTGAAGCGGTTGTCCATTTTCCCTCTGCTCACCTGGGGACTTATAAAACGAGACAGAAGCTTGTTTGTTGTTGAGGATTGTTGTGGGAGAAAGGCTACTGCCCGTCCACGTTGGATCTGGAATTAAAAAAAGGCGTCTGTTCCTTCTGGTAGACACAGCCTCAGTCAGGGTGCATAGCTCAGGGAGTGGGTTGGGCTGGGATTTCAGTCCCGCTCAGCCTCCCTTCCAGCACCCTGGGCAGTGCACAGTCTGCACGTGTTGTGCAGTGGCCCTGGACAGGGGGATGGTTGAAATGATCCCTGGAGTTTGCTTCCCATGGTATGGCCTTGTGGAATTCTCTGCCATTTTAATTTCTAACTTGGTTCAATTCAGAATGGGAGGAGTGGGAGTGTGGGACACGGGAAAGTCATCCTGCCCAGCAGGTAAGAATGAGTCCAGGAGTCGTCACCGGTGAGTGTGGGCAACAGCCCCTCCGCCTCCCACTCCCCACTGCATGGATGCTTGTAAGTTTCTCTTGCTGGTTGACGTCAACTGTGTAAGCAAGGAAGTATGAGTGCTTTTCTCCCCAGAGCCGAGGCGCTGTACTCTCTGAAACTTTAAACAAATACGGTCCCTCTGTCTCCATTCCCAAGAGGAGGGGAGGGGGTGGGGGCTTGGTGTGGTCTGAATGGAAGACCACAAAACCATAGGAGCCCCAGCCCCAGAGGCTGAGTTGCAGGAGCTGGTGAGTCAGGCAGTGTGGGTGACTATGGACTGATCACCCGTGTAGAGCATGCTGGGTATGGGGCGGAGTCAGCAGCAGCCTCCGCAGTCCCCACCTCATACCTGGGCTGGCCCGGAGAGGCAGGCTGTGTGCTGGGGTCACAGGGCATGCAGACCAGGCAAGGAACCTGTGAGCCGGGGGCGATGCGCCCCTCTAGAGCTTTCCCAAAGGTTCTATAGGGAAGTTTCCCAGCCTCAGCAGCAAAAGACAAGGCGGCACCAGCTTTGCAGAACAACTACCCAGCCCATTTCAAATCTGAACATCCAGGAAAAAATAATTCAGTGCAGCAAGGACTAGACAGCCAGTCAGCATCTACCGCTCTTAGCCCTTCCCTGTCCAGGCCATCTTTCCCAACTGGACCAGTTGTAAAGATTCCCCTTCAAACGGTGCCCTGTCTGTGCGCCTTGTTTTCCTTTCCCGCAGCTGGTTCTGTTGTCTTCTGACGCGTTGTCCTGGGGCCCCTCCCCTTTCTGCTGTCCTCTTTTGGGGAGTAGCATCAAGACCTAACTCACTGTCTTTCAGAAATCTCAGCTGATGATAAGAACAAATAAAGCACATCCTCGTTTCCTCTTTTAGCCTTCACCATGCATCAACCTAATATAAAGCCATGTAACCTAACAATCCCATTAAGTTGAATAGAATCTTACAGAGGTCAGATTGTGTTGTTTGGACACGTGTGCATGTGTGTATGCATGAGAATGTGTGAGTGTATGGCTATGTGTGGGTGTATGCATGTGCTGCGTGTGTGGGTGTATGTGTGTATGACTGCATGGGTGTATGTGTGTTGTGGGTATGTGTGTCAGAAAGGTAAGTGGTTTGCTCAGTGTTGCCAGTAAGTGGCAGAATCAAGATTCACACCTTGTTTCTCTTTTTTCTTTTTTTTTTTTTTTTTTTTTTTTTTTTTTTTTGAGATAGAGTCTTGCTGTGTTGCCGGGCTGGAGTGCAGTGGCGTGATATCGGCTCACTGTAGCCTCTGCCTCCTGGGTTCAAGCGACACACTCTGTTTTTCTCAGTTGAACATTTTATCTTTTTTTTTTCATCGTACCACAATAATAGCCACCATGGGAGAGAGATTTGCCAGGAATGTGTCCCCTTTTGCTTAATTTTCTATGCAATTGACCAGCAAGGACCAGAACTCCCTTATCGTCTCTTCTCATCTCGACCTGGCAGTTCAGGACCTGTGGAGCTCTGTCAAACCGTCTTTGGTTCCATTTCTGGGCCAGCAGTTCAGAGGGATTCAGCCAGAATTTAGAGCCACAAAGTGCCCTGTGGTCAAACTCTCCCAGCTGCCTGGCTGGGGCTCTAGGCAAGGGCTCCAGAGGGACTCGAATGGGCTCTAGGCAAGGCCTTTGAGCCTGATGCATCCATCAAAGCAGGCCACATGTTGCCTTCCCTCCCACCCCTGCCCCACTCACTGCAGGCACCTGGCTTATCTGTCGTGGGCGAGGTTAACACACCTGAGGGCGTTCACCTGGACATCCGCCTCCCCCCAGGCACACACACAGACACACATGCATAGCCACGGACATGGCAAGATCCTGTGACACATATTCAAAGGCCTGCGATGAACAGATGCCAATCTTCTGGTCTGGTGAGAGCCAGTGGGAATAATGGTCCTCTCGTGGCACTCCTCTTTCCCCAGGATTACTGTGGTGGTAACCCTGGGACCTTTCGGATCCTGGTGGGGAATGAGGGATGCAGCCACCCTTCAGTGAAATGCAAGAAACATGTCACCATCCTGGTGGAGGGAGGAGAGATTGAGCTGTTCGACGAGGAGGTAAGTGCGGCCTCATCTCCTCCACCCTCATGTCCTGCTTTGTGCTTCTGTCACTTAAGAGGAACATTTTCCAAGCATTCATTTAGAACTTCTGTGAATGGAATCATGAATAGCCATTAAAGGGGATGAGGCAGAGCTATTGCAACTGACCGTGACGTATTTTATGAGAAGAACAAGTGGCAGAGCAATAGGGATGACACAGTCCCATTTTAGCGACAGTGCAGAGTGTGCGTGAAGGATGTGCACATGGGTCTGCACAAACATGGGATAGAACCAGTGCTCACCTCTGGAGTAGGGTGGGGACTGGAGGGTATGTGTGTGTGTATGAAGTGATGATATGGGATATGTTTCATGTTTTTCTGTTCTTTTCAGATAACTTTTTTTTTTTTTTTTTTTTGAGATGGAGTCTCGCTCTTTTACCCAGGCTGGAGTGCAATAGTGTGATCTCTTCTTACTGCAACTTCCACCAGGGTTCAAGCGATTCTCCTGCATCAGCCTCCTTAGTAGCTGGGACTACAGGTGTACGCCACCATGCCTGGCTAATTTCTTGTATTTTTAGTAGAGATGGGATTTCACCATGTCGGCCAGGCTGGTCTCGAACTCCTGACCCCAGGTGATCTACCTGCCTTGGCCCCTCAAAGTGCTGGGATAACAGGTGTGAGCCACCGCGCCCGGCCAGATAAACATTTTTAAAGGAGCTCAAAAGAGTAAACTGATTCAGTCCCCTGTGTACTAAGAGCTTAAGAAGTAGTTCTCAGAAGTGTACACAAGACTCCCTTAGGAGATCTTGTTGAAAATGTGGATCCTGGATCTCCATCCTGAGATTCTGACTCAGTAGGTCTGGGTGGGGCCCAGGAACCTGTGTTTAAAGTTGCAGGTCATCCCCAGGCCACAGGTTTGGATCAGCTGCTCTGACTACACGGAGTGCTATGGAGACCCAGGCTCTGGGCGCAAACCTGTCCTGGTATATTCATTTTCTCCCGTGGCCTCAGCCTGCATCTCTGCCGCCTTCCCAGTACCCACCATTGACATCAGGGAATGGGAGGTGAATTCTTCACCATTATGGAAGAAAACTGCTTAGCAAGCATGATGTATTAACTGTGGGTCAACAGTGTCAACTCCGTTTCAAAGAATAGCTCTATTTAGGGCAGAGTGACAGTGATGATGCTGAACAGGCGTGCAGACATGTGAGGGATAGATTTGCACATGTGATTAGCTCTGCACGTGATATGTTACTAACAAGAGGACCTCTGCAAAGGGGTGATGGCGGTTCTCAGCCTCAGTCTCAGTGAGGAATTAGAGAATCCATCACGCATGCTGAAATGGGCCTCAAGGGTGCAGCACTGGCAGGGATCGGGCCAAGTCAGAGGCTCAGGTCAGAGCCCTTTGCAAACCTGCAGTGTATGATTCCTGGCACTAGCACTGAGTGCCGCGTTTCCTTTTTCTTCAGCTCTGTCTCCTGATGACAGTGGCTCTGGGGAGGTGGGAGGTGGTGGGATACAGGAAAGGTCAGAGTCTACTGCTTATTTTTACAAAGGAATAGATTTTTAAACAATCAACCAGAGATGCTTAAAATCATTGCCATGTTGAAAACCTGTCTAGGGCACCACTATATTTAATGACTAATTGTCAGTAAAACACCTTTTGTGAAGTGATGGATGGTCTTCTGCTCATTGGTTTCATAGTACTTTAATTTCATAATCATGACTTTGCTGCTACCTCTGTTACCGTCTCTTGATCATGGACGCCTGGAGAGTGGTGGTGGTAAGATGGCCACAGACATGTCCCGGCGTGGGGCTGGCCCTGCAGGGGTGCAGTGACATGTGGGGTCCTGGAGGGGTGGCGGTGCCTGCACTCGTGGGCACTGGAGACAGATGGGCAGGTGTGGAGTGGAGGGGAGGACCTGGCTGTCGAGCCTACCCTTCATCCTCCCGTATGTCTTGCTTTGTCTTCCTCCAGGTGAATGTGAAGAGGCCCATGAAGGATGAGACTCACTTTGAGGTGGTGGAGTCTGGCCGGTACATCATTCTGCTGTTGGGCAAAGCCATCTCCGTGGTCTGGGACCGCCACCTGAGCGTCTCCGTGGTCCTGAAGCAGACATACCAGGTCAGTGGCTTTTCTTGCTTCATCTTGTCGGGGACTTGGCCTTTGGAGCATTTTCTGCTCCCTGATTAGCAACCCATTGTCTCTCTCTACTTGGGGGAAGGCAGTATTCAATTAGGACATGAGGAAGTCATTATTTCTTCCTCTTGCCTGATTGCCCTGGCCAGAACTTCCAACACTATGTTGAATAGGAGTGGTGAGAGAGGGCATCCCTGTCTTGTGCCAGTTTTTAAGGGGAATGCTTCCAGTTTTTGCCCATTCAGTATGATATCTTGGTTTATTGAGAGTTTTTTAGCATAAAGGGCTGTTGAATTTTGTCGAAGGCCTTTTCTGCGTCTATTGAGATAATTGGTTTTTGTCGTTGGTTCTGTTTACGTGATGGATTACATTTATTGATTTGTGCATGTTGAACCAGCTGTGCATCCGAGGGATGAAGCTGACTTGATTGTGGTGGATAAGCTTTTTGATGTGCTGCTGGACTCGGTTTGCCAGTGTTTTACTGAGGATTTTCACATGGATGTTCTTCAGGGATATTGGTCTAAAATTGTCTTTTTTTGTTGTGTCTCTGCCAGACTTTGGTATCAGGATCATGTTGGCCTCATAAATTGAGTGAGAATTCCCTCTTCTTTATTGATTGGAATAGTTTCGGAAGGAATGGTACCAGCTCGTCTTTGTATCTCTGGTAGAATTTGGCTGTGAATCCATTTGGTCCTGGACTTTTTTTGGTTGGTAGGCTATTAATTATTGCCTCAATTTCAGAGCCTGTTACTGGTCTCTTCAGAGATTCAATTTCTTCCTGGTTTAGTCTTAGGAGAGTGTATGTGTCCGGGAATTTATCCATTTCTTCTAGTTTTTTAGTTTATTTGCGTAGAGGTGTTTATAATATTCAGATGGTAGTTTGTATTTCTGTGGGGTCGGTGGTGACATCCCCTTTATCATTTTTTATTGAGTCTGTTTGATTCTTCTCTCTTTTCTTCTTTATTAGTCTTGCTAGTAGCCTATCAATTTTGTCGATCTTTTCAAAAAACCAGCTCCTGGATTCATTGATTTTTTTTTTTTCTTTTTTGAGACGGAGTCTCGCTTTGTCGCCCAGGCTGGAGTGCAGTGGCCGGATCTCAGCTCACTGCAAGCTCCGCCTCCCGGGTTTACGCCATTCTCCTGCCTCAGCCTCCCGAGTAGCTGGGACTACAGGGGCCCACCACCTCGCCCGGCTAGTTTTTTGTATTTTTAGTAGAGACGGGGTTTCACCATATTAGCCAGGATGGTCTCGATCTCCTGACCTCGTGATCCGCCTGTCTCGGCCTCCCAAAGTGCTGGGATTACAGGCTTGAGCCACCGCACCCGGCCAGGATTCATTGATTTTTTGAAGGGTTTTTTGTGTCCCTGTCTCTTTCAGTTCTGCTCTGATCATAGTTATTTCTTGCCTTCTGCTAGCTTTTGAACTTGTTTGTTCTTGCTTCTCTAATTCTTTTAATTGTGATGTTAGAGTCAATTTTAGATCTTTCCAGCTTTCTCCTGTGGGCATTTAGCGCTATAAATTTCCCTCTACAGCGGCTTTAAGAGTGTCCCAGAGATTCTGGTACGTTGTATCTTTGTTCTCATTGGTTTCAAAGAACATCTTTGTATCTGCCTTCATTTCGTTATGTGCCCAGTAGTCATTCAGGCGCAAGTTGTTCAGTTTCCATGTAGTTGTGCGATTTTGAGTGAGTTTCTTAATCCTGAGTTCTAATTTGATTGCACTGTGGTCTGAGAGACAGTGTGTTGTGATTTCTGTTCTTTTACATTTGCTGAGGAGTGCTTTACTTCTAATTATGTGGTCAATTTTAGAATAAGTGCGATGTGCTGGGAAGAAAGTATATTCTGTTGATTTGGGGTGGAGAGTTCTGTAGATGTCTATTAGGTCTGCTTGGTACAGAGTAGAGTTCAATTCCTGGATATCCTTGTTAACTTTCTGTCTCATTGATCTGTCTAATGTTGACAGTGGGATGTTAAAGTCTCCCATTATTATTGTATGGGAGTCTAAGTCTCTTTGTAAGTCCCTAAGGACTTGCTTTATGAATCTGAGTGCTCCTGTATTGGGTGCATATATATTTAGGATAGTTAGCTCTTCCTGTTGAATTGATCCCTCTACCATTATGTAATGGTCTTCTTTGTCTCTTGATCTTTGTTGGTTTAAAGTCTGTTTTATCAGAGACTAGGATTGCAACCCCTGCTGTTTTTTGCTTTCCATTTGCTTGGTAGATCTTCCTCCATCGCTTTATTTTGAGTCTGTGTGTGTCTCTGCATGTGAGATGGGTCTTCTGAATACAGCACACAGATGGGTCTTGACTCTATCCAATTTGCCAGTCTGTGTCTTTTAATTGGGACATTTAGCCCATTTACTTTTTTTGAGATGGAGTCTGGCTCTGTCGCCCAGGCTGGAGTGCAGTGGCACAATCTCAGCTCACTGCAAGCTCCGCCTCCTGGGTTCATGCCATTCTCCTGCCTCAGCCTCCCGAGTAGCTGGGACTACAGGCACCCGCCACCACGTCTGGCTAATTATTTTGTAGTTTTAGTAGAGACAGGGTTTCACTACGTTATCCAAGATGGTCTCAATCTCCTGACCTAGTGATCCACCCACCTTGGCTTCTCAAAGTGCTGGAATTACAGACGTGAGCCACCACACCCGGCTAGCCCATTTACATTTAAGGTTAATATTGTTATATGTGAATTTGATCCTGTCGTTGTGATGCTTGCTGGTTATTTTGCCCATTAATTGATGCAGTTTCTTCATAGCATCGGTGGCCTTTACAATTTGCCATGTTTTTGCAGTGGCTGGTACTGGTTGTTTCTTTCCATGTTTAGTGCTTCCTTCAGGGCCTCTTGTAAGGCAGGCCTGGTGGTGACAAAATCTCAGCATTTGTTTGTCTGTAAAGGATTTTATTTCTCTTCCACTTATGAAGTTTAGTTTGGGCTGTATATGAAATTCTGGGTTGAAAATTCTTTAATAACGTTGAATATTGGCCCCCACTCTTCTGGCTTGTAGGGTTTCTGCCAAGAGATCTGCTGTTAGTCTCTTGGGCTTCCCTTTGTGGTTAACTCGACCTTTCTTTCTGGCTGCCCTTAACACTTTTTCCTTCATTTCAACTTGGTGAATCTGACAATTATGTGTCTTGGCGTTGCTCTTTTCAAGGATTATCTTTGTGGTGGTCTCTGTATTTTCTGAATTTGAATGACAATATCAAATTTTCTTTAGGTTTCTTAAAGAGGCAAAGCAATCATGCTCAATATTGTTATAACACTGCAGACTATTCTAGGATGTTGCCTTACCATTTAGCCATGGGCTGGCACGTTTTGAGAGCTATTTGTAAAATTGCTAATAACCAACTTTTGAGAATGGTTCCACTATTTAGGGTCCAACGGGTTGTTGGAACATGAATGATTTCTTTAAGTGCCATGTATGTGACAAGTGGCTCTGGCTACTCTGGCAGCTGCTTTAGTTAGGCAGGAATGGGCCTCCACAGCATCCCTGATAACACTATCCATTTGCAGCTTGTACAAGCCAGTGAGGCAGCACTGCCCTCACTTCTCTGTGGCAGCCCATCTAATTCCCATAAAGCATTAACAGCTCATTCATTCATTTATTCAACAAATACTAAGTTCCTGTATGTGTCAAACATTGTCCTAAGCACTGTGGATACAACAGGGGAAAAAAAAGTCAGGTAGGGGTGTGTGTGTGTCTGTGTGTGTGTGTGTGTGTGTATGTCTTCCATGTATTTGTTTTTTATTGCTGCTATAACAAATCACCAAAAACTTGATAGTTTAACACAAATTTATTATCGTATGGTTCTGGAGGTTGGAAAGCTAAAATTGGTAGGCAGGGCTGCATTCCTCCTAGAGGGTCTGAGAGAGGTCCCTTTTCTTGCCTTTTTTACATTCTGGAGGCTGCCTGCATTCTTGGCTTGTGGCCCCATCCTCCATATTCAATGCTGGCAACGTAGCATCTTCCACTCTTTTTCTCTATTTCTGCTTCTGTCTGTCACAGCACCTTTTTAACTCCGACCTTCCTGCCTCCCTCTGATCAGACCCTGTGATGACATTCAGCCCAAATGGATAATCCAGAATAAACTCTTCATCTCATGGGAGCCACGGTTTTGCCTTCCATAACCCTGGTGTGGGTAATATTCTAGTGGGAATGTTACTATAGATAGTTTTGGCTGATGGGCCCTGTGAAGAGGGAATGTAAGAGCAGAGTCTTTGGGGAAGGGAGGGAATGAGTCATGCCAGTATCTGGGGGAGAGTTGAGGCAGACGGAACAGCACGTGCTGAGGCCCTAAGGTGGTAGGTGTCTGAAGCAGTTGTACAAGGAGGCCAGTGTGGCTGCAGAGGAAGGACTTGTGGGGAATAGTAGTTCATGAGGGCAGGGAGGGGCAGTAGCCATACCATGGAGGCTTCTAGGCCATGTAAAGATTGTTGGCCTTTTGCCCAACAGTGAGGACATTCTTCTATGTTTCCTGGTAACTTAAACCCCTTATACCAAGCCGAACTCTGCTTATTGAAGCAAAATAGAATACATTTTTTCTGTTTGTCTCAAGACCAGGGCTCTAAGTGTGTTGTAAAAGTATAGCACCTTTTCTTCTCCAGGCCAAGTATTTTCAGTTTTTTCTGTAGTGTTTTTGTTTTATTATTATTTTTAGTTGACTTTTAACTGTATGTATTTACTGGTGACAGTGTGATATTTCAATACATGTATACAGTGTAATGATCAAATCAGGGTAGTTAGTATATCAGTTCCCTCAAACATTTACCATTTCTTTGTGTTGGGAACACTCAAAATCTGCTCTTCCAGGTACTTGAAAATATACAATAAATTGGCCGGGCATGGTGGCTCATGCCTGTAATCCCAGCACTTTGGGAGGCCGAGGTGGGTGGATCACGAGGTCAGGAGCTCAAGACCATCCTGGCTAACACGGTGAAACCCCATCTCGACTAAAAATACAAAAAATTAGCCAGGCGCAGTGGCGGGCGCCTGTGGTCCCAGCTACTCGGGAGGCTGAGGCAGGAGAATGGCATGAACCCGGGAGGCGGAGCTTTCAGTGAGCCGAGATTGCGCCATTGTACTCCAGCCTGGGCAACAGAGCGAGACTCTGTCTCAAGAAAATAAAAATATACAATAAATATACAATAAATTGTTGAGAATTATAGTCACCCTGTGGTGCTACAGAACACTAGAACTTTTCCCTCCTCTTTCCATAGTGTTTACTTGTTTCTCACTCATTAGTAACTGCTTTTTCAGAACTCGTTGCATGTTGCACTCCATGATGGGTGAACATGGAGAGAGGTGAGACACACCTTCCTGATGACATTTGCGATAGAGCAGAATTCTGCCCAGCCTGGTCTGAACAGGCTGCAGTTCTCCAGGCAAGGGGACTCACCTGCCCAGAGGCAGGCAGTTCTGTGACGTTCCGTCCTCAGACCCCTACACCTGCATTGGTGGAGAAGTGGAACTGGCTCCTCTCTCTGCTTCTATGCTTGTCGGGGACAGTGACAGTTCCCACCAGTGATCTCGGGGCCAAGGATGCCTGATTCCCACCTCTGCCCTTGGCTGACTATGTGACCTGGGCATGTTGCCTCTCTCTGTTTCCGTAGCTTTAAATAAAATGGGACAAGCAAGGAAGCTCAGGAATAGGTCTTGGCAATGGCAAGTCTTTGGTGCCCACCTCGGGCCTCCTCTGAGTCTCTGTCCTGCTCCTCCTCTTCCTTGAATGCCCTCTGCCGCCATTGCCGCCAGGAACGTTCCCTTTTCCCCCGAGGCGGGGAGCATGCCCCTGGGCTGGATGGTGCTGATCCCCTCAACTTGTCTCTCAAGGAGAAAGTGTGTGGCCTGTGTGGGAATTTTGATGGCATCCAGAACAATGACCTCACCAGCAGCAACCTTCAAGTGGAGGAAGACCCCGTGGACTTTGGAAACTCCTGGAAAGTGAGCTCGCAGTGTGCTGACACCAGAAAAGTACGTCTGGGTCTCCTGTGTGGACAGAGCCCAAGAGCCTGCTTCCTGGAATGTCCCCCTGTCCCCATTCTCATGGGGGCTGGAAGAGGCTTGTGGGCGGTATGACCTTCAGGTGGCTGCAGGGTGAGGAGGGGAGGGTTTCTTGGCTCCTTCTGGGCTCAGTAACCCCAGTCTCACCAGTTGACGGCTGGCCTGTCTCTTGCCTGGTTCCCAGGTGCCTCTGGACTCATCCCCTGCCACCTGCCATAACAACCTCATGAAGCAGACGATGGTGGATTCCTCCTGTAGAATCCTTACCAGTGATGTCTTCCAGGACTGCAACAAGCTGGTGAGAACCTTGAGGGTAGTGGGAAGCAGATGGTCCCAAGGCTTGGCCCTGTGGTATCGACACTGAGCGTGACCTTCTAACATGGACACTACCCTGGTGTCTTGACATTATCTGCACCAAGACACCACTTCAGTTTTTTTCTTGGCTTTCAATCTGGGAAACAAAAAGTAAAATCAACAGTTGCTAGAGGAAGCAATGCCTGGCGAAACATTTCCTTCTGCATGAGAAGTAACTCCCCTTGGCATGTGCCAGTGCTTCTCTTTCGGCCCCAGTCTTAGGATTCATTCTCATATTGAAGTATCTTGTTTTCAACACTGGAGCCAGAGATTTCCTTTTCCTGTTACTGCTGCATTTGTCCAGACCAAAAGACCTTCCTGTCCCACTCCCCAAAAGCTCTTGGGGCCCATTTCTTGTCTCACAGAAATTCTTTTCTGGTCTTAATTTTGGTGATTTTGAGTCCTCATATTACGACTTATTTTTGCATCTTTCTCTCCAATGACAAGGAGGATTTCCCCAAGGTTAAGTGCAGTTGTCTCTCTTTTTTTTTTTTTTTTTTTTTTTTTGAGACAGTCTCGCTCTGTTGCCCAGGCTGGAGTGCAATGGCATGATCTTGGCTTAGTGTAGCCTCTGCCTCCTGGGTTCAAGCGATTCTCCTGCCTCAGCCTCCTGAGCAACTGGGATTACAGGCTCCTGTCACTATGCCCAGCTAATTTTTGTATTTTTAGTAGAGACGAGATTTCACCATGTTGGTCAGGCTGGCCTTGAACTCCTGACCTTAGGTGATCTACCCACCTTGGCCTCCCAAAGTGCTGGGATTACAGGTATGAGCCACCGTGCCCGACCATAGTGCAGTTGTCTCTTATCTGCTGCATGTATGTGGGTACACATATGTGGACGTGGGCACATGTGAATACGGAAGTCTGTACACACACAGCCATGCATACATACAGGCTGCTGTGTAGCACCACCAATGTGGGAGAGACTGGAGACTGGTTGAAAACATGGACCTCAATTCTCTGTCTATCCAGTGATTTTCAGTCTCTGAGGTACTCCAAAGGATTCTTACATTCCCTGGTTTGGTGGAAATCGTGGGCATCTGAGTTGGAAGAGTGAGGACAGGGGAGGAGTTGGGGACATTGAGACTCTTGGAACGTCTTGGAAACAAGGACCCACTCAGTGAATGAATTCATTTTCTGTCATAACTGCCCTGAGAAAGTCCAGTGTGTGTAGAGGCGTATTTCAGGGACGAGGAAAGGTGGGAACTGGTTGAACTGGATTTGGAATCAGAGTCTAGGCCCTGTTGTCCCGCATACCTGCCCCATGGCGGTGAGGCAGCTGCAGGGGTCTGATGCATTTCCCCATTCTCTTTGCTGAAATGAGGCAAAGACAGACAATGACCAGCACGTATGTGTGTGTTTTTGTAAAAACACCCAAATGCTTATGAGGCTAAGAGTGGGTTGTGAGGACAGACGGGTGGCTGAGACAGGGAGGTAGGCAGAGGGACAGAGGGAATGATCTTCTGGAAAACTCTCTGGCTCATCGTGTTCTGCAAAAGGCCAACAGCCCTGCATTATTCAGCCTTTCTTGCTGGAATGCAGATTAGAAACTAAGAATCTTTCCTTCCCTCCCATTTCCTCTTTGAGACCATTGAGCTACATTTCTCCTTCTACCTGGACGCCCCCTTACCCTTAAATTGACCATCAGAACGTTTGCACCCAGACTAAGAGCCAGAGTTCCTGACACCTGGCCATAGGCCTGGGCCATCTGAGGCTGCCTTTGCAGGTGGACCCCGAGCCATTCCTGGATGTCTGCATATACGACACCTGCTCCTGTGAGTCCATTGGGGACTGCGCCTGCTTCTGTGACACCATTGCTGCCTATGCTCACGTGTGTGCCCAGCACGGCAAGGTGGTGACCTGGAGGACAGCCACATTGTGCCGTGAGTCCTGACGCACTCATGTTCTCAGATGCCGTCCCTTCTTCCCATGTGTCTATGCTTTAAGACCTTGTGAGTGCAGGAGGATACCTTCATGGGAGAGAGAAGACAGACCTCTAGTTGGGACTGGATGGCCAAGAGCTAAGGAGGGTTAAGATGTTGGCTTAGTAAGAAGTTCATATTATGGGTGAGGCAGGACATGGATTCAAGGCATGAATATGTGGAGATTTTTCTTCTGGAGAGATTCTGGCAGAAGGAGAAGAGGGAATACTGATGGAAAAAGAAGGAAGTCGATTTATGTCTTTAATTAGGCACAATTATATTTGCCAATATGAGTGATCAACTCATACATTCATGTCTATAGAGTCTTCTTTCTTTGGATGTAACCAACTTAATGTTTTTATGTAGAAAACTGGGCCAGGCACAGTGACTCACACCTGTAATCCCAGTGTTTTGGGAGACTGAGGCCGGAGGATTCCTTGAGCCCAGGAGTTCAAGACCAGCCTGGGCAACACAGCAAGACCATATCTCTACAAAAATAAAGAAATGAATTCAGAACCAATAGATTCTGGTTGGGGTGCTTCAACCATCCAGAAGTCTCTAATATTGGTGACTCCCGTAGTCCCTTAGTTCCCCAACATTATCTCCAGGTGCCCCAGGGCCATCACCACATGGATCTGCAGTCCTGGGCCTTTTGTGGTCACAGCCTTATCTCCTGTCTACACAGCCCAGAGCTGCGAGGAGAGGAATCTCCGGGAGAACGGGTATGAGTGTGAGTGGCGCTATAACAGCTGCGCACCTGCCTGTCGAGTCACGTGCCAGCACCCTGAGCCGCTGGCCTGCCCTGTGCAGTGTGTGGAGGGCTGCCATGCCCACTGCCCTCCAGGTGAGGCCTCTATCCCTGGGGGTCGGGCTGGTGGGATGGGATAGGGATGGGTGGAAAGGTGCTTCTAGGTCTTGCTTCATCTCAGCCTCCACCGGCCATGTCCCGTCTCTGACCTGCAACCCTGCCACAGGCTGTCTCCACGGGTTCTTTCATCAGAGTCAGGCCAACTGTGATTTTTCCCAAGTCGAGCTCCTCTAAAATGCTTTTATGTGCCTATTTATGGGATTCTCGTCTAAAGCCGCCCCTGCCGATAGAACTTTCTGCAGTGGGGGAATGTTGTATTGAATGTAACTGTGACGAGTGTGTCTGAGGAACTGAATTTTGAATTTTACTGAATTTTACTGAATTTAAATAGCCACATGCAGTTTGTGACTATCATATGGTACAGCACAGCTCTAGAGTTACTGAAGGCGTTATTCAGAAGAGCGGAAAGAGCCCTGGAGATAAGATTTCATTTGTCCTGAGGCTTGGGGAGGTGGGGTAGGGTGAGGGAACCCCTATTCCCAGTTTTGCAGAGGGATCAGTCAAAGCACAAGGAGGAAAGATGCTCCTTGAGTGGCGGGGTGACCCCTGGGGTGTGGGCAGGAGAAGCTGGCTTCTAGGGCAGGAGAAGGAGTTGGCTTCTCCCTTTTAGTTAAAAGTGAGGCTTCCTCGTGGGAAAGGGGAGCAGTTTGGTTCCTAATGAGAGCTTTCTTTTGCAGGGAAAATCCTGGATGAGCTTTTGCAGACCTGCATCAGCCCCGAAGACTGCCCGGTGTGTGAGGCGGCTGGCCGGCGTTTTGCCTCAGGAAAGAAAGTCACCTTGAATCCCAGCGACCCTGAGCACTGCCAGATTTGGTAAAACAGATTTTGGGGTCGTTTGGAGTGATGAATCTTATTGCTTCTCCGGGGGCCAGCTCAGAGACTAGGTTTTGGGTAAAAAGTCCTAGCTACATGAGTTGAGAGATTGAGTTTGTTTTCTTCATTGTTTAGTTTATTGTTTTGTTTGTTCCTAGGGTTTGCTACTTTTTCTTTAGGGATGGGCTAGACTGCTTCCTCCACATATATTCCTCCACAGTGTTTTTGCTCTTAATAGGCTTAAGTCCTAAGAGGTTTTTGCTTTTCTCACTGAAGGTGGGGTGTGGTCCCTCACTGTCCTTGTAGGTCATGACTAGTCTGAGCACAGGTGTCCATAAAAATCAGATTTCTTTTTTCCTGGAGGTGGGGACTCAGGAAAGTGAGATGGAACCCAGGGCCCTCAGGGTAGTAAGAACCTCGTGGGGGCCATAGTCAAGGTCGCAGGGTGTGGCTGTCATAATAGGGAGGGAATGTGCTCGTTGCTCTCACCCTGGGTTCTCACTGGACTTGCCTCTGGGAAACTGGCCTTTGGGGAGGTGAGAAGGAGTCCTCAGGGTGAGCTCTGAGCCCTCTGAAGTCCTGCTCATAAGTAGGGAACATTTATTAAAATCCAGATCTATTCAACACCACTCCCTGACACTGATCAAGCCTTCTGGGAACTTAAACTTGAGAACGTAAATTTGCTGGGGAGGGGCTATGGTCACAGCTGCCAAAGTCAGATCCTGCCACCACCATCTGTACAAACAAGAACGAACACTGCCTGGGGTGAGTTTTCTAGCAAACACAGGAAACTAGAAAGTATGTCACTCACGCACCGTTAACCAAGGATTGAAGCAGTAAATCTCGTGGATCACGGGAAGGAGGAATTAACTTCCTAGTAAGACTGTGCCTGCGCACACTCTGGATGCTGAAACAGGGACTGTAGGGAGCAAAGGGTGGGGTGATTCTGATGCTGGCTTGGGGTTCTGTGCCAAAAAGGCATGAGAGCTTTGAGCCCTCTCCCCACCTCCTTTGCTGGCACACGGGCAGGGGCAGCTGCCACAGTGCATGCTGAAGCTCAAGCAGTGTGTGGACAGTAGGCCCACAGCAGGCTGGGGGCATCACCTGGGATCAAGCCACAGGGGGGACACTTCCCAGGCTCAGGGCACTGCCATCTTTTCAGCTTTACTGGGAGTGCTGAAGGCCAGGTGCCTCCAGGGCTGAGAGTCCGAAGAGATGATCTGGGCCCACATTGGTCTCCACCACACAGGGCCACTTGATTTCACCTGTGGTCTGGCAGGTCTTGCCACTTTCCAGGACGCTGGCAAAAAGGTGATGTTACCAGCAGAGCCTGGAAATTTGGCATGTTAGCGTAGGAGTTTGTGAATTAGGAACCAAAAAGAAATGAATTCAGAACCAATAGATCCTGGTTTAGGTGTTTCAACCGTCCAGAAGTCTCTAATATTGGTGACTCCCAGAGTCCCTTAGTTCCCCAGCATTGTCTCCAGATCCCCCCAGGCCGTCACCACATGGGTCTGCAGTCCTGGGCCTTTTGTGGTCACAGCCTTGTCTCCTGTCTACACAGCCCAGAGCTGCGAGGAGAGGAATCTCGGGGAGAACGGGTGTGGGGCCACTGCTCTGCTACAGACTTGTGGTGTGTGCTTGGGGCTGGGCACAGAGCCTGGCCAGTACCCGGCACATGAGAGGTGCTTATCCTATGTCTGCTGGAGGCATGAGCGAATGTCTTTTCCTAGGCCTAACATCTTGGGGACCTCTGTCTACTACTTCCAAATAATTTGTTCTGCTAGATAAAACTGGGGTTTTGAATCTTTATTCATCTTTCCACAATGTTTTTGCTCCAATTTTTTCTCTCTCCCTTAGGGCTCAACATATTAAACATGTTTTAAAATTCATACAATAGCTGGGCGTAGTGGCTCATACCTGTAATCCCAGCACTTTGGGAGGCTGAGGTGGGCGGATCATAAGGTCAGGAGATCGAGACCATCCTGGCTAACACGGTGAAACCCCGTCTCTACTAAAAATACAAAAAATGAGCTGGGCGTGGTGGCGGGTGCCTGTAGTCCCAGCTACTCAGGAGGCTGAGGCAGGAGAATGGCATAAACCTGGGAGGTGGAGCTTGCAGTCAGCCGAGATCGCGCCACTGCACTCCAGCCTGGGGTGACAGAGTGAGACTCCGTCTCAAAGAAAAAAAAAAAAAAAACAAAACTTTATATTCTGTTAGAATATGTACTGTAAAGCATTTATCTTCGACAGAACATTTACAAGCACAGGTTAGTGTCCACATTTTAGTAACATTTGCTCTTGGAGACATTTGTAAGAAGGCTTGGATTATAATTAAGTATTCATGTTGCTAAAGATGTAGGTTGAAAAGAAATCAGCTTTGAGTGGCTGTGTGGATGGCCTAGAACAACGAATATATTTTTTCATGTCCCAGGATGGGCTAAAGCTTTGGTTTCTAGAGTCAAAGGAAGTCTGCTACGTGTGTATTTTGTGTGTGTGTGTGGGGGGGGTGCATGCTATTTGGGGACAGATGTTAAATAGTGACATCTTACTTGGGTATGGAATGGTCCATGGGATCTCAAGTTCAGGTGGAACAGGCAGGAGATTCTGTGGGAATATGGAAGTGGTCGTACACTATAGGGCTCAGAAGTGTCCATAGGTTCTTCCTGAACCATTTCAATTTCTTCGCTCTTTGCTGCAGCCACTGTGATGGTGTCAACCTCACCTGTGAAGCCTGCGAGGAGCCGGGAGGCCTTGTGGTGCCTCCCACAGATGCCCCGGTGAGCCCCACCACTCCGTATGTGGAGGACATCTCGGAACCGCCCTTGCACGATTTCTACTGCAGCAGGCTACTGGACCTGGTCTTCCTGCTGGATGGCTCCTCCAGGCTGTCCGAGGCTGAGTTTGAAGTGCTGAAGGCCTTTGTGGTGGACATGATGGAGCGGCTGCGCATCTCCCAGAAGTGGGTCCGCGTGGCCGTCGTGGAGTACCATGATGGCTCCCATGCCTACATCGGGCTCAAGGACCGGAAACGACCATCAGAGCTGCGGCGCATTGCCAGCCAGGTGAAGTATGCAGGCAGCCAGGTGGCCTCCACCAGTGAGGTCTTGAAATACACACTGTTCCAAATCTTTGGCAAGATCGACCGCCCTGAAGCCTCCCGCATCGCCCTGCTCCTGATGGCCAGCCAGGAGCCCCAACGGATGTCCCGGAACTTTGTCCGCTATGTCCAGGGCCTGAAGAAGAAGAAGGTCATCGTAATCCCGGTGGGCATTGGGCCCCATGCCAACCTCAAGCAGATCCACCTCATTGAGAAGCAGTCCCCTGAGAACAAGGCCTTCGTGCTGAGCGGTGTGGATGAGCTGGAGCAGCAAAGGGATGAGATTGTTAGCTACCTCTGTGACCTTGCCCCTGAAGCCCCTCCTCCTACTCTGCCCCCCGACATGGCACAAGTCACTGTGGGCTCAGGGCTTTTGGGGGTTTCAACCCTGGGGCCCAAGAGGAATTCCATGGTTCTGGATGTGGCATTTGTCCTGGAAGGATCGGACAAAATTGGTGAAGCCGACTTTAACAGGAGCAAGGAGTTCATGGAGGAGGTGATTCAGCGGATGGATGTGGGCCAGGACGGCATCCACGTCACGGTACTGCAGTACTCCTATACGGTGGCGGTGGAGTACCCCTTCAGCGAGGCACAGTCCAAAGGGGACATCCTGCAGCGGGTGCGAGAGATCCGCTACCAGGGCGGCAACAGGACCAACACTGGGCTGGCCCTGCAGTACCTCTCCGACCACAGCTTCTTGGTCAGCCAGGGTGACCGGGAGCAGGCGCCCAACCTGGTCTACATGGTCACCGGAAATCCTGCCTCTGATGAGATCAAGAGGTTGCCTGGAGACATCCAGGTGGTGCCCATTGGAGTGGGCCCTCATGCCAATGTACAGGAGCTGGAGAGGATTGGCTGGCCCAATGCCCCCATCCTCATCCAGGACTTTGAGACACTTCCCCGAGAGGCTCCTGACCTGGTGCTGCAGAGCTGCTGCTCCGGAGAGGGGCTGAAGATCCCCACCCTCTCCCCTGCCCCTGGTATGCTGGCACCTTGTGTGCAGGTGGGAGGGCTGGGCGAGGGCTGGCGTGGCCTTGGTGCTGCATGCATCTGCCGAGATATGACTCGGGTTCTAATCCTGGCTTCCCTGCTCTGTGTGCCCTTGGTTGAACCTTGCCTTCAAAGGGCCCGTGTTTCCTCATCTCCCTGGCAGGGAGACAAACTGTGATCCTTTTTCAGGGGAAGATCTTTTCTTATTGTGCGTGCTTATATAAATTCAAAGGTAATGGAAGCCTATTGTTAACATTTAAACAATACCAGTAAGGAGTAAAAAAACAAGTCTGTCTGTATCACACACCCTCTTCCCCACCCAATTCCACCCTCTGCCTTCAAGGTAACCTCTGTTAAAGGTGGTGATGATAAGCTTCCTTTTGACCATATTGGGTGGGTGAAATTATTCTGAGTAGCTGACATTCTTCAGGGCGAGACCAGGAAGTCAGGTGCCAGGTAGCAGGTGCAGTCTTCAGAAACTGGTGTCAGACTGCCTTAGTTTGAATCTTGTCTCTGCCACTTGCTAGCTGGGTAATTTTGGGCAAGTACTTAACCTCTTTGTATATCAGTCTCCTCATGTATAAAATGGGGATAATAATAGCATCTACGTGCTTAAAAATAGTATCTGACACATGACAAGTACTCAAAAAAATGCTTGCTCGCACTGCTATATTACTACCTTTTACTGACACTGGCGTCTAATCCATTCCTAGTTCCTGAACATCTTTATTCAATGTGTTTGGGACCATCCCAGATTAACTAGCCTTCTTTTAGTATCTTTTAGTATCTTTTGAGTCTCACACTTGTCAGTACTTTCGTTTCTTTGTTTTTATTCATGTTCATAGATTTAAATTCTTGTAATATTTTTGTTGCGGAAAGCAACAATTACATCATTTCATCAAATCTCAGATGTGCTCAGACACTAAGAGGAGCACTAGGCATTTGTAGCTGGAATAATCACAGTACGTTCACCTGCCCTGCAAGATCTGAGGACAGCAGCCCATTGTCCAGGGAGGGGCTGCCGCTCCATTTCCTTTTGCAGTCTCCTTGTATTGCCAGGCCAGTATTTTACTCAATTCTAGAAAAGTGGTGGCCCCTTGTTACTGAGGAAGTCCATGCCTGCCGCTTTTATTTGTAGACATTCAAACTTCCTTTGGGTAGAATCGGAGTCTTCTCAATGTCTCCAATCCTGAGGTAGTCAGGCCCCAGGAACTCCATCTCTCCCATCCCCTCCTCCCTGGCCCACGTTGCCCTTGCAGTCATGAAGGCACTCCCCTGCCCTTGGTGGTGCTACGTGGTCAGCGTGCCCTGTAGATCCTATTGGATTTCAGGTTGTAGGCCTGGCGGCCAGTGTCCCTGCTGGCACCTGTGTGCTCACCTTCCTGGTTGTCATTGCAGACTGCAGCCAGCCCCTGGACGTGATCCTTCTCCTAGATGGCTCCTCCAGTTTCCCAGCTGCTTATTTTGATGAAATGAAGAGTTTTGCCAAGGCTTTCATTTCAAAAGCCAATATAGGTGAGTGAGCAAGGCACCTGAAGCAGCCGGTGACGAAGAGGCTCTTTTTGGGGCTCCAGTTGATTCAGAATAATCCCCATTTTCTCGTTCCGTTTAGGGCCTCATCTCACTCAGGTGTCAGTGCTCCAGTATGGAAGCATCACCACCATTGATGTGCCGTGGAACGTGGCCCTGGAGAAAGCCCATTTGCTGAGCCTTGTGGACGTCATGCAGCGGGAGGGAGGCCCCAGCCAAATCGGTAACGTTGGTGCCACAGGCTGGATGCAGAACCTCCATTCTGCTTCTAATTTTTGGCATAAATGACTGTGTGACCTCGGCCAGTCACTTTGCTCCTTGGCCTTAGTTTCTTCTTCTGGAAAGTGAGGGGCTAGATGCTCTTCCAGGTCTCTTCCAGATCTCAACTGGGTGTTCCTCGGAGTCTCTGAATCATTCAGCTTTTGAGTAACTTAAGGATCCTCCGTGAGACAGGGTGTCCAGCCGCAGCCAGTACTGACTTGGCGTGATCTGTTCTCCATCCTCAGGGGATGCTTTGGGCTTTGCTGTGCGATACTTGACTTCAGAAATGCATGGTGCCAGGCCGGGAGCCTCGAAGGTGGTGGTCATCCTGGTCATGGACGTCTCTGTGGATGCGGTGGATGCAGCAGCTGATGCCGCCAGATCCAACAGTAAGAATCTGGTGTACAGTCCTCAATTCAGGAGAGCGAGACTTCAGAAATGATAGAGGATTAAAAGTGGGCTGGGGTTACTTTTGGATGTTGTGGCTGATACTAAATATACTCAGTACCGACCTCTGTCCTGGTATCAAACAGCAGGAAATTATCCGATCACAATGTGATTTGGAAACCAAACAATAATAAGTGTGTGTTGATACTACATCTTTATGACTAATTATAACCTTTAATTTCTCCACATTTTCCCTTTGTGTCCAGGAGTGATCCTACCTCTACGCCCTTCCTTTCTAAAGGAGGATTCGTGGTCTTTTACTAAAATGCCATGTCTGAGGCCAGAGTGATTCATTGTGGGGCCTTGAGAACCAATGGGGACTTTCATGTATTTAGAGTTCATTCCTGGTACCAGGCTAATGGGCTTGGCAGGGTTGAATGGATGGAGAAACAAAGGATCATGCTGTAGGAGAGGAAAGGATCCACATGTCCAGCCTTGTGCTCCATGAGAACATGTGCTCATCATGTTCTTAATATCAACAGGATGCCACCTGGAGAACAGTTAATCTTTCAGAACCCTGCCTAGGAGTGCTGTCAGAACCCTGTCTTTTCTCTGTTGTCTTCCTGATGTTCTTCCTGAGAAAGTTATTTGCTCTGTTCTCTACATCACATATGAGCTACTCAAAATGTGCAAATCATATTGTATTGTATCATTTGTAACGTATCTGTTCCTTGCAAAAAACTGGGAGTTCTTTGAAGGCAAGGGAAGATCTTGCTTATTTTTGTATCATCTGTGTATGATGCACAAAATAGGTGACCATTTAATGTTTGTTGAGTGAATGAATGTGACATGTTTATGAAATCTATGATTTTAGGGTAAAGGACACTAAAAGGGAAAGGATAAATATTTGGATAATATAACAAACTTACAATAACTGAAAAGCTGCTAGTAGAAAATCCGCTCCAACCTGAAGCACATTGCAAATTCCTAGAAATTTCTGGAGAGCTGAATTGAGGAATTTCAGGATGGAGATTTTTTTCTCCTTTAGTATCAAGAATCCAAAGAAAGATTTTCATTGGGAAAGGAAGCAGTTGTGGTCTTGAGGAAGTGGACATGATCCAGAGCAAGTCATTTAACTGTCCAAAGCCTCGCTTTCTCATGTGTAAATGAGCATGCACATTCTCTGGGCTCAGCCCCGTGATATTTTCTCTTCTCTTCTTACATACACCAATTCCTTGGTGGTCTAGTTCAGTGTCATGGGTCTAAATATATTTATACATCTCTTTGAAATTCATATCTCCTCAATTCAGCTTGCATGCTCTAACAGGCAAAACTAAACTGATTTTCACATCCGTCTTTTTCATCTTAGAAAAGGGCAATTCCAGCCTTCCAGTTGTTCAGTTCAAAAAGCTCAGCATCCTTGATTCTTCTTCCTTTTTCCTGATACCTCCATGCAAGCCACGAATAAACTATAGCTCCATCTTCAAAACACATTGAGAGTTACACCACTCCACACCATGTCCACCAGGGTCACCTCAATCCAAGTCCCCATCATCTTTCACCTGGACTATTGAAATAGCTGTTTAACTGGAACCCCACCTTCTACCTTTGTCCCCTGCAGCTCATTCTCAGCACAGGAGCTGCAGTGGCCCTTTAAAATCAAAGTCAGCTCCTGTGCCTCTGCTCTGTCGTCTTGGCTGGCTTTGTTTCATTCACAGAACATAGTGAGTCCTTACCATGGCCAATGGAGCATTGCCTGATCCATGCCCTTTCCCTCTCTTGCTTGTCCCTCTCTCCCCAGCCCCCAGGAGCATGCAGTCACACTTCTGCTCTGGGGCGTTTGCACTCACTCTTCTCTGTGCTTGGGATGTCCCTCCCTCAGATATCGTCTTGGCTCCTTCCATCCTTGTATTAGGTCTCTGCTCAGATGCCATCTTTTCACCAAGTGCTTCTCCAACTGCCATGTATGCAACAGTCACCCACACCTCAGCCCTGGGCATTCTCATCCTCCTCATCTCATTTTGTTTTTTTCCTAAGCATTTATCCACATCTGAAATTCTATGTATTTACTTTGATTGTGTGTGTGTTGTCTGTCTATCCATGAGGATGGGGGACAGGGAGGGACTTTATATGCTTGGTTCACTGCTGTATCCTATTGCTTGCAATAGTACCTGACACAGAGTAGGAGCTCATTAATATCTGTTGACTGAATATCTTCCTCGTAGGGCTGGTGTATGTGACCAGCCTGGAAAACATGAGGCTCTGTTCAGATGCTGGATATAACGTCAAGCCAGTCCTTTTTGAGCCTACTTGCCCACAGATCCTTTCCTGTCTCTTTGCTAACTCTAGGAGTGACAGTATTCCCTATTGGAATTGGAGATCGCTACGATGCAGCCCAGCTAAGGATCTTGGCAGGCCCAGCAGGTAACTCTAACGTGGTGAAGCTCCAGCGAATCGAAGACCTCCCTACCATGGTCACCTTGGGCAATTCGTTCCTCCACAAACTGTGCTCTGGTGAGTCTTATAATACCTTTCTTCTCTCAAAAAAAGGCTCCGAAACAAACCCACCATAGAAACAAAAGCACTATTCAAGAGACCCTGGGGGTGCCCATGCGTAAGATTTGGCCTTGAATGAAAATTATTATGTAGACCAGGACTTTTTAAGTTTCTGCTCCTGGGAGGTTTATACCACAAACCCTCATGGGGCCAGCAGAAAGCTTTCTGTGTATGGTCCTTTTCCCACTCTAATTGTCCATGTGGACTTGGCAGAGAGAGCCTGAGCTTATTTGTGTAGGAGGGATCTTGGACAAAAGAATCAGAAGACATAAGCAAGGAACCCCAGCGTTCTGTAGATACAGTCTTCTTCCCCATGGGCCTAGACTCACCCTCAACATGGGTATAAAGGGCTTTAGAAATACAATAACGTGGCAACTCATATCAAAGTACCAGAGTTTAAGTTGATTTCAGGTTAGAAACTTAAAAAAAATATGCTTTTGGCCAGGCGTGGTGGCTCACGTCTGTAATCCCAGCACTTTTGGAGGCCGAGGTGGGCGGATCATAAGGTCAGGAGATAGAGACCATCTTGGCTAACACGTTGAAACCCCATCTCTACTAAAAATCCAAAAAGTAGCCAGGTGTGGTGGCACACACCTGTAGTCCCAGCTACTCGGGAGGCTGAGGCAGGAGAATCGCCTGAACCTAGGAGGCAGAAGTTGCAGTGAGCTGAGATTGTGCCAATGCACTCCAGCCTGGGTGACAGAGTGAGACTCTCTCAAAAAAAAAAAAAAAAATATATATATATATATATACACACACACACATATGTGTATACATATATACGTGTATACATATGTATATGAATTACATGTTTATGAAATGTACGTATATGCATTTTTTTTTTTTTTTTTTTTTTTTTTTTTTGAGACGGAGTCTCGCTCTGTTGCCCAGGTTGGAGTGCAGTGGCCGGATCTCAGCTCACTGCAAGCTCCACCTCCCAGGTTTACACCATTCTCCTGCCTCAGCCTCCTGAGTAGCTGGGACCACAGGCGCCCGCCACCTCGCCCGGCTAGTTTTTTGTATTTTTAGTAGAGACGGGGTTTCACCGTGTTAGCCAGGATGGTCTCGATCTCCTGACCTCGTGATCCGCCCGTCTCGGCCTCCCAAAGTGCTGGGATTACAGGCTTGAGCCACCGCGCCCGGCCTTATACATTTTATATATATGTGTATATGCACATATATGTATGTATATACACACACATATATACACACACACACACATGCTTTTTGGGGCTGGGTTTGTATATTTTCCCGTTACTAGCTGTAAGTCAGAACCTGCATAGAGCTACTGTCCTTCAGGGGGAATAAGTCAATGCAAGTTTGCCCTTAAAGGGTAAAATTTGCTCTATGCAAAGTTTGACTTAATAGCTAATAGCTGCACAGAGAGATGGCAGGTCTCTTGGTAGGAATCTTCAAGTAGATCTCTTTCAGGTTTCCAGGATCTTGCTTCGTCTCCCCACCTTCCCCTTCCCTGGCATGATCTACATGTGAACTAAGATAATGACAGTGTAAGCTGTAGTTATTGCCAGTTATCACTGTTATTGGCATCATAATTATTAATAACCGCAGAGCATGTCTGAAGAACTACGGGATGACCACCTCTTAGCCTTGTGTCCCTATGTCTCCACTGTTAACCTTGTTCAGCTTCTTTTCAGAAGAGTTGAGATGACTTCAAAAACTAGACCAGGTTGCTTTAGCAGACATAGTGAATGGTTCAGAATTTCTGGGTGAAAGATGGGAACTAAGATCATATTTGTGTCTGTTGCAGGATTTGTTAGAATTTGCATGGATGAGGATGGGAATGAGAGGAGGGTAAGTTCCTTTCTGTTGACTTTGAAAGAAAGATTAGAGATGTGTTTGGGGCTCTTAGAGATGTGTTTGGGGCTCTTGTTCCCACTGGTTAATTTTTCCTACTTTGGTCTTAGTCCAGTGCTTCCTCTTACTACTATGTTGTTTTTGAGGGTCCATCTGTACATTTTGTGTTTTTCTTCCCGTCTCATGTACAGGAGGCCTCCTTGCTGTGTAGGCCTGTGTTCAATTCTAGGAGTCAGTTATCTGGCAGATAGGCTTAGAGTTGGAGTACCTCATCTTTATTCCCTGCCTGAATCTGCTGTTTGCTTCTGCAGCCTGGGGACATCTGGACCTTGCCAGACCAGTGCCACACCGTGACTTGCCAGCCAGATGGCCAGACCTTACTGAAGAGTCATCGGGTCAACTGTGACCGGGGGCTGAGGCCTTCATGCCCCAACAGTCAGTCCCCTGTTAAAGTGGAAGAGACCTGTGGCTGCCGCTGGACCTGCCCCTGTGAGTCCTTTGCTTCTCCAGCTAGGGCAGTGTCAAAGGGGCAGTGCTTTTAGCTTGGCTGTGCAGAAAAGTAGAGCAAGCACCAGCCAGCCCAGAAGTACCCTTTCCCTCATCACCACATACATAGTGCTACCTTCACTCACCTTCCTTTCCTCCTGTGCTCTTTGGACATGCTTTCAACCAGTCTCAGGGATCACTGCCCTCTTTCTCTGTCTTTGGAAGGCACTTCCCCAGAATATGCATAACCAGAAGGAAGAATTGCTTTTCTGAGGTCAGTGCTCAGCTTGGCTGTTGGCAAGTCAACCTTTAGGAATCTATGTATTCAGGGTGTAGCAGTGGAAGTATAGCAGTGAGAGAGACACTTCCCAGAAAACTCTCCAACCACACCTATAGCAACAGTACATTACCAAGGTGGCCTGGATTAAGAGGAGGAAATATTTAAAATCCATCTCATGTACACTTGCGGAGAGCATTTCATCCGTGGGCTGGGTTAGCCTTCTGTCTCATGTTTGGGAGAAATGACTGTTTATGGTGACCATGACTCAGCAGTGGATTGTAACCTTTATGCTGAACAGACATAACTGGTGGGATGCAATCAAAACTGTATGTTATAGCTCACTCTCCCTGTAGAATTTATTTAGGGAGATAAATTTCCCTCTTGGTCTAGGTGAAAACTCCACCAGACCTTATGTTATTTCTGTTTATTCATAAAGAAATCTATAGTTACTTTTAAGTCATAAGACAAAGTCTCAATTGATAATTAGATACCCACTCTTGTGTAATAATCAAAACTTTGAATTTGGTTAGAGTTAAAACACCTCCCAGTCCCAATTTGGGCTGTCTGCCTCTGGGAAAGAGGGTATGGTCAGCTTTTCTCTGTACAAAGAGCTTTGCCTGTTTTGATTGAAAGCATATCCTGGAAATTACTCGATGTCATTTCAAAGAGAGCTTCCTAGTACTTTATTGCGTACCACAGGTTACCCAACTGTTCTTCTATGCATGTGCATTTAGGCTGTTTCCAGCGTTTTGTAATGACAAACAATGCTGCAATGAGTAAACCTGAACATACGAATTTTCATATGGTTGGAGGTGTGTCTTCAGGGTAGATTCCTAGAAATGAGATTTTTGGGTCAAAAGATAAGTGCGTGTGAAGTTCCCCTTAGATATTCCCAGATTGTCATCTGACAGGTGAGATGTGGTTGTGCAGAACTGGAATGTCCATCTGTTTGCTTTTCCATCAGCGAGGTGTGAGAGTGCATGCTTCTCCACAGCCTTGCTGAGGGAGTGTGTGGTTACAGTTTTTATTTTATTGTTTTTGCAAATTTCTTACTTTTCAGGAAAGAAATGGCATCTCAGTATACTTGAAATTCATTTCTCTAATGATGAGTTAAGTTAAACATTTTTTCATATGTTTAATTGCCATTTTTTGGTTTAATTTTGTGAATTTTCTGCTCATGCCTTTCCCTATTTTTCCATTAGAAAATTTGTGATAAAAACACCCAAGATCTACCCCCTTAATAAATTTGCAAGTGTACAATACAATATTGTTAGCTATTTGCAAGTTGTACAGCAGATCTCTAAAAGTTTTTGTTTTGTGTAACTGAAACTATGCCCATTGAACAGCAACTTCCCTTTTTCTCCTTCCCCTAACCCCCGCAACCACCATTCTGCTTTTTGCTTCTATGAATTTGACTATTTTAGATATCTCCTATAAGTGGGTTCATGCAGTAGTTATCCTTCTGTGACTGGCTCATTTCACTTAGCTTAATGTCCTCAAAGTTCATCTATGTTGTGGCATATGAAAGGATTTCCTTCTTTCTAAAGACTGAATAATATTCCATTGCGTGTATATATCACATTTTCTTTATCCATTTGTCCACTGGTGTGCATTTGGATTATTTCCACCTCTTGGCTGTTGTGAATAATGTTGCAATGAACATGGAAGTTCAGGTCTCTTTTTGAGATCCTGATTTCAATGCTTTTGGATGAATACCCAGAAGTGGGATTGCTGGGTCATATGCCAATACTAGTTTTAATTTTTTGAGGAACCTTCTTACTGTTTTCCGTAGTGGCTACACCACTTTACATTCTCACCATCAATGCACAAGGGTTTCCGTTTCTCCACATTCTTGTTAACACTTGGTATTTCTTGGTGTGTGTGTGTGTGTGGGGGGGGGGTGGGTGGGTAATGGCCATTCTAACATGTATGAGGTGATACCTCTTTATGGTTTTGATTTGCATTTCCCTGATGATCAGTAATGTTGAATTCTTTTTTCATATAATTGACTTTTTGGATGTTTCTTTGGAGAAATGTCTTTTCAAGTCCATTGCTCATTTTAACATTGGGTTATTTGCATTTATTTATTTATTTATTTGCTATTGAGTTGTGTGAGTTCCTAATATATTTTGGATATTAACGCTTTATCAAATGTATGGTTTGCAAATGTTTTCTTCCATTCTGTAGGCTGCCTTTTTATTTGGTTGATTGATTGTTTGGCTGCACAGAAGCTTTTTAGTTTGATGTAGTCCCACTTGTCTATTTTTGCTTTTGTTGCCTTGATTTTGGCAACGATATCCAAGAAATCGTCGCCAAGACCGATGTTGCAAAGTTCTTGTGTTTTCTTTTAGGAGTTTTCTAATTTCAGGTTTTACATATCAGTGTTTAAGTTTAGTTTTGGGTTAACTTTGTGTATGATAGAAGATAAGGGTCCAATTTCATTCTTTTTCATGTGGACAGGTCATTGTTAGTGTATAGAAACAACTAGTTTTGTATGTTGATTTTGTATTCTGCAACTGAATTTGTTTCAACTTTGCTGAATTTGCTAACAATTTTTTGGTGAAATCTTTAGAGTTTTCTACACATCATGTTATCTGCAAATAGAGATAATTTTACTTCTTTTTTGATTGGGACTTTTATATCTTCTTGATTCATTGCTCTAGCTAAGACTTCTCTATGTTGAATAGAAGTGGTGAGAGTGGGCCTCCTTGCCTTCTTCCTGGTTAGAGGAAAAGCTTTGTTTTCCACTATTCAGTGTGATGTTAGCTGTGGCATTTTCATAAACGGCCTTTATTTTGTTGAGGTAATTTCCTTCTATTCTTAGTTTGTTGAATGTTTTAATCATGAAATGGTGTTTGAATTTTGACAGATGCTTTATCTGCATCTATTGACATGATAGTATGATTTTTATCCTTTGTTTTGTTAATGCTATGTATCACATTTTTTGATTTTTAGACGTTGAGTCATTCTCATATCTGAGGGATAAATCCTACTCAGAGTGTATGATCCTTTCATTGTGCTGTTGAATTCAGTTTGCTCTCATTTTGTTGAGAATTTTTGCATCTATGTTCATCAGGAATATTGACTTTTTTTTTTTAATGTAAAGTCTTTGACTTTGGTATCAGGGTAATTCTGGTTTCATAAAGTAGGTTTCCCACTTCAGTGTTTTGGAAGAGTTTGAGAAAGATTGGCATTAATTCTTTTTTAAATCTTAAATCTTTGGTGAATTATCTGGTGAAAGCATCTGAGCTCTTCTTTGTTGGGAGATTACATGATTACTAATTTGATCTCCTTACTAATTGTGGGGGTTTTCAGATTTTCTATTTCTTCATCATTCAGTCTTGGTAGGTTGTATGTTTCGGGGATTTATTCATTTCTTTAGGTTATCCAGTTTGTTCATGTGTAGTTGTTCTTAGTAGTCTTTTACTACCCTTTTTATTTCTGTGCTATCAATTGTAACATCACCACTTCCATTTCAGATTTTATTTGAGTCTTCTCTTTTTGTCTTGGTTAATCTAGCTAAAGGTTTGTTAATTTATTTTTCCTCAAATCTTTATTATTTCCTTTCTTCTGCTAACTTAGGGCTTAGTTTATTCATTTTCTTGTTCCTTATGTTGTAAAATTAGGTTATTTGTTTGAGATCTTTCTTACTGTAGACATTTACTGCTGTAAACTTTCCTTTTACTGCTTTTGCTGTTTCCCATAAGCTTTGCTATGTTGTGCTTTAGTTTTGTGTTTCTCAAAATATTTTCTGATTTTTTTTTTTTTTTTTGAGACGGAGTCTCGCTCTGTTGCCCAGGCTGGAGTGCAGTGGCTGGATCTCAGCTCACTGCAAGCTCCGCCTCCTGGGTTCATGCCATTCTCCGGCCTCAGCCTCCCGAGTAGCTGGGACTACAGGCGCCCACCACCTTGCCCGGCTAGTGTTTTGCATTTTTTTTTAGTAGAGACGGGGTTTCACCGTGTTAGCCAGGGTGGTCTCGATCTCCTGACCTCGTGATCCACCCGTCTCGGCCTCCCAAAGTGCTGGGATTACAGGCTTGAGCCACCGCGCCCGGCCCTGATTTTTCTTTTGATTTCTCCTTTGACCCATTGATTGTTCAAGAGTATTGTTTAATTTCCACATATTTGAGAACTTTCTGAAATTATTTCTGTTAGCCATGTCTTATTCTATTGTGGTCAGAAAAGATACTTGGTATGATTTTAGTCTCCTTAAATTTGTTAAGATTTGTTTTGTGGACTAGCATGTTGACCTATTCTGCAGACTGTTCTGTGTGTTTGAGAAGAATGTATATTTTCCTGTTGTTGGGTAGAATGTTCTGTATTTGATAGGTCCACTTGGGCCATAGTGTTGCTCGAGTTCTCTGTTTCCTTATTGATCTTCTGTCTGGATTTTTATCCATTATTGAAAGTGAGATATTAAAATCTCTCACTATTATGTTCTATTTTTATCTTCAGTTCTGCCAATATTCTTATATTTGTGTACTTTAATGTTGGGTGCAATGTATTTATAATTATTACATCTCCTTGGTGAATTGATGCATTTATCACTATATAATGTCCGTTTTTTTGTCTCTTGTGACCATCTTTGAGTTAAAGTCTAATTTGTCTAAGTATGGTTACCTGTGCTCTCTTTTAGTTAACATTGGCATGAAATATCTTTTTCCATCTTCTCACTTTCAACCTGTGTGCATCCTTAAATCCAAAGTGAGTTTCTCTCGTAGACAGCATATGGTTGGATCTTGTTTTACATTGATTGATTGATTGATTTAATTTATTTAATTTATTTAAATGGAATCTTGCTCTGTTGCCTAGGCTGGAGTGCAGTGGTGTGATCTCGGCTCACTGCAACCTCTGCCTCCCGGGTTCAAGTGATTCTCCTGCCTCAGCCTCCTGAGTAGCTGGAACTACAAGCGCATGCCACCACACCTGGCTAATTTTTTGTATTTTTAGTAGAGACAGGGTTTCACCATGTTAGCCAGGATGGTCTGGATCTCCTGATCTCATCATCTGCCTGCCTTAGCCTCCCAAAGTGCTGGGATTACAGACGTGAGCCACCACACCTGACTGTTTTGTTTTATTTTTAAAAATTCATTTCAGCCACTTCATGGCTTTTGATTGGAAAGTTTATTCTATTTATACTTAAAGTAACTACCGATAGGGAAGGACTTACTGTTGCCATTTTGTTGTTTATTTTCAGGCTGTCTTGTAGCTTTTTTGGTCCCTCTTTTCTACTCTTACTGCCCTTCTTTGGCTTTCATTGATTTTTTTGGGGGTAATGATGAGATTTGATTCCTTTCTCATTTCCTTTCATGTATCTTCTATAGATATTTTCTTTGTGTTCACCATGAAGCTTACATAAAACAGCCTATACTTATGACAGTCTATTCTAAGTTTATAACAACTTAATTTCAATTGCACACAAAAACTACTCTTTTACTCCCTCTCCTCCACTTTATGTTGTTGATGTTACACATTGCATTTTTTAATGTGTATTCATTGATTTTTATAATGATAGTTATTTTTATAACTTTGTCTTTTAAGTTCTATACCAGAATTCAAAGATTTACACATTGTCATTATAGTATTAAAATATTCTATATTTGTTTGTATATTTACCTTTACAAGGAATTTTACCTTTCATATGTTTTCATGTTGCTGCCTAGCATTCTTTTATTTCAATATGATGGACCTCCCTTTAGCATTTCTTATAAGGCAGGTATGGTGGTGATGAACTCTTCCAGCTTTTGTTCACATGAGAAAGTCTTTATATCCCCTCCAGTTTTGAAAGACTGTTTTGCTAGAGAGAGTATTCTTGGCTGCCCATTGTTTTCTTTTGAATCGATCATCCATCTCCCTTCTGGCCCACAAGCTTTCTGCTGAGAAATTTGTTAATAGTCTCATCGTGGCCTCCTTTTATATGAAAAGTTGCTTTTCTCTTGCTGCTTTCAAAATTCTGTTTCTGTCTTTGACTTTTGACAAATTGATTATATCTTGTAGTGGACTTCTTTAAATTAGTTCTAGTTGGAGTCTTTTGGGCTTCTTGAAGCTGGATGTCTATTTTCTTCCCTAAATTTGTTCATTATTTCTACTTTCCATTGGGTTTTAATCTTTATCCTTTATTTTAAATATTGGAATTATTAGCTCATTGTCTGTAATATAGGTTGCAGTACTATTTATTAACATGTCAATATTTGCCCCTAGTGATGTGAGATAATAATAATCATAGAACAAATTTTCATATTTGTATGGGCTTTTTTCTGAACTTATTTTCTGATTCCAGTTGTTGTAAGCTATTCATATACCAAAACCACATTTTGTCTTAATTACCACACTGTCTTAGAGGAAATACCTCTAATATTTTGTCATTGAAGGCTTTATAGTATGTTTTATTGTCTGGTAGGACTTAGTACCTCTACAAGTTTTATTCTGAAGTGTTTTCCTGGCAATTTTTTAATGTTTATTTTTTCCATATAGACTTTAGTGTCAACTTTTTTTTACCTCCATAAAAAGTTTGTTGGTATTTTTATTGGAATTACATTAAATTTATACATTAACTTTGGGAGAACTGGCATTTTTATGATGTTAAATCATCCTATCTGAGAACAAGTATGTCCACTTATTCAAGCTGATTTGTCTGTCTTCTAGAAGTGTTTTAAGGTTTACTCACTTGGGTTTTGCATATTTCTTGCTAAGTTTATTCCAAGTATTGAATCTTCTTTGTTGCTATTGTGAGACTTTTTTCTTCTCCATTATATTATTTAACTACTTATTGTTTGTGTATATAAAGGGTATTGATATATAGCTATATGTATCTATATATAACATATATATCTGTATATAACACATATATCTATATATGCTAATTCCATATCTTATAGCTTTACTGAATTCTTTTATTATTGAGTTTTATCATGAATTCTTTAGGGTTTTCTGGGTATGATGGTGTGTCATTTGCAAATAGAATTGTTTTTCTTCTGTGTCAATTTTTGTGCCTCCAATTAATTTCTCTTGATTAATTCCATTAATAAACTTTAGTACAATGTTGAATAGCAGTGGAGTATCTTGCGCGCGCACACACACATACGTGCACACTCATATATTTTATCATATTAAGAAAATATACCTTGATTCTCATTTTTGAGTGTTTTTTTTGTTAAGAGTGATTGTGGAATTTTGGTGTTGGTGAAGGCTTTTTCAGCATCTGTGGAGATAATCTCTTGTTTTTTTTTTCTTTAAATATATTGATAGGGTATGTTATTTGAAGGAATTTCCTAATGTGCTGAATTCTGTTTAGTAATATTTTATTTAGTACATTGGTTTTGACATAAGTATTTTTGACCTAATTTTAAAACTATTATACATATAACATAAAATTTATCCTTTTAACTATTTTTAAGAATATATCCAGTGACATTAAGAAAATCCACATTGTGATGCAAACATCACCACCATCCATTGCCAGAACTTTTTTCATCTTGTAAAACTGAAATGCTTTATTCATTAGACGGTGGTACCCCATTTCCCTCTTCCTCCAGCCTCTGGCAACCACCGTTTTGCTTTCTGTCTCTGTGAATGAGACTACTCTAAGCACCTCTTTTGAGTGGAATTACACATTTTTCCTATTGGGACTGGCTTATTCTGCTTAACATAATGTCTTCAAGGTTCATCCATGTTGTCATCCTTTGTGTTTGGTTGATTTTTTTTTTTGTAGTGAAACATTTTAACTCCCTTTTCTGTATATTCTATAGCTGTTTTCTTTATGGTTACCATGGGGATTACATTTAACATCCTAAAGTTATTACGCTGTACTTTGAATATATACCAGCTCAACTTTGGTAACAGACAAAACTCTGCTTTTATGCAGCTGTATCCCCACACACTTTCAGTTATTGATGTCGTAAAATCACATCTTTATACATTGTGTGTTCAAAAACATATATATATATTTTAATGCATTAGTCTCTTAAATCATGTACAAAACAAAAAGTGATGTCACAAACTAAGATTACAATAATATCCAGAACTTTTTTGGTTCCTTTTTATGATTTCAATTTCTTTATTGAAATTTCCATTCCGTACATCATTTTCTTGATCTTGTCTACACCTTCTTTTAGCTCTTTGATAATTTTTAAGACAGTTGTTTTGAAGTCTTTCTTTAGTAAGTCTACCATCTGGTCTTTCTCAGGGATAGTCTCTGTTGATTTACTACATGAGACAGATTCTGCCAATGCTATTGTTGTCTAGGTGCGGAGACAGATTTTTGGTGCTGCTTATTTCACCATCTTCCCCCTGTCTCCCACCCTGTTTTTTTTTTTTTTTTTTTTGTGGCGAGGGGAATACTGTCTTCATCTGGTTTAGATATTGGTGTTAAAACTGGTTTCATTAATAGCTTGAAGACGTTTTCTCTCATTTTCAGTACTGTGGAACAATTTATGGAGCATCGGGACTATCAGGTCTTTGGAAGTTTAGGAAAATTTCCTTGTGAAATCATTTGGGGTTGGTATTTTGTTTTTTCTTTTGGTGGAGTAACTTTATTTAATTCCTACTAACTTACTCTAATTCTTCCATGTAAATTGGTATGCTTAAGATTTGTCTTTTATCTACAGGAATTAATTTTTTTAATCTTCATTTTCCTAGAAATTTATCCGTTTCATCTAGATTTTCACATTAGAGGTCTGCAAAGTAGTCTTTTTAAATTAAAATTTTATTTATTTTTTGTTTGTATATATTCTAGGGTACAAGTAAAATTTTCACAGTAAGCTTTTATAATAAAAATTCTGTTTAATGATTTTCCTTTGTCATTTCTTAATCTGTATACATGTCTATTTTTTTCTTAATCAAATTAACTCTTGATTTGTCTTTCTGGATTTTTTAAAAAATCGATTTCAATTTATTAATTATGTTTGTTTTTATATTCTCTACCTTAATTGATTTCTGCTTTTATCCTTGCTGTTTTATGGTTTCTTTCCTTGAATTTTTTTTACTTTACCTTTTGTGCTTTTCTATTTAATTGGAACTGGGAATTTCATTCGTTTTTTTAATTTTTATTGACAGGAATGTTTACTGTTAGAAATTTTCCTAGGACCACTTTTGTATGTATCCCAATGAGTCTGATATGTAGTATATTATTTTTTAAAAAAATTCTGTACTATTGGTTTTTATTGCCCCCTTTACCCAGGATTTATATCATAAATTAAAAAAATTTCCAAGTGTAAAGATCTTTTTAAACAATAGTTAAAAAGTTTTTAATCTTACTATACTCTGACAAGAGTATTTGTAATAGTTCTACTTTGTGGAAGTTACTGTTATTTTCTTCGTGATCCAATACATGATCAATTTTTGTGAAGTGTATTCTCTATTATCAGGGTGTAGAATTTGAGATCCCTTGCTCTCTTCCTGCCCCCGCTCCATGAGAGCTATATATTTTGATTTTAATGTTTATGTCTTTTATAGTCTTACTTACCTTTTCCTCATTTTATCTATCTGGTTCTGAAAGGGATGTGTAAAAGTATCCTGTTACTAGTTTGTCTACCAATGTCTCCTTGCTTCTCCTATAGTTTTTGCTCTGTGAAGATGGTTGCTGTGTTGTCTGGTGCATAGATATTCACAGCTGTTATGGCTTCATTGTGAATTACACTGTTCAGAATGCTCTTATTAGTCACATTTAAGCTTTTTTTTTGGCTAGAATTTTACTTTGATATCACAATCTACATCCCTGTTTTCTTATTGTTTGATATCCTTTGTCCCTTTAGCCTTTCTGAATTTTAGTTATATAGCATATAGTTGGGTCTTGCGTTTGAGCTGAATTTGAAAACCTTTTCATTTTAGTAGACAGGTTAAGCCCATTCTCACTTATTGCCATCTTGTGTTTGATCTTCCTTCATCATCATATTTTATAATTGTTTATTTTTTCATTTATAAATGTGATATGTCAAGTATTTGGTGTCTGGGAAGGTTTATGCTTTTGTTCCTGTCATTACCTAGGAAGTTATACCTTTCTAAAATGCCTTCAGGCCCATATTTTTAAATCTAATCATTCATTTATCAGTTTGCCTGTTTTTAATAGCATTCTTTAACTTCTCCCTACGGCTATACAACAATCAACGAGGTTGTTCTAAGTTTTCTTATTCCCTCCCCTCCTCCCATTGTCGAGTTCCATTATTTCTACTTTGTCACAGCATATAACATTTGCACATTAGTCTTCCATTCTTCCTTTTTTTTTAGTTTTAGATCTATGACTATATAAATAAAAATGCTCACTTTAGTTGTTTTGATAACATTTCCTAGTCATCTCTTAGTTGGAGGAAACATTCTCTAGTAGATTTCTTTTTTCTTTTTTCTTTTTTTTGAGACAGAGTCTCGCTCTGTCGCCCAGGTTGGAGTGCAGTGGTACGATCTCTGCTCACTGCAAGCTCCACCTCCCCGGTTCACGCCATTCTCCTGCCTCACCCTCCTGAATAGCTGTGACTACGGGTGCCTGCCACCACAGCCAGTTAATTTTTTGTATTTTTTTTTTTTAGTAGAGACGGAGTTTCACCATGTTAGCCAGGATGGTCTCCATCTCCTGACCTTGTGATCTACCCGCCTCGGCCTCCCAAAGTGCTGGAATTACAGGCATGAGCCACTGCACCCGGCCCTCTAGTAGATTTTTTTTTTTTTTTTTTTTTTTTTTTTTTTTTTGAGACGGAGTCTGGCTCTGTCGCCCGGGCTAGAGTGCAGTGGCCGGATCTCAGCTCACTGCAAGCTCCGCCCCCCGGGTTTACGCCATTCTCCTGCCTCAGCCTCCCGAGTAGCTAGGACTACAGGCGCCCACCGCCTCGCCCGGCTAGTTTTTTGTATTTTTTAGTAGAGACGGGGTTTCACCGTGTTAGCCAGGATGGTCTCGATCTCCTGACCTCGTGATCCGCCCGTCTCGGCCTCCCAAAGTGCTGGGATTACAGGCTTGAGCCACCGCGCCCGGCCTTCTAGTAGATTTCTTAAGAAGGGCTTATGGGTACAGAATTCCATTAATTCCTATGTATTTAAGACTGTTTTTCTATAGTACTGATGCTAGAAGGCACCTTAGCTAAATACAGAATTCTTGATTCACACTTTCTTTCACTAAATTTCTGAAAAATGCTGCTCCATTGTTGCCTTGCTTTGCATATTGCTTTTTGAAAAATTCTGATACCAATATAATTCTTTTGTCCTTGTAAATTTGATCTTTTTGCCTGAAGGCCTGGAAAATTTTTTCTTTGTTTGAAGTCTGGTAGTGTCCTGTAATATGTCTCAGAGTTGACTGTTTTGGGTTGCTTTTCCCAGACATCTGGCTCATGACTCCCATACATAGATTTTGTTCTTTTTTGATTTCCAGAATGTTTTCATGAGTTATATTCTTTAAGCGTTAGTTCTGTTTCGTTGTTTTGTTTTCTAAGACTCCATTTTTCCTCCTGTCTTACATTTTCATTAGTGTCTCTTTGACCTTTATACTTCCTTCATTAACTCATTTTCATTCCTTGATTTTTTTTTTCTCTGATGCTGTTTATTAAATTTTTATTTTGATGTCATCTTCCTTGCGTCCTTATAATTTAGTCTTTATTTCAAAGTTGACTTTGCACTTTTATTACCCACCCCACCAAGTTCACTAAGTTCTATTTTTATTTATTCTTGTCTTTGTTCATTTCTCTTCTTAGTTTTTGAAATTCTGATTCAAGGTGGTTTTCATTTTTTCAGATGTTCGAGTGTATTTAATTTAGTTTGAGTATTGTCTCATAGGTTTTTTCTGTCATAGCATTTTGTTTTTTGTTTTCTCCTTTTTGTGAAATTTTCATTAGATGGGGAGTGTTGGTTCTCATTTTCTGATCTGTTAAAGAAACTTTTATGTACTTGCTTAATCTTCTGTTCATTTTGTGAATTTTGGGTTTTACAAGATTTCCGGTTCAATGACCCTCACTTCTATCAGTATAGAAAAGTCATTTCCTTCGTGGTGTGTGTGTGTGTACGTACATGTGGATACTGAAGGGTTGCGTGGCCTCTGATTTTTCAGGTTTTTCTGGACCCTGACTTTCCCATTGGCTTTATTTTTATGTCTCCAGTCACTTTCCAAGTACCTTTCCATTTCTTTTTGCTCCCAGCCCCCTCGAAACTATGCTTTTCAGATTGTCACTGAGTATTACGTGTGTTTTTAGCACCTGCTCTGGTCTGTCAGGATACTTTAAAATACTTTTGCCCTTAGGATGGGCTTTTCTTTCTGATGGTGGTGGTGGTTATAGAGAAATTGTAAGCTTGCTGCCCACTCTCTCCTTCTCTCTTCTTTTCAGTTTTCCTTAGCCTTTGTCATGAGCAAGGACAATCCAACAGGGCATGAGAGATTTTTGCTGGGTGAGATTTGGTGTTTTTTATCTTTTACTTTACTTATAGCTATTTTAAAGTCTGGGTATTTTTGGCTGGGTGCAGTGGCTCATACCTGTAATCCCAGCACTTTGAGAGGCCTAGGCGGGCTGATCATGAGGTCATGACTTCGAGACCAGCCTGGCCAACATGGTGAAACCCCATCTCTACTAAAAATACAAAAGTTAGCCAGGTGTGGGGTGCATGCCTGTAATCCCAGCTACTTGGCAGGCTGAGGTGGGAGAATCGCTTGAACCTGGGGAGGTGGAGGTTGCAGTGAGCTGAGATCGCGCCATTGCACTCCAGCCTGGGTGACAGTGAAACTCCTCTTGGGGAAAGAAAAAAAAAAAATAGAGTTTGGGTATTTTCTTGTTTTCTAGTTATGCTGAAGACATGCTTTTTTTCATAGTAATTTAATTTGTTCTTACTGTTCTGCATCGTGTTCAGAGGATGTATATCTCCCTACATATTTCTTTGCCTTGTGGTTTATTTTATTCTCATGACCGTTGGGGCTGGCTCCTTGACTTGACAATATTAATAGCTGGAGTATTAGGGTCCACTCTGGCTACTTGGATGTCTTTTTGAACATGTGCATTTTGCTAACAATTCACTTTAGTATCTGATATCATTACATTTTGACAATGAGCCAAAAGTTTTAATGTATTCAATCACAAATATTTGTATTGTCACTTGGAAAGATGAGCAAGAAGATGTTGAAGAAAAGGAGAGAGATGAGATAAAATGATTTCATGAGACTTTACTCTGTGATATTTTATAACTGATATATAGTGATATACTTTGTGATAATATTTTATAACTGTGCATTAACATTTTATCATATAACTCTAATGTATTAATTTTTAATTGGTTCGGCCTAACTTTCTCTATGTCCTGAACATTGGAATGTGCTTATATATATGGCTCATTAAAACTAATCACTAAACTGGAGTATAATGTGATGGTTTGTTGGGAGGTAATTTGGTATTCTGGAGATGGAAGGACCTCAAAGTTTTAATATACCTACAACACAGCAATTTACATGCTATTGAATTTATTTTGTGGCTTATTTGTGAAGATTTGGAGATCTGTTTGTTAAACATGCACATGTGAGTCATGCACTAGTAGGTAGGCATTTCATCTATATTGCAACTAATTCTCACAATAATACTAAAAGGTATCGATTATAGGCCTATTATGTAGAGGAGCTAGGAGAGGATCAGTGAAGTTAAGTAACTGATCCAAGGTCACAGTGCAAGCAAGTGAAACAGAAGCCAGCCCCTAGTTTCTCTGGCTGTAAAGTACCCATTACACAGTCACAGTTCATCTTAAGGTGGGTAGAGCCATTCTCACTAACTTGCCTTGTGTGAGCTAAAACCAAGGCCTTGTGATTTGTTTCATCGTTATGGCAGTTGGGCTGACTCCTTGATGTGACAGTGTCAACAGCTGCGTGTTGGGGATCACTTGCAGCATGGATGATTAGTAAGCCAGTAGCATTTAGTACTGTCACTTGGAAATGACTGACTGCTCAAGGACATAGGGGATTTTGAGTAGAACTAGCTCTGATGGTGCTTCCAGACCCATCATTTGTCAGTGGATGTGCTGCTTGCCAGTCACCCCCATAAGGAGAGGTTGGCTCAGGCTTGGTTATGAGTGAGGGACATTAGTGGAACCTCCCTGCTCCACCGAATCTGTGTCTCAGCTCTTGGGCATGTATTCACCTGCCGTTGTAGATGTGGTCATGGTTTGTCTGGAAAGCTTATCTCCAACTTTATTTAGGTCCAAGGTTAGCTTTCAAATCATTTATGGTGGTGGTGCTTTCAATGTGAGGATTTTTACCAAGTCATCTTAGGTAGGTGCAAAATGATTAGTATTCATAACGTTTTAATAGGAACCTTGAGAATTTGCCACTTATGTGAATGACTCAGGGTCAAATGAGGGAGCATTGAGACCCAACCATTTTTTTTTTGGCTCTGGAAATATTTCTCCTGTGCAATCTCTTAAGGGATTAAGTTAACATGGTCACTTGTACCATTGCCTCGGTCACTTGGCAGCTGAAAGGACACGTGTCTTTAGGTGAATTTTCTTTAATGAGATCATGAGCTCATAGCTTGCTTAGCTTTCCTTAGCTTTCCTTAATTTCAACGAGTCATAACACGTTACCCTGGAACTTAACTTTGTTTTCTGGGCCAAGGTATCCCTGTGGAACGGATTATTCACACTGTACATTTACATTTTTTAGAAGTGTGGTTCTATAATTTGCCACATTTTATGTAACATTCTCCAGGAAAACATTTAATAGCCAAGTGTTACTTACCTAAACCTCTCTACCTCTCAGAGCCCCCGTTTCCTAATTAGTAAAAAAGGAGGAAATTGGTCTATATGACCTCAAAGGGCCTGTTCCAGTCTCTACTGTGTTTATCTGTGTGCAACTTGGTCACACCTGCCTGTCTGCATGTAGTAGGCATGGGGGTTTGGATAATGTCGCATCCATCCTCTGCTTCTCCCCGTCCAGGCGTGTGCACAGGCAGCTCCACTCGGCACATCGTGACCTTTGATGGGCAGAATTTCAAGCTGACTGGCAGCTGTTCTTACGTCCTATTTCAAAACAAGGAGCAGGACCTGGAGGTGATTCTCCATAATGGTGCCTGCAGCCCTGCAGCAAGGCAGGGCTGCATGAAATCCATCGAGGTGAAGCACGCTGCCCTCTCTGTCGAGCTGCACAGTGACATGGAGGTGAGAAGTACTTTCTCTGGATCCCGTGGCAAGGCAATAGAGTGTCAGGGAAACCACATGGACCAGGTGGCAGTTGGTTTTAGTTGGTGCTCTTGTTAGGAGCTCTGCCTCCTGCTTAACTAGAGGAGAGGAGCACAACTTTCTTAGAGGGGTTTATTGCCATCCCCTTGTCTTGGCCTGATTTCATGTTATTCCGGGCTCAGATTTGCAAGACGGAATCACTTTTAGATAGCATAAAATTGTGAATTGAGTGCCAGTTTCTGGCACTGGTAGAGAATTGGAATTGGCATCAGGATTGTTTACCCGGGAGGTATTATGAGTCCAATGCCTAAACCCTGTAAGCTTTCCAACGGGAAACATTTACGGCGCTAAATTAGGTCCTTTGAAAATATTTAAGGCCTACATAAAGTGTTGGCCTCCAAAATTTGAAAAGAAAACGGCAAAACTGATACATATATATATGATTGATTAAATGCTCACAAAAGGTTACATTACGCCAACTTCTTTACTTGTTCGTGTAGAGATCATAAATATTTTCATTGTGTGAAAACAACTTGTAGGCTAGATTTTCTCACTTTGCAAGAATTCCTGAATTTGAACAATAATTGCAGAAAAATCTTAGCTAGTCATATATCAAGTGAGTAACTCATAGCCAAAAATTAAAAAATCAAGATGATAAAAAATCCTTCCAAAAATTTTACAGCAACAGCAAAATTATATTCATCATGGAATGTGAGTGCATTTTAATGTGTTTGATATGGTGTATATGATGGCGGCTGCCCAAGAAAGAGCTTCTAGTGGCACACATGCACACAAAAAAGACTTAAAGTGGTCCCATTAAGACACAGGTGTCCAACCTTTTGGCTTCCCTGGGCCACACATAAAATGCGTTAACACTAATGACAGCTGATGAGCTAAAAAAAGTTCTGTGCATATTTTTCGTGATATCCACCACCACAGAGAAGCAAAAACGTCCTTGCATTCAAAGGGTTGGACACGGCTGCTGGATGCTCCTGGAGACACTGACGAGTTAGCAATAAGGCCACTTTCCCAGCCTGTCTTAAAGGCATTGCCCTTCCCTCTTGAGTCACATCCACTCAAGGTTCCTGTCTCTAGGCTTTCAGATTCTTGGTGCATGGTCACCCGTACAGTATTATTACAGTCTGTCTTCTGGTCAAGCTCTGCAAAGTCAAGCTCTGTTTTCTAGTCAAGCTCTTCTTTATCTTAGAAGAGCTGCCGACAGATATCAATGTTCGTGTGTAGTGTTGCGGTTGAGTGTGATGAATGTGCAGAGACTCTCAGTAACTTTACTAAAAACCCAAGGGTGAAGTTCTAGGATTCCTCATTGCTGGGACTACCAATGAGCTCTTTCTTCTTTGTGCAGGTGACAGTGAATGGGAGACTGGTCTCTGTTCCTTACGTGGGTGGGAACATGGAAGTCAGCGTTTATGGTGCCATCATGCATGAGATCAGATTCAACCATCTTGGCCACATCTTCACATTCACTCCACAAAACAATGAGTTCCAACTGCAACTCAGCCCCAAGACTTTTGCTTCAAAGACGTATGGTCTCTGTGGTAAGAACATTTTCTCAACTCCTCTTTTCCTCCTGCTATACATTTATAAACCTTACTTGCTCTACTCTGAGGCTCTTGGATGCTGATATTTCAGGGTCTAGTAGCAAGGGTCAGATTCTGGGGAGGATGAAGAATGGCCCGTCTCTGGCATCAATGTTTTTGTACCTAGGACCTCTCAGTTTATCTTTTCTTCTTGTTTGTTTCTCTAGGGATCTGTGATGAGAATGGAGCCAATGACTTCATGCTGAGGGATGGTACAGTCACCACAGACTGGAAAACACTTGTTCAGGAATGGACTGTGCAGCGGCCAGGGCAGACATGCCAGCCCATTCTGGAAGAGCAGTGTCTTGTCCCCAACAGCTCCCAGTGCCAGGTCCTCCTCTCAGCACTGTTTGCTGAATGCCACAAGGTCCTGGCTCCAGCCACATTCTATGCCATCTGCCAGCAGGACAGTTGCCACCGGGAGCAAGTGTGTGAGGTGATCGCCTCTTATGCCCACCTCTGTCGGACCAATGGGGTCTGCGTTGACTGGAGGACACCTGATTTCTGTGGTGAGTCTCCAAGTTACCTCTAAAAATCCTGGAGACCAACTAACTGGGCTTGCTCAGCCTCTCTGTGCCCCACATTCTTTATCTGGCTAATAAGGGTGAAAATCCCTGTATTTTGTATGACCTGGGATTCCAGTTAGGATTAAGTAAGATAGAAGAGATATATGTGTGTGTGTGTGTGTGTATGTATATATATGTGTATGTATAGGTGTATATATGTATATATATACACACACATACACACTCTGCATGTAGAATTTTTATGTAAATTAATGCATGATCCTTTTTTTTTTTTTTTTTTTTTTTTGAGACGGAGTCTCGCTGTGTCGCCCAGGCTGGAGTGCAGTGGCCGGATCTCAGCTCACTGCAAGCTCTGCCTCCCGGGTTTTTACGCCATTCTCCTGCCTCAGCCTCCCGAGTAGCCGGGACTACAGGCGCCCGCCACCTCGCCCGGCTAGTTTTTTGTATTTTTTTTAGTAGAGACGGGGTTTCACCTTGTTAGCCAGGATGGTCTCGAACTCCTGACCTCGTGATCCTCCCGTCTCGGCCTCCCAAAGTGCTGGGATTACAGGCTGGAGCCACCGCGCCCGGCCTGCATGATCCTTTCCATTAGTATTTCTACAGTTGAGACAAATGCAATTTTAATGTGTTAGACACATATAGGCATCTGTAAAGCGCTGTGTAGCCAGTCACATTGAGTTTGAAATTCCGCCAAGCTTACAGTGTAGTCCATGCCTGAGCAGGATTTTGAAGTGTGAGTAGAATCATTTGGTTGTCAAGAATCTCCTTAATTATAAACACTGCAGGATTGCTAGTGCAGATAGCCCCTCCCCAAAGTCAGCTCCCCTACCTGGACTTGGCATTTATTTAAAGTGTAGGGGAAACTGAAGTGAATCAGATATGGCTCCTGTCCCCTCGGGGTGCTGGAGTGAAAAGAATACTGAACTTGAAATCCTCAGTTGTCAAATGTAATTGTCGCCTTTTTTTTTTTTTTTTTTTTTTTGAGGGAAATCAATATGTACATGCATGTTGGAGCCTCAGAGTTTATCATCATAGAACTGTCAGCAGCTCTGAGCTGGGTCTGGAGGACTTGGGCATCCTAGTCCCAGCTCAGCTGGTGGATGGACTGTTCTCTTAGTCTTTCTGGACCTCAGTGTCTGCATCGTAGAATGATATAGTTGGCTTAGATAACCTGTAGGTTCCTTTGGGTTCTGATTTTCTGAGGCCGTGTGGATGATACTGCCTCCTCCCAATCAGCCTACAAATCAAGCGGCAAATGTTAGTTTCTAAGTTACTGGAAGCACTTGCTCTGATTTCTTTGTGTGCCTCCTGGTTATTTACTGTGCACACAGAGGGAAATCTTTGGTGCTCCAAATCCTTGGAAACTTCCTCCATCTCCTGCCTGCCTTTGGTGCCTTGAGAATGTGAGGAAGTTGTTGAGCAAATCAGAACGAGGGAAGTGAAATCACCTTGTAGCTTCTTTCCCAAGGCCGTTCTTCATAGATGTGGATTCCTAATTTACAGATGCTTTTAAAGCGTAAAATATATCTGTATTCAAAAAAGGACCGCAAAACCATACAAGTTCGCATCATTTGGTAGGACTAGATTTGGCTGCAAGTAGCAGAGAATTAAAATTTTCTGTCGTATAGCTGATCGGAGGCGGTGGTTCCAGCTAATTCTGGGCCTCAAACTGGATTCTAGCTCTTTGCTCTGCCCTTAGTTGGGTGTGGTCTTTTTCTTCATGGTCTAAGATGGACATTCATGCTCCAAGCAGGAAGCTGAGGGAAGGAGGGAAGAGGGGCAAGGAGCATGCATAGCTGTCTTTTAAAATGGACACCTGGAGGCTGCCATGGGATACTATACTTTACTTACAGTTCATTGGTCAGAACTAGTCACATGACTGCACTTAGCTGCAAGAAAGGTTGGGAAATACAGTCCTCATTCTGGTGGTCATATGCCCAGCCTAAAGTTCTGTTTCTATGGAAGATGGGGAGGATGAAGATTGGTGGAAAATAGCCATCTCTGCCCTGGCAAGTTTGATGATTAACCATGTTGAATCAGCTGTGCCCGTTTCACTCTGGCTGGTGAGGGCCTTTGTGAGTGACTTCTCCTCCTCTGTCTACAGCTATGTCATGCCCACCATCCCTGGTCTACAACCCCTGTGAGCGTGGCTGTCCCCGGCACTGCAATGGCAACGTGAGCTCCTGTGGGGACCATCCCTCGGAAGGCTGTTTCTGTCCTCCGAATAAAGTCATGTTGGAAGGCAGCTGTGTCCCTGAAGAGGCCTGCACTCAGTGCATTGGTGAGGATGGAGTCCAGCACCAGGTAGGAGCCTGGGCCTTTCACCTCCCACGGGGCTGCTTCCCTCTTGGGTCAAAAGGGAGAAGTGTTCGCCAATGATTGGCCTCTTCCAACTGTGGCAGCAGGGTTGACTCTTACGGGGATCATTAGGGACAGGCAGTATTGTGTAATGGCTCTGCATTCAGATAGCTCTTGGTTCAAATCCTGTATCTGTCATGTATTATCTGAGAGATTAAACATCCAAGTGTTGTTACCACGTTATTACTGTTACTGTGATTACTATTGTCTTTATTATTGTAGTCATTTAAGCAAAATGATATAGGAACCCAGGAGGGAAAGGGAAAAGAATATTTTGTGTGATAATGTCTGCTATTGTTAAGAGAGATTGTATACCTTGATTGTGCTAAACACAGTATGTTCATTATTTCAGTGTTTTTCAAAGGTTGTATTAACAGTTACTTGTGGTCAAGTGAGTTTAAAGAACACTAATCATAGTTAAACAGGTTTCTTTATTGCAGAACTCTAGAGTTTTTAGTGTACTACTGTACCTTGCAGATATTTAAGAGAGTTTTTGTTTCTCAAACTTACTTGATCATGGAGCGTGTGTGTGTGAGAGAATCCCTTGGGACTGGGATTCCACAGAATACACTAGTGTGTCCTCTATCACTCATAAATACAAAAATCCTATGAAGAAACTAAGACCTAAAGAGCTTAGTAAGTTGCCTATGGACACAATTTATAAGTAATGGAGTTGGTCTCAGAATTTGAAGCTCTCTGTGATGCCAAAGATCTGGCTCTTTCCACAATATGGAATGGCCCTTTTGCTGCATCTTTTTTGGGCTGATTTGCTTGTTAGTCATTGAGTCATCAGTTTTTTTTTAAGCTCTTTAGGAGGTATTGAATGTATTTTGAAAGGATATTTACCAAACTCCTCCGTCTTGGCCTAAAATGGCTGTCATCTCTCTTCAAAGTTGACTCTGTGTATATTTGTAGGATCTGGGGCAGCGTGTGTCTGTGCATACGTGAACGTGCACGTGTGAATGTGTGCAGTGGCCCTGTCCTTCACCGTTGACAGTGATACTACAGACCGTGGTAGAGGTAGAAGCATGTTTGGCTTCTAGGAAAGGAGAATGTGTTCTGTGATCATGGGCTGCACTCAAGACCTAACGTCTTCATCACCAAGGAGGACCATTCTTGCTAAGTGGACTGAGTAGAGTGACTTACCACTATGTTCAACCACGAATAGGAGAACTCATGGTAAATGTAGCTAACCAGCCTGTAGAATAATGAAAACATTTCAGTAACTACACTATTCTGTCCCCGATGCTGTAAGCCAGGATAGGGACCATTTTATATGATTCTCCCCAAAGCTCTGTAGGGTCATAATCGCACATCGTATCAAATGGATGAGACTAAGGCTCAATGCCATGAGGTGATAAAGCTGGGATTTATGTTCATAGCATCAATCATAGTGTCCTAGCCCTACCATTGACCTCATTGGAACTGTGAGCTGAACTCTGGCCTAAGTCATGTTCACTGGAACACGGGTATCCATTAGGGCCATTACTTAGTCAGTTACAGTGATCTCATGTCCTCTAGTTGTTGGGCTTTATCCTAGTGGATCCAGTTTGTCCTCACTGTGGAATAGATGAGCTAAAGTCCTCCTCTACTGCCATATTTCAACTTGTCAAGTTAAGTAATTGCCTGTTCTGTGGTATTCCCTAAATGAGTTGACAAAACCTTGTATTTCTCTTCCTGATTTGTATAGCTCCTGAGCTCCTGCAGGGCTTGAATGATGTTGACCAATTTACATATGTGGCTAGCAACCTGTGGTAATTTCAGACTGGTTTTACTAGTAGTGGCAAAATGCTTCCTCTTAGAAGGAGACAGAAATGATCTTTTCCTTGGCGTTCTGTGATGAGAAGTGAGCTCAAGTTTGCAGGTTTCTGGCTGCATGAGTGTCAGATGTCTGCAAGGTCCTGAGAGAAGGAGGCTTGTGAACTTCATCTTAGTGTCTCCAAACTCTCCTGCCCTTTGCTTCTCCTCTCTGGCCCTATTTTCCCCTTTCACTGCCCGCCTCATCTTCAGTCCAACACATTAGAATATGTATTCAAGTTGTGTAAAGAGGCCATCCAAATATTTCGGATGTGGAAACTGTCTTATAAATGTATTTTAAAGTCAGGTGAAATAAAATTAGTTGAAAACTTTGAAAAGAACACAGCCACTTTTAGTGATTTCAGAAAATAGAGTTTAAATGGATGAAAGCAAGCATCATATCCAGCCATGTACATTTTCAACTTTGACTTTCAAAGCAGAGAAAGAATAAAAACCTAATATGAAGAACATTTCCGTTAAATAAACTTTTTTTTAACTGAAAAAATGAAGCCCAGAAAACCTTTTATTCAGGGAAATAAACTAGGGTATAAAACTATTGTAGTGGCCGGGCGCGGTGGCTCAAGCCTGTAATCCCAGCACTTTGGGAGGCCGAGACGGGCGGATCACGAGGTCAGGAGATAGAGACCATCCTGGCTAACCCGGTGAAACCCCGTCTCTACTGAAAAATACAAAAAACTAGCCGGGCGAGGTGGCGGGCGCCTGTAGTCCCAGCTACTCCGGAGGCTGAGGCAGGAGAATGGCATGAACCCAGGAGGCGGAGCTTGCAGTGAGCTGAGATCCGGCCACTGCACTCCAGCCTGGGCGACAGAGCGAGACTCTGTCTCAAAAAAAAAAAAAAAAAACTATTGTAGTAATTTCAGAAAAGCAAAATATTCACTAGTTTCCATAGATCTTGCTTATTTTACAAAACAGAGTCTAAAGAGGTGAGCCTTTGCAGCAGGCTCGGAAGGGACCAAGAACCTGCACTGGCTGTCCTTGGCTCAGTGGAGCCACTGGTGGTGGTGGGTGCTATACCGGCAGGCACAAGCTTAGCAGGAACCATGTCCATAGCCCAGAAGCTCTGGCCTGTAGCTCCTTCCCTCTCCCTTAGTCTCTGCTGTCCCTAGCTGGGCTCAGTGTTCCCATTTCATTTGCATCCCTCATCAAATTGGCTGGTGAATCAAATTCATCAAATTGCATGATGAATTGCTTGTGTCCTTTGACCTTGTGCCTTGAAAATGTTTTCCCCACCGTATTCTCTGCAGGCCGCTCTTTTGTCACCTTTATTCAAACATTAACTCCTGCTGGCATTCATACCTGTTGTGGCCTGGTGGTATTCACGCCTGGGCCCTGGAACCTGGCGTGGTTGCAACAGGCCTGCCTGCAGTTGGCCTGGGGTTGTGCAGCAGCACCATCTGCCGGCCGCATCGCCGCATAGCCTGGCCAGGCCTGGAGAGCCGCTGCAGTTGCTTTTAGAAGCTTAGCGTTCGCTTGTTTTTTAAATTTTTATTTCTCTTCTTTCCCCTGCCTTGAGTGGGTCTTAAGCTTCCTGGGAAATGACAATCCCCAGCAAAGGAGGGCAGACACCTGCTTTGGGTCATCTGTTGTGTGCTACCCATTCTCAGGATAGTAGGAAAATTGTGGGATTTATTCTTGAGTTTAAATGTCTGAGGTCTATGTTTAAAAGGAGAGAAAAAAGAACACTGAAACATATACAGAACATGACCCTCTCCTTTCTCATCCCCTCATGTCTGCCAATCCGACCCCCTGCCCCAGCCCTCCGAGGCCAGCGCCCCGGGCCCCTCCCTCCACCTTCCCAGCTGGAGTGGCAGCCACTGTGTCTTTTCCGGTTTTCTCTTCCTAGTCCTTCCCTTTTCCATCCTGCACACTGTCGCCGGGGTTGTCTTCATTAGCTCTTCTCTGTGAGGCAGGATCCTGCTTATGCCTCCGGGCCTGCACCTGCCTGCCGAGGTAAGGCACGTTCCTGCAGTGGGCTCATAGGGCCTCTTCTGTCATCTTCAGCCACCTGCCTCACCCGTGATGCCAGGCGCTGCAGGAGCGTTCCTTCGTCTGCGCCTTGTCAGCTGTTTCCTACCTGGAATTCCTCCTCCTTTCCCCTTTGCCCAAGTCTTCCCGTGCTTCATAGGTGTGCCCTGTGAGACTCTCTGCAGTGCCTAGTCTTAGTGGGCTCTCCTTTTGCACTCTTACTGCTCTTTTATTTTGTATTTTTACAAACAGCTTTACTGAGGTATAATTTACATGCCACAAACAGCACATATTTAAAGCGTACAATTCGATAGATTTTGCCATATGAACACACCTATAAAACCGTTGACATAACCAAGATAACAAATTTCCATCCCCCAAAAGTTAGCTTATGCCCTTTTAAATATATCTCTCAACCCTAGACAGCTACTGGTCTGCTTTCTGTCACTGTGGATTCGTTGACATTTTCTGGAATTTCGCATACATGGAAACATGCCTACACACTTCTTTTCTGCCTGGCCTCCTTCACTCAGGATAACGCTTTTGGGATTCGTCCATGCTGCTGTGTGTTTTGATAGTTTTCTTCTCCTTGTTGCTAGGTAGTATTCCATGGTGTGTGTGTCACAATTTATTTTTCTCATTCCGATTTTCACCAGTCTTATTTCCTCACCTTGACTGTCAGCCATTCAAGGGCTCGGACAGTGTGTTCAGACCTGCCCATGACGGGCACTGTGTCTATTGACGAGAAGCAGTTGTAGTGCAAGAGACTAGGCCTGTGGTGTCTTGGGCCAGAATGCTAGGTTCAAAGCCTGGATGTGCCACTTGGTCAAATTTCTTAACTTCTTGGTGCCTCAGTTTCATTATTTGTAAATATAGATGATACTACTTACCTGGTAGGGTTATCATTAGGAAAATAAATGTAAAACTCTTAGAAAAATACCTTGAACATATTTATTATTATTTGTGGGAGGCAGCAGAGCATGGTGGTTTAAAACCATGCATTTGGGCCTGGCGTGGTGGCTCACACCTGTAATCCCAGCACTTTGGGAGGCTGAGGCAGGTAGATCACTTGAGGTCAGGAATTTGAGACCCAGCCTGGCCAACATGGTGGAATCCCATCTCTACTAAAATACAAAAATTAGCTGGGTGTGGTGACGCATGCCTATAGTCCCAGCTACTTGGGAGGCTGAGGCAGGAGAATCGCTTAAACTCGGGAGGCAGAAGTTGCAGTGAGCTGAGATCATGCCACTGCACTCCAGTCTAGGCGAGAGAGAGTGAGACGCTGTCTCAAAACAAAAACCAAAACATAAACAAACCATGGATTTGGATTCAAAGCCTCACTCTGTCACTGTTCCTGTGCACACCTAGCGAGTGCCTTAGCTTTCTCATTGGAAAAGTGAGGGCAATGGTAAAAAATATCCTCACCATAGGATTGCAGTGAGGATTACATGAGTGATTTAAATAAAGCTCTCAACACAGTGGCACGTAGCAGGTGGCATTTGAATGTTAGCTGCTATCATTTATTGAGTGAGTGAAAGGTGTCAAGGGCAGGACCAGAGGGGTTAATCCTGAGGGAGGGCAGGGCACTTTGGGGGAAGGGGGACCTCACTTGGGGGTCTTTGATCTTCCTTCTTAGCTGACTGCCTACCATGGAAGTAATAAGTAAGACCTTCTTGACCTGGGAACTTCTTAGAGTCCTTTGAGCTGCTGGATAAGAATGTGTTTCTTCAGGGGCAGTTTCGCTTGAATTTAATTTTAAGTTTAAATTTAACTTCATGGCTGAATCCAGAGGGAGACTAAGTCCTGGCTCTGCTTCTTATTAGTGGAGCTCTTTGCTGTGTACCCTGTGCTGATCACAGTTTCTCACTCCTTACAACAGTCCTGCAAGGCAGGCTTGAGTACCCTCATTTTACAGGTGAGGAAACTGGGCACAGCGGAACGCAGCCCGTGTTAGAGTTCGGGAGTTCCTGACTTCAAAGCCTTGTGCTGTGGGGCTGTGTGTAAGTTTGAGAAGGCTGCTCTCTACCCTGGGCCGTCTCTCATTTGAAAAATCAGAGAGCCGCACTCAGGCCTCTGAAGTCACTGCGGGCATCAAGAATGTGATGCTTTCAAGAGTTTTGCTGTCCTCCCCACAGCTCTTACTATTGTCTGAAGTCAATTTCAGAAAGAAATGGCTTTTTTTTTTCCCCCAAGCAACATCCCAATTTCTCCTTTGGCTTGAGAAATGACTAGCAGGTGTGATCCAAGAACTCATTTTCTTTCCTTGCTTGGTTTTAGCATTGCCAACAGAGAAGGGTATAGTGGAAGTTTCCACGTTTTAGTTTACAAAGCACTGTGGCGACCACCTTTCTGAAAGCCATTAGAACCTCACAACCTCCTTTTAACCTGGTTTTGTTCATCTGTGAGGCTGTCAGAGGGCTGGCTCAGGGACTGGCCCTCGCCGCAGGCAGGGAGAGCTGACCTCTGTGAACTCTGGGCTTTGTACCTAGAATGTCCTGTGCCCTCTCTGAACCTCGCTTTCCCCTCAGTTCCTGGAAGCCTGGGTCCCGGACCACCAGCCCTGTCAGATCTGCACGTGCCTCAGCGGGCGGAAGGCCAACTGCACAATGCAGCCCTGCCCCACGGCCAAAGGTGAGTCCTCCCCTCGCTGGTGCCTTCATGGAGGAACAAGGGCCCCTGCAAGGCCCCCCAGTGACCCATCTTCATCCCTGGCAGAGCAGACTTGATCACTGGCACCTGGAGTCCTGGAGTGGGTGAGCTTCCTTGCCCAGCCTGCATTTTCCGTCGCTGGGCCTGGGAGCCCCATTCTGCATCTGGGTTTGACACTCTCAGATTAACCCTGGCCTCCGGTCCCCAGCAACGCTCAGACTTAAGAGTCCCTGGAGGGTAAATGTGAGGGTGTCTCCAGGAACATGGGGACGCTCATCTGTCAGAGGGCCCGTGGCCTGGATCCTCATGGGACGACTATACAGAACTCATACTAGTTTTCAGTGAGCAAGAACATTTCAAATCCCTCCGAGGCTGTCCCACTACTCATTTCTCTGACTTTTGTGGCCGTTCCTCTCCTTCAGCTCCCACCTGCGGCCTGTGTGAGGTGGCCCGCCTCCGCCAGAATGCAGACCAGTGCTGCCCTGAGTATGAGTGCGGTATGTGTCCCACCGGGGGGATGTCTTCAGGGCCCAGCCCCAGCCCCAGGGGGGTACCACGTTGAGGGTGCTGAAAGGTGGCTCTGTTCCCAGGCACAGGGTGTGTGAAAGGAGGTGGGCAAGGACTGACTTAGATATTCCAAAAAAAATAGAAAGGGTTACCTCTGGAGAATAGGATTGGCTTCCTAGAAGAATCTTCTGTAAATTACTAAACGTAGGTTTGACAGGATTAATGGGGTGATTGCTGATAAGAATGGGGTGATGGCTGGGGACCGCAGAGATACACTGAAGAAAAAACCATGCCAAAGCAGCCCATTTTCCTTTTCAGTAAGATTTTGTGGCCGCTAGATACAGAGAAGACCACATACTGGGCACCTCGAGTTGGGCAGGTTATTTGCTAGAGGTTTTCATGCTAGCCCTGCAGACTACTCTGTGAATAGTGGGCTCGGTGAATTCAGAGCTGATGGAATTATGGTTAGCATGGCAGGAAATCATTAGTGCCTTTGTCCTTATCCTGTCCAGTGTGTTTGTTGCTTATACAGATGAAGACCTAAAGCACAGGCGTGTACAATTTGCAGTGATGCAAATCTTGAAGGGAGAGCAGATAGATCAGGGGGCAGTCCAAGCAACTAAAAGAAAATCATATAATTGGAGAAACTTGTTTATACTCATGAAATTGATCAGAAATAAATAGAAGTCCCATAAGGGAGGGAGATGTGGCTTGAGAACAATTTATGTAAAGGAGGTCTTAGAATGTTGGCAGTAGAGAGAACTAGAGGGATCATTTATTTCAAGCCCCTCATTTTATAGACATTACTAGGCTCCTACAATGTGCCAGGCACTTTGCCCTTACTATTTTGTGAAATCCTCAGACTGATCCTATAAGGTAGGGTATCCCACCTTCCAGAAGAGGAAACAGGTCTAGAGGATCCAAGTTGACTTGGCTGAGATGTGGAAGGCCCTAATGGATGATAAGAATAATCAGTATGACTTGGATTGATTGATCTGTCCGTCCGTCCGTCCGTACGTCCGTCCATCCATCCATCCATCCATCCATCCATCCATCCATCCATCCCCATGTTATCTCTGTCCCCATTATCATCACTTAACCTAAAACAGTAGAAGTCTGCATGAATAGGAATGTAGTGTCCCACTCACAGGTAATAAGAGTAACCTTGCTGAACTCTGCATGGACGTCTCTCTTTCTGGCCTTCAGTGTGTGATCCGGAGAGCTGTGACCTGCCCCCAGTGCCTCACTGTGAAGGTGGCCTCCAGCCCACACTGACCAACCCTGGCGAGTGCAGACCCAACTTCACCTGCGGTAAGGCCTCTGGATGAGGAGGGGTGGTATGGCCTCTCTCCTGGCGTGAGGGAGGTCATCCTCTTTCTCAGGGACCTTTTCCAAGATGATGTCGTTTCCTGTTTTCTACCTGGCTGAATCTGGGTTGGGAGTGCATCTAGAACAGAGGGGTTAGGGTCACACCTGCACAGGATCCTTCCGGCTGCATGCTGCTGAAGGATACCAGGTGTGGGCACAGCCACAGGCACCTCCTTGGGTTTATGAAGAAGCAGCTGGGGCTGAGAGGAGGAGGCCTCTGAATCTAATCTTTATTTGTGCCCATCCTCCTGTATGTCATTGAGGGGAGGGAATGACTTCCCCTCATCATTGGATCTTATTGCCAAACAAATTTATAGTTTTTTTCCTCTCTGAAGGAGTATATATGTAATCACTATATACTATAATTTAAACATAGTGTTGGACTAAAATAAGACACGACAAGAAACTGAATTCTTTGTTTACCTACCGAGAGTACCCACTCTAACTCCACTGGTGTTCTTGTCTGCTGATGTGGACTCTCCTCTGACTTCTAGATGTGAGACTTCAGGGGTGGGAGGGAGAGCACATTGTGTTTGAAGGGAGCTAGAAACAGGCAAAGGACACAGGGACAGGATTTGGTCTTTTAAAAGTGACACTGTGGCTTTGACAAGATTGCTGGCATTCTTTCATTCCACACTGATTGCTGGCGGGCCTAAAACTGTAGGGTATTGTTCTAGGTACTGAGGTGGGGATAGGGTCACAAAAACTCCTGGCACAGAACAGTGCTTAGCCAGGGCATGGTGCACCCAGGCCTATTGGCCTTAGAGATTCTACATCTGACACCTCTGAGAATCAAGGAACCCGCCCCTTCCAGACGTACGTGGGAAAGCGATAGAGCAGGGATGGAGCAGCCTTCACTTCTCCTCCATTAGAGTTCCTAGCTTCACATTTCCCTTTCTGATTAATGTTCATATTTTTCTGCAGATGGACTGCTTTTTTGGTAACATTGAATAGCTCCCAGCCCGTGAGCTTGGCTCTCACACATTTCTGACTTAATCTTCTGAGTCTGAAGCTCCCTGGCACCCTATAGCATAGCTGAATACTTACGAACCCTGGCTGGGTGCATTGCTCAGCGTGGCCTTGTCCTACCCTCAGCCTGCAGGAAGGAGGAGTGCAAAAGGGTGTCGCCGCCCTCCTGCCCCCCGCACCGTTTGCCCACCCGTCGGAAGACCCAGTGCTGTGATGAGTATGAGTGTGCCTGCAACTGTGTCAACTCCACAGTGAGCTGTCCCCTTGGGTACTTGGCCTCAACCGCCACCAATGACTGTGGCTGCACCACAACCACCTGCCTTCCCGACAAGGTAAGGGCTGCTCCGTTCTGGCTGGTACGACGGCCAAATATGTGCTCCTTATGGAAGGTTTATATCCTACCCAGCCTTCCCCTCCTGCCCAAACTAAGTGCTACAAGGCTTGGTGGGTGGGCAGTCAGCATTCCAGCTCAGCCTGAAGTGGAAATTGACTTAGAGCCTCCTATGTACTAAGCATGGCTAGATGCTGGGGTTACAAACAATGTGTAAGACGTGGTCTTTACTGAGCTTATTTTTAGGTTAGCTGAGGAAATAATGTGATTGCATGGATTATTGAGAGATCAGTTAATAGTTATATATGTGTACGTGTGTATATATATAAATATATACTTATTTATTTGTTGAGATGAGGTCTTGCTGTGTTGCCTAGGTTGGTCTTGGACTCCTGGGCTCAAGTGATCCTCCCACCTCTGCCTCTTGAGTAGCTGAGATTACAAGTGCACTCCACCACACCTTTATTGTTGTCAGTTTATCCATCTATCCACCCATCCATTCATCCATCCATCTACCCGTCCAATAGTTACTAAGCAACTACCACACTCTAATAGAATTGGTACTGTGTTAGGTGCTATGGGAGAGATGTTAAGATGAAGTTTCTATGTATGCTCTTGTTAGTATATATGACAATAGTCTACAAACTGAATATAATAGTGTCAACAAATGGTACAGATTTTCAGTGCAAATAGCAGTCTTACAGGTGAAAGAGCCACCAAGATGAGCTATTGTTAAAGATTTAATTGATAGGGTGTGGAAGTGAAGGGCGTGAAAGTGGCAGAGAATTGAAAGGAGCCAGAACTGCAGCACGAAGACCTGAGCATAGTCACAGCTGCTGCATTGAGGGGAGTCCTGACATGAGTGACAGAGAAGCCACAGTCATCTCTCCTTGGAGCCTGTTAGGGCTGGAACAGATCTTTATTTGTCTGGAATGCTTAAGACCTCTGTTCCCCTCTGGATGCTCTTCCAGCTCAGGGATTCTAAGCACGTAGTTTCTGGAGAAGCGGCAACAAGTCTAGGAGGCTACGGTTGCTGCTGCTGCTTTCTTATGTCTCTGTTCTCCTTCTCATCTTCCTGCCTACCCCTCCTGCCTACCCCTCCTGCCTACCCCTCCTGCCTTGCCATTTTTCTATTAATGTTTCTTATGTGTTTTTAATCTATAGTAATGCCACTCCCTGTTTTATGCCTTTGATTTGTTGGGGAAGCTGGGTCATTTGTCCTGTTGAATGTCATGAAGTTTGGATTTGACTAGCAGCTACCTCATGGTATTGCATGTGTTCCTCTATCCCCTGTATTTCCAGGGGACTAGAAGTTAGACCCAGGGGATTCATTACATTCAAGGTCAATGCATTAGGGAGGCTAGAGGCACATAATGTCTGTCTGCCTTCCTGCCTGCCTTCCTCCCTTCCCTCCCTTCCCTGCCTTCCCTCCCTTCCCTGCCTTCCCTCCCTTCCCTGCCTTCCCTGCCTTCTCTTCCCCCTCTGCCTTCCCTTCCCCCCTCTGCCTTCCCTTCCCCCCTCCCTTCCTTCCCCCCTCCCTTCGAGTCTCACTCTGTCACCAGGTTGGAGTGCAGTGGCGCAATCTTGGCTGATTGCAACCTCCTCCTCCCTGGTTCAAGCGATTCTCCTGCCTTAGACTTCTGAGTAGCTGGGATTACAGGCACACACCACCACGCCCAGCTAATTTTTGTTTTATTAGTAGAGATGGGGTTTCACCATGTTGGCCAGGATGGTCTCGATCTCCTGACCTTGTGATCCATCCTCCTCCTCGACCTCCCAAAGTGTTGGGATCACAGGCATGAGCCACCGTACCTGGCCTAGCTTCCCACTTTCAAAGATGGGACTGATTATGTGTTCAGATGAAGTCAACCTATTTCTGCATTGTAAAGTTTATCCCGTCAACAGTTTAGTTTATCGTTTTAATATTTATAGGTGTTGTCTGAGATTTAGTATGTCATTAGGAGTTTCAGAATTGTGACTTCTCACTTCTATCATACTGATTGCATTTATTAACTGGAATTCTCCTATAAGAAAGAACTTTCTCCCAGCTGTTTTCAGTTACCCTGAAATAAAATTACATTAGACAAAGCAGAATAAAAGCAGAATAAGGGCTTGATTTTTTCCTTTCCAGTTTTCAGAGCCATTAGTTGATACCCCAGCAACTGTCAAGGACAGCCAAAGAGGTTCCCCCCCCCATCATTATGAATTCATGGATGCTTATGTATTTGGTGTGTGTTGATTCATTGTAAACTTTATTTTTTTGATACTAAAATTGCCCTCCCTGGGGTAAATGGGGGCTCCTTGAAGTCAGCTTTGGAGCCTGTTGGCATGGCCTCATGAGTCTTTTGTAGTTTTCTTGCTTTCTGAAACAATAAGGCATGCCAGGCTCACCCTGGGCATTTCCTGTCCTAGTCCTTGGATCTGCCATTTTGACAAAAGTCCCTCTACTTTTTAGTACAAGTGGTATTTAGACACAAAATCTGGGTGCCAAGAATATTTATGGCTCCTGGGTTGCCATTGCCTTCAGACCTTTTTGGTGAACAGAGCTTAGAAATACATGTTGTTAAGAGAGGATAAAAACTAAGTTTGTAGTGGTATTTCTGATTCAGATTTAATTATGGGACTTTACTTCTTTGATTTTTTGGTTGTATCACTTCTAAGTTGAAAATTCTGGTTTCCTAATATAATTAACTACTTATTTGCTTTATCTTGCAATATACCTGTAATAGTTTCAAAACTAACCTGTAAACCTAGCACTTTGGGAGGCCGAGGTGGGCCAATTACCTGAGGTTGGGAGTTCAAGACCAGCCTGGCCGATATGGTGAAACCCCATCTCTACTAAAAAATACAAAAAATTAGTTGAGTGTGGTGGTGTGCGCCTGTATTTCCAGCTACTTGGGAGGCTGAGGCAGGAGAATTGCTCGAACCCAGGAGGCAGCGTTTGCAGTGAGCCGAGATGGTACCATTGCACTCTAGCCTGAGCTACAGAGTGAGACTTTGTCATAAATAAATAAATAAATTTTCCTTTCAGTTCTTCTTATCCTAAAAAAAAAAAAAAAAAAAAAAAAAAACTCATTGGGAGATACATAGTGTAAATACTAGGGTTTGAAGTCATTTGAAATAATTATTGTAATTATAATATATATAATATATAATTTTATATAAATATTTTATACAAAATAAATTATATAATTATATATAAAATAATTATAAATATATATTATATAATTGTATACTATATAATATATAATTATATACTATATATAATATAGAAATTATGTATAATATATATAATTATACATAACAGACTCCTGGGAATATGTCTTGTTTTATAATTTGGGCTTTAAAATAATTTAAATATTTTACACCATAGTAATTTTAAATTTTAAAAGAAATAAAAAGCAATCCCTAAAAAATGGAAAACAAATTGAAATATCTCATTAACTAGATATCAAGTAGGTGGCACATTATTATTATAATTATGTTATATAAAATATAACTATAAAAATATATAATATATAATATAATCAATAAACTATATAATTATATTATTTATATGTATTATATATTATATATAACAATATATAATATATATTTTATGTATAATATGTAATATAATTAAATAATATATAACTAAATATATAATTATTATAATTATATATAATAATTATTATTATAACAAGACATATTCCCAGGAGTCTTACTCTGTTTTCTCTACCTTATTCCTTCCTCCACCCTATAATTTATATACATGAATTCTATAATATATAGTATATAATATATAGCATATGTTATATATAATATATGTAATATAGTATATATTATATTTGTAATATGTATTATATGTAATATATAATACATCTATGTAATATATAATGTATAGTATGTATTATATATGTAGTATATATATATCTGCCTGTCTCAGCCTCCCAAAGTGCTGGGATTACAGGCATCAGCCAGCCACCGTGTCCAACCTTTATAATTTTTATTAGTTTTCTTTTTGAAAATATGAATTTTATACATGTTTCTTCCCATTTCTCATAGAAAAGTATATTATGAATTATATTTTAAATTGTTCTTTCTCATTTAACAATATTTGATGGAGATTATTCTGTATCAGTGTCTAGAGATATGCCTTATTCTTTCTTATAGCTGCATAGGTACTCCATTACATGGCAGCACCGTAGTTTTTTTCCAACAAGTCCCCTGTTGGTGGACATTTGGGTCACTTCAGCCTTTTGCTATTACTAATTGCAGTAACAAACAGCCATATGCATCTGTCATTTTGTGGACTTGGCAGTGTGTCTTTGGGATGGATTCCTAGAAGTGAGATTCTGAGTCAAATGGTAAATACACATTTACTTTTGCTAAGTATTGCTAAACAATTCTTCTCCATAGGGATGGTAACATTTTCCTGCAGGCCTTTTAATAGAACAAGGGGTCTCATTCAATAAGTTCATTTTACAGAAGCTAGAAGACTGAGAAGATACATGATAGTGCTTTTGAAATGTTTGAAGTGCTATTATGGCATTCACAGGATGGAGACCTATTTTGCATAGCTTTGGAGGGCATACTTGGGATTAATTTCAAAACTGACATTAAGTCCCCTGATCAAACAGCTTCCTTAGCTCCTCATTCCAAGAAAAGGATGTCCGAGCATTGTCTGTGGCGTGCGTCCCAGACTTGCCACGTTTCCCTTTCAACCAGCCTTTTTCATCTGTTTTCCCACATCTCTGCCAGAGCCTATGGTTCTTCCAAATGGGATCCCTTGTCTCTCAAACATATCCCCTGCTCTGTGTCCTAGAGTCTTTGCTTTCTATGTTCCTAGTCATCTGTGGGTAAAGGGACACACGTTCATAGCCCCTGCGCAACTTGCTTGTAAGTAGGCAGAGGGCTAGAGAGGATGGGCTCCAAGTCCAAGGACATTACTGGGTCTGGGAATGTGGGTACAGCTTCTCGGTGACATAGGAAGGAGTGAAGTGCAGTTAAGGCAGGAAGAAGTGAGACCAAGGCAGAGCCAGTGTGTTGTATTCAAGTCTGTGGACCATGAAGGCCTCACGAGGGGCCACCCCTCAGAGACTGGGGATGGCTTTTCTAAGGCTGGCAGGCAGGGAAAGGAAGAGGATGAAATCTGTTTTATAAGCAGTCCTGCATATGGGCAGAGACCACATTTGGTTTTATATATTGCCACATTCTCAGCACCTAGAGTGGCTTCCGTGTAGTAGGTGCTAACTCACTGTTTGTTTCAATGAACGAAATGAGTTCACTCACGAAAACTTATGTCTACAGGTGTGTGTCCACCGAAGCACCATCTACCCGGTGGGCCAGTTCTGGGAAGAGGGCTGCGACGTGTGCACCTGCACCGACATGGAGGATGCTGTGATGGGCCTCCGCGTGGTCCAGTGCTCCCAGAAGCCCTGTGAAGACAGCTGTCGGTCGGTGAGTGGGACAGAGGGGCTGGGCATGCCTGGAGCCATCAGGGCAGGAAAGTAGAGGAGGGCATCTTAGGAAGGGCAAGAAAGGTTTTTTTTTTTGTTTTTTTGTTTTTTTTTTTTTTTTGAGATAAGAGGCTTGCTGCGTCGCCCAGGCTGTAGTGCAGTGGCACAATCTCGGATCACTGCAAGCTCTGCCTCCCGGGTTCACGAGGAAGGGCAAGAAAGGTTCTTTAGTGACCTCTGGTTCAAGGCTAGGGGTGTGGGAGAGCGGAGGGGGTTAGGGCTGGATAAGAAGAAAAAGCATGAGCAAAGAATTTGTGTCATCCTTCTGCAGTTCAGGCCTTAGCTAATGGTCACGTCTGTTGTATGGCCTTAAGTCTAAAGGACTGGTGGAGTAGGTTTGAGCAGAGATGTGGGGAGGACTAAATGCTTAGAAAAGAGGACTTGATTTCCTTTTTCTTCCACCCTCATATATCACCTTCGCCTGTCCCTAGAACAAACATATGCTCTGAATTTTCTAGGATTGTCCTGGTTTCAGTGTACTCTGGTGTTTCCACGTAGACTGTTGATTTTCAGGCCGTGTTTATAATTTGAGGTACGGAAAACATCCCTGTTCTCCAAATCCAGTTTGTGGCGGCTGCCCCTGAGGCTCCTGTGTGTGCTGGGGTGCCCTATTCTTGCATATTTAGGACTGATCAGACCCTGAAAAGGGAGCACCAGTCTGCAGAGAGGATTGTAGGACAAATTCTGCTTGCTGGTTTAATGCGCTTATTACTACATTATTATCAGCAGATAATGATATTAAGAGAAGAGGTGCCAGGGCGGACAAGCACATACATCTTATGATTGCTTTTGCAAATGTCAACGGCAGTGAAGACAGAGCTCCTGAAGGTGTTTTCGAGGTGAATGGTTTGATGGCAGAGGAGAGCCTGAGGACAGATCGCGAAACCCAGGCCCTTCACCTGCTGTTCTACCTGCATTTGGGTACTGAGAGTGAGTGGAGTTGCTCAGTACCTTTGAGAGAGGATGATGCTGTGGTATCCAGATGTTCCTTTGGGAAACACTAAGCTTTAGAAACCCTTTGGTTTTCATCTCCTCTCACAGGCCACCTGAGGCCAGGAAAATAACTTGCTGTCAAATAAAGAGAAGTGCTGTTTACAGGTCATTTTTAGGATATTGACACCCACTATATTTCGTGTTTCAGTGGGGAGTTTTGCTTGCAAAGAATAGAACCCATTCAGACTAACTACAATAAGAGGGGATTTGTAGAAAAGATACAGGAGGATCTCAGGAAGTGTAGGATTTGTAGAAAAGATACAGGAGGATCTCAGACAGGAAGTGTAGGATTTGTAGAAAAGATACAGGAGGATCTCAGACAGGAAGTGTAGGATTTGTAGAAAAGATACAGGAGGATCTCAGACAGGAAGTGTAGGATTTGTAGAAAAGATACAGGAGGATCTCAGACAGGAAGTGTAGGATTTGTAGGTGGGCACCATGGTCCTACAGCATGTGTCTCCATTTGTCCTAAGAGCCGGTATTTGTGTCCATCTGCTCCAGCTCCTCCCTGCAGGCCAGCTTCCTCTGTGCAGAAGTTTTGCTTTCTCATACATTTTGTTTGCACACAGCTTTATCAAATCTCACTTCAACTCCACACAGCTTTTCAGATCCATGGTTCATCCTTTTCCAATCTGACTTAGTCGGTCTTTGTGTTTCATGGATCAGCTTCTCAAGAGGAAAGTTTGACAGGCCCAGCTCAGCCCTTGGATCGGGTCCACTGTCCAGTTCATGCTCTGGTCCAGTCAACTATTGGGGGAGCTGCAGGTCCTGGGGTATAATCCTGGCTGTGTAGAAAAGCTGGGGACAACTTCAAAAAGAAGATGAGTAGGGAGGTCAGGGCAGGAGTGGAGGAGGAAACGTGTCTAGAACTCTTGACCATGTGATTGCTCTAGGGAATCCAGTGCCCTGTCTTAGAGGCTGAATGTTCACATCTTCTGGGGAGGAGAAGGGAGCGTTGTGGTTTAAAATCTCAGGGGACGTGGGAGGCTGGGCTTGGATCTGTACTGTGTTGAGTGAGGTGGGAGCTTAAGTAAGTTACAGATGGTCTCAGACTTCATTCTGCAAAGAGGGTAGTATTGTTAGCGTTGTTAGCTCTGGTCTGATCTCAGAGGCACTTGGGCTCATATCTCCCAGTCCATGTGTTGTCTGGGTTGTGACAGAAAAGAAAGGACAACACTACCATCGTCACCCTGAAGCCACAGTGTGCAGAAACACACTTTGCCCAAGCTCCTCTGTAGTTCTCTGCTCTTCGTGTCAGAGGAGTGGCGGCAGGTAAGCGGGGGCGTTGGCGGCTTCTCAGGAATGTTCCAGGTGGTCCTCAGGCGATGGCCTTGCTTCCGTGTCCATAGTGAGAGGAGGCCTCCACCTCTCTACAAGCCTTTGAGGGGATTTTCCATGAAGGCTGATGGCCATCTGACTCCTCACCCGTAGGCTCCTGAATCAGGCTCAGTTGAGGTGTAGGAACTGTGTTCTGAGAAACCGAAGGAAGTCCGTTCGATTTTATTCACTCTGTGATACTCCTCAGGAGGAAGAAGAGGGAGGGATGTTCTTCCCAGTATCAGATGGGGAAACAGGACCACCCCAGGGAACGGGGTTGGCCGCAGCCCCTGTAGCTCACAGGAAGCCTGTGGACACTGGAGGGTCCTGACCTGAGCCCAGAGCCCGTCCTGTTAGGCTGGTTCAATCCACAACTGCAGCGTTGCCAAAGGGTCAGTCTGATCCAGGAGGAGCTCTTCAAACCGTGCTCCTCAGATCACCTCAGAGGGGACAAGTGACCAGAGCTTGGCATCTGCCACCTCCATTTCAGTTACTGCAATTGTGCTTAAAGGATCGTGCTGCTAGATAAATTCATAATTTATTGTTCAGTGCGTATGTTTTCAGGTTGGGTGGGTAATAGACCTACTTAGTTCCATTCTTAATTGGGAAACCAATGAAAACAGGATGGAGAAGAGAGCCAGGAGAAGGGCCTGGGATGTGTATTTTGATACAAGATATCAAACGTAGAGATAAGCGAGGGAATTTGTCGGAGGAAGGGAAAAGAAAGAATTTGAATAATACAGGTTGGACCCTGGTTATGCAGCCGGGAAACAGGGTAGCTGTGGGGGTATGGAGGGGAATCTTAGATGGAAATTTGGAGGCATGGCTAAAAGTGTCTGGGTGTGAGAAGCTAGCGGGGCTGTGGGAACAGGCATCTGGCCCGGGAGTCATCCATAACATTGACACTCTTTGCTCATGGTGAGAGGCAACAGGAAACGACAATAATATGCGGATCTCGATCACTCAGCCTTCTAGAGAGGCGCGTGAGAATGACAGCAGATCCCTAAAGGTATTAATTACTGTCTTCTGTGTTCTTTGAGTCTGTGTTTCTGGCTCCCTGAGACCTTGTTTTCTTCTTTAGTGGCATTTTGTATGTTCTGCTGTATCGTGGAAGGTGCGTACACAGATTGAGTCATCCTAATTTGTTGTCTTCTCCATAGTACCTAGTACATCGTAGGTGCACAGTAAATGACTTGAATCTTGGCTGATAAAAGCCTGGAGACAGCTCGCTGCACACTGCTGGGAGGTGGGCAGGGATTGTTAGTAGGTCTCGTGGAGACTGGGTGGGGTTGAGCCAAGTCTCGAGAGTGTTGAGCCCTTCCAGAGAGAGGCACATGTGTTGTGCATCTTCAGATTCTGCCCTGCTTGGGAGTGTGCTTGGGGAGCACAGCAGGCTGCCATCCACACCCGTCACACACCTGTCCCACACCTGTCCCACACCTGTCCGGAACAGCTGTGGTTACTCTTTCTCTCTTAAGGACATAGCTCCAAGATGGAGCATAGTCCTGGATTCTTTGTTCTTGGCTCCTGGGACAAACACACTGTCGTCACTTTGACTATTCTTTGTATAGACTTTTCAGAGGAGGGTTTCAGTCTCTTTTCATCATGCTTTAGCCAGATTGGAGGACCTTCTAGAGGCAAAATGGGCTGATAGACTCGCAGGATGCTGTTCTCCCTGGCATGCTTTCTGGGGAAGGTTTGTCTGTTGCTCTCTCATCTCACTTTTCTTTTGTAAAGAACACCATACCCTATAAATTACTAGGTAAATGTCAAGTTTGTAACCTTTTGGGGAAGCCCAAATCACATTGGTGAGCAGTATTGGGATCAAGTGTTCGTCTGGTATGGGAGGGTAGCCCTGCGAGAGCAGAGACTGGATCCCAGTCATCCTGAGTGTTCCCCCCGGTCAGTGAGGGGCCCTAGAGTTGGCCATGATGGTAGCAGCTGCTGCTAAGTGAACTCTGAGCTGTCTTTAATACTCCCACAGACTGGATCATGGCCTCTCTCAAAGTGGGATCTTTCAGGAAACAGAATTATATCTGCAGCGGATGTAAGACTTTGTTTAGTGACCTAGTAGTTGCTGCTGCTTGGCATGACCCTGAGCCTGGTTGACAACAAAGGCGAAAACGCCCAGACCAGCGATCACTCAGCAGAACCCCAGGGCTCAGTACGCAGGAGGCGTAGGTAAGAACCCCTATGTCTTTGCTGCTCAACTGTCCTTGCTCTGTTTTTTCTGCTTTTCCAGGGCTTCACTTACGTTCCGCGTGAAGGCGAGTGCTGTGGAAGGTGCCTGCCGTCTGCCTGTGAAGTGGTGACCGGCTCACCACGGGGGGACTCCCAGTCTTCCTGGAAGAGTGTAGGTCCAGGCCCCCGGGACAGGGAGGAGGGCAGACCGGGGCCGCTCCAGGGACCAGTGTTGACCTTAGTTTCATCTCATTCCCTGCCCTTTGCTTTCCCCACTGGGCGTTTCACCCAGCTGTTGGTGTTACCCAGATGCCAGCTGGGATGACCTGCCCCTTAGGAACTAGTTAAGACTGCCTCAGGCTTCCCATTTTGTAGATGTTGGGAGAAAAGCCCAGGGCCGTCTCGGGCGTATTCATGCTCTCATTCACCTGTGAATCCGAGGTGCTGTGGCTGAGCGGCTGGCGCTGGGAGGGCCTCATCACCCCTCCGAAGTGCCACAGGCTGCAAGTACTGTTCTGGACCACACTGACCCAGGCAGCGTCCCCAGACCTTTTCACTGGTTTCTACTGAAAGCTCCGTGGTGGTCTTAGGGAGGTGGAAAACTTCACAACCCGGAAAAGGAACAGCATTTCCCACAGTCCCTCGGCTATTCCTGCAGGTCTGGCTGGGGCATCTTGCCAGCCCCCCATCGCCCCACTCTCGTCCTCTCCTGGCTGGCCCAACCCTGCCAGTCCCTTCTTGTAACACAGAGCAGTTCAGCTGTCTCCTGTGTGCTGCCAGGTGCTCTCAGACTCTGATGCTCATCAAGCCATTTTCTTAAAAACAGAGGATTCTGTCTTTGTGGATTTTAGTCCAGATGCTAGGAGAATCACAGTTCTTTCAGTCTGGTCAGAAGGATAAGGAAGGTGGGGGTAGTAGCCAAGTCCTGGCAGTCGTGGGAGCTGGTGCTGGGAGGAGGTGAGCTGCCCATATGGGCCTTCCCTCTGTCTCCCTCAGTAAGACCAATGCGCTTCCCTTAGGAAGGCCAAGGGTCTGCTATCTTGTCCTGAGCCTTCCCCATCTCCTACCCAGGCCCATTACCTTTCTCCTCCCCAGTGATAACAGAATGACTCACTGGGCTTTTTCAGGCGAGTTTCCACCTCCCCCTCCAGTCCGAGTTGCCTATGTGTTCCCTTCCCTGTGTTCTCCCCTCCCCACCTTTTAGTGCTTCTGCTCCCATGTGCCCTGGATAGAGGCAGGTTTTATTCCTCTTTCCCAGGGTCAAGGTACAGCTCAGATCAGAGGCTGCCCCATCCTGGAGGGGCGGAGAGCCGGTCCCTTTGTGCTCATTACTCCTGCCCCTTTCCCCATCTCTCGTTTCCCTTCAAGGCCCACCCCACCCTGCCCATCATCGGTATTTGCAAAACATAAGGTGACCTGGGCTTCTCTCCTCTACCTCAAGTCTCCATCCTAACTAAAAAACGTGGGTGATGGCAGTGGTTTTGCTGCTGAACCATGTCGGGGGGCAGCGGGGGTGGTGGCAATGGGTGCTCCTAGTGAGCTGGTGGCCATGGCTCGGTGAGTGAGTAATCAGAGGAGGGAGAGGTCTGGAGGGTGGAATCAGGCCTGCAGGGAGTCAGGAGTGGGAGGTGAAGAGAATGGTTGCAAGTGTTTGGCATTTTCTACACTTCATGTGGAAGGAGAAGAAACAAGCAGGCACCAGGAGAAGTAGGTCAGGGCCTGAGATGGCGGCAGAGGGCACCTGGTTACATGCCTGGGTGCTGGCCGACACAGGGCACTCGCGGTGACATTTTCCGGGGAAGATCCTCCTGGTGACTTTTCTGAACCATGGTCATGGGTCCTTTCAGTGCTTTTGGCCCATGGTGACAACCCTTGAGATCAGGCTACCTGTGTGCAGCCCCGGACTCTTCATGGACAGATTGCAGGGCTGTTGGGGTCCCAGGCCAGCCTTCTCAGGCTTCTGCCAGCTCCCTGTCTCCCCCTACCGTGGGAAGTAGCACCAGGCTGGGAAATGGGTTGGGCTTCCCCGCTGCACCTTCCTCTGATGGCCCACACTGTTGCTTCTCGGCCAGAGTGTCTGAGCTCAGCTCAAACCAGTGCTGAGGAAGGGAGGGTGAGTCCCCTGGCTTCTCCAAGGTGCTTGCCTGGGTGCCTCAGTCAGGTGATGTTGACCCAGACTATTTGAGTGGCACTCACTGAGATGAGCCCCACTCATCCCCTCCACGGGCCCTACCCTGTGGTGGGGACTTACAGGTTAAGCCAAGCCTCACGTCTAGAGTCCAAACCAACTCCCTGAGAGAAGAGCATCTTCCCATTGGGACCCTGGGCTCTAGCCCTGCCGCAGTTTGTTGGACTAATTCTGGTGCCCTTCAGGTCGGCTCCCACTGGGCCTCCCCGGAGAACCCCTGCCTCATCAACGAGTGTGTCCGAGTGAAGGAGGAGGTCTTTGTACAACAAAGGAACGTCTCCTGCCCCCAGCTGGAGGTCCCTGTCTGCCCCTCGGGCTTTCAGCTGAGCTGTAAGACCTCAGCGTGCTGCCCGAGCTGTCGCTGTGGTAAGTCGTGCAGGCTGGGGCTGTGTTGGGCTGGACTGGGCCCCATCTTTAAGCCTCTCTTTCCACCTTTGGCTCCTGAATTCTTTGCCTTTTTAGCAACTTAGGGAAATGGATAGGACCGAGATCGTCCCATCTGCTGCTACTGCTTTTATGAGAAAGCAAATAAAATGAGAAAACCGTAAGAATTTCCCGAAGATCACTACATAGCGAGACTGGGATTCGACCCTAGGTTTCTCTGATTTGGAGACCACCTTTGTATGCTGTGACGTTTCACCCCGGGGAAGGCGTTCAACTTGCCACCCCGACCCTGCCAACAAACAAACAAACGGCAACAACAACAAAAACTAGTTCTCTCTACCATATCCTGCTCTGAATTTTGTTTATTTATTTGTTTGTTTGAGGTGGATTCTCACTCTGGAGTGAGAGGCGCTATCTCTGGATAGGCTGGAGTGCAGTGGCGCTATCTTGACTCACTGAAACTTCTGCCTCCTGGGTTCAAGCGTTTTTCCTGCCTCAGCCTTCCGAGTAGCTGGGATTACAGGCGTGTGCCACCACACCTGGCATATTTTTGTATTTGTAGTAGAGATGTGGTTTTGCTATGTTGGCCGGGCTGGTCTTGAACTCCTGACCTCAAGTGATCCACCCACCTCGGCCTCCCAAAGTGCTGGGATTATAGGTGCGAGCCACTGCGCCTGGCCACTGAATTCCTGAAAGTGAAAATTTCAAAAGTAACATTTCGTTGTTTCATAAACCCAAACATCCTCCCATTTATCCCATCCCTTAAATGTAAATTCACATAAGCAAGTGCTGTCGCTTGGAGAATGTACGGGGCTCTTCTCACTGTGGGCTGCATGGGGAAGGGAGGCTGCTGTGGGCTCTGGCAGTAGGACCCCAGTGCTGGGTTGTGGGGGGAAAGGGCCGACAGATACAGGAGGGAGGCCCAGACACGGAGGAGGAGCCCCAAAGAGAGCGAGCAGCCTGCTCACTGGTCTCCCGGAGTGTGTGGTGCCCACTCTCACTCTGCACTTGTCTCTCCCCCAGAGCCCGTGGAGGCCTGCATGCTCAATGGCACTATGATTGGGGTGAGCCGCCGCCCTCTTCTCCAGAGCAAGTGGTGGGGACAGGGAAGGGGGTACTGCGGGAAGGGTAGCAGGCAAGTCATCGTAAAGCAGAAATGAAGGAAACCGGGGAGACCTAACCCCAGCTTTCCACTGCCTGCGGGACATCCCTGGCATCCTGGAGCCCAGGCTAGGACCATCTTCCTGACTCTCCGGGCCTGTCTCACACTCACTTCCTGGCCCCCACCTCAGGCGCCTGTGCGTTTCTTCTGTGCACGGAGAAGCACTCTGAAGTCATTGTGCACATTTTAGTCTGTCCCCTCTGCCACTGCCTGGGCTGCCTCTTTGGCATGAAAGTTCTCACTCTTACCATCTCAGTACTGGAGATGGGAGGACAGTAAGGCAATGGGCCATAGGAGACAGGAGGAGCAGCAGAGCGATGGCTCATGGGAGGTATGGGTGGGTGGGCAGGAGACAGCATATGGGAGTAAGGTGAGGGGGGGATTGGGGGATGCTGGGGTGGCCTGACCCTGGTGCCTCTGGTTCCAGCCCGGGAAGAGCGTGATGATCGATGCATGCACGACGTGTCGCTGCATCGTGCAGGTGGGGATCATCTCTGGATTCAAGCTGGAGTGCAGGAAGACCATCTGCAATCCCTGCCCCCTGGTAAGAGAGGCTCGACGGGGACCGAGGGCATGGACTGGACTCTTGTGGGACCCAGGCAGTGGGACCTCACTGGGGTCTTTAAATAAATAAATCTTTCATAATTTTCTGATTATAAACAATATTTGACAATAATGAAGAAGAGAGTAAAAGTCACCCACCCAAATTGCATGCCTCAGAAATAATTATAATTTTGGTTTTATAAGTTGCAAATATTTTCTTAGTTTTCACAATAGACACAATATTTGCCAGGCTTATGATACTATGTTTACAGTTCCGTATCCCTTTTTGTCTATTTTAAGAAATAGCACCACCGTTCTTTGAAAATATTAAAAATTAGTCAACAAATATTTATCAGACACCTCCTATGTGCAAGGCTCTACACAACATTCCTTTGAGTGGATGTGCCTCATGTATACAACCAAGCTATTACGGGACATTTGGGTGGTTTCAAATATTTCACCCTGTTTTTGCCGGGGCACACTGATGCTTTTTCTGAATGCCTCCTTGAGGTGGTTCTGAGAGGTGTACTCATCGTTTCTACTTTGGCAGATGAAACTGGCATTCCATGGTTTCAGTTGTGACTTTTAGTCCTACCTCACTGGGAAGTTTTGAGCCCCATGGCAGCAGGGCGGGGCCTGCAGCTCAGGAGGGGGCCTTGGCTTCTTCCTCAAACTCCTTTCTGGATGTGGGGCTTCTGCTGTTTGAGAAAATGCCATTGGTCAGAGGAATTTCTTTGAGCTAGACGCATGAACTGTGGGGATGGCTCTTTCAGAGAGCGCAGGGAAGTGCTTGTTTCAGCTCTGTGAGGCAGTCGGGGGCTGCAGCAAGGTGGAGAGGAGCCACTTACGAGCAGGCAGCACAGTGGCCAGAGGGGCAGGGGTGGGGGCTGAGAGGTGGTGCAGGTGTGTTTTACACTGTTGAGGACAAGGGACAGGTAGATACTCTACATCTGTGTTCTTCATGGCACTTGGAGGTATCAAGCTCAAAGTGTGGGCTTAATCAAAGAAGTATGGAGTGGATAGGTCTGTAGGAGACACAGCTGTTTCTGAGAGAATGATTCAGAGAGAGCATTCCTTAATTAGGAAGAAGGTAAGTATGTGGTTTTCCTTTTGCTTATATTTTTAAAAATCCCAGTCGATGTTTTAGGTTTTGGGGCCCAGTTGTGTGCATGCGTGTGTGTGTGCGCACGTGTGTGTATTGTGTAACAACCCACCAGAACACATCTGGGCTTCCATAGGGAATGAAACAATGCTGCCTGCGGTCTTGTGGCCTCCCTTTTTCCTGGAATGTCCACTGATGTCCAATCAGGGCAGCCAGGAGACAGCGGGCGGCCCACCCCAATGCCGGCCAGTGGAGACGGGCCCTGCAGCCTGCTCTCTGGAGGGCGGGCCCGCTCTCTCCCTGCCGTGCCCTCTGGTGTTCAGAGGGAGCCACAGCTGCTTCCTCCGCGTCTGGAGAAATCCACCTTTAGAATCCAGTCTCAGATGGAGGTTTCCAGATACTCAAAAATCCATGGTCCTATTTGGTCCGTGTATTATTCTTCTTTTCCTCCAAAATTCTGCTATCCACCTCCTGTCTCCTGAGATCCCTTAGATTCCCTCTCCCTCTATGCATCTCTCAAGCCTTGCTGAAGCCGGCCTCTGCTGATCCTGTTCTAGCTCAGCGTCCTCCGCTAGTCCTACTACGTCTTCTGCCATGAAAGGTCTCTGGGACATCTCCTGGGGGCGGGGGTAGCTGTGGTGAATTAAGGCTGGGTAGATCGGCTTGAACTGCGCACATCGGGCTGAAATGTCAGCATTGCCCGAGATGTGAGTCTTCTGTTGCCTCCCAGGGGAGACAATGCTTGTACCTAAAGGGAGAGCAGCAGAAGGAGGTTTGTGCTGATGAGTGGTTGAGATGAGGCTTGACAGCTGACCGCTCAAGGAAAGCATGAGGAAGAGGGGCCACCCTGCCGTGGAACCCTGGAAAGGCGTCCCGGAGGAGGGCCACCCTGAGTGGACCTCGAGCAATGAACGGGTTGAATGTCGAATAGACCTTCCAGGGAAGGGCATGGTGAATGAATAACCGGCAGCCAGAAGCCAGGGTTAGAAAAGGGAAACACGAGGAGGTGGATGGGAGGGCTGCAAGCAGTCGATGAAATACATGGAAAGGGGCCATGGAGGATGGTGTGCAAGGCAGTTTTAGGAGGACAGCTGTGTGAGGAAAGCAGGACTAATTGGCTGCTCAGACCTAAACAAGTGAACTCGGGGGCTGGCTGGGAACTTGCTCAGCAGGAAGAGGAACAGGCTGCTCCTGAAAAGGATGTTTCCTGCAATGATCCAGTGTTCTGGGAAAACCCAGAATGCAGCTCTGCCCTCTCCGTGAACGAAGGCACGTGGAACACATACCCGTAGCCAGCAGCAGCCAGGAAATCCAGCAGTGCCCAAACAAGTCCTGTTCATTGTGCGCGGCTGTGGTCTGGCCCTGCAGGGCAGCAGACATGCTGCAGAGTGGGCGTTTCCTCTACGCTCTCTCCTCGCCTCCCTTGCCTCTTCCAAGCCCTTGCCATACCCTTAACACTGTTGCCCCCTTCTGCTTATTTTCTGCCTCCTTTCCCTTTTCTTCCAAATCTTTCTTCTCCTGTAACTGCCCTCCACCTTTGCTTTTCTTGGCCTCACTTTGCCCTCTGCCTCCTGCTGTGTGGATTTTGCCTCCCTGACTGCTCTGTCCTCACTGGCTTTTCCTCCTGCCTGCTTCTGAAGACATGTCAAGTTCATGGCTTGATTTATGAGAACAAATGGCTTAAATTAATCTCCGAGCAAGCTTACCAACTCCTAACCTTGATCTTGGGACAGGTCATCTGTCTGGGTGCTCCAGATTGACTTGGTGATTCATAATAGAAAAGCCTTAGGACCCCAATGAATGGATCTCTTAATGGTGATCACTAAATGTGGCGAAATGAGAAAAAGAATGACAACAGAGTTGGCTTCTCACAAAACTAAATTCTTTAAAAAGTTTTGGGATTATGTGATTGTGTTCTTTCTGTTTTTTGGGGATACGAAGATGGAAAGGGTCAAAAGAACTTTAATTTTTTTCTTCTAAAGAAAGCGACACTAGGCCGGGCGCGGTGGCTCAAGCCTGTAATCCCAGCACTTTGGGAGGCCGAGACGGGCGGATCACGAGGTCAGGAGATCGAGACCATCCTGGCTAACACAATGAAACCCCGTCTCTACTAAAAATACAAAAAAAAATTAGCCGGGCGAGGTGGCGGGCGCCTGTAGTCCCAGCTACTCGGGAGGCTGAGGCAGGAGAATGGCGTAAACCCGGGAGGCGGAGCTTGCAGTGAGCCGAGATAGCGCCACTGCACTCCAGCCTGGGCGACAGAGCGAGACTCCGTCTCAAAAAAAAAAAAAAAGCGACACTAATAATTTTTAGGGAATGACGAGACAGTGGATGGTAGCTTGGTAGCATTTTGGTTTTATTTATTTTATTTATTTATTTATTTATAGACAGAGTCTCTCTCTGTCGCCCAGGCTGGAGCGCAGTGGTGTGATACCGGTTCACTGCAAGCTTGGCCTCCTGGGTTCACGCTGTTCTCCTGCCTCAGCCTTCCGAGTAGCTGGGACTACAGGCACCTGCCACCATGCCTGGCTAATTTTTTTTTTTTTTTTGTATTTTTAGTAGAGACAGGGTTTCACCATGTTAGCCAGGATGGTCTCAATCTCCTGATCTCGTCATCCGCCCACCTCGGCCTCCCAAAGTGCTGGGATTACAGGCGTGAGCCACTGCGCCTGGCTGCTTTTTGGTTTTTATTTTATTAAAATTGTTTAAAACACTCTTACTTTGCAAAATAAAAAGTTGCCAACCCTGTTTTTCTCCCAGTCCTGCTGTCTCGAAGCTGCTGCTTTGTCCAACACCGATGTAAATAAGGGGCTCTTACCGTATGCCACCGTCAACAAGTCCCTCGTTGCACTGAGCTGTGATTGCACCACCTGCACTCCAGCCTGGGTGACAGCCAGACCTTGTCTCAAAAACGAAACAAACAAGAAAACAAGTTCCTAGCTGAACTTACCTCCTCTGTGAGTGTAGGGGGGCCGATGAGGGGCCAGATGCTGGGGATACAAGAGAACAGCAGAGACAATTTGCAGCTTCCCATACTTCTCAGGGAGAAGTTTTTTCCAGCATTGTATGGGAGTTCCAGTTACTTCCTCACCAATGCTTGGTATTGTCATGCTTTTCTATTTTAGCCATTGGGAAGTGATATCTTCTAGCATTTTTTCCTTACTGCTTCTCTAATTTCAGAATCTTCTAGTAGTTTAAATTTGCATTTCTCTGTCGGCTAATGATGTAGAGCATCTTACATACTTACTGGTTATATCATCTTTTGTGATGTGTTTGTTCAAGCTTTTGGCCATTTTTATATTGGGGTGTTTGCCCTTTAATGATTATGATTTTTTTCTGTATTTTGGATACTAGTCCTTTATAAGGTATCTAATGAAATATTTTTTTCAGCCGATGGCTCAGCTTTTATTTTTCTTCGTTGTGTCTTTTGAAGATCAGGAGTTTAATTTTGATAAAATTCAGTTTATAGATGTTTTTCTTTTATGGTTAGTGCTTTTCATGTCCTGTTTAAGAAATTTTTGTCCATTTTTAGGGTCGTGAAGATAGTATCCTATGTTTTCTTTTAGAAGCATTATAGTTTAGTTTTATGTTTAGGTCTATGATCCATGAGGAATTAAATTTTAAATACGGTATAAAGTAGAGGTCTCCCGTATGGCTGTCCAGTGGATCCAGCACCATTTGTTGAAAAATGATCCTTTCCTTATTGAATTACGTTGGTACCTTTGTAAAAAATGAATTGCTGGCCGGCCGTGGGTGCTCACGCCTGTAATGCCAGCACTTTGGGAGGCTGAGAGGCAGGCAGATCACGAAGTCAAGAGATTCGAGACCATTGTGGCCAACATAGTGAAACCCCATCTCTACTAAAAATACAAAAATTAGCTGGGCGTGGTGGCAGGTGCCTGTAATCCCAGCTACTCAGGAGGCTGAGGCAGGAGAATCACTTGAACCAGGCGGGGCAGAAGTTGCAGTGAGCCGAGATCACGCCACTCTACTCCAGCCTGGTAACAGAGTGAGACTCTGTCTCAAAAAAAAAAAAAAAAAAAAAAAAATTGCCTGTATATGTATAGATCAATTGCTAGATTCCTTTTTTTCTGATCCTTTAATTTGTCTATCCTTATGGTCACACCACTGTCTTGATTACTGTAACTTTATGGTTAGCCTTGAATTTAGATAATTTAAGTTCTTCAACTTTGCTCTTTTTCAAGATTGTTTTGGGTATTTAATGTCCTTTCAATTCCTATATAAATTTAGAGTCATCTTGTTAATCTTCATTTAAAAAAGTGTTTAAAGTATGCTGGATTATATTGAACCTATAGGTTAATCTGGAGAGAAAGGATGTCTAAACAATGTTGAGTTTTTCAATCTATGAACATAGTATATCTCTTCGGTTATTTAGGTCTTGCTCTCAGTCTGTGCTGCTGTAACACAATACCTGAGATTGGGTAATTTATAAAGAACTGAAGTTAATTTTTTCACTGTTCTGGAGGTACAAGATTAAGGTACCAGCAGATTTGATGTCTGATGATGGCCTGTTCCTCATAGGCAGTGCTTTCTCATGGCATCCACATGTGGCAGAAGGTGGAAAGGCAAAAGGCACTAGGGCATTCCCTTGGACTTTTTTTTTTATTAATAACAGCGCAAATTCACTCATGAGAGTGGAGCCCTCATGACTTAATCACTTAGGCCCCATCTCTTAATATCATCAGTTGGGGGTTTAAATCCCAACATAGGAATTTTGAAGGGACACACACATTCACATCTTAGCAGTCGTCTTTAATTTTTCTCTGCAATGATTTTTTTTGTGTGTGTAGATGCACAAATTTTGTTACGTTTATTACCTAGTATTTGGATGATATTGTGAATGGAAGTTTTTAAAAAATTTTATATTTTGTTTGTTGCTTTTATAAAATTAGTTTTTATATTTTGATCTTGTATTCTTCAGCCTTGCTAAATTCACTTACTAGTTGTAGTAATGGTGTTTTATCTTTTTTTTTTTTTTTTGAGGGGGCAGATTCCTAAGGATTTTCTTCATGAACAGTTATGACACCTTCAAACAAAGACAGCTTTTACTTTTGAAATCTCTATACATTCTGTTTTGTTTTTCTTGCTTATCAAACTGGCTGATACAATCAGTACAATATTGAATAGAACTGATGGAAATGTTTTGTTTCTGATCTTGGAGGGAGTTAACTCATTAAGTACAATATAGTTGGATGTTCAACAGCAGCAGTGCCCAAGCTTTTTGGCACCAGGGACCAGTTTTGCAGAAGACAGTTTTTCCATGGACCAGGGTTGGGGGAATGGTTTTGGGGTGATTCAAACGCATTATGTTTATTACGCACCTTATTTCTATTATTATATTGTAATATCTAATGAAATAATTATATAACTCACCATAAGGTAGAATCAGTGGGAGCTCTGAGCTTGTTTTCCTGCAGCTAGATAGTCCCATCTAGGGGTGATGGGAGATGGTGACAGGTCATCAAGCATTAGATTCCCATAAGGAGCACACAACCTGTATCCCTTGCATGTGCAGTTCACAGTAGGGTTTGGGCTCCTGTGAGAATATAATGCTGGCTGCTGATCCGACAGGAGGCGGAGCTCAGTTGGTAATGTGAGTGATGGGAAGTGGCTGTAGATACAGATGAAGCTTCGCTTGTTGGCCCGCTGCTCACCACTGCTGTGCAGCCCAGTTCCTAACAGGCCATGGACCGGACCGGTACTGGGGCCTCCTGTCTTATGGAATATTGAAGAAGTTCTCTTCTATTTTTTTTAGTGCTAAGTTTCTGCAATGAATGGGTTTTAAATTGTGTCAAAAAGTTTTGCTATATATTTTAAGATGACCATATGGTTCCCCGTTAATTCTGTTAACATGAGGAATTGTATGGATTGATTGCTTTCTTCATGACGTGTTATCCTGTTTCACATCTGCTGCTAGATCCATTTGCTCGTATTTTGTTAAGGATTTTTATGTTTATGTTAAGAAGGATAGGTTTCTAATTTTCTTCTCTTGAATGCTTTTGTTAGATTTTGATGTCAGGGTTATGCTAGATCCAACAAAATATGGTGTTTTCTAAAGAGCTTATGTAAAATTGGTATTATTTCTTCCTAAAATTTTTGGCAGATTTAATCAGTGAAGCTTACTAGGCTTGAAGCTTTTCATGTGGAAAAGTTTTATATATAAAATTCAACTTTTAAAATGGAAAGACAGATTTTCTGTTTCTTCTTGAATTAATTTGGTAAATCGGTTTTTCATGGAACTTACTCATGTATTTAAGTTGGTCAAATTTAGTTACACAAAGTTGTTTATAACATTTTTCCTTATTATACTTTTAGCATCTGTGGAATGTGCAGTTGTAAACCTTCTATTATTTCTAAAATTGATAATTTGTTTTTTTATTTTCTTGATTAGAGATTTTCTTATTTTGACTACTTCGTCTATTATATATTATTATATATTGATATTATTATCTTTCAAAGATCCAACTTTTGCCTTTGTTTTACTTTTTATATTTTTCTTTTCTATTGATTTCTGCCCTCATTTTTATTATGTCTTATCATTTAATGACTGGGTCTAACTTGCTCTTTTACTGCATCTTACTATGGAAGCTTAGCTCATGATTTTCTAATATAAGCATTTAAAATATAAATTTTCCATCAAGAACTGTTTTTGCTCTACTCCTCAGATTTTGATATATTGTTTTTATCTCTAGATAAAAATATTTATTTTTTGATTTAAAAGTATTCGTTTAATTTCCAAACGTGATGGTGTGTTTTTCAATACTTCATTGTTGCTAATTTCAATATAATGAAATTATATACATAATTTATATGTGTATATATACATAATTATATATAATGAAATTATAGACATAATTTCATTATATTGAAATTTCGTTATATTGAAATTGGTCATAGAATATAATCTCTAAAATTTCACAATCTTGACATTTATTTACTTTTTTATCTAGTCAGTCTCTGTTTATCCATGTTTACAATTTTATGGCCCACAATGTGGTCTATGTTTGTGAATATTCCATGTGCATTTGAGAATAATGTGTGCTCTGCAGTTTTGGAACATAATAGTTTATTTCCAACTAGGTCATACTGGTTTTTATAGTTTTCCAAATCCTCAGTGTCTTCATTTATCTTTTTCCTACTTGTTTTTATCAATTACTGAGAGAACATAAAAATCACTAAGATTGTGGATTAGCCTATTTCTCCGTTTAGTTGTATCCATTTTTGCTTCACATATTATGAAGCTTTGTAGACGCGTACATGTTTAGCATTCTTATGTCTTGATGAATCTATTCTTCCGTCATTATAAAATAACCTCCTTTATTTTTTAGAGGTAGGATCTCACTCTGTCGCCCAGGCTGGAGTGAAGAGGCGCAATCATGGCACACTGCAGCCTTGACCTCCCAGGCTCAGGTGATTCTCCCACCTCAACCTCCCACCTAGCTGGGACTAGAGGTGCGCGCCACCATGTCCAATTAATTTTTTTGTAAAGATGGAGTTTTGCTATGTTGCCCAGGCTGGTCATGAATTCCTGGGCTCAAGAAATCCTCCCACCTCAGCCTCTCAAATGCTGGGATTATAGGTGTGAGCCACCGCACCCAGTCGCCTCCTTTATTTTTGGTAAAATTCCTCATCTTAAGCTGTCTCTAGTCCTATCTAAGCTTGACAACAATGGACCAAGATAACAAACTAAGAATTACAGTCAGTTATTCACTCATTCAACATATATAGCATCTATTATCATTTATCGAAGCAGAGGGATCAAATCAGTGAAAGAAAACAGATAAAAATCCTTTACCTCCTTTCCCTAAGTGAAGAGTAATCTTTTTTGTTTATTTATTATTTTTTTGAGACAGGGTCTCACTCTGTCTTCCAGGCTGGAGTACAGTGGTGTGATCATGGCTCACTGCAGTCTTGACCTCCTGCGCTCAGGTGATCCTCCCATCTCAGCCTCCCAGGTAGCTGAGACTACAGTTGTACACTACCACGCCTGACTGATTTTTTGTATTTTTTGTAGAGATGGGGTTTTGCCATGTTTCATAGGCTGGTCACGAACTCCCGGGCTCAAGTAATCTTCCCGCTTGGGCTTCTCAAAGTGCTGATATTATAGGCATGAAGCCACCACACTGGCCTTGTTTGGTATTAATACACTTATATTAACTTTCTTATTTTGGCTAATTTGTCTATTATATCTTTCTTTTCAACCTATCTATCTAAATTAAAAGTGCATCTCTTGAAAACAACATACTAATTGAGTGTTGCTTTTTAAAATCTAAAGGTGACAATCTCCATTTAATGTAAGTATTGATATAGTTGGGGTTAAATCTATTGTTATTCATTTTATCTGCTGTCTTCTTTGTTACTTGTTCTGTTGTTAATTCTTGTCTTTTGGTTCAATTGAGTTTTTCCTTTTTTTCTTTTTGTTAGTATTATATCTCTTCTATTGACCTTTTCTTTGTATTTCTTCATATTACTATTTTAGTGGTTGCTCTAAACTTACCACAGTCCACTTTGATTTAATAATATAACATTTCATGTACAATATGCTTTTTCCACAATTTGTACTTGGGTCATATAGTTTACTTTTCCATAAGAAGAGAGAAATTCCACAAGGTATTGCTATTATTTTTGCTTTAAACAGTCATTTGTCTTATATAGAATTTAAAAAGTGAGCTGAAAGTGATGTTTTATATTTATCTACGTATTTATAATTTTCAGTGCTCTTCCTTCTTATATATCTGAACTTCCATATTATATCATTTCCCTTCAGCCTAAAGAACTACTTTTAGTGCAGGGCTGGATGACAACACATTTCTCAGATTTCATTTATCTGAAAGTGTCTCTCTATTCTGCCTTCATTTACTGAATATAGAATTCTAGGTTTGACAGGTTTTTAAAAAATTTCATCACTTTAAGTATGTTTGACTGTCTTTTGGCTTGTGTTATTTCTGATGACCAGTCAGCCACCATTTTTATTGTTTTCCTTTTTGCATTTCCCCCCTTCTATTGGATGCTTTAACGGTTTTTCTTTAGTTTTCAGAAGCTTGCGTATATGCTTTTGAGTAATTTTCTTCATACCTTTTCTATTTTGGATTCATAGTTTCCTGGATTTGTGGGTTGATTTACTGATCAAACTGAGAAAAAATTCAGTTATTATGTCTTTAATATTTTTTCTGTTCCATTTTGTTTTACTCTCTTTCTGAAACTGATTACATGTACATTCACGTGTTGCTTAACAATGGGGATATGTTCTAAGAAATGCATCGTTAGGTGATTTTTGTTGTGCAAAGATCATAGAGTGAATATATACAAACCTAGATGGTCTAGTCTACTATATAACTAGGTCATATGGTATAACCTGTTACTCCCAGGTGACAAACCTGTATGGCATGTTACTGTGCTGAATACTGTAAGCAACTGTAACACAATGATTAGCATTTGTATATCTAAATACATGTGAATGTAGAAAAGGTACAGTAAAAAACATACAAAGGATAAAAATGACATACCTGTATAGGGCACTTAGCAAGAAGGGAGCGTACAGGACTGGAAGTTGCTCTGGGTGAGTCAGAGAGTAAGTGGTGGGTCAATGCGAAGATCTAGGACATTGCTATAGACTGTAAACATTGTACACTTAGGCTACCCTAAATTTACTAAAAAATATTCTTCTTTCTTCAATAGTAAATTAACTTTAGCTCACTAAATTTTAAAAGCTTTTTGATTCTTGTAATAACACTTAGCTTAAAACACAAACACATTGTACAGCTGTACAAAATTATTTTTTCTTTATATTCTTATTCTAAAAGCTTTTTCCTATTTTTAAAATTTTTAATTTTTTTTAACTTTTTTTTTTTTTTTTTTAAATCGAGAGGAGGGTATCATTCTGTCACCCATGCTGGAGTGCATGCATAGGCATTATCATAGCTCACTGCAGCTTAAACTCCTGGGATCAACTGATCCTCCTGCCTCAGCCTCCCAGACAAGTGGAACTATAGGCATTTCTTTTTTTTTCGAGACGGAGTGACCCAGGCTGGAGTGCAGTGTCGCGATCTTGGCTCACTGCAAGCTCCGCCTCCCAGGTTCATGCCATTCTCCTGCCTCAGCGTCCTGAGTAGCTCGGACTACAGGTGCCTGCCACCACACTTGGCTCATTTTTTTTGTATTTTCAGTAGAGATGGGGTTTCACTGTGTTAGCCAGGATGGTCTAGCTCTCCTGACCTCATGATCTGCCTGCCTCAGCCTCCCAAAGTACTGGGATTGCAGACGTGAGCCACCATGCCCTGCCGGCATTTTTTAATCTTTAAACTTTTTTGTTAAAAATGAGAACTCAGCACCACAATAGTCCAGGCCTACACAGGACTGGAATAATCAATATCAGTCTTCTACCGGAGATGTCATCTTCTGTGATAACAATGCCTTCTTCAGAAATACTCCTGCAGGACCTACTTGAGGCTGTTTTACAGTTAACTTTTTATGTTTTCAGTAAATATAAGGAGTATCTGTAAAAGTATTGATGAACCAGTAACATAGTTGTTTATTATTATCAAGTATATAATTGTATGTGCTATACTTTTATATGACCGGAACCACAGTAGGTTTGTTTACAGCTGCATCACCACAAACATGTGAGTAATGTGTTGTGCTCTGAAGTCACTAGGTGATAGGAATTTTTCTGTTCCATTGTAATTTTATGGAACCATTGTCATACATGCAGTCTGTTGTTGACTGAAACATTCTTTTTTGGCTCATGACTATATATTATTAAACCATCGATACTATTCGATTGGTCCCTGGGGCTCCATATATATATATTTTGCACCTTTATTCCTCTCTGTGCTTCAGTTTGGGTAATTTCTATTGATCTGTCTTAAAATTCAAGGATCCTTTCTTTTCTTGTGTCCTATCTGCAGTTAATCCAATCCAGTTAATTTTTGATTTAGAGTATTGTGTTTTCTAGTTCTAAGATTTCCATTTGATTTTTTTTCTATAGTCTCCAGATTGTTCCTAAAATTCCCTTTCTATTTTTCCATTATATCCATCATTTCCTCTAGACTCTTTAGCATATTTATCATAGCTATTTTAAAGTTCCTGCCTGCTAATTACAATATTGGGGCCATTTCTGTGTCTGTTTATATTGAGTGATAATTCTCTTGGTATATATCAAATTTTTCTATTTCTTTGCATGAATTTTTTTTTTTTTTAATGTATCAGACATTGGTGGAAGATATGTTGAAGAGACTCTTAATTCTGCTTTCTTTATAGTAAAGGTTAAGTTTGGTTCTAGAATGTGGTTAGATTATTGGGGGTTCATTTTGAACTATAGAAGTCTTGATTCTTAAACTACATTAGGGAAGGTCTAGTTCTGCATTTTTCTTAGCTGTAGGCTGAATATTTTAGTCCTGAGACACAGCGTTTACCCTGAAGGCTTGTCCCTTATGAAGTTCCAGTGGAAACCCGGGTGTTTACCTAGCCCCTCCAACTTGTTAGAATTCAGACTGCGGACTCTGTCCTGTGTGGTGTGTGGCAACTGAAGTTTCTGTTCAGGTCTTTGAGCTTTCCAGCTGCTGTTTTGTCTCTGGGCTCCTTGTAGGCTCACCTATAGATGTATAATTAAGGGATCAACCAAACAGTTCGGAGGAGTTTACATGCAGATTTAGGGGCTTCTTTCTGACTTCCTCTTTTCTGGCATTTTCCCCTTTAGTTTCCAGCTATTCTAGCAGTTCCAAACTCTGTCTGCTGAGTCCTCAGGCAAATACAACTACCGTTTTCTGCTTGAGTTCTGGCTGTCCAGTGCCATACAGATGGCTCTCATGGGAAAAGCCATTTAAACATGCATCTTGTCCATTATGGTTCCTTTTTTCAAGGATCAAATAATCTAGACTTTCTTCTTGATTTTGGTCTTCTTCCAGTGCTTTTGAACAGTTGCTTTAAATATTTCCTCAATTGTTTATAATCATCGTCTGCAGGAGGGTTAGTCCAGTACAGTCCACTGTGCCATAACTAGAGCCAGACCTTCATCAAAAGTTTCTAAACTGAGGAGGGACAAGAGTAGACATAGGCTTTAGGAAGGTCATTCTGGCAGCTGTTGGTAACCTGTAACAGGGTAGCAAGAATGAAGGTAGGAAGACAAAATAAAACTATCACAAGAGTCCCTAGTAGATGATAGTTATTTAGACTCGATGATGAAAAGAGGAGACTGGTCATGACAAGCAATGGATGAGTTTGAGATAAATTTTTGGCAAGATTTGGTGATAAGCAGGGGATGAGAAAAAAGGGGAAGTCAAGGATAACTCTCAGATTTCTTGTTTGAAAGACTGGGTGATTAACACCATTTACCGAAATAGGGAATACCAGAGAAGGATGAGATTTGAGGCAAAAATCAAATTTCCTTTTGGATGCAAGTCTCAAGATGACAATAACATGTCCAGTAAACATTTGAATTTGTAAGTCTGAAGCTCAGGGAAAAGGTCTCATTTAATAGGTCTGGTTGCTGCAGCTTGAGTGAGATGTACACATGCAGAGGGAAGGAATGCTACCTAGGGGATTGAGAACAAAAGCTACTTGGATGGATGTTGACTTTCCGAATTCTAGGTGAAACTACTGGATAGGAGAGATGAGAGGCCAGCAAAATAAGCCTACTTATAATTGGGATGTTTTAAGGAGGTTGACTGTGGCTGCTTTTTCCCCCTCTGGATACAGGGTTACAAGGAAGAAAATAACACAGGTGAATGTTGTGGGAGATGTTTGCCTACAGTTTGCACCATTCGGCTAAGAGGAGGACAGATCATGACACTGAAGGTAGGAGCAAGCTGAACGCAGGGGCTCCCTCACATATCACCATCTTGCTTCCCTTTTTGGAAATTTTTCTTCAAGAAAGAGGGACTAAGTTTGGTGTTCAGTATTGGCTTCTTTTTCTACTTTCTGATTATATAAAGAAAAGATAGATGACTTATTGCAGGCGCAGAATTTTCTCTTTAGTTACTTTGTTGCTCTTCTTGATAGGAGTGTACTTGGTGTATGGCCTCACGATTTGGAGTTGATCTTTTTTTTTTTTTTTTTTTCTTTTTTGAGATGGAGTCTGGCTCTGTTGCCAGGCTGGAGTGCAATGTCGTGATCTCAGTTCACTGCAACCTCCGCCTCCTGGGTTCAAGTGATTTCCCTGTCTCAGCCTCCCGAGTAGCTGGGACTACAGGCTCCCGCCACCACACCCGGCTAGGTTTTTTTTGCATTTTTAGTATAGACGGGATTTCACCGTGTTAGCCAGGATGGTCTCGATCTCCTGACCTCATGATCTGCCTGCCTCAGCCTCCCAAAGTGCTAGGATTACAGGCGTGAGCCACTGTGCCCAGCCTAATTTTTGTATTTTTAGTAGACGTGGGATTTCACCATGTTGGCCAGGATGGTCTCGATCTCTTGACCTTGTGATCTGCCCACCTTGGCCTCCCAAAGTGCTGGGATTACAGGTGTGAGCCACCGCGCCCAGCCTGGCAGTGGTTGATCTTTAAGATTTTCTCTAGCCTTGGGAGTCTCTAAGACTGGACAGGCCATCAGGGTGAAACAAACTCTGATCTATGAAGTCCGGACTAGCTGGTGGGGCTGGGAGGTCGTGCCCTTGGTTCAACTCTCGTTCAGTTATCGACTAGCCAGTTTGCTGTTGCTATATCCCAATCCTTCAAGCATTTAACTGGTCGGAAGAGTCTACAAAGCAGCCCTGTTGATAGGATACAAGCTGTGAAACTGGGACTCCACTTCTGGTCTGTGTTCTGGGTTTGGGGGCTTTGTTATACATTGTCTTGTTCTTGCTTCATGGTCCTCCAGATTGTTTCATCAACTCCATGGAGTCAAGCTCATGGTTTGAAGTGGCTTTGTGAACCAAACACTGTCTCTGACTTAACCCACTCCTCCTCTTACCTTCCAGCGTGATGAGACGCTCCAGGATGGCTGTGATACTCACTTCTGCAAGGTCAATGAGAGAGGAGAGTACTTCTGGGAGAAGAGGGTCACAGGCTGCCCGCCCTTTGATGAACACAAGTGTCTGGCTGAGGGAGTGAGTACTCATCCTCTTTACTGTCTCCATCTCTAAGAACACGATCCTTCTGAAGAGCGTCGATCCCAGCTCTGGCGTAATATCCCAGTGTCTGAGGCAAATCTCTGGCCTCGTTGAAGAATCAGTGAGATTATGAAATCAAAGCCTATGGAGAGAGAAAATTCTCTGCAATATGGGATGTTTAAAAAAAATATTTTCCTTGAGGGAGGCTGTGTGTGTGATTCTTGTATAGGAAGATGTGAGATCAAACGGATTCTTAGTCTCCCTGGTAATGAAGATCCTGATGACTCATTTGGAAGAGAATTCAGAATAATCAAAATTGTTTCAGCCTGGTCAGGGAGGGTGGTCAAGCTGCTCACATTTATGATAGGAAAGCATAGTTTACATGTGGACACTTAAGCACAGGGCTGTGAGTTCAGAGCTAAACATTGGCCCGGAGTGACCCGAAAGCTGTCTATCTGTACTGTTTGTGTCTAACCTGCAACTTTGCTGTTTTCTTAGGGTAAAATTATGAAAATTCCGGGCACCTGCTGTGACACATGTGAGTACATTACTAATATCTTGTCCCTTGAAACCCATCAGAGCAGTCTAGGGGCTCTTTGCAGCTTGGTCCTTGAAACCCGTTAGCAAGCCAATGACTGTTGTTTGCAGTAAGCTTTATTTCAGAAAGAGATTTCTTGACCACTGGTTCAGTCTTGCAGGGAGCAGCCTCCCCTCCTTGGATGTCATCAGACTGCCCTCTTGAGCTCCCTTTTAGATGCCCGTGGAACAATCTCTTTCCCCTTTTCCTGCAAACTCCCTCCTGTCTCCAGCTTCTTACGTGCCTTTCCCCTCATAGGATCTTTGATTGCTCATAGTCCTATCCTGGGACAATATGTTCCCGCTCCAACCAAAGCTTCTTAAAGACAGGCACCTTGGATCTCTGATCATGACAAGAGTAGACTCTCAACACATGTCTATTCATGAGTGTGCTAAAGCTATCTCTCAGAGAAAGCTAAGCCACCAGCTGACTAACAACAGCCCGCATGTGCCATGGGTGCTGGTCTAAGTTTATCACCCCCTCTTCTTCACTCGGAGTCCTCTTGACCTTATAGTTATGTCATACTGATTGGTTCTCATTACTCACAGCAGCGGCTTTGGAGATGAGACACAAATCTGCACATCAGACAGTGTTCTTCCCATACATGCTTGTGTTTATGAGCACAAATAACTTTCAGGATCCCAATGCTAATGCCATATTTTCTAAATATAGAATTACTTGCCTGGACTAATATTTTTTGTTTTAGGTTAGGGTTTTTTTTTTTTTTTGTCCTAGGTTCACAGGTGTGCATGGTTGTTTACACGTAGAGAAAGGAAGAGTGAAAACATGAATACCTTCCGTGTTCAGTCATTCATTCATTTCTTGATGGCTTACTGTGACAGCCCCTGCAATTGCTGTAACCAAATCTCAGATTGAGGAAACACTCTGAAAGCATGTCTTTCTGTGATTCCCATTTGCATGGTTTAAGAATGCGAAGTCAGGAAACCATCAGAGAAGAAGAATTATCTCTAGGCACACACTGCACGTGGAATTTGGTGAAGAGACTATTACCTACAAAACCACCGCTAAGGGTCTTTGTTGGTCAACGCATTCAAGAGCCTTCGAGATTTTAATGAGGACAATATAAGCCAGGCTCAGAGATTTAAATCCACAGCAACCTAATATAGTATGTTGGCCTAAATGTGTTTTTTAGATTCATCCTCTTAATGTAATTGGCAGGCTTTCCCTGTACAATGAAGTTATCTGGAAATGGGGAGGCAGACTCACATGTAGTTAGGGTTGATGTAGATTTGGAGCCATCTAAGGAGAGAGAACTCCCAGTGTTCAGATTGGAATGGTGAGCTGGCATTACATTTTCGAATTCCCGGTGGGCCAAGTAGAGCTTCCGATCTGAATGCCACTAACCCCTGTGTGAAAGGAAAGCCATGTCAGCAACCTGAAGTCAGCAGTACCCAAAGAGAGGCCTTCACAAAGGTGCCTAGGGATCTTCTCGGTCCCCAGAGAGGCAGGGTATGCCCTTCTATCACCATGACTTTGCCTTTCCTCTTACCCCAAGGCAGGAATGGATAGATAGTAATTATACTTACTGACGACTTCATTGCCCATTAGCTTCTGAATGTAGTTACAAGCACAAGAGGGTTGCTTTAGCCATTTGGTTTTCAGAGTCTACAATGATATAAAGGTGAGTCTTACTCATTTTACATCACCATAGCACAGTGAATTTAGGCTCTTTCTGCAATTAAAATTGTGCCATTAAGTGAGTTAAGTCTAGCAGTAACTATATCTCTGCATATTTCAGGCCAGGAACAGCTGAGGTGAACCAGGATAACTGAATTCCCTCCTTGTGGCTGGCTTTGGTTATTTGGTTACTGTGAAAGGGACCTATTTCCAGCCCAGTGAGGACACTGGGGCTGAAGAGTGTTCTCTAGAACCCCAGCCAGTCCTCAAGTTTCACCTCTCACCTGTCCTGTAGGTGAGGAGCCCGAGTGCAGTGACATCACTGCCAGGCTGCAGTATGTCAAGGTGGGAAGCTGTAAGTCCGAAGTAGAGGTGGATATCCACTACTGCCAGGTAAGGGCTCTGCTTCAATACGGCCTGGGTGGGGAGGGCTGAGCCTCCGTGTTTGGATACCTGTCCTTAGTTACATTCTGGAAGGATCTGGAAAATTTGCAGGGAAGGGAAGGAAAACTGGAAGCATTTTTTTTTAAAGTAAATGTTTTATTGAAGTAACTGGGAATTTTTGACTCCAGGAAAAAAACAAAAACGGAGGAAAGAACAAATCTCTTACAGAAAATGGAGAGTTACTTGTGCAAGATGGAGACCACAATTCTTGAAGATCAAACATATATAAAAATGTCCTGCATAAAACATGCATAATCAGGCATAAAACATTTTATGCATTAACATGCATAAAAATTGCAGCTAGAGGGATGTGGGTACGATATTACCATAGAGAAGAGGACATGTCAGACCTATGATCTTCCTTTACAAATTGCCTAGCTGTCCTGGGTGCTTCTGGGTGAGATCAGATCTGCCTCGCTTGGAGGGGTCAGGGAGAAAGCAGGCTGCCCCAGAGCCCTGCCTAGGTCAGGACTTCCCACCATTGTGAAGCTCCCATCTTCCTCTGCTTTCTTGCAGGGCAAATGTGCCAGCAAAGCCATGTACTCCATTGACATCAACGATGTGCAGGACCAGTGCTCCTGCTGCTCTCCAACACGGACGGAGCCCATGCAGGTTCCCCTGCACTGCACCAATGGCTCTGTTGTGTACCACGAGGTTCTCAATGCCATGCAGTGCGAATGTTCCCCCAGGAAGTGCAGCAAGTGAGGCTGCTGCAGCTGCATGGGTGCCTGCTGCTGCCTGCCTTGGCCTGACAGGCCAGAGTGCTGCCAGTCCTCTGCATGTTCTGCTCTTGTGCCTTTCTGGGCCCACAATAAAGGCTGAGCTCTTAGCTTGCAGAAGGCTGCTGGTGCACTGTGTCTTAGGGCTGAGATGGCAACGGTGGGCAGGGGCTGAGTTCCGAGACTGGTTCTGAGGAAGGAAGCGCAGGCCACATCTGCAAGCCTCAGTGTCAGTGTGAGATACTGCCAACCTCTGGGGAGAAGTGATGTCTTTGCCTCCGGGGGTGGGAAAGGCCTAGTGTGGCATCGGCCTTTTCCGAAACGTAGCACGAAGTAAAAGGGATTTCCCAGGAACACTGGGTTCTCCGGTCTCTGCATGGAGGGGTTTCCAAACATAGCAGAGGGGTGGGTCCTGGAGCCAGGCTTCTGCTGAGATGGATAACTATTGTTGTCACGCGGCTGGCAATGTGGAGAAGGTATCAGACCAGGTGTGCAAGGATTTCTCTTAGTCCATGGCTCACAGAGCTCCTGTGTACCCATAGTTGGCCCCTTTGAGGGGGAGAGGTGCTGAGGACTGACGGGGACCTGGCAGTAGTGTGGTCCCCCAGCTCAGCCTGAGGGCATGAGCCCCAGATTTGGAGGCAGACCTGGGCTCCACACATGGCCCTTGCTTAGCTGCATGGCCTCTAACAAGGCTCTTAGTTGTTCTCAGACTCAGTTTCCTCATTTGGAAAACAGGAATGTCAGTCTCACTCATAAGGTGGTGAGGATAAACAACCTCAGCCTAAAATACGGCCTGCAAGTCCTTAGGTAACTAAATTGCTCTATAATCATGTAAGAAGTGGCGAGAATAACTGGGGAAATCAAGGCTTTTGGTGGGGAATAAGACTCTAATGTTAACAGCAGAGCATTAGGGATTTCCTTTGTTGTGAGGGCTGGACCAGCAGGGTTTCTTTCAGGCTTTATGCTTGATGCCAAGGCCCTACGTACTCCAGACATCCTTCAGTGGAAGGGGAAGTGGTGTAGATAACACCAAACATCATCCAGTCCCCAAAGCACTAACTGGTACTGTCCCTTGCAGTTAGAGATGGTCTTTCCTTAAAATTTATGGAAGAGTTTTCATGTACGTGCTGGCAAGATTGTTGGGGACTCTTGCTGGAGAGAATGCCCATAAGACAGAAGGGGATGTCCTGGATTACAAGAATTTGATGAAGAATTGATTTTCATTCCAAATACTTTTGACACAGGAGAGACTCAGCTCATTGAAAGTACCGGATAATGGAGTCAAAAGGGACTTAGACATCTAGTCCACTGTCCATTCCTTTACAAGTGATGAAAGCAGCTCAGGGAACTCAAGTGACTTGCCAAAGGTCATAACTGCTGGGTGGCAGGACCGGGTTGGGAACCCAGGTGTCTTGACACATGGATAAGAACTCCCAGGCCATCCCATCAGAGCCACACAATCCCTGTTGCTTCCACTCTTTCCACACTGACATGGGGACCAGTGACTGCCGCATCCCTAAGTTTCTACCTCTTCTGTTATTGCCTGAGCTTAACCTTAAGAGAAGCCACATTACAGGAAAATGGCATAGATGATGCTGAGTAGGCTTGGTGGGAAGTTTAGTGAGGCAGAGGGGAGGAAGAATGGACAAAAGTTTTATATAACTAAGGTTCAAAGGTTGCTGTCTCTCCATCCATCACCCCACTCCCAACTTTGGGTAGCCTCTAAGGTCTCTCTTGGTAGGAAACCAGATCCAGGGACAAGGAATTAACTGTCACTCTTCTGACTGATCGCCTAACACTGGAGCTGGGGACAAGGTGTTATTGGAGGCATCAGCTCCAGATAAATTCAGCAGGAAGGCTACCTCTGCAGCATAGGTTGTTGATTTTCCAGCTGCCTGTGTCTTGCTGGCTTGAACTTCTTGTGTTTACTGATACCACATTTTACCATCAAGAAAAAAACTGAATCGGAAAACTGCATGTTTTGATTATTTAAAAAAAAAATCCAAAACAATGGAAGGGAGCTGGGTAAAAAGGATGCAGGAAGAGAAACTGTTGGAGCTAGTGTGTGTGGAGCAGTGTCTCGGCAGTCTTCCTTTATTTACAGGTATTCCAAAGGCACTGTCTGTACCTGGTTTCAGGGACCCTCTTTTTTACTCACCCTCAGACCAGGCAAGACAGAGCACCCCAAAGTGGATGTTTTAAGGAGAGTCTCAAGGAAGGAGTATACAGAAACTAAGAAACTGCTGGAGGGAAAGAAGAAAGGGAATGAATGTGAAGGAGCAGTGGTGACCATTTTTCAATCGTTTGGGAACTGAAAAGACATGAGAACCGTCCCTGGAAGTAGACAGGGAGAAAAGGGGTTGTTAAGGATAGAAAGGAGCAGAATAGCAGAGTGTTACACCACAGACTCCAGGGCAGGCTGCCTGCTCTGGAATCCTGGGATCCTCTTAGAGCCAAGTTACTTGATATACTTTTTTTTTTTTTATACTTTAAGTTGTAGGGTACATGTGCACAACGTGCAGGTTTGTTACCTATGTATACATGTGACATGTTGGTGAGCTGCACCCATTAACTCGTCATTTACATTAGGTATATCTCCTAATGCTATCCCTCCTCCCTCCCCCCTCCCCACAATAGGCCCCAGTGTGTGATGTTCCCCTTCCTGGGTCCAAGTGATCTCATTGTTCAGTTCCCACCTATAAGTGAGAACATGTGGTGGTTGGTTTTCTGTGCTTGTGATAGTTTGCTGAGAATGATGGTTTCCAGCTGCATCCATGTCCCTACAAAGGACACGAACTCATCCTTTTTTATGGCTGCATAGTATTCCATGGTGTATATGTGCCACATTTTCTTAATCCAGTCTGTCACTGATGGACATTTGGGTTGATTCCAAGTCTTTGCTATTGTGAATAGTGCCACAATAAACATACGTGTGCATGTGTCTTTATAGCAGCATGATTTACAATCCTTTGGGTATATACCCAGTAATGGGATGGCTGGGTCAAATGTTATTTCTAGTTCTAGATCCTTGAGGAATCGCCATGCTGTTTTCCACAATGGTTGAACTAGTTTACAGTCCTACTAACAGTGTAAAAGTGTTCCTATTTCTCCACATCCTCTCCAGCACTTGTTGTTTCCTGACTTTTTAATGATTGCCATTCTAACTGGTGTGAGATGGTATCTCATTGTGGTTTTGATTTGCATTCCTCTGATGGCAAGTGATGAGCATTTTTTCATGTGTCTGTATGAATGTCTTCTTTTCATGTGGCTGTATGAATGTCTTTTGAGAAGTGTCTGTTCATATCCTTTGCCCACTTTTTGATGGTGTTGTTTTTTTCTTGTAAATTTGTTTGAGTTCTTTGTAGGTTCTGGATATTAGCCCTTTGTCAGATGAGTAGATTGCAAAAATTTTCTCCCATTCTGTAGATTGCCTGTTCACTCTGATGGTAGTTTCTTTTGCTGTGCAGAGGCGCTTTAGTGTAATTAGATCCCATTTGTCAATTTTGGCTTTTGTTGCCGTTGCTTTTGGTGTTTTAGACATGAGGTCCTTGCCCATGCCTGTGTCCTGAATGGTATTACCTAGGTTTTCTTCTAGGGTTTTTATGGTTTTAGGCCTAACATTTAAGTCTCTAATCCATCTTGAATTAATTTTCGTGTAAGGAGTAAGGAAAGGATCCAGTTTCAGCTTTCTACTTACATAACTAGCCAATTTTCCCAGCACCATTTATTAAATAGGGAATCCATTCCCCATTTTTTGTTTTTGTCAGGTTTGTCAAAGATGAGATGGCTGTAGATGTGTGGTATTATTTCTGAGGGCTCTGTTCTGTTCCATTGGTCTGTATCTCTGTTTTGGTACCAGTACCATGCTGTGTTGGTTACTGTAGCCTTGTAGTGTAGTTTGAAGTCAGGTAGCGTGATGCCTCCAGCTTTGTTCTTTTGGCTTAGGATTGTCTTGGCAATGCAGGCTCTTTTTAGGTTCCATAAGAACTTTAAAGCAGTTTTTTCCAATTCTGTGAAGAAAGTCATTGGTAGCTTAATGGGGATGGCATTGAATCTATAAATTACCTTGGGCAGTATGGCCATTTTCACAATATTGATTCTTTCTATCCATGAGCATGGTGTGTTCTTCCATTTGTTTGTGTCCTCTCTTATTTCGCTGAGCAGTGGTTGGTAGTTCTCGTTGAAGAGGTCCTTTACATCCCTTGTAAGTTGGATTCCTAGGTATTTTATTCTCTTTGAAGCTATTGTGAATGGGAGTTCATTCATGATTTGGCTCTCTGTTTGTCTGTTACTGGTGTACAAGAATGCTTGTGATTTTTGCACATTGCTTTTGTATCCTGAGACTTTGCTGAAGTTCCTTATCAGCTTAAGGAGATTTTGGGCTGAGATGATGGGGTTTTCTAAATACACAATCATGTCATCTGCAAACAGGGACAATTTGACTTCTTCTTTTCCTAACTGAATACCCTTTATTTCTTTCTCTTGCCTGATTGCCCTAGCCAGAACTTCCAACACTATGTTGAATAGGAGTGGTGAGAGAGGGCATCCCTGTCTTGTGCCAGTTTTCAAAGGGAATGCTTCCAGTTTTTGCCCATTCAGTATGATATTGGCTGTGGGTTTGTCATAAATAGCTCTCATTATTTTGAGATACGTTCCATCAGTACCAAATTTATTGAGAGTTTTTAGCATGAAGGGCTGTTGAATTTTGTCAAAGGCCTTTTCTACATCTATTGAGATAATCATGTGGTTCTTGTCTTTGGTTCTGTTTATATGCTGTATTACGTTTATTGATTTGCGTATGTTGAACCAGCCTTGCATCCCAGGGATGAAGCCCACTTGATCATGGTGGATAAGCTTTTTGATGTGCTGCTGGATTCGGTTTGCCAGTATTTTATTGAGGATTTTTGCATCGATGTTCATCAGGGATATTGGTCTAAAATTCTCTTTTTTTATTTTATCTCTGCCAGGCTTTGGTATGAGGATGATGTTGGCCTCATAAAATGAGTTAGGGAGGATTCCCTCTTTTTCTATTGATTGGAATAGTTTCAGAAGGAATGGTACCAGCTCCTCCTTGTACCTCTGGTAGAATTTAGCTGTGAATCCATCTGGTCCTAGACTTTTTTTGGTTGGTAGGCTATTAATTATTGCCTCAATTTCAGAGCCTGCTAATGGTCTATTCAGGGATTCAGTTTCTTCCTGGTTTAGTGTTATGAGAGTGTAAGTGTCCAGGAAATTATCCATTTATTCTAGGTTTTCTAGTTTATTTGCATAGAGGTGTTTGTAGTATTCTCTGATGGTAGTTTGTATTTCTGTGGGGTCGGTGGTGATATCCCCTTTATCATTTTTTATTGCGTCTATTTGATTCTTCTCTCTTTTCTTCTTTGTCTTGCTAGCAGTCTATCAATTTTGTTGATCTTTTCAAAAAACCAGCTCCTGGATTCATTGATTTCTTTGGAGGATTTTTTTGTGTCTCTATCTCCTTCAGTTCTATTCTGATCTTAGTTATTTCTTGCCTTCTGCTAGCTTTTGAATGTGTTTGCTCTTGCTTCTCTATTTCTTTTATTATGATGTTAGGGTGTCAATTTTAGATCTTTCCTGCTTTCTCTTGTGGGCATTTAGTGCTATAAATTTCCCTCTACACACTGCTTTAAATGTGTCCCAGAGATTCTGGTATGTTGTATCTTTGTTCTCATTGGTTTCAAAGAACATCTTTATTTCTGCCTTCATTTTGTTATGTACCCAGTAGTTATTCAGGAGCAGGTTGTTCAGTTTCCATGTAGGCGAGTGGTTTTGATTGAGTTTCTTAGTCCTGAGTTCTAGTTTTTTGCACTATGGTCTGAGAGACAGTTTGTTATAATTTCTGTTCTTTTACATTTGCTGAGGAGTGCTTTACTTCCAACTATGTGGTCAATTTTAGAATAAGTGCGATGTGCTGAGAAGAAAGTATATTCTGTTGATTTGGGGTGGAGAGTTCTATAGATGTCTATTAGGTCTGCTTGGTGCAGAGGTGAGTTCAATTCCTGGATATCCTTGTTAACTTTCTGTCTCATTGATCTGTCTAATGTTGACAGTGGGGTGTTAAAGTTTCCCATTATTATTGTATGGGAGGCTAAGTCTCTTTGTAGGTCTCTAAGTACTTGCTTTATGAATCTGGGTACTCCTGTATTGGGTGCATTTGTATTTAGGATAGTTAGCTCTTCCTGATGAATTGATCCCTTTACCATTATGTAATGGCCTTCTTTGTCTCTTTTGATCTTTGATGGTTTAAAGTCTGTTTAATCAGAGACTAGTATTACAACCCCTGCTTTTTTTTGTTCTCCATTTGCTTGGTAGATCTTCCTCCATCCCTTTATTTTGAGCCTATATGTATCTCTGCATGTGAGATGGGTCTCCTCAATACAACAAACTGATGGGTCTTGACTCTTTATCCAATCTGGCAGTCTGTTTCTTTTAATTGGACCATTTAGTCCATATACATTTAAGGTTAATATTGTTATGTGTGAACTTGATCCTGTCATTATGATATTAGCTGGTTATTTTGCTCGTTAGTTGATGCAGTTTCTTCCTGACATCAATGGACTTTACATTTTGGCATGTTTTTGCAATGGCTGGTACCGGTTGTTCCCTTGAATGTTTAGTGCTTCCTTCAGAATCTCTTGTAGGGCAGGCCTGGTGGTGACAAAATCTCTAAGCATTTGCTTGTCTGTAAAGGATTTTATTTCTCCTTCACTTATGAAACTTAGTTTGGCTGGATATGAAATTCTGGGTTGAAAATTATTTTCTTTAAGAATGTTGAATATTGGCCCCCACTCTCTTCTGGCTTGTAGAGTTTCTGCCAAGAGATCTGCTGTTAGTCTGATGGGCTTCCCTTTGTGGGTAACCCGACCTTTCTCTCTGGCTGCCCTTAACATTTTTTCCTTCATTTCAACTTTGGTGAATCTGACAATTGTGTGTTTTGCAGTTGCTCTTCTCGAGGAGTATCTTTGTGGCGTTCTCTGTATTTCCCGAATTTGAATGTTGGCCTGCCTTACTAGGTTGGGGAAGTTCTCCTGGATGATATCCTGCAGAGTATTTTCAACTTGGTTCCATTTTCCCTGTCACTTTCAGGCACACCAATCAGACGTAGATTTGGTCTTTTCACATAAACATAATCCCATATTTCTTGGAGGTTTTGTTCATTTTTTTTACTCTTGTTTCTCTACACTTCTCTTCTCGCTTCACTCATTTGATCTTCAATCACTGATAACTCTTTCTTCCATTTGATCGAGTCGGTTACTGAAGCTTGTGCATTTGTCACGTAGTTCTTGTGTCATGGTTTTCATCTCCATCAGTTCATTTATGGACTTCTCTGCATTGATTATTCAAGTTATCCATTCATGCAATCTTTTTTCAAGGTTTTTAGTTTCTTTGCACTGGGTACGTAGTTCCTCCTCTAGCTCTGAGACGTTTGCTTGACTGAAGCCTTCTCTCCACTCATCAAAGTCATTCTCCGTCCAGCTTTGTTCTGTTACTGGTGATGAGCTGCGTTCCTTTGGAGGGGGAGATGCACTCTGATTTTTGAATTTCCAGCTTTTCTGCACTGCTTTTTCCCTATCTTCGTGGTTTTATCTGCCTTTGGTCTTTGATGATGGTGACGTACTGATGGGGTTTTGGTGTGGGTGTCCTTTCTGTTTGTTAGTTTTCCTTCTAACAGTCAGGACCCTCAGCTGCAGGTCTGTTGGAGTTTGCTTGAGGTCCACTCCAGACCCTGTTTGCCTGGGTATCAGCAGCGGAGGCTGCAGAAGATAGAATATTGCTGAACAGCGAGTGTTGCTGTCTGATTCTTGCTCTGGAAGCTTCGTCTCAGGGGTGTACCCAGCCGTGTGTGGTGTGAGGTTTCAGTCTGCACCTACTGGGGGATGTCTCCCAGTTAGGCTACTCAGGGGTCAGGTACCCACTTGAGCAGGCAGTCTGTCTGTTCTCAGATCTCAACCTCCGTGCTCGGAGAACCACTGCTCTCTTTGAAGCTGTCAGAGAGGGACTTTTACATCTGCAGAGGTTTCTGCTGCTTTTTGTTTAGCTATGCCCTGTCCCTAGAGGTGGAGTCTACAGAGGCAGGCAGGCCTCCTTGAGCTGTGGTGGGCTCCACCCAGTTCGAGCTTCCCTGTGGCTTTGTGTACCTACTTAAGCCTCAGCAATGGTGGGTGCCCCTCCCCCAGCCTTACTGCTGCCTTGTGGTTAGATCTCAGACTGCTGTGCTAGCAATGAGGGAGGCTCTGTGGGCGTGGGATTCTCCAGGCCAGGTGTGGGATATCTCCTGGTGTGCCGTTTGCTAAGACCCTTGGTAAAGTGCAGTATTAGGGTGGGAGTTACCCAATTTTCCAGGTGTTGTGTGTCTCAATTTCCCTGGGCTAGGAAAAGGAATTCCCTTCCCCCTTGCGCTTCCCAGGTGAGGCGATGCCTCGCCCTGCTTCAGCTCTGGCTGGTTGGGCTGCACCCATGGACCAGCATGGACTGTCCGACATGCCCCAGTGAGATGAACCCGGTACCTCAGTTGAAAATGCAGAAATCACCTGTCTTCTGTGTTGCTCAGGCTGAGAACTGGAGGCTGGAGCTGTTCCTATTCGTCCATCTTGGGTGCCCCCCCGCCCACTTTTTTTTCATTACTTGACATTTAACACTGCAGTCCTCTCATCTGTAAAATGGGCACACTGCAGTGATTGCCTTATATACTTATTGTTAGGATTAAAATGACTACTGTAGGGAAAGCATTGAGAAGGGTGTTGGGCGGAGAGGAAGTCCTGTAGAAGCATTAGCTGGTAGTACTTGCAGTGGGTGGAATAAAGCCCTGGGTTGGGACTTAACATCTTGTGGTTTTCCTTCTGCTCTGCCCTCGACTGTACTGCCCCAGGTTCCTTCTCTATAAAGTGGAATCTATCATGACCAGCCTACCTTATCAATGTAGGAGAGAAAATCTTCATGCCTGAAAGTCAGTGATCACAAATGGCATACTTGTGCTTCTTTATTTTGGGGGTCCACGGTGTTAATGAACTTGTTTTACTTCTGGGCATCTTGGAGTTGCAGATTCCATCATGCAGAATGGCCCTTTGGAGGTTTTCCCTCCCATGCCCTTGCCCAGGTACCTGAACTGTCCTGGGGAGATGGCACTCCTCTTGCCCTCTGGGGATGGAGCTTCCATAATCTATGCCCTCAACCCTCCTTAACCCTCCTAGTGTCTCATGGGAGAGCTCTTATAAAACGGACCCCTCCTGCTCCCTCTAGCAGCCCCTCTTTCTGTTCTGCGGTCGCTTGTGCACCTATTCCCTGCCTCTTCCTTTTGTCCTGCTTAACCTAGGGGAAGGTGAGGACAGCTGGTCTCCACCTACTGTGAAGACAGGTGTGGGGGGATCCGCCGTCCAGGGGCTCGCCCCCCACTCCTGCCCCAGGGCTGACCCCTGGACAGTGGATGACTCTTTAGGGCGGCGGGAAGGAGGCTTTGCTGGCGGGATTGGAAACTAATCAGCCAGACAGTTCATGAGATAATCCGGCTGAATTTTTACACTTGAAGCAGGTTGTGGGGCGTCGCCCCGGGCTTGGGGGAGCAGGGAGCGATTACTGTCTCGCCTCTCAGCCCCACGAACCCTAGTGTGTCCTGGACTCAACCCGGCTGCAGGACCGCGCTCCTTTCTTGACGCTCGGCTGGCAGCGCCCGGGCGCCCAGGGCGCAGCGGGGAGAGCTGGTCTCAGGCTGCGCGGCGCCGGCGGCCGGGAGGGATGGGGGAGGAGGCGGCGGCGGACGCGCCGGGACGGAGCTGAGCGCGATGGAATTAGCCCCGCGGCGGCATAAGCCTGCCCAGAAGCGCGCGGCCGCAGGCCGGCGGGGTCTGCGTCCACACCATGGCTACTCCCGGGCCGCGCGGTGAGTCTCCCGGCTGGACCCTGGTCCTGGTTTCTGACAGGTGGTAGGAGGGAGGGAGTGAAGGAGGTGGCATCCGAACTCCCACCCTTTGGGATTAGTGACCCCCAAGGGAGCCTGGGCAGGGTGGTACGCGAAGTTGACCCCGTTTTCCCAGGATAGGGACTCTGCGGGACGTCTATGTAATTTCCGAGACTTTTTTTTTTTTTTTTTTTAAATCAAGGTGAGGGAAGGTAGGACAACAGAGGTGTGGGGCGGCCGCTTCTCTGTGACTGGTTACCAATCCCCACCTCTGTGATGTTGCCTCTCGTTGTTACAAGTCCTGGGGATGCTTAGCCTACAGCATTTGTGGGTGAGTGAAAAATAAGTAAGCAAGCAGCCGGAGTGGGTTTAACTTGGCAACAGTCCACTGAGAACAGAACATATTTGACTTTGGCATCCCTGGAGTGGCCTCTCAGTTTCGGAAGTGTCTTCCGGTATCTTACCCCAAAGCAGGATTCCAAGATCAGTCATTTACACCCCAGACTGCAGGGAAACACAGCTATACCTTCCTCGGGGACTTTTCTTAGAAGAAAAGCAAATTGAGGTTGGAGTATGGAGAAGGAAGACATTATTTTACTGCTTTTGGGCAGGACTGACTTTGCCTGGGACGGGAACTTTGTCGGGTGTTGTGTTTCTGGTAATTCTTGAGAGAGGCATAAAGAGGGATGTGCTCGCTGCTTTGGCATGAACAATGAGCCGAGTGGACTGGGAGGTGGTGTCAGTCACAGTCCTGATACTTTGTGAGCAGACGTGGAGAAATACCACCCCGGGACCATGTGGAACCTCGTCTGGGACAGAAGGTCCCACTGAGCAAGGTCAGATCTCAGCCCAAAGGCAGGTGGCAGGTAGAGGGAGGATCTTAGACAAGGTGAAGGTGCTTCCAGAGGACTGTGGTCCTCTTGACCCTCCACCTGCCTGGCTTTTGTCCTTGGGACCTGGCATCAGAGCCCCTGCCCAGTAGCTCTGTCACCCTGGCTCAGCTGCTGGGCATCCAGGGCTCATTTGCTCCTCTCAGTGTGTCTTGAAGTGCACCCATCATTTCCGGAGCCAATTACCTGATTCTTTCCTTTCAAGCAACTGCTTCTGCTCTCTGAGTTGCCGCTATGTAGTTACCAGAGCCACTCTGCTGGTTGATTGTAGAGGCTGTGTGAGGGGTAAAGGTGGGATCCAAACACACACCTCAAGTTCTAGTCGAGTTTCCAGGTGTGCCATCTTTTCATCTTCCATTGTGGGGCAAGGCTGCAAGGTGAGAGGCTTTTGGGCCTACTGTGGACTGTGTCTATAATTTTCTGTAACAGACCTAATTTTCTGGAAAGTACCCGCTCTGTGGGCCCTTTCTGTGGGCTGAGAGAATCCCATCCCACCCTATGCATGACATTACTAGAACACATGCATAGCTGGTATTGGGCTGCTAGGGAGGGCATCATTGCCTCCAGTACACAATAGAATCCATCTGTATTTGTTTAAAATTTGTTTTTAAAATTTCAATAGTTTTTAGGGTACAGGGTTTTGTTTTTGGTTACATGGGTAAGTTCCTTGGTGGTGAATTCTGAGATTTTAATGTACCCAATATGTAATCTTTTATCCCTTACCCCTCCTCCCAATCTTACCTGCTGAGTCCCCAAAGTCCATGATATCATTCTTATGTCTTTGCATCCTCATAGCTTAGCTCCCACTTATGAGTGAGAACATACGGTATTTAGTTACCCATTCCTGAGTTACTTAGAATAATGGCCTCTAGCTCCATCCAATTTGCCGCAAAAGACTTATTTTGTTTCTTTTTGTGACTGAGTAGTATTCCATACACATACATACACACTCGCACACACAAACACACACCCCCCACATTTTCTGTATCCACTCGTTGGTTAATGGGCACTTAAGTTGGTTCCCTATCTTTGCAATTGTAAATTGAGCTGCTATAAACATACATGTGCATGTGTCTTTTTTATATAGTGACTTCATTTTCTTTGGGTAGATACCCAGTAGTGGGATTGCTGGATCTAGTGGTAGTTCTACTTTTAGTTCTTTAAAGACTCTCCATACTGTTTTCCATAGTGGTTGTACTAGTTTACATTCTCACCAGCAGTGTAAAAGTGTTCCCTTTTCATCACATCCATGCCAGCATCTATTAAAATTTTTGACTTTTTACAGCCATTCTTGCAGGAGTAAGGTGGGGTATCTCATTGTGGTTTTAATTTGCATTTCCATGATGGAGTAGTGATGCTGAACATTTTTTCATGTTTGTTGGCTGTTTATATATCTTCTTTGGAGAGATGTCTGTTCTCCATAACTAAGTAACTAAGTGGTTAGCGAAGGCCTCTCTTAGGAGATGAATTTGAACAGAGATTGCATTAAATGAAGGAACAAGCCTTGCAGATATCTGGAGAATTATCTAGCAAAGGAAGTAAAGGCAAAAGAACCCATGGCAAGGAGATGCTTGGGTTGTGGAGGAATAGTGTGGGGAAGCTAAGGGCTACAGCAGAGGGATCAAGAGGGAGAGAGGTAAGAGCCAGCCAGGTCGTGTGGGTCTTGTGGCTCAGGCCATGTGTTCCTGGCATTCAAAGGGAAACTGAAGACAGTAAGTAACATGGCTCTCAATATCTAATAAAAGGAGACTGGTTTATCTGCACTAAAATATCATGAGTTCATGGTGATATTGATGTAAGACATTGCCCAACATAATGAGCTGTATTTTCGTTAGTAGGTTTTTAAAATGAGTATTATTTATCACGTGGGCATTTATCGTATTGGTTTTAATTTTAAAAGAGGGATGTTTTTGCTTTAGTCTTTTCTGGTCCATTCTACCCCATTACACTTTAAAAAATGCTATTTGAAAACCATGAAATGTATATCATAACGAATTAAGTTAAACCTGTAATCCTAAAAGTAGTGACTTAGTCATAGGGAACTCTCAATGGCTAATAGTCCATTTGGAGCAGTGACTCGGAGTCTCTTTTTCCTTCCCTGTGTAAGAAAGGGATTCGCGGCACTCCCTCAGGAAGAGTTCTTAATCGCACTTCCGTTTGTTACCCTTTCCTTCAGCCTGCAGAACATCCTGTGGTGTTGCTGGAGGTGCAGTTCTGCTGGTGACATTCTCTCTCTTGTGTTTTTATGAAAAATGTCTTTATTTCATCCTTATTTTTGAAGGATACTTCATTGGATACAGACGAATGATTTGACATCTTTTTTTCCACCCCCAACCCCAGCCCTCTGGGTATCACTCTTTTGGTCTCCATTGTTTTGACGAGAAGCTAGCCTAGATTCATATTTAAATATTCTTCGTTATCTTATTAATGTATAATCTCTTTTTAATCTGGTAGTCTTCAGGATTTGATATTCAGTTTTGGTTTTCAGTATTTTGATTCTGATGTACCTAGGTGTGTTTTTTTGTTTTGTTTTGTTTTGTTTTTTAACTTGAGTTTGCTGGACTTAAATGTGTTATTACAAGTTACTGTATTTTATCAGATTTTGAGATGACTTTAGCCACTATTCAACTATTTTTATTTTTATTTTTTTTCTTCAACTATTTTTTTTGATCTGCTTTTGTTCTTTTTGTGGAACTCCAGTCACATGAATGTTAGACTCTTTGGTATTGCCCCACTAGTTTCTGAGGTGCTGTTAAATTTTTCCAATCTTAAGTTCTCTGCTGTCTAGATTTGATTACTTTTATTGGATACATCTTTAACTTCACTAATCCTTTCTCTGCTATCTCCAGTTTGCTGTTAATCCCACCCGATGGATTTTTCTTTCTCATAATCATAATTTTTAATTCTAAGAATTCCATTGAAAAACAGCTTTATTGAGATACAATTCACATGCCATAAAATTTACCCTTTAAAGTTGTCCAGTTCAGTGGCTGTTGGTATATTCACAGAGTTATGCAACCATCACCACAATCTAGTTTAAAGCATTTGCATCATCCTAAAGAGAAAGTTCACACTCAATGGCAGTCACTCATTTTTCCTCCCTCCACCAGCCATTGGCAACCGCGAATCCACTTTCTGTCTGTATGGATTTGCTTATTCTACACATTTTATGTAAATGAAACCATGCAATATGTGACCTTTTGTGTCTGCGTTCTTTCACTTAGCATAATGCTTTCGAGGTAAAGGTGTATTGTTACATGTATTGGTACTTCATTGTTTTTTATAGCTGAAGCATATTTCCTTGGGTGGGGAGGGCTACATTTTGTTTATCCATTTGCCAGTCCATGGGCATTTGTGTGTCCTACTTTTGGTTACTATAAATGATACGGCTATGAACTTTCAAGTACAAGGTTTTGTGTGTACATGTTTTTTAGTTCTCTTGGGCACATACCTAGGAGAGGAATTCCTGGGTCATACGTTTAACTTTGATTGTCAGACTATTTTCCAAAGTGGCTGTACCACTTTACATTCTCACCAGCAATTTATGAGGGTTCTGATTTCTCCACAAACTCACCAGCAGTGGTTATTATTCATCTTTTTATTATAGCCATCCTCATGGATGTGAAGTAGTCTGTTGTTGTGGTTTTGCATGAACACAGGAGCAAGACAAGCCTGTCACTGGAGAAGGAAAAGCTCCTCTGCCTGCAAACCCCCGAGCGTGCTTAGGCTTCCTGGTCTTAGAAGTGTGTGCCTCAGTGATGGGGAGGACCTTCCGCTTGCACGGCTTCTGTGTGGCTCTTCGACTTCTAAAACATACGTTAGAGAACCGATGATAATACCAGTTTAAGAATCGGAGGGTGCAGGAATGGGTTCTACACAAAATCTCTAAATTCAAATGCTCGATGTTGCTGAATGTAGTTAACTTGTGCCTAAACGATTTGATCCAGTTTATAGGTGTACTTGGAGGCATGCCCACCTCCCATATCAATTGGAAGGCAAGCATCTTTCTCTAAATTGACAACATCGATATGTGGCATTCCAGAAGGAGCCTCAAGAAGCAACAGAATCTGTTGGCCAACTACTGTCACACAAGCTCTCCATCCATCCATCCATCCATCCATCCATCCATCCATCCGTTTAAAAAACATTTAATAAGCATTTACCATATCCCTGCCTTGTCCTGGGTGCTGAACTGGATCTCAGAGCCTACTTGAGGAGACAAATGTGGAAATATGTAACTTTAACACAATATAAGGTGTGAATATGCCACTCCAAGCTTTTCATTTTCGGTAGGCCTCTGTGACGAAGACTAATTAGCTGCTTACCAAAATCCATGTTCTCCTCTTCTTCCTGAACACATGGCTCGACCTTATTTCCTAGCCTCCCTTACAATTAGTTATGACACTGAATTTTAGTCAAAGGAATCTGAACAGTGACGTGCTGCTTCTGGCCCTGACCCCTGGAAGCCTTCCTTGCCTGTTCCTCCATGCACTTTCTACCTTTCAGAAAACAGGACTGGCAACTTCCAGGGCCATGTTGGAAGTTGTTAAAGTTGGCAGAGGCTCCATCACCCTGGGTTCCTATAAAGCAATGGTGCAAAATAGCCATCTCACCAAATTGTTTACCCACCTAGAACTATTACTTTAGCAATAAATGAACTGTTGTGTCGTGTGTGTGTGTGTGTGTGTTTTTTTGTCTGTGTTATATCAACTAGCTGGGCATTACTCTGACTCATAGTATCCTTCACCATTAGTGTGGATAATAGTAAATTATAAGAGCATTAACCCAGTCCACTGAGAGACTGTTCATGTCAAATCTCCATACTTCTAAGCCTTGCTCAGCAAAGCCTTTCCCAAATTTCCACCAACCTGACAGATTTCACCCACCTTGCACTTTTGCATACCACAGGTGGGGAGAGATACTCAAAGGCAGGGATGGAGGATGGATCTAACTCATCTTTGATCCCTTACTGTAGCCTGACACATGGTAGGTGCTCAATGAGTTAGGTGCTCAAATTGAAATGTTGAAAAGAGAGGAGCAAAAACTTCTAGGCGAAGTCATCTCTTCTATGCTTTGTGGTTTAGAATTCTGGAGCTTTGGATTATGTTGAATCAAGTATTCTGGAGGAAACAAAGATTTTTTTGTTTGTTTTTTGTTTTTGACTGAGTCTCTCTCACCAGGCTGGAGTGCAGTGGTGCCATCTCGGCTCACTGCAACTCCCAGGTTCAAGTGATTTTCCTGCCTCAGCCTCCCAAGTAGCTGGGACTACAGGTGCACCACACCCAGCTAAGTTTTGTGTTTTTAGAAGAGGCAGGGTTTTAATGTGGTGGCCAGGATGGTCTCGATCTCTTGACCTCATCATCTGCCTGCCTCTGCCTCCTAAAGTGCTGGGACTACAGGCGTGAGCCACCTTGCCCGGCCACAAAGTTTTTTTTTTTTTTTTTTTTTTTTTTTTTTTAAAGTATTGGCCTTGGTTACAGGTGCTCCTGTGGCCTATCTCAGGACAAGAAAAAAGGTTGGGATCTTAGCTTATCTTTTTTCTTTTTGAGACAGAGTTTTGCTCTTGTTGCCCAGGCTGGAGTGCAGTGGTGCAATCTTGGCTCACTGCAACCTCCGCCTCCCGGGTTCAAGCGATTCTCCTGTCTCAGCCTCCTGAGTAGCTGGGATTACAGGTGCCTGCCACCACGCCCAGCTAATTTTTGTATTTTTTTTTGAAGTAGAGACGGGGTTTCACCACACTGGCCAGGCTGGTCTCGAACTCCTGACCTCAGGTGATCCATTTGCTTCGATCTCCCAAAGTGCTGGGATTACAGGCATGTGACACCGTGCCCGGCCCTTAGCTTATAAGTAAATAAAATAGGCTGGGTGCAGTGGCTCACGCCTGTAATCACAGCACTTTGGGAGGCCGAAGCAGGCGGGTCATCTAAGGTCAGGAGTTCGAGACCAGCCTAGCCAACCATAGCCAACATGGTGAAGCCCCATCACTACTAAAAAGACAAAGTTAGCCAGGCACGTAGGTGTAATCCCAGTTACTCAGGAGGCTGAGACAGGAGAATCACTTGAATCCGGGAGGCAGAGGTTGCAGTGAGCCAAGATTGTGCCACTGCACTCCAACCTGGGTAAGAGAACGAAACTCCATGTCAAATAATATAATTACTTTCTTTTATAAAGTATGAGGGTCACTTTTGAATTAGCATCAAAGAGCCCCGTTATTTTTGGCTCTTGCCAATCATCTCCATTTGAAACTATTCGCTAACTTTTGATTACATACCTGACTGTCATGAACCTCTGCTTCCAGAAATAATGGAATAACTGGTCCTGGGATAGACATTCTGTCATACATTATAATACTGGAAAAATACGTAAATTATTTTCAGGCACTGAACAAGCACCAGCACAGAAGTACAATCCCTGAGAGAATGGAAACTTAGCCCTCTGAGTGCAGGCTATTTACTGGGGTTCAGGGATCTGGAGTACACATGGAGGAAAGGATCCCACTGAACTGAGAAGACAGATAAAAATTTGGAGCAGCAAAATGACTGGAAATTATGAGGAACACAGGAGGAATGTGTATGAAAGGAAGTGCCCAGAGGGCTCTTTGGGGACCCTTCCTGAGTCCTTGGCTAAGAGTTAAGCTTCACATGCACAGGGTGAGGCATACGAATTTTGCCAGAGAGACGCTGCTGCAGTGTTGAGATCAGAACGGAAATGGTAGAGGTCGAATGGTACTGGGATATGTTGAAAGTCCATCCCAGCCAGAGTGGCAAGACCTCATGACACATGTCCTGGCACACATGTCCTAACACACCAGGTGTGTAGCTGAGACCTCCAGGGGCTTCGTTTTAGGAGTAAGAACCATGCAGTAGAGAAAAATTTACTCTGGATGGTCCCTGAAGAACACTAAGGCCAAGCATGAAAAGATCAATAGGGAAGACAGTTTAGAGCCTCTTGAGACATACCTTGGATTTTCCACGACATACGCTAATAACACTCCTACATAAGCTCAAAGTGATCAGCCCATAGTTGAACTTCCTGCTAGAAAGTAAAAAAAAAAAAAAAATTTCTAACCCTCTTGATAGGAAGATAATGTTTTATCACTCACAATGTCCAGTATACCATAAAACTTACTAGACATGCAAAGAAGTAGACTTAAGTGATCCATGAAAAAGAGACAAAGGAAACAAAAGGCAGCCAATGAAGTGGAAGGAAATATTTGACAACCATATATCAGATAAGAAAATATTCACAGCATATAAGAGACTCTCACAATAGCAAAAATACAAATAACCCAATTAAAAAATAGGCAAATGAACTGAATAGGTATTTCTCCAAAGACGACATAAAAATGGCCAACAGATAAAAGGTGCTCGACATCACCACTCATTAGGGAAATGCAAATCAAAACTACAGTGAGATGTCATCGCATACCTGTTAGGATAGCTATTATAAAAAAGACAGGAGATAACTCTTTTGGAAAGAATGTGGAGGAAGAGGAGCCCTTATACACTGTTGGTGCGAATGTAGTTTCGTGCAGTCATTGTGGAAAACAGTTGGAAGTTGCTAAAGAAAAAAATGGAACCACCTCATGACCCAGAAATTCCTGTTCTGGGTGTATGCTGGAGGCAGTAAAATCACTACCTGGTAAATATCTGCACTCCCGTGTTCATTGAAACATTAGTCACAGTGGTCAAGATATGGAAACAACCTAAGTGCCCATCACTTTATGGTATAGAATTCTGCAGCTTTGATTATGTTGCATCCAAGTAAACATTCTATAAAAATAAAATTCTATAAAAATTCTGGAGCTTTGATTATGTTGAATTCAACTACAGAGTCATATACAAAGAATGAAGTTGGACTCATACATAAAAATTAAAGTGAATCGTAGATGTAAATGTAATAGTTAAATCGATAAAACTAGAAGATAACATAGAAGTAAATCTTCACAACCTTGGTCTACGTGATGTTTTCTTAATGTTACACCAAAACCACAAGCATAAGAGCGATCTGCATTTGGCTAGGCCACAGTAGCCTGGTGGAAGAGAACTTATAAGAAAATTAAAAATGTATTTCTCAAGTTTTTCACCCACTAGTTATTATGGTATCTCCAGTCACCTTTAAAGTCTGACCCAGTAATGATGGGAGTCCCTAGGGGTGTCTCCAGTGCATTTATGAACAATTCTCTTGACTTTTACATGGTATTACCATAGTGGTGGATGTTTGCTGTTGAACCTCCTTTTCCCACACACTAAGAAGGCACTTGGCTGCCCTCAAAGATTATTATGTGCCAGGCCATATGCTTGGGGCTTAGGGTACAAGCATAGGAACAAGATAGGTACTATGCTATGCCTGTCCTTAAGCAGTGTGCAACTAGCTGATTAAGCTCACTGTCTATACAATATGAATTTACTCATACCAGTTAAAAAAGCTATAACAGAGGCATTTTCTGAACACTTTTCTACAGATTTTAAGTAAATATATTTGGGATATTTTACAAAATTCTCAGGATTGTTCCTATCCCTCATGTCTGCTGCATCCTTCTATAACCCCCAGCATCTCACCCAATTCCAAAAACTTCAGTAGCCTGAGAGTGGGAGCTATGATTGGAAGAGTTGTTTTAGGCTTTAACATCAGTCCCAGTCCATTTTGGGTAGAAGAAACCTGTTTCTTCTTCGGAGAGATGAGAATAAGAAAGATATCATTAATCTTGGTTACACCCAGGAAGAGGAGATGGGAGATGTTTATGGGTGGTGGAGAGTGACGAGGGACACGGAGGGAACCCATTGGATATACCCAGGATGTCAATGGAAAAGCAAACAGAGCAAATCTGTTGCACAACAGGTGATAATTAATGAGTGAACAGACCAGTTTTGACCAATTTTATGTTGTATACTGGCTACTTCCTCATGACATATAAGGAGGGGCATTTATACCTTAATCTCATCAGCCACACTCCAAACTACAGTGTAGGATGGGCTGCCGGTGAGTAGGTTTCATTTAGGCAACTCATCCAAGTCCCAATTTGTAAATTTTGTCATTGAGAGAAGTACCTCCTGAAATGAATTTCTTATTTGATCACATTCTCAATCAGACAATTCTCTCTTATTCTCTTGGTCTTAACTGTTAAGATCTTGAGTCTGATCGTTGACTATAAATGCTATTTGTAAAAAGGCCTTTTTAAAGGGTGAGGGATGTTAAGAATGTCCAGTCAGGAAGGGATTTGCCAAGTTGGCCATTCATCTTCCTTTTGCACAGCATTGCTTAGTGGTGAAAAGTGTAAACTGAGTGTGCTGGTGGTCTTGGACAACTTACCTGGCCTCTCTGTGCTTCAGTTGCTTCATCAGAAAATGGTAACAACAGTGGTACTTACCTCAGGGTTATCGTGAAGATTACATCAAGTGATACATGTGAAGCGTTTAAAACAGTGTCTGACACATGTAAGGTGTTGGTGATTAGTGTTGTAGTTGTTATTAGCAGGGCAGTTCTATGTTCAGTTCAGCACAGGGGAATCCATTCTGTTTCAAAATTCACTCATAAGAAAGGATTCCTCAATTCCCTACATCGTTACCTCCAAAAGCTTTTAGAGCTCTTATTGCATCCAGAGTCCTGTGCTAGGAATACAAAGATATAAAAGGCAAATCTTCTGAACTTCTAGAGGACTTCCTTTAGTGGTTAGGGAAGGCTTGGTATAGGAGTAGGACTTTAACTGGTTATGACTTAGATTAGTGGAGAGGACATGCCAAACAGAAGTAACTGCATAGGTGGAGGCACAAAGTGAGCATTAGTCTGGGGACAGGTTTGACTAAAGAGGAATGTTCTTGTCTGATGGAAGGATTTGGCAGCAGAGACACGTAACAGCCAGCTGTGTAAGTCTTTGAATGCCAAGTTGTTTATAAGCCTCAAGACAAGGGAAGTTTTGAGTAGTGGTGTGACCAGTGAAATAAAATTTTGTGAATTTTGTAAAGGGTACCTGTATCAGAAAAGCAGTTAGAAATCTGTCCATCCATTTATTCACCTACCCATCTGTCCATCCACCCACCCATCCATCCATTTATCCATCCTTCTCTTGGCACCTTATTTATCCTCACTATAGCTGGGGACATCTTTCTAATGTAATCTAATTATGTTGTTCTCTTGCTTAAAATATTTTCACATTATAATAAATTGTGAACCTTGTTAACAGTGGAATTTGGGGTGGTCATGTGGTTGGGGAGAGAAGTTTAGAGGCAGAAGGGCAAATAACAAAGCAGATCACCTTCTGAAAGCTGCAGGCAGTTCATTTTCTCTGGAGTTTCTGTGCATGTGTGGCTGTGTGTGCACAAGTGGAGAGTCACTAGCAGGAGATGACATTGGGAAGTTTGACAAGACTTCCCATGGGCCTTGTAGGCTATGTTAAGAAGTGTGCACTATACACCAGATGGGGCCCTTTCTGTGCCCCTCAAATCCCACCACGTAGCTGGCCCTCTTTGGGGACTCTGCAGGCACAAAAGGAGGGTGAGGAGGCTGGCAGTCCTTGCTCTCAGGAGGGCCATGATCTCAACCAGCCAGGCCCGAGGCCTATTACAATGGATCATACAATCACTGCCTTTCTTCCTGGAGTCTCCTTTCCTCCCTTGGCCATTGGTAGATGCCTGGTTAATTCTTCTAGATGCATGCAAAAACCGTGTTCTCTGGGAGCCTCCCTGACAGCTCTAGTCTGAGCTGAGGGCTTCTGCTTCCATGGATCCTTCTTCATACTTCCATGTTGACTCTCCTCCCATTCTGGAGATTATCTCCTTGTTAGTTTTCCTTCCTCACTAGTCTGCCTTACTTCCTCACTAGTCTACCTTCCTTCCTTGCTAGTCTACCTTCTTTTCTTGTTAGTCACTTTCTTACCAGTCTTCCTTACTAGTCTATCTTCTTTCCTTACTAGTCTACCTTCTTTCCTTATAGGTCTTCCTTCCTTGTGATTACTTAGGGCTTGATGGAAGGAACCACATTTTGTTTAGCTTTAACTCCAAATGTTTTATATATATGCCTGGCAAGTTAAATGGGTCTGCAATGAATGAACAGAGATGTGAGATACTGCATATGTATCATCCCCACCCCAACCTCCCAAAGAGTGGTCAGTTGCTGTGCTTGGAGCCTGGCATGATGGTGTATGCAATGGGGATATAGGGGGAAGGCAGCAGTGGATGAGTGTTGGGAGATGAAGTGGTCCAGACAGGTAGGTGCGGACTCGATCATGAAAGACCCTGTATGTCATATACAATTTGGTCTTCATCCTAAGAAGAGTAGGAAGCCACAGAATGGGAATAACTTGGTGAGATTGTTTCAAAATGGTAATGGTAGCTGTGGTGTGAGCCCAGGATGGAAGAGAAGCAAGATTAGTAGTAGGGAGGCCAGCTTACTTCTATCAAAGGGGAACAAGGCAAGGCTGCAAACTGTGGTGGTGGCATCATCAGGAAAGGGGGGCTTGTGCATTGGAGAGAGAGGGCTAATTCTGGGCCAAGGCTATAAGACAAGCAGAGCCCAAGAGGCAGATTTGCAAATGGATTTTATGTGTGTGTGTGTGGAGGGAAGTGGAGGGCAGTCTTGTTACTGTGGCTGCACACACAAGCTGAGGAAAGTGCTTTCCCACAGGACTTCTGGGGCAAGGGGTGGGGTAATCAGCAGGACCATTGGGCCCAAATTTTAAGCTAGGAACTTCAAATTTTGGCTCTTGTCCTGGGTCCAATTCATGCAGTAAGCAGGATGAGACCTGGGTGTAAATGTTGATTCTAACTGAAAGGAAGTGACCAGGGCACTTGAGGAGGGGTTCAGGGGGAGGGCCTTCAAATCTGAAAGCACCCAGGTCTCTGAGGCTCCTACCAGGGCATGCCTTCCGCAGGACCATGGCTGCCTACTCTTCTTAGGATGAAGACCAAATTGTCGTATATGACATACAGGGTCTTTCATGATCGAGTCCGCACCTACCTGTCTGGACCACTTCATCTCCCAACACTCATCCACTGCTGCCTTCTCCCTATGCCCCCATTACCCACACCATCATGCCAGGCTCCAAGCACAGCAACTGACCATTCTTTAGGAGGTTGGGGTGGGGATGATATATATGCAATATTCCACATCTCTGTTCATTCACTGCAGACCCATTTAACTTGCCTGGCATTATATAAAACATTTGGAGTTTAAGCTAAACAAAATGTGGTTCCTTCTATCAAGCCCTAGGTAATCACAAGGAAGGAAGACCGATAAGGGAAGACGGTAGACTAGTAAGGAAGGAAGACTGGTAGGAAAGTGACTGATAAGAAAAGAAGGTAGACTAGTAACGAAGGAAAGTAGACTAATGAGGAAGGAAAGCAGACTAGTGAGGAAGGAAAGTAGACTAGTACAGAAGCCTGGGAGACAGTGCAGATGCTCTGTCTCCCCGCAGGGCAGCCCTGGGCCTGTCTGGTTTTGCTGGAAGCAGTGGTTTTGGGAGGTTGGGGACAGAGGTGGCCCCTCATTTCGGGGCCCTTCATACTTCAGCCGCCAAGAGTTAGGAATGAGACAGTAATGATGCCAAGAGGGAAACTCAGAGGAAAAGCCCAACTGTCTGGAAGTCCAGCTCCCTCGGGACACCTTAACTGGATATGACTCCTGCTGCTGGTCTCTCTTGGAGGCTCTGGAAGCTGCCTAAGTCCCTGCTGACTCACTTTGCCCCCCGCTCCATGCCTAGTGAGCTCACTTTCTGCCTTTTGTCTGCACAATCTGGCCCTGTCTTGCTCCTGCCTGTGTCTCCTGGTCTCCTTGGCTTTGGTGTTTCCACTGTCAGCTACATGCCCGAGCTTCTCTCACTCTTACCAGCTCTCCACATTCTGTGCCTGCCCCTCTCCCCTGTTCAGAAGGGCCTTTCTAGCTCTCGGCCTATGCAGTGACCTTGAAGGCTCCTGCCAGACTGTCTGGGGATGTAGCATTATTTGGAGGTCCCAGCCAGAACTCCTGCCTTTCAGCCCCCTTCCCCTCAACCCATTAGAGATGAGGCCTTCGGGCTATGACCTCTGCCTCATCAGCATGTGGGCTCCTGCCATCTGCAGAACCCTTTAATGTTTTCAAAATGCTTTTTACCAGTAACAGGACATCAGCATGGGCTGTTTGTACTTTGGTGTAAATTAGCTGATTAGCAACAGAGCCAGTGGTTAAATGAGGAAATGGTCGTTGGAAGCCCTGATGGTAGATGGACAGGGGAGGGTGGAATATGGGGCACGGAAGCTGAGGAGGGGCTTTGGGCAGGCTCAGGAAGGAGATTTCGGAAGGACTGGTGCAGGGAGACTCTGAAAACAGGCTTCACTTATTTTTTCATTGAGATTGGGCCTCTCCATCTTTCAGTCTCTGTTCTTTTCTCTCAATGTCTCTGATCCTGCCCCTTCTTCATCTGCCTCTGTAGAGTGACCTAAGGTACCTGCAGTCCTGCAAGGTGGTGAGGTTGGCTCCAATTAGAATGGACAGAGGTCTTGCCTGAGGCTACTGATATGAAACAGCCAAGACTGTACCTAAAGGATTAAAAAGTGTGTGGTCATCTCTGATGAGTAAATCCACTTGTACTAATGGTGGGGACAGACAGCCAGTGCTTCTCCTGCTTAGTCTGGGGAAGCTTCCAGGAAGAAGTGGATGGTGAGTAGGCAGTGGGCTGGGAGAGAAAGGGAATTCCAGGGACTTGAAGCAGAGCAACTGGAATGAAGTGGAGAAGAGACGGATGAAGGAGGCAGCACCTCCTCCATCTGCCAGGGCAGGGTGGCCCTTGAGTGAACATCATCTCTATCATTTCCCCCATGATGTATCCAGTGGTCTTGAGCTTTTTAGACGTGCATCTAGAGGTTTCGAGGTCTTCTCTGGGGTAGAGTCCTTCTGTTCCAAGTTCTGTTCTCACCCTACAGAGGAAGTAGGGTTTGATAATTATCCTGTGCATTGTTCATAGCGCATGTACTTCCAAGGAGTGTTAATCTTTTCTCTTACTGTATCATCACACCCACTTTATGAGAAAAACATATAATAATGACCCCCTTTCCCCAATCATGGAAGTAAAAACTAAGCTCAGAGAAAGGGCTTGTCTTGGGGCAGGGTGCTGGTGGTGAGGCCTTCCTCCGACAACATCACATGGGTCCTTGTGGCCTGCACCTCCTCCCAATCCTGCACCACCCAGCTTGTGGAACCTTACTCATGTCTAGGTTGGAAGGAAATTAGCTTTGCTAGTAGTATCTGAATATTCTGGTCTTACACCTTGATTAGCAGCTTTTTGAAACAAGAATGGATTGCTTTGGATTTTCTGGGTCCCTAAGGACCAAAATACTAGGTGGCCCAGCTGGGCGCAGTGGCTCACGCCTGTAATCCAAGCACTTTGGGAGACCGAAGCGGGCGGATCACGAGGTCAGGCGATCGGGACCATCCTGGCTAACACAGTGAAACCCCGTCTCTACTAAAAAAAAAAAAAAAAAAAAAAAAAATTAGCCGAGCATTGTGGCGGGTGCCTGTAGTCCCAGCTACTCTGAAGGCTGAGGTAGGAGAGTGGCGTGAACCCGGGAGGCGGAGCTTGCAGTAAGCAGAGATCTCGCCACTGCACTCCAGCCTGGGCGACAGAGCGAGACTCCGTCTCAAAAAAAAAAAAAAAAAAAAAAAAGGTGGCCCACAACTAGTTGAGGAGTGTGTAGGGAAGAATGGTCCAGGCAGAGGGAAGAATGCATGTAGGATGCTGGGCTGGGGAGCATGGTGTGCTAGAGCAGAGCTGTATGGCGGACCCCAGGGAGCCAGCAGGAGCAAGGGGGTGGAGACTGGGGGGGCAGTATGCAGGGTCCCAGCCGGAAAGCCATGGGAGCCCCATAAGTTTCTGCTCTTGAGGGTGTCATGGCCAGATGGATGTTTTGTAAGGACCCCTGGCTGCCTCATGGGGAACAGGGACAGGGAGCAGGGAGACCTGTTAGGAGGGCATCACTGTCCTCCAGGTGAAGGAGACTGAGAGCTGGCACTAGGGTGGGACTATAGAGGGGCAAAGAACAGAGGGGTTTGGCAGATATTTCAGGGGTAAAGTTTATAGGATTGATATCAAATTGGATATGGGTCATGAGGAAGAATGGCTATCAAGACTGCTTCTAGATTTCCGGCATGTCGACTGAATGTTTGGTGGAGCATTTGCAGGAGCAGGAAATGCTGAAAAAGAATCCTGTTTTGAAGATCATACGTTTGGATTTGGACATGTTGACTTTGAGGGGCTGGGAAACATCCAAGTGTAGACGCTGAGCAGGCAGGGGAATGTGTGGACCTGGTGCCTGCAGATGTCGTCAGCAATAGGTGACAATGAAGGTCTGTGGAGTGATTGAGAGTGCCCAGGGAGAGAGCTGGCACGTGGAGAAAGGCCCAGGCCCCAGCCTTGAGAACATCCATCTCCTCAATCCAGACATGGGTAAGCCATGCCCCCACCCTCATGGCACTGTGGTCACCCAAGGATCTGTTGTTCAAGGCAGCGTGGAAGGAGAGCCAAGGCAATGGTGAAGGAAGGCAAGATTCTTCCCAAATGGGTGACATGTTCCACAGGCTGTGTACGATGGCCTTTCCTTCCCATTGACCTCATTCACCTCTTCTAAGCTTCTTAGGGAGTTCTCAAGGTGTATGCTTACCTGCCCCACCCTTCCTGAGGGCAGGCATCACTCATGTTCCCCTTGGCCTTCCTCTCACGTCTGAAGCTGGCTCCCTTGTGTCTTTATTGCCTGGAGTGCCTCTCCCGAGCTAGGACAGCTGGGATGGCTGAACCGTGTGCTGTGCTCTAATCACTTGCGGGGCAGAGTGAAGGGAAGCAGAGTCCCCAGGCAGCCAGATCTGTGTGTCAGCGAGCGAGCTGGGGGAGCGACTGCGATGGCTAGTGAGGGCCCTGAATGTCAGCCTCAAACTCCAGGTGGCACCTTTAGGGGATGGTGGTTCCTGGACAGCAGCCGGACCAAAGCTTTGTATTGCCCTTGAATCTGAGCTACTCTGAGCCATGGGTGCAAATTTGAATGTAGCTGCCAGGGCAGGGTGGCCCTTGAGTGAACATCATCTTTATCATTTCCCCCATGACGTATCCAGTGGTCTTGAGCTTTTTAAACATTCATCTAGAGGTTTCGAGGTCTTCTCTGGGGTAGAGTCCTTCAGTTCCAAGTTCTGTTCTCAGGCACTTGGGGGCGCAGGTATGCAGAAAGGCACAAGGGAAGTGGGAGGAGGCAAGATGGAGCACAAGGGAGGAAGCCCCTGTTTTAGAGCCCTGAGCCTGATCCCCATCACATGTAAACCAAAAAATATCGGAGACAGGCCTCAACCAATTTAGTTTATTTTGCCAACATTAAGGATGTGATTGGGAGAGAGGTCTGTGTCTTTCTCCAAAGACAATTTTGAGGGCTTCAGTATTTAATGGGGAAGAGCAGGCTGCGGGGGAAAGAAGGAGTCTGTGGGAATCTGCGTGTTGCAAGAGAAAAGGAGCAGTTAGGGAATTGATGATGATGTATTCGTCTTGCGCTTTGGACAAGGTGAGTATAGAGTAGCTGCCTGTGGAGCTATCTAGCCTTTTATCTGCAGCTGTCTGCTTAGGAACAAAAGGAAAGGCAGCGTCTTGCCTGACTCAGCTTTCAGCTTAATATTTTCCTTTCGGCAGAGTGATATGGGGTCCTGAGTGTTCGTTTTCCTCCCACAAGGCATGCCCACGCCTGCCCTTCTGTGCTGTCTCCCTAGGGAGTGCCTCCCCTGCCTCCCGGCCGTTCAGAAGCTACCCACCCTCCAGGACCCAGCTCCGGCTCAATTACCCCAGAAGCCGGCTTTGACTTCTTAGTCTTTCTGGTCTCCCACAGTGTGGACTAGAGCCCACAGTATAGAAGGGAATGATGAAAGCGTTCCTCTGCTGGTCACAACTGTGTTTCCTGCATGTCAGCTCTATCTTCATAAAGAGATTATGTTTGTCAAGTGCAGGGACCGAATATTCTAGGCCCCCTTAAACTGTGTTGGAGGGCTGAGCACCTAAGGGACTGCTCCATAAGTTGGCAAAGGGCCAGGAGTTCTATTTCAGCAGACCGGAAGAGTTGCCTTTTGTTCGTTCATTCACTGAGCAGGTGCTTAGGACTGAGTTGGAGGCATAAGGTGTTACTTCTGCTCACTTGGAGGTTAAAATGCAAACACTGACGATTCTAATCACAGCCTTTGATCACGTGCCATCAGGCTCATCACCACTCTGGATGCTTTGCAGGACTTATCTCTTGTTCTCATTCTCACAGCAATCCTGCAAGTGTGAGATTCTCATTTTACAGCTGGAGAACAGGCACAAAGAGGTCATAGAGCTGGCCAGTGGCAGAGCTGAGGTTTCAGCCTGGGCACTGGCCGTGCTGCTCTGCTAGGAAGTGTTTCTCAGAGGAGAGGATAGATTGAGTCTTACCTGCCCTGAGACCTTGGCAACTCACCGGTTCCAGTGGGGTCTGTGCAAAGTGCAGCTGGAGTATCTGATCCTCAGTTCCCTCCAATTCTAACATGCGGTCATTCCATCACCTACTGGGGACCTTTCCCTTAAGGGGGCGACACTGGATTTTTTCTGAAGCGGTCCTGCATTCGTGCTGAGAAGGGACTGCAGACCTCTGGGGCCTGGGTAGAGGCAGCAGGTGTATGAGGGCCCGGAAAGGACACTGAAGGACAGTCCTTTGTTCCGTCGTTCACAGGGCCCTCTTGGTCTGTCCTTGCTCTCTCCCCGAGGGAGGTGGGGGCTGGCCAGGGTGCCGGCTGGTGCTGCTGCCTACAGGAGAGGCCCAAAGCCTAAGCCTTTGGTATTAATTCAAGGTGTCTCTCCAGGCAGTGCCCCCCCGCCCCCCCTCCGGCTTGCTCGATGCCACCCCTTTCTTGTCTGGGGATTATGAGAGATTGTGACAACCTTGATCCGAAGGAGCTCCTGCTGGTGGCTCCAGGCTGTGTGTGTGTGTGTGTGTATATGTGTGTGTATGTGTGTATATGTGTGTGTGTGTATATGGCTGTGAGTGTATGTGTGTATATGTGTGTGAATGTATGTGTGTGTGAGCGTGTATGAGTGTATGTGTGTGAGTGTGTACATTGTGTGTGTGTGTGCACATAGTATGTATATGTGTGTGTGTGAGTGTATGTATGTGTGTATGTACATAGTGTGTATGTGTGTGTATGTGTGAGAGAGTGTGTGTGTGTACATTGTGTGTGTGTGTGAGAGTGTGTATGTGTGAGTGTGTGTGTGTATGCATTCTGGGGGCTGCACTTCCTTCTCCATGCTCCCTCCCCTGTGGCCAGCGTGAACCTGGGCTGTGGGGACTAACCAAGGAGGCAGCTGTGAAGCAAAATGGGCCATTCTCTCAGGGCTAGTGTGAGTGCGCTCAGTACCTCAGTGTCTTGGATTTCCTTTATCTGAGGCTGTTTTGCGTCCCTTGTCTTTCCCTCTCACAGATATTCCCCTGCTCCCTGGCTCCCCACGCCGGCTGAGCCCTCAGGCAGGGACCAGAGGGGGCCAGGGCCCCAAACACGGACAGCAGTATCTCCAGACGCCAGGTCCCCGGGCCCCAGGTCTGCAGGGCAGTTCCAGCCGAGATCCTGGCCAGCCCTGCGGCGGAGAGAGTGCCCGCAGCAGCTCTGTGAGTACTGGGCAGGGGTGGGGTCGGGGGAGAGGCCGGCCCTGTTTGAGGCCCCCAAGGAGCCTCTAGACCAGGGCATCCTCCAGTTGGGAGCACGTGTGTGAGTGAAAGAGAGAGGCCTGGGTAGGGCCTTTTCTCTTCTGTCTCCAAGTCAGGCACACTTTCCCAGTGCCCTGTTCTGGTCAGAGGAGGGTCGGGAAAGGAGAAGGCATGGGAGGCCAGCTGATGCCACCAATTGGTCTGTAGACCCCCTGGGTCCCCTCCTGCAAGCCTGAGCCTTCTCTGCTATGGTGGCTCTGAGTCTCTCCCTTGTGCCTGGAGCTTCATCTGGTTGCCCAGGTGACCTCTCAGGTGGCTGCAGAGGCAGCTGAGTTTCAAACCAGTAATAAACAGGGAAACACCCACGGGGAGAGGCCGGTCCCTCCCCTGCTTCACCGTGTTCTCTCTCCTCCTCCTCTTTCCACCTCCCCACCTCTGGCGTGGAAGAGAGCAGAAGTCAGTTCCCTGCTGCTGTCTTTGACAGGGTCCTCACCAGTGGCGGGAGAGGAGGATGTGGGGCTGTGAATAGTGCCTGGTGAATTCCCGTGGGTGGGAGGGTAGGGGGCAGGCCAGGTGACTAGAAATTGGTCTTTGTTCCAATGGATCCAGAGAACCTGCCTGTGAGTATTCTGTGTTTAAATATGTAGAGTATTTGCAGGCAGTGGTGCAGATCTGCAAAGAGGTGAGTGTGTGTGGGCCATGGTGCCTGTGGAAGGGGGTGTGTGTGTTAGAGCGCACTCGGGTAGATACATGTGTACACAGGCCCCTTCACCTGTATGGTGCAGGCGTGCTGGTGCAGGGAGACAAGGGTAGAGGTGGCTGTGTGTGCATTTGCAGGTGCTTGCATGTGTGTGTGCAGGCGTGGGTGTGTGGCTCTGTGTGGAGGCAGGAGGTGCGGTTGTGAGGGGTTTGCTGCTGCAGGTACAGTCTGTGTGTGAGTGTGTGTGTGTGCATGGATGCTGGAGCATGTGTGAAGGCACCAGTGCCCAGACTGTCAACAGGTGGGTGGAGGGCTTTGCAAGCTGGCATGACAGATTAACTTAGGCCATTTGGTCCTTTTACTGGAGGCACTGGGGGCCTCTGGGCCTGAGGGGCTTGCTTCTGAGTCCATTTCCCTGAGCCCAGAGCATAGATCAGCCTCCTCTGCTCTCAGCCCTTACTCACCAGACCTTGCCCTGCCTCTCATTTCTCTGGCCAGGTCATCAACAACTATCTGGATGCCAATGAGCCTGTGTCCTTGGAAGCCCGTCTTAGCCGCATGCACTTCCATGACAATCAGAGGAAGGTCGACTATGTGCTCGCCTACCACTACCGGAAACGTGGGATGCACCTGGCCCAAGGCTTCCCTGGCCACTCGCTGGCTATCGTCTCCAATGGGGAGACAGGCAAGGAGCCTCATGCTGGGGGCCCAGGTGACATTGAGCTGGGGCCGCTCGATGCCCTGGAGGAGGAGAGGAAGGAGCAGCGGGAGGAATTTGAGCACAATCTGATGGAGGCTGGACTGGAGCTTGAGAAGGACTTGGAGGTGAGTCATGCGGGTGGCCGGGGACTTGTAGATGGAGTGGCACCGCAGAACCAGGCTCCTAGCGAGAGTGCACCTGACAGAGAGCCTCGGCTTTATTCGGCAGGTGGACTTTTTTTTCTGC